>NC_060143.1:418039458-419289458 GCF_021461385.2 Schistocerca piceifrons
CAAGATAACCGGACCTCTACTCAACTGAGAATGTTTGGAGCATTATAGCAGAGCCGTCCAGCCTTTTCAGGATTTAGACGATCAAACGTGCGAAGTGTACTGATGTGACACGATACCCCTCAAGACGACATGCTACAACTCCATCAACCAACGCTAAACCGAATAACTGTTTGCATAGAGGCCAGACGTGGATCAAAGCGTTACTGACTTGCCCAGTTTGTTTAGCTCTTTTTCTTGAATAAGGCATTCAGCTTTTCTGATATATTTATTTTTGTCTCTACATGTATATCACATGTACATATTTCAGTCCCATTCGGATCATTCCTTCTTGCTGCGTCGTTTTTCCTTTTGTTTATTTATGTATTTATTCTTGCCTTAGAGTGTGACAGTAGGACATGGGTTCCTGTATAGAACTTGATCTACTAAATTCCCTCTACAATCTCTAGAAAAGTCTAACATTAATTGTGATACGTGTACTGGATGGTCGAGGAATGTCTGAAACATTGAGACATAATTGTATTGAGATATAAATGTTAAGGAAAAATGCGAGTTATTTAATTTATTGAAATCAGCCAAGCGGGGTGTCGCGTGCTCACATTCAAGCGGCCTTCCAGGGGCTGTGTTGCCCAACGAGTGCTTTGTTTGGTTAGCTGACACTTGAATACATGCGAGCGACGACCTCATTGGCAGTTCGGGCGAGGGTACTCCCTTACTACCGGTCATGTAAATGACATTTTTCGTCCCTTTCTCTATTTCTAAAGTCTCATTTCTTTGCTCTTGCAGAGCCGTGCTATGCTATTCCGTCACCTAGGCACGCAGTTGCTATATTCCACTCGTTGATCCATAAGCTTTCACTTGCAGTGATTCAGAAACCGATCCAATCGAGTCGGCGCTATGCAAACCTTGGACTTTGTATACGTAATGGATTGCACACAGTCTAATTCCACCCAACTGCGCACGCGAAGGCTCAGTCCCTTCAAGAAACGACACTAAAAATATAAGTTGGGCTGACCGCATGCAGTACTGGAGGCGACACTATTCACCTCGTTTGCCGCTGCCTGCCACAGCTATCGCAACTCAGCTGCGTTTGTCTGCCTTCTGATATCCTGTAATATCAAGTTCATAACGAAGCTTGTCCTTGTATAACTCCATGACGCCGGGCGCCACCCTCGTTATCATCTTAGAACATCACCTAAAACTTGAAAAGCACCAAAAATAAAATAAAAAAAAGAAAATGAAATGAGCGTATGGCATTGCTGGCGGGGAGGCCCCTTCCGGGGAAGTTCGGCCACGAAGTGCAAGTCTTATTTTAGTCGACGCCACATTGGGCGACTTGCGCGTCGGTGATGAGGATGAAATGTTGATGAGGACAACTCAACACTCATTCCCCGAGCAAAGAAAATCCCCAACCCGTCCGCGAATCGAAGCCGGGTCCGCTTGCATGGGAGGCGAGCGCGTTACCACTCAGCTGAGCAGGCGGACACTTGCAAAGCAAAAATTGTGCAAATGGAAAGTCAAATTAATGTGTGATTTTCACAGAATGGATTGGCAGTCAGGGGTTTCGCATTGTTAGCTAATCAACAAATTCTAATGATACTTAGAAAGTGTATTTTTTGTGCAAGTATACACGTTTTTAAATAGAACAATACACTGGTTTTAATAATACTAAAAGCAGGGTGAATTAGGATGTCAGCGGTGTTTATTGCACGATTCTATTTCGAGTCGTCTACGAGATATCGTATTTTGAGAAGCTTCCACACTGACGCCTATTTGTGCCATTCTACCAGCGTAGTTGCCAGGTACGATGACATTATGTTTACTTACAGTGTACTTGTGTGTTCCTTGAGAGCATTGCGACTTCATAGTCAAAGTGTGTCAGTTCAAGAAGTAGGTCAAGAATAGGTGATGTTATTTACCAATGCAGAAAAAGCCGATATGCTCATGGTGTATGGAGAGTGTAGGAAGAACACAGTCTGGTCTTGTACCGTGATGCGGTAGGATATCCCAATAGACATATACCATCTCGTCAATTATTTATCAACCTCTTCAATCAGTTACCTAAAAGTGGTAGTGGAACACGTAGACAACGCAACAGAAGGAAAAAAGTGACGACAGAAGTGGGAGAAATGAATGCTGTTGCTGCAATTGCAATGTTAGCTCCCGTGCAATCGTACGAGGACGAGGCATGAGTCAGGCAAGAGTACTATTTCTCCATCGATGTAGCTCCCATCCATTTTACATCTACCTCAATGAAGAGCTGCATGGAAACGGTTATGAAAATCGTGTAAACTTGTGTATGTGGGCATTAAGGCAGGATACTTCAGATGTATCACGTATCTTGTTCGTTACTTTAGGTGTATTCATGTATCTTGTTCAGTGATAAAGCCACGTTTACCAAATCTTCGCCAGGTAAACCGCCAAAATATGCACTGTGGGTCTGTTGACAATCGCTGTTGGTTTTGTAAGGTGGGGCATCAGTGTCCATCAAGAATAAACATTTGGTGTGGGGTAGTGAACCATGAGCTCATAGGGATGTTCTTCATAGACGGAAGACTGAAAGCGCACAAGTATCAGAGCTTCCTAGCAGATCATCATCATCCACGGATATTAGAAGACATTCTTCTGCAGACTAGAAGAAACATTTGGTATTAACATGATGGATGTCAAGTCCATAGTGCACTAAGTACCGCAGCATGTTTTTACAAATTGTTTCCAAATCGTTGGATTGGACTACAGGACCTGTACCTTGACCGGCCAATTCCCCAGATTTGACACCGATAGACTCTTTTCTGTGGGGAGAGCGGAAAGACCCCGTCTACAAGAACATGATACGTAACGATGTCTTATTGTAACCTGCTCGGACATTTCCGCTGAAACACTAGCACGTGTACAGCAGTTGTTCCATACCAGAATGAAAGCGTGTACAGCCGCTGCCGATAGTCATTTTGAACACAACTAGCGATGGCCAGTTGTTTCATTACTGGTCAGAATCTAAAAAAACAATGTATGCACTTGTGTTGTTCTTTAGTGAACGCTACCACAGGTTTTGTACAAGCGTCGGTGTGGGAACTTCTCAAAATACATCTCGTAAATGACTCGCACGCAACTGACATTTTAATTTAGCCGAATTTTAGTATATTAATGTCCATAGGCATTGTTCCGTTTAAAAACGTGTGATTACCAAAAAATACACTTTCTATGTATTATTACAATCTGTTTGTTGGCTGACAATACAAGCCCCTCGACCTTAATCAAGCATATCAGATCCATTTGGCCGAAACCTCGGAGTTGGGATAGTTTGGATAGGGTGCTGTCTTATACTTTGCCATATTTAGTGAAAGCTTTCATGAGCATCTAGTCCATGTTAGGGAGGTGCTATAGTACTCGGGGAGTCTGGGTTCATAGTCAAACCGTCAAAAGATTAAGTCCGCTCAGCCAGATGTATCCTTCCTCTGACACGTAGTTACTAATTGGGGGATCAGTGCTGACCGGCCACTCACTGAGGCCATCCACTTATGCCGTCCCCTGAAAATGTAGAAGAGGTAGCGCGGTTAATCGGAGAGACGAACTTTTTCATACGGTTCGTGCCAAATTCCGCCCAGCTGGTGGCATCACTTCACGAGTTGAGAAGGAAAGGGAAGGATTTTGAACGCTTTGCCTCTCAACAAGCTGCCCTTGAACGACTTAAATCAGCTTTAGCGTGAGAGCCAGTATTGGCTGCAACAGGTTTAAATCGTGAATTCATGGCACAAACTGGTTCTTAGATGCCGGGTGTGGCTGCGGTGCTGCTACAGAAGCATGTTTGGGGAGGCGTCCTGTCATGTATGCTTCAACGGTACTGACGGCTCTTGAAGAAAAATATTCGGTATGCGAACTCGAGGTGTTGGATGCTTTATTGGCCAGGGAAAAAGCCCGTATGTACTTAGAGCATCACCTCTTCCAGATGGGGACCAATAACCAGGCCCTCGGCTGGATGCAGGCTAGGCTACAACACACTGGCTGTAGTGCTGTGAGATGTCTGGCTGTCAGCCTCTAAACTTCCAGTCAAGAATATTTGTGGGAACGAGAATGTTGTAGCCGGCACACTCAGTTCGATGTTTGGTGAAATGGAGAAGGCCATTGCAGGCAAGGAAGAACTGTCGCCGCCAGAAGAGCATGTGGGCGCTATTTTGCCTGAATGCCCCCTCTTGTTCAAAGACGTATGGAAACAAAAGGATGTTGATCCCGTCCTTAGTCAGCTGAAAGAGCGGATCTGAAAAGCGAAAATTTTAGCCCGTAGGAAGTAAACGCCAATGTCTTCTGCTATTTGGCCAGAGGAGGCCATGGAGAAGGTGTGGCATTGCATGAGGATTCAGTCTCTCTTGTTTTTATGTACCACTAAGAGACACTTGTAAGATAGCAGCTTAGCGTCTTTAAAACCAAAGTGAAGCTAAGAGAAAACTTCACATGGGGTATGGTCACTGAGTGTAAATCTTATGGCATGAGCAAACCAGCTACTGGGACTCGCTAAGAACTGCTGGCGTCGGATGTTACAGTCCAGCCTATGGAGAGGTAGTGTAATGATCATGTAGGTCCGTTCCCGTGGTCATGAAAGGACAGCCGCTACATATTATCATGCGTTGACCCTTTTAAGCGGTTTAGTTGGTTGATCTCAACACCTGGGATGACGTCACAAATTACCACCAAGGCCTTCCAGACGACCTTTGGTACATTTGGGGCCTACAGAGTATTGGTCACCCAGAATGCACCGAATTTTACCGCTGTGAACTTTCAGATGTTTTGTTTTGAGGCAGGCATTTGCCATATCACCACCACCTCTTTTTATCCGAATCCAAATCCATCATTCACAGAGAATTAATCACATCCTTCAGGCTGCTCTCAGGTATACCACCACACGGATCATACACGATGGGACTCTTTATTGTCATTATTGGGATACGACTTCAACGCGGCAGTGCACGAATCCCGTAAGGAAGCCCTCATCGTCCTGTTGTTTACCTTTAAGCCCAACAGCTTCCTGTCCAATTTATGGTCGCTGAACGATATCTATCTGAGCTGATGGCCGCTGCACAAATTATTTCAAAGCGCGCATAAACATTTGAAGCACGCCCATGAAACGATGGTGCAAAGGTATAACACTGGTAGGCAAACAACCTCATGGACAATGAGTGGATTAAAAACTTCGTTGGTGCTACTAGGTCAGCAGAAGAGGTAATCGGAACTCTCTTATCTAGGTTTGTGGGTCCGGCGCAGATTTTGTACTTCGTGACTCCCGTCACCTTGCTCGTCACGGTCCCGCATACTAAGCGGATATTAAGGGTGCACTGGTCTCAAGTGAAACAATGCCAGAATTTGTTGGAGCCTGAAATGATGGGAATTGGGAAAATCTGTGGTAAATTCTTATGGGACCGAACTGCTGAGGTCATCGGTCACAGGAATTGGGTTTGTACGACAAGAACCAGTATCGGGTACCATAGTTGTGAACGTCCCTCTCTTGGTGACGTATCCTTGGTAATTTCAGTTACTGTCGTAAGTAAGTATGAAGAAACTTTTGGTATGTCGTTAGACCAGAGCCTGATAACGTCGGCTTCTGATCTGCCTACGTATCGAAATTCCGAAACATCCTTCATAGTTGCTTCGCAATTGCATACGTAAGGCTTTCGGCTTTCACCCTTCTCCCGAACTTCAGTGTCTAAGGAGGGGGAGAAGTTCACGATAAAGGCCGTCATCACGCGCATGGCGAATTGAAGTACCCGCTTCCGCGACTGCCTGCTGCGTCTGAAGAGCGCGTGACTGCTGATAGCGCTGTGGCGTGACCTGGAGTAGCGTTGCTTGGAGCTGAGTTCTTTGGTATGGCCAGCGACTTAAAACATCGCTTCTGAGACGCAGGTCGGGCGTAAACAGCCTGCTGGAGCAGCGACGAGGTGCATGTCATCAGCTGTTCAGGGAGCTCTTCCGTCACTACCGTTTTAAGAAGAAGCATTAAGATTCCTCGCGAGGTCGGTTGTGGCTAACTAATGAAGATTGTGGCATGTGGGGGGGGGGGGGGGGCTGGCAATGTGCACCTGTTCTTTGAGCAAGTGGGGTAGTATGAGCTGCGAGAAGTGATGCTGCGGTGGTCTCCGTACCACTTTCGCCCTTCAGTCGCGATCTGGTGAGGGAGGGCTTATTACTACCTGACAGAACGTTTCCCACATTTATACACGGGAATCCCGCCCTCCAGGTGACGTTACTCTGACGAAATAATTCCCAGAACCGTCACCCGAGGATCTTAAACGCCACTGTAAAGGAGAAGGACTTTGCTCCCAGCAGGCAGTTATCTCCTGACGAAGAATCTGATGAATATTTTCGAAACCTAGAATTCTGTTTTATGTGATCTAACCACCAAAGAAGAATTCATATAATGATGCCGCTGGGAAAAGCTTCCATGCCATGTGTATCGGAGGGTCTATAGCTGCAAGCAGAATTCGTGGACGTGACAGATCTGCTTCATTTCGGAGTGAGTCAACAGTCTCTTTCGAGTAAGGTAAAATGATGCAGGCACACAGATTTAAACTTCCATTTCAAGAGATTTCACGCTGCAGGAAGGAGTAAAGTGAAAAAATAGGAAGTTCAAACAAATAATATTCATTGCAAAGCGACCATAGATGATGTTGGTTTTAGCAGTTTAGTAGAGCTCAGAAGATGAGAGCTAGCTACAAGAAGATGGTAAACCAATATAAAGATTGATAACTTGAGAAAAAATGAAGTATTTGACCACACTAACTGTCTGCGATGTCACTGTGAATTCCACAGGGAAGCAGCAAACTAAGTAGTTTCCCGGACATACTAAGAAGAGGACCATACGATCTTCCCTCACCAGTTTGACTTATATTGATAGAATAAACTTGTTGTAGCTGGGATTCACAGTCATAAAATTTTTTTTAAGTACATCATCTTAACGCCAGTGACTGTTATAAGTTTTTATTACACTATTATCAAATGCTGATATTATGTCTTTAAGCCATAATAATAGCACTTGATGATGGCCTAAGGCCGAAATTGCAACAGTGTAATAAGAAATTCACTGGCGTAAAGATGATGTACTTCAAAAAATAATGTTGATAGGATGTGCGGGGCACAAGTAATATTTCCACATGTGTAAACAGGAGGACAATCCTCCACTGTTTTCGAGACAATTAAGCCTGAAAATTTTAGGAGTTCTTCTATACTTCATGGCGTCGCTACTATTCAACAATGGCGCAAATGGGAGAGTAGGAGCTTAGTTTAACAAATTCAAGGTCTGTGGACAGAATATCTCTGCTGGTACATTATTTTTTTATTCCTATGTAATTATAAGAATAGATGCGCGGCACGAAATGAAATTGTGTGTTGTTCGAGAATGGTTTATGAATTAAAACCAAGTTTGTTCCGCAATACACACATTGAAAAAACACGCAAAGAAGTATGCGTTCATTAAAAGTACTGTACATCACAATAATTATTATGTATATGTTTCTATAGTCAGTATCATCCTGATTCACGCGGTGCTCCACAAGTTACACATTATACTTGTTACAGATGATACAATGGTATAAAGAAATTGACTATACTGACTTAACTGAAAGTTCTTGTGTATCGTACGAAAACTACTTGCCGGCCGGGGTGGCCGAGCGGTTCTACGCGCTACAGTCTGGAACCGCGCGACCGCTACGATCGCAGGTTCGAATCCTGCCTCGGGCATGGATGTGTGTGATGTCCTTAGGTTAGTTAGGTTTAAGTAGTTCTAAGTTTTAGGGGATTGATGACCTCAGCAGTTAAGTGTCATAGTGCTCAGAGCCATTTTGAAAACTAATTCTCATTGTTCAGAATAATGATTACGAAAGTAGCAAATCAATCATCAGATACTGATTACCTGTGAACCTGTTGATAGAACTACGTGGGAATGAAAGAATGTGGGAGTGAAAGAAAGTGCAGGTAGAGAAATTCGATCGAAAGTCTTCCCGGTTTTGAAAATAAGCGCTTCACGCACGGCGACCAAGCAAAGTATATACAGGGTGTTACAAAAAGGTACGGCCAAACTTTCAGGAAACATTCCTCACACACAAAGAAAGAAAATATGTTATGTGGACATGTGTCCGGAAACGCCTAATTTCCATGTTAGAGCTCATTTTAGTTTCGTCAGTATGTACTGTACTTCCTCGATTCACCGCCAGTTGGCCCAATTGAAGGAAGGTAATGTTGACTTCGGTGCTTGTGTTGACATGCGACTCATTGCTCTACAGTACTAGCATCAAGCACAGCAGTACGTAGCCTCAACAGGTTAGTGTTCATCACGAACGTGGTTTTGCAGTCAGTGCAATGTTTACAAATGCGGAGTTGGCAGATGCCCATTTGATTTATGGATTAGCACGGGGCAATACCCGTGGCGCAGTACGTTTGTATCGAGACAGATTTCCAGAACGAAGGTGTCCCGACAGGAAGACATTCTAAGCAATTGATCGGCGTCTTAGGGAGCACAGAACATTCCAGCCTATGACTCGCGACTGGGGAAGACCTAGAACGACGAGAACACCTGCAATGGACGAGGCAATTCTTCGTGCAGTTGACGATAACCCTAATGTCAGCGTCAGAGAAGTTACTGCTGTACAAGGTAACGTTGACCACGTCACTGTATGGAGAACCAGTTGTTTCCGCACCATGTACAGCGTGTGCAGGCACTATCAGCAGCTGATTGGCCTCCACGGGTACACTTCTGCGAATGGTTCATCCAACAAAGTGTCAATCCTCATTTCAGTGCAAATGTTCTCTTTACGGATGAGGCTTCATTCCAACGTGATCAAATTGTAAATTTTCGCAATCAACATGTGTTGGCTGACGAGAATCCGCACAGATTTTCTGTGAACGTTTGGTCATGCATTGTTGGTGATGTCTTGATTGGGCCCCATGTTCTTCCACCTACGCTCAATGGAGCACGTTATCATGATTTCATACGGGATACTCTACCTGTGCTGTTAGAATACGTGTCTTTACAAGTACGACACAACATGTGGTTCATGCACGATGGAGCTCCTGCACATTTCAGTCGAAGTGTTCGTACACTTCTCAACAACAGATTCGGTGACCGGTGGATTGGTAGAGGCGGACCAATTCCATGGCCTCCACGCACTCCTGACCTCAACCCTCTTGACTTTCATTTATGGGGGCATTTGAAAGCTCTTGTCTACGCAACCCCGGTACCAAATGTAGAGACTCTTCGTGCTCGTATTGTGGACGGCTGTGATACAATACGCCATTCTCCAGGGCTGCATCAGCGCATCAGGGATTCCATGCGATGGAGGGTGGATGCATGTATCCTCGCTAACGGAGGTCATTTTGAACATTTCCTGTAACAAAGTGTTTGAAGTCACGCTGGTATGTTCTGTTGCTGTGTGTTTCCATTCCATGATTAATGTGATTTGAAGAGAAGTAATAAAATGAGTTCTAACATGGAAAGTAAGCGTTTCCGGACACATGTCCACATAACATATTTTCTTTCTTTGTGTGTGAGGAATGTTTCCTGATAGTTTGGCCGTACCTTTTTGTAACACCCTGTATGCATGAGTGAAACTTTACAACTTGATTTTCTCGAAAACGTCTCAGAGATGAATCTTCTTGTTACATATGTTGAAGTCCAAGTCGTGTCCTACACATTCTGCTAATATGTATCAATTCGGTGATAGAAAGTTCGTAACATCCCCTTCTGAGAAACTTACTGGCATGCACCGCTGAGATGCAAGCTGCTGTGGAAAATTTTATTGCCACTCCGGCAGAGTATTTGGAGTCTAGAGCTATCAAAACTATGGCAGCGATCGGCGTAACATCTCACTTCCGAAGCTACGAATACTGCTGCTTTTGTAGAACGTTCTGCTCGGTGGGACTTCGCGCAAAATGCAGATTTCCTCAGGTGTCTTCGGCAATTTGATCAGGACCTCTCACATGAAGGGAGAGACAGTGATGGGAGCCTGTCGAAGAAAGATATGTGCATCATATGTATTCGGAATAGGTTCATTCATTTTACTGTCGCCCAGTCCTGCTGGTCCCGGCTAAGTAAAGATTAATCGGCGTGAGCCATCATACATCACTCCTCTGAATTTCGCTGCTATTACATCACGACACAGGTTGCCACGCATCTTCCACTTCCTAAAACCACTTTCCTCTGCTACACAGAGCAAATCCGTCTTAACGAGTAGCGTTCGAAGCGACTTCTCTCCTTCGTTCTTGTAATGAAGAGTTTCTCGAAAAGCATTGGGTTATCGGGGCGTTCATGGCGTGCCTAACGATTTTATCACTGGTCTTAGGTCACACTTCCGGCGTCAGGTTACACACTTGGGCGACATGTACTAAAAGTCACCCACCAATCCCCTCTATTTGGCAACCATATGGAATTGATGAAGATCAATCTGGGGAACCCCAAACCCTTCACATCTCCCCGTATGCCCATCCACCCAACATCGTGGACCAATGAGACTGACGCAACCCCTCCCAATCTTCATCTTTTGTAACTGGGGCACTTGCGTGGGTGGGAGTCAGTTCGGAGTTGCATATCATCGGGAGAGGATCAGATTATGTCTATTTGCTACAAACAAATTTCGTTAAACCACGCACTTGGGCTCTATTTGTTAACAGCAATTTAATATTACGTGATTTTCATTATTTTAGACACTAGCAGAGGACAGTTCCAGGGAAATATCTAAGAACTGTCAGTTTTCAGCGATTTCACGAATTTTTCTAAGCCATTTTCGTATTTTTCCCACATTCTTCACAATTTATCATATTTTTCAACGTTCTAAATATTTTTACAAAGTTTTATCCACCTATGTGTGTCCCATCACATTACTCTGAATATCACATCATCGCTTACAGCTGCATGGTGTCGTGCTGCATTGTGTTGACATTATGATGCTGTCAGCCAATCACAGTGCAGAATGTGCCCCAATTATTTATTATTTCTAAGAGTCCACATCAACACTGGTGTGTGTGTGTGTGTGTGTGTGTGTGTGTGTGTGTGTGTGATTTCAGTGTACGATTTAGAAATGAACCCACTGGTGGAAATAATTATGCCATAACGAATTCTGCAACCACTGTAGTTTGACCAACTTCCAACCAACGACAGCAGTAGGTATAGGAAACACCACACCGCAGAAGCTAAACCCCTGCTGAGGCATTACTACATTACTAGACTGTGTGATACACAGAAAATTCTGTTGCTTCCAACCAAAGACAGTGTGGATGTAAGACTTAGCACAGCACTGCAAAAGACACATCTACAGATCACGACAGCGTTTCTAAATATGATTATTGTGATTTATCAGATATTTTGCAAATTGTTGCTCTGGCCATGCATCTAAGTGAAATTTGTGGGTGGAAATGAGATCGTTCTCTTATTTGTGGATACAGTGAAGTCATATCAAAAGTCTGACGCTTCCAATCAAAGATACTGTGTGTATAAAGAAAGTACGGATCTGGAGAGGTGAAAAGTATCTCAAACAACTCCTCTCAGCGGGACTCATCAGCAGAAGTAGCATTTCCTGAAGATGGCGAACAGTTGGATCGCCGAAATATCGAGTCAAGTTGATTTTAGGATCCGGCAGCAAACCCGAAGAGACTTTCAAGACTTATTACGCGACAGCCAACGTAATCACAACTCCTCATATAACTTCCAGGGTACTGGTGTCTTCGAACTCCGACGTGTTGATTACAGTCGCAATTTTCTGTGAAATATTCTCTGTCTTATTGGAGGGTTTAAAAGGCACTACTACAAAATCACGAATCAGGGAGGCAGCAGCCCATCAAGGCAAATCGGCCATAACTCACAGATGTCTACACGTTAACCAGGAGAAATCTGTTGGCGTCTTTGTAGATACGTGTTGCTAACGGTTTAAGCGCCAAGCATATACTCGCCTCCCCCATTGTCTCTGGACAGTAAGAAACATGATTCCTCTCCACAATTACTCTTTTTTGATACAAGAGCATAAGCGAGGGTGGCATCTTCCTGATTGTCTACACCGCAGGGGGTGGGCGTCCGTGAAACACAAGCAACAGCAGGGATCAACACGTGAAAAGAAGACGCCTAACACGATATGAACTGTCTCATTATTATTATTAGAGAGTGGGTGATATTGCTAGAACACAAGTAGAAATGTCGATTAGATGAGCTACCAATCCTTTTGTATCCATCACAATGGGATGTTAATCTGGAGTTTCCTTCCAGTACGGAAATGACTGATGCTACTGCTATATTCCTCACTCTTAAATGCGAACCATACTGGGCATCTCGAAAAATTTTGCAACAAAATACAATCCTGCAAGCACACTCAGGGTGGGCAAGGGTTCTGCCAGGGCTCTCTGGCAGAATAAAACGACGTTCCAATATTAGTGTGTGACTCGTAAATATATACATCCCTTCCATTCACATGAGACTGTGCAATAGCCACAGTGCAGTAAAAATAAACAAAAAATGGTTCAAATGGCTCTGAGTACTATGGGACTCAACTGCTGAGGTCATTAGTCCCCTATAACTTAGAACTAGTTAAACATAACTAACCTAAGGACATCACAAACATCCATGACCGAGGCAGGATTCGAACCTGCGACCGTAGCGGTCTTGCGGTTCCAGACTGTAGCGCCTAGAACCGCTCGGCCACTCCGGCTGGCTGTCGCAAAACATCTTACCCAGAGTGAGAAATGAGGGAATCATTGATTTCTATAAGCCCCTTGAGTAACGGAAAATAAATTACTTCATTCCCCACACAATCACGGCCTCCGGTACACCTGGTCCACTCTATGACCATTAAAGAAAGGGGGTCTGAAGAGAGCCCATGTACAGGGCGCCTCTGAACCTGTCACCGGGCATTGCGCAGCAGCTCGACGTGGCATGTACTCAAGTCCTTCGAAGTCCCCTGCAGAAATATTTAACCGTGCTGCCTGTATTGCCGTCAATAATTGCGGAAGTGTTGCCGGTGCAGGATTTTGTGCACGAACTGACCTCTCAATTATGTCCCATACATGTTCGATAAGATTCATGTCGGACGGTGAGGGTGGCGAAATCATTTGCTTGAATTGCCCAGAACGTTCCTATAAAGCAATCGCGAGCAATGTGGCCCAGTGAAGTGTTTGGACGCTCGAAGTCCTTGAATGGCTACGAATCTTCTCTAAGTACTCTTCCAGCCAATGATCGGTTCATATGGACAGGAGGAGCCAGTCTATTCCATGTAAACACAGCCCACACCATTATAGAGTCACCATCGGCTTGCACAGTGCCTTGTTGACAACTTGGATCCCTAGCTTTATGGGATCTGTGCCACACTCGAACCCTACCATCAGCGCTTACCAATTGTAATCAAGACTCATCTGATCAGGCCACTGTTTTCTAAACGTGTAGGGTCCAATCGATAGGGTCACTACCCCAGGAGGTGCGCTGCGGCAGTGCCTCACTGTTAGCAAGGGCACTCACGTCGGTCGTCTGATGCCCTAGCCCATTAAAGCCCAATGTCGCCTCACTGTCCTAAAGGATACATTCGTATTACTTCACACACTGATTTATGCGGTTATTTCAGGCAGTGCTGTTGGTCTGCTAGCACTGACGTTTATACACAAACGCCGCTAATCTCGTTCGCTAAATGAAGGTGTCCAGGCGCTGTGTTGTCGTGGTGAGAGATAATGCCCGAAATGTGATATTCTCGGCACACTCTTGACAGCATGTACCTCGTAATACACTCCTGGAAATGGAAAAAAGAACACATTGACACCGGTGTGTCAGACCCACCATACTTGCTCCGGACACTGCGAGAGGGCTGTACAAGCAATGATCACACGCACGACACAGCGGACACACCAGGAACCGCGGTGTTGGCCGTCGAATGGCGCTAGCTGCGCAGCATTTGTGCACCGCCGCCGTCAGTGTCAGCCAGTTTGCCGTGGCGTACGGAGCTCCATCGCAGTCTTTAACACTGGTAGCATGCCGCGACAGCGTGGACGTGAACCGTATGTGCAGTTGACGGACTTTGAGCGAGAGCGTATAGTGGGCATGCGGGAGGCCGGGTGGACGTACCGCCGAATTGCTCAACACGTGGGGCGTGAGGTCTCCACAGTACATCGATGTTGTCGCCAGTGGTTGGCGGAAGGTGCACATGCCCGTCGACCTGGGACCGGACCGCAGCGACGCACGGATGCACGACAAGACCGTAGGATCCTACGCAGTGCCGTAGGGGACCGCACCGCCACTTCCCAGCAAATTAGGGACACTGTTGCTCCTGGGGTATCGGCGAGGACCACTCGCAACCGTCTCCATGAAGCTGGGCTACGGTCCCGCACACCGTTAGGCCGTCTTCCGCTCACGCCCCAACATCGTGCAGCCCGCCTCCAGTGGTGTCGCGACAGGCGTGAATGGAGGGACGAATGGAGACGTGTCGTCTTCAGCGATGAGAGTCGCTTCTGCCTTGGTGCCAATGATGGTCGTATGCGTGTTTGGCGCCGTGCAGGTGAGCGCCACAATCAGGACTGCATACGACCGAGGCACACAGGGCCAACACCCGGCATCATGGTGTGGGGAGCGATCTCCTACACTGGCCGTACACCACTGGTGATCGTCGAGGGGACACTGAATAGTGCACGGTACAGCCAAACCGTCATCGAACCCATCGTTCTACCATTCCTAGACCGGCAAGGGAACTTGCTGTTCCAACAGGACAATGCACGTCGGCATGTATCCCGTGCCACCCAACGTGCTCTAGAAGGTGTAAGTCAACTACCCTGGCCAGCAAGATCTCCGGATCTGTCCCCCATTGAGCATGTTTGGGACTGGATGAAGCGTCGTCTCATGCGGTCTGCACGTCCAGCACGAACGCTGGTCCAACTGAGGCGCCAGGTGGAAATGGCATGGCAAGCCGTTCCACAGGACTACATCCAGCATCTCTACGATCGTCTCCATGGGAGAATAGCAGCCTGCATTGCTGCGAAAGGTGGATATACACTGTACTAGTGCCGACATTGTGCATGCTCTGTTGCCTGTGTCTATGTGCCTGTGGTTCTGTCACTGTGATCATGTGATGTATCCGACCCCAGGAATGTGTCAATAAAGTTTCCCCTTCCTGGGGCAATGAATTCACGGTGTTCTTATTTCAATTTCCAGGAGTGTATTTAATTCGCTGTTTCCGAAATGGAATGTCCCATGGGCCTAGCTCCAACCAGCATACCAAGTTCAAAGTCTATTAATGACCGTCCTGCGGCCGTAAACAGGTCGGACTCCTTTTCACATGAATCATCTGAGTGTAAATCACAGCTCTGTCAATGCTCCGTTCTTTTATACCTTGAGTAAGCTATATTACCGCCATCTGTATATATGGATACAGCTATCCCATGACTCTTGTCACTTCAGTGCATAGTTCTTTGCGTTCTTTGATTTCTGTCACCAAAAGTTTACGTTTGCTCAATAACCTCTGGGAAGATATTGTGTCCCATACCGATTTGCTTGTAAGGATTGGCGACCTAGAGATTGTCGACAGCCGGCCGGAGTGGCCGAGCGGTTCTAGGCGCTACAGTCTGGAACCGCGCGACCGCTACGGTCGCAGGTTCGAATCCTGCCTCGGGCGTGGATGTGTGTGATGTCCTTAGGTTAATTAGGTTTAAGTAGTTCCAAGTTCTAGGGGACTGATGACCTGAGAAGTTAAGTCCCATAGTGCTGAGAGTCATTTGAACTATTTGATTGTCGACAATAGCACTGTAAGCATAGCTGTTTGGTAGCTCATCTAATCGACTTCCGGGATAAATGATCAAAACTACGCATACGTAACATAGTTTTAAAGCCAATTTTCGGTCATCGTTACCTCCACACACGTAAACACTGTTTTGTTTAGTTCTGTGTGAAGATGCTAGTTTAGATCCCATGTCAGACGGTATTAATAATCATAACTGTATAGCACAAACATCGGAATGCGTGTTGTGTACCAACGGTATCACATTGACGAGCAGCCACAAATACGTTTTTTACTGTTCTTTGTGATTATTTATATTCGTAGCAAAACCTTCCAGTTAACATCATGACGACATTAACTTGATTTTCTCATCATACCTTTTAATTCTGATTTGTCTTGCAATCTAATAAGATTATATCTGCATCTACATAGACACTCTGCAAGCCACCGTACGGTGCGTGGCTGAGGGTTCCCTGTACCACTACTAGTCACTTCCTTTCCTGTTCCACTCGCAAATAGAGAGAGGGAAAAACGACTGTCTCTATGCCTATGTATAAGCACTAAATTCCTCGTATCTTATCTTCGTGTCCTTACGCCCAATGTATGTTGGAGGCAGTAGAATCGTTTGACAGTCACCTTCAAATGCCTGTACTCCAAATTTTCTCAACAGTGTTTCTTGAAAAGAACGTCGCCTTCCCTCCAGCGAAACCTATTTGATTTTCCGAAGCATTTGCGTAACAGTTACTTGTTGTCCGAACCTACCGGTAACAAATCTAGCAGCCCACCTCTGAATTGCGTCGATGACTTCCTTCAGTCGATATGATACGGATCCGAAACACTCGTGCAGTATTTAACGATTGGTCGCTGTAGCGTCCTATATGCGGTCTCCTTTACAGGTCAACAACCTTTTCCCAAAATTTCTTCTAATAAACCGAAGTCGAACATTCACCTTCCCTATCACAGTTCTCACAAGCTCGTTGCATTTCATATCGCTTTGTAACGCTACGCCCAGATTTGTAAACGACTTAACTGTCTCCAACAAGTCACTAGTAATACTGTATCCGAACATTACAGGTTTCATATTCCTACTGATCCGCATTAACTTACATTTTTCGACATTCAGAGCCAGCTGCCATTGATCACATCAACTGGAGATTTTGTCTAACTCATCTTGTATCTTCCTATCGTCACTCAACTTCGACATCTTACCGTCCACCACTTCACCACTTTATCACCAGCAAACAACCGAGGATTGATGCCCACCCTATCCGCAAAAAGAAAAAAATAATGGCTGGGACTTAGCATCTGAGGTCATCAGTCCCCTTGACTTAGAACTACCCCGAGGCAGGATTCAAACCTGCGACCATAGCAGCAGCGCGGTTACGGACTGAAGGGCATAGAACCGCTCGGCCAGAGCGGCCGGCTGTCCGCCAAATGATTTATGTACATAGAGAACAACAGCGCTCCTATTACACTTCCCTGGAGCACTCCTGACGATACCATGGTCTCTGATGAACATTCACCGTCGACTACAACACACTGGGTTCTATTATTTAAGAAACATTTGAGCCACTCACGTATCTGTGAACGTATTCCACATGCACGTACGTTCGTTAGTAGCCTGCAATGGGGCACCATTCAAATGCTTTCCGGTGATCTAGAAGTATGGAATCTGCCTGTTGCCTTTCATCCACTGTTCGCAGTATATAACGTGAGAAAAGGGCAAGCTGAGTTTCACACGAGTGACGCTTTCTAAAATCATGCTGATTTGTGGACATAGGTTTCTCAGTCTAAAGAAAGTTTATTATATTTTAAATGAGAATATGTTCAAGGATTCTGCAGATGACAGAAGTTAGAGATACTAGTCTGTAATATTATGGGTCCATTCTTTTACCCTTCTTATATACTGCAGTAACCTGGACTTTTTTCCAGTCGCTTGGGACTTCGTGCTGTGCGAGAGATTCACGATAAATGCAGGATAGGTAAGGGGCCAATGCTGTACTCTTTGTATAATCTAACATGAATTCCATCTGGACCTCGTAATTTACTTGCTTTCAAACCCCTCAGTTGTTTTTCTATGCCAGATATGCTTATTACTATGTCGTTCATAAGTGAATCTGTCCGATGGTCAATTGACGATATGTTTGTACGATTCTTCAGTGTCAACTATTTCTTGAACGTGAAATTTAAAACTTCATATTTCGTTTTGCTACCTTTAACTGTCACACCAGACTGGTCAACGAGGGCTGAATGGAAGCCTTAGATCCGCTTAGAGATTTTACATAAGACCAGAATTTTCTCCGGTTCTCTGCCAGATCTTCTACTAAGGTGTGGCGGTGGTAGCTGTTGTATGCTCCACACATAGATCTTTTCACAAACGAACGAATCTCTAGTGATCTTCAACTGTTGTCATTCGTGCGTTCCCTTTTGAACCGAGAGTGCAACAGGCTCTGCTTCTACAGCATCCACCGAATTTCGTTACTAAACCATGGTGAGTCTTTACCACCCTTTGTCCACTAACTAGGCACTTAACTCTCCAGACCGCAATTTACGATCTGCTTGAACTTTGCCCATAATTCCCCTACATCTACCTTACTGTAACTAAGTGATGTCAATTCACTGCCTAAGTGAGATGCGAACAACTACTTATCTGCCCTATCTGGCAGAAACACTCTCTTAGCTTTCTCGACTGATTTATTTATTGCTACAAAGTCTAACATATTTCAGTTGCGTGCCGAGCCAGCTGCTCAAGATAGTTTTCAGAAAACTTGTACAAAAGTATGTCGTATGACTCTGTGTCTGTCCCCCTCGCAATGAATTCATAGACGTTCCAGTCTATACCCGAGAGGTTGAAGACGCCTAGTATTGCGTCATATTTACGCGCCATTGTCCTAAGACTTTCTTGAATGACTCTAGAGCAGTCACAGCAGAATCGGGTGACCGGTAAAAACATCGAACAATTAACTTGGTTTCACCTACACTTGTTATACGCGAACTGATAACTTCACTGCATACTCAACTTCCACCACATTAGAGACCATTTTTTGTCAGCTGCAGTGAACACTCTCGCTCCTACGGCCTCTAATCTGTCTTTCCAACGTACGTTCCACGACTCACTAAATATCTCATTGCTTAACACGTTGGGTTTCAGCAGCTCTCGGTCCAAAGACTAATTTTAGCGCGAGAACTGTCCTGGAGGGCAGTAGATTCGGGAACCTTATTACGAATACTTCGACAGTTCGCTCATAAAATTATGAGAGTCGAAGCGTCATTGTTCTGAAGGCCGTTTAACTTCCCTTGGTGCATATCGACTGGCGAATGTTCATCAGAGTACCTCGAACTACCGCCTAGCCTAAAAACCTCATGTGCACTCCTCAAGTACTCTGCTACCCGAGTAGCTGCTTCCTTTGTGTAGTGCACCCCTGACCTATCAAGGAGAGTCATACAAATCCCCACACGATGTCGCAGGTCTAGAAATCTGCAGCCAAGACCTTCACAGAGTCGACGAAGCCTTTGGCTGAGGCCCTCCACTCTACTCTAAACCAAAGAAACCCGATAAGCTCAGCAAATTGCGAGCTTTGCTTGTAGCATGCGCACGAGTCGTTCAGCACCGCAGCCAACCACAGTAGTTGTACGAGCTGAGAATAGCCTTAGTACCCTTGCGCGTCGTTGCTGCTGACGTGGGCCATGACTGCACCCTGCACTCTCGATAAGCGCCTCCATCTTGGATGACAACTTGCAAGCCCAACAGAAATTGGTAAAAACATATGCCCAGTGACTACATTTGGTGATAGCAAGCTATCAGTACATGTAACTCAAGAATGAGCTATGGAAACCTTAAAAACTGGATAACACCGGAATTACATTAGTAGGGAACGAGACAAGGCCTTCAACATCCCAAAATTATTTTAAAAAATGACTGCCCGTAATAATTAAACGGAAAGGAATAGGTATTATTAATATAAACTTCGCTATTTTAGCTAACAGGCCAGGCAAAGCTTCAAAATTTAAGAAATACTTTACTGATGCTTGCCCATAAAAATTGCAATCAAAAGGGCAGCTCTCATTATAATAAACTTCGCTGTTTCTAAATAGCAGACGAGACAAAACTTCCACCCCCCAGAATGATTCTACAGATAACTGCCCATAATAATTTCAATGAAAGGAACACCACTTATTAAAGTAAGCTTCACCAGTGATATATGCTTTATTTCTTTTGGAATGAACTACAACAAATACTGCAATACATTAAGGAGAAACTGACTGAAGTATCACGACATTGACGTGGCAAACACACAATTTACAGCAACAAGCTCACCAAAATATTTTAAGAATCAATAGCGAAAGGGCACTCTAGATCTTCAGAAGCTCGGCTTGGGCAAATCTACAGAGTGTACCATCGCCCCACAATTGGCCAGAATACCGTCCGAATACAGAGGTCTCCATGTGCCGAGACACTGTTTAATATATCGGGGATGAACGGCGGTAGACCGCCCTCGCGCCCTCAGGCGCCCTTTCCGCTTTCGGTAACACTTTCCAACTGCCTACACACGTGCCGGCATAAGTGCCTGGCGCGACAAACCGTCGAAGATCCCGTACAGCTATCCCGATCCAGCGATCGATCCGAGCTGGCACGGCTCAACCTGCCTCAAACTGCAAACCCCCAATCCACGAAGAATGGGGACAGGGCAGGGTGTAATTGAACATCCTATCTTCTCTTTTTAATCAGTGAAACGTACTACCTGGAAACTTAGCCAATGATGAGGTTGTGACCAAGAAGCTGATGGAGTTCACCACTGGGATGAACTCTCATGGACCTACAAAGCGGGGACCGACTTAGCAGATATGGCTGTGTCACACTGACCATGACCGCAAAAATTTAAAATAAATGCTCGATCACCATCCCTCACCCTGCAAACATGGCGACACTTATTACAGCGCTATGCCTGCCTCTTGTGTGTGAGCTTGATGTTGTTTCTGGCCCCCTTCCAATTTTGCTGAGTGGCTCGGGGGTGACTTTGTCAGGCAAAAGATAGTTCATTAACCATATATTAGCCAGTGGTAAATTCAGAGGGTAACTATACATCAACGAAGCAGGTGTTGCCTTAAGGATCTCGTGATTATTCGAATTAAAGGCTAAGTTCAAATCATGGAGTAGGCATATCCTGCTTGGGATGAGACGCGGCGAGAAGGATGATCAGATCAGATTTCAAATTACGATTCACCCTTCTGGCAAACGATGGCTGAAGGTAGTATGAAATCGTGGTGAAATGTGCGATAGCCTTCTCGAAACAGAAACGCTTAAATTTGCGGGAAAAAAGGACTGCAATCTTCTCGCTAACCAATGACTGGGAAGGGTCGACGGTGGAGAATATAAGAGGTAAATAGCGAATGGTTAAGGCCATAATCACTCCACTGCTCGGGACAAACCATACGAACCTAGTAAAGGTGTCCACTATCACAAAAACGTAACGTTTCCCATCCATTGCGCAAGAGACTGGTCCGACAGTCAATGAACATTTTGCCTATGGGATTACTTTCTCGTATGGACTTAAGTAAACCTTGTCTATAATTGGGGATGGGCTTGGCGATCTTCTAATCTTGGCATTCCCCCACTAATTTACGCACATCTTCACGCATTGTGGGCCACGTCAGGTGTTGTTTATTTTTAATTATTTTATCACGCACAAATGCTCGTCAATATGGGAGTTGTGAAAATATTTAAAAACGGCTTGAACTAGTTCCTCGGGTAGACAAATCCTCAAGGATTTGTCGCCATTAGTCTCGTAACATATAATCCCTTTTCCCGATTCATAACCAGCACCTGTTCCCCAGTTAGAAGCCTTTGTTTGATGCCTTGAATGAATGTATCTTGGCTCTATTTGTCCTTTGCGTTCCCAAAGAGCCCAGTTACCTCAGTCAACACGACTGAAAACCACTTAGAGCCCAGTAAATACTGAACGTATGGCTAAGGAGTCTATTACCTACATTTCGGATATGCCTCACGGACAAGCAAAGGGTGGAAATATGTGCGACCCACCTCATGATGCATCCAGCCTTACTGGGTCTGGCGACCACCCAACTCAAAGTGACTGTCGGTTTCGAGGCAAATTGGTGTTCCAAGTAAAGCTTAAATTTTTCTGAGTCAAACAAGACCGCGATGACCTGTACTCGTGCGGGCGACATGGCTCAGGAAACATACCATCGTGCTCTTGTAAAAGGACAGCAGCGACCTCGGAAGTAGACATGTCCATTTGATAGATAAAGGGTCTTTCAGAACCCGGAATACTCAAAACCGACGGAGTACTCAGAGTTACTGTAACCGCATCAAAACCTACTTACTGCGTATCTCTTCCACTGGAAGCCCACCCCTTTTTTCCTCAAGTTATTCAATGAGGCTACCAATTTGCGCGAAATTCGGCACAAATCTTTAAAAGAAATTGTCATACCGGTAATGCAGGCTACTTCCTTCCCTTTTACATGGGAAGGGAATTTCTAAAGATTCTGAGTACCTTCCTGATCTATTTTAACACTGTCGGCTGACACCAAATGCCCGAAAGGAAATCTCTCTCCTAGCCAGATTTATCTCAGATGGGTTAGCGGTCAAATCCGCTTCTCACAGGCAAACGAGAACGAGGACTTGTTCAATGAGCTAAAGGTGTCCAGAAAACGTAGCGCTATATATGAAAATATCGTCCGACCTATTGTAGACTAATTTGAACTTCAGCCGGCCGTGGTGGCCGAGTGGTTCTAGGCGCTTCAGTCCAGAACCGCGCGACTGCTAGGATGGCAAGTTCAAATCCTCCCTCGGTTCTAGGGGACTGATGACCTCAGATTTTAAGTCCCATAGTGCTCAGGAACCATTTGAAACCATTTTGATTTGAACTTCAGATCCAAAACAGAGACTAAAAGACGTAACAATACTGGCTGCTGCACTGGATAAGCCGAAAGGAAGACGACTGAATTCGTACAGGTTCCAATTGGTGCCAGTTGCTGTGACATGTTTAGAGTCTTCTGTGAGAGAGCTCTGGTGACACGCTAGGGTTCAAATCCAAACACGGTAAAATACTGAGCTGCCACCAAACCACGTAAAACAGTTATGGGCGCCCGGTAGTGGTACAGAATCCAAGATGACTTTCTTGTTAAAAATTCTATAAGCCACCACCGGCTGATAACAATCTGTTTTCACTTCAGTACCAAAACCATGGACGATATACACGGAGAGATCGAAGCCCGTATCACGCCATCGCAAAGCATTTTATCAATCAGCTGTCGCAAATTTTTTATTTTGCGTGGTGACAACCGATATGGAGGTCGGCGTACCTGAATATCGTCCGTCCACCTGATCTACTGAATCTTGGAGGTGACTCCGAGTTTATTAGTCAACACTCCGACGGGTGACTTAAATGACCTCAGTATCTTCCAACGCTACTCTATTGATCCCTTGGACAGACTGGCACGTACACAGCTTAAAATCCGTATCAAGACAGAATTTGAGTACAACCTCTTGGCACTGCGTGGAATTACACCTCAACAACAATTTTCCGTGGTACGTTACGAAGAAATACGTGATTTGCTGATCAATCACACCCACACCTGGTTGGATTAATAGATGTCGGCTATAATAATTATGTAAGCTATCTTAAACATATATTCCTCAATTAAATTACTGAGCATAGAGCTAGCTATAAAAGGAAATCATCACATGCAAAGATTACAGACATTTTAAGAACAAACGTCGTATTACTCCCTTCTAAGAAAACGAATAGAGATTTCATTACAGTCTGTTTACAAACTTATCCCCTCGTCAGCATGAGGCTGTGAACTTGAGTCCGATGTTAAGTGATTGTGTTTCGTCTTCAGCACATTACACCTAATGGTTGGCCATGCGAGGTATCCGCGCGGAATGAGGCGCTTTGCCACGGTCCGCGCGGCTCCCCCCGTCGGAGGTTCGAGTCCTCCTTCGGGCATGGTTGTGTGTTGTCCTTAGCGTAAGTTAAGTCAGATTAAGTAGCGCGTAAGCTTAGGGACCGATGACCTCAACAGTTTGGTCCCATAAGAGCTTACCACAAATTTCCAGAATTTCGTAATAATTTTGCGGTATCGAATACGCCTATGGGTATTTAGCCACTAAATAAAGCGTTTTGTTTGACACAGGATATTGATATGTTTTGTTAATTAGACTGTGAGGGTAAACTGAACAACTCACAGTACAAAGACGTCATGGGCACGTGATCAACATATAACCTTCTACCACATAATTTTGGAACTTTTCATTACTACAGTGTCCGCTGAATATCACGAGTCTTTGAACAGGTGACACTATTAACCTTATCGACCACCGGCTTCCTGCGATTAGAGATGTTGCCGGCAGTGCGTGGGCTCCCTTCATATCCCATCTGTTTAACGGTCGCAGTGTGGTTTTCATTGCTCTGGACGCCGCTATCGTGGGCGCGGGTAAGCAATTTCTGATCCGTTACTGTAGTGACACACACAGTTCGGTGATGCGTCTCATTTATCAGTTTGCGTAGGACGTTTTCTGTAGGTTAGCGTCGGTCAAAGGCTGCACTTTGGGGCTGTGGCGGTTCTTCCCCCGGGACTAGCAATTTAATTTACGCGATGAGCGGCGTTTCAATGGCAGCTGTACTCCTCTGATGTACCTGAAGCCTTGCGGAGGTGGAAGCAGCGTTCACTCAAGGTGATCGCAGAAATCGAGAGGAAATGGCGGTAATTCTGCTGTTGTCAGCTACATGCAGTCATTTTTCCAGGAGTTACTTCGCACGTGTTGTTCGGAATTATTGTTTGTGATGCGTCTTTTGAGAATTGATTTATCGACAGATCGTGCACGGAATCTGTAGCTCTCTAAGGTAGCATTTCATTATATAACGAGAGAAGCACCGTGACCTCTGCGAGTCATTGACTTTGTGCGCAGAAATAGTTTTTTTTGTTGTGTATGACTTTGTGCGCAACGTTAAGTAGAGTCATGGGAAAGCTGGACAGGAGCAGAAATGAATAGCGAACGAGTTAACACAGGAAACAGAATATTTATTTAACTATCGCTTCTCCAAGTGTTTGAAGACGCATTACAAATAATTCAGCAACGAGGGTAGTTTCTCTGTAGTAAAGAACAATCTATGGTGCTGGAGCTGCGAATAGACGGCATCTGTGTAGGGGCATGAGGCGACGTGGCTCCGAGCGCAAGTGGTCTGAGCAGCTGCTTCTGGCCGTCCTATGTAGCGTGGTACGAAGATGTTGGAGTTGTGGCTGTGTAGGTGCGCACAGTTTGATCCACCAGATTACGAGCAACCGTTGTTTGCTTATAATGGAAATTTTCAGTTACGTTACCAACTTTAGAATGTTACTGGGGGGGGGGGGGGGGGGGGAGGGTTATTAATATGTGATACGACATGTTTTGTTCTACTTTGGCCACTGAAGTGTCTCATTTTGGTGACAGGGATGTGTGTATATACTCCATATCTATTTACAAGTATTCTAGTTCAAATGGTTCAAATGGCTCTGAGCACTATGGGGCTTAACTCCTGAGGTCATCAGTCCCCTAGAACTTAGAACTACTTAAACCTAACTAACCGAAAGACGTCACACACATCCATGCCCGAGGCAGGCTTCGAACCTGCGACCGTAGCGGTCGCGCGGTTCCAGACTGTAGCGCCTAGAACCGCTCGACCAACCCGGCGGGCGAAATATACTAGTGATAAGACAGATGTCTCGTCCACCGTCTGTGAGATAGAAGGAATGTGTTTTGTCACTGAATTTTTCCAAATATCCACAGTACGGTTCATATATCAATTTCGCCAGTCTTGTTCATGTTTATAGGAAAATTCAGAGTAGTTCTACCAATGTCATGGACACAGAATGATTGGTAGTTCTTCTACTCGACTTTCTTCATCGGTTCTAGGAAAATCACTCACTTTTTAATAATAATGCAGTAGTTTATGTTGTATTACGTGTCTTCATAGCATCTGGGAGCTCTGGCTGATCCCTGGTGTTGCTGGCGTTTCATGACGTTCCACTCCTTATAAGAACAGGAGTGATGCTACCCATGAATGGGATCTAATATTAAAAATGGTTGGGGGAGTTATTTCTTATTAGTCCAGTGAGAAAAACGGGATGGTGTGCTTGGAGCTTTAACTATTAGCAATGATTATCTTCAAATTCGCCTACAGATTTCTGCTGCGATTTGTTGTTGTTTTGTTGTGGCAGGGTGCACGCTGCCTGACTCCCTGATTTCGTAGCAGCGCATTTTGTTCCAGCCACCAAGTCAAGGATGATTACACTTATAATTACGCACCTTTCTCGGCAACTGCTGACTTGGAGCAGTGTATGCGGCTATAATCTGCACGTCGGAATTAGAAGAATGCTTTAGAATGCCTTACCGTGCAGACTACTTCTGGTGGAGGGGGAGAGGGATGTTTGAGATACTGCTCACACCTCTAAGAACGTACTTTTTGTAGCGCTGTGCTATATCTTATACACACAGTATCTCTGGTTAGAAGCATCAGAATTTTGCTGCTTCATTATATCCACAAATATGAGAGCCATCTCGTTTTAACAGACGTTAGTATCCTAGGGATGGTATTGCAAGTTTTATACACCAAACTGTGTTATTTCTAAGCGTTACCTCCAGGCTAACCCCAAACCGAAGTGTGAAGCACACATTTCTCCTAGTTGCGTGGGTAGAATAACATTTTGCAAAATGTATCACAACTTGCAAGAATCAAATTTGAAAACGGTATCATTCTTTGCAGATGCGTGTTTTGCAGTGCTGCGTTCTCTTATACGCACAAGAATCTTTGATTGGAAACATCAGAAATTTGTTACGACATCACATAATCTAGTAATGTAGCGCCGACCCAACACGGTTTTTATCTATCACAATATGGTATTTCCTATACTTCCTGTACCTTCGCTTGGAAAACCAGTAAATCTACAGTGCTTAAGGAAATCGCTATGATATTATTTCCACCAACGTCCTTGCTTCTAACCTGTACGCTATGACGTCACCCATAGAGATGCACTAGTAATATAGCTGTGCTGTAACCATAAATAATTCTGGCACGTGCAGCATTGTGATTGGTTGAAAGCGTCATGACCTCGAAGGGGCATGACCTGGCATGAGGCCGCATAATGTTGACGTGACATCAGGAACAGTGGTGTTGAAATTAGCGCAATTCGATAAAGTTTTGGAAAGATGAGAAAAAAATGTGAAAAAATATGTAAAACTGTGAAAAATACGTAATTTGGTGAAAAATACGTAACGTTTGGGCATAATTGGAATTTCTTACGTATCTGCGTAGTTGTGGTCTCGGCTAGTGCCTCGAATGCTGGAAACCACGTAATATAAAGTTGTTAATGACAAACAGATTAGAGAGTGTGATTATGTATGGAACGGAGACGTGGACAATTAACCTGAAGCAAACTAAAAAATTACAAGCTCTAAAGATGGACTTCTGGAGAATACCGGTAAGACTCTCCATGAAAGAGAAGATAAAGAACACCGAGATAATAAGGAGAATGGAAATAAACGAAAGAATATATGACATAATGGATAGGAAGAAATTACAGTGGTACGGGCATGTACGACGAATGGAGGAAGCCAGAATACCAAAATTGATACTGGAGTGGGAAGCGGAGGGGAGAAGAAGAAGAGGACGATCTATGAACATCTGGCTCCAAAATGTGCAGCACACAATGAGGAGAATGGGCGCAGAGGAAGCGGACACACAAGATCGAAACACCTGGAGGAATATTTTGAAAATAAAGTTTAAGAACGTTTATTCCCTATATAGTAATTTCCGAGTAAATTATTATGTTGGAGATACGCCTCTGCCATGAGGAAAAGCTCAAAATAATAATAAAAAAAATTAACAAACATAACTTGAGTGACATGACTTAACACAATTTGTGTTAACGAATAGACAAAACTGATCCTCTGATGTACAGTTTCTGCATTAGTCCCACCAAATCAGTCACCAGGTATAAGATTGGGAGAGGGTGTCTCAGTCTCATTGGGTCGGAGTGTTGGGTGGCGAGGGGGAGAAGGGAAAGAGTGGAAGGATTTGGGGTTCCCATGGGGTGATCTTGATCAATCCCCAATGTTTCCTAGGGGGAGTGCATTGGTGGGTGACCTTTAAAATGAGGCGACCAGATGTGACGACTGACACCGGATGTGTAATCTGACATCGGAAGTGGTAAGATATCTGTGCTAGAAACGACTCTGATAACTCACTAGTTTCCGAGAAACTTTTGATTACAAGAAAGATGGCGAGAAGTTGCTTTGAACGCTACGAGATAATATGGCTTTCTTCTGTGGAGCAGAGTAAGCTGGTTTTATAAAATGGCACTTGTAACAGCGAAATTTGGAGGAGTGTCGTGTGATATTTTACGCCGATTTAACCCTCGCTCATCTCAGAGCAGCAGGATTGGGCGATAGTAAACTGAATGCATGTGTACCTCAATACATTTAACACGTTATTTCCCACTCTACGGAAACCTGAAACGGGTATTTTTACTGTAATTCCGATAACCCTCCTATATACAAGGCATTCTGATGTGAAGGAAATCTGTTGCTCAATTAGATTGGACTACTCTAAACCTGAACTCCACAGATCAGTACTGTCCAACGTCTTAGCTTACCTGTCCCACACTGGAAGAAGGGGTCGCACATAATATACTTTATACCAGAACTCGACACTTTAAATAATGGAGAGTGGTCATAGGTGTACAGATAACACACACATCATAGAATTCGTTATACGTCTCTAAATCTATAGCTTCACAGTTACAGCTGAAGTAGCCGTAAGATAATACACCAGCACACCTGACGGCTTGGCCGATTATAAAACGAGACTGTGGGGGTTCTGATATAGTAAGGGCGGCATTATTAAGAACGGGATTGACCAATCTGAGAATTGCATCGTGTGGTGGCAGTTACGAATTCAAAATATTAAATTTATCACAACTTTACAAAAAAAAAAATCTTCTCTGTTTTTATTTTTCAAACGATCGCGTGACAGATCCTAACATTTTGGGGCGCACTGATCCTTCTCAGGGGTGAATAAAGGCGACAGATGTGTACTCAATCAATCGATTAGATAGATTTAAACAAAACAACTGTGCTATATGGAGGAACAATGGTAACAATTGCAGCCTGTAGTAGCAGTTTTTATGGGACAGATCAAATGTTCCCTAAGTTCTAAGACATTCATATTTCATATTCATAGATGTCATACTCCATTTTTTTCTGTCTTCTCCTAAATTTTCATTTCTACAGAACTGCTGTGTTGCATTTTCTAGTCTGTGAAACCCTGTAACTTTTCTTCTCCCCTACTCCGACCAGCGCTGTTAACAACTCCTGATTGCCATAACAGATGCTCCTCGTAGGTGCCTCTTCCTCTGGGAACGATCTTCCATAGACTTTTTCCTCTCTTAATCTTATTGTATTTATCAACTTAGTAGTGTATTTCTCCACTTGATTTTTTATGTTAGTCGGTAGGACTACATTTATCATGCATCATAATTCTTTATCTTCTTATTTTCGTCTCCAAATTTCTGAAAGTCTAGTTCCACTCAATTCTGTGCTCAATAAATTAGCGGGATCTCCTTCTTCAGTTCCTTTATTGTTCAAACTAGTATAGCTCTTTTAGTAAAGAACCGTATCTGCATCAATCTATTTCTGCCGTCACTTTCTTTGATCATTCTTCATAGTCTTGTATCTTGGATTCGAGAAATCTATCACTTCATCATCTACTGTGTTGTTCCCAACTTTGATATTAGTTGTTATTCTTCTTTCTACTGGTATTCATCACATTTTCCTTTGCTCTGTTCGTCCCGATACCATGTTCTGCCCACAGTATGTCCTACATTACTTTCATCACGCGTACTATATCTTTGATACCTGGTGCCCAAAGATCCATGTCATCTGCTAATCTTAGCATTGGTATTGTTCCCCTTCCACTTCTAATCCTCTTCCGAATTTTTCTTTCACTTTCTTTATTCTTTATTCGACTCATAAATTGAAAGTTAGGGGAATACAGCTTGGTGACGTCTTCAACAACCGCCGATTTTTCGACGTGTGCTATGGCTGCTGCTTCGCTTTGAGCGGATCCTGATACTGAATTAAATATCAAATTTTTATGCCCAGACAAGGGCAACACTACACTTATGTTGTACAAGCAGTATTTCTTTCAAAAGATTCAATGCTTATTATGTTATTCAGCGTATCACAAGATCGGAGCTCACCATACAAAAAGCTCTTTGGAAAAGTTCTTTGTCTCAGGAGATTATAAGAGTCTTAATTCTTATTGTGCAGTCCTGTCCACATTATGGGGCTTTTAGGAGATCCACAAGGAAGTGGTGCTCCGAGATACCGTCTAGCAAAAAACTCCGTGGTACTCTGTTGAGACCGTTGGCAGTACGGTGTGAGCATCGCTTTAAGAACTGGGCGGATTTCTTACGTCAGTAACAGGGAATGCGACTGATTGACTGATGACTCACGTTCATCTGATTCGTTACGATTAACTGAGTTACTTTTAGTGTTGGACTGATGGATCTATTTAGAAATGTGTTGACTTCCCCTCACTTTCTTTTATTCTATTGGCAGTAGTATGGGCAGACAGATGGGTTGAGATGGGAAGCTCATTGTCACCTATTATTGCAATGGAAGACTTCAAATAAACTGCCACGGAGACAGCAGCATTGAAACCCGCGGTTTTGTTATTTTTCCCAATAGTAGGGAGAATTTTAACGGATATTTGGAAAATATGAATTTAATCCACCCGAGTATTCGTGTCACGATGGAAGTAGAAAAGGATTGCTGCCTTCCCTTCCTGATGAGTTGGTCAGAGGGAGAGTTGTTAGTTGGATCATACAATTTCCAGGAAGCCAATTCGCACTGACTCGCATGTACAGGCTGACAGCTGTCATCATCCCGCTGAGCGGCAGGAGGAACATCATACCATGGTTCACAGAGCCCATTTAATCACATGCCCAGAGAATTTATCACCTGAGGTACGCCATCTTGAAGTCCGCCTGAATGGTTTCAAAGAAATACAGATCGGTCGTGAGTTACGCTGTCGATCAGCCGTACAACGGATGAGTGATAATAATAACGAGGTGGACCGAAGTCTACTGTCTTTTTGCCTTACACAGGAAGCATTCCAACTGGTCTAGTCGTATCTTGCGGATATGTGATGTGAAATGTGTTTTTCGACCAGCCTCTAGGATCAAGGTACTTTTAGGATACGTAAATGATCCTGTTCTGCTGTGTGAGGAGGGTGTCTATCGTATTCCTTGTTGTGGCATATTATATAATAGTCAGTACCTTGAAGGACTAATGCACTGAGTACAAACTTGACACGTGCTTAGAACAACCGAACAAATCTGCTATTCCACGAAACTGCGTCGTTCATCCTCTATGCAACAACAAGGAGATTCTGGCACGCAGTTCCTTCTGTGCAATATATATATATATATATATATATATATATATATATATATATATATATATATATATATATATATATATATATATATATAGAAGAAAGAGCCGTTTTGAAATCTGTCTTTTCGACAAGCAACTTTTAATGTTGACAGTTTTTCGGAGAATGGAGTTAATGTACAAAGACAACGAATCATCTACGTCTGCAAAGACACGATGTCGGATTAGTAAAGAAGTTTAAAGGAGACACCTTTCTGTTAAGAAGTGTCTATGACATTGATGTAGCTATCTCTATTGTTCAGCACGTTGTATGATCAAATACTTACAGGAATGTAGATGCCTGACGTTTGACCAAGAGTTGATATTTCGACAGGTGTGCACCTTGTCATTTTCAGGGCACAAATGCAGCAACAAAGATCTGTGAAAGGAAATATAGAAACTCAATAGGTAGATCTTTTCTGAAAAGATAACACACACACACACTTATATATATATATATATATATATATATATATATATATATATATATATATCATAGTCGTGCTTTGGTAACTCAGTTGGTTGAGCACTTGCCCGCTAGCGGGAAAGGTCACGAGTTCGTCTCGGTCCGGCTCACAGTTTTAATCTGCTAGGAAGTTTCATATCATCGCACACTCCGCTGCAGAGTGAAAATTTCATTCATACTGTAAAGATGTTTCTATACCGAGCCAGCATATTAAAAAGGATATTTTAAGTGGAAGATTTCTACGATTGTTACGGCCAAGCAATGGAAAGCGAGTGAGACCGGTTGTTTTACTGTGAGCGGTTTGGTAAAACGGTACGAAGGCAGTCCTGTCTGATCTGGGTGTAGCCGTCAGTGTGTTTCCGGTGCATCGGTGCTGCTATAAATGGGTCATGTATTAAGGTGCATTAAAATGTTCTTCAGCTGATTATTCTCAGATTACGGTTTGCGTATAGTGGGGTTCCGACTCACATCGTGCAGATTCACCAAATATTATCTGCGGTATTTACGGATCTTTAATACGCATTTACCTACGCTCATACATAAGGTCGATTGATCGGTGAGGTGCTCAGTTTTTGGGAAACATGTAACTGAACCCTGTTTCAATTAGTCCATCCGAATACTAGGGATGTTAAATTTACATTTTCTCACCTAGTAAAGTGTTACCAGTATTTTCTAATGCACCTCTGATTCTTGTTGTCCAATCTATTTCTCCTGTGGGGAACCATTATACCACGTGTTTCACTCATTATTGCATGCTTAATAGTAGCAATGACTATGTTTCGGATAAATAATTATAACTTGAATAAAAGAGTATTGATTCAAAATTATGTGTCTTGGTTAGTTATACATTTAAAGATTCTATTACTTTTATAATACTGTGTGCCTGTTGCAACTTACCTCGAACTACAGTACGCAAATTAACTGATGTGCTGCCGTCAGCAGGTATACCATAGTGAGCCACCAGCCTACTACACTATTACTGCATTTGTGTAACCACTCGTCAGAAGCCTCCACAACCATCTTTTGCAGCTTGGATCGGAGCGAGACGTGCAGTGAGGGAGCCAATGAGGTTGTGGAAAGTACCGATAAGGACGTGTCGTGTCGTGGCCAGCTGCGCTGGGTTTTTCGGTTGAGTATCGATAGCACGAACAACCTGATCGAGATGATCCCATAGATTCTCGATTGTGTCTAAATCCGGGAATTTTGGTGGTCAGATGAGCACGGTAAACTGTTGCTCGTCGAACCTCACACGTATGTTATGATGTGGGTGACACTTTCCATTGTTCGTCTACATCTACATCTACATGGATACTTCGCAAATCACATTTAAGTGCCTGACAGAGGGTTCATCGAACCACCTTCATAATTCTCTTTAATTCCAAACTCGTATAGCGCGCGGAAAGAATGAACACATATATCTTTCCGTACGAGCTCTGATTTCCCTTATTTTATCGTGGTGATCGTTCCTCCCTATGTAGATCGGTTCAACAAAATATTTTCGCATTCGGAGGAAAAAGTTGGTGATTGGAATTTCATGAGAAGATTCCGTCGAAACGAAAAACGCCTTTCTTTTAATGATTTCCAGCGAAAATCCTGTATCATTTCTGTGACACATTCTCCCATATTTCGCGATAATACAAAAGGTGCTGCCTTTCTTTGAACTTTTTCGATGTACTCCGTCTGTCCTATTTGGTAAGGATCCCACACCGCGCAGTAGTATTCTGAAAGAGGACGGACAAGCGTACTGTAGGCACTCTCCTTAGTAGGTGTGTTACATTTTCTAAGTGTCGTGCCAATAAAACTCAGTCTTTGGTTAGCCTTCCCCACAACATTTTCTATGAGTTCCTTCCAATTTAAGTTGTTCGTAACTGTAATACCTGGGTATTTAGTTGAATTTACGGCCTTTAGATTAGACTTATTTATCGTGTAACCAAAGTTTATCGAGTTCCTTTTAGCACTCACGTGGATGACCTCACACTTTTCGTTATTTAGAGTCAACTGCCGAGGAAAAACAAACTGCGAGTAGAGTTGGACACCGTCCTCAAGGATAGAATCCTAGCCGGCTGCTGTGGCCGAGCGGTTCTAGGCGCTTCAGTCTGGAACCACGTGACCGCTACGGTTGCAGATTCGAATCCTGCATCGCGCATGGATGTGTGTGATGTCCTTAGGTTAGTTAGGTTTAAGTAGTTCTAAGTTCTAGGGGACTGATGACCGCAGATGTTAAGTCCCATAGTGCACAGAGCCATTTGAAGCATTTTTGATAGAACCCTATTTGTATTGATCCATCGTACCTTACAGAATGACGAGAACGTTCCTCCGATTTGTACCATTTAGACATTTGTTCCAGGGTGTTTACCATCAGACGCATCACGGCGTACGCACCAACAGCCTTTTGTCCAAAGGAGTGCAAAATGTGATTCAATTGAAAAGGCCACCTGCCGTCACTCAGTAGGTCCAGTTGTAGTATTGGTGTGCAAATTCCAGGCTTCGTCGTCAATGAACAGCAGTCAGCAAGGGTGCATGAACCAGTCTCCCGTTCACTGAACAGTCAGAGGAGACACTGTAGCCCCATGTTTCATCTGGGCGGTCATATGCTCGACAGCTGCACACCTCCGCAGCCGTCGCTAACTCCTGTTATCTATGGGATGTTGCAGAATCTGTGTTGTTCAGAAGTACGATGCAGTGTGTAAGGGATCAGTGATCCCACAAATATAGAAGCTAGTATCCGACACCCTGGTCGATAGCTGACAGGAGTCGATTGTCGAGCGCTGCAGGAGGCCTTGAGATGAGTGTCGAGTGAGAAGTAGTACTGGAGAGACGGGCAAGAATGGTGGTCGAGTGAGTAGTAAACGGTAAATTCCCCGGAGTGTGACAAATGCTCCTGATCGTCGTGGGGTGGACCCTGATCGATACCGATTCGCGAGTGATATGAAACCAAAAGTGACAAGTGCCGAATTACGTGTTTCGCATCAACCGCGTCGGCAGCAACAACCATGGATTGCTGTGAGGATTGTTGTGAATGTTAACCACCATCATTACGTGTGACGAAGTAATTTAAATCAGCAACCAATAAAAGATATAACCGTAATTAGACGTGTAAGGCGAAGGTACCAACTGCCTCAGAACTTGTGTGTTACTAGAAAATACATATCAGTTTGTACATCGCAACCTTTATGGTCTTTAATAATAAACAAACTTTCAATCATTAACTATTCCGTCTCAGAACAGCCGCACTTGGTTGAAATACCCCCGAAACCACAGCAGAAAAACCGATAGCCTTTCATCCATTAAGCACACGGTCATATAATCATAATAATTAACTGTTGGGCGCCTTCGGTAAATCACGCAAACTCAATAAAGGACTAAACGGGGGTGTTTCAAGTTTAACACTGATGCTGCATGCATGCATGCATTCTTGCATGGTCGAAGGAACATTGACCATACTTCTGAACAACACAGAAACTGCAATATCGCACTTTTTAGCCCACACCGGGAGAGCCACTTGCATGTCTCTGTATATGAGCATACATAATGAATGTAAGAGTGCAGGTTGTAGACACATGGTTGACAACATATGGAAGTTTGTGTCTCGCCGTTAAGAATTCTCGGACACCCTAATGGTAAGGCGACCGCTCGTGATAAGCGTTCGCTTTCGTGTCCAGTCCGGCACGAACTCTGATTGGCGTTATTCCGTTTTAGAGCTGATGGTTGTCCATATTCGCAACTTCCAATACATTTCATGCCTGTCACCTATGGTTCGTGGCGTATCACAGTTGTGTCGGCGTCGGTTTTGGATAGCACCACAGCGGCACGCGAATACCGGTTCTGAAATGCTTCCAATCGTGGTCCGAAAGCCAGTGATCATGCACCTTTGATAAATCGCTCCGTTCTGCCTTACGGCAATGTTTTCACTGTTTCTTCACTCCTTCGACACACTTTACACAGCGTGCTCCATTTGATCGTGACCGGGCCAAATATCTCACGAAACAAGCGTCAAACGAAGAAGCTACAAAGAACGAAACTTGTCTAGCTTGAAGGGGGAAACCAGATGGCGCCATGGTTGGCCCGCTAGATGGAGCTGCCATAGGTCAATCGGATATCAGTTGCGTTTTTTAAAATAGGAACCCACATTTTATTACATATTCGTTTAGTACGTAAAGAAATATGAATGTTTTAGTTGGACCACTTTTTTCGCTTTGTGATAGATGGCGCTGTAATAGTCACAAACATACGGCTCACAATTTTAGACGAACAGTTGGTAACAGGTAGGTTTTTTAAATTAAAATACAGAACGTAGGTACTTTTGAACATTTTATTTCGGTTGTTCCAATGTGATACATATGCCTTTGTGAACTTATCATTTCTGAGAACGCATGCTGTTACAGTGTGATTACCTATACATAACACATTAATGCAATAAATGCTCAAAATGATCTCCGTCAACCTCAATACATTTGGCAATACTCGTAACGACATTCCTCTCAACAGCGAGTAGTTCGCCTTCCGTAATGTTCGCACATGCATTGACAATGCGCTGACGCATGTTGTCAGGCGCTGTCGGTGGATGACGATAGGAAATATCCTTCAACTTTCCCCACAGAAATAAATCCGGGGATGTCAGATCCGGTGAACGTGCGGGCCATGGTATGGTGCTTCGACGACCAATCCACCTGTCTTGAAACATGCTATTCAATACCGCATCAACCGCAAGTGAGCTAAGTGCCGGACATCTATCATGTTGGAAGTACATCGCCATTCTGTCATGCAGTGAAACATCTTGTAGTAACATCGGTAGAACATTACGTAGGAAATCAGCATACATTGCACCATTTAGATTGCCATCGATAAATTGAGGGCCAATTATCCTTCCTCCCATAATGCCGCACCATACATTAACCCGCCAAGTTCACTGATGTTGCACTTGTTGCTGCCATCGGGGATTTTCCGTTGCCCAATAGTGCATATTACTCCGATTTACGTTACCGCTGTTGGTAAATGACGCTTCGTAGCTAAATAGAACGCGTGCAAAAAATCTGTCATCGTCCCATAGTTTCTCTTGCGCCCAGTGGCAGAACTGTACACGAATTTCAAAGTCATCGCCATGCAATTCCTGGTGCATAGAAATATGGTACGGGTGCAATCGATGTTGATGTAGCATTCTCAACATCGACGATTTTGAGATTCCCGATTCTCGCGCAGTTTGTCTACTACTGATGTGCGGATTAGCCGCGACAGCAGCTAAAACACCTACTTGGGCATCATCATTTGTTGCAGGTCGTGGTTGACGTTTCACAGGTGGCTGAACACTTCCTGTTTCCTTAAATAGCGTAACTATCCGGCGAACGGTCCGGGCACTTGGATGATGTCGTCCAGGATACCGAGCAGCATACATAGCACACGCCCGTTAGGCAGTTTGGTCACAGTAGCCATACACCGACACGATATCGACATTTTCCGCGTTTGGTAAACGGTCCATTTTAACACGGTTAATGTATCACGAAGCAAATACCGTCCGCACTGGCGGAATGTTACGTGATACCACGTACTTATACATTTGTGACTATTACAGCGCCATCTATCACAAAGCGAAAAAAGTGGTCCAACTGAAACACTCATATTTCTTTACATACTAAACGAATATGTAATGAAAAATGAGGGTTCCTACTTAAAAAAAAACGCAGTTGACATGCGTTTGACCTATGGCAGCGCCATCTAGCGGGCCAACCATAGCGCCATCTGATTCCCCCCTTCAAGCTAGACGAGTTTCGTTCTTTGTAGTTTTTTCGTTTGGTGCTTATTTCGTGAGATATTTAGCCCGGTCACCATCAATGGACCACCCTGTATACCTTCCAGCGCTAGGGCTGAGAACCGTCGTCTGTGAGTGGTTGTCTTACATTGATGTCGAACATGGGCGGTGGTCACGTTAATGTAACTAGACCGTGTATAAGCAGTATATAACTTTCTCAAAGCCGCAATTGGCAGAACCGTTCTGCCATTCCTTTCCACACATTTCATGTCAAAGGATTAGATACCTTCCGGAAATTCGTAAATAGATATATGTATTTCGAATTCGTAAATAAAAAAGATTAGATTAACAGTCTGAGCCGCAAGTGCTCAGTTCACGTATCTTGCTTAATACAAGTTTTATTTACATGATCTTGAAATCAGATAGTGAACTAATTTGAAATGAGGGTGATCTTAAAATTTATTGAAAGACTGACTCAAGCTCGCTTGTCTTTCATTGTACAAAGTAACTACACATGAATACGTTGTTTTACATTTAAATCAGAGTCAGATAGCATTACAAATCATTTATTCTGTGTATAATTTATAAAGAAAAGGCTATTTGTTCAGGAAATATTGAAGGATACATACTTTCACGTAGTCCGAATACTTTTAGGAATTTAGGCACCGTTTACAACACGTTATGTTATTGTATATACTTTCTACTAGTTTCCAGGTTTGAAAATGCTAAGAATACTTCCTGTTAGTTAATTATTAATCTGTTTTCCATTATGAAGCAGAATGTCAAAACTGCTTCTCTGCCACTAATTCAGCATTATTAAACCAAAACTTTTCAATTTTTTCTTATATTCTTCCGGTAATCAAGTTACGGGAATGAATTATCAGGCTAATCGTCCGACTAGACGCTATAAGGATTACAACATGTGTTTAGTGTTACGTTAATTGGGACGAGCAGCAATGGATTATTGGCAGTGTGGCGAAAATATTGAGTCCTTCAATTTCGGTTAAATATTATAGTATGTCACAGAAAGTGAAACAACTGTGGAATGTTGGTGCGTTATGGGCTGGACTGGGTGCGTAATGGGCAGAGACGTACGACTCTGAACTTACTCAGACAAAAAGGGAAAGCTTACCATCCGGATCTCCAGAAAGCCCCGCTAAGGATGTCAACCAGACAAGCTACAACGGGGGGACATTTATCACGGCCGAGGGAGCTGGGATCCGCCTGGCTATACTCCCAGCCGCCCAGAATTCTCCCAGAGCCGTGTTGTGCGGTGAGCCAGAAATCTGTACCGCCATCGTGTTGCCAGTAACTAACGACTTTCGCAGTGTTCCTAGAATTCCGACTTTCGCCATCTCCCAACGATATTACTGTCTGTATTTAATACGCTACTTTTCGTTAACATTGAGTTGTAGCCTTAAATGACTGTAATATATTGTTGAATTCGAAGATGATGTTGTGTTCGCTGTAGAAAAGTTTTTGTTGTGTGATGAAGCATTTAATATGTTATTAACTGCAGAAGTTAACAGAAAAATGCCTTTTTGAAGCTGTACATTGAGTTCATTTTTGTTGAACCCGTGCACGAAGACGTATTTCGCTGTATTTACAAGGTATCTATAGTGGTCGTCCTGAAATATTACACTACTGTTTTCGTTTGCCCATGTAGGTCATCGCTTGCACGTATGGGTTATAGATATAAATCAGTTCGCTAATGTTTGATTAATAAAATGGACAGGTACTTACAGATCAGCGTCTAATGCAATACGTGTAAGCCAAATAGTTTCTTTGCTTATGGCAAACTGGAAGTTTGCTGTTTTTTTATGATCACTGTTTTCGAAATACATCACTGTAATTACCATTTTGTGTGTTTAGAGTGTTAGTCGTTTCTGTAACTGTTGTCAGCTTTTTCAGGTTCTGCTTTCAGATGTTTTCTGTTGAACCATATATGTGTCCATGTGTATACGTTGTGTGTGTGTGTGTGTGTGTGTGTACTCTTTTTTATTTTATTATTTATGTATTTATTTTCTTTTTATTACTATTATTATTTCTTTTTAATGTTTCATTTATATACTCAGGAGAGGCATGGTATTCATAATATCTACACGAGATTTCTGTGTTTTATGTGAACAGTAAGCGTAAAAAGTGATTGGTTTGTCGTATTCACTTGGTCATTAAGTAGTAGCTTCTTTCCAGCTGCTGTTTTGTAAAGATGGTGACTTTCTTGTGATGTTTGGAGGTGTCTTTCGTTATCTGTGCTAAATATTTTTGTCTTTTGCTATTTATTCTAAATATTTTCGTATCTTTCTCACTTGTAGTTGCTTTTTGATTATTTCCTGTAGAAGTTGAGTGGCTTGTATCATATTTCTGATATCTTCTTTGCGCCAGGTGTCAAATGTTTTGCTGGCTTGGCCTACATATCTTCCATCATAACATTCTAGATACTTAAAATCGTAGTTACATTGCTATATTGTGAAAACATTGACCACAAGGAATACTACAACTTTTCAACCAGTCTGCCATATGAGAGGCAGCTCTTCCGCTTGCAAATAATGAATTAGATGGTGATCTGTAAGAACGTCTCCATTATATCATAAAAACTTCATTGAAATGTTTTAAATCTGTAATCTATACTGGCAAACGATAGCCTATGTTTGCAGCAAACAATGTATGTATAGTAAATGCAGCACAGAATGGGTGAGAGAAGTCCAGAGGGATCTGCAGTAGATCAATAAAACAGTTCGAAGACCACACTGAGTGCCGGAATAAAAGCACAAGTGTGATGTTTGAGGAAAGAACATCGCGCCAGCCAGGAAAAAAAAATGGACTGAAGAACGGAAGAAGGAGCATTCTGAGAGGATGAAGAGTTTTTGGAAAGCAAAGAAGAAAAACGTCCGGAGAGGAAATTATGAATTCAAGTTCAATCGCTCTCCTAAAGGAGAACAGTCGATATATATATATATATATATATATATATATATATATATATATATATATTGGTGTCTGTAAGTGATGCAAAACGCGTGTAGGTGCATCAGTTAAATAATTCAAGTTCAATCGCTCTCCTAAAGGAGAACAGTCGATATATATATATATATATATATATATATATATATATATATATATATTGGTGTCTGTAAGTGATGCAAAACGCGTGTAGGTGCATCAGTTAAATAAATATACTTGATGAGCAGCTTGGAAAAGGCTTTATTCTTTTAAAATTTTGCAATTTATATAGGCTACAGCTGCTGCGAAAATGGCCATCATAAGAAAGTTCTTAATATGTTATAAATTTGCGACTCCTACTCTCAGTCTACTTGTGGTCCGTGTGATTCTATGCCTTTTCTATTCCTTTTCATGGTCATTTACCACTCAGCTATATCCCGATCACAATATAACACCGAATGTTGCATAAAGAGTGTGCGGCTTTTGTTTATTGTTCCTCTTAGACGCACTGTGCAGCTCTGAATAAGTGTTAACAATTAAAGGAAAAAAACTGCACAGCTTACTTCTGCACACTCTGGAGAACTGTTTTCCCAGTCTGGTGTTCAAAAGCACTAGTATCGGAAAGGCAACTCCTGAAGGGAGATATTTTTCTGTGTTTTACTTGCTGCAAATTTGAAATGGCAGTTAATTGTGATCCACCTCTGATACTGGTGTCTATATATAGTACCGTCGGTTTTAAAGTATTAGCTGCGATTGTAAGTTTAACAATATAAGCCCACCCAAATGTTAGTTGCCTGAGATCATACTTCAGCCATAAAAAATCGATAATTGATGTAAACTTGCCTCAACAAACTCAAACATTACATAACAAGAGCGGAGCGTGCGGCCAGACAAAATTCGATCAAGACAACCTCAAATTGCTGAGTCTCCTGCAATGGGAGCCATCTGCTGCACAGCCTATTCCACAGTTTTGAAACCAAGTGCTCATCCTCTTTGGACTCACAATGACACCCTCCCCCCTCCTCTTCTTACGACCTTCTACTATGTCTTCTTATGACATTACTTATAGGGCACACATTGTCGCGGTTCTTCGTTTGTTTTGTTAGATTCCAATGAACCTTCCTTTATGGACATGAATGTAAGGAAACAGAGCACTTCAGGAAGATTCGACATCTTTATCTGTAATAGAAACCTTTCCATTTGCGCATGTTCGCTGAAATTCTGTCTACAACGTGTAGATATTATGATGGCACATACTGCGGACTGGCACATGCACACCACTTAGCAGCGATGGGGGCGAGGTATGTTCTACGTCATCATCAGTGATCCGAAGCGACAAGCATGGCTAATATTTTGTCTGGCGGGCTTACAAACACAATTTACAAATCATAAGATCGGTAGGCATACAGGTAAACAGACTCACAATATAGTTAAAAGGTCTCTTCTTCATTAAGGAAACCTGTAACAATAGTCTTAGAAGAGAAAGCATTAGTTTCTAGTGCACTCTCGTGTGAAGCCAACATTGAATTTTATCACATTACCTCTCACAAAAGAAAGAAAGTAAGATTGTTGAAAATAAGATGAAAACAGTTTCTTGCAGGCAGGAAGGTCGCAAGTAACTGACTGAGGGTTTTCTGCAACCACAAAGAAATGCTCCCAAGAGCGCGTCTGTCCACTCACCGAACCAGCCAATAAATCCCAAAAATCATCCCCTATAGTGAAATGCTTCCTCTGCTTTAAGAATGCTGAGCAGAAATATGTGGAGTTTGAAATGTTCAACCCGTTCTCTCACTCTAGACTTATGTTTTTCACCCCTATTATCGCTTGTTCCCTTCTCTGTTGTGTCTAAAACATCTCTAGGCAGAGATAAAGAGTGATGGGCAGAGATTCGTTGAGTTTCGAATATCCGACGAAATCTCTCGCTCCGTGCCTTGCTTTTGCATCCTATTCAGGCCGTATATACTTTTCGGTCTCCCTCTGAGTTTCCTTTTTCAAACACCCAAGCAGCCATACTGTAACATCTACTCATGTAGTATGGGCTAAATGAAAAATAGTACCTAAATCTAATTGAATATGAAGATGGCATCTGTTCTTTCGGACACGTCCGAAACAACAGATGCCATCTTCATATCGTTACGGTTAACCAGCAGATGACCTTTTTCAGTGCGGATGCACACGAATTGCCTGAACTCTTACGGGATTCGGTGGATTATCTACTGCGAGCAATGGGTATAATGGCAGGGGCACCACGAATGTAGTGTGTGCATTATGAGTTGAGAATGTGGGTCTCACGGGGAGCGTGCTGGCGATAAGTATCTGCAGTCGCACTATCCTCCGTGCCCTCGGTGGCTGAGATGGATAGAATGTCTGTCATGTAATTAGGAGCGCCCAAGTTTCTAGCCCCGGTCGTGGTACACATTTTTAACTGTCCCCGTTGATGTATATCAACGCCCGTCAGCAGATAATGGCATTGATTTAATTGTAATTTCATTCTAAAACTAACTATTTGGTCCATCATTACTCCAGAGGTTCGTTACAGTCTTAACATGATGGCATACTCGCTAAAGGGACAACATAATTCATGTTAGATGAAATGAACTAATAGACTCCATTCAGTCCTCAAGCGAAATGTAGGTCGGCGGCAGAAGACTCGTTCTGCAGTCAACCTCATATGCCGCTGCTTCTCTAAATTTTCTCAATTCTCTTCTCCCTCCAGGGATTTGAGTTTGAGTTCATGGAACACTTACGTATTACTCGCGCGTTGTTCGAACCTACCTGTAGCAAGTCTGGCAGCACACCTCTGAATTACTTCGATTTCTTCTTTCAATCAGGGCTGCTGGTGATCTCAAACTCTCGAGCTGTAGTAAAAAATGAGTTGCACTAGTTTTCTGTACCCTGTCTCCTTAATAGATGACCTACACTTACCTGTAATTCTCCCAATAAACCAAAGTAAACCATTGGCCTTCCCTGCCACCGTCCTTATGTGCTCTTTCCTTTTCATAATCCCTTTACAATGCAGCTTTTAAATATTTAATCGGTGTGATTGTGTCAAGCAGCACACAAGTATTACTGTATTAGAACATTATGGGTTTTTTTCTCCCTTTCATCTCCATCAATTTTTCTACATTTACAACAAGCAGCATTCATCACACCAAATATCATTATACTATATCGCGATATATTATCTGGAACGATTTAAAATTTAAAAATCTGTCATCTATTTTTGACAAATATAAGAGCCGGACAAATGTTCATTTTATCATTCTTAGCTCTGAAATACTTCAACGAGAAGGAATCCAACTCCTTCGTTAACATTTCTTTTTATCATATATGTCTATACAGTCTGTTTCTGCTCTGTTTACAAACATAAGACGACGCTATATGGTTCATTAATCCTCCCACGCGCCTAGTAAACAAAGAGCGTATGTTCAGAGATGCCGGTAGTTCCCCTGGTCGTCCAGTCGCGTAGTATTTTTGGCTTACCGTGGGTGTCGTATCCTCTAATATTCATTTTGAGCGTCGTCTGCTATATTTACACACGATGTAGACTACATGTTACCTGTACGTTCGTAAAAAAATTTATATGTTTGTGTGTGTGACCTGTCTTCTGACTCGTTGGATACGGGCCGCCGTGGATTCCTCATGTGTGCTAACCTCTTCATCTCAGAGTAGCACTTCGCCCTAAGTCCTTAATTAGCTGTTGATTGTATTCAAACCTCTGTGTTTCCTTACAGTTTTTATCCTCTTCAGCTACATATAGTACCACAGAAGTTGTTCCATGATGTCTTAACCCATGTCCTATCATCCTGTTCCTTCTTCTTGCCGGTATTTTAAGTATGTTCTTTTTCTTCGACGATTCTGTGGAGAACTTCCTCATTCTTTATTTTACATCCACCTAATTCTCAACATTTTTCTGTAGCACCACACCCCAAATACTTATCTTGTTCTCTGTTCCGGTTTTCCCGCTTTCCGTTATTCACTACCACACAATTCTACACTACAAACGTACACCCTCAGAATTTTTTCCCTCAAATTAAGGCCCATGTTTCCTACAAATACACTTCTACTGGCTATGAGTGTCCTGTTTTCCTGTCCTAGTCTGCTTTTTATGTCCTCCTTGCTTCCTCTTTCAAGGCTAATTTTACTTCCAACGTGGAAGAATTGCTTAACTTTGTCTATTTCCTGATCACCTAAGCCGGCCAGCGTGGCCGAGCGGTTCTAGGCGCTATAGTTTGGAACCGCGCGACCGCTACGGTTGCAGGTTCGAATCCTGCCGCGGGCATAGATGTGTGTGATATCCTTAGGTTAGTTAGGTTTAAGTAGTTATAAGTTCTAGGGGACTGATGACCTTAGATGCTAAGTTCCATTGAACAGTAGGTGCGAAAGACTATATCCCTGTATACATCCTCTGCAATCCGAGCGCTTCGTTCTTTTTCAGTCTTATTTTCCCATCTAAGTTTCTGTACATATTGTGCATTACCCGCCTTCCGGTGTACCTTACTCCTCTTTTTCTCAGAATTTCGAACATCTTGCAGCATTTTAGCTTATCGACCGCCTTTTCTAGATCCACGAAGTCTATGACCGTGTCTTGATTTTTCATCCGCCTTGCTTCCACTTTTGAAACTTTCATAAGAATATGGTTTTATGAAGATATATCATAGTGATTTTATTGTTTAGCTTTAAAACATAGTTTCTAGGAATCTAAGTATGGATCCTCCCAGGTGATGTCTTATTCGCCTTTCTTGCGCTGTTCTGGATGTTCTAGTCAGTCCCTCGTTGTAACTGCCCGTTGTCTTCCCACTCCAGTATTTGTTCCGAGCACCACGCAAGATGACACATACTGTGTTTAAAATGGTTGTTTCTATACGAGTTCTGCGTAGACATATTTAAGAATTGGTACACAACATTATCTACGCTCATTGCTACAGACAGTTTTACTGTACACATCTGCTTCTGTACTTTGCTAACAACTTGGTGGTGTTCCCGGGGAATACTGTCGGCACAAATCTAATTTTTTGTCTTACTGTTCCACTCGCAAACGATGCGTGGATTGAACGAACGTCAATGAATATCAGTATGCACTCTAATTTCCGTGACCTTCTCGTCACGGTGCTTTCGTGCGGCGTTTCTTGGAAGAAATAAAACGTTGGTCGGCCCTTCCCGGGACGTATGCTCTGAGAACTTCAGCAGTAAACAGCACCGTTGAAGGGTGTCGACTCTTACATGTCCTCAGAGTATATTTTATGTTTTTGTGAATTTTAGTACTTATTTTACTACTACCTTTGAGATCTTGCACTGCCAAGTTCCTGTGTACCACATATCGATAAACACTTTGCGAAAGTTCGTTGTTAAGTCTGAGCATCACTATTAAGTCCTTGGCGAGTCGCTTTTCTCTCAGCCATTAGCATTCGTTTGCAGGTTTGAAGAAATGTGATGGAGTTGGCCGCTTACATTGGCTAAAGCGTCTAGTCTTGTTACGGTTGTAAGCTTAAGAGGAACCTTAGAGATACTTTGATGGTGGGCCGAGTTGTTGTACGTTCATTACTACGAAGAAGATGTTCAGTAACATCGATAAAATTTATGTTCAATGCTGAAACATAATTTTCCGTATGAGGTCACCTGTATTTGTTTACTAGTATCACTCACAAGTATTCGATCGCGTGTTTCTGCGTAGTAGTATAGGAGCTAAGAGGCAGCGAATTCATAATTGTTTGGAACTTGGTTACATCATTATCTTGCGTACTACCTTAAATTCTTCGATGTTAACCGTTCGTGGAGGGTAAGAATACCGTTTGTAAGACTGGTTCTGGAGTAAATATCCGGTGAGATTGTCATGGTTTGTAAGGAGGAGTACAAGTTGGAGTAACACTCTGTTAGCAGTTGAACAGAATGGACAGTGTCTTGAAAGGTAGGTATAAGATGAACATCAACAAAAGCAAGACAATGACAATGGCATATAGTCGAATTAAATCTTGGGATGCTTAGGGAATTAGATTAGGAAACGAGACGCTTAAAGTGATAGACGAGTTTTGCTATTTGGGCAGCAAAATAACGGATGATGGCTGAAATAGAAAGGACATGAAGTGTAAAGTGGCAATGGTAAGAAAAGCGTTTCTACAGAAAAGGAATTTGTTAACATCGAATACAGATGTAAGAGTTAGGAAGTCTTATCTGGAAATATTTGCATGGAGTGTAGCCATGTATGGAAGAGAAACATGGACGACAAAGAGCATAGATAAGAAGAGAATAGAAGCTTTCGAAATGTGGTACTGCAGAAGAATGTGGAAGATTAGATGGGTAGATCATATAACTAATTATGAGCTACAGAAAAGAAATGGGAAGAAAAGAAATTTGTGGCAGAACCTGACTATAAGAAGGTATCGGTTGATAGAACACATTCTGAGACATAAAGGTATCACCAATTTAGTAGTGGAATAAAGTTTAGGGGGTAAGAATCGTAGATGGCGACCAGAGATGAATACAGTAAGCAGATTCAGAATTGTAGGTTGCAGTAGTTATTGGAGATTAAAAGGCTTGTGGCTTGTGTTGGCAGGAGATGCATGGACAGCTGCATCAAACCAGTCTTTCGGGCTGAACACCACAACAACAAAACAACAACATTTATGAGAGTAGCCTGTGCCTTTCAAACACACACACACACACATTACACCGTGTTGCAAACTGACGCTTCCTCTACTTTTATAGAGTAGTCCAATACCAACATATCACCGAGCGAGGTGGCGAAGTGGTTACCACACTGGACTCGCATTCCGGAGGACTACGGTTCAAACTCACGTCCGACCATCCTGATTTAGGTAATCTGCGATTTCCGTAAATCGCTTCAAGCAAATGCAGGGATTGTTCCTTCCCATCCTTTCCTTATCCGATGGTATCGATGAGTTCGCTGTTTGGTTCGCTTCCTCGAATCAGCCAACGAACGAACCAACGTATTTCTTCAGATATTTACGCGCAGTTCATTTTATTCATTACCTGTTCATTGTCGAGTGTTCTTGCACCACTCATTAATTCTCTGGAGGTATTTCTGCATTTTTCAGCTGTCTTCATGCATTACAGCCTTCCTGCAAACAACAACATCGTCTACAAACAGCTGACGACGGTTTTATATGCAGGTGAAATGTTTTCTGAATGCCTGGAAATGCTCTGTTTGCCAAAAACAGACAAGTTGAGAAGTAATTTTATGAAAGTAAACATATATTACGAAGTTAAATACTTTCTGGAAGAAAGCCTCTCACCAAGACCTCGTGGGACCTGTTATACAGTACTGTGCGCCTGTCAGGGAGCCTTGGAAGATTGGACTAAGTGAACTGTTTGGCAAAACACAGTGAGACGTCGGGATAGCAAAACTTTCTTTAAGGTCACATTGCAGCATGCATCTTCATCGTGCATAAAGGAGTTGGAGAAAAATATGAAAACATTGCGACAAACTTAAGTTTAAATATAAATGTAGATGCTAGTTGAGGCTGCAGTTTGCTATGTTACGTTTGAACACGAACGGTGTCTGTGTAGTGTCTTCAGTACGTTGCAAGTGTCAATCGTGGACAGAACTGTGTGCTGTGCAGTTATGACTGCACGATGTCTACATCTACATCTACATCTACATGGATACTCTGCAAAACACATTCAAGTGCCTGGCAGAAGATTCATCGAACCACCTTCACAGTTCACTATTATTCCAATCTCGTATAGCTCGCGGGAAGAATGAACAAGTACATCTTTCCGTACGAGCTCTGATTTCCCTTATTTTATCGTGGTAATCGTTCCTCCCAATGTAGGTCGGTGTCAACAAAATATTTTCGCATTCGGAGGAGAAAATTGGTGATCGTAATTTCGTGAGAATATTCGGTCGAAACGAAAAACGCCTTTCTTTTAATGATTTCCAGCCCAAATCCTGTATCATTACTGTGACACTCTCTCCCATATTTCGCGATAATACAAAACGTGCTGCCTTTCTTTGAACTTTTTCGATGTACTCAGTCCGTCCTATCCGGTAAGGATCGCACACCGCGCAGCAGTATTCTAAAAGAGGACGGACAAGCGTAGTGTAGGCAATCTCCTTAGTAGGTCTGTTACATTTTCTAAGTGTCGTGCCAATAAAACGCAGTCTTTGGTTAGCCTTCCCCATAACATTTTCTATGTATTCTTTCCAATTCAGGTTGTTCGTAATTGTAATACATAGGTATTTAGTTGAATTTACGGCTTTTAGATTAGACTGATTTATCGTGTGTCCGAAGTTTAACGAGTTCCTTTTAGAACTCATGTGGATGACCTCACACGATTCGTTATTTAGGGTCAACTGCCACTTTTCGCACCAGTCAGATGCCTTTTCTAAATCGTTTCTCAGTTTATTTTGATTTTCTGATGACTTTATAGTCGATAAACTACAGCGTCATCTGCAAACAACCGAAGACGACTGCTCAGATGGTCTCCAAAGTCGTTTATATAGGTAAGGAACAGCAAAGGGTCTATAACACTACCTTGATGACTTTCCTTCAATTACTACGAAGTGTGAGCTCTCTGACAGGAAATCACAAATCCAGCCACATAACTGAGACGATATTCCATAAGCACGCAATTTCACAACGAACCGCTTGTGTGGTACAGTGTCAAAAGCCTTCTGGAAATCCAGAAATACGGAATCTATCTGAAATTCCTTGTCAATAGCACTCAATACTTGATGTGAATAAACAGCTAGTTGTGTTTCACAGTAACGATAGTTCCAAACCCATGTTGACTGTGTGTCAATAGACCGTCTTCTTCGAGGTAATTCATAATGTTCGAACACAATATATGTTCTAAAATTCTGCTGCATATCGACGTTAACGATATGGGCCTGTCATTTAGTGGATTACTCCTACTACCTTTCTTGAATATTGGTGTGACCTGTGCAACTTTCCAGTCTCTGGGTACGTATCTTTCGCCGAGCAGTCGGTTGTATATAATTGTTAAGTATGGAGCTAATGCATCAGCATACTTATACCGGAGCTAAGTGAAGTCGTACGTGGGTGAATTGTTGGTGCTCTCATGGAGGGTACTTTCGTAACCAAGGTAGTCAGAGTCTTTGGTATTTCAAGGAGCAATGTACCGAAGGTTTATACTAATACAAGGAAAGTGAAAGAAAACATCATCCGCTAAGCCACAACGCAGACGAAACCACGTGTTGAGTAATCCTGACGGATGGAGATTAAAGATGATCGTGACCAAAAATGTAGAGGACGACAGCTGTAAAAGTCACTGCAGAGCTAATGTCGCACTCGCGAATCATCACAGTAACAAAAAAACACGCAGGGAACTGCAGGGCGAGCAGATATTCCAAAAGTATTCAACAGTGGTGCAAATGCGGTTGATAGGGAAAAGTAAGACCGAAGACGTAAAACCTGGACTAAGCAGCAATGTAGGTAAGTCATTTGATCGGATGCGTCTCGTTTAATACTGTTTTTTTGTTTCTGGCCAAGTTCACGTCCCAAGAGTGAAACGTGATACGAGTTCGGTTATGATTTAGGCATCTAAATCTACATCCACACTCCGCAAGCCATCTGACGGTGTGTGGCGGAGGGTACATTGAGTACCTCTGACGGTTCTCCCTTTTATTCCAGTCTCTTATTGTTCGTGGAAAGAAAGATTGTCGGTATGCCTCTGTGTGGAATCTAATCTCTCTGATTTTATCCTCATGGTCTCTTCGTGAGATATAAGTAGGAGGGAGCAATATACTGCTTGACTCCTCGGTGAAAGTATGTTCTCGAAACTTCATCAAAAGCGCGTACCGAGCTACTGAGCGTCTCTCCTGCAGAGCCTCCCACTGGAGTTTACCTATCATCTCCGTAACACTTTCGTGATTTCTAAATGATCCTGTAACGAAGCGCGCTGCTCTCCATTGGATCTTCTCTATCTCTTCTGTCAACCCTATCTGTTACGGATCCCACACGGGTGAGCAATATTCAAGCAGTGGGCGAACAAGTGTACTGTAACCTACTTCCTTTGTTTTCGGATTGCATTTCCTTAGGATTCTTCCAATGAATCTGAGTCTGGCATCTGCTTTACCGACGATGAACTTAATATGATCATTCAATTTTAAATCGCTCCTAATGCAGCCGTATTCTTGTGTTTATTAGGAGCCGTAGTTACTCTATGAAGTCGAGTTAGTGGCAAGGATTATGTGGCTATTTTAACTGTTCACGTTCGTACCTTGGTACAAAACTTGCTGCGTTCCAAGACGACAGGACCGCTATTCACAGACATTGCGTTCTCTAGGACTGTTTTCGTGAGCATGAGGATGAACTGACGCTTCTACGCTGGCCACTACAATCACCAGATATGATTCAGCAGGAGCAGCTGTATTTGATAATCATAAAAGAAATCACCACAAAGCCATTCTAGGCATCAAATTAATTATATCCTTATTAATTACTAATCTTAGTCAACCTAAACGTTCATAAATAATTCACTACTGACCATTAAAATTGCTACACCAAGAAGAAATGCTGATGATAAACGGGTATTCATTGGACAAATATATTATACTAGAACTGACTTGTGATTACATTTTCACGCAATTTGGGTGCATAGATCCTGAGAAATCAGTACCCAGAACAACCACCTCTGACCGTAATAATGGCTTTGATACGCCTGGGCATAGAGTCAAACAAAGCTTGGATGGCGTGTACAGGTACAGATGCCCATGCAGCTTCAACACGATACCACAGTTCAGCAAGAGTAGTGACTGGCGTATTGTGACGAGCCAGTTGCTTGGCCAACATTGACCAGACGTTTCCAGTTGGTGAGAGATTTGGAGAATGTCCTGGCCAGGGCAGCAGTCGAACATTTTCTGTATCCATAAAGGCCCGTACAGGGCATCCAACATGCGGTCGTGCATTCAAACGTCCCCTTTGAACAATTATAAATGACTGTGCTTGAACTGATACACAATATTTTTAGCGCAACGCAATCTGACTTTCAAAAATCCCTACAAAAGAATGGCCCTGACTAACATTAACCTATACCTTTCACAAATCACTTACCTCACAAAAATCTTGGTTACTCGAACTACTGCAATACAGCTAGCGCCACTACTGCCAGCTAAATAAAAGATTCAAACTACGGAAGGCACTAACTACTGATAGGCATAGTTAACAAATGAAAGATTTTAATAGAGAACAAACAATGTATTTACCTTAATAGTCATCAAAAGTCATAATATATATAGCAGTTCATGACATCCAGTCTTACAAATTTCAAAACTCCGCCATTTCTCTCCCCACATCCACCACTGCTGGCGGCTCACCTCCAACTGCGCAACGCTACGCGCTGTTCACATCCACCTGCCGCTGCCCAACACTACAATGGCAGACAACAATGCAAACTAGCCACAGACTGCACACAGCACAGCCAGTGATTTTCATACAGAGCGCTATGTAATGTTGCCAATAAGAAAACAAACAGCCTACTTACATAGCCCCCATGCTCCCCACAAAAAATTTTTCAAATTGTTTTGGGCAGTGGCCAATACAGATTTGAAAAAAATTTTCATAATTCCAATAACAAAGAAATCAAATGCACACACTTGTTGATACAATGTTGGTCAAAAGCTAAAATTTTCTCACAGTCCATAAAGACATTCCTGATCATTCATCACAGTAAAACTGCCGTTTCTTTTCTGAAAGTCTGAGCAGTAAAAGAAAATGCACATGGAAGTAGTGGATTTCCATGCAGTCTTGAAGAAGTAGTGTTGTCCTTCCAACGGAAAGACAGTGCTGACTCTTGACATGCTGACAGGTAATGGGCCACAACAGAGCAAACCCGCCAGAGGTGCAGACCCACTGCAATCCTTGTAGAAATAATGGTGTTGGTGAGTCATCAAAGGTGTAGACCCACTGTAGTCCTTGTAGAGACGGTCAGCAACCATCTGTTGCGACTGTGCAGGTGCACAATCACCATCGAAGAGTCTTGCGGACAATATAGCAAGTCCATAAACCACCACTTGTGCACTCACAAAGTTTTTGGAATTGTCCTTAGAACCAGCAATGCTGTTATCCAGTCCCTTGCTGAATTATTAACACACGTGAAAACACTATCAGTCCCTACTTCTCACATATTGTCCATATATTATGACCAACAGAATCGTGTGCAGTGAAATGTAACTTACAAGTTACTTAATTTGATGAACTGGTGTCAATTACAATTTTATATCATAAGAATACAATAACAAAGGTGCAAAATACATCATTAAAGAACATAACAATACAGATAACATTTGTAGTAAAACAGGCTTTAAAAAAGAATAGAAATAAACATGTACATCAGTGTTACAGGATTTATGACATAAGTAAATATATGAAAGACCAGAATAACTTTTGAAACGTCAACTTCACACATGAGCATTAAAACAAAACAGAATTAATAATGTCTAAACATCTTTACAAAGTAAATAACATAGTATTAGAAAAATTCTACAACATAAATCTTATTAGCTAAACACATAAAGACAGGAAAAACACAAATATGCAAGAGTACACAAACACATAACAGAATAACACAGGGGAAAGGACAGGGTTTGTTTTCAGTGTAACATTTGGTACTGCAGTATTTTGCAAACAAAATCTTTTTTTTTGTTGAAGATCTCCCTTCGTTCATCATTATTCCCAAAAAGTCCAATCTATACCTGCTTTCTGTACTTTTTTCGTATAACTTCTCAATGCATTTCTTCCAATTCATTGCAACTCATTCTCTTATATAGTCTACCCCATCTTAAGCTAACTTAAATCTACTGAGCTCAGATGCTAAACTAAGGAACGAGGCAATGCAGCAGTACAAAACAATTAACACAAACAGCAATGACAAAATGTTCAAATTGGCCAAGCAAGCAGCAAAATTACAAATAATATAATGCAATGAGCAGCAAACAAGAAAAATAAATCAGTAGTAAAACTGGCTTAACAGAGTAATGTAAAGTGACATTTAGTAGTACTATGCCTGGCAAACAGCAGCAGCAAATGCAATAAATTATATCTAAACCTGACAAAGCTCAAGCAGAAAAATATTACAGTAAAAACAACAATGCAGATAAGGGAAATGTCAATTCACATCTTAATATCTATGTCATTAAAGTGGTGCACCACAACATATTCTACAAAATAAATTACCAAGTACTTGAAAAGAAAATTATGAATGCAGTTCCTGTGAAGGTAAATGTCTTTTTGTGCTCCCTCATTTTTTTGAAAAAAATTATTATTTACTCGATCTGTAAACAGAAAATATTTATATTAGTACATGTATAAATTTTATTTTAACCAATGCTGCAGTGCAGCTAGAAACTATACATTAAACAAATTGAGTAAATAAATACATAAAGCAAGCCATATGGCCTTTTTCTCAACTAGCAAGACAATAGCTGTGAAATGTTTCTCGTCATTTCATTAGTATATTTAGTAAATATCATAAATTAAGAGCTCCACGGTGTAATCATATGTTTTCAATTTCGACCTTGTCGTTTTTGCGATGCTTTCTACAAAGGAATGTCAATAGTGAGGGTAATGGCCTCTTTTTTTCTCCACCTGTGCCTCTGAAAGGCACTCACTAATGACTTCTTTCCAGGCGACTGTCGCCCATCTGGGTGCCCACGATGCATTACGTGAAGGTCACTTAACTTTCTTACCGAAATATTTACGACACCAGTTTGCACAACAGTGACAGTCTCACATAAAAAATTTCACAGGTTGAGAATTTGGTTGCAAATGTGTAGAAACAAAATCCCATGAATATAACAGTGTCCAAAAAATTTTCAGTGGCATTGTGATACATTCACACATGTACACACATTTCATAATTCTAAAGTACGATTCTTGGTTTCCAACATCCTTTTCCACAAATCAGAGTCCTTAACCACTACTCATAATTCCTTACCTCATTATACATATATATGTATATTCGTCGACACGTCAATCTTGCGATGACACTACAACATTTCATCATAATAAATACATAGCATTATCAAATTCCTCATATAGCATCAGCTTATTGATCATAAACATACCTCAACAGCATAATACACATCGTCGTCATAAAAATAACATCATAACACGTCAGTCATATCTCAAAAACGTCATAGCTTTCTGCAATAATGTCAAAACCTAAAAAAATTCTCTGCTCATTTCAATAGTGTCATCTACCTTAAACGTACCTTAAAAATCATGATCTCATACCAAATACATCATTCAAAGCTCTCATAGTATCACAATGGTTCTGAAAAAATATGAAGAGTTCACAAAGTACAGACAAAATACAATTTCGTAAGTGTGAAGTTATCCAACTGTGTAATTACGTAAACATCTATCACTGACGTAGTAAAAAAAATGTTTATCTCTCAGTTAAATGATCAGATAGCTACGTAATTTGTGTGTTAGAGAAATATGGTACCGATGTGTAAAGTTGTATATGCAAATACCATATTAGCTAGAGCTCCTTGTGCTTGCCAAACACATGGTACACAAAATAAGCGTGTACCCCCCTGAGGATTAATGTAATTATACCCTCAGGGGTATACCCTCGGGCGGGGACTACTCAGGAGGATGTCGTTATCAGGAGAAAGAAAACTGGCGTTCTACGGATCGGAGCGTGGAATGTCAGATCCCTTAATCGGGCAGGTAGGTTAGAAAATTTAAAAAGGGAAATGGATAGGTTAAAGTTAGATATAGTGGGAATTAGTGAAGTTCGGTGGCAGGAGGAACAAGACTTCTGGTCAGGTGACTACAGGGTTATAAACACAAAATCAAATAGGGGTAATGCAGGAGTAGGTTTAATAATGAATAGGAAAATAGGAATGCGGGTAAGCTACTACAAATAGCATAGTGAACGCATTATTGTGGCCAAGATAGATACGAAGCCCACACCTACTACAGTAGTACAAGTTTATATGCCAACTAGCTCTGCAGATGACGAAGAAATTCGAGAAATGTATGATGAAATAAAAGAAATTATTCAGATTGTGAAGGGAGACGAAAATTTAATAGTCATGGGTGACTGGAATTCGAGTGTAGGAAAAGGGAGAGAAGGAAACATAGTAGGTGAATATGGATTGGGGCTAAGAAATGAAAGAGGAAGCCACCTGATAGAATTTTGCACAGAGCGCAACATAATCATAACTAACACTTGGTTTAAGAATCATGAAAGAAGGTTGTATACATGGAAGAACCCTGGAGATACTAAAAGGTATCAGATAGATTATATAATGGTGAGACAAAGATTTAGGAACCAGGTTTTAAATTGTAAGACATTTCCAGGGGCAGATGTGGACTCTGACCACAATCTATTGGTTATGACCTGTAGATTAAAACTGAAGAAAATGCAAAAAGGTGGGAATTTAAGGAGATGGGACCTGGATAAACTGAAAGAACCAGAGGTTGTGCAGAGTTTCAGGGAACAATTGACAGGAATGGGGGAAAGAAATACAGTAGAAGAAGAATGGGTAGCTTTGAGGGATGAAGTAGTGAAGGCAGCAGAGGATCAAGTAGGTAAAAAGAAGAGCGCTAGTAGAAATCCTTGGGTAACAGAAGAAATATTGAATTTAATTGATGAAAGGAGAAAATATAAAAATGCAGTAAATGAAGCAGCCAAAAAGGAATACAAACGTCTCAAAAAAAGATCGACAGGAAGTGCAAAATGGCTAAGCAGGGATGGCTAGAGGACAAATGTAAGGATGTAGAGGCCTATCTCACTAGGGGTAAGATAGATACTGCCTACAGGAAAATTAAAGAGACCTTTGGAGATAAGAGAACGACTTGTATGAATATCAAGAGCTCAGATGGAAACCCAGTTCTAAGCAAAAAAGGGAAAGCAAAAAGGTGGAAGGAGTATATAGAGGGTCTATACAAGGGCGATGTACTTGAGGACAATATTATGGAAATGGAAGAGGATGTAGATGAAGATGAAATGGGAGATGTGATACTGCGTGAAGAGTTTGACAGAGCACTGAAAGAAACAAGGCCCCCGGAGTAGACAACATTCCATTGGAACTACTGACGGCCTTGGGAGAGCCAGTCCTGACAAAACTCTACCATCTGGTGAGCAACATGTATGAGACAGGCGAAATACCCTCAGACTTCAAGAAGAATATAATAATTCCACTCCCAAAGAAAGCAGGTGTTGACAGGTGTGAAAATTACCGAAATACCAGTTTAATAAGTCACAGCTGCAAAATACTGACACGAATTCTTTACAGACGAATGGAAAAACTAGTAGAAGCCAACCTCGGGGAAGATCAGTTTGGATTCCGAAGAAACACTGGAACACGTGAGGCAATTCTGACCTTATGACTTATCTTAGAAGAAAGATTAAGGAAAGCCAAACCTACGTTTCTAGCATTTGTAGACTTAGAGAAAGCTTTTGACAATGTTGACTGGAATACTCTCTTTCAAATTCTAAAGGTGGCAGGGGTAAAATACAGGGACCGAAAGGCTATTTACAATTTGTACAGAAACCAGATGGCAGTTATAAGAGTCGAGGGACATGAAAGGGAAGCAGTGGTTGGGAAGGGAGTAAGACAGGGTTGTAGCCTCTCCCCGATGTTGTTCGATCTGTATATTGAGCAAGCAGTAAAGGAAACAAAAGAAAAATTCGGAGTAGGTATTAAAATTCATGGAGAAGAAATAAAAACTTTGAGGTTCGCCGATGACATTGTAATTCTGTCAGAGACAGCAAAGGACTTGGAAGAGCAGTTGAATGGAATGGACAGTGTCTTGAAAGGAGGATATAAGATGAACATCAACAAAAGCAAAACAAGGATAATGGAATGTAGTCTAATTAAGTCGGGTGATGCTGAGGGAATTAGATTAGGAAATGAGGCACTTAAACTAGTAAAGGAGCTTTGCTGTTTGGGGAGCAAAATAACTGACGTTAGTCGAAGTAGAGAGGATATAATATGTAGGCTGGCAATAGCAAGGAAAGCGTTTCTGAAGAAGAGAAATTTGTTAACATCCAGTATTGATTTAAGTGTCAGGAAGTCATTTCTGAAAGTATTCGTATGGAGTGTAGCCATGTATGGAAGTGAAACATGGACGATAAATAGTTTGGACAAGAAGAGAATAGAAGCTTTCTAAATGTGGTGCTACAGAAGAATGCTGAAGATTAGATGGGTAGATCACACAACTAGTGAGGAAGTATTGAATAGGATTGGGGAGAAGAGAAGTTTGTGGCACAACTTGACCAGAAGCAGGGATCGGTTGGTAGGACATGTTCTGAGGCATCAAGGGATCACCAATTTAGTATTGGAGGGCAGCGTGGAGGGTAAAAATCTTAGAGGGAGACCAAGAGATGAATACACTAAGCAGATTCAGAAGGATGTAGGTTGCAGTAGGTACTGGGAGATGAAAAAGCTTGCACAGGATAGAGTAGCATGGAGAGCTGCATCAAACCAGTCTCAGGACTGAAGACCACAACAACAACAACCCTCAGGTGTTACAGATTACAGCAATGGAATGAAATGTATCGCGGAAAGCCCTTGTATCATTGTACTTCAAATATCTTAAAAAGTAAATGTTTTAAGTGCGAAATTAATCACTCAAATACGTGTACTGTAGCGGTAAACTGTGCGTCATGTTGTAAGATAATCTCTGTGGAAGTCTCGTAGTTATCGTCCTCCGAAAGCTAAGTTCAGCAGAAGTCAATGTACTTACCTCATGATAAACAAAAGTGAAATGCTTTGTGTATAGATATCGTAGTTATTACGCTTATTGTTGTGATGAAGAAAGTACTGTACTGTAACGTATTGTTGTGCTTTGGAAAAGGCTGTCTCATTGTAGCTATACCACAAAAGTTACTACGAAAACATGTTTTACTTTCCAGAATAATTCAGAAAAACTGTGCAGATATAAAACAGATACACTGCAAAAGCAACAATGTAAAATGTGTCACACATTAGTAGCGTCGTGATATAATTGTGTAGCTGTCAAAGAAACCGAATGCTAAGTCATCTTTAATCCCACAGAAAGTACTTCAAATAAAGAATATCTTTTCAAGTAAACCAAAATGTTGCATTAAAATCTCATTAGCAGTACAAGTTCTAAGTATGTAAGCCTGATAGTCGTTATGTAATCGTGCAACTTGTTGCAAGAATGTACAACACTGTGTCGTCTGTTCACTATAACAATGCGTTCGTCATTACTGTCTAAATAAGTTGCCCAGGTTCTTGACTGGATGTTTAACTTCAAACATTGTTGCATGTTAACAGTTTCTAAGTCTGACAAACCATACTAGAAATGTGAAGTGAAAAGTTTTATGGCAAAGACAAAATTAAAAAGCAGATTATCTTTCAATAAACGGTTTTACATGTGAAATGTGGTGTAAACCTTTACTCTTCCTAGTACGCAGAGTTTCAGCTTCAACGCAATTATCATGTGGTATACGTCGGATTCTGTAAGGTCCATTGTAAACTAGAATGAATTTGTGACTCAAGTGTTTCTTCTTATGTGACAATGAATGAGCTTTAATGAGAACTTTCTGACCAATATATAATTTCTTTGCATTTGCTTTGTTGTGTAGCTTTCTCCTTTTGTCTGCTGCAGATTTTATATTTTTAATAACTAAATCAATTATGTCTTTTTCATTTCCCAAATCAATTATGTCTTTGTGTCGAAGTTTATGTGTATTCGGAAAAGGTACAAGCTCTCTGATTCTGTTCGGTGGTTCTTCATTCTTTAGTACAAGAGTAGGTGGTAAAGCACGTTTTGAAATAAGTGTAAATATCTGTCCCAATGCTGATGCTTTCTGTGACAATATAGTCTTTCATAATCCGTTTAGACGGGTTACAATGTGGTGAGTACAATGAAATAAAAACAGGTTTGATTTTATGATTCCGAAGCATGCGTGACCAAACAGCAGATCTGAATTGCGGTCCGTTATCTGAAATGACTTTATTAACGTGTCCAACTTCACGTAAGAAATTTTTAACAAAGGCGTTGGATACAGAGCGTCCAGTGGCTTTACGTAACGGAGTGAAAGAAACAAATTTGAAGTAAGTTCAACAGCGACTAGAATGTATGACGAGCGGTCCCAAGAGATCAACAGCAGCAAATTCTTTTAATTTAGAAGGAATAATAGGAAACAACGGAGCACGATGTGAGACAGTAGATGGTTTCGCCCTTTCACAAAGTTTACAAATAGACAAGACTCTTCGAATTCTCTTTTCCATATTGTTAAAATAACAAGTCGTTCGAAGAATATGATAACATTTTCGTGGACCAAAATGTGCGTAGCTGAAATGAATGTACCAAATGAGCTTATTAACAAAATCGTCTGGAATGCAAAGTACCCATAGCTTGTCATCAACAGTGCAGCGTTTGAAGAGTATGTTGTTTCTAACCAGGTAATAATGCCGAATCTGTGTGTGTGTCTTTTCATGCCATTTGCTCTTGATGTCTTTCCAAATCGGATCTTTATCTTGCTCATGGGCAATATCCTTTAAAGATGTGGTGATGAAGTTTTCAAAGGCGACTTTCTGAATGTAAAGAATACTGAAATTTTTCTCAAGGTTGCCTTCTGTGTTACTTTTCTCAAGCCCAGCCGGTGCGCGTGACAGTGCGTCCGCAACAATGTTCTCCTTGCCGGGAATGTAGAGTATTGTGAAGCGGAATTCTTGCAGAAACAATGCCCAACGTTTTAACCTGACATGATTTAATTTTGAAGACATAAGAAATTGTAATGCACGATGATCACTGTATACTTTTACGTGCTTACCAGAAAGAAAGAAACAGAATTTGTTAAATGCCCAAACGGTAGCTAAAGCTCCTAATTCAGTAACGGAATAATTTTTTTTCAGATTTTGTTAGCACTCGGCTAGCAAAAGCAATGGTTTTCTGAACAGTAGTGTCACTTTCTATGGCTTCTTGAAGTAAATGGGCACCAAGACCGACTTTAGAAGAATCCGTGCTAAGGCAGAAATCTTGTGACAGATCTGGATGAGCTAGTATTGGCGCGTTAAGTAGCGATTCTTTCAAAGAATTGAATTCGAACTGTGCTTGTTCGTCCCAGTTCCAAATAGTATTTTTTCCAGTGAGAGAACAAAGTTTTGGTGTAACTAGAATTTGCATATTCAGAAAACGACGGTAAAAATTTACAAGACCTAGAAAACTGCAGACTTGTTTTTTTGTGGATGGAACTGGAATTGCTCTTACTGCTTCTAACTTTTCAGGATCCGGCTGAATACCTTCAGAAGAAGTAATATGTTCCTAAAACTTCACCTTGGTCCTACCAAATTCAGACTTTTCCAAGTTAACTGTAATTCCAGATTCTCCAAAAATATGTAACACGCTGTTGAGGATGCGATTTCGTTGTTCCCATGAGGCTTCTGCTATCAGAATATCGTCCACATATAAGGTAATGTGACGTTTTAAGAACTCAGGTAATATGGAATTTAGCCCGCGAATGAATGCTGCCGAAGAAATGTTCAAACCAAAAGGAAGTTTCCGAAACTGATAACAAACGCCGAAACAAAGGAAAGCTGTGTTTTTCTACATTCTGGATGAAGTTCGATCCGATAAAAGCTGGATCTGAGATCAATAGAAGACAACACTTTTAGGCCATTAGAATTTTGAAGAAGTTCTTCCATCGTTTGCGGCCTGTCTGTTTCAGGAATGATGATAGTATTGATTTGTCTCGAATCTAAGACAAGTCTGATCGATCCATTTTTCTTCTCAACAACATGTAATGGATTGTTGTATGAGCTTACTGCAGGCTCAATAATGCCCTCATCAAGCATAGATTGTATTTCTGTTCTAACACGGTCCCTATAATGTGCTGGAATTACGTATGATCTAACACAAAATTTAGTATGCTCATGAACACGAAATTGGTATTGAAATCCCTTGATTGTTCCTGTTTTGTGAGTAAAAACTGTGGAATGTGCTTGTAAAATCTCAAAAAGGTGTTGCCTATCAGTGTCATTACAATTCTCAATTGTTCGAATTTTATTCTGAATTAACTCATTAGTATCAAATACGCCATCGATATCATCCCTGTTAGTACTTGCAGAGCGATTGTTAGTGTCTAGTTCCGTAGAAAATTCCGAACTGTTGTCTAACGGAAGGTAAAGCCGATTAATTTCCTCGTCATGGTTTGAGAGCCAATCTTCGAATTTCAAAGCTATTGATTTACCTTCTTTCTCTAAACTTATTTCAGCATCGTGAAAGTTTAAGATTGCTTTGTATTCATTCAAAAAGTCTACTCCCAATATAATTTCCGTCGACAATAATGGAACAATGAGAAAGTTCATAGTGAAGCTGTGGCTTTGACAAAAGAATTCTAAGTTTGTTTGTTGGCGTACAGCTACACTTTTTCCAGCGATTGCACCTTGTAATTTAATCTTACGTAACGGAAGTGTGGGGCAATCGTTCGATTTGGTGCATTTGCTAAAGGCTGTTTCACTAATTACTGAAATGGGACTGCCAGAGTCAAGTACTGCAGTAAATTTTACGTCACTTACTGTAATGTGAATCACAGGATATGCAATGTTGTTCTGTTTTGCGTCGTGTTCCTGGAGTCAGATGTCCCTAATGTCTTCCATTTTTATGTAATTACTAGCTACGGCAGCTGCGTCGTCAGTTTCATACGTACGTTTTGTGGCTGCCAGCGGTATGAGTCATTGCCTATTGTCTCTTTGTTGGCGCGCGTCGTTATTGGGATTTGGAGACCTAACTTCTACAAATTCACCTTGTCGAGAGGGCCCTGCTCTGTTTGAATCCCGTCAGTTCTGATGCAATTCAAGTCTGTCGTTACGATCATTACGTCTGTCGTCATGTCGGTAGATTCCATAGTTTCTTTCTTGTCGGTCACGTGGTGGAGAACTTCTCCCTGAATCGTAACTGCGCGCTGGTCCGTTGCGTCTAAAGTTATTCTGTCTCCCTTGATAATATTTATTTTGGTTCCCACATTGTCTGTTTCTCTGATTGTCTCTGTGATAGTCATTACCGCAGAGAGGTGATCTTTCCCTGTAGTTATTACTACTCTGCCAACGGTTGTCATACGGGTGGTGTCTGTTTTGGTCACGATTTGTGTTGTGAGAATAGCCTTGTCGTGTCCAGTTATTACTTCTTTCATCGCGGAATTGCGACGGATGTGACCTGTAATTGTTGTGTTCCTGTTTTCGCGTTCCGCGATTATCAGTGTCAATTTCTAATTCTTGTAAGAGTCCCTGAAAAGCTTCAATGTCGTCTTTGCAACGTCCTGCCAAAATAATATGTCGTAAATGTTCAGGTAATTTGATTAAGCAAATGCGGATGAGTTCTGAGGGGCTGTATGGGTTTGACAGGTACTGATTCTTGTGCAACATGTCTTCAAAATATTTCACAAGACTGGAAAATTCAGATTGTTCGAAATGTTTCATCATTAAGATGCTATGTTTTACTCGGTCTTGTGTAGCTTGAGACCAATATGCTGAGAGGAAGGCATGGTAAAATTCTCCTTCACTGTGACAATCGTGAATGACCAATCGCATTCTTACAGCTGGTTCATTCTCTAAGTAGCCACACATAAATTCTAATCTGTGCTCTAATGACCAGTTGGGAGGAAAACAATGAGAGAATCGATGGAGCCATGCTTGTGGATGAATGTCGTTGCTGGAATTCTTAAATTTTTTGAATTTACATGTAGTAATGAACAGCTTATAGTCGAAATCATCATGTCGGTGAGTCGCATGTCGGTCATTGTTACGTCGTTTCGGCGGTTCCATCTCAAAATTCGGTGTACCTTGCCAATTTCATTCATAATTTCCAAAGTGCCCTGAGTTATTATATTGTGGCTGTTCCGTATTTCTATGTCCCTCTTCCCGTATTGGAGCGCGAGTGGCCTCTGAAATACGTAATTCTTGTATTACCTGTGTCAGCTGATCTTGTACTTCCCGGATTTCTCTTTGGTGTTGCGTATTAATTTGATTCTGATTTTGTTTGAATTTCCTAATTTGTTCACACTCTTCTGTGTCATTAAAGACTACCGGTTTTGTGTCATTCAGATTATCATCTACCTTCATAGATAAATTATTTAGCTGATCCGAAAGTTCAACTACTTTCTCTGATGATGAACTAATTTCCTCCATGTGTCTTTCTACTGTGTCCTTTAAGTTTTCCTGAGTTTTTGCAAGTTGCGTAACCGAATTGCAGATGCAACTGAGTCAATTTTAGCTTGCAAGGTCTCATGATTTTCATGAACAATAATTTGCAGTTCTTTTATGGCTGCTTCGTGATTCTGTAATGCATTTTCATGCCGCGAAAATATAGGTTGAAAATGCTCACAAATTTGTGTTTTTACGTCGTTACAGACTTTCTGACATTTCGATTCGATGTTATGTAACTCAGTAGTTAAATCTTCACGTGTTTGTTCAAGTGTGGTGTGAAGATTTTGTTCCATTGCGTCTAACTGTTGCTGTGTTTGTCTCTGGTGTTGTTCCATTGTGTCTAACTTTTGAAGATGTTGTTCCATTGTGTCTAACTTTGAAGCTTTTGTCCCATTTGTTGCATTAATTGTAATAACAATGCACTGGTGTCTGAAACATATTCCTCAGTGCTTTTCGGCAGTGAATTTGCACCGGCAACATTCACATTTTGACAAGCGGAAAATGTGTCTTGACTCATTTGAGAAAACGGTGAGAACCCAAAACCTGAGTCTACAGTATTTGCAATATTGTGTTCTGTCATTCCCGATGCTGAGGCGAGCTGTTGCCGACCGATCGATCGATAATGCTTCCCTGTTCACTACCTGTTTCACTGTCTACACCATTATTTGACGCCCGTTCCATTTCCCTATGCACAGTTACCAAATTACTACTTTGAATGTCTGTTAATTCATTACACAGCGCTGCTGGTAAGCTACGCTCGTCGTCGCTATTATTTCTTTGTTTACTTTGGAGCCTAGTGTTACGTTTTTCACACGCCATTATTGTCACAATATTTCACACGATAACACAGAAAATAAGAGAACACATTAACATAGCGCTGCAAATAGTATCTAGTTAATTGCAAGCTGCGAAATACTTGGTGCAAATTTACATGCGTGCCACACCTGTTTTACTGTACAACAATGAAAGACTGCAACTACTAAGGAGATTCTCTCAACAATTACGCGCTAGCAATAAACAAAATCTAAACTAATTACACAAACTACAAGAAAAAATCAAAAGATTCCAGTGAGGTATCCTCGGCTAAGGGTCGACATATGAAACGTCCCCTTTGAACAATTACAAATGACTGTGCTTGAACTGACACACAATATTTTTAGCGCAACGCAATCTGACTTTCAAAAATCCCTATAAAAGAATGGCCCTGACTAACATTAACCTATACCTTTCACAAATCACTTACCTCACAAAAATCTTGGTTACTCGAACTACTGCAATACAGCTAGCGCCACTACTGCCAGCTAAATAAAAGATTCAAACTACGGAAGGCACTAACTACTGATAGGCATAGTTAACAAATGAAAGATTTTAATAGAGAACAAACAATGTATTTACCTTAATAGTCATCAAAATATATATATAGCAGTTCATGACATCCAGTCTTACAAATTTCAAAACTCCGCCATTTCTCTCCCCACATCCACCAATGCTGGCGGCTCACCTCCAACTGCGCAACGCTACGTGCTGTCCACATCCAGCTGCCGCTGCCCAACACTACAATGGCAGACAACAATGCAAACTAGCCACATATTGCACACAGCACAGCCAGTGATTTTCATACAGAGCGCTATGTAATGTTGCCAATAAGAAAACAAACAGCCTACTTGCAGCATTATCCTGCTGAAATGTTGGGTTTCGCAGGGATCGAATGAAGAGCAGAGCCACGGGTCGTAACACATCTGAAATGTAACGTCCACTGTTCAAAGTGCCGTCAATGCGAGCAAGAGGTCACCGAGCCGTGTAACCAATGGTACCCCATACCATCACGCCGGGTGATACGCCAGTATGGCGATGACGAATACACGCTTCCACTGTGCGCTCACCGCTATGTCGCCAAACACGGATGCGACCATCCTGATGCTGTAAACAGAACCTGGATTCATCCAAAAAAATGACGCTTTGCCATTCGTGCACACAGGTTCGCGTGATGCAGCGTCAAGGGTAACCGCAGCTATGGTCTCCGAGCTGATAGTCCTTGCTGCTGCATACGTCGTCGAACTGTTCGTGCAGATGGTTGTTGACTTGCAAACGTCCCCATCTGTTGATTCAGGGATCGAGACGTGGCTGCACGATCCGTTACAGCCATGCGGATAAGATGCCTGTCATCTCGACTGCTAGTGATACGAAGCCGTTGAGATCCAGCACGGCGTTCCGTATTACCCTCCTGAACCCACCGATTCCATATTCTGCTAACAGTCGTTGGATCTCGACCAACGGGAGCAGCAGTGTCGCGATACGAAAAACCGCAATCGCGGTAGGCTACCATCCGACCTTTATCAAAGTCGGAAACGTGATGGTTCGCATGTCTCCTCTTTACACGAGGCATCACAGCAACGTTTCACCAGGCAACGTCGGTCAACTGCTGTTTGCGTATGAGAAATAGGTTGCATAGTTTCCTCATGTCAGCATGATGTAGGTGTCGCCACCGGCGCCAACCTTGCATATCACGGCATCTACTTCCTGTCGGTTAAATTTCGCGTCTGTAGCAGGTCATCTTCGTGGTGTAGCAATTTTAATGGCCAGTAGTGTATTAGATAAAGAAAATAAACCAGAAGAACATGAACCATGACCAACTATTCAAGAAAGTGTAACTATACAACCCCATTGAAATCTAATACTGAGAGAAGAGTGCGCGAACGCTATCCACCTCTACCATCGTTATCTGATCTTGCCACTATATTCCAGGTGGAAGGGTATAACATTCTCCTGAAGACCATACATTACTTTTATTTGTCCATTCTGTGAGGACTCGAAGCTGCTTTGAATGCCAAAGGTTTTCCTGCACCTTATTGAGTCGTGTGAAGTTAGCACCCCTCTTTCGAGAAATATACATTTTTTTCACAGTTCTTGTTAGATATGCCATAGTTCTAGAGTTCTTTGCACAAAATTTCAATAGTTCTGCAAAATTTAACGAAGAAAACAACAATACTCGAAAAAATTTTCGTATCGAAAATATTCTCTGACAATTTCCGCAAAATGTAAATAAGTACAAGAGTTCTGAGCACAGTTCTGAACAGAGCTCCAAGAGTTCTTTCGATAATCCAAGTAAATTTTTTTGTGCAGCTAATAGTTTACGAGATAATTGCAATTTAAGGAGAAAATCTTTTCACTTACTGTGAAGTTGGCACTCTTTTTTTCAGAAATGTATACTTTTTGTCAGATTTCTTGATAGATATCCCATAGTTCTAGAGTTCTTTGTACAAAATTTCGATAGTTCTGCAGAATTTAGCGACGAAAACAATATTCGAAAAAATTTTCGTATCGAAAACATTCTTCGTCAATTTTCGCAAACTGTAAATAAGTACAACAGTTCTGAGCACAGTTCTGAACAGAACTCCAAGAGTTCTATCGAAAACCCAAGTAACATTTTTTTGTGCAGCTAATAGTTTACAACATAATTGCAATTTAAGGAGAAAATCTTTTCACTTACTGTGAAGTTAGCACCCTTTTTTTCATAAATGTATATTTTTTTCACATTTCTTGATAGATATCCCATAGTTCTAGAGTTCTTTGAACAAAATTTGAATAGTTCTGCAGAATTAAGCGACGAAAACAATATTCGAAAAAATTTTCGTATCGAAAACATTCTTCGTCAATTTTCGCAAATTGTAAATAAGTACAACAGTTCTGAGCACAGTTCTGAACAGAACTCCAAGAGTTCTATCGAAAACCCAAGTAACATTTTTTTGTGCAGCTAATAGTTTACGAGATAATTGGAATTTAAGGTGAAAATCTTTTCACTTACTGTGAAGTTGGCACCCTTTTTTTCAGAAATGTATATTACTTTCAGAGTTCTTGATAGATATCCCATAGTTCTAGAGTTCTTTGTACAAAATTTCAATAGTTCTGCAGAATTTAGCGACGAAAACAATATTCGAAAAAATTTTCGTATCGAAAACATTCTTCGTCAATTTTCGCAAATTGTAAATAAGTACAACAGTTCTGAGCACAGTTCTGAACAGAACTCCAAGAGTTCTATCGAAAACCCAAGTAACATTTTTTTGTGCACCTAATAGTTTACGAGATAATTGCAATTTAAGGAGAAAATCTTTTCACTTACTGTGAAGTTGGCACCCTTTTTTTCAGAAATGTATATTTTTTTCAGATTTCTTGATAGATATGTCACAGTTCAACAGTTCTCTGTACAAAATTTCAATAGTTCTGCAGAATTTAGCGATGAAAACAACAATACTCGAAAAAAATTTTCTATCGAAAACATTTTTCGTCAATTTTCGCAAAAATTAAACTTGTACAACAGTTCTGAGGACAGTTCTGAGCAGAACCCCAAGAGCTCTATCGAAAATCCTAATAACATTTTTCTATGGCGATAATTGATTTAATGTGGGACACACTTTCTCTACAGAAAATTTAAATATATTCGTACAACAGTTCTGATGACAGTGCTGCACACCACGTGAAGAGTTCTATCGAAATTCCTTGTAGAATTTTTTTAGTGCAGGTAATAGTTTATGAGGTAATTGCAACTTCATTAAGAACCCCATAAGTGCCCACAACTGTGAAACTGGCACCCTTTTTTTTCAGAAATATATATTGTTTTCAGAGTTCTTGATAGATAAGTCATGGTTATAGAGTTCTCTGTACAAAATTTCAGTAGTTATGCAGAATTTAGCGAAGAAAACAACATTGTATAACATAGCTGATTCAGGAACCCTTTCCTTCTGATACAATTCTTACTGTTGCCACAATAAATCACTTGTGCATAGATTCCAACTGTACTGATCATTACAAAAATACAACCATTGACCAGCGGCGCACATTTCTTCCAGCGTTGTACAAAGCATTCGGCTTATCCGCTGTGAAAATACCACACTTAACGCTATTTTAAAATTTATGGTGGATGGCTTCCGTTTATCTACAATGTCAGCATCTATCGAATTATCTTCATGCAAACGTGATGCCTGGATCACTCACTTCCCCTTTTTAGGTACGGAGGAAACTAGAGTTCAGTCTTGTGGATGCCAAAAAAGGAAATGTGGGCAACCCTTCTTTTACTGATAGCAAACTCTAGAGAAATCTCCACGCTTGTTTTTCTTCATCATGCCAACAAAAGAAAAATTCTCCCTTCATAGCTCTATTATCATTCCAGTACTAGTAAACCAGTTGTGCGCTTTCACATTTCGACCTGACTGATATACAGGTTTACACAGTCACAGAACAACATCAAAATGTTTATTGCTCAGTTGGTAAATCCTTCTGGTTGCAACACAGCGTATATTTCCAAATTGTACAGGTAAAATACTTAAGAATCCACACTTAAGAATCCACACTCGTTTGTTTTGATTGATACTTATTGGTGAAAACTGCACCTTCCACAGAATCCTTCCAGCTTCTTGTCTACTGTAACATTTTCTCCAAGGGTGTAAGATTTGTGGTAGTTGCGTACAAACACAGTAAATATTTCCCGAATAGCTGTTAGCTTGTCTAATTGTCTCCTTTCATCACGAATAGCGCGACTGTAAAATCTAAGGCTCTCCAGAATAAATTAGAAACGTTTTATGTTCATTTGCGAGGTGAAATTTTTCAATGCCATCACCATCAGTTCCACACAGATCTTCCAGGCTTTATCTGTTACTGTTGTGAACAACAATTAAAAACAAGAGACTGATGAAGGCTTTCAATTCAATATCATCTATTGATTTTACCCCTCTCTTACGCTGAAATGAGGCTTTGATGCTCTCAAAATTCTAATTGGAATACAAAACTACAATAGACAAATATCTTTATCTATGAGGTAATTACAGCATCACAAATGCTGCTTTGGCTGCACCTATTGGTACAGGTGAATTTCGAATAATATTATGCTCTTCGAACTATATGCTTTGGATTTCTTCAACATTATCTAGTACTTCCCACTTACAATAATAAAATTCCTATAAAATAACGCAACCAGGCGCAGTGTATTAATCTGAAATTTGACGTTCAGACAGCGGACACTGACTATTAAACAGTTCAAACAGAATTTAAGTGCAGTTTACATTCTGGATTAGCTTTGTACTACTTACTACGTTGATAAACAAATAAATTAATCGCTGAAATGAAATACGAAAGGGCACAGTGGATAAAAACGAGCAATCGGCTCATATCTCATCAAGAGAGCACTAGCGTCGATATTGAATCATACAACAATGAAAGGCACACATGAAGTGTATATTTTTAGAATCAGGAAGAACCAGATGAATTTTATTACGTAAAACAGTAATTGTTTTGAGCTCTCATGACATCCAGGACCCACTAACAGCTAAAAATATGCCCAGGACCCTCATGGATGAAAGTTATGTGGCAACATCACCAGCCGCTAGGATACATAAAAACATGTGCTGTGTGTAACGAATAAATTTGAAATTGCTGTCGTTAATATTGTTGCAAACATTTGTTCTAGTTATAAAGGAAGTGTGGAAGCTTGATGAGTTACACTACAGCGAGAGTTAAAAGTCTTTACAATGTATAGAAATGTAAGTATATTTACTGAATATATCGTACAAACGAACTAAGTAGTATGTTTAAATCCTAATTCAATACATGACTGATAGAGGTGTTATAATGTTGACCCCTCAACATTATTAAAGTTAATAAGAAGTTCGAAATTTGTAAATAAGAACCTCGTTTATTTGGTCCTCAGTAATCCGGATTTCCGGTTTATCCGGATTCATATTTTGTGTCCCTTGGTATTTTTCTCTTTTTTTCTTATAACACGAAGATGTGTAGTCGGTGAGGTACATAGGCTGCTTATCACTAGGCCGGTAATTTAGTCTAATACTGAGTGATAAGGAACTCGGAGTGTGTGAATGACATTGTTTCTCAAGTATTGTACATTAATATAACTGTGTATTGATGCCCATCAAGTAAGTTGCATAGTAACCACGCCAACAGCACTCCACCACAGCTCATTGTACCTCTGGTGCGCTTCTCGACAGGTGTGACACCATCTGGTTAGTGGCGCGTGTGAATGTATCTGCTCTCTCAGCCATCTGTTTGTTTTGCACTGACGAGCCTTCTCTCCTTGAATCATCTAAGCGTGCACATCCCACGCTTCCACCTACAGTTACTACAATCAGTCTTAAGAAAGTGTACTGGCATTTGTATAGTGCTGAACATTTAGACTTTTTGTATTTAGTAGAATATACATCCGGGTTTTCGATTTTCGGTTTTCCAAAATAAAAGTGAGAATTTACGATCGTACTCATAGCTGTACTCCCAGCAGTACTTCATCTCCTGCGTTCCTAATTGCGCAGAAGTTGTCCTACGAAAATTGCAGAAGAAGCACTCCTGGAGGAAAGGATATTGTGAAGATATTCTTTCGTCACAGGCTGGGGTTAGAGACCCGGTCCGGCACACAGTTTTTATCTGCCAGTAAGTTTCACATCGGCGCACACCCACTGCAGAGTGGACACACAATCTATTTCATAATCTACTGGCACCATAAACATGTTATGAAGGTAAGACCTCATTCGGTGCTATCCAGAACTGTCAGCAAAAGGGTTGTGCCAATTTATTATAATGTAGACCAAGTGGGTTTCTCGAAAATGCTATTATCTCATTAACTGTTACCCCCACAAAAAATGTTATTACAGTTGTCGGTGGAACTCTTAGGATCGTATTAAGAAATGCCATCAGATCTTTTGTACGAATTTATTACTTTTACATGACAAAAGTGAGTCCCACATTAATTATCTCATATAATGTCATCGCCACAAATAATGTTATTATAGTTTGTCGTAGAACTCTGTGGGTGATATTCAGAACTGTCATCAGAACTATTCTACGAATTTTGCTATATTAGGTAAAGTGAGTATCAGATTAAAACAATTATTGTATAAACTATTATCGCCACAAAAATGTTCTTATCATTTTCAATGCAACTCTTCCGGTGCTATCCAGAACTGCCAACAGAACTGTTACACAAATTTATTTTTTCCAAACTGACAAATTATTTTTTACCATACCAAAATTTTGCCGAGTTATTGTTTTCTTCCCGAAATTCTGTAGAACTATTCGTGTTTTGAGCAGGGAAATCTGGAACTATTGCATATATATCAAGAATTGTGAAAAAAATTTATATTTATCGTAAAAGGGGTTCAAACTGCACGGGAAATGCTCATAAGCATTCCTTAATAAAGGCAGTTACTACGTAAACAATTACCTGCACAGAATATGTTACTAGTATTTTCGATAGAACTCCTACAATGCTATCCAGACCTGGCATCAGAGCATACGAACAGACATAATTTTTTTTTTGAGTAAGTGTGCCCCACAATTAATCAATTACCATACAGACTATTATAACCACAAAAAATGTTATTACGATTATCGATAGAAGTCTTGAGGTGTTAACCAGAACTGTTCATCAAAACTGTTGAACTTTTTCTGTGGAGAAAGTGGGTCTAACATCAAAACAGTTACCGTATAAACTATCATCGCCACAAAAAGATATTATTAGGATTTTCGATAGAGCTCTTGGTGTTCTGTTCAGAACTGTTGTACGAATTTACTTTTTGCGAAAATTGACAAAGAATGTATTCGATACGAAAAATTTTTCGAGTATTGTTGTTTTTTTCGCTAAATTCTGCAGGACTATTCAAATTTTGTACAAATAAGTCTAGAACTATGACATTTCTATCAATAACTCTGAAAAAATATATATTTCTGAAGAAAAGGATTCCAACTTCACAGTAAGTGAAGAGGTTCCCTCCTTAAATTGCAATTATCTCGTAACGTGTTAGCTGCACAAAAAATTTTAATTAGGATATTCGATAGAACTATTGGGGTTCTGTTCAGAACTGCCCTCAGAACTGTTGTCTGAATTTACTTTTTGCGAAAATTAATAACGAATGTTTGCTATACGAAATTTTTTTCGAGTATTGTTGTTTTCTTCGTTAAATTCTGCAGAACTATTCAAATTTTGTACAAAGAACTCTAGAACTATGCCATATCTATCAATAACTCTGAAAATATATATATTTCTGAAAAAAATGGTGCCAACTTTACAGTAAGTGAAAAGATTTTCTCATTAAAATGCAATTATCTCGTAAAATATTAGCTGCAGTAAAAAATGTTACTTGGATTTTCGAAAGAACTCTTGAAGCTCTGTTCAGAAATGTGCTCAGAACTCTTGTACTTATTTACATTTTGCGGAAAGTGCCAAAGAATGTTTTCGATACGAAAATTTTTCGAGTATTGTTGTTTTCTTCGCTAAATTCTGCAAAACTATTGAAATTTTGTACAGAGAACTCTATAACTATGACTTATCTATCAAGAGCTCTGAAAAAATATATATTTCTGAAAAAAAGGGTGCCAGCTTCACAGTAGGAGCTCTTATGGAATTCTTAATTAAGTTGCTATTACCTCTTAAACTCTTACCGGCACAAAAAAATTTCACTTGGATTTTCGATAGAACTCTTCACGTGGTGTCCAAAACTGTCATCAGAACTGTTGTACGAATATATTTATATTTTCCGTAAAGAAAGTGTGTCCCATATTAAATCAATTTATCTCAAACCATTATCGCCATAGAAAAATGTTGTTGGGATTTTCGATAGAGCTCTTGCGGTTCTGTTCAGAACTGTCCTCAGAACTGTTGTACAAGTTTAATTTTTGCGAAAATTGACAAAAAATGTTTTCGATACGAAAATTTTTTCGAATATTGTTGTTTTCTTCGCTAAATTCTGCAGAACTATTGAAATTTTGTACAAAGAACTCTAGAACTATGCCATATCTATCGAGAACTCTGAAAAAAATATATATTTCTGAAAAAAAGGGTGCCAACTTCACAGTAAGTGAAAATATTTTCTCATTAAAATGCAATTATCTCGTAAACTATTAGCTGCACAAAAAAATGTTACTTGGATTTTCGAAAGAACTCTTGGAGCTCTGTTCAGAACTGTGCACAGAACTCTTGTACTTATTTACATTTTGCGGAAATTGCCAAAGATCGTTTCCGATACGAAAATTTTTTCGAGTATTGTTGTATTCGTCACTAAATTCTGCAGAACTATTGAAATTTTGTACAAAGAACTCTAGAACTATGCTACATCTATAAAGAACTGTGAAAAAAATGTATATTTCTCGAAAAAGGGGTGCTAGCTTCACACGACTACCTTATTGGGCGTTGTAATTTGTGACTGCCTTTTTTTGTGTCAGTACTTTCATCCACCCCCTACCTCTCGTAACATCCAAGACTTCAAAATTAGAACTATACTTTCGTATACAGTGGCGTCGTTTTCTCCGCGCATCACCTGCAGATGAAGAAATGAGCAAAACAACGACAGAGATTGCTTTCGGTGGAAGTTTGTTAATGTTCTTACAAGGAAAAATGTGCCTCGCTAGAGAGGCCATATTCTATTCTAGTTAACTGAGGAAACTAGACTGAAACGCAAAACTGCTAAGGTGTCAAGTCTTTGGCCCTTCGAACACTGTGTGTCTGTTTCATTGTATTTCCCGCCCCGCAGCACCTCCTCCCTCTTCCCGCCTCATGGTTAGAGGCACCTGTTTGTGGTGAAAATTTTTGCCCGATTTCGTCATTTTTAAAAAGTTATTTCGGTAAATTTTTCGCTAGTTTTTTTCCATTTCGTCAATAACTTCGTTAAATTTTATTTCCACTTTTCAGCAGTAAAAGTTACAGGAAATACATTTATGGCACATTTGCAGTGAAAAATCTTTTATTTTACATAAATTGGGAAAGCATAAAAATTATAAATCATGAAAGTTTGGAAAACATTTATCCTGTCCTAGTCTATGTACACAACACACAAGTCAGCCCGAGAAAGCCAAGGATACCATGAGTTCCATATTACTGGGAGTCAGAGATGTTCTCCTGTCAGACATTATGTTGCAGTATCTACAAAATGATCTCTCACTATCAACATTACTGACTGGGATCCACAAAGCCTCCACTACAGCTTTACACAAACCTGGTATGTATTTGTTCATCCATTCTCTCAACTTCGGATGATCAATTTTTTCCATCGGAATGTTAGCCTCAATGAAAGCTCTAGTAGTCGATAAAATGAATTCTTCTTTATCACTTTTCGCTCGTTTTGCCCCTGCAGTGACTTCCGTGAGCGTAGCTTGTCTTTTTGTACCAGTAGTTGTTAGCGCCTTCTCCTTGTTCATCTTATGGGAAGAACTGTTATTAATGTGTTTCAGGCACGTGTCCTTCCTCTGCCACTCAATACGCACATTGCAGTATTTGCACATCAGTATCTTCCTAGCCGGCCGTTGTGGCCGTGAGGTTCTAGCCGCTTCAGTCCGGAACCGCGCGACTGCTACGGTCGCAGGTTCGAATCCTGCCTCGGGCATGGATGTGTGTGATGTCCTTAGTCAGGTTTAAGTAGTTCTAAGTTCTAGGGGGCTGATGACCTCAGATGTTAAGTCCCATAGTCCTCAGAGACAGCCAGTATCTTCCCACTCTTGTCGAAAACATAAAATCCTTCGGTTGAAAATTCCCTTTCTCGGTCGAAAACTGTCACTATCGTATTAATCATCTGTAGCACAACACAACACAAAATACCACACTCAATGCACCGGCGATCCACAACGATTTCCAACACTCAATACTGAATACACCGCCAGAACATTGTAGAATGTCTTTGGAAAACTCGATATATTATATATATCGAAATGGTGTACAATCGATATCCAGACTGTATTACCATAACTCCAATCGAATTTCCGCAGTTAAGTTCAAATGACGAGATTTTGCAAAGTTTCGTCAATTATTTCGTGATTTGGCTTAAAAATAAATAGTTTCGCGTTTTCAGCAAAATGTGTAAAATTTCGTGAAAATTTCGCGAGTTTGCGCTTTGCGAAAAACAGGTGCCTCTACTCATGGTACGTTGCCTTCGACATCTGATCGGTCAACATAACAGCGCCGTACAATGAAAGCGAGGGCGGAGCCATTGCGGGAAGGCGTCGGAAAGCCGTTGAGGTATACGGCAGCACGTATCGACCAGGCCACGAGGAAGAACTGGAGACGACATAATGGGAATATCGAGGAAACTCTCAGTGGCGCGGCCCTCGCCTGAAAGCAGCAGGTGGGGTGAATAAACGCTATCACACAAGGGTCGCTTTCTTTGTTGCTGCGTCTAGCGCCCTGTCATCGATCAGAACCTACTTCCAGCAAGAACGTTAAGTAAGAATTCCTCCAAGGCCAGGTATCCGACAGCAAAGTGCTACCGGGAACGCAAAGAAAGCCGACCACGCTTTTGTCCAGCTGATTACGTCTTACTAAAGATATTTGTTACATTGTCGGCAAGTTCACTGAAACAGTGCGGGCAACTGGCGTGGGAGACGGCGCAGGACTAGGCATACTGACGTGTCAGCAACTTCTCTCAACGGCAGGAGGTTTAGCGAAGTAAAAGTTATAGCAGTGCGTTCGGTGGAAGAACTGAAACATTAGTATTCAGGATATAAAATCCTGGATGGTAAGTTCACTAATTACTTCAACATACCATTTGATTTTTGAAATCGTCTACAGTCACTTACTGCTAGTACCCGCCGCCTACGTCCACTTGTGTTTGGTACGCATTACTGGCGCAAGATTGCTTAGGTGTGGAAGGACCGGCTAAAATAAGGACTGAACATTATTCGTACCAAGATTTTTATCAACACTCCTCAGGAAAAGTAACTACATGAATTAGATCAACAGGACCTTGAAGTATTAAGTAATTAGATAAGACAGTTTAAGAACAATTACTGATAGTCGATAAAACATTGTCTTCAGAGGTTCTTAAGGTTAAAGTACAAAATTCAAGAATGTCTCAACAGTGCTTTACAAAAATTATAACATGATAGAAAAACAGTCTACAAGACAGTCAGGCAACAAACATCTTTAGAATTTGTTTGACTAAAATACAACAAATAATTCAGGTTTACCTAAAAGTGCGTTGCTTCAAATGCGAGAAAAACACTTAAAGTTGCTTAATATGAAACCACCACGGATCGGACAATGTGGTCAAGACGAGCGGACCTGAAATTATTTAGGGCAGGCCCGATACGCTGTTCACAATACTCCACCTTTTCTAAGCAGCCAGTAGGTGCACGCCCCAAAGTACCAACATACAATGACGAGAAAAGTAACTTTTAAGAAAAAAAAGTAAAACCTTATGTCATCAGATTACGCGCTGGCGGCGTGGGAAAAACAGTTGTGATAAGTCGTTAAAAGGTAATAAATAATAAAGTAGCTGACCAAGACAGTTCCCCTCCCCCACCACATCCACTTACACCTGACTGTAAAGAAGTTAATCGGCCAACCGAGATTCAGCTTGAAATCGCGCCACGAGGAGGAAACGGTAAATACACAGCCGTCTTGCGGGTCAGAAAACACAGGTCGAAGTGAGACGTGAATGGTTGACTGGTGAACACCGTACCTTAAACACAAGTTTGGCTTGGAAGTATAACCCACAACATACATGTAACATGATTTGCCCTAATAAGACGCATTAGCTCGAGGGCTTCAAATAACTAAAGAAAGTGACCTGGTGATCTAGTGCACAGCGTACTAGGCCAAAATAAATTTTGAATGTCGCATATAATGACACACTGGCTTTAAAAAGATTACAAAACCTCAATAACTTAAAATACACAATCAAATCACATCTACATGACATTTACCAAATGGAAGTTATTATGTTTTGATAAGAGTGACACGCTCCTCATATCGCTTACCCAGGCACAGGAACAGGGAACAACAACAACAGAAGGCTGAACCGAATCCGATAAAGAAGCAGCAAGACAAAAACACGCGCAGGAAGCGAACCTCTCACAATTATAACATTCACAGCGAATAGAGAGTGCTTTCGGCACCGAAGCACCGAAATAAGGTGTCGTGTATTCTTCGACCTGTGAATTTTCCACCCTGAGAAATTTCCGCCCAGAAAAGGTCAAGGAAGAGCCCACTAATCCCCTAGGGACGCGAGCTAGCATGCTTAAGTCGTACGGTATTAGCCATACTATATGGTGCATGTAACAATTTCATTGTTATTAGTTCTGATATGTATATGTATTTACGTAAAGAGTTCTTACTGGTTAAAAGTAAAACAAATGATTCTATTAATTTATGCAGACATTTGGTTTAGAATACATACACAGCGACATTGCCTAAGTGGTGTACAAAATAGGTAAATAAATAAGTAAATTGCGGTCAGGTTTTGTAAAGGGCCATTTATTGGCTGGTTCAATGCTGAAATTTGTTAAATTTACGTCAGAGAAGCACTTGACTCAAAGGACATGAAAGAAGGCAAAAAAATTTATAGTTTTAGAGTGCATTTGTAGATGATCAAAAAATTAACGAGACTAACAAAAATTAAGAATCTATTAAGGAGGTGGTTCTTGATAAAACTGTAGGACTTAAAGAAAACGTCGAAAATCTTGCACATAACTGTCATGCTAAAGAGGACAGTGTATTAGTTGCAGAAAGAGCAAATGAAGAAGAATGCAATGAAAGTAGTAATAATATTTTCTTTTGTAACATCTGTCAGTGACCTTTGACTGTCTTGGAAATCTAACAGTTAAATCATCAAAATTGTGACAAAAAATTTAAAAACAAAGATTATTCATTCGTTTTTGTTAAAACCTTAGGAACAAGTTTAGTTGTAAACAGAAATACCTTACCTAGACAGCACCTCAAGCGGAAGTACGGTCCTATCGGAATTAGTAAATAAGTAAAAGATTTTGTGAGGATGGTAATTGGTGAGGATGACAGAAGTCCGCGTTGGGTATCAAAATACTTAGCTAAACCACAGCGTAAACGTCAGTTTGAAGCAGAACGAAATATTCGACCGGTAGGTAACAAAATAGGAAATAAATGCAGTTCTTTGTGAGCTCGAAATTGATCACGACAAATATCGCCAAGTCACTCAATAACTTAATATTTAAATAGCTCAGGAGCCTCATGTTTGCATCATTAGTGCGCGTCTTTCTGAAGTGAATGGGGACTCAGAAGAAGCAAGTTTACATTCCAAAGATATGTTTAATTTTAGCTCAGAATATGATCATTCATCATTACAACCTAGAGAAGCCAATTTTGCGTTTGGTGTTTCATGTCACTTCCACAGTTGTGGTCACTTTCGCTCGGATTGTCGTTTATGGGGGAGGTGGATGGGGGGGGGGGGGGGAGGAAGCTACCATGACCTCTTTAAGGAACCGTCACAGCATTTGCTTAAACAAGGAAAACCAAATAAAGTAAACCATTGACGGCCAGATGATTGAGCCCTGGTTAGCCAGTGCGCTAACCTCGCTTGGTACGATAAACACCAAATAAACAGTAGATAGACCAAAATAAGAGTTCACAGAGACTTTAGAATATTTCAGTATCATAAAGAAGATTCGTTTCTTTTTCAGCATCAGACAGCAGTCATTGTCAATAGATATGTTTTCATAAAAGTGCACTTATTAAATACACGGAAATATTGTGTGGCATTATGTTCACTCATGTGTAGTGTAGCTTAATTTTAACTGTTAATTTGTAAACACAACCGAGGTATGGGACTAGTGGCGCTTAGGCTTTAGATGCGTTAGAAATCACATACCTACACTTTCAAAAATAATCTCATTCTCATCGCACTTTATCCACTCTTTGGACTGGCTAAATGGCTGAAGTAATTTTATTGTCATTTAGGCGTGTTTAAAATCAGCTTATAAGCTTCGTCAAATTTTTTACCTTTTTTTGTTTTTGTTCTTTCTTGTATTTTTTAAGATTGCTATTTATATTTCGTATATTTTTTTATTTATATACATATTCTGATACAGTAATTAGTCTAATTTTTGAAGGTAGGAGATAGCCTTCAAGCAAGCCCTTATCTCACCATCCTTCTCGTACTGTTTCAATATTTTCTCCAGCCTTTCATCCCGTTTCATGTACACTGTTTTCATTCTTTTACCTTCCATATTCAGCTCTGTTCTCATTAACGCGCACGCAGAATTTTCTGCTTCTGTTCTCATGCAAGTAATTACATCACTAATTTTAGGATTTGGTTAGGAAACCATATTATTAATTTTGTTATGCCAGCCCTCTACGAAGTTAGCTGTTCGATGGAGCCATTTGTAGCAGCTCCAAAGGCTGATAGGGTTTTCTTTATTTTCCATCCATCTCTCTACAAAATTGTCGAAAATATCAGAAAGCCTAGGTACATCCGGTGCCTGTGAATGTATCTCCAGCCAGCCATCACATACATCTTCAGGCCATAGAAACGCCAGCGCAGCACACATGCGAATTTGTTGTCTTATATTCACGAGTGAGTCCTCCAGAGAGGCTTTCTCATGTGGAAATAGCATCCACGCACTGTACAAGTTGGTAACATATGTTTAATTGCAAAAATTGCTGCTGACTCAAACGTACAGTCACACTTGGAGGGTTTCATTCTGGAATATTTTTCAGCACATATCTGAAAAGTCGGATGTATGTCTCTTTCCCTTTATTTGGTAATAATGCAAATGCAACTGGGTAGATATTAGTCTCATTTTTATTTCTTCCAAAATCTGCAAGAATTGTATATATCTGTGAAAACTGTTTGCTACAGCACTTGAACGTATCATCAACAAAAAAATCTCGTTTACTTCTTACAGCCTCTCTCCCCGCTCTTCCACAAAAAAAAACTGTTATACTGTCTCCTGATGTATCGTCGCTTAATAGGAAACTGCTGCCATCATTTATAGTTAATAGCTCTGCTTTAAGTTCAATCTCTTCTCTTGTCTCTGGTTCCCTTTCACTTCCCTGCGACTTTGCCCTGCGACTTCCCCTCGACTATGCAAGCTACCTAGCTCCACTGAACAGATTTTGGAAATAGACTATTTTCCTCTCGTGCCCTCATCTTTGCCTGCTTCAGGGTCCTCTGTACTTCGAACCTTGCGTCATCCGGAGCTCCACATTGATTGATGCTTGTGCGAAAAGAGCACTGTAGAATTCTTGGTTTTAAGCTTTCCACGGCAATGTCTCTCCTTCTGTTTTGAACATCGCCAAATCACAGTCCCATCTTCCTTCGTTTTCTTCGCTGTGTAAGAATAACCTTCATAGTGGCAACTAGGCCTACCACGAATTATCGTTGACACTCCTATATCACATCTACTGAGATGGTAATATCCAAGTGGCACGATGTCAAGTTACGAAAACTAGAGCGATACTAACAGGCAGACGGGACTGTGCGGGCTGAGTTCGGCCGAGTCTATGGAAGAGGTAGAGCAAGGTGATTAGGGCGGTCCGGCTGCAGGTAGGACGGGACACAATAGACGCAGGTACGAGGCGGAGAGTTCGCAGATTTATAGTGGGGCGGAAAGTTCGCAGGGCGGAGAATTCATACATTCACGAAATAACTCACCGAGCATCCAAAGCCGCCGATTGGTGACAAACAGTAGAAAAACCTGGAACAGCCAGGACGTGTGTGAATGATGACGACCCAGCGCTCGCCTCCAAATCTGGTCGGCTAAAGGAATAATGGGTTCACTCCGGTTTCCGGTGCACGTCCATCCTGTCCGGAAGATGCTCAGCCAAATAAACTTGGAAATCACAGGGGCGGTAGAACAAACAGCCAGCCCGTTGACCCGCAGACCTGCACTGTCCGTGCTGCTTCACTCCATGCCTCTCCCATAAAAAGGCCTCAATGCCACTCGCGGTGATCGTGCAACGCCTCCTTCAAGCCAAAGATCGAGGTCCTGATAACGTGGCGCGAGATGATCACGCAACCTTTCAGTGTCATATTAGGGAAGGAAAACAGACGAAACGAGTAAACACACGGTAGTAAACGAATTTTATTTATTTCCCTCGGTGAAAGCAATTTTCTTCTTATTATTGTGTATACCATCCCAAGTAGAAGACACAAAAAGTGACTATTAATAAAATTTGTGAATTGGTGTGTTGCTGTATGGCCAAAAAAACCAGAGAAAATTATTTGTTGTAGACCAGCTGATTATCCAGCGTTACCTGTGTAAGTATTTATTCAAGTCTTCTATTTGTCCATCTCGTCCTTCCCCTCTCTCTGACCATCTCCTCCTTCAACCCCTCTCTGCCCATCTCTTCCACCTGTACTCTCTGTCCACCTTCTCTGTCCACCCTGATTCCATCTCCTTCGGCACCTCTGTCCATTTCCTCCTACCACCTCTCTCTGTCAAAATGCCCCTCTGTTTGTTCGTCTGCTCATTTCTCTCTCTCCATCTACTCCTCTCCCATCTAATTCCATCTCCATTACCCATTCTCATTATCCATTATCTCCCCTCATCTCTATTCATCTTCTCCCACTCCATCTCCACCGCCACCCCCCACCCTCTTCCTGTCCATCTCCTCCTCTTTCTATGTCCATCTCATCCCTCTATCCAATTCCTCCTCCTCCCTTTCTTTGTCAATTGTCTCTTCTCCTCTGTCCATCAGCCTTCACCTACCTCTCTCTCAGCCGATCCCGCCCCCCAACCCTGTGTCTGTCCATCTCCTCCTCTTCCCTCTCTGTGTCAAAATTCCCTTCCCCCCTCTCTGTCCATCTCATCCTGACACATGTCTATGGTCATCTCATTCCCCCTCACAGTCTGTCCCTCTCAACTTCCCCTTCTCCTTCCATGTTATCTCGCTCACCCCAATAGAAGTCTGCTGGTACTTACCCAACAATAGATCTCTGCAGATTGTAACTAAAATGTGTATGAAATAAGGCTGAAATCGCTCCACGGATTCAGGATTAGCTTTCTACCAGTTGCTTTGTCTGTATAGACACATACAAAATATATCTCACATATCTTCTTCCTTTTTTGCGTATTATTTACGGTTGGCGCCACTTCTCCATCCCCAGTCGCCATCTTCTTCTGTCTTGACTTTCCTCAGCATTGCATTGCCTCTTTCACATCATTCTGCCAGGTGCCTCATGGGCGACCTCTTTTCTCCAGCAGGGATGGTATCGATCGTAGTACCATATTTGGTACCCTCTCTTCATTCGTCATATTCACATGGTCAAACCAAATTAGCTGTTTTTTAGATGTCATCACAGATATCCCTACTCATTTTCAACCTTTGTCGGATTACTTCATTACTTAAAAATGGCTCTAACAAGGGAACATCCCCATCGCACCCCCCTCAGGTTTAGTTATAAGTTGGCACAGTAGATAGGCCTTGAAAAACTGAACACAGATCAATCGTGAAAACAGGAAGAAGTTGTGTAGAACTATGAAAAAAATAAGAAAAATATACAAACTGAGTAGTCCATGCGCAAGATAGGCAACATCAAGGATAGCGTGAGCTCAGGACCCCCGTGGTCCCGTGGTTAGCGGGAGCAGCTGTGGGACGAGAGGTCCTTAGTTCAAGTTTCCCGTCGAGTGAAAAGTTTAATTTTTTATTTTCAGACAATTATCAAAGTTCAGGCACTCACACATAATCAACTTCGCTCTCCAAAATTCCAGGACATGTTCAGATTTGCTTGGACATATGCAGGATTTGACGGTCTACACACGGAAAAATTTGAAAACGTTAAAACCATATGTTTTGACAGATCACAGGGAAAACTGTGCGACTGTGAAACTGTGGCATTCATTTGTTGCAGTTTATGTGACAAACTCTTCTGTTTCCATCACTTTTTTCGGAGTGATTATCACATCCACAAGAAAACCTAAATCGGGCAAGGTAGAAGAATCTTTTTACCCATCGCCAAGTGTACAATTTAGGTGGGTCGACAACATATTCCTGTCATGTGACGCACATGCCGTCACCAGTGTCGTATAGAATATATCAGACGTGTTTTCCTGTGGAGAAATCGGTTGACCTATGACCTTGCGATCAAATGTTTTCGGATGGCCATAGTGGGGCGGAAAGTTCGCAGGGCGGAGAATTCATACATTCACGAAATAACTCACCGAGCATCCAAAGCCGCCGATTGGTGACAAACAGTAGAAAAACCTGGAACAGCCAGGACGTGTGTGAATGATGACGACCCAGCGCTCGCCTCCAAATCTGGTCGGCTAAAGGAATAATGGGTTCGCTCCGGTTTCCGGTGCACGTCCATCCTGTCACTTTTGTGGGAGTGATTATCACATCCACAAGAAAACCTAAATCGGGCAAGGTAGAAGAATCTTTTTACCCATCGCCAAGTGTACAAGTTAGGTGGGTCGACAACATATTCCTGTCATGTGACGCACATGCCGTCTACTAATCGCACGGTTTTGCGGTGCGTTCGTAAAACGCAGACACTAAACTTATTATAGTGAACAGAGACGTCAATGAACGGACGGACAGATCATAACTTTGCGAAAATATAGAAAGTAGACTTTTCACTCCAGGGAAGACTTGAACCAAAGACCCTTCGTTCTGCAGCTGCTCACGCTAACCACGGGACCACTGCGCTCCTGAATTCAGATTGTCCTTAATGTTGACTATCTTGCGCATGGACTACTCAGTTTCTATATTTTGCTTATTTTTTTCATAGTTCCACACAACTTCTTCCTGTTTTCTCGATTGATCTGTGTTCAGTTTTTCAAGGCCTATCCACTGTGACAACTTATAACTAAATCTGAGGGGGGTGCGATAGGGAGGTTCCCTTGTAAGCACTATGGGACTTAACATCTGAGGTCATCAGTTCAGATGGTTCAAATGGGTCTGAGCACTATGGGACTTAACTGCTGAGGTCATCAGTCCGCAAGACTTAGAACTAACCTAAGGACAGCACACACACCCATACCTGAGGTAGGATTCGAACCTGCGACCGTAGTAGCAGCGCGGTTCCGGACCGAAGCGCCTAGAACTGCTCGGCCACAGCGGCAGGCTTAATTCATTACTGACCCTATCTATACTAGTAAAGCTTGAGCAGCTTCGTCTTGAGAAATCTCATCAGTGGGAATCCCTCCATGCTTCTGCTCCGTATAAAACTATAGTCTGGACTAAACTCCTACACATTCTCTTCTTCATTGTTCTTCTTATGTATTTGTTCCACATTGCCCTTGTTACATCGTCGAGCGGTTCTAGGCGCTTCAGTCTGGAACCGCTCGACCGCTACGGATGCAGGTTCGAATCGTGCCTCGGGCATGGATGTGTGTGATGTCCTTAGGTTAGTTAGGTTTAAGTAGTTCTAAGTTCTATGGGAGTGATGACCACAGATGTTAAGTCCCATAGTGCTCAGAGCCATTTGAGCCTTGTTACAGCACTATAACCCTGCTGGTGATTTCATCATTTCTCGTGCCCGTTGATTAAATAATACCGAAATACATTTTGCACTTTCCACATCTACAGTTATTTCTCAGTCTACCGCCAACTTATTTGCTATTTCCGTTCCGACAACGAAGTACTCATACTTGTTCGTGTTCATCCAGCCTTGCTGTATTCCTCTTTATGCTTTGTTATCACGTAGCTTAGATCATCTTCACCTTTTGCTAGTTCAGTGTGGTCTTCCGCAAAATGCCTCGCTGTCCTCTGTCACTCCCATAACATGGCATTTTCTATGCCAACTCTGTAGGATTGCACCTATACAGAGCTTAAAGAGAATCGGTGACAGCCCCTTCCCAGTCGCAGACTCTTATGAACCTCTAATTCTTCTGTCCGACTACTCCCAATTCTTACTCTCCCTATGTTATTTTCATATAATTTCATAACAGGCTTTACAGTCTTTGATGTAACTCTATCTCGTTCAACATTTCCCACAGTTTGTTGGTGGGTATATTATCGTATGCTCTCTGTAGGTCAATCAATGCAGCATGCGTCTCCAGTCCACCGTACTTCCTGTCTGATCCCGCATGCTCTTCTTGCTGCGTATGACTTGTTTCTTTTTCCGCCAGATCCTTCAGTACAATTTTTCAACGTAGATAATACTCAAGAAAAGGAGGAAGATATGTGACATAAATTATTTTCAAGTAACCCTACTATCGATCCCCTGTAATTATTTGAATCATTAAGCGACCCGTTCTTTTGCACAGGTGTTACATAACATGTTTTTCATGTTGGAACGCCTTCTGCATTTAATACTCATTCAGACAATCTCCTTAGCATTTCCAACAATTCCGGTGGACCGAAGTTCACCAGCACTGGATATATTGATCTACACTACTGGCCATTAAAATTGCTACAACAAGAAGTGCAAATGGTAAACGGGTATTCATTGGACTAATATATTATACTAGAACTGACATGTGATTACATTTTCACACAATTTGTGTGCACAGACCCTGCAAAATCAGTACCCAGACCAACCACCTCTGGCCGTAATAACGGCCTTGATACGCCTGGGCATTGAGTCAAACAGAGCTTGGATGGCGTGTACAGGTACAGCTGCCCATGCAGCTTCAACACGATACCACACGTTTTCAATTGGTGAGAGATCTGGAGAATGTGCTAGCCAGGGCAGCAGTCGAACATTTTCTGTATCCAGAAAGGCCGGTATACGACCTGCAACATGCGATCGTGCATTATCCTGCTGAAATGTAGGGTTTCGCAGGGATCGAATGAAGGGTAGAGCCACGGGTCATAACACATCTGAAATGTAACGTCCACTGTTCAAAATGCCGTCAATGCGAACAAGAGGTGACCGCCACGTGTAACCAATGGCACCCCATACAATCACGCTGGGTGATACGCCAGTATGGTGATGACGAATACACGCTTCCAATGTACGTTCACAGCGATGCCGCCAAACACAGATGCAACCATCGTGATGCTGTAAACAGAACCTAGATTCATCCGAAAAAATGACGTTTTGCCATTCGTGCACCCAGGTTCGTCGTTGAGTACACCAACGCAGGCGCTCCTGTCTGTGATGCAGCGTCAAGGGTAACCGCAGCCATGGACTCTGAGCTAGTAGTCCATACTGCTGCAAACGTTGTCGAACTGTTCGGCAGATGGTTGTTGTCTTGCAAACGTCCCCATCTGTTGACTCAGGGATCGAGACGTGGCTGCACGATCCGTTACAGCCATGCGGATAAGATGCCTGTCACCTCGACTGTTAGTGATACGAGGCCGTTGCGATCCAGCACGGCGCTCCGTATTACCCTCCTGAGCCCACCGATTCCATATTCTGCTAACAGTCATTGGATCTCGACCGAACGAGTAGCAACGTCGCGATACGATAAACCGCAATCGCGATGGGCTACACTCCGAACTTTATCAAAGTCGGAAACGTGATGGTACGCATTCCTCCTCCTTACACGAGGCATGACAACAACGTTTCACCAGGCAACGTCGGTCAACTGCTGTTTGTGTATGAGAAATCGGTTAGAAACTTTCCTCATGTCAGCGTGTTGCAGGTGTCGCCACCGGCATCAGCCTTGTGTGAATGCTCTGAAAAGCTAATCATTTGCAAATCACAATATCTTCTTTCTGTCGGTTAAATTTCGCATCTGTAGCACATCATCTTCGTGATGTAGCAATTTTAATGGCCAGTAGTGTATATTCTGACGCCTTCTTCATCTTACAGCTTCTCACAGCCTGTTGAAGCTCTTTTATATCCACACGCCGTAAGTGCTTTTGTTGAATCCTTATCTGACATCTTTGTGGAAATTCAGAACGATTGTCCTGGAGTTATCCCCTAAATACGTTGCGTATGGATCATGACTAATATTAAACTTCTCATGAGTTGACACTCAAACTGACTTGACTGTTGTCCATGCCTCAGCATTACGAGCCCCACCAACCATCGTCTCTACATAATCGTTCCTTTCTTCCCACGCCTAGTTTTTCCTTTTCAACACTTCTCTTTTTACTTCTCTATTCAGTATCTATATCTACTTCGACTGACATTCACTTCAGGAATGTCCAAAAAGCTTCTTTTTTTCCCTTCAATCATCTCGGTTATTTATGCATCCCACCAACCTGGTTTCGTCTTCTTCTCAAATTCTCCAAGTGCATCTTCCGCTGCTTCATTTGTAGCCTTCTTTATATGCTTATATTCCTCTTCTACTGTTTCTCTGCACTGTACAATTTGCTTTCCAGTTGTTCTTAGTGCTGTCTTCCAATTAAACTGTCCAGTTTATTCCTTATGATCTCAGAGTGGTCACCATATTGCGACCTCTTCTGCTCGCCACTGCTCCTGAATTTGTAAGTGAACACAAATTTTATATTCCATCAGGTGTTGGTCACTTCCACAATCTGTCCCTCTTTTAACGCTGGCAACCTGACTTTTAAAACTGGCGTTTTGTCTCATTGATTTCAGCCCTCTCGTGTGATTACATCACGTAAATTTATGTATATGCTTGTCAGCAAGGAATTTATTTTCAACTCGTAATTCATATTACTGCAATAAATCTAACCGATTTTTTCCAATTCTCATTCTTTACGTTACTCCCGGACATTAAAACAGCCTTACTGTTCCTCTCTTTCTCTATTCTGCTATAAAATTTCATGCTTGTATCAGTTCATGGCCACTGGGAACTTCTTCTGTAGTCTCTAACAGTACGTTTTCAAATTCTTTTTTTTTTTTTTTTCCTTTCAACGCCGAGTTTTCAATAGGGGCATACACTCCCACTGATTTTACACTGATGGTTCTATCTCTTAAATACAGCTTTGTTAAACTTTCATTAACTGTTCCCACGAGGTAACATATTTTGACCACCGTTTTTTATTTTATTTTTTATTAGATTGATGGATACTCCTGCTGTCGACCTATTTTTTTTTCCACTACACTAAAATAATACGCTAACTCCGGAAGATACTCACAACCACTACCTCTCCATTTTGTTTCCGAAAGCACAGTTACGTCCATGTTGTGTTGTCTTGTATCTATTAGAATTTCGTGATGTTTATTACGTATTCCCTGTACATTCCAGAGACCAAACTGCAAAGTACGCCGCGTGGGATTAGCCGAGTGGTCCGATGGTGCTGCAGTCATGGACTGTGCGGCTGATACCGGCGGAGGTTCGAGTCCTCCCTCGGGCATGGTTGTGTGTGGTTGTCCTTAGGATAATTTAGGATAAGTAGTGTGTAAACTTAGGGACTGATGACCTTAGCAGTTAAGTCCCATAAGATTTCACACATATGAACATATAAACTGCAAAGTTCACTTTGGTTTCCGTTGTCAAATTCTGTTAAAATCATCCAAAAACTGAGGCATATTAGCTGGCTGTCCTTCAATATGCTTCGGGAGCTGACCCATCGCACAATCTTCGACCTGGAGGACCAGAATTCGTCATCAGGGTTTTCTTCGTCTGGGAAGATTGGCCTCACCACGACTCAGATTTCTCCCTACCCTTTGATGAAGAAGATGGGAAAGAAATAACTATGGATAGCAAGTGTTACTTAGTTAACCCATCGGCTCTTGCGGATGTGGAAAGGAAGACAAAGGAGACCGAATGACAGGTCGTTGCAGGACACACCCAGGGTCTGTTCGGCGAGGTTGACACTACCGATAACTATGTTACGATCGACATGATACCCAGCTTCATCGGAGTACGCGGACCTCCGCACCTGCACGGACAGTGCTTCGTTAACGTGGTGTCCACTTTGGAGATATCTCACATACATTTATCAAGTATTTGTACACATATTTCACCTGTATCTCTAGCGAATTATACCCTACGGTTGCATTTTCACGCACTGAATGTTTAGGACGTATCTCTTGAACTGTGTACTGCACAATGATATAATTTGATAGATGCATTCAGCTACGTACACTGGTAAGCCAAAACATTACGGCTTCTGCCCACCGTGACGCTGGATGCCACCTGGTGACGTCGCGGGCAAGTGACGCGGTCACGGAAGTATCTAAGCGGTGTAGACACGGACTGGGGAACAGTATAATCAAGATATGGGCTGCGAACAGGGAAATCCATTGAGATAAGCGACTTTGACATAGGACAGATAATTATTATGCACATACTATTAAAGGGTATCTCGAAAATGGCGAAGCTGGTCGAATTTTCTAGTGCTACTGTTGTGAATATCTATGGAAAGAGGTAGAAGAAAAGTGAAACTACCACTAGGCGTTAAATGGTTGGACGTCCACCACTGCTCACAGAGCGCGAGGTTCAGAGGCTTGTCTGCTCTGTAAAGTAGGACGGATGGTGAAACTTCCTGGCAGATTAAAACTGTGTGCCGGAACAAGATTCGAACTCGGGACCTTTGCCTTTCGCGGGCAATCGCTCTACCAACTGAGCTACCCAACACGATTCACGTCCCGTCCTCACAGCTTTACTTCTGCCAGTACCTCGTCTCCTACCTTCCAAACTGCTGAGGACAGGGCGTGAGTCGTGCTTGGGTAGCTCAGTTGGTAGAGCGCTTGCCATCGAAAGGCAAAGGTCCCGAGTTCGAGTCTCGGTCCGGCACACAGTTTTAATCTCCCAGGATGTTTCATATCAGCACACACTCCGCTCAGAGTGAAAATCTCATTCAGGATAGATGGTGATCTGCGGCGTCTCTGACGAAAGAGCACAATGCTGGTGCACGTACAAGTGTTTCGGAACACACCGTTCATAGTACATTAATGAATACAGAACTCTGCAACAGAGTACCCCTAGGTGTTCACATGTCGACCCAACGCCTTCGTCAATTAGGATTGCAGGGGGCACGGGAACATTGGGATTCGATCGCAGGTCAAAAGAAACGTATCGGCTGTTTGGGTGATCCACATTTCCGCTGGTCGTCTCCACGCCGTCATCAAATTGAACAGCGGCCCGCCTTGCACGCAGGCTGGAGGGAGCAGTATTACGCTTCTGCGTTTGCATGGGATCTATAGCAGTAATTGAAGACACGTTGACAGCTGCGAACCACCTGCATCCGTTCATGTTTGATGTCTTCTCCGACGGCAATGTCATCTTTCAACAGTATAATTGTCCATGTTTCGAAGCCAGTGGTTTGAGAAGCGTTACAGTGAACTCACCTTGATGTCTCCGTGACCAAATTCGGCTGACGTAAATCGTACGGAACCTATCTGGGGTCGCTATCATGCGTCATCTCCGCGTACGCAAGTCATGGGCCCGCTATTTACGCGAATCACATGATCTGTGCGTAGATATCTAATGAAACATACCGCCACAAACCGACCAACAAACTGTCGGATCACTGACACCCAGAATCAGCGACGTATTTCGGTCCAAAGACGGACAAAAAATCTATTAAGCAGGTGGTCATAATGTTTTGGCTCATGTGGATGTGGATACTTTGTGCGAAACATATTGCAAGGAAAGTGAGTAGTACAGATTTAATAAATTAAAAAGTCATACGTGATGCTGCAGGTTTTCGCGCATCTCAGTCTTTATGATGTCGTATCTCCAGAATTATGTATCGTACAACGATACAATTTTTCTGGTAAATTCAGTGTCTACAGTAAGTGTCGAGAATACAGTTAGTTTTAAAGAAGTAACAAATTAAATCCTCGTGCTTGATATGACTGTTTTACTGCATGGGCAGCGAAAATGTGATACGTCATAAACTTTTTTCCTTTAATCATTATGTGTGGCTTGTTGGGAAGAAGTTTCATAACGGTTTGAAATTATATGTAAGATTTGTAGCAAGTCACCAAGTGCTCTGATACTCAAATTCTGGATTACCAAAGTATGGAATTTTCACCCCTCCTCCTTCGGTAGGTAGGTAGTTCTTACCCCCGCAGAGATTATTTCCAGGCAAAAAAGTGATATGTGTATTAAGTTTGGTTGAAATCGGTCCAATGGCTTGGGAGGAGGTATGGAGCAACATACATACATATACGTATATGTACATCCATTTTTATAATGTTGTTGTTGTTGTGGTCTTCAGTCCTGAGACTGGTTTGATGCAGCTCTCCATGCTACTCTATCCTGTGCAAGCTTTTTCATCTCCCAGTACCTACTTCTGCTGGAGAATCAGAGTAGTGATTCTCCAGCAGAAGGACGTTCTTACTCATTGATCTGAAAGATGATCACAGTAGTGGTCGAAACCGGTCACCGGAATAAACAAATTGTGATCACGACTGTTTTTGAGACTGTTTTTGACAGTAAATATTTGTAACACATTGATCATTGGTCACTCCCAGAATGTATTCAAAAGTAATCTGTATGGTAAGATTCGCTGATGATATTGTTATCCTCAGTAAATGTAAATAGGAATTACAGGATATTTTGGATGGCATAAAGCGTGTAATGAATACAAAACATGCATTGAGGGTGAACCGTAAACGAGGTAATGAGATGCAGCAGAAATTACGATAGCGAGAAACAACATCAAAATTGGGGATCACGAAGTAGACGAAGTTAAGAATCCAAAATTACCTATAAGGGACGAAGCAAGGACATAAAAAGCAGGTTAGCACAGGTGTTCAGGACATTCCTCGCCAAGAGAAGTCTACTGGTATCAAACATTGACCTTAATTTGAGGAAGAAATTTGTGATGATGCACTTTTGGAACACAGTATTGCGTGGTAGTGAATCACGGACAAGGGAAAAACCAGAACAAAAGAGAAGCAGTGTTACAGAAAAAGTTGAAAATCAAGTGGACTGGTAAAATAAGGAATGAGAAGGTTGTCTGCAGAAACGGCGAATGACGGAACACATGTGAGACACTGACAAGATGAAGGGAAAGGGTGATAGGATAGTTGTTAAGACATCAGGAATAATCTCCATAACATTAGAGGAAAGTAAGACCGGCCATGGAAGACAGAGTTTTGAAGTACATCTAATAAATAATTCAGGATTTATGATGCAGGTACTACTCTGAGATGGGCCGCCTCACTCCAGTCAGAAGGTTGATGTCTCAGAAAAAAATCCCAATAATCTTAACTTTTTTAACCCTTTAGCTGGTCACTGAACCGCTGAAGACGGGGAGAAACACTTGTGTGCCCGGATGCAATACGGATGTGGACGTCATTTCGCGTAAAGGCGTACACCACTAACCACAGCACATCCCGCAACCATGGTGCCTCACTAATGGAAAGAACTGAAGACTTTGTAATTACTTCGTCATAATGTATAGTTCCTGTTCAGTTGCCTTCCGTTTAGACGAGAGCTAAAAACGAGTGCAAGCTTTTTGCCTACGAAGAAAGCTCAAAAAACCTGCTATATGACGGTAGAATTAATATAGTCGACGTAGCCTCCAACTGCATGTTAACAACGCGGAGGTGTATTGTTACCCAGAGGGGGAGGGCACCGACAGAGGGTGAATTTTGCAGATACGTTCGAGCAAGCGGCCGATCCGGCAAGGTACCTGCTCCTCTGTCGGAGGTTCGGACAGAAAATCACTTAGGGCCCGTCGGCCGTTGTTACACAAAGGTCGGCGCGTGAACAAAGGCGGCACAGGCTCTGGGCTCTGGCAACGAGTAGCTGTCCGGGCGCTCCATTGTCGGCGCGGCAGCGCACACCATAAATCCGGTAGGCAGCTGCCACGCCTCCCATGGCCACTGTGTGAACGCGAACTGCGTGTGTGCTCCATGCACAGGCTGCCCCTCTTTAGTGCTGTGCAAAGATTGTCGCTCTTTTTTTTTATACTTGTTGCTGCTACTTCTGTTTGTGCCCTGCGGGTACATCGTGGCGCGATTAAATATCGATAGATCCCTCTGGCCGGCAGAATCACTGGCATTGGTGGAGTCCGAGCGATTTTCCGCCGCCAGAGGGAAGCGCAGTGACGGTTTGGTGGATTTAAACGCGAGTGCGGGGGCGGTTGCTCTCTCTCTCTCTCTCTCTCTCTCTCTCTCTCTCTCTCACACACACACACCTATCGGGTATCCAGAGGTTTGCGTGGCGACGGCGGATAGTAAAAGCCATGAAGTCGTGAGCGATAATACCCTTGGCTCTGCTGAATTTGGAATTTTAGGTAGAGCGGATTACGGGATATCCTGTGTCGGTTGGATCAGTGGAGATTGCCCGATGTATATTTTGTTGCATTGCTTGGCCACCTGCTTGTGCGTGGATTTTGATAAGCCGGAAAAATCTTGTGTCCACTTTGGCGCCGGTTTGGTGTCCTGTCAGCCAGTTCCAAAGGACTGAACACGAGGGTGACTGGTGGATATGTGCAACCGATTTCAGACGTTGGTCACGCGCTTGTTCGCTTATGTTTCTGCTTCCTGGCAATTACTGTGAGCAGTTAATTACAGCCCTAACAGTTATACGTAGCTATAGTTTACGTGTGAAAAGGCTGTTCTCTCACTTGCCATCCTGGGTATACATCGTCGTCTGTAAGGCAGTTTTTTTAACATTAGAAGTTTGATGTGATCCCATTCAAGTTTTTCTGCTGCGGACGGTGTTGAAGCTTCTTGCCTGGGTTTGGCCATGCTAACTGTCGTTTTCTCATTCAACCTGCACAAACCTGTTTTCAGCTGAAGGCTCGATTTTCCCAAATTTTCTCTAATGTCTTTTGCAGTTTTTTTCCAAAAATCGTTAACTAATAACGTATTTGTTATAGGATAGCTAGAGTACACATGTGGTTTACTTTGCGAGTCCTGCTAAAAGGGTCTTGAGTAAAAGAGATCGTCAACACTAAACGGTGCTAGCTCTGTTAATCGTACTAAAGCGGCAGCCTAGAAACTCAGCTGGCCAGCTAGGGTGAGTATTGTTCATAAACAAAAAAAAAAAAAGATCGTCTCGCCTTACACCGGCATCTTGTCTGCACGACAACCTACTTGTACCTTATGTAAATGTGTATTCAGCCTGTTAACTTGGATTTGCTTGTTTTCCCAATTACATGCGATCTGACTTACTTAATAGTGCATTTCGCAGGTTAATCATGTGTTGATCATTTCTGTAGGTTCATAAAGCTTAAATTTTAAATGTGTTCTTAAACGCCAAATTGTTGATCTTAGCAAAAATTTGCGTTAAAGGTTGAATTCAATGTCAAAATTTCAGAAAATTTTTCTTAAGATTCTTTTCCTTAAAATTTTTACTGAATGTTGTTTTTGGAGATTTCGTAAATTCCATCACCAGTGGCCTTGGTTTCAAAATAAAGAGTCACTAGTAAATTATGATGTAGTTACTAATATTTTTTAGATCTTTTCGATGCGTCAGTAAAGTGGTTTATATTTTATTAAATTTAGTAATAAAATTATGGTCCTGTACCCTACCACTCAACACCAGCTCCCTACCGCGTGTTACTGTTCTTGTTGTTTTTGTTTTCAGTCCAAGGACTGGTTTGATGCAGCTGGTCTATCCTCTGCAAGTCTCTTTCTGCAGAGGTACTGCAGTCTTCATCGATTTGAACGTGCTTACTGCATTCATGCCTTGGTCCCTCTCTACAATTTTTAAGACGCTCACTTCCTCCCATAACTTCCTTAGCAATTCCTCCGTTACCCAGGGTGTGACGTATCAAATGATTCCTTCTTTTTTCCTCAGTCTGATACAGTATCTCCTCATCAGTTACTCAATCTACGAATCGAGTCTTCAATATTCTTCAGCAACATCACATTTCAAAAGTTTCTATTCCCATATTGTCCGGACTGCTTCTCATCGACACACTACGTACAAATACCTTCAAAACAGGTTGCCTAAGATTCCATACTGTGGAAGATAATAGGGCAAACGGTCGAAATCCCTTGGGCCTTCAAATAGTGGATTTAGTCAAAATTCCCATAATATTTCTCTAAATCTATAAACGCTATAAGCGTACATTTTCCCTCGTTCTATCTTCTAAGATCAGCCATAGTATTGGCTCGCATATTCTTGCATTTAAGTGGAACCAAAATTGATCTTCACCGAGGTCAGGTTCTACTGTTTCTTCCATTCATCTGTAAACAATTCATATCAGCAATTTGCAGCTCTGCTGAATATTCAGATGGCTAATTAGGAAGGTTTTCTTTCTTCACCTACAGTTCCTTGGTTAAATGTGAGAGCTGTGCATTAACGTAACTCTTCAGTGTAGTTTACGATAATGAGTTATTTTTACTGTTTACGATGACAAGAGAAGGGAGGGGTAATGCCTAATATCAGTACTACTGTCGAATAGGGAACACCAAACTGGGCATCAAAATTTAACTACGCGGTCTTCTTTCTGTGAGAGACTGCGGAGAGTGTCTGGTGAAACGGAATCTTCCACCGCCATACCCCTTCTTCTTCTAAGCAACGAAAATTTATTTCATCATTAGCATCAGAAGTAGGTTACATCACAACTGAATATCACTGTAGATGCTTGCCTTTGTGACCCCACTTAGGAAGGCGAGTATGTAGAGAGTGTTTCGAAATGAATCTGCTGGTTTTGAAGCACTGTACAATTGATACATTCAACCTACGAGTATAAATAGTACATGAAGTGAATGAGCAACATTTCTTCTTACAAGTACTCATTGTAAGCACCATTCGTCACACATTGCGTTGTTAGGAGAGTTCTTCTCTAAACTTGATCAATGTGTCTGGCATGATTATTGCAACAATATTGTTTTGAAAGTGGCGTATATCAGGTGGTAGTGAAGGCACATACACATAATCCTTTATGATCTGTCAGAGGCGAAAATCGTATGGCGTCAGATCGTGTGTGAACGTGGAGGTGATGCAAAACAAGTTCTGTCATTCGGTTACTTGCGAGCAATCCAGCGGAGGGGGTACAACGTCGTTTAACCAGATGCGTACTGAGTTATGCCAATAAGGCGATGCACCATCTTGCTGCCAAATAACTTTCTGTGGTTTAGCTTCTTCCAATTGAAGAAAGAGTCATAGTTCTGGAGGGTCAAGATAAGAAACACGTGTTACAGTTGCTTCAACGACAAAGAAAGGCCCATAAACTTTCCCCCGGGATGTTGCACAAAAAGCATTCACGTTATGGGAGTTTTGTTCCAACCGTACCACCTCGTGGGAATTTTCTAACCTCCAAGAAGCGCACAGTGTGTGTGTTCAAATTTCCACTTACGTGAAACGTCGATCCATAACCGAAGACGACACGATCAAAGAAAATCCTCGTCATGCAGCAACATTTCTTTTGAAAAGTTCGTAAACCGTAGTCTGTAGGCTTTAGAGCTTGAAACAACTGCAAATGATAATGATGTTGGTGCAAGGGTTTCTTTAAAAGCCGTCGCTGGAATTGCTGATTCACTTCTAGCCTTCCGACCTGATTTTTTGGGGCTACGCACGAAGGACTCTCACACGCTCAAGACCTTCTTCAGTCACTCTTCGTCGTTCCAGTTCCTTCCCTTTGCGTACAGTTATGCAAAGAAAACTTTCTAAGTTTATCTTTCGTTTTTGGTTGACATTAACATGTTATTGAAAAATTAGTACAAATAGAGCATCTGTCCCCTTTATTTAATACATGAACCTTTTTTTTAAAAAAGAAAATAGACACTTTAAGATAACTGTAGCGAAAGCTATCTTAATAACAACTCTTAACTTTCCTAAGGCAGACACCATGAGAACGGTGGCCGTAAAACACTTACAAGATTTATAATTTGTGACAGCAACCAGCCACAAGTGTAGCTTTAAAAAGTTTATTTAGAACTATGCAAATGGCCAAACTAACCATTTCAGAGGCTACTGATAATCGCTCTCTGTATCTACGTATTAATCTATTTATACTGGCTAAATTTTCCTACAACAAATACAAATGCAACTGTTGTTCTCTTTTATGTTCCGCTAAACCATGGACCTTGCCGTTGGTGGGGAGGCTTGCGTGCCTCAGCGATACAGATAGCCGTACCGTAGGTGCAACCACAACGGAGGGGTATCTGTTGAGAGGCCAGACAAACGTGTGGTTCCTGAAGAGGGGCAGCAGCCTTTTCAGTAGTTGCAAGGGCAACAGTCTGGATGATTGACTGATCTGGCCTTGTAACAATAACCAAAACGGCCTTGCTGTGCTGGTACTGCGAACGGCTGAAAGCAAGGGGAAACTACAGCCGTAATTTTTCCCGAGGGCATGCAGCTTTACTGTATGGTTAAATGATGATGGCGTCCTCTTGGGTAAAATATTCCGGAGGTAAAATAGTCCCCCATTCGGATCTCCGGGCGGGGACTACTCAAGAGGATGCCGTTATCAGGAGAAAGAAAACTGGCGTTCTACGGATCGGAGCGTGGAATGTCAGATCCCTTAATCGGGCAGGCAGGTTAGAAAATTTAAAAAGGGAAATGGATAGGTTGAAGTTAGATATAGTGGGAATTAGTGAAGTTCGGTGGCAGGAGGAACAAGACTTCTGGTCAGGTGACTACAGGGTTATAAACACAAAATCAAATAGGGGTAATGCAGGAGTAGGTTTAATAATGAATAGGAAAATAGGAATGCGGGTAAGCTACTACAAACAGCATAGTGAACGCATTATTGTGGCCAAGATAGATACGAAGCCCACACCTACTACAGTAGTACAAGTTTATATGCCAACTAGCTCTGCAGATGACGAAGAAATTGAAGAAATGTATGATGAAATAAAAGAAATTATTCAGATTGTGAAGGGAGACGAAAATTTAATAGTCATGGGTGACTGGAATTCGAGTGTAGGAAAAGGGAGAGAAGGAAACATAATAGGTGAATATGGATTGGGGGACAGAAATGAAAGAGGAAGCCGCCTGGTCGAATTTTGCACAGAGCACAACATAATCATAACTAACACTTGGTTTAAGAATCATGAAAGAAGGTTGTATACATGGAAGAACCCTGGAGATACTAAAAGGTATCAGATAGATTATATAATGGTAAGACAGAGATTTAGGAACCAGGTTTTAAATTGTAAGACATTTCCAGGGGCAGATGTGGACTCTGACCACAATCTACTGGTTATGACCTGTAGATTAAAACTGAAGAAACTGCAAAAAGGTGGGAATTTAAGGAGATGGGACCTGGATAAACTAAAAGAACCGGAGGTTGTACAGAGATTCAGGGAGAGCATAAGGGAGCAATTGACAGGAATGGGGGAAAGAAATACAGTAGAAGAAGAATGGGTAGCGTTGAGGGATGAAGTAGTGAAGGCAGCAGAGGATCAAGTAGGTAAAAAGACGAGGGCCAGTAGAAATCCTTGGGTAACAGAAGAAATATTGAATTTAATTGATGAAAGGAGAAAATATAAAAATGCAGTAAGTGAAACAGGCAAAAAGGAATACAAACGTCTCAAAAATGAGATCGACAGGAAGTGCAAAATGGCTAAGCAGGGATGGCTAGAGGACAAATGTAAGGATGTAGAGGCCTATCTCACTAGGGGTAAGATAGATACCGCCTACAGGAAAATTAAAGAGACCTTTGGAGATAAGAGAACGACTTGTATGAATATCAAGAGCTCAGATGGAAACCCAGTTCTAAGCAAAGAAGGGAAGGCAGAAAGGTGGAAGGAGTATATAGAGGGTCTATACAAAGGCGATGTACTTGAGGACAATATTATGGAAATGGAAGAGGATGTAGATGAAGATGAAATGGGAGATATGATACTGCGTGAAGAGTTTGACAGAGCACTGAAAGACCTGAGTCGAAACAAGGCCCCCGGAGTAGACAATATTCCATTGGAACTACTGACGGCCGTGGGAGAGCCATTCCTGACAAAACTCTACCATCTGGTGAGCAAGATGTATGAAACAGGCGAAATACCCTCGGACTTCAAGAAGAATATAATAATTCCAATCCCAAAGAAAGCAGGTGTTGACAGATGTGAAAATTACCGAACTATCAGCTTAATAAGTCACAGCTGCAAAATACTAACACGAATTCTTTACAGACGAATGGAAAAACTGGTAGAGGCCAACCTCGGGGAAGATCAGTTTGGATTCCGTAGAAACACTGGAACACGTGAGGCAATACTGACCTTACGACTTATCTTAGAAGAAAGATTAAGGAAAGGCAAACCTACGTTTCTAGCATTTGTAGACTTAGAGAAAGCTTTTGACAATGTTGACTGGAATACTCTCTTTCAAATTCTAAAGGTGGCAGGGGTAAAATACAGGGAGCGAAAGGCTATTTACAATTTGTACAGAAACCAGATGGCAGTTATAAGAGTCGAGGGACATGAAAGGGAAGCAGTGGTTGGGAAGGGAGTAAGACAGGGTTGTAGCCTCTCCCCGATGTTGTTCAATCTGTATATTGAGCAAGCAGTAAAGGAAACAAAAGAAAAATTCGGAGTAGGTATTAAAATTCATGGAGAAGAAATAAAAACTTTGAGGTTCGCCGATGACATTGTAATTCTGTCAGAGACAGCAAAGGACTTGAAAGAGCAGTTGAATGGAATGCACAGTGTCTTGAAAGGAGGATATAAGATGAACATCAACAAAAGCAAAACAAGGATAATGGAATGTAGTCTAATTAAGTCGGGTGATGCTGAGGGAATTAGATTAGGAAATGAGGCACTTAAAGTAGTAAAGGAGTTTTGCTATTTGGGGAGCAAAATAACTGATGATGGTCGAAGTAGAGAGGATATAAAATGTAGGCTGGCAATGGCAAGGAAAGCGTTTCTGAAGAAGAGAAATTTGTTAACATCCAGTATTGATTTAAGTGTCAGGAAGTCATTTCTGAAAGTATTCGTATGGAGTGTAGCCATGTATGGAAGTGAAACATGGACGATAAATAGTTTGGATAAGAAGAGAATAGAAGCTTTCGAAATGTGGTGCTACAGAAGAATGCTGAAGATTAGATGGGTAGATCACGTAACTAATGAGGAAGTATTGAATAGGATTGGGGAGAAGAAAACTTTGTGGCACAACTTGACCAGAAGAAGGGATCGGTTGGTAGGACATGTTCTGAGGCATCAAGGGATCACCAATTTAGTATTGGAGGGCAGCGTGGAGGGTAAAAATCGTAGAGGGAGACCAAGAGATGAATACACTAAGCAGACTCAGAAGGATGTAGGTTGCAGTAGGTACTGGGAGATGAAAAAGCTTGCACAGGATAGAGTAGCATGGAGAGCTGCATCAAACCAGTCTCAGAACTGAAGACCACAACAACAACATGGCCTTTAATAAGTAAAAGTGTACATATAAACACAATGAGTATGCGCACTCACCTTGTGCGTATGGGCCATCAGATTTATCGAGCTACATAGCTACCAACAGTTGCAATAAATTTTCAGCAAATGTAGAATTAATCGACTTGCCGTGAATGGCTACGGAACAGATAAATTTCGTACTGCATAAATCATCGTTTCCATATCAAAATGGCTTTGTGCTGCTAAAAACAAGAATGAAAAATGATACATGAGATCAATGACCGAAATTGTGGATTTACTTTTAAGTTGCAGAGTAGGAGGGTGTAACGTCAAAACAAACTTTGGGACTCAAGCTGACCCTAAGAAAAAGTAAGTTTGCTCTGCAGAAAATAACTGATAACTGTATAATAAATTATATTGGCCACAGCTTTACAGAATTAAGTGATGTATAAACGACAAAGTTAAAGTTTTATTTGCATTACAGGCAGAAAATAAAAATTATCTAATGTACTTTTAAATTGTTAAATGTCATATTTCTCCAAACTTCATACGTATCATTTCCTTAGCAACTAAGAACAACTGAAGAATGTTCCCTGTTCAGTTAATGATGTTTCTGTGACATTGTTAAAGATTAATCCAAAACCTACTCTGCTACACTGGCTGACTTAAACCAAAACATCATTACAAATCATGCACATACACAAGTCTGTTACAAGGGCCTCAAAACATAATGGTGTTTCATGAAAATCTTATTAAACATACTTATCAGTGAGAGAGAAACCATTTTACTCTTCCACGCCGATCCTTTCACTTTACGGATGAGTGGGCGCTGTTTTGAAGCTTATTCCAGATTAAAACTGGCGGCTGACCGGGGCGAGCCCGGAATCTAATGTTTCAAAGACATAACCACCTTTACGTCTTTACTTCTACCAGCATCTCCTTCTTACTTTCTGAAATTTACGTATCAGATGCACACCTTGCAAGACTAGCGCTCCAGGAAGAGATGCAAGTTCTCTGGCTCGGGCCACCAGTCCGACAGACACTTAAAATCTGCCAGAAATATCGTTTGGATGTGGACGTCCAGCAAGGTACGTGAGGTACTTCTGTGAAGTTTTGAACGTAGGAGAGAGGCACTGACGTAATTGAACTGTGAGGGTAGTTCGTGAGTTGTAGATGGATAGCTCAGTCGTTAGAGTGCTGCTGACAAGATGACTCTTGTATATGTTATTATTTCTATATACTTGACGATGCTGGTGCTGATTTTGTGTGTAACATTTGACGATGTCACTACGGCTCCAGTACATTAGCATATGTTTTTGTAAAACAGGTCTGAAGATGGTCATTATAGACCGAAACCGGTAGTCTGATGACAAAAGAAATGATGACCATAGACTTAAAGTAAAGGAAATTTATTCTATTTTCTGGTCACTGCTTTATCCCCGACCATGTCGCAGCTTGTGGACGAACTTATTCGTTCCGGAAATGCTTCCATCCTTGGCCCGAAGGTCAATGATAATGCCCATTTGGACTTAGTAGAATCATTCCTTTCTCACATTACGACAATGACCGCACTGTTTTTCTCGCAGTCGCCCCCCCCTCCCTCCCCCCCAAGTTCGCTCTTTTTATATATCATCCAGTGATTGTGCTACCAGCTGCCGTCTGTGAGTAGTTATTGCAGGTTGATATTAAATATAGGCTGTGGCCACATTATAATACGACTGGACTGTTCAATAACAGACGGTAGGAAGTGATATCCTCACTTACGTTTCAGCTGTATCAGCATCCTAAGAAAATTTACTAACGTGCAATCGCAACATATGTATCGAATCTATAGTCTATACTGCATTAGCTTTATTTTCATGTATGGCCTATATTTTCTGTCTGGGTAACCCAACGGAAGCTGAGATAAAGCAGATTATCGTATAAATGATTTAACCCTACGCTGAGACCGAAGGTTAAGTGTAACTCCTCTTCCTTCATATATGTATTTAAGTTGTTGCAAATAAATTAATGCGATTATGTACCGCCGATTCTGAAACTGGATTAAAATTTTAGTTTCATTGTTGTGCTCATAGCTGGTTAGTCCTCAGCAATTGTAGTCAACCGGTGAGGGTGAAGCACTCTATCTCCTGTAAGAAAAATCCGTCTCATTTTGATAAGGTATAATGTATTACAAGACGGTGCCTTGTCCGATATCACGTGAGAGAGAGTTTCACTTCATTAATTTTAGTCTTGTCTAAATGATGCAACAGGCCTTATGCACCTATCGTGATATTTTAGTAACCGTGTAGGAGAAGATAATTTCATATTACGCTTTCTGCTCCTTCTCGTACACGTAGTAAGTAAAGCAGTATGTAACGACAGTCAATTCTGAGTAATAAATGGCAATTCACAATGACAGGACGGTGAGTTTTGCTACAGCGTCTAACAATACCACCACTTGCAAAGTAGGTTAGAAATCAGATTAATAATGTTGCTCAAGCAGCATATGTTCGCTTTATCAGGCAACAACAAAGTTATTGACTGTGGATGGTATCGTCAGAATGGAAATAATGAAGTCACTATAAAAAAGTCATTAATGTTGGCACTTATCTTGAATGGATTCCCACGTAGATTTCGTCGAAGTTGTTATGGTTCATCTTGTTGATTCTAGGGTGATTCCACTTTGACTGCTAGGAGGTCGAGATCTGTATTTTAGCAATATATGAAGACCTAACAAACGCGTTTTTCAGGAAATTCTTAATGATCAAACAATCCCAGATTAGAACAATGGTGTGGTAGAAATAATTTTTGAATTGGTGTTCACGATCCACATTTTTATTAAACTTCTTGTAAATTTACATATACTTCTTCTTAATTGTCACATCGTCAAGAGAACAGTTTTGTATCAATCTTCATATATTTAATTTCCACTTTAACCAAACACAAGACTTGAATGTTCTTTTACAAAGCGAAATAACAACTTAACTTCTGCAAAGTGAAACAAAGACTGCTCTGTGCGCATTAGCGCCAAAACGGTTACAAGTAAGTCAAAGATTATGACAGTCTCACAGAAATGAATACGCACAAGAACCATATCGCTGTAAAATATCGATACATCCGATTACCTATACATTAATAAAACCAAATGTGAATATTGTCACAAAAATATGTCTGTTACTTCGCAGAAAAGTAGTACTATATTACTGGTATCGAGAACTGGGGTTGGATGGTCACGTAAATAAAGAACCATTACAAGCGGCATTGTAAAAGCCGTTGACCTGAAAAAGAATGAACAAAATAAGAAAATTGCTAAATGTAAACTTTGACGAACTGTAATTGCTTTGAGCGGAGTATTTTAGTAAGTGTAATATTGGACACAAACATAACGCTGCAACCACTGGCAGAGTCATCTGTCACTCAGAAAGGCTCGTTATAAAATACAAAGAATGCTAAACTGTCGAAACACTTTCCTTTCAACGAGGTTGACATTTTGTCAGTGAGAGCCCTCAGAAATGCATGTGACTACTGCTGAAACGGATATCATTGATCACACACCGTTTGGAATCACATGGCGTAATGTCTAATTAGAACGAAGCAGAGAAGTGTTGAAACTGCATTCACAATTCTCTTTGCTGGAAACAATCGTTTCCTTACGGGCTAAACGTTTCCTTTGGGAAAAGTTATCCTCATCGCAACTGGCATTGTAATCTCGTCAATTACTGTCTTAATTACTGAGAAACCTTTCGCTTTTGTCGGAAGCCATAAGAACATAAGCAAGTTTTTAATGAGGCGGCTTACTGCTTCAAAGACACCTCTTTGTGAGTCGCACCGTCTTCCGGGTTCAACTGTCGCGTGATTAGCGAGTCATTCGCCTCTGGAGACAGTGCGCACCCAGGTGGAAACGAAAGCAGAAGACTCATCCGTCAAAGAATCACCCACACTTCAGGGGAGGCCGTTACTATTTGCTCGCGCTAAGACATCCCTACATCCGTACTGACTAATGACTCAGACTCGAAGTTACTGATGTCAGAATTTTATTAATGTCAACCGACTTCATTATAGCCGCGTGGGGTGGCCGCATGGTCTAGGGCGTCTTGTCACGGTCCGCGCCCCCTCCCGTCGGAGGTTCGAGTCCTCCCTCGGCCATGGGTGTGTGTGTTGTCCTTAGCGTAAGTTAGTTTAAGTTAGATTAAGTAGTGCGTAAGCTTAGGGACCGATGACCTAAGAAGTTTGGTTCCGTATGACTTACCCCAAATTTCGAATTTCCGACTTCATTATACTGTTTCAATCTGATATACAAACTGACTGTCGTCCCCGAATCACTTAAAACAATGCTGCTCTACAAATACCTCACTAATTCACAAGAGGATTTGACTGTGATAGTAAAACTATCTTTCTCACGACCCTGAGGTGAAAATCAAATACATCTTTTCCCTGCCATGAACTATACCTCATACAGAACATGCTGTGTATCTAGAGGAGAGTAGGTGAATACACCTCAATCAAACCAGATATTACGAATCGAATGGTCGAAAACAAGAACAACAACAAAAAGAGAAAGCTACCGTCGTAGCTGCCGATGCATTACACGTCTATAAAGTAAGGGCGATGCGTGTTCGTTTTCTTAGAATAAAATGCCGGGAGTTTTACAGCTGTGCTGATGTTCTACCCGTTGTACTTTGTTTAATATAACAACATATTATTACTTCGGTTACTTATAACCAGCAGTAATGCGGAAGCGTATTGCAAAAATATTCATGGCTTGTTGCTTGGAATTCCAAACAATCTTCTCGCACTCTCTCCTTTGATCTTATACAGTAATTAAATCATGAGGACGAGGAATAAATTCTTGACTAGCATAATTTAATCGCAGAATCGAATTTAAAGTCGTACAAAAGTTTCGGAGAATATTGACATATAGTGGCTTGACGTGTATTTTTAATAACGAGTGTGGCTGGAAATCGGTACAACTCACACAGCCTCAAAGATACGTGGGGAGGCGCTGGCGCCAGTCGCTTTCACCGTTCGATTCACCCGGATCGATTGTTTCCCTCTGGCGTTGCTTATCTTTGCCTCGTTGGCCGGTGGTGGTGCTGGTGGGCTGGATTTGGGCTTCGGGACGGCCGGTACGTTGTAAGCAGGCTGTTTAGGTTTCTTATTAGTAACGCCACGTAGCAGTCTGTATGAAAATCACTGGCTGTGCTGTGTGCAGTCTGTGGCTAGTTTGCATTGTTGTCTGCCATTGTAGTGTTGGGCAGCTGGATGTAAACAGCGCATAGCGTTGCGCAGTTGGAGGCGAGCCGCCAGCAGTGGTGGATGTGGGGAAGTGAGATGGCGGATTTTTGAGACTGGATAATCGAGAGGTATGGCCATCAGAAACAGTACATTTGTATGAATGGATGTCATGAACTGCTATAAATATTATGACTTTTGAACACTTTTAAGGTAAATACATTGTTTGTTCTCTATTAAATCTTTCATTTGCTAACTATGCCTATCAGTTTCAATCTTTTATTTAGCTGGCAGTAGTGGCGCTCGCTGTATTGCAGTAGTTCGAGTAACGAAGATTTTTGTGAGGTAAGTGATTTGTGAAACGTATAGGTTAATTTAGTCAGGGCCATTCTCTAGTAGGGATTACCGAAAATCAGATTGCGTTGCGCTAAAAAAAATATTGTGTGTCAGTTTAAGCACAGTCATGTACAATTTTTCTAAGGGGACGTTTCATATGTCGACCCTTAGCCGAGGATACCTCACTGGAATCTTTTGATTTTTTCTTGTAGTTTGTGTAATTAGTGCAGCATTTGTTTATTGATAGCGCGTAATTGTAGAGAGAATTTCCTTTGTAGTTGTAGTTTTTCATTCTTGTACAGTAAAACAGTTGTGGCATGCATGTACATTTGCACCAAGTATTTCGCAGCTGCACTTGCAATTAACGAGATATTATTTTCAATGCTACGTTAATGTGTTTTCTCTTCAAATTGTGGTTTTATGTGTTGTCGTGTGAAATATAGTGACAATAATGGCGTGTGAAAAACGTAATACTAGGCTCCAAAGTAAACTGAGAAATGGCAGTGAAGACGAAAGCAGTGTGTTAGCGCCACCGACTAATGAATTAACTAATGTTCAAAGTAGTAATTTGGTAATTGTGCATAGGGAAATGGAGCAGGCTGCAAATAATGGTGTAGGCAGTGAAACAATTAGTGAACAGGGAAGCATTATCGATCGATCGGTCGGAAACAGCTCGCCTCAGGAATCCGAAATGAGAGGACACAATCTTGCAAATACTGTAGATTGAGGTTTTGCGTCCTCACCGTTTTCTCAAATAAGTCAAGACACACTTTCTGCTTGTCAAAATGTGAATGTTGCCGGTGCAAATGCACTGCCGAAAAGCATAGAGGAACAGATTCCAGACACTAATACATTATTATTGCAATTAATGCAACAAATGAAACAAAATCAGAGACAAACACAGCAACAGTTAGACACAACGGAAAAACATCAGAGACAAACACAGCAAAAGCTTCAAAAGTTAGACGGAATGGAACAAAAGCTTCAAAAGTTAGACTCAGTGGAACATACGCTTGAACAAACACGTGAAGATTTAACTACTGAGTTACATAAAATCGAATCGAAATGTCAAAAGTCTGTAATGACGTAAAAACACAAATTTGAGAGCATTTCCAGCCTATTTTTTCGCGGCATGAAAATACATTACAATGTCACGAATTAGTCATAAAAGAACTGCAAACTATTGTTCATGAAAATCATGGGACCTTGCAAGCTAAAATTGACTCAGTTGCATCTACCGATTCGGTTACGCAACTTGGAAAAACTCAGGAAAACTTAAAGGCACAGTAGATACGATTTCAACACAAATGGACACTCTGAAATTTGGTTCAGAAAAACACACTGAGCAAATAAGTACACTATCGGAGAAAGTAGCCGAACTTTCGGATCAGTTCACTAACTTATCTGCAAAGGTAGATGATGATCTGAATTACACAAGACCTGTAGCCATCACTGACACAGAAGAGTATGAACAAATTAAGAAATTCAAACAAAATCAGAATCAAATTAATATGCAATCCGGGAAGTACAAGATCGGTTGGCACAAGTAATACAAGAATTACATATTTCAGAGGACACCCGCGCTCCAACATGGGAAGAGGGACTTACAAATACGGAAAAGCCGCAAAATAATAACACAGGGCATTTCGGAAATTATGAAAGAAATTGGCAAGGTGCACCGAATTTTGAGATGGAACCGCCGACACGACGTAACAATGACCTATATGCTACTCGCCGACACGATGATTTTGACTATACGCTGTTCATTACTACAAGTAAATTCAAAACATTTAAGAATTGTGGCAACGACATTCATCCACAAGCGTGACTCCATCAATTCTCTCATTGTTTTCCTCCCAACTGGTCATTAGAGCACAGATTAGAATTTATGTGTGGCTACTTAGAGAATGAACCAGCTGAAAGAATGCAATAGGTCATTCACGATTGTCACAGTGAAGGATAATTTTATCATGCCTTCCTCTCAAGCTGCACAAGACCGAGTAAAACATAGCATCATAATAATGAAACATTTCGAACAATCTGAATTTTCCAGTCTTGTGAAATATTTTGAAGACATGTTGCACAAGAATCAGTACCTGTCAAACCCATACAGCCCCTCAGAACTCATCCACATTTGCTTAATCAAACTGCCTGAACATTTACGACATATTATTTTGGCAGGACGTTGCAAAGACGACATTGAAGCTTTCCAGGGACTGTTAAAAGAATTGGAAATTGACACTGACAATCGCGGAACGAGAAAACAGGAGCACAACAACTACAGGTCACATCCGTCACAATTCCGTGATGACAGATATAATAAAGGGACACGACAAGGCTATTCTTTCAACGTAAATCGTGACCAAAACAGATACCACCAGTATGACAGCCGTTGGCAGAGACAACCATAGAAACAGACAATGTGGGAACCAAAACAATTATTATCAAGGGAGACAGAATAACTTCAGACACAATGGTCCTCCACTCAGTTACGACTCAGGGAGAAGTTCTCCACCACGTGACTGACAAGAAATTAATTACAGAAATTACCGACATGACGACAGACGATATAATCGTAACGACAGACCTGAATTTCATCAGAACTGGCGGGATTCAAACAGGGCAGGGCCCTCTCGACAAGGTGAATTTGTAGAAGGTAGGTCTCCAAATCCCAATAACGATGCGCGTCAACAAAGAGACAGACAATGACTCGCACGACAGGCAGCCACGTGCGCCGGCTGGCTGAGAGAAAAATAACATAGACGCTAACCTTGAGAAAAATTTGAGCATTCTTTACCGATGTACCATGTACCACATGATAATTCCGTTGAAGCTGGAGCTCTGCGTAGTAGGAAGAGTAAAGACTTGCACATTTCACATGTAAAACCGTTTATTCAAAGATAATCTGCTTTTTCACTTTGTCTTTGCCATAAAACTTTTCACTTTACATTTCTAGTATGCTTTGTCAGACTTAGAATCTGTTAACATGCAACAATGTTTGAAGTTAAATATCCAGTCAAGAACCAAGAGAACTTATTTAAACAGAAATTACGAATGCATTGTTATAGTGAACAGAGGACACGGTGTTATTGTGTGTGTATATTCTTGCTTGTTAATTGCAAGATTACGTAACGACTATAAGGCTTACATACTTAGAACATATATTGCTAATGAGATTTTAATGCAACATTTTGGTTTACTTGAAAAGATACTCTTTATTTGAAGTACATTCGGTGAGATTAAAGATGACATAGCATTTGGTTTCTTTGATAGCTACACGATTATATCGCAACACTACTAATAAGTGACACAATTTAAATTGTTGCTTTTGCGGTGTTTCTGTTTGATATCTGTACAATTTTTCTGTATTATTCTGGAAAGTAAAACATGTTTTATTAGTAACTTTTGTGGTATAGCTACAATAAGACAGCCTTTTCTGTTGCACAACAATATGTTATGTTATAGTACTTTCTTGATCACGGTAAGGTACGTAATAACTACGATATCTATACGCAAAGCATTTCACTTTCGTTTATGATGAGGTAAGTACATTGATTTCAGCAGGCCTTTGCTTACAGAGGACGATAACTACGACACTTCCACAGAGATTATCTTACAACAAGACGCAGAGTTTAGCGCTACAGTACACGTATTTGAGTGATTAATTTTGTACTTAAAACATTTATTTTTAAAGATTTTTAAATTACAAAGATACAAAGGTTTTCCATGATTCATTCTATTGCTGTAATCTGTAACACCTGAGGGTATAATTACATTAATCCTCAGGGGGTACATGCTTACTTTGTGCACCATGTGTTTGGCAAGCACAAGGAGCCCTAGCTAATATGGTATTTGCTTATACAACTTTACACATCGGTACTATATTTCTCTAACACATAAATTACACAGCTATGTGATCATTTAACTGAGAGAGACAAATATTTACTTTACTACATCAGTGACAGATGTTTACGTAATTACACAGCCTGGGGGATGTTTCCAGAATGAGATTTTCACTCTGCAGCGGAGTGTGTGCTGACATGAAACTTCCTGGCAGATTAAAACTGTGTGCCCGACCGAGACTCGAACTCGGGACGAGATACTGGCAGAAGTAAAGCTGTGAGTGCCGGGCGTGAGTCGTGCTTCGGTAGCTCAGTTGGTAGAGCACTTACCCGCGAAAGGCAAAGGTCCCGAGTTCGAGTCTCGGTCGGGCACACAGTTTTAATCTGCCAGGAAGTTTCAGGGACTGATAGTGTTTGCACGTGTATTAATAATTCAGCAAGGGACTGGATAACAGCATTTCTGATTCTAAGGACATTTCAAAAAAAATTTTGTGAATGCACAAGTGAACTGTGGTTCATGGACTTGCTATATTATCCGCAAGACTCTTCAATGGTGATTGTGCACCCACACAGTCAGAACAGACGGCTGCTGGCCATCTCTACAAGGACTAGAGTGGGTCTGCATCTCTGATGGCTCACCAATACCGTAATCTCTACCAGGACTACAGTTGATCTGCTCTGTGATGGCCTACCTACCAATATTCTTCAAAACTTCGACTGACTCTGCAGTGGGTTTGCTCTGTTGTGGCCCATTACCTGTCTGCATGTCAAGAGTCAGCACTGTCTTTCTGTTGGAGGGACAACACTAATTCTTCAAGGCTGCATTGAAATCCACTTCTTCCGTGTGCATTGTCTTTTACTGCTCAAACTTTAAAAAAAGACTGTAATTTTACTGTGATGAATGATCAGGACTGTCTTTATGGGCTGTGAGAAAATTTTAGCTTTTGACCAACCTTGTATCAATAAGTGTGTGTATATGATTTCTTTGTTATTGTAATTGTGAAAAAAATAACAAATATGTATCGGCCAGTGCCCAAAACAATTTGTAAAATTTTTTGTGGGGAGCAAGTGGGCTATGTAAGTAGGCTGTTTAGGTTTTCTTATTGGTAACACCACGTAGCGCTCTGTATGAAAATCACTGGCTGTTCTGTGTGCAGTCTGTGGCTAGTTTGCATTGTTGTCTGCCATTGTAGTGTTGGGCAGCTGGATGTAAACAGCGCGTAGCGTTGCGCAGTTGGAGGCGAGCCGCCAGCAGTGGTGGATGTGGGGAAGTGAGATGGCGGATTTTTGAGAATGGAAATCTAGAGGTGTGTCCATCAGAAACAGTACATTTGTATGAATGGATGTCACGAACTGCTATAAATATTATGACTTTTGAACACTTTTAAGGTAAATACATTGTTTGTTCTCTATTAAATCTTTCATTTGCTAACTATGCCTACCAGTAGTTAGTGCCTTCAGTAGTTTCAATCTTTTATTTAGCTGGCAGTAGTGGCGCTCGCTGTATTGCAGTAGTTCGAGTAACGAAGATTTTTGTGAGGTAAGTGATTTGTGAAACGTATAGGTTAATTTAGTCAGGGCCATTCTCTAGTAGGGATTACTGAAAGTCAGATTGCGTTGCGCTAAAAAAAATATTGTGTCAGTTTAAGCACAGTCATGTATAATTTTTCTAAGGGGACGTTTCAACGTGTCGCTGCTCAGAGAGTGAAACTTGTGTATGCGTGGAGTTAGCTGGATTTGACCGGTGTATGTGACTCGGAGTGCGGAAGCGGGCCTGTTATTGCAAGTTCTTGAGGTGTGACTGGGCCATAGTCTTCTACACAGGACGCTAGTGGAGTTAAACTATGTACCATGCAGCTGTCTATTGAAGAAATACTCATTCAAGCTTTCTAGCTTTTGCGCTCAGGCCTACTCGTGTTATCATTAGCTTCTACCTTTTCTTATGAGTGTCAATATTGTATTGGAACTGCGACGTGCTGCTGTAATATATTATGCTTTGTCTTATCGTTGCCCTTTTAAAACTAGCCTGTTTCTGCTGGTGCAATTTTACATATCTTGAAATTTGAGGTCTACAGTTAATTCTTTTAACCATTTTTAATTTGCTTTTGTCTTGTTGTGATCTATCTTTGCAGAATTTTATATCACTATATTCTGGGGCTGTTAACATTGTTTCTTTTGCCTGTGACTGTGTGTTTGTGCTTTTCTGTTGCAGCACTGCAGCGGGCACCTAGTCCATGTCTAAATCGATGTCCGGAGTACAACGCCTTGGCTGACCAGTACCAGAGGGAAGGGGAGGTTCTTTTGCCGCGGGGAAAATGGCAACCGATACGGCGGCCACTGAGTTCTTCGGGTTGCAGTGAGTGGGGATCTTGCATTAAGTTAAGTTTCCTCTGCATTGGGACGCCAAGGCGTCTGTTCCGTTTGCTATACTGCTTATATATTTACCTTCAAAACCATGAAGGAAGGAGACTAGTGTTCTGAATTATACCTTACGTGCAGCGGGAGTTGAAGTTACGTACATGTTAAAGAGAAATACTTGGTGGGTAGCGGAAATTGGAAATTATGTGAATTGTCCTATTGCGCTTGCCCAGGCGACCTATTTAAAAGAAACTTATTTCACCTTTATTATTCAAGTGCTCTTTGTTAAATGAAACTGATCTTACCTTTTATTATTGAAGTGCTCACATTCAGTAAAGAAGTTATAAGAAGTTCTTGTTTGCAAGTACTTCAATCAGAAAGGTTATGTGAAATGTATTTTTCTGACTTGTGAATGACAGACACTTGCAGAAAATTTTCGGAAAATACTGTGCCCTTTGGGTTAAACTGTTGATCAGTAATATATTAGTTGTATCTTGCAAGTCCTCTGTACTTGTTATTATTTCACTTGTCACCGGTTTGCACGTAAACTCCATATTGGACGCACTAGTTAATTATGAAAGTAACTACAGGGACAAGCCCTTGTATTCTAGTAAAATACAGTAGCAGAAATAGCCTTTGGACATGGAAGAGGAAAACGAAACCCATGCCATTGAAAAATATGGCTGGTCTTGTGTTTCTTCACGTTGGGCAGCAATCGCTTGAGTTCCGATAGAACTATTTAGGTTTTCAGTTAGTTTCTCGTAAGTACAACTTAACTGTAGCTCAGATTATACAGTATTCTCGACTCTGTGAAATTATCATTGATTCTCTTCCGATCGAAATTATTTGTGAATCATCCGTTCTATAAAATTATCCCCACAGAGGTAAGGATACTGGAATCCAACAAGTTTTATCTCTACAACAATAACATATTATTTTCGTTGCAGTACGTGTATCCTATGGTCAATACGACCACATATCCACAATCAGACACCGCGAGACCGAAGTACGCACTTGCATATGCAGGGGGTGTCCATTATTGATAGTCATTTACATCACTCTTTAAAGAAAGTGAGCGGTTGTTACAGACTACAAATATTCAGAAACCTTTTACTTATTCTAAACATTTTCTAGCAGTGGCAGGATATCCTGCCAGGCACAGGTGGTTCCTGTTTATATCTCTTTATATCTCTGGATGACAGCTGCATACAAACAACTGATAGAGTGTTGCAAAAATTCCACGCAACAATATTTTATGACAGAGTTTAAATCATGTAGCTCAATTATGTTCTCCTCATATCAGGTAAGGTGAGTTTCCAGTCTCATAGCTTACGCATAGTGAGATATAAGACATGTAATGAGATATTTAAACATTTTATTTTAATAAACAGTAACATTTGTAACAGTTCTTGTTCACTGTTATGCTTTACTTTATTGTTGATTATGTCTGCCAGGTGTTCGTGTCATTGGTATAAACAGTGAAGCGCCAAAAAATAAAAAAAATTGGGGCAGGCATTCTATTTCAATTACAGAGATATGTAAACAGGCAGAATACGGTGCTGCGGTCGGCAACGCCTATTTAAGACAAGTCGCTGGCGCAGTTATTAGATCGGTTACTGCTACTACAATGGCAGGTTATCAAGATCTAAGTGAGTTTGAACGTGGTGTTGTAGTCGGCGCACGAGCGATGGGACACGGCATCTCCGACGTAGAGGTGAAGTGGGGATTTTCCCGTACGACCATTTCACGAGTGTACCGTGATTATCAAGAACCGGGTAAAACATCAGATTTCTGTGATCGCTGAGGCTGCAAAAAGATCCTGCAAGAATTGGATCAACGACGACTGAAGAGAGCCGTTCAAGACTACAGAAGTGCAATCCTTCCGCAAACTGCTGAAAATTTCCGTACTCGGCCATCAGCAAGTGTCAGCGTGCGAACCATTCAACGAAACATCACCCATATGGGCTTTCGGAGTCGACTGCCCAATGTGTACCCTTGACGACTGCACGACACAAAGCTTTACACCTCGCCTAGGCCTGTCAACACCGACATTGGACTGTTGATGACTGGAAACATGTTGCCTAATCTCGTTTCTAATTGTATAGAGAGACGGACGTGTACGGGTATGGAAACAATCTCATGAATCTATAGACCCTGCATGTCAGAAGGAGAATGTTAAAGTTGCTGGAGGCTCTGTAATGGTGTGGGGCGTGTGCAGAGGTGTGAGACTCCTGACATCTGACAGGTGACATGTATGTAAGCACCCTGTCTGATAACCTGCATCTATTCATCCATTGTGCATTCCGACGAACTTGGGCAATTCTAGCAGAACAATGCAACACCTCGAGCGTCCTGAACGGCTACAGAGTGTCTCCACGAACACTCTTCTGAGTTTAAACACTTCCACTGGCCACTAAACTCCTTAGATAGGAATACTATTGAGCATATCTGGGATACCTCTTATTGTTTTATGGACAGCCCTGCAGGATTCATGGTGTCATTTCACACCAGCACTACTTCAGACTTTAGTCGAGTCAATGGCCACGTCGTGTTGCAGCACTTCTGCGTGCTCGGGGGCCCTACAGTTTCTTTGGCTCTTCACTGTAATAGTCTTATTATAAGAAAGTTGAATCACAGTAACAGAGCAATGGTTGTTCTCTCTAGGGACTTATCAGTCAGTGAAATTATTGATCCATTCGAAACAAGTATTGGTGAGTTGATAGAAACACTGTGGATTTTATTATGTTTTCTCCTGCCAAATTAGCCGATCTAGAAACTGATGGTGATTCTGATACATCAGATAGTCCTGTACATTTCACAATAAAACTATACCAGTGCCAAGCTGAATTTTCACAGCAGTCTACCTCTGAGAAATTCATATAATGAAGTGGGTGACATTAATACGAAGGCAGAAAATGTGTATATAATTCAAGTGAGTGGTGAAAATGTGGCTAGCATTCATGAAATGACACAGCAAGATAATACTAGCAAAGCAAATGGTCCTCCAACTATATGACAAGCAAAGGCAATATACCACATAATAACTAGCAGTGGCAAAGGCCTAAAGAAGAAAGAAAACGAAGATGCATGGAAAGCTGATGCATGTGATTGAAAAAGAAGAAAGCATTTTCATGAGCGAACGTGAAGCAAAACCGGAATCTAAACCTGTTGCTGTCTTAAAAAAGAAACGAAAGTAGTGTACAAATGAAAACAGTGTTGGAAGCAATATTTATTATATTGTGTCGGCCACTGTGGGGATCGGTGCCGACACAAAGAAAGAAGAAGAGAAGTTGCGATGGCCGATGGCAGCAATCAAAATCACCTGTACAAAACTCTTGGATTAATTAACACTTTATTTCTACGAAGAAGAGAAGCATTACTTAATTTGTTGTCTCAACATACGTGCAGGTACATTGATAATCTATTGCAACTCGCAGAACGTAGGCTAAGTCCTGAGGCACTCGAAGTCTGCGACCGAACTGGCCCAATCAGCGTGGGGTGGCTGATTAATCAGCGCTGACACGGGGTGCTGAACTCTGTCTTCCTGGAAGTGCCACTCTTTGCGCCTTGTTGATACCGTTTCACGGTGCTGCGCTCGTCACATTCCTAATGTTAGCAGAGCCCAATGAGAAGGTGGGGGGCTCTGAGCCTGTCGCATGGTATGACTTTGTTTCCCATTTAAGTGCATGTGATCCATTATCGAACGCTCTTAATATATTCTTTCTTACGTTGCAGGTTCTGGACATATTATGGAAGCCAGGAATATGATGGGGATATCTTACTCAGCAAAAGCTCGGTTGGAATATGAACTCGCAACTCGACAGTAAAAATTGTTGGTAACGTGGCGGAATCAGCGCAGTGGCTTCGCGGAGTGCCGGGACGCTGTCTTGTTGTCAACACGGAAATTCTTGTGCTTGTTACAGTAGCCTCTGGAAAGAGCGCAGGTTGGCGTATAGTAATTGCGGCTTAGTGTTCCTAGCCATGCGTAAGTGTTCCGAACGCAAGCTCAAACGCATTTGCTTAATTGCGTTCAAGACAGTGAAGCTTTAAATGCTGACTCTAAACAGAAAGCGGTTATTCACGACTTACAAAATAAAATAAGCAGTAGTTATAACTGCAGTCAGCTCATGCAAGTCCAAGAGGATAAAGAAATGTGAAATAGTTTTACCATACCCTCTGTGATACGCTAGATTCTAGCCTACGTCCTATTTCATTATACAGTATTCGTAGGCGGACCTGCATCTTGGTCGTAAGTTGTTTCAAGGGGAAATACGCTTCATTTTCGTAGCGCAGACCTATCTTACGATGTACAACTATGCAACGTCGTCCGTAACGCCTGCTTGGCTGTGTTTGCATCTCAAATGCTGCTACCGGCCACCGTGATCTCATATTATATATCTCGAATATTTTACGATAGGTTTCAACACTAACAAACGCTACGACATTGTAATTGTCTTCTCTAGAGCTATCGAATGCAATTATAAAAAGTATACGGTCCAATTTTTTAAAAAAATGACATATTTGCTTCTATATCTCCGTTGATACCAGGGCTAATAACATTAAGCAAACAAAAAAATACGTTTCCTACACGCTCTAACATTTGGCAAAAACAGCGTTTAGTCCTGAGACTGGTTTCATGCAGCTCTCCATGCTACTCTATCATGTGCAAGCTTCTTCATCTCCCAGTACCTACTGCAGCCTACATCCTTCTGAATCTCCTTAGTGTATTCATCTCTTGGTCTCCCTCTACGATTTTTACCCTCCACGCTGCCCTCCAATGCTAAATTGGTGATCCCTGGATGCCTCAGAACATGTCCTACCAACCGATCTCTTCTTCTAGTCAAGTTGTGCCACAAACTTCTCTTCTCCCCAATCCTATTCAGTACCTCCTCATTAGTTACGTGATCTACCCACCTTATCTTCAGCATTCTTCTGTAGCACCACATTTCGAAAGCTTCTATTCTCTTCTTGTCCAAAGTAGTTATCGTCCATGTTTCACTTCCATACATGGCTACACTCTATACAAATACTTTCAGAAACGACTTCCTGACACTTAAATCTATACTCGATGTTAATAAATTTCTCTTCTTCAGAAACGATTTCCTTGCCATTGCCAGTCTACATTTTATATCCTCTCTACTTCGGCCATCATCAGTTATTTTACTCCCTAAATAGCAAAACTCCTTTACTACTTTAAGTGTCTCATTTCCTAATCTTGCCGGCCGAAGTGGCCGTGCGGTTAAAGGCGCTGCAGTCTGGAACCGCAAGACCGCTACGGTCGCAGGTTCGAATCCTGCCTCGGGCATGGATGTTTGTGATGTCCTTAGGTTAGTTAGGTTTAACTAGTTCTAAGTTCTAGGGGACTAATGACCTCAGCAGTTGAGTCCCATAGTGCTCAGAGCCATTTGAACCATTTGAACCATCCTAATCTAATTCCCTCAGCATCACCAGATTTAATTTGACTATATTCCATTATTCTCGTTTTGCTTTTGTTGATGTTCATCTTATATCCTCCTTTCAAGACACTGTCCATTCCGTTCAACTGCTCTTCCAAGTCCTTTGCTGTCTCTGATAGAATTACAATGCCATCGGCAAACCTCAAAGTTTTTACTTCTTCTCCATGATTTTTAATACCTACTCCGAATTTTTCTTTTGTTTCCTTTACTGCTTGCTCAATATACAGATTGAATAACATCGGGGAGAGGCTACAACCCTGTCTCACTCCTTTCCCAACCACTGCTTCTTTCATGCCCCACGACTCTTATAACTGCCATCTGGTTTCTGTACAAATTGTAAATAGCCTTCCGCTCCCTGTATTTTACCCCTGCCATCTTCAGAATTTGAAAGAGAGTATTCCAGTTAACATTGACAAAAGCTTTCTCTAAGTCTACAAATGCTAGAAACGTAGGTTTGCCTTTTCTTAATCTTTCTTCTAAGATAAGTCGTAAGGTTAGTATTGCCTCACGTGTTCCAACATTTCTACGGAATCCAAACTGATCTTCCCCGAGGTCCGCTTCTACCAGTTTTTCCATTCGTCTGTAAAGAATTCGCGTTAGTATTTTGCAACTGTGACTTATTAAACTGATAGTTCGGTAATTTTCACATCTGTCAACACCTGCTTCCTTTGGGATTGGAATTATTATATTCTTCTAGAAGTCTGAGAGTATTTCGCCTGTCTCATACATCTTGCTCACCAGATGGTAGAGTTTTGTCATGACTGGCTCTCCCAAGGCCATCAGTAGTTCTAATGGAATGTTGTCTACTCCCGGGGCCTTGTTTCGACTCAGGTCTTTCAGTGGTCTGTCAAACTCTTCACGCAGTATCTTATCTCCCATTTCGTCTTCATCTACATCCTCTTCCATTTCCATTATATTGTCCTCATGTACATCGCCCTTGTATAAACCCTCTATATACTCCTTCCACCTTTCTGCCTTCCCTTCTTTGCTTAGAACTGGGTTGTCATCTGAGCTCTTGATATTCATACAAGTGGTTCTCTTCTCTCCAAAGGTCTCTTTAATTTTCCTGTAGGCAGTATCTATCTTACCCCTAATGAGACAGGCCTCTACATCCTTACATTTGTCCTCTAGCCATCCCTGCTTAGCCATTTTGCACTTCCTGTCGATCTCATTTTTGAGACGTTTTTATTCCTTTTTGCCTGCTTCATTTACTGCATTTTTATATTTTCTCCTTTCATCAATTAAATTCAATATTTCTTCTGTTACCCAAGGATTTCTATTAGCCCTCGTCTTTTTACCTACTTGATGGTCTGCTGCCTTCACTGCTTCATCCCTCAGAGCTACCCATTCTTCTTCTACTGTATTTCTTTCCCCCATTCCTGTCAATTGTTCCCTTATGCTCTCCCTGAAACTCTCTACAACTTCTGGTTCTTTCAGTTTATCCAGGTCCCGTCTCCTTTAATTCTCACCTTTTTGCAGTTTCTTCAGTTTCAATCTGCAGTTCATAACCAATAGATTGTGGTCAGAATCCACATCTGCCCCTGGAAATGTCTTACAATTTAAAACCTGGTTCCTAAATCTCTGTCTTACCATTATATAATCTATCTGATACCTTTTAGTATCTCCAGGATTCTTCCAGGTATACAACCTTCTTTTATGATTCTTGAACCAAGTGTTAGCTATTCTACAAGGTATACAACCTTCTTTTATGATTCTTGAACCAAGTGTTAGCTATTCTACAAGGCGGCTTTCTCTTTCATTTCTTCCCCCCAATCCATATTCACCTACTATGTTTCCTTCTCTCCCTTTTCCTACTGACGAATTCCAGTCACCCATGACTATTAAATTTTCGTCTCCCTTCACTACCTGAATAATTTCTTTTATCTCGTCATACATTTCATCAATTTCTTCATCATCTGCAGAACTAGTTGGCATATAAACTTGTACTACTGTAGTAGGCATGGGCTTTGTGTCTATCTTGGCCACAATAATGCGTTCACTATGCTGTTTGTAGTAGCTAACCCGCACTCCTATTTTTTTATTCATTATTAAACCAACTCCTGCATTACCCCTATTTGATTTTGTATTTATAACCCTGTAATCACCTGACCAAATGTCTTGTTCCTCCTGCCACCGAACTTCGGTAATTCCCACTATATCTAACTTTAACCTATCCATTTCCCTTTTTAGATTTTCTAATCTACCTGCCCGATTAAGGAATCTGACATTCCACGCTCCGATCCGTAGAACGCCAGTTTTCTTTCTCCTGATAACGACGTCCTCTTGAGTAGCCCCGCCCGGAGATCCGAATGGGGGACTATTTTACCTCCGGAATATTTTACACAAGAGGACGCCATCATCATTTAATCATACAGTAAAGCTGCATGTCCTCGGGAAAAATTACGGCTGCAGTTTCTCCTTGCTTTCAGCCGTTCGCAGTACCAGCACAGCAAGGTCGTTTTGGTTAATGTTACAAGGCCAGATCAGTCAATCATCCAGACTGTTGCCCCTGCAACTACTGAAAAGGCTGCTGCCCCTCTTCAGGAACCACATGTTTGTCTGGCCTCTCAACAGATACCCCTCCGTTGTGGTTGCACCTACGGTACGGCCATCTGTATTTCGTGTGATAGAATTACAAATTAACAATTTGCGAATTTTTGTCCTTTACATGTACTGTCAAGCCGTGCTTCATGCCAGATTTCAATATTCTAGGTCAACGGGAAGTGTCCTACATCTTTTGTTGAGTGAATATGCATCAAAGTATGTGACACAAATGGCCGTATCTTTTGACTGCACTAATTCAGAACTTTACACCAAAGGACGATAGACTTCACTATGCGACATTATTGTCAACTTGATATCTTTACCCATTCCTCGAAAAAAAAAAAAATTCAAATGGCTCCAAGCACTATGGGACTTAACATCTGAGGTCATCAGTCCCCTAGACTTAGAACTACTTAAGCCTAAATAACCTAAGGACATCACAGACATCCATGCCCGAGGCAGGATTTGAACCTGCGACCGCAGCAGCAGCGTGGTTCCGGACTGAAGAGCCTAGAACCGCTCGGCCACAGCGGCAGGCTACCATTCCTCGGAAAAGGAGTCTGAAGATAGAGTTGGATAAAAAGGAAAAAATATTTTTCGTGGTTTTTCCATTTATTTGTAATGCGAAACGTTGTTTCTTGCAAATTTAATTGTTATAGGTAAACGCTGACTATCATAAAAATGTGGCATGAAAAAAAAATGTGGCATGAAGGGCCGTATCGTGTGATTGCATTGATTTGGGAGTTTCAAGTTTTTACACCGCCAAGAGATCGTAGGATTTTAACATGGGACTTGAGAAAAAGTGTTTTTAACAGTCGGGCAGACAGACATGCAGACGGGCGGTCGGATAATAAAGTGATCCTATAACATTTTCGTTTTTACCGCTTGGGTTACGAAACCCTAAAAACGGAACTGGAGGATGTTCATGTAACGATTGGAGCTAAGTTTAAAAATTTCTTCTGAATACAGACCACTCACAGAATAGATTTCTTTTGTTGACGTAAGTACATCATTTCAACGTACGGAGCACAAGGCCATATGCGTTCATAAATAAATGCAGTCAAGTGCACTTCATGTTTAAGATCCCGAAAACCTACGAGCTACGAATGTTCTCGGTATACGCAGCCATGACACTGTCAAACTGAAACTAACGACATCAAGCAATCAGCACTGGTACCGCAATCGGGAAAACCGAGCTACATAACAGTTAATATACTCCCGTAATGAGAACTGAAAACTGTACGCTAGAGTGGCCGTCCAAACATTCGTACGGAGTGGTTACATCTGCTGCTAGCAACAGAGCGACGCGGAAATTACAATTTAGCGACGCTGGAAGGGTTTTATTTACCAGTAACTTCTGGTCGAACGCGTCGCATCGCAAAAGAAATGCAGTAATTGCAAGTATAAAGCAATTGATGTTGTATCAGTGTGCACGGTAAAGTCAGATACATTTTGATAGCATCGTATTCGAAGCAGTTCCGCACCTTTTTACCATTTATGATCGCAACAACGCCAAAACATTCGCTGCCGCTCGCAGTTCTACAGGACGTAATTTCCACCAACCGCGTTCCTCTTCCAGCAGAGGTCGCCAGTAGATGAAACTAATATCCGCTTTTAAACAACGTTGTAGCTGCACCTACAGCAGAAACGTTTTTGGCTGAAAATTTATACGGAGAATGCTACTGCTGCACATGTACACATTCACTAAGACACTGGAGCGATTCGTGGTGAGTTCCTTTCAGATTTTCTTCGATACACGATATGTAGCTGACCGGTTGTCGTTGTTCCTTATGACAACTGCCATCTCAGGGATAGAATATTTGCAGAATGCGATAGTTATCGCGCATGTAGAATTCAAGACACATTGTCACTCTCAAAACTGTTACATGCCCTCACCTAAATTGACTGACAAACTGCTATTCTTGACTTACAGTTAGTAAGCCCTACGCCACGTAAGTCGTCTAAGATGCTGCTGTTAGTTACACGGACTAGTCACATTAATGTGACCACAGCCATGCTCGACGTCACTCACAGACAGCGGGTGGCAACACAAGTGGTGGAGGGTACAAAAAGCTTGGCTGGGGAGACGCGGTTAACAGTGCAGTCGTTTTACCAGACGTAGTGAATCGGTGCCAACGATTTGACGAAATCAGCTCAGGTAATGGGGATTCAGATCGAGAAGTAAGGCCATCGACATCGGCTAAAGACGATAATGTCCAGGCAACTGACGAAACTGATTCGCAGCAATCATGGATTTCCCGACAATGAGGATGGTAACGCAGCAGTTCTCGAATGGCTCCGTGACAGAGTTGATTTCTGTCGTCGAGGAACTGAACATTTAAGAGAACTTCTCGATCCTTGGTTGCAGAGACTTGGTGACTATGATAGAAAATAATGTCTTGCATCTTTCTTACTTTGAAGTGTAGTGCAGCATTCAGTAGAAGTTTTAGTGATGACCTTATTAAAGTTTAAACAACTTTTTGGAAGTTCCCTCATATAAGTCACGAGTGGCACCTTTTTAAGTTTTTGCAAAAATAATTAAACAAAATGATTTTAAAAACAGAAAAACAGAGCATTATTGTTCCATAACTGTAGCATTGCGCTTTTTGTATAGATTCACAATCCCCAAATCGTCACATATAACACTCACAGAGCTCTTTGTGATGTTGTATACACTCTATGTTCAGTCTTAAGTTGTCTAATGATGGCTTAGAAAGCCATATATATATATATATATATATATATATATATATATATATATGTGTGTGTGTGTGTGTGTGTGTGTGTGTGTGTGTGTGTGTCTGTGTGTGTGTGTGTGGTTCAAATGGCTCTGAGCACTATGCGACTCAACTGCTGAGGTCATCAGTCGCCTAGAACTTAGAACTAATTAAACCTAACTAACCTAAGGACAGCACACAACACCCAGCCATCACGAGGCAGAGAAAATCCCTGACCCCGCCGGGAATCGAACCCGGGAACCCGGGCGTGGGAAGCGAGAACGCTACCGCACGACCACGAGATGCGGGCTGTGTGTGTGTGTACTATTGTGGAATAATATTACTCTGTGTCTCAGTTTTTAATATGCACTTATCCAGCCAACCTCCGTTGCCGAGGTCACTAACCCACGGACACACGGCTGTGCAGTGGCGCAGACTCGAAGCTACGAAGATGGCGCAGTGATTGACACACAGGACTCTCATTTGAGAGAACGACGGTTGAAACCTGCGTCCGATCACCATGATTTAAGTTTTCAGTGATTTTTCTAAATCGCTCTAAGTGAATACCGGGATGGTTCAAATGGCCCCGCCAGTTTTCGTTGCTATCCTCAAAACAATACGAGTTTGTGCTCTGACTCTAATGACATCGTTATCGACGAGACGTTAAACCCTAATTCTCTTAAGGCACGAAAGTTCAAATTCTGGTCGTGGTTGCTATCTTCACTACCCATATTTGGCTGGTAATGAGAGGAAAGGTCTAGATGAAGACGTGAAGATCTAGATCGCCAGTCTTTGCCCCTGGGTATTGGATTACCTTCCAAACCTGTCACCAGTAATTCATGGAGTGAGAGCATGTAGCATTGTTGATGGTGATCTGTCCATCGAATAAGAACATTAAGCTCGGTGGCCCCTATGTACTACCTCTAGAGGAGTAGGATATGTAATCTGGATTTCACCCTCTCCTTTCCCCTTGACCCAAACCCAACACTACAGTGGACAAGCACTCATGCGACAGCTTCCACTACTACTAAATTTCCGATGAAGCCATCGATTACGTCACCACGTAAATTTGTCAGATTTCTCTCCCCATTCCTCCTTAAACGTATAGGTCACTTGTCCTAGGAGGTTTTCCCAGCCCGATGACGTCAAAATCGAAGACGGCAGATCGGAGGATCATACAATAAAGGCTTTCACGACCGGATGGTACTGTTGTTGATAATTCTTCCGGGTTATATGGCCGTGGTCCATGGAATACTTCTATTCCTAACGTTTCGTCCAATACCACGTTGGACATCCTCAGAGGTATGACTGGTCCTGTTGAGCCCCGGAAGAATTATCAACAACAGACCTGAGGATACCAGGAGGATTACATGCTTATCAGGTAACTTGTGCTAAGTTTAGAATCTATGGTGACTATTGCGTTTTTCCCTCAGGTTACAAATAATTCATCCTAATTTTTAAGTATCAGGAAATTCCTAAATGATAACTTGTACTAAGTACAGATTGTTACCAGATTTACCCTTTCCCTTCACCCTTACCTATCCTTCTGACGTCACAGGCCAATTACCCTATGCATACAGAGCTGTGAAAATCAAAAGATGGTGGGGTTTTGTGTGCCAGATGACCATCAGAAAGATGGAGACAGTTCATCATGAGTATTATTCTTATTTACAGTACAGAGCAGCACATTAATCAGATGGTATAGCTCTATACTCGTCTGCACCCAGTCACTCACAACCGTATAATGTACAGATGCAATGCATTTGCTCTATTTTTTTATGTCTACGTCTATGCGAGTGTCGTGGATGACCACCATAAACCTCACCCTGATGGATCAACCTTCGAAACTTATCCCTGATGTACTGCATTCGAATCATCCATTAGACACTGTTCCGGATATAATGCACGGTGGATCCACCAGCGGGGGGACACGATCGGGTTTGTTGGAGCCATCGGCAACACACTCATGGACACAGAAGCAAATGCATTTTATCTGTAGAATATTTGGTTGTGTGTGACTGGGCGCATTCGAGTACAGTACTAATGTGTTGTTCTCTACCGTACATAACAGTCATACTCACGAAGGTTGGTCTCCCTCCATCCAACGGACATCTAGCACACAAAATAGCGGAATTGGGATGATTATGTGTCGTCATCGTGGATCTTTAAGAGTATAAACGGAGGCGTGATAGGCGCAGCAAGATGCCATGATTTGTTGTTATTACTCGAGAATCTACGCAATATTGTTGTGAAATATTGGTAACATAAACTCGCATCGAAGATGTTATGCTCTATAGCAGGATGAATTTAATTGTGCTTACGTTCTCTACAGAATCGACTTGCTAAGAATTTTTTGCTATGTGCAGGGCAATAGCACTGTCTTAAATAACGTACAAGCAGGTGAAATCGAGGCTTCGCGATGGGTAATATGCATGCATAGTCTCTATGTGTATATGTGTAGAGCTGTCAGTGGTGGACGGTTGCGGTTCGAATTTATAGCTTGCTAACGGTTCACCTATAAATTACTCTGTAGGTACGGGGAGGGGAAACTCTCATGGTTCAGGATGCTAAGTGCCGTCGACACACTGTCAGCTAATGAATAACTTATTACTAGGATAAAAAAACTGAGATCTACAGCTTATAGATATCCTGACATGGTGGTGGGGACAAATCAGAATTGGCAGGTGTAAATGAAAGTAGCGAAGCTCATCCTGTAAGCAATAAGAGCATATAATTATGGAAAAAAAGTCAGAGCAGTAGCAGAAATCAGCTCTGTACACAGGCCAGTTCCCAGTTGCAGATCCCTACACGATACGGTGAAAGTCAGGTTAACGTGTAGAACTGTGCTAGACTTCGAGTTTCCATGAGTGCATCGCCACATGAGTCGACAGACAAGCTCTTTGATGTGCCATAGCAATACCCTGATTTGCTTCCAGATTACCAGTTTCCGATCTACAGCACCCACTAAGTCTCATCTAGGTAAGAGGAGAGTGTTACTGTACTTTTCATGACATTTCTATCCAAAATGCATGCATGTAGATTGTCCGGAAGAAGGAAATTTTTAGGATTTTTAGTAGTGTATAGGACACGCAAATATCTTCGTATAAAATCAAACAACGCATGGGTATTCCGGCAATATGACCGTATACATACGGAAAAAATCAAAAAACCTTGTAAAAATTATGTAATATCGGTAAAAATCGAGGAAAACCTGGTATAATTACGACAATTTGCGGGAAATACATAAAATTGAGGGAAATTGGACGAAATATGTAAAATCGCGAAAAAAAGTTGCAAAATTACTTAAAATGATTGGGAATACGTAAAATTAGAGAAAAACGTACCATGAAATGCGAGGAATTGAGGTGGCTTGGGGGTGCACTCAAGACCGAGAAAAGCTTAAAAATTATGCTGTGGTTGCGTTCACTTTTAACTTCTCCCCTCCCATGTAAACGATGTCGGCTTTACTAACACATACTCCACCAAAGGTGACGTTAAATATTACACAGAAGCGCCACATGAACGCTGGCAAAACAAATGTATTCGGGTCCATAAATGTGTTTTCACACTTTCACTCGATTATAGGTCTCACCGAATTAGAGCTGGCTCTCACTAACAATGTTACTCTTTAAGTGCTAATTAGAAGAATCAATGCGTTTATGAGGCGTAAGCCATTCTCTATAATGTTCTGGAGGAGAGTGGACTGATGTCATATATAACAACTTCAATAGTGTGAGGGTGCGGTACTGAAGAGGTGTGGTGTTAGGATGAAATTGCTATATTATCCCGCACATGAAGGAAACTGCCTAACATCAGACCAGGATTTCTTTGTGCAAAAGAACTGCTATCAGAGCTGTGGTGATACTACTGTAAACAGCAATACGATTGTTAAATCTCCTTTCGCTATTGACCATGGTGCTTACTCGTAAGATGTTGCTGCTTCTTCGTGTGCATTTTAGTGCAGTGGGATGTGGTTGGTGCCTCAGTGTATCAGCTATCGAAAATATTCATGTTAGTTTTTCTTCACTCTATTTTCTACTGAGACAGAGCCACATTCTACTACTACTACTATTAATGATAAGCACGACTGATGTACATCTCCGATTTAAAAATACGCGTAAAATCAATTAATTTCCTAAGACTAGCAGTCTCCAGACTTCGTCCTAGTTGGTTTATAAGAAGCTCGAGCGGTGGATATACACTAATGATGCCCTCTAGGAGACATAGAAGTGTAGAAGTAAGTAGTTTTATTATTTTAAAGTTTGTCATTGTAGTGACTAGGGCTAGGAAACTTGGGGGCGGGTAAGGGAGGGGGCGTGGTTATATGTCTGATGCTGGACAATTATATCCCGCATTAGAGCGTCAAGAGCTCCATCATGTATAAACTATACGTTTTTTCTTAACCGTCTGTTATGTAACTACAACCCTCTCATGTCTACTACATACCGATAAGAGATGCTATCCTCCTCTACACGATGCATGTGGAGAGATCTTGCGCTTTTGATTGGGTACCGCGGGTAAGATTGGTGTTGCAAGGAGATGATTGGTCAAGGACAGTGTGGGAGGGATGTGTCAGTCTCCAACATTATCCTACGAATGCGAGAATACTCCGCGACGCCCATCCACACAGGGAAAGATGGCCAATCCTAATCTTAAATTCTGCACTACGATCAGTCTGCTGGAAATATGTAGATAACGAAATTGTATCGTTATAGGACGTTGTCTGGTATACTTTGTTGTATATGGTCGAATGGACGTACTGCACAGTCATCTGCCTGCATTCGCTACCTAGTATATGGTATCTGGAAAGTAGTGGAGGGGTGATGTAGCGATAATACAGAACCTGGGAAGCATTGTGTTGTGTCATTGGCTGGTGCTGAAATTACTGAACAACTGATATACTTCGATATATATGGCGGAATGGATTTACTGTATAGTCATCTATCTTCATTCGGAATCTATTATGGTACTTGCTGAGTAGTGGGTGGGGTGGAGGGAGATTTAGCGATTTTGCAGAAATTGGGAAGCATTCCGCTATGTCAATGGCTGACATTGAAATTATGAAACAACTGGTACACTTTGATTTATATATGTATGACCGAATAGACGTACTGCACAGTCATCTATCTGCATTGGCAATCTAGTATATGGTATCTGCAAAGTAGTGGCGTGATTTGGAGATGATACAGAAACTGGAAAGCAATTTGCTGTGTCATCGTCTGGCTTTGAAATGACGGAACTTCAGGTAAAATTGCTAAAATTGATTAAGCTATCAACTGTGGTCTGTATTACCATAAATCACCCCATATCAACAGCGTCTTTCGAATCCTGTCCGTCCACTGATATGCTGTTGATTACTGCATAATGGTTGACTGACACCACCTGGTTGAGATGAGGGAGCCTAGACAGGACACTGGATATTTTGTACTTGTTACTGTGGAGCATGGGATTAAATGTAGAGGTCATCACCATGAGACAGTTGTTTGGGAGCATTCCTCAATGCTGCAAACTTTTCGTTTTACCATATGCTGCGATGTCCTCCACATATTTAACTTTCTTTAATTTTTTTTTTCACCAATTGGATAACAGTACCTCTTTTTATTTCTACTACCTTGTGTGTGTTGTGAATGCCACCTTCCGGCGATGGTCAACACCAGAGCAGCAGTCATGTACATGTTCGCAAAATGAAAAATCAATGCTCTTCGAAATGGAACACCTAGACATCCGCTACCCCGTCGCTGTGGAATATGAGATTATAAGTCATCACCTTCAGATAGCTGTTGTAAACGCTCTACAATTGGGCAAACTCTTCCAGTTTCCATATGTTGCGATATCTTTCACATTTTTGTCGATTACAAACGTCGCCTCTGTATTTTATTTCTACAAACATGAGTGTTGTGTGGTTTATACCACGCGATGTTCAACTTCTTGTGAGGGCCAAAGGATCGAAAGTGGTAATTTGGCAACTGACACAGACCTGGAAGCCATGGTAGGAAAACAAATTGTATAGAAATATACAAAGCAGTAGTCATACATTGCTTGAGTATGTTACAGCCCAAAAAGTAGCGTATTAAACTGCTTATTAAGGACCAATACAAAAATCCTCTCTTGTGATTGATAGTCTGTTGGTTATGGTCTTCTTCCAGTACAGTCGACAAAACTTTATGTATATCTGTGCAAGCACTGGCCACGTGCTCCAATGGAGTGATACATGTATATGTAATATTCTCAATGTCAATATGCAGACAGTATTTTTTTATGTATTGGAAGAGAGAGATGCGGTAAAGTCTTATAGGAGGTTCTATTACAAGGAGTGGTATAACTGGTTAAGCTTTGGATGGAAATAGTTCTCTCAAAACTATACCGATTTTGCTCGTAACACTAATAGAAATCAGCTGTATCTATCCTCATGGAATCATGACTGATTTTATTATTATCATCATGTTAGCGTGTTTAAAATATAAGTGGTACCTCAAGTCCTCCGTTATTTCATTCTTCATAATCTCTGATTATAACGTAGACGCTACTTGAATTATAGCTCGTTGTGGAACCTACAAATGATAGTGTTTTATTTACCACATGTGCAACAGACCGTGGTGATCATATTGCTTCTATAGACCACCTGCATCAGCAACCGTAGTAGTTGAGCGCCTCAGAGAGAACCTGCAGAACGTCGTGAAGAAGTTTCGTGATCATACTATTGTAATAGGGGGAGACTTCAATCTACCAGGTATAGAATGGGATAGTCACACAATCTGAACTGGAGCCAGGGACAGAGACTCTTGTGACATTATCCTGACTGCCTTGTCCGAGAATTACTTCGAGCAGATAGTTAGAGAACCAACTCGTGAAGCTAACGTTTTAGACCTCATTGCAACAAATAGACCGGAACTTTTCGACTCCGTGAATGTAGAAGAGGGTATCAGTGATCATAAGTCAGTGGTTGCATCAATGACTACAAGTGTAATAAGAAATGCCAAGAAAGGAAGGAAAATATATTTGCTTAACAAGAGTGATAGGGCACAAATCGCAGAATATCTGAGTGACCACCATCAAACGTTCATTTCTGAGGAAGAGGATGTGGAACAAAAATGGAAAAAATTCAGAAACATCGTCCAGTACGCCTTAGATAAGTTCGTACCGACTAAGGTCCAAAGCGAGGGGAAAGATCCACCGTGGTATAACAATCATGTACGAAAGGTACTACGGAAACAAAGAAAGCTTCATCATAGGTTTAAGAGTAGTCGAATCATAGCTGATAAGGAAAAGCTGAACGAAGCGAAAAAGAGCGTAAAGAGAGCAATGAGAGAAGCATTCAACGAATTCGAACATAAAACATTGGCAAACAATCTAAACAAGAACCCTAAAAAGTTTTGGTCATATGTAAAATCGGTAAGCGGATCTAAATCCCCTATTCAGTCACTCGTTGACCACGATGGCACCGAAACAGAGGACGACCGAAGAAAGGCAGAAATACTGAATTCAGTGTTCCGAAACTGTTTCACTGCGGAAAATCGTAACATGGTCCCTGACTTCAGCCGTCGCACGGACGCCAAAATGGAAAATATTGAAATAAACGATATCGGAATTGAAAAACAACTGCTATCACTTAGTAGCGGAAAAGCATCCGGACCAGACGAGATACCCTTAAGATTCTACAGTGATTATGCTAAAGAACTTGCCCCCTTTCTATCAGCAATTTATCGTAGATCGCTGGAAGAACGTAAAGTACCTAGCGACTGGAAGAAAGCGCAGGTCGTTCCCATTTTCAAGAAGGGTCATAAATCAGATGCGAATAATTATAGGCCTATTTCGCTTACGTCAATCTGTTGTAGAATAATGGAACATGTTTTGTGTTCTCGTATTATGACGTTCTTAGATAATACAAATCTCCTTCATCATAACCAACATGGATTCCGCAAACAGAGATCATGTGAAACTCAGCTCGCCCTATTTGCCCAAGAAATTCACAGTGCCGTAGACACTGGCGAGCAGATTGATGCCGTATTCCTGGACTTCAGGAAGGCATTTGATACGGTTCCGCACTTACGTTTAGTGAAAAAAATACGAGCTTACGAAATATCGGACCAGGTTTGTGATTGGATTCAGGATTTCCTAGAAGAAAGAACACAACATGTCATTCTTAACGGTTCAAAATCTGCAGATGTAGAGGTAATTTCGGGAGTACCGCAGGGAAGCGTGATAGGACCTTTATTGTTTACAATATACATAAATGACTTAGTTGACAACATCGGTAGCTCCGTGAGGCTATTTGCAGATGACACGGTTGTCTACAAGAAAGTAGCAACATCAGAAGACTCGTACGTACTCCAGGAGGACCTGCAGAGGATTAATGCATGGTGCGACAGCTGGCAGCTTTCCCTAAACGTAGATAAATGTAATATAATGCGCATACATAGGGGCAGAAATCCATTCCAGTACGATTATGCCATAGGTGGTAAATCATTGGAAGCGGTAACGACCGTAAAATACTTAGGAGTTACTATCCGGAGCGATCTGAAGTGGAATGATCACATAAAACAAATAGTGGGAAAAGCAGGCGCCAGGTTGAGATTCATAGGAAGAATTCTAAGAAAATGTGACTCATCGACGAAAGAAGTAGCTTACAAAACGCTTGTTCGTCCGATTCTTGAGTATTGCTCATCAGTATGGGACCCTTACCAGGTTGGATTAATAGAAGAGATAGACATGATCCAGCGAAAAGCAGCGCGATTCGTCATGGGGACATTTAGTCAGCGCGAGAGCGTTACGGAGATGCTGAACAAGCTCCAGTGGCGGACACTTCAAGAAAGGCGTTACGCAATACGGAGAGGTTTATTATCGAAATTACGAGAGAGCACATTCCGGGAAGAGATGGGCAACATATTACTACCGCCCACATATATCTCGCGTAATGATCACAACGAAAAGATCCGAGAAATTAGAGCAAATACGGAGACTTACAAGCAGTCGTTCTTCCCACGCACAATTCGTGAATGGAACAGGGAAGGGGGGGGTCAGATAGTGGTACAATAAGTACCCTCCGCCACACACCGTAAGGTGGCTCGCGGAGTATAGATGTAGATGTAGATGTAGAAACCAGAACACAAGAATCTGTTGTATGATAGAAATTTCGCAGACATGTCTGTAGAGGGGAGTTATGAGGCAAAACTGACAAATGTAAACACGAAGACGGTAATAGGTTTCGATGTGTCAGAAGAGAGAGACGCGGTAAATCGTATAGGAGGTTCTATCACAAGGCAGGCTCTCACGATTTGTTTCGTAAACGCCGGTATGATATAGCTTTGAGTTGGTAAAACGGAACTTGCCATAGTTACAAAACAGCAAAGACGAATGAAAAATGATTCTGTTTTTTTCCAACACGTGAGCTAATGGCGTGGGAGGTTGTATTCTCTAACGTTATTTCACGTGTTTGGAATGTTTGTAATACACACAAGCGCTATCGGCTTGGTACGTTGACCCAAGGACACAATTGCAAAACACGTCATTATTGAACAAACTAAGGCCTTAAACTAAACGGCTCTATGCCATCTATGCAAACAAACACACACATTACTACTGCCACCTTTAAGTTTAAGCAGGCAAACAGATGGTGAAGGTATGGTCTCTGCTGGAATCCAAGACTTAAGAACAGGTTGAAACGATAGCCTACTGGAAGATGGGCAGATCGCATTAGGAAACATGCAGGAGCAGCGCCGGTAAGTTACATATCAGAGCATTTTAAAGAACAGTAAATGCAAAGATGATTGGTTGTGATGACGGTGGTTACTCAGTTTCACGTTTCACAAATTATTTGCATGATTTATCATTGCATTGTGGAACAAGTCATTTTACTTTGTAAACATACAGCATCGTAGTAAGGAACTGTGAAACTTGAACTTTCAAAATATCTGGCAAAACCGTATATTTTACTTTCCCTAACAACATAAAGTATTACCAAGAAATGGCTGAAGAAATTTACTATGATTGCAGTACGGTCGTCACTTCCAACTAGGCGTCACTTGATAATGGGAATAAGCGGAAGCAGGCCTGTCGTGCGAAATACTAAAAATACATTACCTTTTTGCAGTTAATTTCGTAGCAGTCATTTTCATTATGTCTTCTAATCATTTTGGTTGGTTGATTTGTGGGAGGGAACCAAACAGCGAGGTTATCGATTCCATCGGATTAGAGAAGGATGGACAAGGATCGGCCATGCCCTTTCAAAGGAACCATCCCAGAATATGCTGAAGCGATTTAGGGAAATCACAGGAAACCTAAATCAGGATGCGGATGCGGGTTTGAACCGTCGTATCGTCCCACCGAATGCGAACGCAGGGGGCTAGCCACTACGACACGTCGGTCGTTCTTATAGTCATTTCACATACATATTAACACACTACTCATAAGCACGTTGCTCCATGTTGGAAGATTTATAAGTCCCCTCTTTTTTTAAGTAGAAATGTGAATCAGTAATCCCTACCTATCACATTTTGGGTATTACATAAATATAAAATCTTCTACAGGGTAGAAGGAGCTGTTAAGGATAAACTTTTCTGGATTATTTCCAAATTTAACTGCGCTCTCTACCAGACATTTTGTATAACTGGGTGAATAGTCAATATTTTTGGTGGTAACATTGCCAACTCCTGTTTGATCTAAAGGGAACATTAATATTGAGCAACGAATATTATTTTTTGCTCTATGTTGTATATGCACATCATTGCTCCTTTTGAACTGCAGTGGGTTATTCACTTCAAACTTCATGATGGAATACATACAGTGTTAAGCAGTAGTCAAAATGACTCTAACTCCTGAAACAGAAATCTACAAAATGACCAGGAATGAGCTACATATTATATTCATTAGGTTCGTTTTTGAGTAAAGGGGAATTACTTTCTTAAAATTGAGGTATTCCAGAACGTTAGTCTCTACGACAGTACTGAACGAAAACAAGATTTGCAGTGAGTCGATATGCAAATGTCGATGGACTAAGCTGGTTTGGAAGTTCAAAAACATGTTTTTACAACTTTGAATTCTCATCAACAGTGATAACTAGAAATTTTAACTGAGTAATTACTGTCTTTCTGATATTTATTATCAGGTAATTTGCAGGAAACCTCTGAGAAACACATTTAAGAACACTATTTCGCATACCACTGCTGTTGCTGTACGGACGACTAAATCAATTACTAGCGTCATATGGTAAAAGATCTAATCTGCTAGTTACATTTTAGATGGAAGGTCGTTTACATATATGGAAAACAACACTGGACCTGAGAGTGAGCATTGCTGAATTCCTTAAGAGAGTTCTGCCGAGCTGGAGCAATCTCCCCACATTCCATTGGTTGTATCATTAAGTAAAAGTTTTTGCGTTTTTTGTTGCGGCGTCATTACATAACTTCACAATTTATCGAGGAGGGAGAAGATGGAAGGTGATGTATTAAACATGATCTAAAAAAGTAATCATAGTAGGTATTATTTTATAAATCCAATTTGGCGTTGTCACTAAACGATTAGTAGACTCGTTTTATAATTGTCCCTCTGACAAGGAACCCATTGAGTTGTGACATGGCAAAATCCCAGTGATGTTTCCGGCATTCAACGTCCCACGTATTTTCTACCGTGCAACCACAATATTCGGTGCTACTGGTTACAGGGGGGGGGGGGGGAGACAGGGGGGGGGGGACAGGGGGGGGGGGGGGACAGGAGGCGGTGAAGACAGTATGAGGCTACGGAGCGTAGGGTGAACTGCTTAGTCGACGAGCAACTCACAACAGTGCTTCAGTGCTACTGGTGTCGATAAAAATCAGAGCAATAGCAACTACGAACAAAGCAAACATTGCATTACATCTGTAACAACAGTTGCCGAAGTTGTCATTTCGTGAGAAAGGAACCCAAAGATTTTCTAAGAGCGAGAAAGATGTGAGATACGATCGACTGTGCGGGCTATGTACATGAGGAGTGCAATGATGCAATGATGAAGACAGGTGTTTAACAAGTGAAAGTGATACTGAAACAGGTGTCGAACCACGTAGTTCATCGTACTTGTCAGACAGGGAGCCACGAATCCCGTCTCCAGTAAAACGCAGTAAAGGACAATCATTGCCCAAGTTGCTGGTACTAAACATAACTGCGTACATGGAAGATCATACGCAAGGTAGCTGAAGAACATTTATGAAAATGCTTGGAATGAGTCCGCAGCAGTATGACAATGTAATGCATAAGAAAAACTATGGATATCAAGGGGATGTGAATATCAACTGAAATTGAAATAAAATGGAGGTAGATGGTACACAACAGGCAAACAGGTGGTGAAAGTATGTTCTTTTCTGGTCTCCAAGACATATGAAAATGCTGAGACGACAACTTACTGAAATATGGGCAGACGACATTAGGAGCATGCAGGAGCAGCGTCGATGCATATCAGACCGTTTTAACGAGCAGTAAATGCAAATGACTGTGATGATATTGATTAAGTAGTTTCATGTACATGGAAAACTTGTTACAAAAACTGGTGTGTGCGTGTTTCAAGGATTCTCGATACAATTTGCAAGATACCCATGATAGAACCTAATTCGTTGTGCATGTCAAACTGCGCGACGTAGATTAGAGTGATTTAGAGGAAAGCAGCGGTTGTTTGCTACGCATTGCAAGACGCAAGACAACAAACTGCGGAATCGGCCGGAAAATTTATAGATGAGATAACCAAACCTATCCCACCGTTCATTAAGGAATTTGTTTTCCATTCCGATAGTCGGTATTTGAAGAGGAAATAAATGTGAAAGATCCCTGGAAATTAGAGGTACCAAGAAAGCTGTATCGCGGTACACAAAAATTAATGTCTTAACGCATTCCTATACAATTATGGCGATTGTTAATCTGGGTGGCTCTAAATTTATTTGTTGCGCTCCGGCAAGTTGGAGGCGCTCTGCCTTCTACAATTTTTTCTCGTGACTGGTTTTACGTCAAAGCACGAGGAGGTAAATGAGCTTAAGCGAACTATAACTATGGTATGAACACTGCTTTCGACCAAAATAACTTTCTTTTTTTTGATTCCTGTTTGCGTATAAAAATCATACGCCTTTAGAGCAAGTAATCCGTCCTGAAAAGTGTATGACATTGCGGCTCATACCACCTGAGACCACTGGACATATTCAGCTTCTAGATATTTGTCTTTTCCGTGCCTGTATGACATATTACCGCAGGCTATATGCAGCTGTGCCTTAAGGTCGAAAATGGCTCTGAGCACTATGCGAGTACAGTAGAATATGGGATTGGTGGCAGGGAAGAGGGAGAAAAAATTTCAATTGGTAATAAAGAATATTCTGTTCAGGAATCACAAGAGGAGGAGGTATTCTTGGAAAACGCAGGGAGTATACGAAGATTGGTTCAAATGGCTCTGAGCACTATGGGACATAACGTCTGAGGTCATCAGTCCCCTAGACTTAGAACTACTTAAACCTAACTAACCCAGTGACATCACACACATCCACGCCCGAGGCAGGATTCAAACATGCGACCGTAGCAGCAGCGCTGTTGCGGACTGAAGTGCCTAGAACCGCTCTTCCACAGCGGCCGGCCTGCGCCTTAAGGGGTAGCCAGTTTCACGCCAAGCACCGCGACAGACTGTTTCGCATTCGGCTGCATGTCATCACATTCCATCATTTCTGATCAGCCCGTCATACCAATACGAAGATATATGCAATGTTTAAGATTGGTCCTGCACGATTTGTAACTCTCAAGGAGTTCGTCCTCGATCTTGATGGTGCGAACATTTAAGATCCTTGTGGTACGCCATTTTTCATTCGGTGTTCATGCTGGAAGTTAATGGGTTGTCTTAGACATTTCTCGGATGTCGACGATGTCCATTTTGTGAAGTGTAGTACATACATCCCAGGGCAGGTTGATCTCTACACCTCCCGGACACTTATTTTCTGTGGCCCTCCTTATGCACATGGTGAGTCATTTGTAACTAATATTTTTCGTGTCATAATGGTAATCACAACACTTTCAAATGAGCCTTACTGAAGATTAAACTTGCGACTGTGCACTCAACGCGTTCCTAACGTTCCGCCTGCAGTGATTAGTTTTCCCCTGATTGCAAACTGCTGGTCTGAAGTTTCAGCGCAATAGCTTAAAATAATCGCAGTTTTAGTACCTCGTGACATTTTAAAATTTTGAAGTCTTACGCTCGAAACTTAATTGCACACAATGCAGATGCGAAAGATTGGCAATATCTACATGCTCATAGAGTACCGTTATCATGCTGTAGCTCTTTGGCTGACAGTCAGTGAACAGCGGACGTAATTTATGTGTGTTTGAAACACCCTGTTCAGAGGCTGCCCGTATATCACCGTATATCAGTTAGCGTTAAATGGCGCATTGAATAAAGTACGGCGAGAATTGATTGTGGATTCAGAACCGTGTTAGGGATACCATTAACATTCCAATTACATCGACTGAACGACGTAGTTTAATTGGCTGTCAGGCTGGTGCAATAGACGCCTTTCATACAAAGTACGGCCCTTTGGCAGACGTTGGCATGGAGTAGTGTAACAATTATCTCGTTAAACAGCATAAATGATAAGCGCGCTACTTTGTCTCTACGTGTGCTCTGTTAGCCATGCATTCACTTACCTTAAAAACTCCATACACAGATCTCATGTAACAGCACCTTATACAGAACTCTTCCTACACGAAGCTCCACCTAACAGTTATAAAGTACTGGCACTTAGGTCAGAAAAACTTTGGTTGTTTTTACCCTTACAGCTACCTCTAGCACCAAATACATTGTTCCCTGAAGACTTCACACGTGGCCTATTGTTCTGTGAGTGTTTCCCATGCGCTCTTGTCTTTTCCTTTTTGAAGAGGAACTCCATGTTCCTTATATTAGCGACCCAACATTATTCTGTAGCACCCCATTTTAAACGCTTCGACACTCTCCTTTTCCGGGTGCCCACAGTCCACGATTGACTGCCATTCGATGAAGTGCTTCACATATGCATTCTCAGAAACTTCTTCTAGAAATTGAAGCCTATATTTGATGCTAGTAGACCCCTTTCCGACGGGAATGGGTTCTTTGTATGTGCTATTTTTTTTTTGTCCCCCTTGCTTCGCCCGTGGTATGTTAGGGGAGAACGGACTAGAATGGCTACCGTAACAGTACGTTCTCGGTGACCGAGAGGTTCTAGGCGCTTCAGTCCGGAACCGCGATGCTGCTCCGGTTCGAATCCTGCCTCGAGCATGGATGTGTGTGATGTCCTTAGGTTAGTTAGGTGTAAATAGTTCTAAGATCTAGAGGACTGATGACCCGAGATATTCAGTCCCATAGTGCTCAGAGCCATTTGAACCATTTTTTTCATCTGTTTTCGTCTAGTGACACGAGAATGCACTCAGACAAGTGTTTACCAAACCAATGTCTGTTACGGCTTAGTAACGTTGCAGCTGTTGTAGCGCGCGAAATATGTAGTCTGCCTACAAAACTTAGCGAGTTAGCTATTCTGTTATAGTTTACTGGACTTTTTCCAAATAGGGTAAGTCTTTCATACTGTCTTATTCATGATCGACATTTAGTCCACCCAAATCAGTATGTTCTTAGCTATCTTTGTGTACAGTGGCTACAAAATATTTTCCCAATAGATACGCGTTTGGAGCGATGGTCTACTAGTACAGTCCATTCCGCGACGGTCACCTTTTACTCTTTTGACGAACTGTGTCGCATGTTTTGTCTTTCTCGTCTGCAGATTGCATATTATGTACGGAAAATGGAGGGACAAAACTGGTCCACGGTAAACAAGGAACAAGCTGTCGGAAGAGTAATCAACAAAAACGATGACCAACGAAATGCGTAGAAACTTTAAAACAATACGTAAAAAAGAAAAGGAAAATCCTATTTCAATAAATGACAAAATCTGCTAAAATTTAATATGTCTTCAATAAAGAGCGAGAGTTAGTGTTGTGGATTGGCAGGAGAGCCAACCCACTAATGTTAGAGGAAGCCGAAAGGCACGCGTTTAAGCTCACACAGGCTGGCGTGAGGTCTGGAACAGGACAAGGAAATTAGAACTTAGAAAAACGGACGCAGATGGTGGAATACTCAACTTTAATCCATTAATGTTGAACGTAGCTCTTGTCTGTACATTATTTACAATATCAATAGCAACTGATAATGGCGCCTTGCTAGGTCGTAGCAAATGACGTAGCTGAAGGCTATGCTAACTATCGTCTCGGCAAATGAGAGCGTATTTTGTCAGTGAACCATCGCTAGCAAAGTCGGCTGTACAACTGGGCGAGTGCTAGGAAGTGTGTCTAGACCTGCCGTGTGGCGGCGCTCGGTCTGCAATCACTGATAGTGGCGACACGCGGGTCCGACGTATACTAACGGACCGCGGCCGATTTAAAGGCTACCACCTAGCAAGTGTGGTGTCTGGCGGTGACACCACAGTTAGAGCTTGCTAAATATTTTAATGGTCTTCAAAAGCCACTATTGGTAGGGCTATCAAGGGACTGTACAGATTAGCGTGGCAACTCGCAGAATGAAACTGATGCCCACATCCATTCAACAACCAAACGAAAATGACTGGAGGGGATTGGGTTCTAGGATTTGTGGTTCGTCATCCTAACTTAAGTTTCTGGAAACCAGAAGGCACAGCCGGGGCGCGTGCTATGAGAGTGAACGGAGTTGCAGTATCTTAGTTTTTTGACTCTTTGACTAAAGTTATAGACAAAAAAACTGGACAAAGAACTTACGTCTTGACGAGACCGCTTTAACTGTCGTACCGAAACAGAACTCAAAAATTATTGCACATAAAGGGCAGAGTCAAGCAAGCTGTACTGCTCACACATGCAGAGCTTGGAAATAAAGCGACACTTGGAATTTGTTGTTCAGTAGATTGAAGATCGACGTGTTTGATGTTGATCGATTTTAAGAAAAGGAAACAGTAAGAAATCTAATCTGGTTTGTTCCCATGAAGTTGGGATGAAGCTCATGATTCTGGATGGATGACAAGTGAAATACTCTTAAGTTGGTACGACAGATTCATCGTCTTTTCTTACTCAAAGATGGAAAGAAAAATGATAGAATACCATAAACCCGGAGATGATTGAAATAGCTGGGAGCAACGATATTATTTTACTGAGCTTTCCGCTACATTGCTCGCATAAACTTCAGCCCCTGGATGTAGCACTTATAAAGCGTTGAGCTTGTATCATGAAGACGAAGTGAGAAGGTATTTAAGATCGAACCCAAGGAAATTTATCACTTTATGTCAAATCACATCCTTGTTTGGACCAGTTCTGTGCATACTGACAACATGAGAACTGCAGCGAATGGATTCGAGATAACTGGTCTTTAGCCCATGAATTTCAATGTCTTGCCAGACGATGACTTTCTCCCGTAAGGCTCAATTTAGATGTAGTGGGCGTCAGTGAAGTGAAATGGAAAGATGAGACCGATTTCTGGTTACACGGTTATAGGATAATATCAACAGCAGCAGAAAATGAAACAACGGGAGTAGGATTCGTTATGAATTGAAAGGTAGGACAGAGAGTGAGTTACTGTGAACAGTTCAGTGACGGAGTTGTTTTCGTCAGAATCGACATCAAATCGACAACGACAATAACAGTCCCGATATACATGCCACTGTCGCATATGGGGAATTGGAATACTGTTGTAGGGGTAGTTCAAAAATGGGTCTGAGCACTATGGGACTTAACATCTGAGGTCATCAGTGACCTATAACTTAGAACTACTTAAACCTAAGTAACCTATGGACATCACACACATCCATGCCAGAGGCAGGATTCGAACCTGCGACCGTAGTGGTCTCGCGGTTCCAGACTGAAGCGCCTAGAACCGCTTGGCCACACCGGCCGGCTGTAGGAGTAGGACTAGAATAAAGGGTTACGCGAGTATATGGGCTTTGTAATGGGAATGAGAGAGGAGAAAGAGTAATTGACTTCTGCAATAATTTTCAGATGGTAATAGCTAATATTCTATTCAAGAACCACAAGAGGAGAACGTATACTTGAAAAAGGCCGAGGGAAATAGGAAGATTTCAGTTAGATTACATCATGATCAGGCAGAGATGCTGAAATCAGGTATTGTAAGGCATACCCAGGAACTGATATAGACTGATTTGTTAATGATGAAGAGTACGTTGAAGAGACTAGTCAGGAAGAATGAACGTACAAAGAAGTGGGTAGGGAAGTACTAAGGAATGAAGAGAGACCCTTGAAGTTCTCTGAGGTTATAGATACTGCAATAATGAATAGCTTAGTAGGGAATTCATTTGAAGAGAAATGGATATCTCTAAAATGGGTAGTTACAGAAGTTGAAGATGAAAACGGAGGTATAAGGAAGGTAACTGCGAAGAAATACTTCAGTTGACAGGAGTACAAAAATGTACAGGGAAATTCAGGGATACAGAAATACAAATCACTTAGGAATGAATTAAATGGAAAGTGCAGAGAAGCTAAGGCGAAATGCCTGCATTAAAAAGTGAAGAAATTGAAGAAGAAATGGACAGAGTCAGCATATAGAAAGTTCCATACAGCCTTCTCTCAAATTAAAACAAGGGCGGTAACATTAAGAGTGCAATGAGAAATCCACTGTTACATGCAGAGGAGACAGGGCATACGTGGAAAGAGTACATTCAGGGCACCTATCCTCTATCGGTGAGAGGGGGGGGGGGGGGGGGAAGAAACTTACTTAATGATGTGATAGAAGAAGAAACAGGAGTATGTAGCGAAGAGGTAGGGTTTCCAGTATTATAATTAGAATTTAGAAGTGATTTCGAAGACTTATTTAGGTAGAAGGGCTCGATAAAATTTCATAGGAATTTCTAAAACACTGAGGGAAGTGGCAATAAAACGATAATTCACGTTGGTGTGTAGAATATAAGAGACGTGTGACATACTATCAGACTTTCCCAAAAACATCAACCACACAATTCATAAGATTGCATTAACCGACAAGTTCGAGAATAAAGCACAATCATCTTAACAGCTCATGTATCCAAGTTGTTACTCTCAAGAATAATATACTGAAGAATATAAAACAATTGACGGTGTGTTGGGTGACTTTTAGTTTGACTTTAGGAAAGGTAAAGGCACCGGAGAGGCAGTTCTGACGTCTCGGTTGATAATGGAAGCAAGACTGAAGAAAAATCGAGAGATGTTCGTTGGACAGGAGTAAGCTATAGAGAAAGTTGGATAACACATAATACGTAAAGAAACCAAGAGGGATCGGTAACAGCGGAAGATTTATAACGAAGTGTAAGACACGGATGTAGTTTTTCGGCCGAGCTTCACAATCTGTACGTCGAAGAATCAGTGATGGAAATAAAAGAAAAGTTCAGGAGTGAGATTACAATCCAGGGTGAAATGATATCAATGGATATCAATGTTAACATTCGCTGATGACATTGGTATCATCAATAGCCTAGATTCATTTACATCGAAGAAAGACGAAAGTAATGACAAGTATCATAAACGAGAACAGCGAAAAACTTAACATCATAATTGGTTATAATGAAATAGATGAAGTTAAGGCATTCTGCTACCTAGGCTGCAAAAGAACTCTTCACGGACGGAGGAAGGAGGACATAAAAAGCAAGTTAGCACTGTCCAAAACGATATATTTGGTCAATAAAAGTCTACTAGTATGAACCATAGATATTAAAAATGAGGAAGAAATATCTTGGAATGTACATCTGGAGCACACCACTGTATGGCAGTGAGACATGGACTATGAGAGAAATATAACAGAAGAGAGTCGGAGCATTTGAGATGTGGTGCTACAGACGAATGTTGGTAAGTTAAGGAATGAGGAGGTGCTCTGCAGAATCGCTGAGGAAAGGAATACATGGGAAACCCTGACAAGGGAAAGGGACAGGTTGATAGGACATCTGTTACGACATCAGGGAATGACTTCAATAGTACAACAGAGAGTTGTAGGTGGTAAAAACTGTAGAGAAAAACAGAACAGGGAAACATCCACCAAATAATTCAGGGAGTATATTTCAAATGATACTCTGAGATAAAAGGGATGGCAAAGGAGAGAAATTCGTAGCGAGCGGCGTAAAACGGGTCAGAAGACTGATGGCTCAAAATAAAAAATCAATAAAAATAACCTTCTGACTTCTCAAACCCACCTCCTGAAACCGTACAAACTAATTACAATACCAGATCACAAACTACTGAATTGGAACATAGACGTCACTGATGCGTGATACTCCATTTTCAATCACCAGTAACTTCACTGAGTCAAACCTCCCTACTTTTAGACCGGAAAAAATTGTGTGATCTATACCCAGAGTTACATCAGGGCAGGAATGAGAAGGAAAACCGCCATTCTCACATAATCATCCTACAGAATGAGCTGCATGTAGCGGTCAAAAAACGCCTGGAAGCTAAAGAGAATAAAGGAAAGATCGGTCGCTACCTCGAGAAGAGAGGAAGAAAGTGAAAGGAAAAAGCTTTCACTTATAGAAGAGGAAGGAAAAAGAAAAATAAATTGACTCAACATCAAATGAAACATCCGAAGACGACGGAAGTGCAGCGTCTATGTATTGCAAGTAATTATATTTCACTTCAGCTGAACGCTGGACTGCATGTTACAAGCGCAAGCAAGGGTTCAGGGGTCTATGCCAACTTGTGTGTTGGCATACATGGTGAAGACGATGAAGCTCAGCTTATTTGTAAGATGTGTCATCAAAGAAATAAAAAAGAAAAAGGAAAATAAATCGGGGTCCACTCCGCTTCGTGTACGGGTGGAATGAACTTTTTTAGCTTATGCATGTAACAAAAGAAATGTATTATTTTATATTACCTCCTTTGCAAATCGCGTCAGTCTTTCTTAGGTAGTCGTTGGATGGTTTGCATTGTCTTTCACAAACTGCGAAATGCGTTCGTCATTCCTTATCTGTTTTTCATTTAGGTTGGAAATACCTTTCACGATTGTTTTCAATAGTGCAATAAAATTTGTGTTAGACGATGGCGCTGCTCCCATCGCGTTAGTAGCTGAGGCGTGAAAGGGCAAGCTTGGTTCGGAATTTGATCTTCCGTGAGTTGACGGGAAAGAATTGAAATTATTTTCTGTCACAATCTGATTTTGAATTTGGTTATTCCTACAGTAGTAGAAGTTTATATGCCAACTAGCTCTGCAGATGATGAAGAAATTGATGAAATGTAGGATGAGATAAAAGAAATTATTCAGGTAGTGAAGGGAGACGAAAATTTAATAGTCATGGGTGACTGGAATTCGAGAGTAGGAAAAGGGCGAGAAGGAAACATAGTAGGTGAATATGAATTGGGGCTAAGAAATGAAAGAAGAAGCCGCCTGGTAGAATTTTGTGCAAAGCATAACTTAATCATAGCTAACACTTGGTTCAAGAATCATGAAAGAAGGTTGTATACATGGAAGAAACCTGGAGATACTAAAAGGTATCAGATAGATTATATAATGGTAAGACAGAGATTCAGGAACCAGGTTTTAAATTGTAAGACATTTCCAGGTGCAGATGTGGACTCTGACCACAATCTATTGGTTATGAACTGTAGATTAAAACTGAAGAAACTGAAAAAAGGTGGGAATTTAAGGAGATGGGACCTGGATAAACTGAAAGAACCAGAGGTTGTGCTGAGTTTCGGGGACACCATAAGGGAACAATTCACAGGAATGGGGGAAAGAAATACAGTAGAAGAAGAATGAGTAGCTTTGAGGGATGAAATAGTGAAGGCAGCAGAGGATCAATAGGTAAAAAGACAAGGGCTAGCAGAAACCCTTGGGTAACAGAAGAAATATTGAATTTAATTGATGAAAGGAGAAAATATAAAAATGCAGTAAATGAAGCACGCAAAACGGAATACAAACGTCTCAAAAATGATATCGACAGGAAGTGCAAAATGGCTAAGCAGGGATGGCTAGAGGACAAATGTAAGGATGTAGTGGCTTATCTCACTAGGGAGATAGATACTGCCTACAGGAAAATTAAAGAGACCTTTGGAGAAAAGAGAACCACTTGTATGAATATCAAGAGCTCAGATGGAAACACAGTTCTAAGCAAAGAAGGGAAAGCAGAAAGGTGGAAGGAGTGTATAGAGGGTCAATAGAGGGACGATGTTCTTAACGACAATATTATGGAAATGGAAGCGGATGTAGACGAAGATGAAATGGGAGATATGATACTGCATGAAGAGTTTGACAGAGCACTGAAAGACCTGAGTCGAAACAAGGCCCCTGGAGTAGACAACATTCCTTTAGAACTACTGACAGCCTTGGGAGAGCCAGTCCTGACAAAACTCTACCGTCTGGTGAGCAAGATGTATGAGACAGGCGAAATACCAACATTCTAGCTCATTCACCCACTAGCTAGCCTAGCATCACAAGTCCCATAAAATGTTAAAACGCTTCCTAAAAGGATAGTAGGCCATTCTGCAACAGCGTCTACATCTACATCTACATCCATACTCCGTAAGCCACCTGACGGTGTGAGGCGGAGGGTACTTTGAGTACCTTTGTCGGTTCTCCCTTCTATTACAGTCTCGTACCGTTCGTGGAAAGAAAGATTGTCGGTATGCCTCTGTGTGGGCACTAATCTCTCTGATTTTATCCTCATGGTCTCTTCGCAAGATATACGTAGGATGGAGCAATATACTGCTTGACTCCTCGGTGAAGGTACGTTCTCGAAACTTCAACAAAAGCCCGTACCGAGCTACTGAGCGTCTCTCCTGCAGAGTCTTTCACTGGTGTTTATCATCTCCGTAACGCTTTCGCAATTATTAAATGATCCTGTAACGAAGGGCGCTGCTCTTCGTTGGATCTTCTCTATCTCTTCTATCAACCCTGTCTGGTACGGATCCCACACTGGTGAGCAATATTCAAGCAGTGGGCGAACAAGTGTACTGTAACCTACTTTCTTTGTTTTCGGATAGCATTTCCTTAGGATTCTTCCAATGAATCTCAATCTGGCATCTGCTTTACCGACGATCAACTTTAAATGATCAGTCCATCTTAAATCACTGCTAATGCCTACTCCCAGATAATTTATGGAATTAACTGCTTCCAGTTGCTGACCTGCTATATTGTAGCTAAATGATAAAGGATCTTTCTTTCTATGTATTCGCAGCACATTACACTTGCCTACATTGAGATTCAGTTGCCATTCCCTGCACCATGCGTCAATTTGTTGCAGATCCTCCTGCATTTCAGTACAATTTTCCATTGTTACAACCACTCGATATACTACAGTATCATCCGCAAAAAGCCTCAGTGAACTTCCGATGTTATCCACAAGGTCATTTATGTATATTGTGAATAGCAACGGACCTACGACACTCTCCTGCGGCACACCTGAAATCACTCCTACTTCGGAAGACTTCTCTCCATTGAGAATGACATGCTGAGTTATGTTATCTAGGAACTCTTTATTCCAATCACACAATTGGTCTGATAGTCCATATGCTCTTACTTTGTCCATTAAACGACTGTGAGGACCTGTACCGAATGCCTTGCGGAGGTCAAGAAACACGGCATCTACGTGGGAATCCGTGTCTATGGCCCTCTGAGTCTCGTGGATGAATAGCGCGAACTGGGCTTCAGACGATCGTCTTTTTCGTAACTCATGCTGATTCCTACAGAGTAGATTTCTAGTCTCCAGAAAAGTCATTATACTCGAACATAATACGTGTTCCAAAATTCTACAACTGATCGACGTTATAGATATAGGTCTATAGTTCTGCACATCTGTTCGACGTCCCTTCTTGAAAACGGGGATGACCTGTGCCCTTTTCCAATCCTTTGGAACGCTTCTAGAGACCTACGGTACACCGCTGCAAGAAGGGGGGGCCAGTTCCTTCGCGTACTCTGTGTAAAATCGAACTGGTATCCCATCAGGTCCAGCGGCCTTTCCTCTTTTGAGCGATTTTAATTGTTTTTCTATCCCTCTGTCATCTATTTCGACATCTACCATTTTGTCATCTGTGCGACACTCTAGAGGAGGAACTACAGTGCAGTCTTCATCTGTGAAACAGCTTTGGAAAAAGACATTTAGTATTTCGGCCTTTAGTCTGTCATCCTCTGTTTCAGTACCATTTTGGTCACAGAGTGTCTGGACATTTTGTTTTGATCCACCTACCGCTTTGACATAAGACCAAAATTTCTTAGGATTTTCTGCCAAGTCAGTACATACAACTTTACTTTCGAATTCATTGATCACATCTCGCATAGCCTTCCTCACGCTAGTCGTTAAATAGATCTGTGCTGTTTTTTCAAGTTTTTAGGAAAGGCAGGAAACATTTATTTGCCCAAATATATCACTTAAGAAGCTTCTAGGGCCTACCACCCACAGACAGAGTTCCGTTCTCTGAAACATTGGCTTTTTATCTCGGCCACCTGCTTACCGTCCTGTAAATGGGTAATGTTCTGTCCATCCGCTCTCCATGTGTCAAAGCGACTTCCATCCTTTGCCAAGGAAGCTTGCACCCCACCTACTATTTCTCCTCCCCCTGTTTCTGCAAAAGCCGGCATTCCCACGGCTCCCTCAAGCCTCGTTCCACCGAACCTCACAACACATTGCCTTTCTCGTATTCAAAGCACACCTCTCTCCCAAAGTTAGATTGTAAAGCAAGTGAGTGTACCTAGAACCATGTTAGACTACAAAAGCTTAAAAAGAGGAAATGAAGACAGATCTCGCAGTCAGTGTGCTATCAGTTCCCATTAAACAAATGTAACTCAACCCCCCCTTCCTCATTTCTATAATTAAAGGTGAACAAAAACGAAAAGAGCTGACCAAGGGACTTGCTGGGTCTCAACTTTATTAAATGATAAATTATAGTACCAGAGCCATATGAATGACAAATCCCTTGTACTCAGCCACGTGGAATGAGCAGTTCCGTACTCTGGTGGTACAAGAATTCAGAACAATATTTCTCTTCAGCAGTAACATAGTTTAATCTTATCTCAAAATAGATAAACTATAATATACCACAAAATTAACTCTAAAATACGTGCATACATTATGTTGGTAAACAAAAAGTAATGTAGTTTCCGCCCACAAAAACTTTGCAAAAGGACAACAAAAAACGATGACTGCTTGTTTCTACCCATAAGTAACATACAGGGGCACCCAAAACAAAGTGACATTCAGCACTAATATAATTTGCCAAGCTGAGTGACTCACTATTATTAACTAATATTCGCTACTACTAATCTTTACCGTACCCTAGACAATCTCTGTATTACGGACACACAACACCGTGATTCCAATACAACATTAATTTATCTCTCTCCAAGGAACGTACATCATGGAATATAAAACATTAATTCAAGGATAATCAATATTTACAGAGCGTCTATAATTACAAATATTAACCCGCAACACCCTCCCCACCCTGGTCAACTTCTAGAGGAATGACCAGTTGAACGGGACGTGAGATTATGGATCCTTCTGAAGTTCGTAAGGCTACAGTTCGTATTTTTCCATCTCTTCCTTCATGAAAATCTTCTATCCGCGCCTTCCTCCACATGTGTCGTGGACGAACATCCTCTTGTAGAAGAACGACATCACCCAGCTGGAGTCTTCCTGAACCTGGCCTTGGTTGATGAGTTTCATCGAAGTTTTTGAGCTGGATCAGATATTCTTTCTTCCACCTGTTCCAGAAGTGTTCTACCATCTTCTGCAGCCGTTGAAATTCCTTGGACAAGTCCCTTCTAACTGGTGATTCTGGGCCAGTAGGTAGTGTTGTGAGTCGATCACCTACAAGGAAATGTGCGGGCGTCAGTGGCTCAGATTCCTCTCCCCCTTGCGTAATTGGTCTAGAGTTTAGTGCTGCTTCTATGCTGACCAGGACTGTGTTGAGACCCTCTTCGTCCAACTGTGACTGTCCTAAAACTTTTCTCAGGCAGCGTTTGACGGATCCCACCATCCGTTCCCAGAATCCTCCCCACCAAGGCGCGTGTGGGGCGATGAATTTCCAAGTCATGGCTTGCTGGGCGAGGTACTTGTGCGTCTTGCTTGCCATGAGAGCCTGCCAGAGCTCCTTCAGCTCTAGTGCGTGGCATGGAAGATAGTAGCATTATCTTGCAATAACGCCAATACCTTCTGATCGAGAGTTGTTGTTTCATCTTCTGTGATTCCCATTGTTTCTAAATTCCAGAAACGTCGTAAAATATTGTCTGTTCTTGTCGCTGTCTCTAAACTGATGTAGTTTGCCGTCACAAGGTTAGCCGTGGTGACTGATTTGCTTCCACTAAGAATCCAACCTAGAATGGAAGGTACCAGAACAACTGATGACGTTAGTCGAATCGGAGGGGAATCTTTAACGATTTTCCAGTAGTAATCTGCTCCGATAAGAATCTCGATGGGAAGGTCTTCTGTACCATCCCTTAGGCCCGCAAACTGAAGTCCCCGTGTGCGTACAAGTTTTCTTAAATCGGAAGGCACAGTTGGGTGCGCGGAAAATGAGTATGTGCTTTCAAACGCAGTCATAGATGTCTTGGAATTAGTCCATGTATCCTGTAGTGTGAATTCTACGACTCTACGACGTGTTGAAGTTGCGGATGGCATTTCAAAGGCGTTGACAGATAGATCACGATGTTCTATAGTTCTTAATCCTAGCTCATCAATCAGGAACTTGGGAATGAAGCTTGACTGACTACCGCTATCCAGAACGCAGCGAGTAAGTTTGCTTGATCCTGCGGGTCCACTGACCCAAACTCGAGCTGTCTGAAGATAAGTAAAACCTGCTGAACTTACGTCGATTCTCCCTACGGATGTAGAGCTGAGAAGGTGAAGAAGAGGCAGCAATGTCAGTACAGATAGCTTTGTGATGACTTTTCTTGCACTTAGAACACGAGACCTCGCCCTTCTTACTGCAGTTTCTAGCATTGTGGCCTCGGTTTAGACATATAAAACAGCGATTATCTTGCTTTAGTTTATCGATACGTTGTTGTCTGTCAGTTACTATATTGCAGTCTTGGGCCCAATGAGAGCGAGCTTCGCAAAATACGCAATATGGCTCTACCGGTACTTCTCGTTTAGGCTTACGCGGATTTTTCGCTTGCTTTGAATTGCGCTGCTGCAATGGGCGTGAAGCTAAGAGATGACTAATAGTCCGCAGCTCGTGGTCGTGCGGTAGCGTTCTCGTTTCCCATGCCCGGGTTCCCGGGTTCGATTCCCGGCGGAGTCAGGGATTTTCTCTGTCTCGTGATGACTGGGTGTTGTGTGCTGTCCTTAGGTTAGTTAAGTTTAAGTAGTTCTAAGTTCTAGGGGACTGATGACCATAGATGATAAGTCCCATAGTGCTCAGAACCATTTGAACCATGTTTTTGATGACTGATATTCTGTGCGAATCTTTTGTGCAGTGAGAGCACCACGAACTTCTTCTTCCAAAAAGTTAAGTAGTTTCGGTACATCTCCTTCCGCTACTTCGGTTCTTCTAGCATGAATGACCCATTTCTGGCACATTTCAGCGGGAAATGCACGCAGAATAGAGTGAGAATTTTACCGTATGCCACGACGTCTTCTCCTAAGGCACGCAGTGCTTGAATACGACGGTTACATTCCAGGAATGTACTGTTCAGCGTTTCAGGTGTCGCTGACTGCACAGGCTTTAGCGCATCCAAACAATCGAGGTGCGCCTGTATAATGCGATTGCTATCTCCGTATCTATTCAATAAAATTTTCTTTTTTTCTTCATACGTGTTAGCCGATATAGGTATTCCATCTACCAGCAACTTCGGTTCGCCTGACAGATACTCTCGTAGGAAAACATGTTTGTTTACTGTAGAAAGGGTTGGGTCTTTATCAATGGTCGATTCAAATTGTTAAGAGAAGCGGGACCACATTTCGACATCTCCACAGAATGACTCAAGCTTAATTGCTGGTAGCTTGACAGAGTGGAATACAGTTGGTTGTGTGAGCACTGGTGGTGACGTGATATTCATCTACGACGTTGCGGATGAAAGCTTGTAATCAATTGCTTTTGTAGCCTTCTGTATAGCGCGTTTGACTTTGTCTATATATTCCTCACAGCTCAGCACGTCTGCATTGTATTCATCGCCAGAGAGAAAATTATGAATAGCGTCATATAATGAAACGAGCTTCTCTAGAGTTTCTTGAAGACGTTCCCTGTTCAAAATCATCAAACGGGCTTTCTGTGGTAAGAGCATCAATAGCAGCTCAAAACTGCGTAGCATTAGTCCTCTCCCTAGTTCGCTTTCTTTTGAAGTTTACTAACTGTATCTCTGATTCGTCCTGCATTATGTCTTACTAAAGACGTCTGTTGTAAGATTGGTTACGAGTGCGCTTGTGAATAGCTTAAACGTTACACAAGCAGCGTATGCGCAATCGTAAGTGAACGAAAACCTTTTAACAAAACTAGCTACTCTGAGTGCAAGTTTCAGCCTTGCAGTACAAAGCTGCAAAAATTGTTTTGAAGCACCAGTTCATGGGATCATATTATATTGGAATAGACTTAGCTTGTGATGCGGTCCGACGTCGCCTCTTGTTTCCTATAGCGTGAAGTAAGCCGTTAATTGTTGAAATCACGCAGGAAATCGCAATTTCCTCCCGGGTTTCGGCACCAAAATATTACGGACACACAACACTTCCATGACGCCTACCGTTGGTCAGTTTCGTTTCTGACGGCTGGTCTTCCCGCAAATATATATATGTGATTTCTCTCTCACAAGAAATTATTAATTCAGTCCTATAGCTCATCGGATACTAGAAAAGCCCGCAGTTTGTTTCTTTATAATAAACGTCGCATGCAAATACATACAAGAGCTTATTGTAATGAAATTTAATACGACAAATGTTTTATTTACTGTTTTCCAAACGTAATTAATATTTATGTTTAAACAGTTCATATGGAATATTTAATGCTTTAAAAAGAATTAAATACAAACACTGCGATATTCCAATGAAAAATTACATTTATCACTGTCTGATTTTTATTTTTATATTGTTCACTTCGATTCTAGACGCTTATTACCTCACAAATAGCGTTCGAACTTCTGCACAGCGGAAGCCTCGATTGCGAACCTTAGACCACCCGTGGAAAATACATACGAAGGAACAAGTGCATTATCATGATAAAACCAAGCTTTCTTTTTCGCTAACTGCGGCCGTTTCTGCGTAATTTCATCAGTAAAACACTGCAGTAATATAATATAATACTTGAAATTGACTGATTTTCCTTTTTGAAGATAATCAATTAAAATTTTCCCCAGCGAGTCCCCCCCCCCCCCCTCAACAAAAAAGCTGACATCATGAATTTTCTTGCAAATGGATCTGTCTTCGCCTTCTTTGGAGCCAACCTCCCCTTTCAGTTCATTGTTTTGACTATTCTTTCGTCTCAGATGGGAAGTAATAAATCGATGGCAATGAATAAACTCAAAAAACTCTGCTTCATTGCGGAGAAACATTGGCAAACGCTCTACTGAGACATACTAAAGACATTGTTCTTGTTCCATTGTGAGAAAACGCTGCACCTCCTTGTGCACAGTTCCTGTCCAAAATTTCAGTGATTATCCGACCTGACGGCACCTTTTGAAATCCCTAAGATGTCTGCTAGCAGGTACATTTTTCAGTCGACGTTCATCCAATGTCATTTTGCGTATTTTCTTCACAATTTCTGATGTGGCCACTTCATTTGGTTGATCATTGCTATGTTCGCCTTCGTAGCTCATACGGCCTCGCTTCAACTCTGCCACCCAACATTTTACTGTTGTAAACGAAGAAGCATTCTCACCCGAGAGTAGAATCTAGCTCAGCTTTAATATTAGCTGGACTTAGACCTCTCAAATGAAAGCATTATACCACATCAGGATGACCAGTTTTATCCCTGTTTAGCCGGCCGCTGGTGGCCGAGCGGTTCGTGCGCTACAGTCTGGAACCGCGCAACCGCTACGGTCGCAGGTTCGAATCCTGCCTCGGGCATGGACGTGTGTGTTGTCCTTAGGTTGGTTAGGTTTAAGTAGTTCTAAGTTCTAGGGGACTTATGACCTCAGCAGTTGAGTCCCATAGTGCTCAGAGCCATTTGTACCATTTTTTTTTTATCCGTGTTTACAAATTCACAGAGAGCGTTCTCTATTGATGCCTGCCAAACAAATAAAGGCCTTGCTCAAAGAAGGCCGTACAAGACATTTTTGACAATATTGAGTTTTCACCGGGATAAAGTAGTCCATCACATGGGACATGCTACCATAGCAACGGGTGTGTTTGTTGATCATCCTGGAAGAACGTTGTGGCTGATGTAGGCATCACTCCAAAGGATATTGTGTGTTCCAAGAACCTACAGAACAGTCAATCAATGGATATTATATCGTTAAATAAAAGAATAGGAAGAAAAGCAGAGCTATCAAACTGGAGTCAGAATGTTAAGGTAAGCAGGAGGAACAGAAGAAAAAATTACATTTCTGTATCTGGTAAAGACGTGTCTCAGAAAACTACATAAAATGTGTTACATACAAGAACGTTGTATACCACTATAATGTAAAAATTGTGCACTAGAATAATTTGTTTGATCCGACCATTGGTTTGGGCAAAACAACAACGGAAAAATGACACTTTCATACAAGTAATTTGTTTTGACTGATTATTTTACAGCACTAGAGCAAAAATTTATTGTTTTGGGACATAGCTTTTCGCCCTGGGACAATATTTTTGCGTTAATCGGAGAAAAGAAGAGTAATAGATCTCAGGGTTACCAAGCGAATGGAAGTATGTAATATCTGAAGCCTGTTTCATAACACCTGATACTATGAAGGAAATAAACTAGAACGACTTTTTTGCTGAAGAATGCTGTGCTTTAAGTAATTAGGAACTGTGACCGAAACTTGAAAATTACTAGTTACATGGTTGAATAGCGATGAAGAATCCAAATTCAGTGTATTTGCATCTTATTGTTAGTCATAACGTCATTGAACAATGTGTACGACATTCTCTACTAAAAACAAAGGCGAAACTCAACCTTCAGTTAACATCCTTATACCAGTTTTGAGGTTTCCTACTTCTCTGCTATTCACACTACGGTGCCTGAAAGGAGAGAGATCTCTACATCGACGCAAAAACGCTTCCAAAACAAGAGTTTTGCTGTCCAGATCCCAGCTGATACAGATCTTGATTACTAGTGTCAGGAATGTTATATGACCATTTTCAGATCATACATCAATTATAAAGACCCTACGTGCGCAACATTGCCATCTGGCCATTGAAAACATGGAGTTAAATTCACAGAAATGGTGCTCTCATGAAACACAGAGTACACTAAAATAAAAGCCATAACTCATGAGCAAGGAACAGAGGTGTCCAATACATCAGAGGACATCCATTGCTGTCGGATATCTTCATGTTGATAACCGGCTCCGTACTGGCTACACAAGGATCACACAGCGGCGGTAGATAAATGTCACGCTGTACACATGCTTACTATACAAATGCAGTGCAGCCTCATTAGGTCAGACCTGAGAACGAACCAGTTGGTCCGAAACTTCTCGCTAAAATATATGCATTGCAAACGGTTCAAATGGTTCTAAGCACTATGGGACTTAACATCTGAGGTCATCAGTCCCCTAGACTTAGAACTACTTAAACCTAACTAACCTAAGGACATCACACACATCCATGCCGGAGGCAGGATTCGAACCTGCGACCGTAGCAACAGCGCGGTTCCAGACTGAAGTGCCTAGAACCGCTTGGCCACAGCGGCCGGCATATGCATTGCAGCTGTGACGGATTTATAACAAACACTTCATAAGAAGTTAGTCCAACCGATTGCCTACCGTCATGAATATGACGTTCTTTAACGTTGTTGTATCACTAGACTTGCAGAACTGCATTCTGTTACTTCGAAGCAAGCTAAAAAGAAGTCCACTAATGTTTTTTACGTAATAAGATTAGGCTATTCTGCACATAGAAAGATCGCTCTTCTGCCGCTACCCAGTCCAAATGTTAAGCGCAGTAGTTTCAATTACTTATATGCAATACTTGGTTTTAACAACCACTTTCACACTATTTCTCTACCGTATCTCTCTAGCATCGCACGGGAGAAATGCTCTTAAATATTTCCGTTCCACCTCTGATTTCTATTATTTTAGTACAGTGACAGTTTCTATGGATGTCAACAAAACATTTTAGCACTCAGAGAACGTTCGTCATTGACATTTCGTGAAAACATCTCGCCGCAATGAAAAACGACTTCGTTTTAATGATTGCCACACCAACTCATGTATCATATCCGTGACACTCTCTCCCTTATTTAGTTATAATACAAAACGAGCTGCCCATCTTTTTAGTTTTTAAAGTAATTAAATAACCTTGGTGTAGCGTGGTGGATAAGTTGTTTAGTGTCAGACTACAAAGCAAATGTCCCATGTTCAATCCTTAGTTTGCCCTCAGATTTCTTTGCCTCTTTTCGCTTCGTTTGACATTGCAAATTATTTGTCCACGCAAATAACCCAAGCTTTAAAACTTTCTACCTAAGTTACTTCAAAAGAAGGAAGAAGAGAAATAGTGTGAAAGTGGAAGGAGGGAAGTAGGTTACAGTACGCTTGTTCGCCCACTGCTTGAATACTGCTCAGCAGTGTGGGATCCGTGTCAGATAGGGTTGATAGAAGAGATAGAGAAGATCCAACGGAGAGCAGCGCGCTTCGTTACAGGATCATTTGGTAATCGCGAAAGCGTTACGGAGATGATAGATAAACTCCAGTGGAAGACGCTGCAGGAGAGACGCTCAGTAGCTCGGTACGGGCTTTTGTTGAAGTTTCGAGAACATACCTTCACTGAGGAATCAAGCAGTATATTGCTCCCTCCTACGTATATCACGCGAAGACACCATGAGGATAAAATCAGAGAGATTAGAGCCCACACAGAGGCATACCGACAATCCTTTTTTCCACGAACAATACGAGACTGGAATAGAAGGGAGAACCGATAGAAGTACACGAGGTACCCTCCGCCACACACCCTCAGGTGGCTTGCGGAGTACGGATGTAGATGTAGATGTAGAAGACAAGGGCATAATAACGCCTAATAGAACCATATCTAACAAAGCACTGTAATGTTCAAACTATCACTCGCATTTTTTCCCCTTATTCCGCCTCAGTTACACTATGTAGGTGATTGTTGCGCAAACACGTTCTCCGCGTACACGTACACCATAATTACTCTACCACGCAAACATTGGGGTTACACTCATCCGGGGAGGGGGGGTGGGGGGGTGTCTGCTGTAGCCTGTGGTGGGGTTGTGAACCACTGAGGGCTACGGCGGAGACGAAGCCTCTCCGTCGTTTATAGGTCCCCAGTTCCATACAATACAATAACAGCTTTACCTTGCGTACCACTGAACGGAATATTGTATCAGGGAGACAGCCGATTAGGTCAATATTGTCAATACGACTACATAGCCATACAACAATAAGCAAAACTTAAGGACGGAAGTAAGTTTCGCATGAAGTTTCACTGGCAAGTGATAGAGCTCGGTGATACTTGAACCATATATTGAAAGAACTGCTACATCATAGCACAGAAAAATGAAAGAAATACACGACACGAACAGAAATGACACTTTTGTTCGAAGACAAGAATTACAGTTACACTGAAATCGCCGCCTTTCATGATGGGCCCCTGGACATTACAAACGGTGGCACATGGTCCACAATAGGGTGTGTGATGACCATAGAGGGCAACGCATGCACTACAACGGGCTCCCATGCTGCGCAGAAGGTTGGCAAGGAGTTCCTGTGGCAGGACGTTCCATTCCTCTAACGGAGGGGTTGACACCTGCACAATGGCCTTTGGCGCATGCTGACGTCGAAATTATTGTTTGTAGATTCACAGTGGATTTAAATTCAACACAAAGACGAAGCCCTCCAGGAGGCTTTGATAAGATGAATAAGACAGAAGACCATTAACTAGCCTGGAGAGGAGCACTGTCTTGGCATTCTTTAAGTTCAGTTCCAGCTTTGTCTCTAAGTGCATGAGGAACGGGATGTGCACGAGAAAACTTAGGTTGCGAATTGTCCTTATTGTCACGTGCACCATGAAATTATTTGCTCTTCTAAGTCTTCCAGAAAATAGATCAGGAAACTGCTCAGTCAAATAAGGAACACTGTCTTTTGGGTTGAAAGCTGAAAGTACACTACTGGCAATTAAAATTGCTACACCTCGAAGATGACGTGCTACAGACGCGAAATTTAACCGACAGCAAGAAGATGCTGTGATATGCAAATGATTAGCTTTTCAGAGCATTCACACAAGGCTGGCGCCGGTCGCGACACCTACAACGTGCTAACATGAGAAAAGTTTCCAACTGATTTCTCATATACAAACAGCAGTTGACCGGCGTTGGTCAAATGGTTGGTGAAATGTTGTTGTGATGCCCCGCGTAAGAAGGGGAAATGCGTACCATCATGTTTCCGACTTTGATAAAGGCCGGATTGTAGCCTATCGCGATTGCGGTTTATCGTATCGCGACATTGCCGCTCGCGTTGGTCGAGATCCAATGACTGTTAGCATTATATGGAATCGGTGGGTAATACGGAACGCCGTGCCGGATCCCTCGTATCACTAGCAGTCGAGATGACAGGCATCTTTCCGCATGGCTGTAACGGATCATGCAGCCACATCTCGATCCCTGAGTCAACAGATGGGGACGTTTTGCAAGACAAAAACCATCTGCATGAACACTTCGACGACGTTTGCAGCAGCCTGGACTATCAGCTCGGAGTCCATGGCTGCGGTTACCCTTGACGCTGCATCACAGACAGGAGCGCCTGCGATGGTGTACTCAACGACGAACCTGGGTGAACGAATGGCAAAACGTCATTTTTTCCGATGAATCCAGGTTCTGTTTACAGCATCATGATGGTCGCATCCGTGTTGCGCGACATCGCGGTGAACGCACATTGAAAGCGTGTATTCGTCATCGCCATACTGGCGTATCACCCGGCGTGATGGTATGGGGTGCCATTGGTTACACGGTCACCTCTTGTTCGCATTGACGGCACTTTGAACAGTGGACGTTACATTTCTGATGTGTTACGACCTATGGCTCTACCCTTCATTCGATCCCTGCGAAACCCTACATTTCAGCAGGACAATGCACGGCCGCACGTTGCAGGTCCTGTACGGGCTTTTCTGGATACAGAAAATGTTCGACTGCTGACCTGGCCAGCACATTCTCCTGATCTCTCAACAATTGAAAACGTCTGGTCAATGGTGGCCGAGCAACTGGCTCGTCACAATACGCCAGTCACTACTCTTGATGAACTGTGGTATCGTGTTGAAGCTGCATGGGCAGCTGTACGTGTACAAGCCATCCAAGCTCTGTTTGACTCAATGCCCAGGCGTATGAAGGCCGTTATTACGGCCAGAGGTAGTTGTTCTGGGGACTGATTTCTCAGGATCTATGCACCCAAATTGCGTGAACATGTAATCACATGTCAGTTCTAGTACAATATATTTGTCCAATGAATACCCATTTATCATTTGTATTTCTTCTTGGTATAGCAATTTTAATGGTCAGTAGTGTAAATTGTCTTGAATACAAAAACCAAACAAATGAAAGGAATCTAAAACAAAAATATTTTCACGGTCTCATGAACGCAGAATGGTAGATGTCACTGATCTGATGCGAGACTGGAATCAGGCAAACTAGTTGTAACAAGCACTGGAATGTCCTGACCATTATACGCAGTAAGTAGCATGCAAGATTTTGTCAGTTGTTCATAAACGGTACAATTAAGCAACGTAACGGAAGCGCCAGTGTATAACTAAAGTCGCACATGCCGTCCGGCAATGACTAAGTTCACAAACATTTTGTTGGACTGTCGCTGCACAGCACCTGGATGGAGTGTAGGCATTTCCTGAATTCGGTCATTACCAGTACCGCTGGCGTGTTCAGAAAAAAAGTACGTTGACTGAGTGAGAAGGTGCTCCGCGCTTGCGAGAGCGAATGTCGGTAGAGTTTCTAATTCTTTTGCAGGCATACAGATTGTACATGAACTGGCCTTCCACAAGCAAACCAAGTCGGGTTCTGCGAAGGGCAGTTTTGTCGCTTGCGTGTGGGAAAGCAGCAGGGACACGATTTCATAGCAGACGCACGAGTTGAGACTATTTCACTTTGTTCACAGCGCATTGGCCCGTTTGCGTTCATTGGTCGGTCGCAAGGCCACACCTCTTTGCCACTTTGCGTTACCCTGCAAATGGAAGCTACCTCAAAGTTTTCCATGGCAGTGTCACACGCGTACTGATGTTCAATAATTTGTAACATTTGCTTCAAGGTAGGATCAGAGTGTTTGAGAATTTGTTTACGAATCCTACTGTGTGGCACACTGTACGCAAATCCATCATGAATCATTTCCCGACTGTAGTACTGTGCAGAGCTACACTGGAAACGACGCTTTCGTGTCAAACCCTGAAGTTCAGTGACCCACTTACGGTACGTCTGTTCTGACTTTTTCCGTTGTCGAAAGAACTTTTAACGAGCTGCACGAATCTATAGGTAATCCTCGTAATACTTAGTGAGCGTGGAAACTAAAATTTCAAAAACTGGCAACTCCGGCCTACTAGTCGGGAATAACTTTTGAGCGAGGCGCTAAACTCCTGTGCCGGCCGCTGACAGCAAATAAAGTTTCACAGTACCTTACACTTGATGTGTAGCACAATGAGCGCTGACCTGAGAGCAGTACTCGTTCTATCCCTGTTGCTGGTCATTGAAAGCTGGGAACGGTGCAATGCACAGAGTCGGTACCGTAGATGGGGCTGGCTGTTTTGGCGGAGCTGATGCAGCAGCGGCCTGTGCAGTAATGAGTTGCTGGACTGCCGCCATCAACTGCGACGTTTGGTGGTTAAGAAACTGAATAAATGGAATTAGATCAAAGCCAGCAGCTGAATACACGGCATTAGATCTAAGCCAGCAGCAACCGGAGGGGTAGGCGCAAGTGGTGTAGAAGCCTGTTAGAGGCAATTTTAATTGTTCAGATGGTTCAAATGGCTCTAAGCACTATGGGACTTAACATCTGGGGTCATCAGTCCCCTAGATTCATAACTACTTGAACCTAACTAACCTAAGGGCATCACACACATCCATCCCCGAGGCAGGATTCGAACTTGCGACCGTAGCAGCAGCGCGGTTCCAGACTAAATCGTTTAGAACCACTCTTCCACAGAGGCCGGCCCATTTTAATGAGAGGAGCGCTGCAACAAAATAATTATACACAAACAGCGAAAGCATTGCGGCTAGACTGCAAGAAAGAACACAGTAGCAATGTTGTTGTTGTGGTCTTCAGTCCTGAGCCTGGTTTGATGCAGCTCTCCATGCTACTGTATCCGATAGAAGCTTCTTCATCTCCCAATACCTACTGCAACCTACATCCTTCTGAATCTGCTTGGTGTATTCATCTCTTGGTCTCCCTCTACGATTTTTACCCTCCACGCTGCCCTCCAATGCTAAATTTGTGATCCCTTGATGCCTCAGAACATGTCCTACTAACCGGTCCCTTCTTTTTGTCAAGTTGTGCCACAAACTCCTCTTCTCCCCACTTCTATTCAGTACCTCCTCACTAGTTATGTGATCTACCTATCTAATCTTCAGCATTCTTCTGTAGCAACATATTTCGGAAGATTCTATTCTCTTCTTGTCTAATCTATTTATCGTCCACGTTTCACTTCCATACATGACTACACTCCATACAAATACTTTCAGAAACGACTTCCTGGCACTTAAATCTATACTCGATCTTAACAAATTTCTCTTCTTCAGAAACGCTTTCCTTGCGATTGCCAGTCTACATTTTATATCCTCTCTACTTCAACCATCATCAGTTATTTTGCTCCCCAAATAGCAAAACTCATTTACTACTTTAAGGGTCTCATTTCCTAATCTAACTCCCGCAGCATCATCCGATTTAATTCGACTACATTCCATTATCCTCGTTTTGCTTTTGTTGATGTTCATCTTATATCCTCCATTCAAGACACTGTCCATTCCGTTCAGCTGCTCTTCTAGGTCCTTTACTGTCTCTGACGGGATTACAATTCCATCGGCGAACCTCAGAGTTTTTATTTCTTCTCCATGGATTTTAATTGCTACTCCGAATTTTTCTTTTGTTTCCTTTAGTGCTTAATCAATATACAGATGGAATAACATCGGGGAGAGGCTACAGCCCTGTCTCACTCCCTTCCCAACCATTGCTTCCCTTTCATGCCCCTCAACTCTTATAACTGCCATTTGGCTTCTATACAAATTGTAAATAGCCTTTCGCTCCCTGTATTTTACCCCTGTCACCTCCAGAATTTGAAAGAGAGTATTCCGGTCAACATTTTGAAAAGCTTTCTCTAAGTCTACAAATGCTAGAAATATATGTTTGTCTTTCCTTAATCTATTCTCTAAGGTAAGTCGTAGGGTCAGAATTGCCTAGCGTGTTCCAACATTTTTACGGATTTGTGCCTCTGAACGGAAAGAGAGAAATATTAGTGACGCGCTGGACGGAACAGCGTAGGTTCTGGAATCCTCGTCGCCACATGTTGTGTCGGTTACTGTTGAGAGTCAACACCGACACAAACAAGAAAGAAGTTGCGATGGCCGTTGGTAGCAGTCCGTAATGATCTGTACATAGCACTAGACTTTTAATTGAACACTTTCTTTCTAAAACGAAAATAAACTCTCTTCCTCTGCTTCCGACAGGCCGGTACTTTTAAGTGTTACTACTCGCAGAGCGCAGGCTAAGTGACATCTTTATATTACTCAGCACTGATGCTCTCAAAGTCTACGACCGAACTCGGGCGTTCAGCGACGGGCGGCTGGTTAAATCAGCGTTGACAGCGGGCGCAGAACTCTGTCTTCCTGGAGATGTAGAAGTGCCCGCTCTTTCCAGTGGCGCGCGGGTCTTCGCCCTCTCGATGCCGTTTCGCGGCGCTGCGATGATCAGCCTGCTATTTGCGTCCAATAATGCGACAGGAAGCAGCAGAGCCAAACATACACAGCTAGTGTTAAACAATGTTTATCAGCCTGCACAATTTAAATACAATAAAAAAGATAAATTTCACAACCTCACAGGAGCACAATGAAATTTTTCTTAAACCCATGTTAAAATCTGCATAACAAATGAACACAACATTAAGATAATTCGCGTTTGTGTAAATGCTTAACACAATCAAACCTTTCCATACTCTGAACCCGCAAGACTATCTTGTACTAGGACTTCCCTTTTGCAATATAAATTGATACCAAGGTATAACATTAAGTCATATTATAAGACACACTCATAAGAATTAGGCAACTTCTAAAACTTCAGCGCTTGGCAATGAAGTCGCCGGGCACACGAACCTCAGACTAAGGAGTAATGCAGGTGATGCCAGTATAAATAGGCACTAATTAAGTAACAAACAATTAATAAAAAAACAGCGCCTCAGCCTTTCAACATTCCCTGAGAACAGACGTACATGAAATCCTTTATACAAATAATACTTCACAATCAGCTTAGAAAGTAGAAATATGATACAAATGGTTGATAAGGGAACACAGAATTAATAAGGCGGAGCGTCCAGCAATCTGATCGGTCACTAATTACAGACTGGCCCAGTTTTACAGGTTTACATTCATATTTCGAGCGAAGGTGCATCCGCAAAGGCGGCGGTGGAACAAGCGAAAAGCTTAACGACATGACAGAGGCAGGAACAAAGACAACAGAAATGCTTAACTTTAAGACGAGATCGAGACAGAAGGCCAGGAACCTGGAGCCCGGTCTAACGTAACACAGTTCCAGTGGCAACGACCAAGTCGTCAAGCCCCAGTGCCATGTCCCACTATACCGGACGAAATACACTGAGCTCAGAAAAACTGAAACATAAATCGGCTACAACAGCACAGTTGCAACTGCACATTCACATTACACAGAAGAATAAAACATATCAAAACAGGAAGGATCGCACCAAAAACTCAACACTTAAGAATTCATTTAGACACTGCAGTGCACGTGTAAATAAGATTGTTCTTTTAAAGGTAATGGCAACAGCTGAGTATTACTTTAAACGGCCAAAGCCCACCTAAACTTTACTTTCATAGAATCTGGTGTAGTTTCACAAGACAGCCGGCCAGTGTGGCCGTGCGGTTCTAGGGGCTTTAGTCTGGAACCGTGTGACCGCTACGGTCGCAGGTTCGAATCCTGTCTCGGGCATGGATGTGTGTGATGTCCTTAGGTTAGTTAGGTTTAAGTAGTTCTAAGTTCTAGTGGACTGATGACCACAGATGTTAAGTCCTATAGTGCTCAGAGCCATTTGAACCATTTTTCACAAGACAACATCCTCTTTCGTTAAGGTGCAAATTCTGGTACTCAATGACCAAGATTACAACAAATTTAGATATACCATCACTCAATAATATGGAGCTCACCGTGTTTCCTTACATATAGCTGCAGGTCCTTCCTCAAGTGGTTGAAAACTAGGATGGAAAGCCCAAGCCCCGTTATCATGGTATGTTTGACACAACCTTAACATATCAGACTCGTCGCTGAAGACTACGTAACATTATCAAATATATATAAGCACACAACTGAACCTGTTTAAATCAAACACACGCCATATGCCCAGGCGAACAGTTAATGCCAGACGACGCTCCGGGAAGCTCTTCTTCTCAACATGCACTGTGTGGCGAGAAAGCCAAACACCACCCCTCGTGCCGAAACCCGAAACCTTTCCACCGTCTCCGGCCGCAGCACTCCAGTAATATCACGCGCAATGAGCATGCGTACCATGTAGGGGCCGATCTGCCGACCGTATTGTAACCACAACCGACAGACCACACAGTGGGAGCTGCTTCGTCGACGTCGCAGACGTAAATAGCCGATCCCGCGATGAAAAACTGACTCGCGGTCAGCCAAAGCGAAATCGATGGTATAGATGACACTACAAGAAAGGGGTACTGGCGCCAGGCGCGCAACCTACCAGGTATGCAGTCGATGATCTATTTTGTGACGGCTCCCAAACCCAAGGTCCTCGGCGGTACTTTTGGGGCAGCCACCATAAATTGTATAAAGCGTGGGTAGTGACCAGGATGTAGCTATGTCTGTTGGCCGAAAAATAGTTAATGACAAGAAATGCGCCAGCTAGAATGAAGAGATAACTTATCTTTATTTCTGACGAAACGTGCACCAGCAATACAAGTCCAAGTAATATCCAAGAGTAATCCGCGTACTGAGCCTAGTCGCATACAATAGCAAATATCACACTGCAATGGCTCCGCTATAAACTCCACGAAAGGCTAGCAATAGACAATCGACAATAGACTGTTCGTCTCGGGGCCAGCGCTCCTCCTTATATGCAAAAGGCAGAGGGCGCTGCGGACCCGAGCTCAGCCATGGCACGACCTCTTCCGTCGGCGGTAACGCCCTGAGACGCCGACGGCCGCGACAGGAACAGTGGCTAAAATGGCTCTGAGCACTATGCGACTTAACTTCTGAGGTCATCAGTCGCCTAGAACATAGAACTAATTAAACCTAACTAACCTAAGTACATCACACGCATCCATGCCCGAGGCAGGATTCGAACCTGCGACCGTAGCGGTCGAGAACCGCACGGCCACTCCAGCCGGCGGAACAGTGGCCAGCGATGTCACGGTCAGGGCGAGCGTGCGCGAGTTGGTTGGTTGGTTGGGTCCGTGGATACAACAATCCAGGACTGCACACAGACAATAAATGAATAGAAAATTGGTAAAAGTGGTGCAAAAGAAGTGTGCTGAAAATAAAATGAGGAGGAAGAATTGTGGAAAATTAATATGTCTTGCTAACAGAACACCTCCTGAGGCATAAAGGGACCGCCACTTTAGCAATGGAAGAACGTGGAGGTGATACAAACTGCAGAGGAAGACCAAAGGCCTGATAACACTAAGCAGATTCATATGTACGTAGCGGGTAGATTGCAGTAGTTATTTTGAGATGAAGAATCTTACAATGGGAAGATTTGATTTAAGAGCGTCTTCAGTCGAGTCTTCGGAATGAAGACCGCGGTAACAAGCGTGAACCATGCTGCCGCTCGCGTTGGGGCTATTTGTAGATTTACGTCTTCTGTTGGAGGCCAGACCGTATCGTTTAGTTGACATGGTTGTGTTTGTTTGTCTTCTTCTCGTGTTGACTGTTGCCACTTGGTTTCGCAAGCGTTGCCTGTCCGCTAGTGGCAGCAGCGGCGGTTATCGATACGTAGTAACTGTGGCCCTACCTTTGGGGCGACGTCGTGCTTTTTCCGGGTCGTGTCAGTGTGCAGTTCGGTTGGGGACTCAGGAGGAGCCAGGTCCGCGCAGTGCGAGAACACTCTGCGACCGCTGGCAGCGCGCGTGGACTGCCGGATCGAAGGCCTGTGGTCACGAGGGTGCACGACCTCGTCGTAAACCGGATCCTGCAAGCTTTCAGCTGAGTGCATTTGGAATCAAGGAGAGAAACCTCCACCATTGTGAGACCTTGCGATTCGCCAGTGACTTGGGTTCGTGTTGCTGCTTATAGTGTTGACGAGGCGAAGAGCAGCGAGTGTAGTGTTTGGGGAAGGCGGATCTGATTAGCTTCCCTGGAGTTCTAATTACTATTTATTGCGTTCAGTTTGTTACGGTTTGTTAAGTTCAACCAGCGGTATTTTTCCTGTCTCGTAGGCGCTAACGCCCCAGTTACCTGCCCTGGGGTTTAGTGTATGTAACGGCAGTGTACGCTTTCTCGCCTTGCCGCTGCTGTCTGGTGAGGCATGCAGTTTTGACAGCTTTCTTGATTTTAGTTTAATTGGCGATTCTTCTACTCTGGTGGTAGTAATTCCTTTCTCGTTCCAGGCGCTCTAAGCACAGTATTCTGCGCACGGAGTCCGGACCGCCCGTTCCCGCTTTGGCGTATTTTTACATCTTCGGTTTATTGGACCTCATCTAGCCTCAGCAAGATTATCATTAGTCACTCGTTAGACTGCCACTAGTCTGACTTATCATTTTGTGAAGTGAATGCAACTCTTGGTTGCCTATCTCAGCGCTCACGAAAATGTTTTTTGCTGGACCAACTTAGAGGTTGATGTCTGCGTTTTATTATTGTATTTGCTGTTATATTGTATGTTTCTAAAATTTTTTATGTAACTGCCATTCTTTCCATTACTGCAGGTTTAAATGGTTGTGATACCAAGTTTACCATCATTTTGTCTCACCCATTTGGTAATCAGTTGCCTGTGTTTTGAAATTAACGTTTGCTATTCCATTGCTGTTTTACAATGTGTTTGTTAATTTTCTTTAAAGGCTTTCAGCAGTGACTGTGGTTACTTGCATTAAAATTCTAATTGGGATCACACTGGCTTGTTTTTAAAACATTGTTTGCTGTCTCTGTATTTTATGCTCATGTGGTAAATTGCAACGCACTAAAAGCACTATTAACTACACAGTTGTTTATTCTTTGAGTAATAACCTGTGATATCTTTATTTATTGCTGAGTCTGGAATTACCGTTTTAAAATAAATATATGTAATTGCAAAAGGGAACCAATAGTAACTCGTAACCGAATCCCGCATTAAGTGATTGCTTGCGTCATCAACGAGCTACATAGTTGTAAATGAAACAGACATAATGAAAAGTGCTCTGTAGAACAAACTATATAAACTTCGCTTTGCGTACGCAACTTTCCGCATTTGTAAATACTTTGTTTACATACGCTGCGTCACATTTTTGCGGACGAACAACATGTTGTCATTTCGCCAGGCACCAAAGTACGGCCGGCCGGTGTGGACGAGCGGTTCTAGACGCTTCAGTCTGGAACCGCGCGACCGCTACGCTCGCAGGTTTGAATCCTGCCTCGGGCATGGATGTGTGTGATGTCCTTAGGTTAGTTAGGTTTAAGTAGTTATAAGTTCTAGGGGACTGATGACCTTAGATGCTAGGTTCCATAGTGCTCAGAGCCATTTGAACAATTTTTTGAACCAACGTACGTAACGTGCCATGCTACATGCTTTATATTCTCTCGCTCTACTCATCGAGAATTGATATTCACACTGGATACCGAGGTTCTCATCAACGTTCTGGCAAATATAAATTATATTAAAATATTTAATTGCAATGAAACTTTGCTAGAAATAATATATTCGTGGAATTGGCTACACGCTGAAGATTCATAGGACTTGCTGCTGTTATTTATTTATTCCAACGAGGGTTATTTTCCTTATAGCTGTATTTTGTTTTGATGATTGCCTTATTTACTGTGGTTAGACAAAAATACGGAATCACCGCGGGAAATACATCTTTGAACAGCAACGCATATACAACCGAGATTGCAGGTTGCGCTGTTGTGTTTGGCCACGAATGACACCCGAGAAAGTCCACAGTAAGTTGCAAATGTCAGTCGTCGTGACAACAGTGTTCTGTCTAGTTCTGATTAAATTACACTGATAAGCCAAAACATTATGACCATTGCCCACCGCGACAATAGATGCTTCCTGGTGCCGCTGCGGGCAGGTAGGGAAATCCATCCAGACAAGCGACTTTGACTAAGGGTGAACTATTATTACCCAGAGCCTATGAACGCGTACAACGGAAACGGTGAAGCTGGTTGAATGTTCACGTACTTCTGTCGTGAGCATCTACAGAAAGAGGTAGATGGACACTGAAACTACCACTACACGCTAAATGGATGGAAGTCCACGACTCTTCACACAGCGTGGAGTCGAGGGGCTTGTCTGCTCTGTAAAGTAGGATAGTTGTGATCTGTGGTATCTCCGTCGAAAGAGCACAATGCTGGTGCAGGCACAAGTGTTTCGTAGCACACCGTTCATCGTAGACTGTTGAACATGGAGCTCCGCAGCACACCATCCTATGTGTTCACATGTTGACCCAGCAACATAGGCAACTGAGACTGCAGTGGGCACGGGACCATCGGGATTAGATCACCGATCAATGGAAAAATGTCGACTCTTCGAGTGAATCAGATTTTTGCTACACCAAGTCGCTTGTCGTCCCTACAAACCCCACCATCGGGCTGAACGAGGACTTGAAACGTACAGCGCTCCAAGAAAGCTAGCTGGTAGTAGAAATATTAAGCTATAAGGGAGACAAAATGGCTCTGAGCACTATGCGACTTAACTTCTGAGGTCGTCAGTCGCCTAGAACTTAGAAATAATTAAACCTAATTAACCTAAGGACATAACACACATCCATGCCCGAGGCAGCATTCGATCCTGCGACCGTAGCGGTCGCTCGGTTCCAGACTGTAGTGCCTAGAATAGCACGGCCACTCCGGCTGGCTATGGGAGACATTCTCATGCGCTTGCATAGGACCTATGGCGTTGTTGTTGTTGTGGTCTTCAGTCCAGAGACTGGTTTGATGCAGCTCTCCATGCTACTCTATCCTGTACAAGCTTCTTCATCTCCCAGTACCTACTGAAATCTACATCCTTCTGAATCTGTTTAGTGTATTGATCTCTTGGTCTCCCTCCACAATTTTTACCCTCCACGCTGCCCTCCAATACTAAATTGGTGATCCCTTGATGCCTCAGAATATGTCCTACCAACCGATCCCTTCTCCTAGTCAAGTTGTGCCACAAATTCCTCTTCTCCCCAATTCCATTCAATACCTCCTCATTATATATGTGATCTACCCATCTAATCTTCAGCATCCTTCTGTAACACCACATTTCGAAAGCTTCTATTCTCTTTCTGTCTAAACTATTTATCGTCCACGTTTCGCTTCCATACACGGCCACACTCCAAACAAATACTTTCAGAAACGACTTCCTGACACTGAAATCTATACTCGATGTTAACAAATTTCTCTTCTTCAGAAACGCTTTCCTTGCGATTGCCAGTCTACATTTTATATCCGCTCTACTTCGACCATTATCAGTTATTTTGCTCTCCAAATAGCAAAACTCGTGGTAGTCATTGAAAATACGCTGACAGTTGCGAAAGACTGCGACCCCTTTATGCTTGATGTCTCCCAAGACGACAATATCATCTTACAGTAGTATAACTGTCCATGTCTGGGAGCCAGAACTGTGGTTCAGTGGTTTAAGGATCATTATAGTGAACTCACGTTCATGTCTCGGCGAATAAATTCTCCTGACTTTAATCCTATATAAACCATCTGGGCCGCCATCACGGCGTTCGCAAATCAGTGGTCCGTTTTTTACGCATATTATATGGCCTGTGCAGAGACATCTAATGCCACATACCTTCAGAATCCTTCCAACAAACTGCCGGATCCGTGATACACAGACCTGGCGATGTACTTCGTTCCATAGACCGACAAGCAAGCTGTTAAGCAGGTGGTCATAATGTTTTGGTTCATCAGTGTATGTCAGTAGCAACCGAGGTAGCCGAAGAGTGGTGGTGGTGGGTAGTGTTTAACGTCTCGTCGACAACGAGGTCGTTAGAGACGGAGCGCAAGCTCGGGTTAGGGAAGGATTGGGAAGGAAATCGACCGTGCCCTTTCAAAGGAACCATCCCGGCATTTGCCTGAAACGATTTAGGGAAATCACGGAAAACCTAAATCAGGATGGCCGGAGACGTGATTGAACCGTCGTCCTCCCGAATGCGAGTCCAGTGTGCTAACCACTGCGCCACCTCGCTCGGTCAGGTAGCCGAAGAGTTTGGTGTTTCAGAGGCACCGTATCGAAGATTTATACCACATAAAGGGAAATCAGAAGAACATCATCTGCTACATGAAAACGCAGACGAAAGTCAGAGCGTGACAGACGGTTATTCAAGAAGACTGGGTCGAAAAATGAGGACGGCAGCTGCAAAAAATCACTGTGGAACTGAATCTGGCATTCGCGAACGCTTTCGGTACCAAAACAACAACGAGAGCTCCAGGTAACTGTGTGGCGATCTGGAACTCCTAAATAACTCATCAGTGATGCAGAAGCCCTTAACAGGAAAAGGCGGTGCCGGGCCGTAAAACCATATAGCAATTAAGAAAGTCGGTTGTTCAGATGAGTCTTGTTCCATACAGTTTCTTACTTCTGACCGAATTTACGACCCAAGAGTGAACCGTGGTCGTTGTTGGGTGGTGATTTGGACAGCCATATCGTGATACTCCACGGGCCTCATCGTTATTCTGCTAGGACGCGCTACTACCAAGAATTACGCTACCATTTTGGCTGGTCATGTCCGTCCCATGGCACAAAATCTGGTCGCTAATGGTGACACCGTGCTGCAAGACTACAGGCCACCTGTTCACACAACTCGCATTATCCAGGGCTGAATGTGTTAGCGTGAGGACGAATTGTCGCATCTCCTCTGACCACTACGTTCACCTTACCTTATCGAGCCTTTGACATCTACTTTAGAGAAAAGGGAGCATGATCACTATCCACCATCATCGTTACATGAAGATGCCACTCTTGTTGAGGAAGATTGCTATAATATTCCCTTGAAACTTATACACCTCTATTTATCCATCCCTAGACGACTGGAAGCTGTTTTGATTACCAACGGGTCCCCACACGATGTCATGTATGGCAATGTGTTTTACTTTGGTGTTTAGTTATTTTCTCCGAATCCTGTATGTACAATCAACCAATTTCCAAGGAATATTGTCTCATTTTCGTGGACCTGTTAGAAGCGCTTCGTTGATCGAATGCCGTAAGTTCACTAACGTTCTATCAACGGAGGCGCCAGCGTGGCAGACGCGCTATAGGAGCCTCTCTTGATAATACGGTAGTTGCAATATCTACGGCACCCTATTAATGAAGCGTGTATAACAGTTATATGAACGTGGGACGTTACTGTCTTTTGTTGGCTGTACAAACGTGAGACAAAGATCAAAGTAATATAAAAAATGCAGCTGTAAGGAAATTGATTTCCATAGAGTAAATAAAAAAATATCATTCAGCATACGCTAAATCGTTTCATATCGAAAAGGAAACATTTATAGCACTGCTTCATTTGGGGTCGGTGAACACAATACAGTGGATGGATCAGAGGGTACGTTAGGGCCAAAGTTGGGTTGGAAACGGAGGCTGCAGGGTACCAGATATGGCCGTGTAGTGGGAGCCACTTGGGGTCAATGACAGTATAGAAGCCGCAAAAAACTTAAATCGGCAAAACGGGCAACGATTTGAAAGTCGCAGTCTCGAATACCTCTTGTCATGAAAACTGAAAATGGCCGGGAGAGCGGTGTGCTGACCACACGCCCCTCCATATCCGCATCCAGTGTTGCCTAAAGGCTAAGGATGACGCGGTGGTCGTCACTGCCGTTAGGGTCTTCCGAGGCCTGTTTGGACGCAGTTCAGAGTTAATCTCGAATGCCAGTCGTGAATCCTTACCATTGTACTCCATTTGAAGCACTATACTGAATACAAAATTAATTTTGGAAACTGCAAGCCACTACCACCGTAGCATAAATTCCTTCACCAACCCAAGTAAGTTAGTATTTCGGAATTCGATTGAAGATCTGCCGCCAACATGAGTAACTCACAAGCAGCTACCCTTGCTGTAGGAAAGCTACTTAAATCACTTAATAAAGGCAAGTCCCCTGGTCCAGATTGTATACCAACTAGTCTGCTATCAGAGTATGCTTATACAATAGCTCAGTCCTATGCAATCGCTCGTTTGATGAAAGATCCATAACTAAGGACTGGAAAGGACTGGAAACTTACACAGTTCACAGCAGCACTCAAGAAAGGAAGTACGATTAGTCCGATGAATTATAGTCCTGTGTCACTGACTTAGATTTGCAGAGGGTTTTTGGAACATAGGCTGTATTCAAACATTGTGACTTACCCCGAGGATGACGATTTGTTCACACACATTCAGCACGGATTCAGAAAATATTGTTCTTGTGAAACACAATTAGCTCTTTATTCTCAGGAGGTAATGAGTGTTATCGATTTGAGATCTCAAATTTATTGTATATTTATAGATTTTCAAACGACTTTTGATACCGTTCCTCTGTAGCAGCTTGTAATTGAGTAACGTGACTGTGCAGTATCATGTCACTTGTGCGACTGGACTCGTGATTTCCTGTCGGAAAGTTCCCAGCTTGTAATAATTGACGGAAAGTCACCGAGTAAAACGGATGTGATACCTGTCGTTCCAGGAGGTAGTGTTAAAAGCCCTCTGCAGTTCCTAATTTATAAATCCGTGGACTAGGGGCAGCGTCTTTGATTCATAATCAAAAACGTCTTCGGTCCCGGGTTCGATCCCCGCCACTGCCTAAATTTTGATAAATAATCAGCATTGGCGGCCGAAGACTTCCCCCATAAGAAGTCAGCCTCATTCTGCCAACGGCCTTGTCAAAGAGGACGGAGGAGCGGATAGAGGTTCAGGGCACTCTCTTGTCCTAGGGGTGGGAAATTGCCCCTAAAGGCGGAAGAATCAGCAATGATCAACGACATGAGGATGCAGAAGGCAATGGAAACCACTGCATTAAAGACACGTAACGTGTATCCACAAGACATGTGGCCTGTAATTGAAGAAGTGCCATGATGATCTCTCCATTGGCAAAAGATTCCGGAATAGTCCCCCATTCGGATCTCCGGGAGGGGAGTGCCAAGGGGGAGGTTACCATGAGAAAAAGATTGAATAATCAACGGAAGGATAACGTTCTACGAGTCGGGGCGTGGAATGTCAGAAGCTTGAACGTGGTAGGGAAACTAGAAAATCTGGAAAGGGAAATGCAAAGGCTCAATCTAGATATAGTAGGGGTCAGTGAAGCGAAGTGGAAGGAAGACAAGGATTTCTGGTCAGATGAGTATCGGGTAATATCAACAGCAGCAGAAAATGGTATAACAAGTGTAGGATTCGTTATGAACAGGTAGGTAGGGCAGAGGGTGTGTTACTGTGAACATTTCAGTGACTGGGTTGTTCTAATCAGAATCGACAGCAGACCAACACCGACAACGATAGTTCGGGTATACATACCGACGTCGCAAGCTGAAGATGAACGGATAGAGAAAGTGTATGAGGATATTGAAAGGGTAATGCAGTATGTAAAGGGGGACGAAAATCTAACAGTCATGGGCGACTGGAATGCAGTTGTAGGGGAAGGAGTAAAAGAAAAGGTTACAGGAGAATATGGGCTTGGGACAAGGAATGAAAGAGGAGAAAGACTAATTGAGTTCTGTAACAAGTTTAGGCTAGTAATAGCGAATACCCTGTTCAAGAATCACAAGAGGAGGAGGTATATTTGGAAAAGGCCGGGAGATACGGGAAGATTTCAATTAGATCACATCATGGTCAGACAGAGATTCCGAAATCAGATACTGGATTGTAAGGCGTACCCAGGAGCAGATATAGACTCAGATCACAATATAGTAGTGATGAAGAGTAGGCTGAAGTTCAAGACATTCGTCAGGAAGAATCAATACGCAAAGAAGTGGGATACGGAAGTGCTAAGGAATGACAAGATACGTTTGAAGTTCTGTAACGCTATAGATACAGCAATAAGGAATAGCGCAGTAAGCCGTACAGTTGAAGAGGAATGGACATCTCTAAAAAGGGCCATCACAGAAGTTGGGAAGGAAAACAAAGGTACAAAGAAGGTAGCTGCGAAGAAACCATGGGTAACAGAAGAAACACTTCAGTTGATTGATGAAAGGAGAAAGTACAAACATGTTCCGGGAAAATCAGGAATACAGAAATACAAGTCCCTGAGGAATGAAATAAACAGGAAGTGCAGGGAAGCTAAGACGAAATGGCTGCAGGAAAAATGTGAAGACATCGAAAAAGATATGATTGTCGGAAGGACAGACTCTGCATACAGTAAAGTCAAAACAACTTTTGGTGACATCAAAAGCAATGGTGGTAACATTAAGAGTGCAACGGGAATTCCATTGTTAAATGCAGAGGAGAGAGCAGATAGGTGGAAAGAATACATTGAAAGCCTCTATGAGGGTGAAGATTTGTCTGATGTGATAGAAGAAGAAACAGGAGTCGATTTAGAACAGATAGGGGATCCAGTATTAGAATCGGAATTTAAAAGAGCTTTGGAGGACTTACGGTCAAATAAGGCAGAAGAGATAGATAACATTCCATCAGAATTTCTAAAATCATTGGGGAAAGAGGTAACAAAACGACTATTCACGTTGGTGCGTAGAATATATGAGTCTGGCGATATACCATCTGACTTTCGGAAAAGCATCATCCACACAATTACGAAGACGGCAAGAGTTGACAAGTGCGAGAATTATCGCACAATCAGCTTAACAGCCCATGCGTCGAAGCTGCTTACAAGAATAATATACAGAAGAATGGAAAAGAAAATTGAGAATGCGCTAGGTGACGATCAGTTTGGCTTTAGGAAAAGTAAAGGGACGAGAGAGGCAATTCTGACGTTACGGCTAATAATGGAAGCAAGGCTAAAGAAAAATCAAGAGACTTTCATAGGATTTGTCGACCTGGAAAAAAGCGTTCGACAATATAAAATGGTGCAAGCTGTTCGAGATTCTGAAAAAAGTAGGGGTAAGCTATAGGGAGAGACGGGTCATATACAATATGTACAACAACCAAGAGGGAATAATAAGAGTGGACGATCAAGAACGAAGTCCTCGTATTAAGAAGGGTATAAGACAAGGCTGTGGCCTTTCGCCCCTACTCTTCAATCTGTACATCGAGGAAGCAATCATGGAAATAAAAGAAGGGTTCAGGAGTGGAATTAAAATACAAGGTGAAAGGATATCAATGATACGATTCGCTGATGACATTGCTATCCTGAGTGAAAGTGAAGAAGAATTAAATGATCTGCTGAACGGAATGAACAGTCTAATGAGTACACAGTATGGTTTGAGAGTAAATCGCAGAAAGACGAAGGTAATGAGAAGTAGTAGAAATGAGAACAGCGAGAAACTTAACATCAGGATTGATGGTCACGAAGTCAATGAAGTTAAGGAATTCTGCTACCTAGGCAGTAAAATAACCAACGACGGACGGAGCAAGGAGGACATCAAAAGCAGACTCGCTATGGCAAAAAATGCATTTTTGGCCAAGAGAAGTCTACTAATATCAAATACCGGCCTTAATTTGAGGAAGAAATTTCTGAGGATGTACGTCTGGAGTACAGCATTGTATGGTAGTGAAACATGGACTGTGGGAAAACCGGCACAGAAGAGAATCGAAGCATTTGAGATGTGGTGCTATAGACGAATGTTGAAAATTAGGTGGACTGATAAGGTAAGGAATGAAGAGGTTCTACGCAGAATCGGAGAGGAAAGGAATATGTGGAAAACACTGAAAGGAGAAGGGACAGGATGATAGGACATCTGCTAAGACATGAGGGAATGACTTCCTTGGTACTAGAGGGAGCTGTAGAGGGCAAAAACTGTAGAGGAAGACAGAGATTGGAATACGTCAAGCAAATAATTGAGGACGTAGGTTGCAAGTGCTACTCTGAGATGAAGAGGTTAAAGAGGTTAGCAGCATCAAACCAGTCAGTAGACTGATGACCAAAAAAAAACGGTCAAATGTGTGTGAAATCTTATGGGACTTAACTGCGAAGGTCATCAGTCCCTAAGCTTCACACTACCTAACCTAAATTATCCTAAAGACAAACACACACACACATGCCCGAGGGAGGACTCGAACCTCCGCCGGGACCAGCCGCACAGTCCATGACTGCAGCGCCTAATTTATAAACGACTTAGAAAACAATCTGAGAAGCCATCTTAAATTGTTTGAAGATAATACTGTCATTCAATGTCTAGTAACGCCGTTAGAAGACCAAAACCAATTTCAAAACGATATCGAAAAAAAAAATACCTGTGTGGTGCGAAAACTGGCAATTGGGGCTAAATAATGAAAATTGTGATTCCATCGACATGGTTACTACAAGGAATCCGTTAATTTTCGGTTATATGATAAACTACGCAAGCCTAAAGGTTGCCTATTCAACTAGATACTTAGAGATTATAATTACGAACAACTGAAATGTGAACGGTCCCATTGGTAATGCTGTGGGGAAGGGAAATGAAAGGCTGTGTTTCACTGGCAGAAAACTTAAAAGAAGCAGCAGATCAACTGAAGAGACCGTCTATGGTACGTTTCAAAAGGTCTTTACCAGAGTACTGCTGTGCAGTATGGGATCCTTATCAGATTGTACTGACGGAGGACATCGAAAAATTTCAAAGAAGGGAAGCTCGTTTTGAATATCACGAAACAGGGGAGAGGGCGTTACGGAAATGATACATAAACTGGAGTGGCAATCATTAAACCAAAGGCCTTTTTCTTTGTGTCGAAATCTTTTCACGAAATTTCAGTCTCCAACGTTCGCCTCCAAATGCGAAAATATTTTGTTTACAACCGCCTACACGGAGAAATAATCATTGTAATAATATCAGAGATCGCAAGGAAAGATGTAAGTGTTCGTTTTCCGCCGCGCTGTTAGAGAGTGGAAGGAGGAGGGAAATATTGTGAAAGTGGTTCGATTAAACCCCTGCCAGGCTCTTAATTGTGAATTGCAGAGTAGTCATGCAGATGCAGATGTCGATAAAGCGGCAACATAATCTACTCCAGGACTAGAAACAGCCTATAGGATAACTCTATGAGCTCATTTTTCTCTGATATCTTTATGCAAACGACAGCTTAATCTCGGGTAAAACCTTCTGCTGTCTTCTTCTCTTTCAGTCTTTCTCTCTCTCTCTGTCTCTCGCTCTGTGTTATGAACTGCGACGTCCACAAACACTGTGGGAGGGTGGAAAAAAAAAGAGAGAAAAGAAATCCCGTCCTCGGCTCCGTGTTGATCCGCGGAGATGTAATTAAACCGGTTTCATTCCTGTAAACGCCGCCATTCCGTAATGGGATGGCTGTGTGACGACTGCCGTGCGCTCCGCACTGCCAGAAATAAAAAGTAACACTGCTTTAATTACGACATGACCGGGCGCTGTTTGTTGTTCATTCGCATCGCATCCTCCTGTCGCTATCTCTTCCGTACGACACATTTTATTTTCCGGTCAGCGACCTCCGCGAATTGTTTACACTTCGCGAGAGAAACGCGGACGTGTCGGTGGCGGCCGAGGCGCGAACGTGAGAGGTTTGAGGTTTTCGGTGCAGGGGGGGGGGGGGGCGGAGTGGGAAGGGTGAACTAGAGGCTACAAAAACAAACGTTGCTTATGCCTGGACACGTGCTAGCCGTGAGGAGGAAAAATTACGGCGTGCTTCGGCGATGCGGTCGGCAGCGGCAGGCGCGCGGAGGAAAGCCAAGCCTCGGCAAATGTTTTCCCAGCGCCCGACGCCGGTGCGTCCGCACCCGCCGCGGTGCTGTACTCGCTGGTCCGCACCACAGGCGCCGCGTGCTGCGCCACTCTTCTCGCAGCCTCAAACACTTGCCACCGGGCACCGTTGCACCGTTACTAGCCGAGAACCTTCACATCTTACAGCGAGCGGAAGATACTGCCACTTTCGCTTGAGCAGTACCAACAGACGCGGAAAAAACGACGTAATTTTGCAGACATCCGACACATCTAGTACAGTAGTTCTCAACCTGAGGGAAAAATTAAATTTTCTGAGAGGTAAAAACAGAAGTCAATAAATCCGTAGAAAAACGTCATAGTTGCTCAGAATTTTGTCGTTGTCAACTGATCACTAGTTTCACACCTTGTCAGCCCATTTTAAAATCATTCTCAAGAACAAACTATAAGCTGTTCCGGTTTGTACAATAAGTAAAGCCATACACGAGAACAGAGATGTTTGGTAACAAGTTACATACCACTTAAGATTTTTTTTTTAAGTCATCTGACTTCTGACTGATTTGATGAGGCCCGCCACGATTTCCTCAGCTCCTCAGCTGTGCGAATGTGAACCTCTTCATCTCAGAATAGCACTTGCAGCCTACGTCCCCAATTATTTGTTGTGTATTCCAGTGTCTGTTTTCCTCTACAATTTTTATCCTCTACAGCTCGCTCTAGTACCTTGGAAGTTATTCCGTCATTTCTTAACAAATTTTCTACTATCCTGTCCCTTCTTCTTCTCAGTGTTTTCCATATATTTACAGCGCGGGATTAGCCGAGCGGTCTGAGGCACTGCAGTCATGGACTGTGCGGCTGGTCCCGGCGGAGGTTCGAGTCCTCCCTCGGGCATGGGTGTGTGTGTGTGTCTGTCCTTACGATAATTTAGGTTAAGTAGTGCGTAAGCTTAGGGACTGGTGACCTTAGCAGTGAAGTCCCATAAGATTTCACATCCATCTCATCTCCATATATTTATTCCATCGCCGATTCTCATTTCCACCCCTTACCTTATCGGTCCACGTACTTCTCAACATTCTTCTGTAGCTGAAAACATTCAACAGCCTAGATCGAGTAAATATTTCTTTATTTTTGAGACAACCGGTTTCGACAGACTTAGCTGTCATCTTCAGGTCCTAAAAATCTTTTTGTTATGTAAAGCTTCAATTTTTTAACCTGACACCAAATTTGCATGCGCATAAAGGGCAGCACTTTATTTCTATCCACATAACAACAAGGCGAGAGGTCAAACATAAAATGAACACGATTCACAACAAAAAGATTTTTTAAGACCTGAAGATGAAGCAAAGTTTGTCGAAACGTGTTGTTTAACTAAAGAAATATTAACGCGTTTAGGCTGTAGGATGTTTATAACCAGTAATACAGATTGCTCGCCGGCCGGTGTGGCCAAGCGGTTCTAGGCGCTTCAGTCTGGAACCGCGCGGCCGCTACGGTCGCAGGTTCGAATCCTGCCTCGGGCATGGATATGTGTGATGTCCTTAGGTTAGTTAGGTTTAAGTAGTTCTAAGTTCTAGGAGACTGATGACCTCACATGTTAAGTCCCATAGTGCTCAGAGCCATTTGAACAGATTGCTCGTTCGCTCTTCTAAAAACGAGAAAATTCAGTTCTTCTGTAGCACCGCTTCTCAAATGCTTCGATTGTCTTCTGTTCCGGTTTTCCTACAGTCCATATTTCCCTACTATACAATGCTTTGCTCCAAACGTACATTCTCAGAAATGTATTCTTCAAATTAAGGTCTATGTTTCGTACTACTAGGCTTCTTTTGACCAGGAAAGACCTTTTTGCCATTCCTAGTCTGCTCTTTATGTTCTCCTTGCTCCGTTCGTCATGGGTTATTTTGCTGCCCAGGTATGACAATTTCGTAACTGCTTCTACTTTGTTATCTCCAATCCTGGTGTTAAGTTTCTCACTGTTCATATTTCTGCTACTTCTCATTACTTTTGTCTTTCTCGATTTGCTCTCAGTCCGTGTTCTGAACTCATCATACTTTTCATTACATTCAGCAGATCTTGCAATTCTTCTTCGCTTTCACTGAAGATAACAATATCATAAGTGAATGTTTTCATTTATATCCTTTCATCATGAAAATTAATTCCACTTTCTTCATTGCTCCTTTGATGTATACATTGAACAGTACGGGCGAAAGATTACATCCTTGTCTTACACCCTTTCTAATCCGTGCACTTCTTTCTTAGTCTTCCACTCTCAACGTTCCCTCTTGGCTCTTGTACATGCTAAATAATATTCGTCTTTCCCTATAGCTAACTTCTATTTTTCTCAGAATTTCGGACATCCTGCACCAATTGACTGTGTCGTACGCTTCTTCGAGGTCGGAAAAGCCTATAAACATGTCTTCATTTGGCTTCAGTTTTGCTTCCATTATCAACCGCAATGCCAGAATTGTCTCTCTGATGGCATTACCTTACCTAAGGTCAAAGTGATCGTCATGAAACACATCCACAATTTCCTTTCCCACTCTTCTGTATAATATTCTTGTCAGCGACTTGGATGCATGAGCTGTTAAGCTGATTGCGCGGTAATTTTCACACTGTCAACTCTTGCAGTCTTCGGAATTGTGTGGGTGATTTTTTTCGGAAGGTCAGATGGTATACCACCAGACTCATAAATTCTACATACCCACGTCAATAGTCGTTTTGTTGCCACTTCCACTAATAATATTAGAAATTCTGTTGGGATGTTATGTATCCTATCTCCCTTAATTGATTTTAAGTCATCTAAAGCTGTTCATCGTAATGCTGGATCCCATGTCTCTTATACAATGTGTCCCACTGATCTTGACCACCCTAAATTAATGTTTGTCCAGATGCAAATTGTAAAATGTTTCGAGAAAATTTTCTTTAGCTGTCAGGTGAGCATCAATCAGCATGCTTGCCTTTGTCGTAGCTTTGTTTTTTACAAAGATATGAACAGCGGTATGGCTTTTCTGAATGTCATCCTGTATTTTTTATTCGGTAATTCATTTCCTCTCCTAAAAACCTATTCAAAAAAGGTATCACAGTGAACCATTCAGTGAAACACAATGTTATTAATTACATGACACAACATTAACATTGTCGCTTCCAGAGCTTAGTGCGGGTACTCGGGGTAATGGAACACAACCATGTGCTGACGTTGACAGAGGTCAAATGTAAACATAAGTAGAATGCACACACGTCATTCCGTCAATCATCGTCAGTTGAAGAGTTGTGTGAGTAGAATGTACACCAATGAATAGAAGGTAGAAATGCTACTCATCGATGGGGAATGTAAGTTAGCAGAACAGTAACTGCAATACTGATCTGTTATGTACGGGTACATTTAGTACAGTAGTTTAGTCCTTTTAAATATTGTTGTGCAGAGTAGGCATACAGTAAAAGCTGTCCTTCCTACAAACTGTGCCGGCATAACGTTTCTTTTATTGTTGTTGTCGTTGTCGTTGTTGTTGAAGGTAGGTGAAATGCTACGCAGGTAGTGGGACTGTACAGAGAGCGATATCCTGAGAAGAACCCACCTTCCCGACGGATGTTTTCTCGTCTCGATGCAACGCTCCACGAAACGGGATGTTTCAACCCACGACAACGCAATCGTCGCAGCACTCGCACAGACGAAGCTGGCGAAGTTACTGTTCTCGCTTCCGTTGCTATGAATCCACATGTGAGAACACGACAGCTTGAACAGGAGATTGGCATTCTTAAAACCAGTGTACATCGTATTCTGACACGTCCCAGGTTCCATCCTTACCATGGATAACTACATCAAGAATTGGATGGGCATGATTTCCAGAATCGTGTCCAATTCTGTCAGTGGGCACAGCAACAAATCCTCGCCAACCCGAACTTCTTCTCCATTGTTCTATTTACCGGTGAATGTTTATTCTCAAACAAAGAACAGATAAATACAAGGAACATGCATTACTGGTCCAGCAGCAACCTACGATGGCTTAGACAGGTGGAACATTAGCGTCAATGGAGAGTTAACGCCAGGTGTGGGATGCTTGGTAGTACAGTTATTGGCCTTAATTTCATCAATGACAGTGTAAACGGCACAGCGAATGCCAACTTCCTCAGACGAATTCTTCCTCCTCTTCTGGATGAAGTTCCGCTAAGAACCAGAATGCTTATGTGGTATCAACACGATGGATGTCCAGCAGATAATGCCTGGCGGGCACGTCGTGCTTTGAACCGAAGGTATCCTGCCAGATGGCATGGTCAAGGAGGAACAGTGACTTGGCCTGCTAGGTCTCCTGATTTAAATCCACTGGACTTTATTCTTTGGGGATGCATTAAAGACGTTGTCTATCGTAATATTCCAACAACTCAAGAGGACATGCAGGAACCTATCGTGCTTGCTTGTAATTCTCTTCAGCAGGCAACACTGAAAGCACCAAATAATTCTTTCATTCAACGAGTGCACCAGTGCATCGGTGTCCAGGGTAACCACTTTGAGCACCTTCGAATGTTCTACTCCCGAGGAGTGGTACAGGAGAGTCCAAGTCAATTTTGTGTTATGTTTTGATTTGGCTTTAATTTGTTTTTTGACAACTTCAGCAAGTGGACGAGTTTGTGATCCTGAGCTCAAAGTCAATGTTGCGTTATGTAATTAATAACACTGTGCTTCAGTTAATGGTACACTGTGATACATTATTGAATAGGTCTTTAGGAGAGGAAATGAAATACTGAATAAAAAATACAGGTTGTCATTTAAAAAAGTCATACCGCTGTTCATATCTTTGTAAAAAACAAAGCTACAGTGAAGGCAATCATGCTGATTGATGTCTCCCTGACGGCTAAAGAACATTTGCTTGAAACAATTTGTAATTCATCTGGACAAACAGTTATTTAGGGTGGTCAAGATAAATGGCACACCCTGTATATTGGCTCCTGTTTCCTCTTCCATCACGTCATTAGGCAAGTCTCATATGGCCTTCAGTGTACTTTTTCCAATTATCGCTCTCTCCTCTGCGCTTAAGAGAGGAATCCCATTTGTAAATTAAACGTTACCGCCCTAGCTTTAAATTTCACAGTCGATTGTTTTGAATTTTTGTATGCTGAATAAGTCATTCCGACAGTCATTTATCTATCGATTTCTTCAGCATTTGTATGCAGTCATTTCGTCTTAGCTTACCTACACTTTCTGTTGTTTCATTCTTAACTGATTTGTATTTCTGTATTCCTGAATTTCACTTGACATTTTTGTACTTCCTCCTGTCATCGATCAGCGTAAGTCTTTCGTCTTCTAGCCATGGTATTTTCGCGGTTACCCTCCTTGTACTTAAGTTTTATTTTCCAACCTCTGTGACTGCAGATTTTAGCGATGTCCATTCCTCTTCAGCTGAACAATCTACTGAACTATTCCTTATAACTGTATCTATAGCTTCAGAGAACTTGAAGCGTATCTCTTCATTCCGTAATGCTTTCATAGCCCACTTCTCTGCGCACCAATTCTTCCTGACAAGCCTTTTAAACTTCAGCCTGCTCTTCCTCACTACTAAATTGAGTCTATATCTGCTCCTGGCTACTCCTTACAGTCCAATAACTGATTTCGGAATCTCAGTTCTTGTCTTCTTTCCATTTCACTTCACTGACATACAGTATATCTAGACTGAGCCTTATCATTTCCATTTTCAGATTTTCTAGCTTCCCTACGACGTTCATACTTCTGACATTCCACGCCCCCACTCGTAGAGCATTATCCTTTCGTTGGTTACTGATTCTTTTTCTGTTGGTCACCTACCCCTTGGCAGTCCTCTCCCGGAGATCCGAAAGGGTGACTATTCCGGAATCTTTTACCAATGGGAACATCATTAAGACACTTTTTCAAGTCACAGGCTACATTTCCTTTGTCTTTGATGCCATTTTTCATTGTTGACTCTTCCGCCTTAAGGGCTGTTTCTGTCTCATCACCCCCGCCCCCCCCCCCCCAGTCCGTCCGCCCTGTTTGACAAGGCCATTGGCTGAATGAGGCTGATTTCTTATGCTGGAAGTCTTCGGCCGCCATTGCTGATGATTTTTATTCAAAACATCAAGCATTGGTATGTGTCCGAATCCAGGACCGAAGACGTTTTGATTACTAATCAAAGAAACTGCCTCTATTTTCCTTTCCATTTAGATTTGAGACGTGTACTTATAAAATAGATTTAATGTTGAAAATAAAAGAAACGAAAATGAAATCTCCCCTTATTTGGCACCACCACTTTAACCCTACCATAAGAAAGGAAATGAATTACCCCTATTCAGGCGTTGCCCCAAAAATTCTCTCAAGGCGGCGGTAGGCTCCACGGTTCCACAGTTCAAAATGGTTCAAATGGCTCTGAGCACTATGGGACTTAACATCTGAGGTCATGAGTCTCCTAGACTTAGAACTACTTAAACCTAACTAACCTAAGGACATCACACACATTCATGCCCGAGGCAGGATCCGAACCTGCGGCCGTAGCAGCCGCTTGGTTCCAGACTGAAGCGCCTCGAGCCACTCGGCCAGAACGGCCGGCCAGATCTATAGTTTTAGTTTGTTTGTTTATTTACTTACTAAGTTACATTATTACAATTAGTAATCGTGTACAAATGAAAATGTTATAAAACAGAATATTAGAACAAAAAGTAAATCAAAGCATAAAGTAAAATGAGTTTATTTGTTTTGCAAATAAAATCGCCTCTTCTTGCTGCAACTGTAGTTTATTTCTGCCAGACTGGTACGCCGTTTTTTACTCTAAGGTATGTTCAGTGGGCTCTAGAGCGATAGTCTGCCTCTTCCGTCCTGTGCACATCCTTGGTAAACTTGACTCCCAAATATCTGAGTTCAGTAATGGGTGGGAGAGGGGGCGACGGAGCCGTGCGTGACTCCGCGCCCGATATTCAGCGCCGCCGTCTTGTTGATGTTGAGAAGACCACCTGCACTCTGTCCACATCGCTCGATCCAGTTTAGTGCGCTGCGGACCTCATTAACTGAACGAACCAGCAGCATGAGGTCGTCGGCGTACGCCCTATAGCGGGGTGATGCCAAACAACCTGTGGCTGAGCCCCCAATGAGTGTGTCGATTGTGATTGGATGTAAGTAGAAAAGGGGCAACCTTGTCGTAGAGACCTCTTAATGGGTACTGTGTCCACCGTCCCTACGTTGACCTGGATCTGAGATGAGCCTGAGGGGAAGTACCGTACCGTCCATCACCTGTTTGAGGAAGTTACGACGAACCTGTAACACTACTATCGATATTACCTTTAAGGGTCTTATTCAAATTCTTTGTTTTTACTTAATGTGACTTTTGCATAACCATGTAACATCCATGTAAACGTTTTCTTCATTATTATGATAATTTATGTACTTGTGATTAATCTATGACTGTAGTTTCGAAAGTCATGTGCTGTAAAACAATGTAAAAGTTAAAAATTTAATTGTAATACTGGTTCATGCATGGGGAAACTAGCTGTGTAATCATGTAAAACTTGAAGGGAAGTCAGCCCGCAACGGAGCTGCCTAGGTGGGAACAGAAAAGGTGGACCTGGCGCTCGATCTGCTAGGCATGAATCAGTCGGTGGCTAGCAGGCGAAGGGACCGCATTTTCTGAAGTGAAAGCGGAGAGAAGAGCTGCGAAATTATATAGTACAGGGCTATTCAAGAAGAAGGAACATATTACAAACACTGAATCTTCCACATTACAAAAGGTAGCACCATAATTCCACAGTTGCTGTAAAGACAACAGTTTACAATTTGGTAAGTTCGGGCAGACGTTCCAATCACACCCGCATTGGTTAGCTCTGTACTATCAAACTCCGACGCTAAGAAGAGAATTTTCAGAATTTGTTACACAGGAAGAGCTTGGATACTTTTGGCGCCTTTTTTGGATAACACAGGAAATCGAGCCGGCCGAGGTGGCCGAGCGGTTCTAGGCGCTACAGTCTGGAACCGCGCGACCGCTACGGTCGCAGGTTCGAATCCTGCCTCGGGCATGGATGTGTGTGATGTTCTTAGGTTAGTTAGGTTTAAGTAGTTCTAAGTTCTAGGGGACTGATGACCTCAGATGTTAAGTCCCATAGTGCTCAGAACCATTTTTTTGTAAGAGCGTGAAAACACGTAACAGATCATACAGCATGCTCCACTGAACAGTCTGAGGTACTGAACCTGAGGTCGGAAAAGCCAGCTTAAGGAGGTATGGAAGTAAATTTGTCTACCGTTTTGTCTAGCATTACTGTTTTCCAGCTTATCTACAACTAACATCCGTATAACTTTACCCGCACTGTATTGTTCATTTACATATACATTCTTAATTTCCTACAAAGGGACAAGAAGGTCGAGTCTGATTACTAGGAAGTCATGATGCAGGATTTGTTTACTTTATTTGTCCATAAGGTGCCTGCGTTGTATCGTATTTGTCCCATGACTGAACGTGCTGTGAATCAACGACAGACCCATTCATTACACAGTGCTATTCAGAGACATACGGTACAATATGATGGAGCAGTAACAGTACTGTTTCGCAGCACTCACTGACATGCACCTTGTGTTGGGGAGGTATGCTGCAATGCTCTCGCTGCTGGAAGGCTGTACAGGAAACGATTTCACATCAGGCATCATCCGTTACGACAAGTGTTTATTTCTCTCGAACGACGAGTGCGGGAAAGTGGGTCACAAGATGAGCATAGATCTGTCCAAATTCCTAAACTACTTTAATCTGCTCTGGTTGGCTGTTAGCATTTTTAAAAAATCCTGCAAATTCTTACTGAGTTCTGAGGCTTTCGTTAAGCGTAGTATTCTGTTACTACACGCTGTTCGCGCCTACTAAGTATATCCCTCCCCTCGGCCCCTTGTGTCACTGACCATCCGAAACATATTGTATTTTGCTAGTAGTTTTGAATGTATCCATTGTGGTCATTGTTCACCGGTTATGGACTCAGACTTCCGTTGTTTATACACAGCTCCGCTGACAAAGGGGAAAATGCAACTGAAGTTATACCTGAATGCATACATCAAATCCACATTTAAAGCAAATAACAGACGAGAAAGCCCTAAAATTGCTATGTTTAAAAGTGAATAATAAGAAATATGCCACGGAAATATGGACATACTCATTCCAGGAGTTGCATGCACAATTTGACCTACATTACTTCAGAAGTATCAGTGTACGGATGACGTTAGGCTATTCAGTCACCACTACAACTTAAAAGTAGTGACATTCATGAAAGTGTTTTTAGACTGGCGCATACTACTCTATGTGGGCCACGACACTGTACTAGCAGCCACATTCCTACAGCGTACATTCGTCTCAGCTGTGATTACAGCACTGCCGGAGGGAGGGGAGGGGGGGGGCGGTGACGGTGGACGACTCTCTGAAACTTCATTGGCAACCTGCGTGTGTATTCGAGGCTATCCCACCAGACACCAACTACGTTCTACGCTCTTCTGATCCCGACGGGGCAGGGCAATACTAAGCATTTTTTAAATGTAAAAGTGTTTAAAATTAATTCCGCCGTTCCATTCACCGTAATTGCCATATCATTTACGGTTTTCGGCGCCTTCCGATTACATCTACATTACGAGAAAGTTCTGGCTGATTTTGTTATCAAGTGTTATGTTGTTTCCTTCATGAAAATTGCCGAATTTTTGTTTAGTACTGTTACATACGGGACGAAGTTCATTGTGTCTGTTATCAGAGGAGAAGTGGTTTATTTCCCGCACTCTGCTCTGTTTGGTATCAAATATTTTGTCAGAGTAAACTGATAATAACTGAAGTGCAGCATTTTATGATATGTAACAGTTTGCAATCTCTGAAATGTAGTTAATTATGGAACGCATAGGACGCTTTGCATTAAAAACTTTCTTCTTTTATAACATTAGCTGTTATGTTACCACGATGCTCCCGTAACAAATCTGCCTTCGCCTCCTCTTCCTTGCAGAAATGCAGAGATAAGTCGGCTTGTTAATTACCACGTAACAACGTGTACAAGAAGTTAGTCTAGACTACGTAGCTGATTCCAATGCTTCAACTTTCCTTCCTCTCAGCTTCAGCTCCATTATGTTATATTTACGTGCCATAAGAGAAGGCACTGCGTCGTCTTGATTTTCATCACATTTATAAGCTGTCTATTACCGTTCTGCTAAGAACGTGAAACTATGTAGGTACTGAATATTTGTAGCCAGTTGCTTGTTCTTGATTGCTGTTATCGTAACGTGCCACTTAAAGCCGCTCAACTACTAGCATGGGGACCCAGAAACTAATATATCGGTAGACTGAGATTGAGGCTGAACACTTTACTCTCAACACAGTATGGGAAAAACTGTTAACTACATAACACATCAAATCGTAAACACTATTACTTGAATAAGAAGAAACTTTGAACTGAATACTTTAAATATTCTCTTAGTAGTTTGATTAAACTTTAAATGTCCTTTATGAAAATTAAATTGATTATTTCAAAAGTTGCGCATACTGAATAATTATGTGCTGGACAACTCCTCGAAGTTTATTAAGTTTTGTTAAGGTAGATAAGTGCTTTTCAGAACAGTGAAATAGGATACTCGGAATCATCGAAGCACTTGGGATCGAACTCATGTCTAGATGAACGACAAAGGATAAAATACGGTGGCTCAACACGTGGTGTACAGAACACAAAATTATTATTTAAAACGAAACGACTTAGCAGTTGTATAGTACTCAACCGGCAATTTGAAGAAAGCACCAGCGTCGATTTCCTGGCTGGTTCAAATGGCTCTGAGCACTACGCGACTTAACTTATAAGGTTATCAGTCCCCTGCCCGAGGCAGGATTCGAACCTGCGACCGTAGCGGCCGCGCGGTTCCAGACTGAAGCGCCTAGAACCGATCGGCCACAAGGACCGGCTCACGCTCTTACAGAAACACCCTGTATTATGCTGTTACGTTCAGGAAACTGGGAGGTAGTATTTACACAGAAAGTAACTACACAGTAGTGGGAGAGAGTGTCATGAATAACCAAATAAAAACCTACCCGATGGGTGGGGGAGATGAGGAGTAATTGTGGGGGTAGTTCCGTTTGAAACTCACTTCTGTACGTTTTCCTTGAACAGTTCAGAAACCATGGCTTCTAGAAGAAATGCCAGCACAAAATTAAACACGGTCCTATTTATTGCTCCTACACAGAGAGACAAGATACTGGAACACTTGTGCTGCAATGTAGGTGGTTTTCGTAGGACAGTTTGAGGTAGTTTCCCGGTTTCAGAGACCACAAGGGACAAGTGTCCCACACCAAATTCTTCGCGTCTTCTTCCTCTACACCACTGTGGTACGTAATAAACAATCATCGTATGCACCCAGTATAAAGACTATTTCTACGCCTGTAGCAACGTAAAGAATGCAATTCATTAGTGATTTTATGGGACTTCAAGTTTGTAGACGTCTACGTTCACGTGTCTAGAAACATTAATTGGCTTACTCAAACAAGAGATTTTTAAAAAGTTATTCAACGTTTGTGGCTTTTTTCCTGTCCGTATTAATCGTACTTAACGACATACGTTACGTCTTGACATTGCAAATGTCATAGCGCAATGATAGAAAACTAAACAGATGAAGAACTTAATTTCGTGAACTTCTCGCTGCACGGCCAAGTCCCAGACAGAGAAACCCACTGCGTGACAGCGCACATCTGTGCAACAGATCCCGCCTGTACGTGCTGTGGCGGGGAGGGTAGAGGGGCCACCAACAGAACAGCCGCCACAAAAACAGGCGAGCGCCGCTTCAGCCCGAGGGAGACGAGACGAATTGTTTCATCGGAGTTAATCGGTGATTCTCTGCCGCCAGCTACCCTTTCAGTGTGTTTAGCCCCCAGGGAACCCGCTGGGAAGAGGAGAGCGAACAGGCCGACAGAAAAGGGCCGAAATTGTCTTACATGCGGCGAGCACCATACACGACGAAAAGAAAATACACAAGGCTTTTTCAGAACCTGAGCTCCAGGAACAATGTTCTTGGAATTTCCCCTAAACGTTTTGGATTACAAAAAAGAGCTAGCAGATACAACTGGGAAATGGATACAAAGAAACACCAGTATGTAAATTTCACGGAATAATTAAGACACACCAACATATCAGTTATATAAAGACAGGCGAGCAACACATACACTACTGGCCATTAAAATTGCTGCACCACGAAGTTGACGTGCTACAGGCGCGAATTTAACCGACAGGAAGAAGATGCTGTGATATGCAAATGATTAGCTTTTCAGAGCATTCACACAAGGTTGGCGCCGGTGGCGACACCTACAACGTGCTGACACGAGGAAAGTTTCCAACCGATTTCTCATACACAAACAGCAGTTGATCGGCGTTTCCTGGTGAAACGTTGTTGTGATGCCTATTGTAAGGATGAGAAATGCGTACCATCACGTTTCCCACTATGATAAAGGTCGGATTGTAGCCTATTACGATTGCGGTTTATCGTATCCCGACATTGCTGCACGCGTAGGTCGAGATCCAATGACTGTTAGCAGAATATGGAATCGGTGGGTTCAGGAGGATAATATGAAACACCGTGCTGGATCCCAAAGGCCTCGTATCACTAGCAGTCGAGAAGACAGGCATCTCATCCACATGGCTGTAACGGATCGTGCAGCCACGTCTCGATCCCTGAGTAAACAGATGGGGCCGTTTGCAAGACAACAACCATCTGAACAGTTCGACGACGTTTGCAGCATCATGGACTATCAGTTCGGTGACCATGGCTGCTGTTACCCTTGACGCTGCATCACAGACAGGAGTGCCTGCGATGGTGTACTCAACGACGTACCTGGGTGGACGAATGGCAAAACGTCATTCTTTCGGATGAATCCAGGTTCTGTTTACAGCATCATGATGGTCGCATTCGTGTTTGGCGACATTGCGCTGGACGCACATTGGAAGCGTGTATTCGTCATCGCCATACTGACGTATCACCCGGTGTGATGGTATGGGGTGCCATTGGTTACACGTCTCGGTCACCTCTTGTTCACATTGACGGCCCTTTGATCAGTGGACGTTACATTTCAGGTATGTTACGACACGTGGCTCTACCCTTCATTCGATCCCTGCGAAACCCTACATTTCAGCAGGATAATGCACGACCACATGTTGCAGGTCTTGTACAGGCCTTTCTGGGTACAGAAAATGTTCGACTGCTGCCCTGGCTAGCACATTCTCAAGACCTGTCACCAATTGAAAACGTCAGGTCAATGGTGGCCGAGCAACTAGTCCGTCACACTACGCCAGTCACTACTCTTGATGAACTGTGGTATCGTGTTGAGGCTGCATGGGCAGCTGTACCTGTACACGCCATGCAAGCTCTGTTTGACTCAATGGCCAGGCGTATCAAGGCCGTTATTACGGCCAGAAGTGATTGTTCTAGGTATTGATTTCTTAGGATCTGTGACCCAAATTGCGTGAAAATGGAATCACATGTCAGTTGTAGTATAACATATTTGTCCAATGAATACCCGTTTATCATCTGCATTTCTTCGTGGTGTAGCAATTTTAATGGCCAGTAGTGTATATATTCCACGAAGAATCGGTATCGCAACCAGATGTTGTCGACTTGTTCCTACAATATTTCGGCTCATAACCATTCAGCCACCTTCAGGTGAGTGTTCAACACTGCAGACTGCTAGTTCACTTCACTAACTTTACACTAAAAATTCACGCGTAGACGCATGTGCAAAGGTAGTAGCAACATTTTGCTTTGTCGAATTTCACGGGCTCTTCGTTTACTGCTCCATCTATGCGCGCCATAGTTGACTCTTGCTATTTTTCATATGCACGGTGTTGTTATCCAGATGCCATCATTGTGTTTTAATATGTATAAGTCAACTTCTACTTCGAGAAGTATCTTATGTTAATGGGCCACTACTCTTGGCATTTAATCGTTACACCCGAAATACAGCATTACTGCAGTCTTAAGTCATGACTTATTTGTGTTCGTAAGATGAATCCTTCATATATCAAGAGTTGCTTGGCTGTATTCAGTGTACTCTATCAGTATGTGAGGTAACAAGAGAGTGCGCTTGTCTTTTTGTTTTTTTCTAGAGTTCTTATTTCTTTGTTTCTTTTAAAATATTTTGGTAACCACTAATCAAACAATGGAATCTCCACGTAGGAATTCCGGCACAAGATACTGGAACTGGCGGTCATTTGTCCAGGAAGAGTGCTTGCTTGTGTGTACGAATGGTGCGTGTGTCTCTCTTTTGGTGCTGAAGGCTGTTGCCGAAAGCTTTATGTAAGTGTCTTTTAATTGTGCCTGGCTGCAACATAACGTGTCTTCTTTCGAGCCATTAATGTAATTTTTAGGATCCATTATACCTTCTGAAGGATCTAATTTTAAAGTTGTCGAAACCTAGTTCATGGGTTCTAATAAACCTGTATGTGCAACTTATTGGCTAATTTTTTCAACCTCTTCAAGTTTCGCATATTTCTTCATTAAACAGCAAAGCTCAAATTACCAAACGCCTTCCTGAAGTCAAGGAACAGGCATCATCCTGGTCTTCGATGTCTGTGCGTTCTGGAACTCACAGACAGAGCGAGCTGAGGTTCATAAGATATGTGTTTGTGAAATCCAGACTGATATTTATCGAGGAGATTTTCGTTCCCTAATAACGTCGTAATAAATAAGTATGCGACATGTTCCATAATCTTACAACAAATTGACATCAGCACCATGGGCGTGTCACATTTATTGAACGCTTCCTGTGCTTGAGATCACTTTCTCTTCTTTCAACTTTTGTATGTCAGCTAGGCTTTGAGTTCGCTTACATACGTGCTGAAGCTCTCTTCGTTTTCGTATCAACTTTCTAACGGTTATTAATCCACGGTGGGTCTTTTTCTTTAAAACCGTGCTCGGAACATCCTCGTCTAAAGCTAATGGAACGAAGACTACGAATTTTATCCATTTGTACGCCGCATCTACAACATCAAAAATAAATATTTGATGTTGCCTACTCAGACTCTTTGCAATCTGCAAAAATCACTAACGCTATCACAGCCTTATGATCACGGAAATCTCCTCTGCATTAACTGATTCCAGAAGTTGATATTTATTTGTTACTGGGACGTCCGAGACGTTCTCATCCAGACTTAGGTTTGAAATTATCTGCTCGAAGCTTATAATTTTCAGCCATGCCATTCAGGATAGTGGTACATGAAGTCTGTCTCTGTCACCAATTTGATTTCGTAGCTCTGTCGTTCTATAGCGTGCAAACCTAAGTTTCATACTATTCAATAGTGTGCTCAGGAAACTTACAGTCGGCACGACAGACAACAGGGTGTGGGCTGACAACTCTTTTCGACCACTAGGAAGATATTGCATCTAGGATGCATTCGTAAAGGGAACTTCCTTACAGGAATTCGATTCTTGGTGTGCAAAGAGACACACCAAGTAATAACGCTATCATTTTCCTTATCTGAGTTAATCTCATTTTGTGTTAAGAAATGAGAACAATTAACCGTTTACCGTTTGATACTCTACCTGTTCTACGATAAGAGAAATAAGGTATGATATGACAGATTTTGTGACATCTCTGGCGAAATGCCTGGGATATTCTATGTAGCTGCCGCGCGAGATAAGCCGAGCGGTCTGGGCGCAGCAGTCGTGGACTGTCCTGCTGGTCCCGTCAGAGGTTCGAGTTCTCCCCCGGGCATGGGTGTGTGTGTTTGTCCTTAGGGACTGATGACCCTAGCAGTTAAGTCCCATAAGATTTCACACCATTTGAACAATTTCTTCTATATTGCTACTTCGAAAACTTCAGAATAAATGAAATACTTCTAGGGCGCAACTTCCCGTTGACTCTGATTCTAGCCTTCCGGAAGGGCCAGCAAGGGTCACTGATTTTGATACAGAGATTTTCGTAAACGGCATTTTATTCTCAGAGTCGATGGCCCTTGTTTGTTTACCAGGTACTCAGTCAGGCATTTACAAAACACTGTGCAGTACATCTAAAAACTCTCTTTAGGTAAAAGTAGGAGATACTTTCAACAGTGATACAGTGACCACATAAATGTTTATCTCACAAATAATAATGTTAAATCAGCAATAGCCGTCCATGTTAAAGCCACTGGCCCAACATTGCAGGATATAGAGAATTACCTATAAATTTTACATAAAATGGACAAAGGACATCAAACGGACTTACATGAAAACATTAGGATTTTCAGTCATGGGACATAACTTGGCAATAAATCGCTAAAGAACAGTCTACAATATCATAATATAAATTAAATTTCTTCAAAACTGTCAAATGTGGAACGTCTTTTTCATTAATCGTAGAGACTTAACTTAGTAATATCGAATTTAGAGAATGCTGAATTATTTTTTATTTATATACCGGTTTAATAATGTTGAAAAACCAATAAAAACTAAATAACCGCACTGGATTACATGTGCCTTGACATAAATATGTATTCTTAGCAAATGGAATAAGTTTTATCACAGCAGTTACGAACCACTGAGATGTTAACAACTGCATGTGAAACTGTGAAGTTATGGCGTTCTATCTGTACTTGTGCTCTGTGTGCCATAAAAGAACTTGTTCATCAAAAATCTAACTAAAGATAACATAGAAGTTATCTAAACATACAATTTATCTAAGGTAAGCAATGAAATAAATCTGTCTAAATGCACACAAACGAATTGCGGTAGAACAGAACAAAACACATCATTACACTTCAACTACACTGCGTAACTTTCAAATGGTAGAGCAGAGCAATGAGCCGTTCTTTGCTAGCAAGATTTATTCCGCAAATCTAGATTTCGGCTAGTGCCTAGCCATTATCAATGCTAAAAAATACAAGAAATACATTGTCAGGCGATAGTACAAAAAGTTAAAAATCGTGCCATAACCTATACGGCTTATACGTTAGAATACATACCACCATTTCGAAGTATCAATGCATGTTCTAGTGCGCCAGTCCCCTGCTGTCCAGGCTTCTGTCACAATTCTTTCAAGACTGCTGTATAATAAAGGTAGGCTTTCGCGGAGAGCACATCAAATGATTCAAATGGCTCTGAGCACTATGGGATTTAAATTCTGAGGTCATCAGTCCCCTAGAACTTAGAACTAGTTAAACCTAAGGCCATCACACACATCCATGCTCGAGGCAAGATTCAAACCTGCGACCGTAGCGGTCGCGCGGAGAGCACATCGATTGGCTGTATTGCGCCACTGGGTAACTCAATCAACGCACTACTTTTTCGAAACCCAGTAAGTGATTCCGATTGCAACGCATAAAACTGAAGTACAACTCGAAGGTCCCGACAATTTTCCTCTGTAATGATGGAAAAGCGCGGTACCCTGTGACGTCACCCCCTGGCTCGACGACGCTTCTTAACAGCAAGATGTCTCGACTCACACGAAGAAAAGTGTACAACTCAGACGTTTACATGAGATGTAAGGTGAGTTAATGATGACACGTTGACACCAAACCTCATTTCAATTCTTCCCAACGCCCTAGTGCATGTGTCGCACGATGGGAAGGCCACCACATACTCTCTTTTATCGACATGTGACCCATTCTTTTGACGCTTCCGCGATGGATTTCATAACCGCGACACCAAGCTTTGAAATCAAGCAGTTTTCTTCAGGCTGGCAGAGGAATACATTTCAGAGACACTGCTGCTCAGAGTCGATTCGAAAAGGCCTAAGGAAACGAGGAAGTGACATGCAAAGACAAACATGTCCAGTAAATGCAGTTTTTCACAATCAACATGAAACTTATTTCAGGCATACATACGAATGAAAACAATGTTCCGCAGCGTAAACAACTTTTGTGCCAAAAGGCAGTTCATATAGGTAAATCAAATCTACAATAAAATATTCCTTTAAAGGTTCATGTAAGATGGACATGTTCTCATTTGCATAAACCATTTGGACATGTCTGGCTTTGAAGGACTTGGACAGGAAAATATCTTGTTTTTCTTTCTTTCTTTTCTTTCCTTTTTTTTTTCAAAGTAACTTACCTCTTATTGTATCATGCTTGCTTCAATACGTCATGTTATGTATTTGTAACAATTTCGTATGTGATATCATAGAAAAAAATATATATTGACAACTGTAACATTGATATTCTCATTCAGTGCCTTACCAAAAACACTGATTTTTATTGTTGCTTAACAACTATTTAAAACATTTCCAATCACTGTGACCGAATACGATGATGTACAGTGGTATTACCTATTATTAGAAAGTTTTTTTTTAAGGTTATTGTTACACTTCAATACATAAAAGAGAACTGTCTTGTAGATAGTCACAGATAATTCTGTCTACCTCTGTGTTAAATAACACGGATTTGTCGTCAATGATGAATGTATAATAACTTAGGTGCTCTTGATTTTGGTCTTCTCTGAATCAGAGTTATCAGTAAACTTTCAACATCTTTCTTCCAGTCATCAGAGACTGAATGGCTGAGAAGTACTTCAGCTGAGAAAAGCTTTTCATAATGTTCCATCCATGTTTCTTGAGAGAAGTCCGCTCTTGTACATTTTGCTGTGACCTATAGAATGCAGTTGCCTCCACATCAATATGAGTGTTTCACATAGCTTCGTAGTTGTATATGATATTTCTTTACATTTCACTTATGTGATGTAAATTTTTAGGTCTTTAGATAGGCGTTCACGTCTTTCTCCAATCTTTATTCCTACTTCAGCCACTGACAGGTAGACCTTGTTATATTTCTCTTTTATTACAATTGTTGGCCTTTCTTTATAGAAGTTTTTTTACTCCATCGAATATGCTATCTGCAAATAAATAACTCAATAGAACAATCACGTATTTTAAAAAATAAGTTGGGTTATGAAGCATGATATTGTCCATGATTTGTGCCCCTCAGACATCACAGAAACGTTTTACCACAGTCCTATCAATCCTATTAAAAATGCAACGAAGCTGAAGCCGCTTTCGCTTATTACTACTCAACATTATCACAGTAGAGTACAGAAGCACAAACCGATCCTAACAGCTGCTCTTCGTGCCAACGTCTAGCCTTCACTGGAACAGAAATCACGTGACTTGACTCAGCACCTCGTATTGGCCGTAAGAGAACAGTCCTTCTCTGAGCGAAAGTTTGGTGTTTGCTCTAAAATTATTGTTTTAGGACCCTTGTAGCATGGGACATGTTGGAATTCATTTAAATTGCGTGATGGTTTTAGATTCCGCTTATCCTGTGTGTACCGTTCAATTCTGTATCTCATTTGTTTTGAGCTGTGGACGTGTGCACTTTTGCGCGTCATCTTCTCAAATGACGTCAACGAAACTACCCTTCTCTTGGAAGCGTGCTGGGCCCATAACCCAGAGGTCCGTGGATCGAAACCACGCTCTGCTACGCCTGCTAAAGCCGCTGGGCAGAACAGGTGACCAGGCTTGCGGAAAGGGCCAAATAAGGTGTCGGTCAGCTTCACTCAAAATTGTAATTTATTGTAATTTAATAACACGTTTAAACCAAAAGGCACATACCCGAACCTTTACAACTACGAGTTTCAAAATGTTGATTCCCAAATGTTTCGCCATCAAAAACGATAATTCGCTGCGCGATGAGCGACACGAAGACAATCTTGAGGACGTTCAGCACTGCTGACATTATCTGGACGATTCAGCGCTTCCATAAGGATATCGTGGTGCTGCAACCGCAAAAAAAAAGAAAAAATAAAAATAAAAAAATAAAAAGTTTCTAATCGCTCTAAGCACTATGAGACTTAACATCTGAGGCCATCAGTCCCCTAGACTTAGAACTACTTAAACCTAACGACATCACACACATCCATGCCCGAGGCAGGATTCGAGCCTTTGGCCGTACCAGCAGCGCGGTTCCAGTCTGAAGCGCCTAGAGCCGCTCGGCCACAGCGGTCGGCGGCTGCAACCGCACTGAACGTGGTATGACCCTCTTGCAGTTTTCTCTGTTACATAGGGTGAAACCACTATTAACTGTTCTGAATCATTCGACGGAAGTCGAAGCAACAAAGGATGTTCATACTTTTTCAGCCCTCCTTTCCGCGCCCTCCTATGATATAATCATACGTGACAAATCGCATGAATAAGGCGGGATACAGTTCCTCTAGGATATTCAGTTCAGCAATACCCACGGTTCCACGTCTACCCCTTTGTTGCGCACTTAAAGCATGTATCTGTACAGACATTTCGGCACTCATTCACTTGAGCGATCAAGAGCAGGAGTGGGATTTTGTCATGTTATGCGCCGGTTTTGAATCCTCCCTTGTTAACCCCCCTCCACTCGTTACGACACTACCGGAGGCTACGAAAAAATTGGGCTGAAAAGCATAAACACCCTTTGTTGTTTCCCACCTGAATTAACTAAACATAATCTCATTGCCAAAAGCAGGTGTTCTGAGTCGGAAATCAAAAGATTGAGTGCATACAGTCACAGAGAGAAATATTGTATTATACTCGGGAAAAGAGGTGCACTTGTCGAAATTCATATACACCTCTTTGGCAATACAGAAACAAACGTAAACCTCTACGGCCATCTCTAATGAACTACTCTCGTAGAGAAAGTTACGACTGCACCATGGCGATCCTCGACTGCTGCAAACAGGAGCTAGTCGACAACTGGGTAAGAACGAGACTAGAACAAGTTGCAGTCGGGCAGTCTGTAATGCGAGTGATCCTTGGCACCGGTGGCACCTCAGCTCAGGGAAAGTGCACCACGTGTGGCCAGTGGTTGAGCGGCCCCAGTCGCTGTCGTCGCCGCAGTCAGACAACAGCGGAACGTCTGATGGCAGCCTCAGTATTGGGCATGATTGCTACCTGTGTGGGATCGACTATGATACCACTGAGTCACGTTCAGTTTTCGTCAGATAGTTTTGAACAGCCCTTAATGGTTCCACATTTTGTTCAAATGGTTCAAATGGCTCTGAGCACTATGAGACTTAACATTTGAGGTCATCAGTCCCCAAGAACTTAGAACTACGCTACTGGCCATTAAAACTGCTACACCACGAAGATGACGTTCTACAGACGCTAAATTTAAATGACAGGAAGAAGATGCTGTGATATGCAAATGATTAGCTTTTCAGAGCGCCAAGGTTGGCGACACCTACAACTTGCTTACATGAGGAAAGTTTCCAACCGATTTCTCATACACTAACAGCAGTTGACCGGCGTTGCCTGGCGAAACGTTGTTGTGATGTCTCGTGTAAGGAGGAGAAATGCGTACCATCACGTTTCCGACTTTGATAAAGGTCGGATTGTAGCCTATCGCGATTGCGGTTTATCGTATCGCGACATTGCTGCTCGCGTCGGTCGAGATCCAATGACTCTTAGCAGAATATGGAATCGGTGGGTTCAGGAGGGTAATACGGAACCCCGTGCTGGATCCCAACGGCCTCGTATCACTAGCAGTCGAGACGACAGCCATCTTATCCGCATGACTGTAAGGGATCGTGCAGCCACGTCTCGATCCCTGAGTCAACAGATGGGGACGTTTACAAGACAACAACCATCTGCACGAACAGTTCGACGACGTTTGCAGCAGCATGGACTATCAGCTCTGAGACCATGGCTGCGGTTATCCTTGACGCTACATCACAGACAGGAGCGCCCGCGATGGTGTACTCAACGACGAACCTGGGTGCACGAATGGCAAAACGTCATTTTTTCGGATGAATCCAGGTTCCGTTTACAGCATCATGATGGTCGCATCCATGTTTGGTGACATCGCAGTGAACGCACATTAGAAGCGTGTATTCGTCATCGCCATACTGGCGTATCACCCGGCGTGATGGAATGGGATGCCATTGGTTACACGTCTTGGTCACCTCTTGTTCGCATTGACGGCCCTTTGAACAGAGGACGTTTCATTTCAGATATGTTACGACCCGTAGCTTTGCCCTTCATTCGATTCCTGCGAAACCCTACATTTCATCAGGATAATGCACGACCGCATGTTGCAGGTCCTGCACGGGCCTTTCTGGATACACAAAATGTTCGACTGCTGCCCTAGCCACCACATTCTCCAGATCTCTCACCAACTGAACACGTCTGGTCAATGGTGGCCGAGCAACTCGCTCCTCACAATACGCCAGTCACTACTTTTGATGAACTGTGGTATCGTGTTGAAGTTACGTGGGCAGCTGTACCTGTACACGCCATCCAAGCTCTGTTTGACTCAATGCGCAGGCGTATCAAGGCCGTTATTACGGCCAGAGGTGGTTGTTCTGGGTACTGATTTCTCAGGATCTACGCACCCAAAATGGGTGAAAATATAATCACATGTCAGTTCTGGTATAGTATATTTATCCGACGAATACGCGTCTCTCATCTACATTTCTTCTTGGTGTAGCAATTTTAATGGCCAGTGGTGTACTTAAACCTAACTAACCTAAAGACATCACACACATGCATGCCCGAGGCAGGATTCGAACCTGCGACCGTAGCAGTCGCGCCGTTCATGACTGAAGCGCCCAGAACCGCTCCGCCATCGCGGCCGGGCCACCCATTGTACCAGAGCGGAAACTCTGGTTGCGCTACACTGCAAAAAGGACAGATCGGGTTCAGTGCGGTTGGAGCCCCACGATATTACAGAACCCAAGAGGGAGGGATGAATTGACACCACTTCTGTCACCTCCTGACGGCGTTTCGTGTCGATTCCCAGCGGCCGTCTCTCTGAAATGTTTCCCTCGGACACCCATAAAAAAAAGCGTCATTTCGCGCTGGACGTCGCTGTTCTGACCTTCATCTCAGAAGCGTTAAAGGAGGGATTAAATGTGGGTAGGGAAGGGTGTGACGCGTCCGGAATGATGTTGGGCAGAAGTTAGGTTGAAACGTCCCCTTAGAACAATTATACACGACTGTGCTTAAACTGACACACAATATTTTTAGCGCAACGCAATCTGACTTTCAGAAATCCCTACAAAAGAATGGCCCTTACTAACATTAACCTGTACCTTTCACAAATCACTTACCTCACAAAAATCTTCGTTACTCAAGCTACTGCAATACAGCGAGCGCCACTACTGCCAGCTAAATAAAAGATTCAAACTACGGAAGGCACTAACTACTGATAGGCATAGTTAGCAAATGAAAGATTTTAATAGAGAACAAACAATGTATTTACCTTAATAGTCATAATATATATATATAATATATAGCAGTTCATGACAAATTTCAAAACTCCGCCATCTCTGTCCCCACATCCACCACTGCTGGCGGCTCACCTCCAACTGCGCAACGCTACGCGCTGTTAACATCCAGCTGCCGCTGCCCAACACTACAATGGCAGACAACAATGCAAACTAGCCACAGACTGCACACAGCACAGCCAGTGATTCTCACACAGAGCGCTACGTTGCGTTACCAATAAGAAAACCTACACAGCCTACTTACATAGCCCCCATGCTCCCCACAAAAAATTTTACAAATTGTTTTGGGCAGTGGCCAATAATGATTTGATAAAATTTTTCATAATTACAATAACAAAGAAATCAAATGCACACACTTATTGATACATTGTTGGTCAAAAGCTAAAATTCACAGTCCATAAAGACAGTCCTGATCATTCATCACAGTGAAATTGCAGTGTTTTTCTCAAAGTCTGAACAATAAAAGAAAATGCACACGGAAGTAGTGGATTTCCATGCAGTCTTGAAGAAGCAGTGTTGTCCTTCCAACGGAAAGACAGTGCTGACTCTCGATATGCAGACAAGTATTGGGTCACAACAGAGCAAACCGACAGCAGAGTCATTCGAAGTTTTAAAGAATATTGGTAGGTAGGTCATCAAAGAGTAGACCCACTGTAGTCCTGGTAGAGATTACGGTATTGGTGGGCCATCAGAGGTGCAGACCCACTGTAGTCCTTGTAGAGATTACGGTATTGGTGGGCCATCAGAGGTGCAGACCCACTGTAGTCCTTGTAGAGACGGCCAGCAACCACCTGTTGCGACTGTGCAGGTGCACAATCACCATCGAAGAGTCTTGCCGATAATATAGCAAGTCCATAACCACCACTTGTGCACTGACAAAGTTTTAGGAATTGTCCTTAGAACCAGCAATGCTGTTATCCAGTCCCTTGCTGAATTATTAACACACGTGCAAACACTAACAGTCCCTATTTCTCACATATTGTCCATATACTATGACCAACAGAAACGTGTGCAGTGAAATGGAACTTACAAGTTAATAATATGATGAACTGGTGTCAATTACAATTTTATGACATAAGAATGCAATTACAAGGGTACAAAATACATCATTAAAGAACATAACGATACAGATAACATTTATGGTACAGGCTTTACAAAAGAATCGAACTAACATATACATCAGTGTTACAAAAATTATGACATAAGTAAATACATAAAAGATCAGAATAATTATTGAAACATTGACTTCACACATGAGCATTAAAATAGAACAGAATAAATAATGTCTAAACATCTTTACAAAGAAAATAACATATTATAAATGCAAATTATATTTGAGGATAACAGTATTCCTCATCATAGTGAATGTACCTTAGTACTAGAAAAATTCTACAACATAAATCGTATTAGCCAAAAACATAAAGACAGGAGAAACACAAATATACAAGAGTACACAAACACATAGCAAAATAACACAGGGGGAAAGGACAAGGTTTGTTTTACTGCAGTATTTTGCAAACAAAACTTTCTTTACTACTTGGAGATCTCCCTTCATTCATCATTATTCCCAAAAAGTCCTATCTGTACCTGCTTTCTGTATTCTATTCATATTTCTTTCAAAATAATTATTTCTCAGTGCACAATACTCATTTTTGCCAAATCTGTTTCTTATATCTTCTCAATGCGTTTCTTCCAATTCATCGCAACTCATTCTCTTATATAGTCTCCCCCTCTTAAGCTAACTTAAATCTACTGAGCTCAGATGCTAAACTAAGGGACGAGGCAATACAGCAGCACAAAACAAGTAACACAAACATCAATGACAAAAAAATTGAAATTTGCAAAGCAATCAGCATTATAGAAATTAGCAAAGAAATTTCAATATTACAACTAATATAAGGCAATGAGCAGCAAACAAGAAAAATAAATCAGCAGTAAGCTGGCTTAACAGAGTAATGCCAAGTGAAATTTAGTAGCACTACGCCTGGCAAACAGCAGCAGCATCTAAACATGACAAAGCTCAAGCAGAAAAAATATTACACTAAAAATGGCCATGTCTAATACCTATGTCACATCTTAACACTAGAGTGATGCATCACAATTTATTCTACAAAAGAAATTACCAAGTCATTAAAAATAGTATTTATGCAATTCCCGTGAAGGGAAATGTCTATTTGTGCTCTCTTTTCTAAGAAACTTTATCAGAAACGTATTCTTTACTGGGTCTGTAGACAGAAAATAGTGATATTAGTACATCTATTAAATTTTATAATAAGCAATGCTGCAGTGCAGCTAGAAACTAGATATTAAAGAAAATGAGCAAATATGTACAAAGGAAGGCACGAAACATCATTCGTTAGCCATATGGCATTTCATAAGGTAGTAAAAAATTCTCTCAATTCTCGAGAAAGACGCTTGTCATAACCAGGTGTGCAGATGTAAGTATGTTTCCAAGTAATGAGCGTGTCGTATTTGCGGTGCTTTCTACAAAGGAATGTCAATAGCGAGGATAATGGCCTCCCTTTTTTTTTCTTTTCTACCTGTGCCTCTGAGAGGCACTCACTAATGGCTTTTTTTCAGGCGACTGTCACCGAGCTGGGTGCCCACGACGCATTATGTGCAGGTGGTCACTTAACTTTCTTACCGAAATATTTACAACACCAGTTTCCGCTACAGTGACACGTCTCATAAAAAATTTCACAGGTCGAGAATTTGCGTCGCAAATCTGTAGAAACAAAATCCTATAAATATAACAGTGTCCGAAAAATTTTCGCCGGCATTGTGATACATTCACACATTTACACACATTTCATAACTCTTAAAAGTACGATTCTTGGTTTCCAACATCCTTTTCCACAAATCAGAGTCCCTAACCACTACTCATTATTCATATATGTATTCGTCGACACTTCTTCAATATTTGATCAAAATAAATACGTAGCATAATCAAATTCCTCATTTACGGTAGCATCATCTTATTGATCATAAACATACCTCAACAGCATAAACACATCATCATCGTAATAATAACATCATAAAACCTCAGTCAAATCTCAAAATCGTCGTAGCTTCCTCCAATAGTGTCAAAACCTAAAAAAATTCTCTGCTCATGTCAAAAGTGTCATCTGCCTCAAACGCACTTTAAAAATCATGATCCCATACCAAATACATCATTCAAAGCTCTCATAGTATCACAATGGTTCCGAAAAAAATATGAACAGTTCACAAAGTACTGACAAAATACAATTTCATAAGTGTGAAGTTATCCAACTGCATAATTACGTAAACATCTGTCACTGATGTAGTAAAGAAAGTTTGTTTCTCTGTTAAATAATCAGATAGCTGTGTAATTCTGTGTTAGAGAAATATGGTACCGAAGTGTAAAGTTGTATAAGCAAATACCATATTAGCTAGGGCTCCTTGTGCTTGCCAAACACATGGTACACAAAGTAAGCGTGTACCCCCCTGAGGATTAATGTAATTATACCCTCAGGTGTTACAGATTACAGCTATGGAATGAAATATATCCATGGAAAACCTTTGTATCTTTGTAATTCAATAATCTTTAAAAATAAATGTTTTAAGTACACAATTAATCACTCAAATACGTGTACTGTAGCGCTAAACTGTGCGTCTTGTAAGATAATTCTGTCGAAGTGTCGTAGTTATCGTCCTCTGTAAGCAAAGTTCTGCAGAAGTCAATGCACTTACCTCATCATAAACTAAAGTGAAATGCTATGCGTATAGATATGGTAGTTATCACGTACATTACCGTGATCAAGAAACTACTACACTGTAACCTATTGTTGTGCTACGAAAAAGGCTGTCTCATTGTAACTATACCACAAAAGTTACTACTAAAACATGTTTTACTTTCCAGAAGAATTCAGAAAAACTGTGTAGATATAAAACAGATACACCGCAAAAGCAACAATGTCAATTGTGTCAAAAATTGTAGCGTCGTGATATAATCGTGCAGCTGTCAAAGAAACCAAATGCTAAGTCATCTTTAATCTCACAGAAAGTACTTTAAATCCAGAATGCCTTCTCAAGTAAACCAAAATTATGAAACGTCCCCTTTGAAAAAATTACAAAGGACTGTGCTTATCCTCATGATACACCAAATTTCAAGTAAACCAAAATGTTGCATTAAAATCTCATTAGCAGTACTGGTAAATGTTCTAAGTATGTGAGCCTTATAGTCGTTACATAATCATGCAGCTAACAAGCAAGAATGCACACACACTATAACACTGGGTCGTCTCTTCACAATAACAATGCATTCGTAATTTCTGTTTAAAAGTGTTCCCTAGGTTCTCGATTGGATATTTAACTTCAAAAATTGTTGCATGGTAACAGTTTCTAAGTCTGACAATGCATACTAGAAATGTGAAGTTAAGAGTTTTATGGCAAAGACAAAGTTAAAATCCAGATTATCTCTCAATAAACGGTTTTACGTGTGAAATGTGGCGTAAACCTTTACTCTTCCTAGTACACAGAGTTTCAACTTGAACGCAATTATCATACAGTATACGTCGGTAAAAAATACTGGATTTTTTCTCAAGGTTAGCGTCTTATGTTATTTTTTTCGGAGCCAGCGGGCGCACGCGGCTGCCTGCTGTGCGAGTCATTGTCTGTCTCTCTGTTGGCGCGCGCCGTTATTGGGATTAGGAGACTTAACTTCTACAAATTCACTTTGACGAGAAGGCACTGCCCTGTTTAAAGCTCGCCAGTTCTGATGGAATTCAGGTCTGTCGTTTTGTCGGTAGTTTACACAGTTTCTTTCTTGTCGGTCACGTGGTGGAGAATTTCTCCCTGAATCGTAACTGCGCGCTGAACTGTTGCGTCTGAAATTATTCAGTCTCCCTTGATAATAATAGTTCTGATTACCATGTTGTCTGTTTCTATGGTTATCTCTGTCATATTCATTACTACGGAAATGCGATCTTTCTCTGTAACTATTATTCTGCCAGAGGTTGTCATATGGGTGGTGTGTGTTTTGGTCACGATTTGCGTTGTAAGAATAGACTTGTCGTGTCCAGTTATTGTTTCTGTCGTCACGGAATTGTGACGGATGTGACCTGTAGTGATTGTGTTCTTGTTTTCACGTTCCGCGATTATCAGTGTCAATTTCTAGTTCTTGTAACAGTCCCTGAAAAGCTTCAATGTCGTCTTTGCAACGTCCTGCTAAAATAATATGCCGTAAATGTTCAGGTAATTTGATTAAGCAAATGCGGATGAGTTCTGAGGGGCTGTATGGGTTTGAAAGACACTGATTCTTATGCAACATGTCTTCAAAATATTTGACAAGACTGGAAAATTCAGATTGTTCAAAGTGTTTCATCATCATGATGCTATGTTTTATTCGGTCTTGTGTAGCTTGAGACCAGTATGCTGAGAGGAAGGCATGGTAAAATTCTCCTTCACTGTGACAATCGTGAATGACCGATCGCATACTTACAGCTGGCTCATTCTCTAAATACCCACACATAAATTCTAATCTGTGTTCTAACGACCAGTTGGGAGGAAAACAATGAGAGAATTGATGGAGCCATGCTTGTGGATGAATGTCGTTGCCAGAATTCTTAAATGTTTTGAATTTATGTGTAGTAATGAACAGCTTATAGTCAAATTCATCATGTCGGCGAGTCGCATATCGGTCATTGTTAGGTCGTGTCGGCCGTTCCATCTCAAAATTCGGTGCACATTGCCAATTTCTTTCATAACTTCCGAAATGCCCTCTGTTATTATTTTGCGGCTTTTCCGTATTTCTTAAGTCCCTCTTCCCGTGTTGGAGCGCGAGTGTCCTCTGAAATTTGTAGTTTTTGTATTACTTGTGCCAACTGATCTTGTACTTCCCGGATTTCCCTTTTGTACTGTATATTGATTTGATTTTGATTGAATTTCCTAATTTGTTCGCACTCTTCTGTGTCATTAAAGACTACCGGTTTTGTGTCATTCAGATTATCATCTACCTTCGTAGATAAATTAGTGAACTGATCCGAAAGTTCGGCTACTTTCTCCGATAGTGTACTTATTTCCTCAGTGTGTTTTTCTGAACCAAGTTTCAGAGTATCTACTGTGTCCTTTAAGTTTTCCTGAGTTTTTGCGAGTTCCGTAACCGAATCGGTATATGCAACTGAGTCAAATTTAGCTTGTAAGGTCTCAAGATTTTCATGAACAATAGTTTGCAGTTCTTTTATGGCTGCTTCGTGATTCTGTAATGCATTTTCATGCCGCGAAAAAATAGGTTGAAAATGCTCACAAATTTGTGTTTTACGTCATTACAGACTTTTTGACTTTTCGATTCAATGTTATGTAACTCAGTAGTTAAATCTTCACGTGTTTGTTCAAGCGTGGTGTGAAGATTTTGTTCCATTGCGTCTAAGTGTTGCTGTGTTTGTCTCTGGTGTTGTTCCATTGTGTCTAACTTTTTAAGATTTTGTTCCACTGTGTCTAACTTTTTAAGATTTTGTCCCATTTGTCTCTGATTTTGTTCCATTTGTTGCATTAATTGCAATAATAATGTATTAGTGTCTGGAATCTGTTTCTCTACGCTTTTCGGCAGTGCATTTGCACCGGCAACATTCACATTTTGACAAGCAGAAAATGTGTCTTGACTTATTTGAGAAAACAGTGAAGCCCAAAACCTGAATCTGAGGCGAGCTGTTGCCGACCGATCGATCGATAATGCTTTCCTGTTCACTACCTGTTTCACTGTCTATACTGTTGTTTGCAGCCCGCTCCATTTCCCTATGCACAATTACCAAATTACTATTTTGAACATTAGTTAATTCATTACTCGCTGGCGCTAACACACTGCTTTCGTCTTCACTGTCATTTCTCAGTTTACTGTGGAGCCTAGTATTACGTTTTTCGCACGCCATTTTTGCCACAATATTTAACACGATAACACAGAAAAACACAATTTGAAGAGCAACAATAAGAGAACACATTAACATAGCACTGAACATAATATCTCGTTAATTGCAAGCGCAGCAGCGAAATACTTGGTGCAAATTTACATGCGTGCCACACCTGTTTTACTGTACAAAAATGAAAGACTGCAACTACAAAGGAGATTCTCTCTACAATTACGCGCTAGCAATAAACAAAATCTACACTAATTACACAAACTACAAGAAAAAATCAGAAGATTCCAGTGAGGTATCCTGGCACGGTCGCCATATGAAACGTCCCCTTAGAACAATTATACACGACTGTGCTTAAACTGACACACAATATTTTTAGCGCAACGCAATCTGACTTTCAGAAATCCCTACAAAAGAATGGCCCTTACTAACATTAACCTGTACCTTTCACAAATCACTTACCTCACAAAAATCTTCGTTACTCAAGCTACTGCAATACAGCGAGCGCCACTACTGCCAGCTAAATAAAAGATTCAAACTACGGAAGGCACTAACTACTGATAGGCATAGTTAGCAAATGAAAGATTTTAAAAGAGAACAAACAATGTATTTACCTTAATAGTCATAATATATATATAATATATAGCAGTTCATGACAAATTTCAAAACTCCGCCATCTCTGTCCCCACATCCACCACTGCTGGCGGCTCACCTCCAACTGCGCAACGCTACGCGCTGTTAACATCCAGCTGCCGCTGCCCAACACTACAATGGCAGACAACAATGCAAATTAGCCACAGACTGCACACAGCACAGCCAGTGATTCTCACACAGAGCGCTACGTGGCGTTACCAATAAGAAAACCTAAACAGCCTAAACAGCCGGGTGCAAGTCTTCCGATTCGACGCCACTTCGGCGACTTGCACGTCGATGGGGGTGAAATGATGATGATTAGGACAACGCAACCGCCAGTCCCTGAGCGAAGAAAATCTCCGACCCAGCAGGGAATCCAACCCGGGCCCTTAGGATTGACATGCTGTCGCGCTGACCACTCAGCTACCGGGGGCAGACAGAAGTGAGGTGAAATTTCGTGGCAATATGACATAATTAACCCACATTGCACCTCATATTAACGTCTGAGCTTTGGCTTTCATTTCGTGTGTGTCTACACCTTGTTGTTTGAAGCGTCGCAGAGTCAGAGGCTGATGTCGCAGGGCTCCACGCTTTTGCACCGTGACAGAAGAGCCTTTGAGCTAAATTTCATAATTACGCGTCGCAGTGGGAGACAATAACGGGGTATGGAAAAATTGATCCTTTAATTGTGTTGCGCAGTGTGTAATTAAAGATTCTCTTGCTGAAAACCCAAGGAAATTCAGGTCTTACGTAAAATCGGTAAGCGGGTCGAAGGCTTCCATCCAGTCAGTCAGAGATCAATCTGGCCTGGCAACGGAAGACAGCAAAACGAAAGCTGAAATATTAAGTTTAGCACTTGAGAAATCTTTCACTCATAAGGATCGTACAAACATACCGCCGTTTGAGTCTCGTTCAGATTCCCGTATGGAGGACATAGTGATAGACATCCTTAGGGTTGTGAAGCAGCTGAATGGGTTGAAAATAAATAAATCGCCAGGTCCTGATGAGATTCCAATTCCGTTATACAGAGAGTACTCTACTGCGTGGGCTCCTTACTTAGTTTGCATTTATCGCGAATCTCTTGCCCAACGTAAAGTCCCGAGCGATTGGAAAAAAGCGCAGGTGACGGCTGTATATAAGAAGGGTAGAAGGACAGATCCTCAAAATTACAGACCAATATCGTTAACATCGGTTTGTTGCAGGATTCTCGAACATATTCTCAGTTCGAATATAATGAATTTCCTTGCGACATAGAAGTTGCTGTCCATGCATCAGCACGGCTTTAGAAAGCATCGCTCCTGCGAAACGCAACTCGCTCTTTTTTCACATGATATCTTGCGAACCATGGATGAACGGTATCGGACGGATGCCCTATTCCTCGACTTTCGGAAAGCGTTTGGCTCGGTGCCCCACTGCAGACTCCTAACTAAGGTACGAGCATATGGGATTTGTTCCCAAATATTTGAGTGGCTCGAAGACTTCTTAAGTAATAGAACCGTGTACGTTGTCCTCGATGGTGAGTGTTCATCGGAGGTTAGGGTGTCATCTGGAGTGCCCCAGGGAAGTGTGGTAGGTCTGCTGTTGTTTTCTATCTACATAAATGATCTTTTTGAATAGCAATGTGCGGCTGTTTGCTGATCATACTGTGGTGTACGGGAAGATGTCGTCGTTGAGTGACTGTCGGAGGGTGCAAGATGACTTGGACAGGATTTGTGATTGGTGTAAAGAATGGCAGCTAACTCTAAATATAGGTAAATGTAAATTAATGCGCATGAATAGGAGCGTTTGACACAGTCACGCCGATTACATATTTGGGCGTAGCGTTGCAGAGCGATATGAGGTGGGACAAGCAGATAATGGCAGTTGTGGGGAAGGCGGATACTCGTCTTCGGTTCATTGGTAGAATTTTGGGAAGATGTGGTTCATCTGCAAAGGCTACCGCTTATAAAACACTAATACTAGCGTTTGGGATCCCTATCAGGTCGGATTGAGGGAGGACGCAGAAGCAATTCAGAGGCGGGCTGCTAGATTTGTTACTGGTAGGTTTGATCATCACGCGAGTGTTGCGGAAATGATTCAGGATGTCGGGTGGGAGTCTCTAGAGGAAAGGAGGCGTTCTTTTCGTGAATCGCTACTGAGGAAACTTAGAAAACCAGCATTTGAGGCTGACTGCAGTACAATTTTACTGCCTCCAACTTATATTTCGCGGAAAGACCACGAAGTTAAGAGAGATTAAGGTTCGTAAAGAGGCATATAGGCAGTCATTTTTCCCTCATTCTGTTTGGCAGTTGAACAGGGTGAGAAGATGCTAGTTGTGGTACGAGGTACGCTCTGCCACGCACGGTATGGTGGATTGCGGAGTATGTATGTAGATGTAGATGTGGTGTACATGCAACTTGAAAGCATCTCATAATGCCAGCATGCTATCGAGAAGTGTCGTACCAATAAATATTTCTAAATTAATGGGACAGAAACCTTTCAACTTTTCCCACGGCTTCGAAAATACAGTTTGACATCAATACCGAGAAAAAACAATGCACGGAGACTTTGGAATGATCCTCCCCGAGCAATGGGTTCGCCGAGCGGTGCATATCCGCTCATGCGAGACAGAGAGGGACACGCTGTAGAACTTATTAGGTTCAGGTGTGCATCCGCAGGCGTCGGACAGAGCGATCAGTTGTGACACGGGACACAAGGACTGATGCGATATTTCTCGTATCTCGAACAAATGGAAGACGCTCCGCTTACACAGCCTGTCAACGCCGCTTTCCGGTAGGATTCCAGTAGCTGTCGCTTCCGACAGTTCAAAGCGTGCATTCACAAGGAGCACGGGCGATCGTCGTGCGGCTCATCCGCTTTCAGAGCCGCTGCGGCCGCCTCCAGACAAAAGAAGGCCGTCCCGTCCCTCTTCAGAGCTTAGAGAGACGTCTTGCGCGCGACGCGTGAGGATGCCGCCACTTGCTGCGCAGACAAAAGACGCGGACGCGCCTGCCCTCCGCTAGCCCGCATCGGCGGGTGGCGCGGCCTGCTGTGGTCGTGGTACGGTACGGTACGGTGGGATGCGGGCGCCGCCGCCCCCTGACGCACGAAATCGCATTTGACGGCTGCTCGCGCGCCTCCCTGCCCTCCGCTAGGCCCATCCTGCCCACCCCTGCCCCGTATCCTCTCCGGATCGGATATCGAGCGCCTTTCAGATAACCTCGCAGAGCAAACTGCCGCCGACTGCGGCAGCTGCGTCGTCCCTCGCTTTCACTGCTACCACATTCGTCCCTAGTCTGGTTCGTCTCGGTTACACCTTGACTTCTATTACTAACTAACATGGGGGCCGTCATACCCATTCATCACGAATTGTTATGTCTCTCGGGTATACTGCAGAGGGACTTGAGTACCTTGCTAGCGGTTTTTCGTGCGACATTGAGGAGGGTAGGACGTCAAACGGGCCGACTCGGAGCAGGAGAGGCACCACAGGACATTTCAATTTCCACTGTCTACACTTTTACAAATAAATTCATAAAACTTTGTCGGCATAACCAGGAAGGATTCAGAATTCACATTCATAGCAGTGGAAGCTCTAAAACATAAGGAAGTAATTTTTTTTTACGAGTGAAATTTCATCATTTTTTCACTTACTAATGGCAACATTTGTTGCTATAGGTACACATTTCTTCATAAGTAAGAGAGATTCTTCGATGAATTTTGCACAGCATGCAAACCTGTAAGTAGGCTGTTTCGGTTTTCATTGGTAACGCCACGTAGCGCTCTGTTTGAAAAGCACTGGCTGTGCTGTGTGCAGTCTGTGGCTAGTTTGCATTGTTGTCTGCCATTGTAGTGTTGGGCAGCTGGATGTGAGCAGCGCGTAGCGTTGCGCAGTCGGAGGTGAGCCGCCAGCAGTGGTGGATGTGGGGAAGTGAGATGGCGGATGTTTGAGAGCGGGTGATCTGGACGTGTGTCCATCAGAAACAGTACATTTGTAAGAAGGGATGTCATGAACTGCTGTATATATTTTGACTTTTGAACACTATTAAGGTAAATACATTGTTTGTTCTCTATCAAAATCTTTCATTTGCTAACTATGCCAATCAGTAGTTAGTGCCTTCAGTAGTTTGAATCTTTTATTTAGCTAGCAGTATTGGCGCTCGCTGTATTGCAGTAGTTTGAGTAACGAAGATTTTTGTGAGGTAAATGATTTGTGAAACGTATAGGTGAATTTAGTCAGGGTCATTCTCTTGTAGAGATTATTGAAAGTCAGGTTGCGTTGCGCTAAAAAAATATTGTGTGTCAGTTTAAGCACAGTCATGTATAATTTTTCTAAGGGGACGTTTCATAAACCATTCTTAAAGGTGTATGAAACTAGAATTTTGCAAACGTCTTAAAAGCTGTGGTAAAAATTGAGGTAATTAACTATGAAATTTGTGTTTTTTCTAAACATGAAGTTTAAAATACAACAATTCATTCGTTTTTTCATAAATTAAATAAATTCTAGACTTTCATACACCTGTGAGTGTGGTATGTATGCTGTGCAAAATTCATCGATGAATCTCTCTAACTTATGAAGAAAAGTGTACCTATAGCAACTAATGCCGCCATTAGTAAGAGAAAAAATGATGAAATTTCGCACGTAAAAAAAAAAATTATTTTGTTATATTTTCGAACTTCCACTGCAATGAGTGTGAATCCTGAATCCTTCCTGGTGGTGCTGACAAAGTTTTATGAAATTATATGTAAAAGTATAGACACTGGAAATTAAAATGTCCTGAGATGCCTCTCCTGCTCCAAGTCGGCCCGTTTGACGTCCTACCCCCCTTAATCGTGTTTCTACCTAGCGAACATAGCTCAGGTTCAACTGGTTGTCACGTTTCTCAGCGTACATTTAAATCCTGCCCATGTTTTTTTCTCGTCGTGCAAAGTAGGGTAGATGGGGGCAAAGCCACGTAATTTTCAGTTTTAGTAATATTGTAGTCAACGAGGTGTATACTATCGGCCATAAGATTGTGACCACCTACCTAAGACGTACGCATGGATAACAGCGACGCCTCGTGGCAAATTTCCCCGCAAATTTCGGGGAGGGGGCCGGTGATCTCTGACGCTACGTTTATCGCATCCCAGATGCGTCTATCGGGTTCACATCTGTCGAGTTGTGGGGCCAGCAAATCAATTGAAACTCGCCACTGTGTTCCTCGAACCACTCTGCACACTCATCATCTTGTGATATGGCGCATTATCTTGTTGAAAAATACCACTTCCGTCTGGAAATATGATCGTAGTGAAAGGATGGGCGTGAGCTGCAACCACTGGACGGTACTTTTTGGCCGTCATGGTACGTTGCACGAGCTCCACTGGACTCATGGACGCCCACGTGAAAGTTTCTCATAGCATAACGGAGCCGTTGCCAGCTTGTTAACGCCCCGCAGTACAGGTGTCAAAGAACTGATGCCCTGGAAGACGACGGATTCGCGCCCTCCCATCAACATGATGAAGAGCGTATCGGGATTCATCAGACCATGCAGTTTTATTTTTCGAGTCCAGAACATAAAATAATTAAAAAAACTAATAAATATTCGTTCTCGTAACAGATTTGCAATATTAAATATGTACAGTAGTATTTATGACACAGATTCAATTATATAAACAAACAAGCAGCAGATAAACAAGCAGCAAGCTGATTATATTTTTTGACGGGCCCAGTATTCGGCGGTTGTCACGGCAGTTTCACTGGCTGCAGCAAGATCACATATAGTGTATGCAGCCGGTGGGTTCCTGTAGACTAGTAGACGTTGTTCGTCCTGTACGTCACCACACTGACAAGTTTTCCCCCTCATTACTGAAGCCCCACTACTTGAGGTTGGCTTTGCAAATTAACACCCCAACTCGCACTCTTTTCAAAGCCTTCTAGGTCACGTATGACAGGTGCGAACCTTCGGCTATTTCCTCCTCGACCGTTATGTGATTGTCTTCCGCTACTGAGTCTCACCAAAGCTCCTCTCTGCGAGTTCTGGGAGATGAACGAAGTGCTATTGTTTTCTGTAGGAAGCTTTTTTCTTGACCTCAGTCTTGGCTGTTGAGGGTCATGTCCGAACAAAGGATGTCTAGGGTCGATTTCTTGTTTTTTTCTTCTCTACTTCTGTTGGAGCTTGCCTTCTAATGCGTGGCGGTGCTATACCCATAATTTGGTACAGCTTATTGACAGGAGTAGGTCGCAAGCAGCCTGTAACAATGGGTCCTGTCTCGTTCAGGGCTGTATCTACATGTTTAGCATGTGCAGAGTTTTGCCAAACGGTTGCTGCGTATTCTGCTGCGGAGAAACATAGTTCAAAATGGTTCAAATGGCTCTGAGCACTATGGGACTCAACATCTGTGGGCATAAGTCCCCTAGAACTTAGAACTACTTAAACCTAACTAACCTATGGACATCACACACATCCATGCCCGAGGCAGGATTCAAACCTGCGACCGTAGCAGTCGCGCGGTTCCTGACTGAGCGCCTAGAGAAACATAGTGCCAAGGCACTCCAGGTGGTTCATGCAAGTTTGAGGATGATGTTGTGCCGAGATTTTACTTTGAGGCTCGTTTCTTCGCAGTGGGCCTTGAATGTGAAGGAACGGTCCATCTTCACCCCAAGATATTTTGGAGTTTCGCAGTGGAGTAGCTGTTCCCCTCTCCAAGTGATGTTCAATTTCCTTTTAGCTTCCCTATTTCTAAGATGGAATGCTCAGACTTGGGTCTTTCCAGGGTTCGGTTTCAGTTGGTTATCATCGCAAATTTTCAAGAGCTGTTGTCAGTTTCACCTCTACTTCCTCAAAGATCTCACCTTGGACAGCGAGTGCTGTATCATCAGCGTATATGAATGCCTTAGTTCAAGATGCAATGCTCTGCCACTGCCCAAATATCCAGCGCCGATGGTCACGTGCCCATTTCAATCGTAGTTGCTGATGTGGTGTCAAGATTGGCATATGCCTGGATCGTCGGCTGCGGAGGCCTATAGATGGGAGTTTTCTGTGGATTGTGTGTTCAGGCACACTTGTACTCTGCTCAGCACTAAAGTCTGATGTTAGTTCCGCCACAGTTCACCGACATCTGTAATGACGGGTGGCCGCCCAACCGCACGGCACCTGGACGTGGTTTCACCTTAGTTTCGCCACGTGTTGAAGACACACATCATCGCACTCCTCGAACACCCCATAAGTCGTGCAGTTTCCGAAATACTCGTGTCGAGCCTACAAGCCGTCACATGGTGCACTCGAGTTCAGATCTACCCACGGACAGCGCGCCATTGACGCTACAGGCACCGTGCGTGTGTCTGACTAGTAGTTATTCCTCGCCAGGTGACGCTGCTATCGAGTAGACGGGCTTATACTGATGGCAGGTCGGTGGTCACAATGTGCTGGCTGATCAGTGTAGACTTCAAATTGAAGTCTTAAGTTGCTTTACTACTTACAACCCATCTAGATTCCAGCTCTATTACTATTAATTACTGAGAAATTGATAATTCGGCTAAAACAAAAATTTCGGTGTTCTACTCTACAAAATTGGTAAAAACAGCAACGTGGGTCTTTGCTCTATTTCAGATAAACTCGGATAAAAATGGATAACAACATAGTAAAAACACCTGAAATAACCTTTGTAACGTTAATGTATCGTAACCAAGTTACCCAACACTGTACTGAGCTGAAAATGTCTCGTAAATTTCAACATAGTTCTTACAGATACTTGAACAGAAATAACAATCCCTCTCCACGAAAGCAGCATTATTAAGATAACTTAAAAAGAGTTCAGTTACTGAGAGTAAACTATCTACGGACGAAGTAAATAGAGTACTTTGTTAGATCCACCGAGTTTTCCTTGAAGTCTAAGGCTCTTGTTGTTCTTCTTCGGTTAATTCTTCGCTAAATAGTAAGCCGATATCTATATCTGAGCTACCGTCGTGATGTGAGGAATATTCAACTGGCTGTTTGATCCGTTTTCTTTCTTTTTTTTTGGCATTGTTGTAAAGAAATCTAGCTTCCGACGCTTTGTTTCTATAGTACCCTTTTCTTCTTTCTTTGGTACTTTTGTTCTCCGTGGCAAGCTTTACTTTTCCCATGCGTTGTTGTTCCATTCGTTCTTTAATGGTTCAAATGGCTCTGAGCACTATGGAACTTAACATCTGTGGTCATCAGTCCCCTAGAACTTAGAACTACTTAAACCTAACTAACCTAAAGACATCACACACATCCATGCCCGAGGCAGGATTCGAACCTGCGACCGTAGCGGTCACGCGGTTCCAGACTGAAGCGCCTAGAACCGCATGACCACACCGGCCGGCGGTTCTTTAATGAATGTATTCATTAGAAGCTCAGATTTCAATGCTTTGCCACAAAGTTTTGCCTAATTTTTTTACTTTAGACAACGGACTTATGTCTTCAGTTGAGATATTCTCATGCACTGCGTGATAAATGTCATCTTTTGCGGGGGTTACAATTCAAGAATTGCCGTCACACTGTAGGAGCTGCGAGAATTTACCACAACACCTTCGGGAAATGCGCCCCAATTCGCCTTTTCCTGACAAATGTGACATTCCTGGATTAGGGGACCAACTGGAACAATTAGTTCAACGCGATGATAAACTTACGTTCAGTAATGTTAACGAGTAAGTCTATGATTCTTCTTTTCAAACCCTACATTGCGAAACATCAAAAAAAAATTACATGTGAGTAGTAAGAAACAGGTATCTCGTTTTCTCTGCTCTGGAACGACCTGCCAGGACGAACTTCCGTGGAACAGTGAGTTACAATACAATAGCACAAACCTGCCACTTGGTGGTCAACTCCTGATTCGATGGCATTCACTTCAAAACCTCGCTACGGGTTTCTATCCCACGCGGGGGTTTTCCCTCCATCCAATTTATCAATAAAAAGTCTATGTCATGCAAAATTATCCTAAGAATGGTAGTCATTTTCGCCGTAGAAATTTCATTAATAAATCAATCATTACCCCAAACTTAGTTCAAATGTGTGTTCCGTTTGTTACAGAATAGATTACAGAATCGCCTTATCGCTATCGCTTGCATCGCTAACTACGCTGGAATAAAATTCCAGATGATACAGCATTTGTCGTAGAAGCAATCGAAACACAAATTCGTAGAGAGCAAGTACATTTAATGTAGGCATACAGATTTCTCAGAAGCAATACCGGAAAATCACATCCTTTAGAATCCAAAAGACTGTTCTTTTTCGATCAACTTGCAACAGGTTGCAACCTGTGGCTGTACGGGTATGAGCAGCCCTTAGAGGCCCGCCTTTACACATTCCTTTTAAATAGTTTGTGACTAAAGCTCTTCTGGCCTGTTATTTATTTTATACGTGACATGTAAGTACTGTCTCTGTCTTGTTAGTCAGTACTTACACTTATAAAAATATAAAAAATTTTTCTTCCCACAAATTTGTAGTTATGTCATAGACCACTTTAAGTGTCTAAATTTTGATGAAGGAACTCTTAGAAGTGTTGAAACCTGGTTAATAAGATTAAGAAATTGTGACAGAGGGCTCATTTGTTTCAGCTTTATATTATATTATTGTTGGAATCTGAGGGTATTTCGTCTGATTCATACATCCTGCTCACGAGCTGGGAGTGTTGCCTCATGGCTGGCTCTCCCAAGACTATCAGTAGTTCTAACGGAATGTTGTTTACTCTCGGGGCTTTGTTTCACTTATATATTTCAGAGCTCGGTCATATTCTTCTTGCGGTATCATCAATTAAATTAATTATCTCTTGTGTTGCCCAAGGGTTTCTAATAGGCCTCGTCTTTTAACCTACTTGATCCTCTGCTGCATTCACTATTTCATCTCTTAAAGCTACACGTTCTTCTTCTATTGTTTTCCTTTTCTCTGCTCTTGTCAATCGTTCGATAATGCTCCCTCTGAAACTCTCAACGACCTCCGGTTCTTTCATTTCATCTAGTTCCTATCTTCTTAATTTCACACCTTTTCGCAGTTTCTTTACTTTCAATCTACAGTTCATAACCAATATATTGTGGTCAGAGTCCACATCTGCCCTTGGAAATGTCTTGCTATTTAACATCTGGTTGTGAGAACTCTGTCTGAAGAGCCAAAGCAACAGCTATAGGTATGCGTCTTCAACTACAGAAATATGTTAACAGGCAGAATACGGCGCTGTGGTCGGCAGTGTCTATAAAAGACAAGAAGCGTCTGGCGCAGTTGTTATATATGTTACTGCTACTATAATGGCAGGTTATCAAGATTTGAGTGAGTTTGAACGTGGTTTTACAGTCGGCGCAAGAGCGATGGGACACAGCATCTCCGAGATAGCAACGAAGTTGGGATTTTCCCACACTACCATTTCACGAGTGTATCGTGAATATCAGGAATCCAGTAAAACATCAAATGTTTGACATTGCTGCGGCCGGGAAAAGATCGTCCAAGAACGGAGCCAACGACAAATGAAGAGAATCGTTCAACGTGACACAAGTGCAACCCTTACGCAAATTGCTGCAGATTTCAACGTTGGGCCATCACCAAGTGTCAGCGTACGAACCATTCAACCAAACATCGCCGACATGGGCTCTCAGAGCCGAAGGCTGTTGCTGGTCGGACAAGTTTCGTTTCAAATTGTATAGAGGAGACCGTTCAAGCTGGTGGAGACTCTGTAATTGGAGGGGGGGAGGGAGGGGGTGCCGTTGCAGTGATATGGAACCCCTGATACGTCTATAAAAGACACTGACAGATGACACGCACGTATCCATTCCTGTCCATAGTGCATTCCGACGGACTTGAGCAATTCCAGTAGGAGAATGCGATACCCCACATGTCCAGAACTGCTACAGAGTAGATCCAGGAACACTCTTCTGAGTTTAAACACTTCCGCTGACAACCAAACACCCCAGAATGTACAAAACTGAACATACCTGGGATGCCTTGTAACGTGCTGATCAGAAGAGATCTCAACCCCTCGTTCTCTTATGGATTTATAGACAGCCCTGCGTGGTTCATGGTGTCAGTTCCCTCCAGCACTACATCAGACATTAGTCGAGTCCGTGGCACGTCGTGTTGCTGTCCTTTTGCGTGCTCGCGGGGGACCTACACGATATTATCCAGGTGTACCAGTTTCTTTGGCTCTTGTGTATAATCAGTCTGAAACATTCCCATGTCTCCAGGTCTCTTCCACGTATGAAAGCTTGAAACCTCCCCACAAAATAAAATAAATATTATGGATAATGATTCCGGTTTAGTGTAACCTCAATACAAAATTCTTTCACAGTTTAACCTCCCCAGAAAATTCATTTACATTTAATCTCCCCACAAAATTCGTTCCCATTTAATGTAAGCTCAAAACAGAAAAATTCCTAAATCTCTCAACAGTAAAAATTATAATTATGTGGTTCACATTCAGTGTATCGTCCCAACAAAAAAATCAATAAATTCAGTAACCTGGTAATAATACAATGTAACTAACCTCTCAATTAAATTGTCGCTCACTTATGACTTTTCAATAATTCAATGTGAATTTAACCTGGTAAATTTTGGACGACAGCAGTGCTGCGTCATGGCCCTGAAAGATCATTCTGAATAAAAAAAGGAAAAATTCTTACCTCAATGAAGTCGCCGGATATATCTGCTCTTACAATAAATTTTTCCGGTGCAGCTTTATGCAATGCTGGCCGACCTATCTGTCATTTACGAAAGGAAGCAACTGATTTTTCTATTGCAATGATCGGGATGATCATGGATGGGAGAAATTAGTAAATTCTTTAAATTGAAATGAATGGTTGTTAAAAGTTACTTTTTATGAGGAAGATTATTATTACGAGAGTTTTAAAACATTTACATGCGACTTCAGATAACATTACGACATATGCGCAAGGCTGCTTTTTACCTTATACAATAATACTCAGGCTCTGGCATCGCTGCACCGCGACCGGGCCAGCCAACACGATACACCATTCCAGACCAGAGCAGACTCCAGACTAGCAACAACTTACTGCTACAGCTTCATAGTTCCTACTGCAGTCAACACTACTCTCTGGTCAGAGACCTTGCATATCGCAGGCAGCGCATGAGCAATACATCGAAATCACATCTGCTCGGACCTTTTAACCTCTTACAAGCTTCTTTCGTAATTCTTGAACAAAATGTTAGCAATGGTTAAATTATGGTCTGCGTGAAATTCTGCCAAGCGGCTTCGTCTTTCGTTCCTTTCCTCCAGTCCATATTCACCTACTATTTTTCCTTCTCTTCCTTTTCCTACTATCGAATTCCAGACCCATTACAGTATTAAATTCTTGTCTCCTTTAAGTATCTGAACCGGTTTTTTTTTTTTATCTCACGACACATTTCGCCAATCTCTTCACCATCTGCGGAGGTAGTTGGCATACGATCTTATACTGCTGTGGTAGGTGTGGGCTTCATGTCTATCTTAGCTACAATAAATCGTTCACTATGCTGTTCGTAGTAGGTTCTCCGCTTTCCTATTTTTTATTCATTATTAAATCTACTCCTTCATTACCCCCATTTTGATTTTGTATTGACAAACCTGTATTCCCCTGAACTGCCACCGAAGTCCAATGGCCGGCCGCTGGTGGCCGAGCGGTTCTGGGCGCTTCAGTCTGGAACCGCGCTACCGCTATGGTCGCAGGTTCGAATCCTGCCTCGGGCATGGATGTGTGTGATGTCCTTAGGTTAGTTAGGTTTAAGTAGTTCTAAGTTCTAGGGGACTTATGACCTGAGATGTTGAGTCCCATAGTGCTCAGAGCCATTTGAACCATTTTCGAAGTTCAATGATTCCCACTACACCTCACCTTAACTTATTCATTTCCCTTTTTAAATTTTATAACCTGCCTGCGCAAATTAAGGGATCTGACATTCAATGCTCCAATCCGCAGAACACCAGTTTTGTTTCTCCCGATGACAGTATCCTCCTGAGTAGTCCCCGCCCGGAGATCCGATAGGAATATTTTACCCAAGATGATATGACATCATCATTTAACCATACAGTACATCTGTATGCCCTCGAGAAAAATTACGGCTGCAGTTTCCCCTCGCTTTCAGCCGTTCACAGTACCAGCACATCAAGGCCGTTTTGGTCGATATTACAAGGCCAGATCAGTCAATCATGCTGTCTATTGCTCCTGCAACTACTGAAAAGGAAGCTGCCCTCTTCAGGAACCACTGGTCTTTCTGGTTTCTCAACAGATACCCCTCCTTCGGGTTTGCACATACGCTACGGCTATCTGTGTCGCTGAGGCACGCAAGCCTACCCACCGACAACAAGATCCGCAGTTGATGGTAGGGCTGAAAAAGTTACGCATCAGTTTACCACAGAATGTGGAATTAAACTCGTGCAATTACTCGTTCTAGCGAAATGTAATAGTGTCGTGTAATTCGACACTAGACGAGTACTGAAAACACAAGACGGTTAAAACTAACCATGAAAGCTTGTGTGTGTTGTGTCTGAAATATTCGTCTGTGTGACTATGTCAGTGATTCATACGCGCAGATTGAGTGACTGCGGCTGGACAAGTTGCGTGACTACCATATTATGCTTTGTCTATGTCATCAACTCCTCAGTGCGCATGCTCCCCAGTGCCTCGCAGTCATCTCACCATAATCGAAACACTAGGTACAGTAGCGATGGCATCTCCCTCCACAGCGCGGCGCCCGCAGAGCTCGATTTCCTTCACTAAATAACTAATGGAAAGGAATACCAGTATTTTAAACATAGCTGCGCAACAGCAACGGTTCCACGAAATAAGATTAAAAACAGCCGACCAATTGCAAAGGATAAAGTAATCTTTACCTAGGTTTCGATAGATTTAAATCTGTCTTCTTCAGAAGGCGGCCTGAGGACAATGAACATCGTAATTTATATTAAAACGTATGAAACATAAGTCCAGTTTTTTTTTTTTTTACTTTATTGTTATTTTAAAACCTGTACAACAGGCAGGCTGTCAGCAGCACACTACGCTGCTCTTCAGCCATAGAAGACACAAGCAGCAAAAACAGTGAGAAGACACATAAGTCACAGAGCGGTGGGCAATAAAACAGGAGACACATAGAGACAATCACGGAGCCGTTCACACTCGTCGAGAATCCACACTGCTAGCTGATGAGACGACGCACAACCACTGAAGATGATGATGGCACTGGTGAACGATGGAGGGGACGGTGAACACTAAACACTAAACACTAAACACACAAAACACTGATGGCGGCGACCTCCGGCGCGCGAATGTCCACGTAACGTGTGCGAGTCCGGGGACCTGCCAAGAGGGGTAGAAGGGGGAGGTGGGGGAGAGGGGAGAAAAAGGATTCCAATGGCGGAGGAGTCGGGGGCAGGAGGAGAGGAACAGGGGAGGGAAGGCCCGGGGGAGGAGGGGGGGAGAAAAGGAGGAGGGAGGGAAAAGGGAGAGGAGGGAGGGAGGGTGCACGGAGGAATAAGTACAGGAGGAGGGCGGGAGGATCAAAGTTGGTAGGAGGGGTAGATGGAAGGGAGGAGGGCATCATCAGGGAGGGGGAGCTGGCGGAAGCCACCTTGGGAGAGGGTAAGGAGGGTGGAGAGGTGGAGACCGGGTGGGACGTGCGAATACAGGCGCGGCAGCGGGTGGGGGTGGGAGAGGATCGGGGAGACGAGCGGGTGAGGAGGATCGAGTTTGCGGGAGGTGTACAGGATCCGTATCCTTTCAAGGAAAAGGAGGAGGTGGGGGAAGGGGATGAGATCGTAGAGGATCCGCGTGGGGGAGGGGAGACGGATGCGATAGGCGAGGCGGAGAGCATGGCGTTCAAGGATTTGGAGGGATTTATAAAAGATAGGGGGAGCGGAGATCCATGCTGGATGGGCATAACAAAGGATAGGGCGGATGAGGGATTTATAGGTGTGGAGGATGGTGGAGGGGTCCAGACCCCACGTACGGCCGGAAAGGAGCTTGAGGAGACGGAGGCGGGAACGTGCCTTGGCTTGGATTGTCTGGAGATGGGGAGTCCAGGAGAGGCGACGATCGAGGTGACGCCAAGGTACTTAAGGGTGGGAGTGAGGGCGATGGGACGGCCATAGACGGTGAGATAGAAATCAAGGAGGCGGAAGGGAGGGGTGATTTTGCCTACAATGATCGCCTGGGTTTTGGAAGGATTGACCTTGAGCAACCACTGGTTGCACCAAACGGTGAACCGGTCAAGATGGGATTGGAGAAGGCATTGGGAGCGCTGTAGGGTGGGGGCAAGGGCAAGGAAGGCGGTGTCATCGGCAAACTGGAGAAGGTGGACGGGGGGTGACGGCGGCGGCATGTCCGCCGTGTACAACAGGTACAGAAGGGGGGAGAGGACGGAGCCTTGGGGCACACCGGCGGAGGGAAAAAGGTGTAGGAATCGGTGTTATGGATGGTGACATAGGAAGGACGGCGGGAGAGAAACGAGCCGATCAGACGGACGTAGTTAATGGGAAGGGCGAAGGTTTGGAGCTTGAAGAGGAGACCGGAATGCCATACGCGGTCATACGCACGTTCGAGGTCCAGGGAGAGGAAGATTGCGGAGCGACGGGAATTAAGCTGTTCGGAAAGGAGATGAGTGAGGTGAAGGAGAAGGTCGTCGGAAGAGAAGGACGGCCGAAAGCCACACTGGGTGACGGGAAGGAGGCGGTGCTGGCGGAGATGCTGGTGGATGCGACGGGTGAGGATAGATTCCAGGACCTTGCTGAAGACCGAGGTAAGGCTGATGGGACGGTAGGAGGAGACGGCGGACGGCGGTTTGCCAGGTTTAAGGAACATGAGGATATGGGAGGTTTTCCACAGGTCGGGGTAGTAACCGGTGGACAGGACTACATTGTAGAGCCTGGCCAGCATGGAGAGGAAAGAGACAGGAGCTTCACGAAGGTGACGGTAGGTGACACGATCGTGACCAGGAGCGGTGTTGCGTTTGGTGCGGAGTGTAACAATGAGATCCTGTGTAGTGATAGGGGCATTGAGTTCCGTGTGTGTAATGTTGTCCAAGTACTGGAAACCAGGAGCGAGGGGAGGGACAGAGGTGTCAGTTCGATCGCGGATAGCCGGGAAGAGGGAGTAATCGAACTGGGGATCGTCGGGGATGGAGAAGACATCGGAGAGGTAGGAGGCAAAGTGATTGGCCTTACTAAGGGTGTCAGGGAAGGGGTGATCATCGTGGAGAAGAGGATAGTAGGGGGAGGGTTTAGTTCCGGTAAGGCGACGGAAGGCCGTCCAGAACTTGGACGAGTTGATTGGTAGGGTTGCATTTAAACAGGTGCATGTCTGTCGCCAGTCCCGGCGTTTCTTAGCCGCGAGCAAATTACGAACGTGTCGCTGGAGTTGCCTGTGGCGTCGTAGTGTGTCCGGGTCACGCGTGCGGAGGAAGGCACGGTAGAGACGGCGGGATTCACGGAGGAGGAGGACGGCCTGTGGGGGTAAGGTAGGACGGTGTGGGTGGATGGCGACAGTAGGAACGTGGGCCTCCACGGCCTCAGACAAGGTCTGCTGGAGAAAGGAGGCGGCATGGGTGACATCGTCAGGGTGGTGGTAGGTGAGAGGGTGGCTATCGACCTGGGTGGAAAGGGTATCCCGGTAGGCATTCCAGTCGGCTCGGGAATAGTCGTGGACATATTTAGGGGGAGGGTCAGTACGAGGGTCGGGGCGAGGGCGACGACCGTCTGAAACGGTGAGGAGGACAGGGAGATGGTCGCTACCAATAGGCTCCAGGACATCCACCGTTATGCGGCCAAGGAGGTTGGGGGAGGAGAGGATAACATCAGGAGTGGAGTTGGATTCAGGACGGGTATGCCGGGGGATGGGGACGAGGTCACCTTGAAGGGTGGAGAGGAACCGATGCCATCGCCGTAACTGGGCAGCGGAACGACTATGGATGTTGACATAAGTCCAGAATAGAGTTTAACATATATTAGGAGAATCTTGTATTACAAAATATGAGAAGGATTCCTGGTACTTACAGTATTACATTAACATGGAGTGATATGTCATTGTCGTTTTTACAAACATCTGCATAGCTCCATTAGTCCAAATAAAATATAGCCCTGAGAATAGGGTTTGTCAGACAAATAAGAATAAGTACATGGAAGTTGGAGAGCGCATAAGCGACTGAGTAAAATCGGCCAGCGTAGTAGCACTGCGGCCAGGGCAGGTGGCGCTCAGGTCGCGAACTATGTGCCGATTGGCGTAATGAAGCAACATGTAAAATATCAATATTAATTGCGTCCTTAGATAGAGTTACAATAAATAAAAGGAAAGCATTTAACACTCCCGTTATGACATTGTGGGAGCCTTAGGAGCAATAACGTAGATACATACATCAAAAGGGCAGGTGGCGCTTACGCTGTGAGTTACATGCAGTGGCATATACAGCCAGAATAAAAAAGTTATATTACCATATTAGTGAAGCACATAGAACGTATATAAGTCAAAACTATAAGCATAATCAGTAATGGCTCTTAAGACGTAAATTACGAACCCTGGTCCACAATCCAGTTAATATAAATTCTCAGGGAGCCAAGGTTTTAGAATAAGAGAAAATTACATGAGGGCCGATGTAGTGGCAGCCATACATCGTAAGAAAACCACATTACATAAAAGGTAGTGAGCTTAAAGTGCATTATAGCTTCCTGAGGAAATAGACTACTGAGGTTACCAACATTAATGTTATATTTTAAACAGTACGGGTTTAAAGCCTTCGAAAAATTGTCTACAGGCAAGGTTCAACTGATCGTTTAGTATATTACCGTCTTTGAGCTCTAGATGTTTAAAAATAAATAACTCTTCCCACAGATCTAGTCTCCGTTCTTTAACTTGTCTGTGTAGGATAACCGTGTCTTCTAAGTGTTTAGGCGTATGGCCAGCTATCAAGAGGTGTTCAGCAAAAGTAGAGTTGTGAATATTCGCTCCTTTTTTACCTAATAGATGTTCTTTATATCGTGTTTTCACAGCTCTGTCTGTTTGACCAATATAATATGAGGGGCAATTATTACAGGTTAGTTTGTAAACACCTGAATTAGAAAACCAATCGCTGGCAATCTCTACTGACTGTACAAGATTTCTTTTTAAATTGTTATCTGTAGAGAAGGAGACGTTACAGTTATATTTTTTATTTAGAAGACGTTTAATCCTATACGATATGTTACCCAAGACAGGGATGGAAATAAATTTTTTAGTTTCTGTGGTATCTGTGGGGAGGTTATTGCTCAAAGTCGAACAATTTTGGGAAATTTTCTTATTAAGCAGGTAATCGATCATATTCTGGTTGTACCCATTATTAACAGCAATCGCTTTGATGACATTCAATTCCTTTTGTTGATCCGCAGGCGATAAAGGAGTGGTTACCATTCGGTGAATGGCGGAATTAAAAAACGCCAGTTTATGGGCTTTGAAATGGAAGGTATTATCTTGTATAGAAATTGTTAAATCGAGAAAATTAAGTTCACGTTTATCATTTTGAAGTTCTTTTGTGAAGGAAATTTTTTCATGTAAACCGTTGAAAGTATTGAAGAGATGCTCTAACTCATGATCAGTGCCATCAAAAGCAATGAAAATGTCGTCAACATAACGTGCATAATAGCGGATTTTGTGGCGTAATTCTGACTTTGAATTAAAGAATGTTGTTTCCAGGGCGTTGATGAAAACCTCTGCTAGAATACCGGCGAGGGGGCTACCCACTGCTAGACCATCTGGCTGTACATACATTTTCCCGTTAAATGTGAAATAATTGTATTTTAAAATGACCTTAAGCAAACCAATTAGTTCAGCAATCTGAGTTTCACTTAGTTTTTTATGCTTAAGAAGATTCTCTTTTACAAGGTCTATGGTTTCATCAACTGAGACATTTGTATAAAGGCTGACGATGTCGAAGGACACCAGTCTAGTGTCAGGTGTACATCTTACAGATTGAATACTGTTAATTAATTCCTTACTGTTTTTTACAGAAAAGTTATTTTCAAATGTGAAAGCATCTTTAATTTTAAAATGGAGGCGCCTAGCAAGTGTGTGATGTGGACTGCCTATACCATTCACTACAGGGCGGATCGGGTGATTTTGTTTGTGCAGTTTAAACTGACTTCTGAGCACGGGTGGTTTCGGGTTCATATTTATAAGCCCTTTCTTCTGAAACTTATTGAACAGGCTGACGGAATTAGTTAAAGTACGCCGGATTTCATTTTGCAGTTCAGCAGTAGGATCTACAGTAACCTCAGTGATGTCCTTTTCCTCTAAATACTTTACAGTCTTCTCTATATATTCATTTTTGTAAGCCACGACAGCGGTGTTCCCTTTGTCACTCTTAGTGACTAAGGCGTCGTGCTCTCTAAGCTTATGATTAATGCTTTTTACTATACTATATTCGCCCGACTGCCCATTAGGACATAATTTAATTTCTTTTTCTATTATGTTATTACATTCGTAGGCACATTTGACTTGCTCCGTTTTCTCTAATTTCAGAGATTCTAAACCGATTTATAGATCTACAATGAGATTACAGATAACTGGATATTTATCGAGTTTAGCGGGCATGTTATATTTAAGGCCTTTACACAACAAGTCATTCTCAGCCTGCGTAAAAGTAATATTGGTTTTGTTTAGTACTCTTTCGTAAAATAGGCGCTTAACACTATTGTCTGCTGTATTAACACTTTTACTTGTGGTCCTATTACTAAACTTCAAAAGCTTTCTTTCATGTCTAGCTTTGATTTCTTCTTTACGATTAAAGAGCCATTCATTAATACTATTCCACAGGTGGTCAATTTGAAAATTACAAATAAAGTAAGAAGTCATGAAGAATGAAATTCAGGGGCTAACAAGGAGAAAAACAGCAAACTTGTTAACGACATTAGAGTATTGCCATCTATCAGGTTATTTCTTAGATATTAAGAAAAAGTAGCGTTATTGGTGACATTTAGGTCTAGGTGTAGCGCTTCGAATAGTAATCAAAACGTCTTCAGTCCCAGGTTCGAACCTCGCCACTGCTTAATCTCTGAATAAAAACCATCAGCAATGGCGGTCGAAGACTTTCTGCATAGGAAGTCAACGTCATTCTGCCAACGGCCTTGTCAAAGAGTGTGGAGCAGCGGATAGAGATTAAGAGCACTCTTGTTCTTGGTGTGCGAAATTGACCCGAGAAGTCGGATGAATCAGCGATGATCAACAGCACGAGGATGCAGAAGGCAATGGAAAGTACTGCATTAATGGGCAGTCGTAGAAGTTGGAGAGAAAAACTTAGGTTCAGGGAGGTTAACTGTGAAGAAACCATGAGTAATAGAAGAAATACGTAACCTGACCGACGAAAGAAGAATTTCCATGGAAATTCAGGAACAAGTCACAAAGGAATGAAGTAAACGGGAAGTGCAGCAAAGCTAAGGCGAAATGGCTTATTGAAAAATGTGAAGGAATCGAAAAAGAAATGATTGTCGCAAGGACTGCTTCAGCAAATAGAAAAGTCAAAGCAGCCTTCGCTGAAATTAAGAGCAAGGGTAGTAACATTAAGAGTGCAATGGGATTCCACTGATAAATGCAGAGGAGTGGGCCGATAGGTGGAAAGAGTACATTGAGGACCCCTTTTAGGGGAAGGACTTATCTGATGTCGTGATGGAAGAAGAAACAGGTATGGGGAAAGAGATAAGGGTTCCAGTACTAGAATCAGAATAGAAAAGAGCTTCGTAAGATTTAAGATAAAATAAGGTAGAATGGATACACAGATTCCATGAGGATTTCCAAAATCATTGGGAGAACTCGTGTTGGTTTGTAAAATAAATCAGACTGGCGATATAACATCAATCTTTTGCAAAAATATTATCCACACAATTCCCAAGACTGCAAGAACCGACAAGTTCGAGAATTATAACACAATTGGCTTATCAACCCATGCATCCAAGTCACTGACAAGAATAATACACTGAAGAACGGAAGAGGAAACTGAGAATGTGTTAGGTGACGATCAGTTTGGCTATGGGAGGGCTCAAGTCACAACAGAGTCAGTTCTGATGTTGTGGTTGATAATGGAAGCAAGATCGGAGAAAAATCAAGACAATTTCATAGGATTTATCGACCTGGAAAAAGCATTCGACAATGTAAAATGGTGCAGGATGTTCGAAATTCTGAAAAATATAGGGGGTAAACTACAGGGAAAGGCGGGTAATATATATGACGAATAAGAACTCAAAGGGAACAATACGAGCGGAATACCAAGAACGGAATGCACAGAACGAAAATGGTGCTAGACAGGGACGTAGTGTTTCGCCCCTAACGTTCAATCTGTGCATCGAAGAAGCAATGACGGAAATAAAGGAAAGGTGCATTAAAATTGAGGATGAAAGGATATTAGTGTTAAGAATCGCCGATGACATTGCTATCCTCAGTGAAAGTGGTGAAGAATCGCAGAATCTGATCAATGGAATGAAAAATCTAATGAGTACAGAATATGGACTGAGAGTAAATCAAGCAAAGACGAAAGTAATGAGAAGTAGCAGAAATAAGAACAGCGAGAAACTTAACATCAGGATTCCTGATAACGAAGTAGATAAAGTTAAGGAATTCTGCTTCCTGGGTAGCAAAATAACCCGTAGTGGACGGAGCAAGGAGGACATAAAAAGCAGACTAGCACCGGCCAAGAGGAAATTCTTGGCCAAGACGAGTCTACTAGTATAAAACATCGACCTTAATTTGAAGAATATAACTTACAGAATGAACGTTTGGAGCACAGACTTTTGTGGCAGTGAAACATGGACTGTGGGAAAACCGAAACAGAAGAAAATAGAAGTACCTGAGATTTGGTGCTACAGAAGACTATCAGGTGGACTGACAAGGTTAGTAACGAGGAGGAGAGGGAGGGAATACATGGAAAATACTGACAAGAAGAGGATACAGAATAACAGGACATCTTTTAAGACATAGCGGAATAAATTCGACGGTACTGGAGGGAGCTGTAGGGACTGAAAACGGTAAAGGAAGACAGCGATTGGAATACATCCAGCTAAGGACGTAGGTGGCAGGTGTTGAGATGAAAATATTAGCATAGAAGAGAAATTCATGGCGGGCGGCATAAAAAGGGTCAGAGGACCTATCTTGGAAAAGGGAAATAGCGATATTAAGATTACATCTGGGTAGGCTTCTAGGACACAGAATGATAAATTTAAATTAATACCCAATAACATTCCACTGTCCGCCCCCGGTAGCTGAGTGTTCAGCACGACAGAACGTCAATCGTAAGGGCCCGGCTTCGATTCCTCGCTGGGACGGAGATTTTCTCCGCTCAGGGACTGGGTGTTGTGTTGTCCTAATCCATCATCATTTCATCCCCATCGAATCGCAAATCGCCGAAGTGGCGTCAATCGAAAGACTTCCACCCGTCGGTTTATTCGACGGGAGGCCCCAGCTTTTCTGAAGAAGAGAAATTTGTTAACATCGAGTATAGATTTAAGTGTCAGGAAGTCATTTCTGAAAGTATTTGTATGGAGTGTAGCCATGTATGGAAGTGAAACATGGACGATAAATAGTTTGGACAAGAAGAGAATAGAAGCATTCGAAATGTGGTGCTACAGAAGAATGTTGAAGAGTAGATGGGTAGATCACATAACTAATGAGGAAGCATTGAATAGGATTGGGGAGAAGAGAAGTTTGTGGCACAACTTGACTAGAAGAAGGGATCGGTTGGTAGGACATGTTCTGAGGCATCAAGGGATCACCAATTTAGTATTGGAGGGCAGCGTGGAGGGTAAAAATCGTAGAGGGAGACCAAGAGATGAATACACTAAACATATTCAGAAGGATGTAGGTTGCAGTAGGTACTGGGAGATGAAGAAGCTTGTACAGGATAGAGTATCATGGAGAGCTGCATTAAACCAGTCTCTGGACTGAAGACCACAACAAACCGTCAGGCTCTGCAATAATTTAAAATAATAGGTGCTTTCACCAACTGCGACATAATCGCATATACAAACAGTGATCCAATACTGTAAAATGCTTTTTTATTTCAGTCTCTGATCACAATATGAATTCTTAGACGATGACCGGTTTCAGTCTGTATTGACCATCCTTAGATCCTTTTTACACCATGTCCTAAAGTGATACGGTCGTAATGGATATGGTGTAAAAATGATCTGAGGATGATCAATACAGACTGAAACCGGTCATCGTACAAGGAATTCATATTGTGATTAGAGACTGAAATAAAAAAACATTTCAATAGGTACTTGTCTCTCACGCTTGAATCTCTTAAATATTTTTGTAACCGATGCGGCTGGTCCCGGCGGAGTTTCGAGTCCTCCCTCGGGCATGGGTGTGTGTGTTTGCCCTTATGATAATTTACGTTAAGTAGTGTGTAAGCTTAGGGACTGATAACCTTAGGAGTTAAGTCCCATAAGATTTCACACACATTTGAATATTTTTTATAACCGATATTTTCAAGTAAGCCCGATATATGAACGTTAAATATAGTTTTTTACTTGGAAATCTTTCGGTCGTTTTGCAGAGAGATGAACATTTCTGAGGGCGGTAGTCCACATTCTTCTAGGTTTATGACTAACCACAGTTATCATACGAAGCAGACGTTTAAGACTTGACATGAAAATTATAAGCCTGTCTCCGTACTTAAATTGACTTAGATTCAATAATATCCAGTTTACTTCGATCAGTACGTCTATCTTTAGAGGACAGATACGCCGGCAGTGAAATTTGAAAATGTCTATTCTACAAATATACTGAACCTTCAAATACCTCCATCGCAGTCGCCAATCCCACCAAGAGCAAATGGCCAAAAAATAGACTGAGCATCAAGCCAGACCAACATAAACAACAACACCTTACCAATCTCTGTCAAGGTAGATTCATACGACACAGTTACAGAAAACATACAGACGCCCATCTGCAATGTTCTCCGTGTCGACGGGATCTTATCATTTCAATATTATTGTTTACTTTAACTGTGCCTAGGGAGGGATTACGTCGCTTACATACTTCCACCCAATGCAGGTATGGTCTAGAACTCGAAAAAAAAAAGAAAGGAAGGAAACTAGCCCTCTTTGCATAGAATGAGTCGAGGGCTACTGTCCGGGCATTCGCGGACCAGTCTACCGTAGCAACAGAGGGCAAAAAAAGGATAGTTGACGTTTTAAATTTCACGTTTAAAATAATCATTCACGCAAGGGTATCAGAGAGAAATACCATTGCTTGATCGTCGCACGGTTTCCACACGAAGTTTCTCAAAGTTCTCAAAGACTCGCGTGATTTTATTGAGAAACTTCAAAGAATTATTCTGGTTCCTGAAGATGTTCTTGTAAGTTTTGACATAGTGTCCTTATTCACTATGATTCCAGTTAACGAAGTTATGATTTTCATAACGGATATTTTCCAGAAGATTTGACTGCTTTTTTTTTTTTTTTAATTGGCTTACTTCGAGTCAGTTACAGTGAGACGATGAATTTTATGAGCAACTTGAGGGTGTAGTAATGGGTAACCCATTAGGTCCTGCGATCGCTAATTTCTATATGGATACATTCGAACAATCGGCTCTGTACAAAGCAAATAAGAAACCATCTCGCTGGTATCGGTTTGTTGATGACACATTTGTGGTTTGTTCCCATGGTAGAAATACTTTGGACAAATTCTTTGATCACCTAAATAAAATTAATCCAAAAATTCAGTTCACGTTGAAAATGGAAAATGACAAAAGACTATCTTTCTTGAATGTTTTAGTTATGAGACGGTCCGATGGAAGTTTGGAACATAAAGTTTTTCGGAAAGTAACACATACCGACAGATATTTGCATAAAAACTCCAATTACTATCCACAACAAAAGAGAGGTGTCATTAAAAATCTTGTCGATAGAGCCAAGCGGATATGCACATCGGAACACCTGGAGCTGAAATAAAGCATTTGAAGCAGGCCTTCGAAAAAAATGGCTACTCAGGGGAAAAGGCAAAGAGAATTTTGCGACCACGGAACAGAAGGCCGAAGAACAAGGATGAACCACAATGGAAACCAACGGAAAAATACAGTTTCTATCCCTTCCATTAAAAAAGTAACAGATCACATCGGTAAGATTTTACAGAAACATGACATCAGACCGGTCTTTCGATCAACAAAGAAAATCAGTTAAGTACTCCGAGCTGTGAAGGATAAAAGCCCTCCTCTGTCTACATGTAGTGTATAAAAAATTGCTTGTACGTGTGGTAAAGTTTATATTGGAACAACCATGGCTAAAAGAGCACACAAACTTTGCCGACTAGGAAAAATAGAGGAATCAGCTGTATCAGAGCATGCTCTTCAGTCAGGAAACCACGAATTGAAGTTTTCTGAAACATAAATTTTATCTACAACGTCAAATTATTATGCACGACTAGTCAGAGAAGCCATTGAAATTTATAAGCATCAGAATAATTTCAATAGAAAAGAGGAGGCAATGAAACTTAGCGACAATAGCTCTGCAGAATAGCTAGACAATTTTATCTTTGACAAGAAGACAATCGATAGTTAAGTTTTATCTTCGACAAGGATTATCTCTGCTCATCACGTGTTACTTCGACCACACCCCCTTTCCTACAGTTTATATGTCTCTCTCGGACGTCCGACCAGTCAGCCGGCAAGTCTCAGCGGAGAAGCGCCTCTGAAGGTGTCCAGCGCAGTCCTGGACGAAACGTCAGGAACACAAGAGTTTCATGGACCACGACCTCACATCCCGAAAGGTTCACCAGCAGCTATGTCATCTGGTCGTGAAAGCCTTCATTCTATGATGATGGCAGATTGTTCTGTAAAGCGTAAAATTTACTACCCTTGTCTTTTCGTTTGAGTTAATAAGACATAAACGAAACAGCCGTGAACTCTCTGATGCAATGTGACTCGAATGATAAAAAAATATTCAGTTATTAATTAAAATCGAACATAACTTTTCTTTCTGGAAGTTTGTGGAAGCACCTATTCCGAACTCCAATTTTCAAGTGTTTTCAGCGGTGTAAAAGCTGTTCCGTTAGGCCATATCTCTGACAGTATTTGGTTTCAAAATTCCACGACACACGAACGTACAACACGCTTATGTTTGGCCATTTATTAAAAAATAGAACCTGCAAATTTTTTTCAACTTTACATAATTCCGAAAACAGTCATGTCACTAACTTATGCTCTTTTTCCATTACACACCGGTCTTAAATAAAGCACAAACCATGGACTGGTCCCAGCATTGGCCTGAATGTAATATTTTTAAAGAGAAAATTACGTAGCAGAAAGACAGTCTTCCAAAACTTCGTGAAGTCGCTGATCCTAGCAGCCATAGACATATTATCGCTGATAGGCAGAGATTACATAATAAAGGTAGTTTCACTGAGCTTCGTGTACGCGCAAACGAAAAATAAATAGTCAATGCTTTATGTTACCTCCAATCAAATACATATTAATTTAAAAAGTTTTTACGTACACTTGGATCAAGTATATTAAAGATAGGAAGGGCGGAGAGATCAAAGGATCAGCCTGAAAACATCGTTTCCTAAGGAAACGCTAATACAGCCAATGATAATTTTGATGAAAATGTGGAGTAAGAGGAATAAAAGGGCAGCAGAATTAAGATTGTCGGCTTATTTTACTGCCATGCAGTACTCGCCAGAATTCCAGATCCTCTATTTTTATTTTTCTTACTACCAAAACAGGATGGCAAGTGACGAGCTACTGAGGGAGGAATAGCGTGTACAGTCTAAAGAAGGGCGACAGCAACCTGCGCTGGCAAAGAGCTGTCCTTACGTTCCTCCACTGTGACGTCCAATGATGCCACAGGTAGAATGGCCTGTCGGCATCGAGTGACCTTTCGGACTTGATGGTAGGGTTTAGTTTCAATCAGGAAAGAAATTTCACTCTATTACATTTCCACGAACACTCGTGCAGAGATTAATGTTAGCAGGGATTGCGCGCTAATCTCCACTGTGCTCCATCCAGTCAGCGGTCCGTATCGCAGATTTTATACCTGGACAACGGTAAGCGCGGCGGCCGGCGGGAGTATATGTTTTGGGTACGCTGTGAGAGCTGTAGGCGGGGAAATATTACAGCGACGGTGACTTGTTTGTTTGTTTTGGTACGGGTGTTAACCCCGGCTGCGCCACGCACACATAACCGGTTCCTCAGCCAAAGGTCACGTGGAGCCGCACCTCACCTCACACCATCTGCTGACTGCCGACTTGTCCCGTCTCCAGCCTTGGATCTCTCGCCGTGTCAGAGTACTCCTTTAGACATCAGCCCCAAACCGCATTCTGATCTAAGGCTACCTCCCCGTACGAACACTGAATAAAAAGTGACAACTCGTATACCGCAATCAGGCACAAAAACTACAGCTGAACTTTCTTATAACGCCATAGTTTACAACGACAACTCGGCTATAACATCGTGACTTCTGTGATACGGTCATATTCATCGTAAGGAGCATACTTCTCAGTCTTGCTTAAAACGACAAATGTGTATGCGTGTATACCGTATATAACGTCACTTTCAGTCTCAGTTAGCAACAAGATTTCCCAAGAATCAGTGTAATGTAGAATGTACTCTGTCGTTGTTATATGGCATCCTGGCGTATTCTTTTCTCTGTCCTTCCGTCAACATAGGTGTAGCGTAGACTCCTCACCCCATCGTTACCCTAGAGCGTTCATGCTGTAGTAGTAGTGACAGTCACAGTATTCGTCAACACTACGCGTGATGTCGGTTTCTGTAACAATTTGTTAAGAAGGGCGCGCAGTATAGAACAGCATGGAAAGTGTAATATCCATGCCTATATTCCACTCAAAGTAATGTTCACGACAGCACTGTATCTGGAATGTGACTGAACCTCGATCGTATTCTCGTGATACTGAAATGGGCACTTCATCGTTAATAAAATAATAAATAATTATTGTCAGCGACATAATTTATGTAAAAAAATGTATCCGAGACAATACCAGTGTAAAAATATAATGAAAACATCATTTTGTTATATATGATTTTTGTAGAAAAATCCTTCTTCTTGTTCAAAGGATGTGATTGATCCCGAATGAGATTTTCACTCTGCAGTGGAGTGTGCGCTGATATGAAACTTCCTGGCACATTAAAACTGTATGCCGGACCGAGACTCGAACTCGGGACCTTTGCCTTTGCCGGGCAAGTGCTCTATTAACTTTTTTTTTCGGATTTGGTCGGGGCGAACGTCAGAAGACATCCGTTGAAATTGATCGTTGGTTGCTTGATTCAGTTTTTTTTATTACAGAGAGCACGCAGCCCTCTGACCGAACACGCTGAGCTACCGTGCCGGCTAACTGAGCTACCCAAGCACGACCCACGTCCCGCTCTCACAGCTTTATTTCTGCCAGTACCATGTCTCCGCAGTATCCTTTCTTTCAGGAGTGCTAGTTCTGCAAGGTTCGCAGGAGAGCTTCTGTAAAGTTTGGAAGGTACGAGACGAAGTACTAGCAGAAGTAAAGCTGTGAGGGCAAGCCGTGAGTCGTGCCTGGGTAGCTCAGTTGGTAGAGCACTTGCCCGCGTAAGGCAAAGGTCCCGAGTTCGAGTCTCGGTCCGGCACACAGTTTTAATCTGCCAGGAAGATGTGATTGATGTCTCGTAACACAGAGGTCTGTAAAAACTGTACTAGAGTACTGATATGTTCCTAACTGATATTTGAAAATAAGTTTATGTGTTATTGAGATGAATCTTCTTTCTTTGGTATTTTAGTTCATTGTAATTCTCGTCCCATACAAATGTTATGTTTTCTGCTCAGCTACCAATGGGCGCAGCCATTAGCGCTATTGTTCTACAGCGCTGTTTATTGGTAAATAGTGAATATTAATGTGTCATGACATATTGAGAAATTCTTTCGAATGTTAATGCATATAGTGAAGATGACAAAAGATTTAATATATATTTTTTATTACGAGTAAAATACAGTCTGAAGCAGAATCGATAAGTGATTGTCTTACGTTAGCCGCTATCTTAGTGAAATATTGCAGCGGCAGTTTTAAATTGATTTTGTATACAGACTTAAATGTTGTTGGTTATAATTGCAATAACAACTGTGTACTAGTGGCCGAGGACCCACTCTTAGCTAATAAATTCCAGTTAGACGGTGAGGACATCAAACTTCTAGTAATGCAAACAGCATTTTACGTGATATAAATTCTTATCTGCTAATGTATGAAGCATGGTAATTTCGTAACAACTTTTATGAAATATTTCGACAGGAAAATACATTAGTGTTGTGTACGTATGGTACTGTGTGACAAAACTGTTAATTTTTCGTAAAGAAAGATGTTACCACCTCGAGATAACAGCAGCTTTAATTTTGATAAACTATGTGCAACTAGCAAAGAATTTTTTAAACAACAGTACTGAGATTAGTAAAAAACATTACTCTTGTTTAGTTCAGATTACTTATCATACATTTAACTTGTTTTTTGGTTATAAATGATCACTTTTGTGAATGAACTTACTGACATTTACACTGCTTGACAGACAACGTTGCTACACGTTCCCAGATGGAGATTTCTTTAACAAAATGATGTTCATTAGCCGGGAAAAGCAGAGATTAAATAAAACCTCGTGTTACATTAGTAATAAATAACTAGTTTCATCGTAATTCACTGTAATCATCCTGAAACTGTTCAACACAACACACGCAATAACACCACACGCCACATTGGCGCCCAACGTGGCACCACAATACGCAATATTTATTGTAAGATACTGTATTCATTGTAATTGTTTACTGGTGTAGAATACCACAATATAATCAATAATAAAATAATAATAAAATACTAATACATATGTTATTCTCTCTTCATGTGTGGATGTGACACGAGCCACCGGAACTAAGATATGAACAGATGTTCATGTTCATATTCCACGCATACACAATTAGCATTAGTTGCGTGTATGCTGTGACAGCAGTTTTCAATATCAGTCCTTCAGTATTCTGACTGCGAGTCTTATATTTCCAAATATAAGTGTTTGCTAGATGTTTTGTGCACACATTTCACCCATTTAGCTATTTTTATTTGTGTATGTGTTAGTTGTAAGATATTTTGTGAGATTTATTGTTATTGTCAGTGATATATTTTTATGCAATATTAGAGTCAAACATGGTTAGACCGAAGAAGCAAGTAAAGTCGAACGAGCATGCGATTGCAGATATGGCATCAGATCCTCAGATCAACCTTCGCACACTTCAGTGCAAGTCCTTGATAATCTAAATACCGATTTATTACCGGATATTCCGAGCGAAAATGAAACTGAAAAGTTGTCAACACAGATGGACATTCCTGCAGGTAAACCTTGAGAAGTGAATGATAATATTTCTGCTGGGCAAGAAATAAGCAATCCTCAAACTACGGATGGTAAAATGCTAACATTATTATCTGAAAAGTTCAATAGCATGGAACAGGAAAAGGAAAATTGTAGGCATGAAAAGCTATAAAACATCAACAACGCGAACTCAGGGAGCAGGAGCGTGATAGAAAATACATGGAACAAATAAACAATATCTTTGCAGAACAAAATAAGGAAATTGTCCAGAGAATTAACCAGGTGTTAGTCGATCGCGATTCATTTCAACAAAGAAGTCAACGCAGTAAAGACTAGTATTAAACCGTTGGCAAACATGCCAACTCAAGCGAATAATCTTCAAACCGAAACAGGTAAGTTAGAAACGCATTTCAAAGCTTTGACTACAACTGGTCGAGTCAATTCAGAATGATATCCACACAGAAGTACAGAAACAAGTACGAACAGAGATAGCCAATGTTCAGAACATTTAAAATCATAATCTTGAAACAATGTAAGCAGACAGTAATGAGGACGCTTGTACTGACAGGAAAAAGAAGATTACAAATTGGTCGACAACCTTAATTGCAGTGCACAGTAGACGAAGTTTTGGTAATCAGTCTGTATTAACTCAGCAATTTATCTCACAAAGAAACCCGAATTATAAAGCAGAGTATACTTGCAATAAAGTCAGCACGCCGCCTGCTAGTGACAATGCATTTAAGTACATTGATGCATGAAGAGAGCTTGATTAAAAACCGCCAATTCCAAGTATTCAACAAGGAGAGTAAAAAGAATATCCATCCCGTAGTTTTTATTAGAAACTTTAAAAGCGTTCTTCCAAAATCTTGTACGAAGGAACAGAAAATCTAATTTGTGGTTTCACACATTTCCGGTGGCGCATCGCTCAGGGCGTTGAACGAAGCACAAACATGCAAAACATTTAACGAATTTGAGAAGGCGTTTCTTGACCAGTTCTGGGCAGCGTCGACTCGAGAACGACTAAGGAAGATGTATAAACCGAAGACAGGCTCTTTGAGAAAATACTTTGAAAAATATATTAATATGCCGTACTGGAATGAACCAGTAACCACCTGTTTGTACAACACAACACACGTAATTACACCACACGCCATACCAGTAAAAGACAAGTTTTAACGGTGGTAGAAAAAGTGAAAGTGATTCATGAAATCGAGAATGGTGATAGAAAACTTGACGTGTGTCGTCTACTTGGTCTCGTAAATTCCACAGCCCAAACAGTATGGAAGAACAAGGATAAAATTGTTACTCCGTTTGAACAAAATGTATCTGAAACTAAGCGGTTACGAGAAGCTGAATGGAGTGACGTGGATGAAGCAGTGCTTAAATGGTTTAAGCAATAGAGATGATTATTGGACCTCTACTTACGGTAAAAGTAGACGAATAAGCCAAGAAATTAAAAGATGAGGAATTTGTGTGTAGCAGTAGCTGGAGTGACAGATTCAGGCAACGTCGCAGTGTTGCCTTGGCAAAGTAAGCAGTGAAGCCAACAGTGTGAATACTGAAACAATCCAACAATAGCTCACTATCGTGTGGCCTACAATTCGTGACTGATATGCAGACTGTGACATCTATAATGCAGACGAGACTGGCACTTCTTTAAATTGACACCTGACGAAACTCCGAAATTGAAGGGCGAGAAATATGTTGGTGGCAAGTTATCTAAAGAACGAACAACAGTTCTGGTATGTGCTAACGCCGATGAAACTGAGAAGAAGAAGTTGCCTACGTTGGGTAAATCATAAAATCCCAGGTGTTTTAAGCATGTAAAAAGTCTGTCAATGCACTACAATGACACTGAATTTCCGGAATGACCTCCGAACTTTCTGAAGCTGAAATAAGGCGTTGGGATCGGAGCTTAGAAGTCAGAAACGTAAGATACTGGTTCTTGTTGACAACTCTCCAGAACATCCTGCACTTTCTGATTTCGAGATTATTAAGGTTTTTATTCCCGCAAACACGACAGGCTTATTGCAGCCCATGGGCCAAGAAGTAATTAGGAGTCTGAATTGGCACTATCGTAAGCCCATATTACTGAAAATGATATAATGCACTGGGAAAAAGCAGGATTATTCTGTTACACTGACGGATGCGATCAAATGCATTAACAGTGCTTTTAGCAGGTCAATGCCCAAATCATCGAGAACTGTTTCCATCACGCAGGAATCACAACTGGAGAAATAAATGCTGGAGAAACTGAAGACGCGTTCGATGACGCTAAAGAACTTCCACTGCCTGCATTGTTGCCAGAAATCAACTGTGATGTTCTCAATCAGTGCGACTATGAAATATACGCAACAATAGATGACCTTGTTACAACCGAACCGCAAACTGAACACGTAATTGCTGGCGAAGAGAATAATCAGGTCCGCAGTGACCATGCAATGATTGAGGGAGATGAGGAAGGAAAAAAATAATTAAAGTTACTATCATTACTGTGAGTGACGCTTTAGAAGCCATTAGAATTGTGAACAAATTCTATGAAGCTATGGGAGGGAGTAGTGAATTTGCAAGTAAAATAATGAACATGGAACGTAATTTAGAAACTGTGTGCTGGACAAATAGACAGCAGAGAGTAAAATGATTGATTACTTCACTCCTAAGTAAGGAAGTTTGGTGAGTGCTCGACATACTGCTGTGTATATTGTATTAATGCAAGCTCAAGAGTGAATACTGTATGCAGAATAAAACAAAACGAAATAAATTTGTTGTCTCCCATTTGACATCACGATCGACTGAAACTACGAATCGTAGCCAGGTTCCACCGTGTGTGTCACTTAAAACAAAATGATTGTGTTACATCTGTAATGCGAAATCCATTCAAAACAGAGAGTGGTTCAGGGAGAATTGGATGTATGGGGAAGTTTACTAGAACTGACAGTAAGACAAACAAGTGGGTCATGGAACTAATATGATTTGCAGACATAACTGGGGCTACAAAGAAAATAAACTGGTGTAGAACTGGTGTAGAAGACATGCAGCTCGGCTAATTGAAGTTAGCTGGATCAAGGAACTACTTTGGTTCTGTGATAGAAGATAGGAAGATAACGTTAGGAGTATGGCTGAAGATACTTGAATTTAATTGGAGGAGGAATTCCTTCTGCAGGAGATGTTAAATGTCTGATGATGGTGACGATTATGATGATATATACATATATATATATATATATATATATATATATATATATATATATATATATATATACTGAAGCACCAAAAAAACTGATATAGGCATTCCTATTCAAGTACAGAGATATATAAACAGGCAGAATATGTCGCTGCGCTCGGCAACGGCTATATAAGATAATAAGTGTCTGGCGCAGTTATTAGATCGGTTACTGCTGCTACAACGGCAGATTATCAAGATTTAAGTGACTTTGAACGGGGCATTATAGCGCGCACTAGCGATAGCACACACCATCTCCGAGGTAACGATGAAGTGGGAATTTTCCCGCACGATCATATCACGAGTGTACCATCAATATCAGGAATCCTGTAAAACATCAAATTTCAGATATCGCTGCGGTCGGAAAAAAGATCCTGCAAGAATTGGACCAATGGCGCCTAAGAGAATCGTCCAACGAGACAGAAGAGCAACCCTTCCGCAATTTGCTGCACATTTCAATGCTGGGCCATCAACAAGCGTCAGCGTGCGAACCATTCCACGAAACATCATCGATATGGTCTTCTGGGTCCGAAGGCCGACTCGTGTGCCCTTAATGACTGCATTACACAAACATTTACGCCTCGCCAAAGCCCTTCAACACCGACATGACTGTTAACATGTTGCCTAGTCAGACGAGTCTCGTTTCAAATTGTGTCGAGCTAATGGACGTGTGCGAGTATGGAGACAACCTTACGGATCTGCATGTCAGCTGGGGACTGATCAAGCTGGTGGAGGCTCTGTAATTGTGTGGGCGTGTGGAGTGGGAATAATATGGACCCCTGATACGTCTAGATACGACGCTGACAGGTGCCTCGTACGTAAGCATCCTGTCTGATCACCTGCAGTAATTCATGTCCATTGTGCGTTCCAACGGACTTGGGCAATTCCAGCAGGACAATGCGACAACCCAAACGTCCACAACTTCTACAGGATGGCTCCAGGAACACTCTTCTGAGTTTGAAGACTTCCGCTGGCCACCAAATTCCCCAGACGTGAACAATATTGAGCATATCTGGGATGCCTTGAAACGAACGTGCTGTGCTCCACCCCCTCGTACATTTACGGATCTATGGAGAGCGCTGCAGTTTCATGGAGTCAGTTCCCTCCAGCACTACTTCAGATATTTGTCGAGTCCATACCACGTCGTGTTGCGGCACTTCTGTGTGCTCGCGGGCGCCCTATACTGTATTAGGCAGGTGTATCAGTTTCTTTGGTTTTTCAGTGTATAAAGTTACAGTTAAAGCTTCCTTGACAAAACCACAGTGGAGCTCTTCCGAGTCACAAGTGCTACCAATGTGTGTCGCTGACTGCATCTTATAAAGATTTCAATGGAAATGCTTGTTATTGGATATGCAGCTCCTATTTATCTTACTACCTCGATCCATGGCTTTCAGAATGTTTTATGAGCAAAGTTTGTGTTGGGAATTCAAACTAGTAGACATGGTGGAGGTCATTATGCTGGAGGTAACTCATTACATTTGAGTACAAAACACTTCCTAAGGTTCTGTAACAAATAGCTGTCAAGGGTATTGGCCTGTAGTTTTGGGGATCAATTCTTCCACCATGTTTATAGATGATTGTGACACATGTTTTCTTCCAGTTACTGGATCCTGTTTATTGTTCAAGGAATCTATTGTATATTGTGGTTAGTAGAGGGGCTAAAACAGTTGCAAATTCTGTATAGAATGTGATAGGGATTCCATCACGCCCCAGAGCTTTCTTTAAGGTGGGAGATTTCTGTTGCTTTTCAGTGGTACTGACTTCATAGTCTTGTGACAACATCGCTGGAGCAATATTTATGGGTTTCGTTTTTAGGGAAACAGTGAAAAATGAAGATTACATCTGCTGATTTTGCTTTGCTGTTCTAAATTTCAGTTCCAGTGTCATCCACGAATGTCAGGACACTAACTTTGGTGCTACTGACAGCCCTTAGATATGACCTGAATTCTTTGTGAGGGGATGTTTCAATGAGGTTTTTCTGTGGTAACCCTTGATGGCTTCACATATGAAACCGCTACGGTCCTCGAACTTGAAACCTGAATGAGCTGCATACTCATTAGCTTCGAAGATCGGTATAAAGAAACTGTTCCCCTGTAATTATATACTAATATGATATATTATCTTCTGCAATGACGTATATTGATCAGTGTCGTATTTTGATTTAAAAGAGCGTTTGTATGTCTTTCGTCTTGACATATTTTGATAAATATCAGGAGCTCATCTAAGCATTTACATCTCTGGGCCCACCTCAGATTCATTTGCCATTAGAAGATCAAGAAAAAGTTTAGACAAGCAGAAAGTACTGTGTCTTTGTAAAAGCATGTGCAGTGCGTCATAAAAAATTCCGAAGGAGCAAATGAAAGGGTGAGTCAATGAAATTTTTACCTAATATCCTATATTGTTGCACTACAGCATTTAGCACTATACTTCAGTTCTACAATATCCACATTTGTAGTGGAGCAACTTTGGTCCGGTAAGTCTATCAGCCGAAAGTAAAGTTGTCAAAAAAAGACAAAAGGCATGTACGATAATGAGCACGGCAGTCACAGAATTAAAACATTCGTTGTTTGAAGCAACAGTGTGAAATTCCCACTGAGAAATCTCTCCTCCAGGAAGAAAGAAAGATCTGAATATTTTACAAAGTATGTCGTGAAATCTTTTATTTTAAGAACCGCAAGTCACAAAGGAGACGAGATATTTACCTACATTGTTCTCTTCATACGGTAAGCCAATTTATATAATTTTTTAGTGATGTAAACCATAACGAAGGGAGTTAAAAGTTCGAATGTTCTAATCCCGCAGTGTGTTTTCCATCTTTGTGAGGCACAGTTTCTGTTAAAAACATTATCACATTATTCCTTTTGCTTGTCATAATATAAATGAGACAGATTGCAGCATTTTATAAACATCAAAAGCACCAAATGCTTTTGAACTAAACTTATTATCAACTGGCATTAGGTCACGGATTAAAATCAAACGAATGTGTTAAGGCCTGTGTAATCCAACAAAGATGAGTCCCTCAGAGAGGAGAAGCGTAACTGTACCGTGTATTTTCCTTACTTCATTTACACTCTCGAAACAACACAGCGATTTATTACTACGAATTAAAGTGATGAAGATAAAAGAACTTTTTGTGTGATCATTATTACCGATTAATTCCAAAACAGATGTACCAGAACATCTTACTAATAATGGCGAGCCAGAGGTAGCTGAAAGGCGATTGATGATTACAAATATTATCTGCCCTAATTATCGTGATAAGAGTATATTCACTGAAACCTTGAGGATGCCAGTTAGCACCGTTACAGGATTTACTCTCCCATCCGGAAGAATCATTAGGCGCCACCACCATCCATCGTGAATAGGAGAAATATCTATACAGCACAACGTATGGAAAGCTGACTGATCTGTATTCTGTATCTGATCAAAAGTATCCCGACATCAGTTAGTGGACGTTAAGGGCACCCATCCCTGCATTTTTAACAATCTCTCCCCCCTTAAATATTGCTTGTAGAAAGGAGAAGTAGCTCAGTATTTGTACAGAGAATAAAGATTATTAGACATAGCATTTATGAAAAAATCAGTTAGATATCTATTATATTGTGATGTTGACAACAATATTTAAAAGGACTAAAAAAAACCACAGTTTAACAGAGGTTCCATTTTCTTTGATACCACTGGCTGGACAGATGAGGAGAACACTCAGGCAACAGAAATCATTCAGGGAAGTACATTATGCCTCCGAATTTCCTCTTCTGTTGCTAATCTGTGAAAAGTATACGAAATTTATTTTTCTATAAGAATTATATTTGAAAATATAGAGCAACAATCATACACATCATCATCATATTATTAAATTTTCAGAAAATAATAGCAAGGGAGGTAGAAGAGGTCATTATAATTACATGTGCCAGTTTTGGTGAATTCAGCTTCAGTCAAGTAGGACAGAGATGTACCTGAATGTTATAATTTCAGGTTTCCGGTAAGCTGAAAAAAAAAAGATTTACGAACTTATGATGTTATCACTACGCAGTCTTATTAGAACATTCAAGCTGCGTATACCTGTCGTTCATGTGTTTCTTTACCCTTCAATGCCTTTCTCTTAATTGTTTTATTCATCGTAGCCTTTGTGATAACAGTTTCTGAGCTCCCTGCGCTTCGGTTACTCACAGCCGATAAACAATAGTTACAGCTTAAACTATATTAACATTATGTATATCTAAGTATTTTAGAACTTGAATCCTAGACATTGTACCATCGTTGAAAGTTATTACTGCATCCATCACAGCTACCTTCAACAGTGCCTGTCCGACGAATACAGTTTTCAGTACTCACTCCCATATGCGGCTGTTGAAGCTCGCGTTGGGATTCCTTGGGAGACTGTGGAGATACCTGCTAAGAAGATTTGCATTTGCCAGATCCCTTTATTCAGGCCTAACTGCCTACATAATAGCAAGAAATGCTTATGTCTTACTTCTCTGTACACCCACGTAGTGTAGGTGGCTGTTGAACCAAGTGATGTGTATTATTCTATGTTACTTTGAACTAATTGCCTCGAAATTTTCTTTATTCTCGGTATCAGTGGGGATTTTCCCGTACAACCATTTCATGAGTGTACCATGAATATCAGTAATCCGGTAAAACATCGCTGCGGCTGGGAAAACGATCCTGCGAGAACGGAACCAACGACGACAAGAGAATCTTTCAACGCGACAGAAGGGCAGCCGTTACGCTAATTGCTGCAGATCTCAGTCCTGGGACATGAAGTGTCAGCGTGCGAACCATTCAGCGAAACATTATCGATATGGTCTTTTAGGAGCCCACTTGTGCAACCTTGATGACTGCATCACACAAAGCTTTACGCCTCGCCTGAGCCCTTCAACACCTACATTGGACTGTTGATGACTGGAAACATGTTGCCTGGTCGGACGAGTCTCGTTTCAAATTGTATCGAGCGTATACACGTTTGCGGGTATGAGCACCACCTCATGAATCCATGGAGCAGGGGCTGAATTAGTCCATGCCACGTCATGTTGCGGCGATTTTACTTGCTCGCGGGGGCCCTACACGAATTAATCATGTGCACCAGTTTCTTTGGCTCTTCAATTTATTTTAGCATTACTGATAAAATCGCTGTATGTGATTAATTGGTTGCGACAGAGTCGTGAAGTAGATACACCAATATGAATGATCCAGTGAATAACACTAGAATCTCAAAGAGACTGGTCGCACACGATGTGGTTGTTTAGAGAGTAACTGCATAAGTCCGTAGCGAATCACAGGAACAGAAATAGAGGACTTATGATAAGTAAAGGGATTGGAAGTTGACACTGTATGTAAAAAGTTAGCAAACCGTAACTTAATGCAGTAATGCACATAAATAGATCAAGAAATCCAGTACTGTATGATTACACTATTGATGGCAGATCATGAGAAACAGTAACAGACTTAAAATAGCTGGAAGTAACCACTTTTTTTTTGTATTGTCAGAGAGTCTCGCACCTCTAACGGAAATGATACACGATTTCCAGTAGTAAAAGCTACAATACAGGCAGTATGCAACGTTACTTCGACCTACGTACGTCTCATGAGCTTACGACAAAGAGAAAATCCAAAGAATTTGTGCTAATACAGTTTATCAAGAATCTATAATCAATATTTCCATGTGATGCTCGCAAATGGACTGGCGATAGATGTAGGAAGTTACATGTTCGAAACAAAATGTTACTAATGGATTAGTTTGTAAAATAATCTTTTTTCTGCTGATAGTTACGAATGTCTTTTCAAATGCAAACTACACTCCTGGAAATTGAAATAAGAACACCGTGAATTCGTTGTCCCAGGAAGGGGAAACTTTATTGACACATTCCTGGGGTCAGATACATCACATGATCACACTGACAGAACCACAGGCACATAGACACAGGCAACAGAGCATGCACAATGTCGGCACTAGTACAGTGTGTATCCACCTTTCGCAGCAATGCAGGCTGCTATTCTCCCATGGAGACGATCGTAGAGATGCTGGATGTAGTCCTGTGGAACGGCTTGCCATGCCATTTCCACCTGGCGCCTCAGTTGGACCAGCGTTCGTGCTGGACGTGCAGACCGCGTGAGACGACGCTTCATCCAGTCCCAAACATGCTCAATGGGGGACAGATCCGGAGATCTTGCTGGCCAGGGTAGTTGACTTACACCTTCTAGAGCACGTTGGGTGGCACGGGATACATGCGGACGTGCATTGTCCTGTTGGAACAGCAAGTTCCCTTGCCGGTCTAGGAATGGTAGAACGATGGGTTCGATGACGGTTTGGATGTACCGTGCACTATTCAGTGTCCCCTCGACGATCACCAGTGGTGTACGGCCAGTGTAGGAGATCGCTCCCCACACCATGATGCCGGGTGTTGGCCCTGTGTGCCTCGGTCGTATGCAGTCCTGATTGTGGCGCTCACCTGCACGGCGCCAAACACGCATACGACCATCATTGGCACCAAGGCAGAAGCGACTCTCATCGCTGAAGACGACACGTCTCCATTCGTCCCTCCATTCACGCCTGTCGCGACACCACTGGAGGCGGGCTGCACGATGTTGGGGCGTGAGCGGAAGACGGCCTAACGGTGTGCGGGACCGTAGCCCAGCTTCATGGAGACGGTTGCGAATGGTCCTCGCCGATACCCCAGGAGCAACAGTGTCCCTAATTTGCTGGGAAGTGGCGGTGCGGTCCCCTAAGGCACTGCGTAGGATCCTACGGTCTTGGCGTGCATCCGTGCGTCGCTGCGGTCCGGTCCCAGGTCGACGGGCACGTGCACCTTACGCCGACCACTGGCGACAACATCGATGTACTGTGGAGACCTCACGCCCCACGTGTTGAGCAAATCGGCGGTACGTCGACCCGGCCTCCCGCACGCCCACTATACGCCCTCGCTCAAAGTCTGTCAACTGCACATACGGTTCACGTCCACGCTGTCGCGGCATGCTACCAGTGTTAAAGACTGCGATGGAGCTCCGTATGCCACGGCAAACTGGCTGACACTGACGGCGGCGGTGCACAAATGCTGCGCAGCTAGCGCCATTCGACGGCCAACACCGCGGTTCCTGGTGTGTCCGCTGTGCCGTGCGTGTGATCATTGCTTGTACAGCCCTCTCGCAGTGTCCGGAGCAAGTATGGTGGGTCTGACACACCGGTGTCAATGTGTTCTTTTTTCCATTTCCAGGAGTGTACATAGCAGTGGCAGATGAATGACTTTCTGAAAAATCCGAGGCAGTACTTTCCGGGAAGTTTTGTCCAGCATATTACTTCCTCCCACGCACGTACCCCAAAATGAACACAACGTGAAAACCCAAGAAATTAAAGCAAATACCGAGAATCATTCTTTCCACGCACCATTTACGAACAGAAGAGGTATGATGGTTACGCTGTTGATGAACTAGAAGTCTCTTCACCACAGGTACAGTCTTCATGCAGACGATATTATCGTCAGGGTAAACCTATATAGAGAATGGACTAGAGGAAATCTGTATTACGCATACTGCATGATGGTTTAATCAGGCCTTGGCTACATCCTTGGAGTACTAATCTGCAATTTGTTAACCAGGCAGACCTAGTCCGATCTTCACAACGAAATTTAAGGGTGTTCAAAAACTCACCTCTTTTCTACTGCCACACACTATTTTATTTGTATGTGGAGTGTACTTTTCCACTGGCACCCACACCCCATATTAATGCCCGCATGTATGTGCCGAGATAGTTCTGATCAGATAGTGTTTACGTAATGTACATCGCACGGCACATTACAAGCAAGTAACAAGGGAGCAAGATCATGCATACTGAATTGCCAAGTGGCATGATGTATGCACTACCCATAAACATAAACCTGGGAAGCCATATGGATCATTCCACAGTCGAATAACAGGGAGAGGGGTTATGTGATGGAAGTACTCTCCATGCAGAGTACAGCCAGTAAGGAGGAACATGTACTGCCAAGGAGTTGTGGCTGCTCCCAAGTTGAGCTGATTGCAGTCAGATCTACCTGGTCCTCATCTGTTACGTATTGCAGTATAGTTCAGGGTGACACAAGTCTAGAGGGATTCATAGTGGGTAATGAACTGCAGCTATTAAGATCAGAGTTATATAAATATAGATGCAGCCCTCTTGAATAGTATATTAAGAAAAGGCTTTCATGTAAAAACATCTGGCAGCCATCTTCAGTCATAAATTATATCCTGTATAAAAACAGGACAACAGATGAAGTGGAATGCTGGGAGAGATAGTGGGAGGAGAGTGGAGGGTGCTAAAAAGTGGCAGGTGGGGCTTGCTTATATGAGGAACATAAATGATATTCCCGGGGCTCTGGGAGTATGCACATCTCACTACTGGCATACACCAAACCACTCTACACTCAACTGTAGATGAGTAACCCCCGCGCCCCCTTTTGGTCAGCTGTGCCATTAAAAAACATGTCAGGTGGTGCCGCTACACTCCAACTTGTCTCGAGCTGCCACAGGGACCATCGGCGCTGGCCCAAGTCGGTGTCTCCTGTTTGACCCAGTACAGCAGACTATTCCTCCGACCCCGGATTATCCTCTATCAGCTCGTTGATACTGATAGACTAGGCAATAGTTCGAATGCATGGCCTGTGGCGATGTGTCACAGTGTTTTCAACCACTTCCGTAACAACCCTGGTACTGCTCTCCCAAATGCTACTGTAGGTTTCTTTCCATAGTGCAGGCTGCTTCTGCTATGTTGCGCTGTGGCATGTTGAGCTTGATCTGACGCTCCCAGAGCCCTCATGCTGCCGCACGTGCCACCTGCCTGGAATTCAACCCTCGATCCACACAGCTGCGACTGGCTGGACTCCCAAGAGGATATGCATGTCGCGAAATTCTATATTACATCCAGTACAAGATGGTCCCAAATGTATTCATATCATTCCAACTATAGTGTTCTCCTAACTGTAAAAAGGGGACCACACATTAACGAGAACAACAACGACAAACCCATACAATTACACAACCTCTACTGTACTTCTCTGTTGAAATGACACATGATGGCAGTTAACGTTCACCATGCAATCACCAAACTCCGCCATCAACTTGCCACTGGGTATAGCGTGAGTCATCATTCTCAATTGCTCGTTTCCAGTCATCCACTGTCCAGTGGGTCATTCTTATTATCACTTCGAGTGTCACTTGTCGTTGACTGGAGAAACGTGTGGCCTTTGAGGAGCTATTCCACAATAGTACCATAAATGTCATGTGTCCAGATACACTGATGATCACAGTGCACCACGATACAAATGCCGCATTGTGGCAGAGTGGACACATGGCATGGTAAGGGAAGTATATAAGTGGAGCATAAATAAGTGAAAAATAATTTGAGAAAGAGTAGATTGTTGGGGCCTGGTGGCAGGAAAGAAACTAAAATGATGAGCTGCAGTTGTGAGCATCCATGGTGAGTGTTGAAGAATGGTGTAACCACCAGTTGGCGACAAGGTTTAGGACATAGCGGCCAGGAGCTTGCCAACTCAATGAAGGATAGGCAGAGGTGTGTGACAGATATTGCAGGCACAATTGTTAGCTGATTGGTTGATTTGGGGAAGGGTACCAAACAGCAAAGTCCTTGGTTGCATCGGTTTAGGATAGCAGGGGGAAGGAAGTTGTGTGTGCCCTTTCACAGGAACCATCTCGGCTTTTGCCTAAAGCGATTTAGCAAAATCACAGAAACCTAAATCAGAATGGCTGGACTCAGGTTTGTACCGTCTTCGAGCAAAATGCAAGTCCAATTTGCTAACCATTGCGTCACCTCGCTCTGTGTACAGCAGTTCCCAAGTCCACGGGCTGGCTCACAATGTTAAACATGGGGGTCGTATGTGTTCCCATATTTACACAACAACATTATCAATGACGACTGCTGTTAGACTTGGGATCATCGAGATAGGGAACGTATCGCCTGGTCGGCTAAATATGTTCATTGCTACATACAGTCGATGCTCGTGTTCAGACGCACCGGCATCCAGACGAATGGCAAATGCCCCCTATGTGTAGGCCAGTGTTGTCAGACCTGCCAGGGTAGCTAACAAGCGAACCTTCCCATCGCAACCCCCTCAGATTTAGTTATAATTTGGCACAGTGGATAGGCCTTGAAAAACTGAACACAGATCAATTGAGAAAACAGGAAGAAGTTGTGTGGAACTACGAAAAAAATAAGCAAAATATACAAACTGAGTAGTCCATGCGCAAGACAGGCTACATCAAGGATACTGTGACCTCAAGAGCGCCGTGGTCCCGTGGTTAGCATGAGTAGTTGTGGAACGGAAGGTCCTTGGTTCAAGTCTTCCCTCGAGTGAAAAGTTTACTTTCTTTATTTTCGCAAAGTTATGATCTATCCGTTCGTTCACTGACGTCTCTGTTCACTATAATAAGTTTAGTGTCTGTGTTTTGCGACCGCACCGCAAAACGTGCGATTAGTAGACGAAAGGACGTGCCTCTCCAATGGGAACCGAAAACATTTGATCGCAAAGTCATAGGTCAACCGATTCCTCCACAGGAAAACACGTCTGATATATTCCATACGACACTGGTGACGGCATGTGCGTCACATGACAGGAATATGTTGTCGACCCACCTAACTTGTACACTTGGCGAATGGATAAAAAGATTCCTCTACCTTGCCCGATTTTGGTTTTCTTGTGGATGTGATAATCACTACCAAAAAAGTGAATAAAACAAATGAGTTTTTCACATAAACTGCAACAGATGAATGCAACAGTTTCACAGTCGCACAGTTTTCCCTGTGTTCTGTCAAAACATATGTTTTTAACGTTTTCAAATTTTTCCGTGTGTAGACCCTCAAATCCTGCATATGTCCAAGCAGATCTGAACATGTCCTGGAATTTTGGATAGTGATGTTGATTATATGTGAGTGCCTGAACTTTGATAACTGTCTGAAAATAAAAAATTAAACTTTTCATTCCACAGCTGCTCACGCTAGCCACGGGACCACGACGCTCCTGATCTCTCACTGTCCTTGTTGTTGCCTATCTTGCGCATGGACTACTCAGTTTGTATATTTTGTTTATTTTTTGCGTAGTTACACACAACTTCTTCCTGTTTTCTCGATTGATCTGTGTTCAGTTTTTCAAGGCCTATCCACTGTGCCAACTTATAACTAAATGTGAGGGGGTTGCGATGGGTTGGTTCCCTCGTAAGAGCCCTGCAGCGCTGCTTCCTGGACTCGGGTAGGCGCGCCGGCCCCGGATCGAATACGCCCAGTGGATTAACGACGAGTCTGGCTGTCGTTTTTAGGCGGTTTTTCACATCCCACTAGGTGAATACTAGGCTGGTCCCCATGTTCTGCCTCAGTTGAACGACTCGCAGACATCAGAAACACGTTCACACTATTCCATGGGTTACACTAGATGCAGACAGCTGGGGTACACTAATTCCGTCCCAGGGGGGGGGGGGGGGGGGAAGGGTCGAGGTGGTGGCGGCAGGAAGGGCATTCGGCCACCCTCTGCAACTGGCACTGCCAAATAAATTGTGACAAGGCCGACCCCGCATTGCCGCAGGAAGACGATCTCAAGGAAATGATGATGATGATGATGATGCGGACCAATGTGGTTAGAGTTATGGTATGGAGGACGTTCACCTGTGCCTCCATGAGACTTGTGGTACTAATGGAAAGAGCTATGAGAGCTGTGGATGACGTGTAGTGGAACATCTGTGTGTGAGCTACATTCATGTCTTGGTCATCAAATTTGCCAGATTTGAGCCCCATGGAATACATCAGGCATCATACCAGACACCAGCTCTGCACTCACAAACCACCGGTTAGTGATTTTCGGGAACCGTATGACCTGTACATAGATACCTGGTGTCATACACCACGAGAAATCTACCAAGCAGTTTTCGTATTCGTGCTACTCAATATCTCTAGCGTAGTGCTTTTCGAATCGCGGACCAACACGCCGTTACGTCGTTGATCATAATATTTTGAGTCGTCAGTGAATGTGCAAACGCTCTCTAAACTGAGTCAGAGGCACGTAGATTTCAAGAATGAATGTTACACATTGTCCGCGGAAATCTCAGCTACAGGATTCAAGGAGGGGAAAAAAAAAATTCACGTAACTGACCATCGCTGGTTAGATCGCAACGTTTTATGGCCACATTTTCCAAGCAAACTCGCTTCGTTTCTGTTTTTGTTTGTCGCGGGGGGCGAGAATAATAGAGCGCGCTGCAGGCGAGGGAGATTTATTCCGCCATAAATGGCGCGGGCTGTGAATTTATGACGCCTTTATGTAACGGCCAGGTGTAAACATGTGTTAAATGAAGCCGGAGCGGAGTTCCCGAAATGTATGCCGGGTGCAGAGCAGGCCGGCGGGGCTTTGGTGAGATATACGCCTCGCCTCGCCTCGCCTCGCCTCGCCTCGGGGATTCGGAGAGCGCGCGGCGCCGCGCCGCGCCGCGCCGCAGTCGTTCCACCGGCGTACTGCGCCTCTCGCCTGCAGCCGTGGCTCTGTGGTAGGGCAGGCCGGCCCTGGGTGCAAGCGCACCTCGGCAAGGGCCGAGCGCAAACAGCTGCTCCCACAAGTGGCTCTCTGCAGTTTCTGACTCTGTTGATGCTCACTCAGTGTTGCCTGTGGTTATCATATACAGGTCACTTTGAGACGGTGCCTTTAGGGGATCTTCACCAGAGTGTTAACTCACAAAGGAAAGGTCGAAGACACCGTCTACCGATGCGGCTCTTATTAGGGAATTCGTTTTTGTGCAGCCGAAGACGAGTGAGCTAACCTCGGCATTTATACACCACTGGCCATTGCAATTGCTTCACCACGAAGATGACGTGCTACAGACGCGAAATTTAACCGACAGGAAGAAGGTGCCGTGATATGCAAATGATTAGCATTTCAGAGCATTCACAAAAGGTTGGCGCCGGTGGTGACACCTACAACGTGCTGACATGACGAAAGTTTCCAACCGGTTTCTCATACACAAACAGCAGTTGACCGGCGTTTGCTGGTGAAACGTTGATGTAATACCTCGTGTATGGACGAGAAATGCGTACCATCACGTTTCCGACTTTGATAAAAGTCGGATTGTAGCCTATCGCGATTGCGGTTTATCGTATCACGACACTGCTGCTCGCGTTGATCGAGATCCAATGACTGTTAGCAGAATATGGAATCGGTGGGTTCAGGAGAGCAGTACGGAACGCCGTGCTGGATCCCAACGGCCTCTTATCACTAGCAGTCGAGATGACAGGCATCTTATCCGCATGGCTGTAACGGATCGTGCAGCCACGTCTCGATCCCATGAGTCAACAGATGGCGTCGTTTGCAAGACAACAACCATCTGCATGAACAGTTCGACGACGTTTGCAGCAGCATGGACTATCAGCTCGGAGACCATGGCTCCGATTACCCTTGACGCTGCATCACAGACAGGAGCGCCTGCGATGGTGTACTCTACGACGAACCTGGGTGCACATCGCGGTGAACGCACATCGGAAGCGTGTATTTGTCATCACCATACTGGCGTATCAAACGCCGTGGGCTTATCGGGTGCAATTGGTTACACGTCTCGGTCGCCTCTTGTTCGCATTGACGGCACTTTGAACAGAGGACGTTACATTTCATATGCGTTACGACCCGTGGCTCTACTCCTCATTCGATCCCTGCGAAACACTACATTTCAGCAGAATAATGCACGATCGCATGTTGCAGGTCCTGTGCGGGCCTTTTTAGATACAGAGAATTTCGACTGCTGCCCTGGCCAGCACATTCTCCAGACCTCTCACCAATTGAAAACGGCTGGTCAATGGTGGTCGAGCAACTGGCTCGTCAGAATATGCCAGTCACTACTCTTGATGAACTGTGGTATCGTGTTGAAGCTACATGGGCAGCTGCACCTGTTCACGCCATCCAATCTCTGTTTAACTCAATAGCCAGGAGTATCAAGGTCGTTATTCCGGCCAGAGGTGGTTGTTCTGGGTACTTATTTCTCAGGATCTATGCACGCAAATTACGTGAAAATGTAATCACATGTCAGTTCTAGTATAATATACTTGTGCAATGAATACCCGTTTATCATCTGCATTTCTTCTTGGTGTAGCAGTTTTAATGGTCAGTAGTGTAGTAATACTGTGTAATCATCGTACTATGCAACAATATGTACAATATCTGACGTGTTTTCGTATGCACTATTATGTACAGTTTGTGTCATCTGTGAAACAATGCAGTTGTTTATGAATACTAAGGAGATGCTTCACTTAAATATTATTAATCATAGTTGCTTTTGATTTTTACTTTAATGAACTGTTTGAATGAAGTAAAGCCGGCCACTGTAGCCGAGCGGTTCTAGAATCTTCAGTCCGGAACCGCGCTGCTTCTACGGTCGCAGGTTCGAATCTTGCGTTGGGCATTGATGTGTGTGATGTCCTTGAGTTAATTACGTTTAAGTAGTTCTAAGTCTAGGGAACTGATGACCTCAGATGTTAAGTCCCATAGTGCCATAGAGCCATTTGAACCATTTGAATGAAGTAAGTACTGTGACTAAGGTATGTGACCTACTAATGAAGCAGTAAGTGGTCCTAAAAAATAAGTAAACAATAATAAATGAACTCCTCTGCCTTAATGGATATTGGGTCGATGTGAGATCAGAAAATGCCAGCGTGTTTTATTATTGGCTGTAGAGTAAACACATGGATCATTGCATTTGAAGGCTAACACTTTTTATTAGTTTACTTTATTAAAAATCTAATTTTGCAGAGACTAGAAATGCAGTGGCTATGAATATCCAATAAATCTTACAACTATTATCATGACTGCATCTTATGCCACTTGTGACATCATAAGGCCTGAGTGAAAACTGTGAGATACTTTATTATTTATCGTTTTGTTTTAGTGTAGATTTGAAATTTGTTTCACTTGTGAGCCATCTGTAGGGCAACCTGGATATGTGCTTTCAACTCGTGGCATGTGGCGTAATATTTTTCGCGCAGTTTGTCATTTTGTGAAGTTTCATTTATTGTATGACATATTTCGAATATTCGTTTTGCCTGTTGGCGATTTAAGATGCAACTTGAGTATATAGTTGCACATGACGCCGCCTGTGGCGTTATATGTTATGCAGTCTGTTATTTTCAAAGAGCTTGGATTGATGACCGGCAGTAGATGGTTGCAATATGTTTTAGGTATTATTACTTAGTTTGCATTGATAACAGTGCCATATTACAACTTCATTAGACAACAAACATTTTGTCCTATGTGCACACCACCACTATGATCCTCTGGCGCAATCACTTGGCAATTACTGGTGAGCTCCTGCATTAGTTCTCTTCACACTGATCAGTGGGAATTTAAGGAGATGGAACCTGGATAAACTGATAGAACCAGAGGTTGTAGAGAGTTTCAGGGAGAGTATTAGGGAACGACTGACAAGAATGGGGGAAAGACATACAGTAGAAGATGAATGGGTAGCTTTGAGAGATGAAGTAGTGAAGGCAGCAGAGGATCAAGTAGGAAAAAAGACGAGGGCTAGTAGAAATCCTTGGGTAACAGAAGAAATATTGAATTTAATTGATGGAAGGAGAAAATATAAAAATGCAGTAAATGAAGCAGGCAAGTAGGAATACAAACGTCTCAAAAATGAGATCGACAGGAAGTGCAAAATGACGAAGCAGAGGACAAATGTAAGGATGCAGAGGCTTATCTCACTAGGGGTCAGATAGATACTGCCTACAGGAAAATTAAAGAGACCTTTGGAGAAAAGAGAACCATTTGTATGAATATCAAGAGCTCTGATGGAAACCCAGTTCTAAGCAAAGAAGGGAAAGCAGAAAGGTGGATGGAGTATATAGATGGTCTATACAAGGGCGATGTACTTGAGGACAATATTTTGCAAATGGAAGTGGATGTAGATGAAGATGAAATGGGACATACGATACTGCGCGAAGAGTTCGACAGAGCACTGCAAGACCTGAGTCGAAACAAAGCCCCGGGAGTAGACAACATTCCATTAGAACTACTGACAGCCTTGGGAGAGCCAGTCCTGACAAAACTCTACCATCTGGTGAGCAAGATGTATGAGACAAGCGAAATACCCTCAGACTTCAAGAAGAATATAATAATTCCACTCCCAAAGAAAGCAGGTGTTGACAGATGTGAAAAATACCGAATTGTCAGTTTATTAAGTCACGGCTGCAAAATACTAACGCGAATTCTTTACAGACGAATGGAAAAACTAGTAGAAGCCGACCTCGGGAAAGATCAGTTTGGATTCCGTAGAAATATCGGAACACGTGAGGCAATACTGACCCTACGACTTATCTTAGAAGCTAGATTAAGGAAAGGCAAACCTACGTTTCTAGTATTTGTAGACTTAGAGAACGCTTTTTACAATGTTGACTGGAATACTCTCTTTCAAATTCTGATGGTGGCAGGGGTAAAATACAGGGAGCGAAAAGCTATTTACAATTTGTACAGAAACCAGATTGCAGTTATAACAGTCGAGGGACATGAAAGGGAAGCAGTGGTTGGGAAGGGAGTGAGACAGGGCTGTAGCCTATCCCCGATGTTATTCAATCTGTATATTGAGCAAGCAGTGAAGGAAACAAAAGAAAAATTCGGAGTAGGTATTGAAATCCATAGAGAAAAAATAAAAACTTTAAGGTTCGCCGATGACATTGTAATTCTGTCAGAGACAGCAACGAACTTGGAAGAGCAGTTGAACGGAATGGATAGTGTTTTGAAAGGAGGATATAAGACGAACATCAACAAAAGCAAAACGAGGATAATGGAATGTAGCCGAATTAAGTCGGGTGATGCTGAGGGAATTAGATTAGGAAATGAGACACTTAAAGTAGTAAAGGAGTTTTGCTATTTGGGGAGCAAAATAACTGATGATGGTCGAAGTAGAGAGGATATAAAATGTAGACTAGCAATGGCAAGGGAAGCATTTCTGAAGAAGAGAAATTTGTTAACATCGAGTATAGATTTAAATGTCAGGAAGTCGTTTCTGAAAGTATTTGTATGGAGTGTAGCCATGTATGGAAGTGAAACATGGACGATAAGGATTTTGGACAAGAAGAGAATAGAATCTTTCGAAATGTGGTGCTGCAGAAGAATGCTGAAGATTAGATGAGTAGATCACATAACTAATGAGGCAGTGTTGAATAGGATTGGGGAGAAGAGAAGTTTGTGGCACAGCTTGATTAGAAGAAGGGATCGGTTGGTAGGACATGTTCTGAGGCATCAGGGGATCACCAGTTTAGTATTGGAGGGCAGTGTGGAGGGTAAAAATCGTAGGGGGAGACCAAGAGACGAATACACTAAGCAGATTCAGAAGGATGTAGGTTGCAGTAGATACTTGGAGATGAAGAGGCTTGGACAGGATAGAGTAGCATGGAGAGCTGCATCAAACCAGTCTCAGGACTCAAGACCACAACAACATTGACCAGTTTAATTTGTCTACAGTTTGCTAAAGTATTATTTGGCTTATTTGATATTGTTGTTCCACGAATGCATATTTGACTGTATTCAGTCACGTACGAAGACTGTATGTAACATTATGAATTATTGTCATACTCATTACCGGTATTACTGTTAAACGTCTGCTCTAATTTTGTTTCCTGTGATGGTTTGAGATGGACGCAAGCCCGAAACTAGCCAACATCACAAAATAAAAGAGAATTCCTGCCTCAGCTTACGACAGTATTCCAACCATTTCTTCCATTAACAGGAAAACTAAGATATTTTGGCTCAATATCCAACTAACAATTGAGCATTTTTCACTAGCGTAAACAGGGTCGGAAAACGCATATTTACCTAGAAATCGAATAAATAAAGCTTTGTCGACTTCTGCTTATGCACCCTTACGGCACACTGTTAAACGAAAGGGCCGCTAGCTTAGCGACCACGACAGCTGGCTCGGAAGCAGAGAACCTGTGTTCGACAGAGAGTTGCAATTTGCAGTTTTCATTTTCTTTTTCATTTGCATACTTTTCCACATTGAGACTGACAGGAACAGGACCGTAAATAAGGCAGGTTAATCATTAAGGAATTATAAAAACGTATGCAACTTGGATTAGTAAGGAATTAAAATTTTAAGCCTCTTTGTATGAAAACAATTCCGAGTAAAATTCCCGCGAAAACGAGTATTCGGCGCACGTTATCCCATAAGAAAGAAAAGCAAACCTTTAACGAAGTTGGTAGTGTACATAATATAAAGTATGCAAGGTGGTCTCTTGCTTTGCCATAAATATATTTCCAAGTGATACAAAATTTTATTATCTTTACATAAAGAAAAATATTATCTTCTCAACAATCTTCAAATCGTGAGCTATACCCTCAATTTTCCTATATGAAATTAGTGAATTTACTCATGGCATTTCTGTCGACTTTGTCTGCAGTCACTTTCAGAACTCAAATTAATCATGAAATTAACTAATTTAGTAGGACTGCGTTCAGAATTGCTGGTGTATCTATGCATCACCACAATAAAACAAAACCAGTGAATGGCTGGGGGAGTACGAATGAGAACAGTGGCGTATTTAAGTTTACAAACATAATGACAAGGTTTTGTTCATCCCTTTATAACTACAAACGAGCTGATAAATCATTAAAAAAAGACAAACATAAATCAGGAATTGAATGGTGCTTCGTTGGCAAATCATTCAGTGGGGTGGAAACTTTACAAGTTCTCCCCTCAATTAATCCCTTTTAAAAGCAATCAGGCTTCGTTTACATGAATCCAGAATCCACTCTGAGGCCAAATTCTGTTCAAATGGAATCAACTGCAACCAGGTATACCACAAACTATGGTTAACGGAGAGCAGGAGCTGGGAATATCATTTAACAACCTTACACGGTACAGCAGTATTTTGTGGGTGAGGGGCGGAGCGCGGTGGCAACTTTTATATTCTGATGTGTCCACGGAAACTTGAAAAACTACGCGGACTGGCGTTCTGATTATTAGAAAGCCTGGAATTTCCGTATCAGAGCCCGGAAATCCCGGCAGATTTCAGAATGAGGTGCGCCCGTTCGCTGGTGGGGCCAAGTACACTACTGGCCATTGAAATCGCTACACCAAGAAGAAATGCAGATGATAAACGGGTATTCATAGGACAAATATCTTATAATAGAACTGACATGAGATTACATTTTCAAGCAATTTGCGTGCATAGATCCTGAGAAATCAGTACCCAGAACAACCACCTCTGGCCGTAATAACGGCCTTGATACGCCTGGGCATTGAGTCAAACACAGCTTGGATGGCGTGTACAGGTACAGGTGCCCATGCACCTTCAACACGATACCACAGTTCATCAAGAGTAGTGACTGGCATATGCTGACGAGCCAGTTGCTCCACTACCATTGACCAGACGTTTTCAACTGGTGAGAGATCTGGAGAAGGTGCTGGGCAGGGCAGCAGTCGAACATTTTCTGTATCCAGAAAGGCCCGTACAGGACCTGCAACATGTGGTAGTGCATTATCCTGCTGAAATGTAGGTTTTCGCAGGGATCGAATGAAGGGTAGAGCCACGGGTCGTAACACATCTCACATGTAACGTCCACCGCTCAAAGTGCCGTCAATGCGAACACGAGGCGACCCAGGCGTGTAGCCAATGGCACCCCATACCATCACGCCAGGTAATACGCTAGTATGGCGATGACGAATACACGCTTCCAATCTGCGTTTACCACGATGTCGCCAAACACGGATGCGACCATCATTATGCTTAAACCGAAAAAAATGAATGTTTTGCCATTCGTGCACCCAGGTTCGTCGCAGAGTACACCACCGCAGGCGTTCCTGCCTGCAGCGTCAATGGTAACCGCAGCCATGCTCTCCCAGCTGATAGTCCATGCTGTTCCAAACGTCATCGAACTGTTCGTGCAGATGGTTATTGTCTTGCAGACGTCCCCATCTGTTGACTCATGGGATCGAGACGTGGCTGCACGATCCGTTACAGCCATGCGGATAAGATGCCTGTCATCTCGACTACTACTGATACGAGGCCGTTGGGATCCTGCACGGCATCTGTATTACCATCCGGAACCCACCGATTCTATATTGTGCTAAGAGTCATTGGATCTCGACCAACGTGAGCACCAATGTCGCGATACGATAAACCGCAACTGCGATAGGCTACAATCCGACCTTTGTTAAAATCGGAAACGTGATGGTACGCATTTCTCCTCCTTACACGAGGCATCACAACAACGTTTCACCAGGCAACGCCGTTCAACTGCTGTTTGTATATGAAAAATCGGTTGGAAACTTTCGTCATGTCAGCATGTTGTAGGTGTCGCCACAGGTGCCAACCTTGGGTGAACGCTCTGAAAAGCTAATCATTTACATATCACAGCATCTTCTTCCTGTCGGTTAAGTTTCGCGTCTGTAGCACGTCGTCTTCGTGGTGTAGCAATTTTAATGGTCAGTTGTGTAATTTGACTCAAGGGTACGACGGCGCGTGCTGGAATTGCCAAACGTCGGACGGCTAAATCAGGATGAGTAAGTTCAACCTCGTGATACACGATATGTCCGAGACGACATGCAATTCCACAGTCGGTACAGTTGGAAACTGCCACTAGTTTTTAGTCCACCACAAGTTGCATAGCACAAGTCTCACCCACAAGGAAAGGACCTAATGTTCTCCACCAGGGCCAAAAATCACAATAATTTTCCACCAATCTTCGAGCAGGAGCCAAATTAGCAGAAAATACCCGCCTTCACGCTGTACAAACCAATCACACTATCCTGCACTCATTGAATTTTCTTTCTTGACTGTTCTGCTGGCCTGGTAGCCAGTCCAGACACACCACCAGGGTTCCAACGCTGGGGGAGCAAGTCTCTGCTTTGCATATCCTGACAGGAGCCTATCAGCGACTGAAAAATCTCTCCCGTCTGCAAAAAGAAGATTTTAGACTACGGAGGCGCCATTCTCACGGTAAACATGGCCATGTTTAGGGAGGAAAGTATACCAAGACCCTACCACAGTATCTCATTTACGAAGACGTCTAATCGTTCCAGGCCGACGATTTCCTATCTCAAAGAAGGCTTTTTAAGCTTCCCAGACAGCTGCACCTGTGAAAGATATGTTTTTTCCGCACACTGAAAGAACCAATCTAGCGTCAGGAGAGTTGCCTCCACTAAACAAGTGCTCCAGCCGCTCTGATTGTATTGTGCCAGCTTCTAACATGAGAATGCTTATAGTTTTATGACCGTCCGGCTGTTAGCACAAAAGCAGTTCTTCTTAACTGGCTTCCTCCACCCACTTTTCGCCATCTGGCCGCCTTTGCGCCTGTCTGTCGCCTGGCTCAGGTAAAATGTTTTGCGAGCCGGAGCCGTTCTGATCCGACCCTAAGTGGGAAGAGTGGAGTGCCATTTCCCTAGGTCCCTCTCCAAGAACAATGCACAGAGTACTGCTTCCCCGAATCACTCTTAGAGCCAGGGCGCTGGACACAACATTTATGGCCCACAATCCATCTTTCTCCCTGTTCCCTGTCGCCTCCACTACGGCCGCTCGGGTACAAGTTCTCTACAGGCTACACTTGCAGCTATAAGAACATTCTGCCCACACCTCATGTAAAAAAGTCATAAATCACACGTATCAAATGTAATATTGCGGAACACGGGGATCATGACCAAAAATATGAATATTAATTTGACGCACAGAATAGTTAAAGTGAGAGAGTGGCTTGTCACCTTTCAAGTATTCCATCACACCATGTGGCAAATTGTTACCGACAGTTGTTACGTCCTTATAAGAAATAATGATTAGCTTGGTCCTTGGGGTATAGAAGAAGTCAATCGTCTAACCTTTTCGTTAAACCTCGTTAAAAAAGTTTACTTCACTTGCTTCACGTCCGGGGAATTCATCTTACAAAACATATCTTGAGAACATTTTAAAACCATACGTTGCTGATAAGAAGTTTTGTCTCATATTAGGTTCCTCGGGTAGACAAGATAACACCGTCATGTACGATAGCATGTTTAGTGCTGGTTTTATGGGGGAACGCTGGGGGATGCTTACCCCTAGACTTTTTCGTGGACGAAGTAATTTTTTTACGATGTTGAGAACTTGGAAGAGTGCCAAAGATTTATCTCACGGACCTAAATATTTTATTTAACTTTTTTCGTGTTGGTAATTGCAATACGAACGGTACCAGTGCAGTTTTTGGTGGGAAAAGCGATGTCATTGACTGAACATTTCGAAGCTGCGGCAATCGTTCTCGACAACTGAATCGCTGGCATCCAGTTCTACAAGCATGTAGTGCCCTCGCCCGCTAATAGTGGGCGATGGTAGTGCTAAACGGATATGCGTCTCGCTCAAACGCGGAGCTACCGATAGATGTTTCTACGGTTCCACTACCATGATCCTTCGCGATTCATTGCCATGTTTGTTTTGTTGTTCTTTGTTCGTTTGCGTTTGCTGTTCCGTTCTTGTCGGTTGTGCGAAGTTCTACAGTGTGTCCTGTCTTTAGTTGCAACTTCTAAGTTGGAGGTGAGAGATGATCAGAAAACTAACAAACTATTTACTTGTTCTGCTGCATCAAAAAAATCCAAAACTGTTAATAATTCGTGTGCGAGTGAAAAGCCAGGATGTTCAACATCACTGAACGATGTGAAACTCTTCGGGAGAGAAACAAGGTTACAAAAGATGTTGGTAGTGTAGTTTCTATTGTTGTTGTTGATAGGTGTGGATGGTTTTTGTTGTATTGTGTCTTTTAGTTGTGTTGTATAGGTTAAAATATGTGTTCGGTAATATTTACTTGTATTGTTTTGTATGTCTGAGGGTTGATTGGACTCACCTCTTTCATTTGAGATGTATTATAGGTCATTTAAAGTATACAGTACCATTTTCTTTTATTGTTCAGGGGTTGATGGGAATCGCATGCTTCATTTGAGGTGATGTAAACTGAAGTGTTCGATACTACATTCTCTTGTATGTTTGGGTGTTTCTCGGAATCGCCTGCTTCATTTGAGCTGTAAAGTCAACTGAAGAGTCCGATACCATTTCCTTTTTAGTTCGACATGTTGATGACGTCATGGCTAAAAGCAGACGGGTGGTATCCCATGCTTCAGTTACAAGTAATTTTCACTGCATTATACCCAATTCAGAGTACCCTCAAACTTTTTTTTTAGAAAAAAAGCACTGTTTATAGCTGAGGAGCATCAACCGGCTTCCATGGTAGAAGTAGAACCACCAAACTGCACCCCTATGCACCAGCCATGTGATTTTTATTTTTATCGCCTAGTTAAAAAACTTTATTTCGAGGCTTCATAATTACAGTCTGCTTCTGGAAACCCAGCTGGAATTACACAACCGGGCGTCAGCAGTAACGATTCACAGCATAGTTCCAGATTAACTTTCAGCACCGATCTTCCAGACAATGTTACCTCATTCGTGGTATGTATCAAAATTAATTCTCTAAAACGAAATATTTTTGAAGCACAAAAAAGAGCTTGTTTTCCTCCGCACCTTCGGAAGGAACGATGTACTTGAGTGAAGATTGTGTTCATTAGATATTCTTGATGCTGCTAGTAGATTTACTTCAAAGTATTATATGTCATGTACATATATGACATGTACATCCATCTAGTTGTTTGAAGGAAGCTGAAGACGCGTAACTGAGGGAAAGAGCCGTTGTAAATCGACCAAGATTAAATATTTAATTATGTACAAACCCCAATAATTCGAGCAATTTATTTACATACCTTCTTAAGATTCTTTATTACTTTACTTACTTACAACTCTCCTATATCTATCAATTTAGAAACGGAAAAAACACATATAAACCAGCAAATATGCAACTGGGAACTGAACGCAGGTTCTCCGCTCCACAGACGCACGTCTTTGTTTCTTGTGCCCTAAGTTGCTTAACTGTTTGTTTCTCGGATCTGTGGCTTAAGCTACGGTTGTGAAGTGTCGACTTCTGTGGAAACAAATAAAGAAAAGAAAACAAGAACAATGAAGACGTGGATATGGAGACAATCCTCTAAAGTATCTTGCAATGAAAGAAAGTCTAATGAACGTACAGCAGAGAAGTGAACAATAGAGAAGGATGACCACATCAACAAGGGGTTGTCTTTTAGTATCTGATGATGATATTTCGAAGTACGTACGAATACTTACATGAACAGAGGTAAAAGCAACAATTATCAGAAAAACTAGATAAGTCTAATGAAAAATGAAAATGAAGACACGCAGCGCATATGTTTCAAGCGTTTAACCTTTGTAAATTCTACATTCGCGTCCTCCATTTCGTCACAAATAGATGCACGCGTGATTTGCGTTCTTAATAGCTAGGATACAGTTTCTGAGACGTGAAAGACTTTGAGCAAGCCAGTAGTGTATATCTTGTAATTTTTTACTACCCACTGATCTGCTACAATTTTACACTTAGGTTACCTTCTCAAAGTATCACGTTTTGCCACCATGAGTGTTTCTAGCTTGGAAATAGCCTTCGGGACTCTGGAAAAGGAATCTTCTTGCGTGCCTTGGCAGTTCTTATCTCCGCAAAATGTTGAAGTAGATACTCCCAGATACGACAGAAGTTGTAATTCGTGATACTTGCTAAAGCTGCTTCCTCACATCACATGCAGTTGCACACACATTTATTCCATGACTTTTGCGTACATTTTCAATCGATTTCCGGATATGTCATGGGATCAAAGTTTCTCACATGGACGTCCTGCAAATCTTTTGTATTATATAACTGTTTATTGACTGTTTATCTATGCCTGCTGAAGAAACTATGCTCTTCCATTACGAGTCCTGTTGATTATATCACAAAATAATGACACTTGCACTTTATCTTTAAAGGGAATTTCGTACTTTTGGACCGTTTCTCGTTTTTCACGTATTTATAGCAAGAGGGAATGGCAACAATGGACGAGCAAAGAAGACATGCTTGTATTTGAAACGCATAAGACCAGGATCCAGTCTTTCTCACCTACTGTTCAATCTGTGGCACTGAAGAGGTAATGACGGAAATACAAGAAGATTCTAGATTCCGACTATAATTCATAGTGAAACGATATCAGCGAAAAAATTCACCGCTGGCATGGTTAACGTTAGTGATACTATAGAGGATGGTGTTACAGAAAAATGCTCAAAATTAAATGAGCATAAGAAATTAGGAGGTTGCCCGATAAATCAGCGAAGAAAAGAATATGTGGAAAGCAATTATATTGTTTGGGAGCTGTAGAAAGAAAAATCTGTAGAGGAAGACAGGGATTGGAACATATCTAACAAATAATCGAGAAACACTGGATGTAAGTGCTACTCTGTGATGCGTGATTGCTTGACACTCCACACAATGAACAGGTTTTTAGAATACAGGAGTTAAAATTATTAAAATCGAATGAAATGTCCAATGGTCCGCTGTAACTGTATTTGTTCAGATCACTTATGAAACACTTTATAAGTGAGCTGAACAAATACAGGTTCAGCGGACCATTGGACATTTCATTCAGTTTCATTTCAATAGCGTCAACACCTGTATTTTAAAATAACTGTTCACTGTGTGAAGTGTCAAACAATCATGTATAACTATTTTAGCTGTGGTTTCCCCAGTTTTAAAAACACCCTTTGATGAAAAGGTTTAAGAGGAAGTCGGACCTCATCAGTCAAGAAACAAAAAATATCAGTAGTTCTTTTTGTTATAAAAACAAAATCGCAGTGCTTAGTTTCAATGATAAATTTACTTCAGAATGTTCAAATGTGTGTGAAATATTAAGGGGCTTAACTGCTAAGGTCATCAGTCCGTAATCTTACACACTACTTAACCTAAATTATCCTAAGGACAAACACACACACCCATGCCCGAGGGGGGACTCGAACCACCGCCGGGACCAGCCGCACAGTCCATGACTGCACGCCTGAGACCGCTCGGCTAATCCCGCGCGGCATAAATTTACTTGCTTACCTAAGGTATATTTTGCAAAGTAACTGTTTTTCGTTTGTAGCAGTAACTGTGTTAAGGAAGAATTATTTGAGAGTACCATGACCCTTCCTGGCATATAAGTCAGTCTGGCAAGCGGTCCATTATTCTACTCCCGGTACGCTTCTGCATAAATGAATCCCTGATCCGTGTCTAGGGTAACGTACTAAGCAAGTAAGGGCGATGCTCCTTTGATGAACTTCATTACTAGTTGTAGACGCAATTCTCGGTGCGGAGCTCAAAGGAAGCTACAATTCGGGCATACTGAAGCAGCAGCTAACTTCCAGGCGGCCGCGGACGGAGGTATGTCCACTGCTCGAGGGCTGATGAAATTTCTAAAGAGAACTAGACGTCCCTGTCTTGGCTTAATGTAGCGGGCTGCATTCACAGTAATAAAACAATGGTTCAAATTCGGTTCTACTTGCTGGAGAATTGTTGGCTTGGTGCCTCCTAGCAGAACTTTTACTACGCCACAGGTCAAATACCGGAAAAAGGAATTTTTGTATATTTCTTATTTTGTAGGTTTCTGGCGTTGCCTTCTGTCTCACTGTGAGATATTTAATTGCAATTGTCTCAAAAGGCTGCATCCGAAAGAAATGTATGATTTTGTGTGAGTTAAGTGTCGCGACAGGAAGACAAGTCACATTAATGATGGAGAACAATTTCTTTAAAGACCGCCGTGCAGTGCAGCGCACTGGTGTATCTGTAGTTGGACTGAATTTTTATCTTCATTGGTACACCATCTAATTTCTTATAAGTCGGGCTGCATGAAGACACTGATTAGGTTGCTTTGCGTCAATGTCCTATGATGGAACACCGGTCAAATCGTTAGAACTCTTACGAAAAAATGTTACGTAAGGCAATGAAAATGATATGTAAAAGGATCTTAGCGGGTTTCTTGCTTCCGTTAAAGAATAGTTTAACTAAAGAACACGAACAGTGTTCTACCGTTCACCTTCGAACAATCCGCCTCCAGCTTCTCTTATTTGTCCTTTCTGTATGCATTACTCCCCACAGTCAATTTTAAGCAAAGACTGTTATAGCCATAACTATTAGATGCCCAGACCATTTCAGCCCAAACGTAGCCACCCACAAGTAATTCCCATCGCCGGGAGACGCCGCTATTTCACTCGTATACGAGTGGTGACCATAACTAACAATGACAGCTTGACGCAATGCACTGAAGTCTACAGTACGAGTTCATGTGCTAACGTCCCTTTCGTTTGAAACGCATCAATTAACAACATCTAGTTACGTAGCCATGAGATTAATCATACTAGAAATAGCGTACATTAGCAACCTGTGAGGGGTGCTTGGTACACTATCAACACGGGACGATTGGTGTGGTGTGGCGGTAATAAATTACATGCACAAACCTCCTTCTTGAATCAGTCTGTTAGTGAAAACAGTATCAATATCTACGGACAGAAAAGCGGATCGAGAAGTTCACATTCATTTTTGATGGAAAGATGTTACTTGTTGTGGTTAGCTCCAGTGTAAGGTGTCAAGCAACTTTCCTAAAATGTAAGTACCACTATTTGAAACAAATTTCCGCCATTTTACTATAAGTCACCGTTCATTTATTTCAAACAATCTTGATTTCGGCTTTACGGGCATTCTCAAGTGCATGTTGAAACGTGACGATATTCTGACCTGTATACGTGAAATGTCGTCGTCGAAAAAACATGTTTCTGGTCTTATAGACCAGTTGTGTTAAAGGATATCCTGACGTATATTCTGTAATACGGAAAATGGTCTGTAAGAACAGGAATATGTGTATTTTTTGGACGGTGACATGTGATGTCGACAGGTAAAATATGTGGTAACACTTCAGCATGCACTTGAGAATGACTATAAAGCCGAAATCATGTTGTGTGAAATAAATGAACAGTAATTTACAGTCAAATGGTTGAAATTTCTTTCAAAAAGTACTCAATGGCTGTTGTCCTCCACGAAGGAAAATTCATTAACTAACTCGTGTACCTGAGGTACAAAGTAGACAATATTTATGTATTTCAGTTACGTTTGCTTAAGTGCAAATTTTAATTTTATTGATTGAAAAATCTGCACTCAAATTTGCTTGTTTATGCGTGCGTTGGCGTTTTCCTACACGTAAGTGATCTATTTGTAATCAACACATGTAATTAACGTAAGCTATGACACCACGGACTGATAACATAATAAATTCCATGTGAATGGTTGCCAAAGAGCGGCTAAACACTTCACTACATTCATTAATGACTTAATGATGTAATAATTTGCTAAAATCGAACTTTAACTTCATCTATACAGCCACTCGTGTCCCAAATTCGGCTTGTGGCAACATTAACGTCGCAACTACTTCTTTCTCATTTATCTATTTTTCTTATGTTAGTACGTTAAAAATAAATTATTTTACTGTGCTTATATTTTTAGTAGCACTCAAAAGCTATTAAATTAGAAAATTAGCTTAATGTCTCCATAGGCACGAAAATTAAGATATTAAATCAACTACTTGCTTCCAATATTGTTTGTCTATATAGTGATCCGTTTATAAATCGTTTGGAGCGCTACATTCCAGAAAACTAAGATTTAACAATATACTACTCTGGGTGTTTTATATGTAAAAGTGTCCAGTTACTGATGATAATCCATTACTGTCCATTACTGGTACACGCTACACTACGATATAATCTAGAATTCACTTCATGATGTTCAGAGTGCATAACGGGAGACTATGTAGCATAACGAAATTGTTAGCGTATTAATGACATATGAAGAGGGCAGTATATTGACGATAATGGTAATGTGAATATTGTAATTAAAAGGCAAGCTTGACATTGCCCGTGACTAAGTGTACTTCACAACAGCTTTCGGTGATTCCATGATGCCCTTCAGGGGAGTGGAATTTACGTATTACAGAATTTGAGAATTTGGCTTCGCTCGTGCTAATGATGTCCGGTACACTAGCTATGCAGCGAATATGCACCAGTTAACGTGAACTGCCATAAAATCAACGTCGTACGAGTCCAGTATTGTAATACTACTCTTCACCTAAATGAAACCCTCGAAACGGTCTCCGCATTAACCTACAATCCTACATGGATGTTATTAAATTACGTGCAACGTACATGTTGTGTATGTTCTGCATTTGTAATTGAGTTTTGGGTACACGTTTGTAGATTCGGAACGCTCGAGGGGAAAACAACACTAACTTCTGTGATGCGCATTTTCGTAATATGGAAACAATGAACAGTGAGAAGGTATGAGAGGGTGGGGACGAGTTGTGGAGCAGCGTGAGGGGGGAGGGAGGGGGGCAGGAGGTGGCAAAACTCCTCTGCCGCAGTACGTCCTCGTAAAATGGTCTACGCGAAGTAGCCAGCCGTTTCGCCAGCAGAGGGAATGACGAAAACGGTGTGATGCGAGGAAGCACGGAGGAAGACGGGAATGGGAAAGACGTAGGACCCGGACAATGCGTGTACAAAGCGGAGAAAGTCTCGCAGTCGATACAGAATTTCATTAACACGCCATATTCAGTGGCGCGCACCAGTGTGTTCGAGACAGCGCCTATAGCCTGAAGTGGAAGCCACTTGCAACTACGCCACCGGAGGGGATAAAGTGTTGCCGAACGACTGCATTCGAGTTGTACCGTAATCGGGGAGGGGGGGAGGGTGTACTGTGATGCCTGGCGACGAGGGCAAAATTATTCGGTACTGGGCTCTTCAAGTTGGGCGCAAGGGAACGGACAGTGAGAATGACAATAGTTGTCTATGTTTGACCGCCGAAAGTCAGTGGAAGGAGAAACAGCTATAGAGGACTCATTCTCCTGAAGACTTTTCTCGCCGTCAGTGTACGTACTGCCATTTCTACATGGTGTTCAGGTTCTTCTGAAGTTAGTCCTCATTGTTGGATACTGAACTGCTTCTTGCTCTTCAGTCAGAATCTCTTTACGTCATAAGATGAGAGTGATCAAATACAGTGTGTTTCAAAAGAGTCATCTTATATCTGTATGAATGAACACAAAAACCTGGGATGAACTTGTACTTATGCATGTAACCACCGACTTATTTTCAAATGAACTCTCCGAATTTAAAAAGGCGTCTATTTTTCAACAAGCCACATATTACACTGAGGTATTTATTACTGTTATCTCAGCCAAAACAGGACTGAAAATCTCATGCGAAAAAACACAGTAAGTGGACACAAAATTTGCAGACATCCACCAAGTGGAAACTAATTACGGAGAGATAACGTAAGTAAAAAGTTTCAAAAACATGGGAGAAATTATATAGAAGACAGGATGTCTTTTGCTACATTTCTGAAAGATTGAATGTCATACAAATTGTGTGTTTTCTTGGCCTGTATACCACAGAAGCTAGAAAATGGACTTTGACTAAAACTGATCACATATTAAAGAATAATTTTAACAGCAGCTTACGTTGTTACATGATCTCATTTCTATAGTTTATCAAAACGGTGGAATAAACTAATAGAAAATGTTTTTGAACTTGTTAGCTTTCAGGGTTCCGTATTTGAATAAATAAAAACTGAACCCTTATAGAAGCACTTTGTTGTCCACCTGCCCACCTGTTTATCTGACTGGATCGGGTGTACGGATCAAGTTTAAAATTATGCCAAATACTAATGTCTATGGTCATTTGGCAGCGTAAAAAATTGAAGCTGCTAAGTCATTGGAATCAAAAGTTACGGCAATTTATGTCACATATTTTGACTGTCGTAAACTCACCGGTCAAAATCTTTAATCGCGAAATTAGGCAAGACAGTACGTTAATAGTGAAAGTAAAGGAAAAATCATAATATTCTTAATTTACGTTTATATAACATAAAAATATTCCGTTTGTCATTTGTTGTCCGACTAAAAAACTTAATACTAAAGCATATCGAAAGTCTAGAAATGGTGGGGACCGATATCTTTCCAGTATTAATGTCGATAAGAGACAAAAAGAAATCGACATTCTGGATTCGCTGTAAAGGCGAACTGCTGTGAACACAATTAAGTTTGTATAGAAAGGTCAGAGCGAGAAATCTAGTCGCACCTGACCAAATTTTTAAGTATAAAAATGTTGAAAGGGGGCTGTACATAATTTCATGGTCGTTTCTCCAGTATTTGGATGTTATGAATGATTAAGCACCTTTTTACTGTTGGAAATTACAAGCGCAATGTTATCAGAGATGCTGTGTCACCTCGAGGCTTGCTTGGACGATCTCTGCTTTGCAAGACGCGCGGGAGATAATGCACACTGTTAGTCGGGAGATGAAGAGACACTAACCGGCAACGGTGTTTTATGAGTGTGGAGAACGACGTAGGCTGAGTGGCTCTGTTGCAGTTATATTCTGAGGAAGTGGAACATGATTTTCTGCTTAAGTATTTGAGACGAGAAAAGAGACTGGAGCATTTTTAGGAGAATATTTTATTATGATTATTTTGATGAGTACTAGAAGCGGATTTCATTGAAGGTAATTTATTTCAAATATTGTACCTTATTGTGGCAGCTTCTAGTTACGCATTCTTGATTCAGACATCGAGAGATATAAGTACAGGGAAAGATAATGGGCCACGCAATATTTTCAATTGGAATTTGAGGGTAAGGGAAACGAACATTTAATGTCATTTTTACGAGTTACATTTTTGAAATATGGTTCAAATGGCTCTGTGCACTATGGGACCTAACTTCTGAGGTCATCAGTCCCCTAGAAGTTAGAACTACTTAAATCTAACTAACCTAAGGACATCACACACATCCATGCCCGAGGCAGGATTCGAACGTGCGACCGTAGCGGTAGCGCGGTTCCAGACTGTAGTGCCTAGAACCTCTCGGTGCAGTGGGACGCGAAATTGAAGCGTCACCCCTCCACCAGTGTCAGCCCAGTTTGCAGGTGAATATAGGTTTAATTTAGTTTTTGGTTTATGTATTTTTTGTAATATTTGTAATGGTTGTGAACTGTCTAAAGTTTGTATTTATTTTTTGTGTTTCATGTACGGAGAGGGCGGCGCAACGAACGGAGACAACATCTTCGTTGCCGTGACCAAAGAGAAAATTGCTGGCCACTATACGTCGCGGGTCGACAGCCAAAGAGCAACAGAAGATCCTGAAACCGAGTTGTTGCGTCGTGCTTCAAAAAATTAAAAAAATTGAGATTTCGTAATGTTTGTACAACAATGACGTCATAGAAAGTTTAATCATATGTAAATGTTCAGTCCTATCTTGTCAAGGCTCAGGTTCACGTCTATATGTATAAAGTAATAAAGTAGTGTATACTACAAAAGTTTAAATACGTGTTCCGAGAATTTATTTATGAAGAATTATATTAAGGAAGAAGGATGACTGATTTATTTGACATGATTATTAATTTTTGACAATATTCATCGCGAGTTTGAGTCTTGAAAGTTTATTCAATGTGGTTCTAATATTTGTTAAATCAGATAACTTGCATTAATATAACTTCTGAGAAGAAACAAAACGACATCTAAACTGAAAAAGTTTACGCAAACCAATAGGACTGAGTGACGAAATTCTGCGCATACAACTCAAATGATGATGTTTTACAGTTTCGTTCAAGAACCATTCTGAGACAATTTAAAAAGAATTTAAATAATTTTGAAGTGTGTTGTAACTGACGTAGGTGACGAAGTCTGCACATGGTCATATATCAAAAGAAAACCATTCATACAAAACTATACGTCGTTACACTGCACCGTGGCGACCTTATAAACAGGACTTGTGTGTAACTAAGGCACACGGGTACGAAACAATTAAAACATCAAGAGTCCTTCGGAAGTCGACACGAGTTTGGTGGAGCCTTCACCAGCCAGCGGCGACTTCGCGGGTGTGGGCATCTGACGGAGCGCAGCCAAGCAGTACGGTCACGCAGTTATTCCGCGAGAAAGGGCATCTGTTGAGCAGCAGCTGAACGCTGCAAACCCCGACAGCCTTTTTCTCCCTAAACTAACAGGCCCAGTACGTCAGCAAGGGGGGGGGGGGGGGGCGTTCCTCCGGCTGGTATTAGAGGTGTTGCTGAGGGCTTCGCCTGTCTACGGTGCGGCCGGGCGTGTTTGCAGCCAGTGACGTCTCCGGTGTTCGACTCAGCGTCCTGCCGGTTGCGGAAGCGGGGTCGCAGCATCTCAGTGGCTGCATCGAAGGCTGTTACTTCTGCAGCCCATAGCAGCACACTGATCATCGAGAACTACAAACTAAAATATTAGTGTCCGGTGAGTCTGTTTTAAGTTGGAAGTGGAGTGTTGTACATAGGGAGTGTGCTTTTAATAGGATTGTTGATTACAAGTCTGCGTGTGTAACTAGTTAATATCTTACAATAATGTCGGGAAGTGAAATGTCAGACGAAGAGCAATCCATGTCCGATAGGAGCATGAGATCCCTTTTTAGGGCGATCGCTAAATTGAAACAGTCTAACGAAGAATCTACTGCTAGATTAAAAGAGGAGCTAAAACAGGAATTAAAACAGTCTAACGAAGAATCTACGGCTAGATTAAAAGAGGAACTTAAAGGGGAGCTAACAAAATCGACAGACAGGTTACAGGAATATCTTAATGAAACCAGTCGAGAATTAGGTGATAAAATAGAGGCTTCTAAAGTTGAAATGCAGGAAAAACTAGTAGGACTTAGTAATAAGATTGCTGATAATTGTAAAAGGTTAGATGAACATATCCAGGAATCGCGTGAGGAAAAAGCTCGCATGCGAAATGATATTACTGACTTAACCGAGAGACTAGATAATGTCAATATCTTAGATGTAAATGAATTAGAGAAAAATAACGATAAGTTACGAGATGAATTTTCTATGCAAACAGAAGCTGTTCTTAGAGAATTATTAGAATCTATTAAAGATGTCTCTACCAAACCTGTAGAGATTTCTTCAATACATAATGTAGAATTAGAGACATTAACTCATCAAGTAGAAAAAGATCATACTGAAATGGAAGACATGAAATTTTTAATTACCGAAATATGCAGTAACCTTGAGACTTCCAAAGATAATAACATTGACGAAGGTACAGAGCGTTCACATCGTGAACACAGTGAAAAATCGATATTAGCTAACCGTGTATCCAATACAGAAATGCGAATACAGGAAATTACTAAACGGTTATCGGAATTAGATAATAATGAAAACATTTCAAGTAGTAGAAGTAATAACGTAATCAGAGACAACAGTCGCATCGTGTTTGCTAGCTCGGACGACAACAATACAAATAAAGAAATCACGGCAAGCAAATCCGACGCAGCTCCGTCTCTCAAATCTAAACAAAATCCAACTATGTCTCTCACAGAATGTTGGGATGATATAACGACAAATTCAAATGTAGCAAGTCGATTTCCTGTATTCAAACCAGGAGGCGAACTTCACCCTATAATCTTTATAAATGCTTTTGAAACTTCATTATCTCCTAAATGGAGTAATGAAAAACGGATTCAATTTGTAATAGGACATCTAGAAGCAGAAGCTGCAGAATGGGCAGTACTGCATTGAACTGAATTTAGGGACTGGGATGATTTCGTTAAGCAGTTTAAACAAAATTATTCGTCAAGAGGAAAACAACAACACTTAACTTTAGAGTTGTTAGACCCTCCTCCTTATTCTAAACGGTGGAGAGGTTATAGGAATTATTTCAAATGGCATTTAAACCGTGCTAAATTAATTGAAGAACCAATTATTGAAAGTCATCTAATATGAGTCCTAATTAGTAGGTTACTGTATTATATAAAGGAAAGAAAAATGTTATTCTACGAATTGTCTATCCAAACGAAAAAATTCGCGAACAGATTGTCAAAAATGCTGAACGGAGAATCAAAAGTTATGATCAACACGCTATAGCACCCTCATTCCAGGTAGGAGATCTTGTATTAGTATGATCTCATCCTAAAAGTTCGAAGATCAATAAGGAATGTAGAAAATTCTTCTTTATCTTTGAAGGTCCATATGTTGTACATAAGATTGTACATCCCAAAGCGTTACTTCTTATGGAACCTTCATCAGGTGTAATTAGAGGATTATATAGTGTTGATCAAATGAAACCCTTCATTCCTAAATAAGTTAATATTTAGTATATGTTACATACGGAAGAGCGTTCATAGTTTATTCATGTGAAGTTTTACGTGATAGCTACGTGTTATTTTAAATAAATGATAGGAAGTTTAAACAAGTGTTCTACAATTATCTGCCGGTACTTCAACAAGAGAAAGATAACTAAAAGGGGATTTATATGGAAGAAATTTTGTTATTAGGTCAGAAGGAATTTTGTATATTTTATATTTACTCGGATAGTAGGAACCAAAGGGGATGGTTAATAATTTTAGGGACCATGGGCGTCCAGAGCTGTATGGCTCACGAGAACATAGCAGAGTGCCTTTAATAGAGATTTGTAATAGTGTTAATATAGAACACACCAAACGGGGCTCTCTCGCTTGTTTGTCCTAAATAAATTGCCATTACCCAACAAGGTGTCCGAAGGTAAAGAAAGTCGTGCCGTGATTCTAAAGAAAGTTTTGCTTGATTTCTTTTTGACTTCAGGCATAAATAAAGCATTAGGGAAAAGAACGACGTAAAGTAAATAGTACTATTAGTTATTGTGAGAAACTTATTAGTAATATACATTTGTGGAAAGAATAACTCTAGTAAATGAATAAAACTGAAACTAACCTATCACAATTTGAACGCTCTGTCCTAATGTAACAACGTTAAAGAATGTGCTAAATTATTATTCACTAGCAACTATTAAATGAAAAGGAGTAATCTGCATATATTCGGTTGTGAATTACCATAATACCACAATTAAAAGTAAATGACAAATAGTCACAACAATATCGTCATAAAAGGATTGAATCTATCTAAGAGCAAGGACTTTAGATTACTGAAAATGTGAGAAAAAAAATGTATAATATTAACAGTTAAATATTGTATATAGAAGAAGTTTTATTTTCGGGTAAAACCTGACAAACTGAGCTTGTGGGTGGGGTATGTAGTGGATCGCGAAATTGAAGCGTCACCCCTCCACCAGTGTCAGCCCAGTTTGCAGGTGAATATAGGTTTAATTTAGTTTTTTGTTTATGTATTTTTTGTAATATTTGTAATGGTTGTGAATTGTTAAAGTTTGTATTTATTTTTTATGTTTCATGTACGGAGAGGGCGGCGCAACGAACGGAGACAACATCTTCGTTGCCGTGACCAAAGAGAAAATTGCTGGCCACTATACGTCGCGGGTCGACAGCCAAAGAGCAACAGAAGATCCTGAAACCGAGTTGTTGCGTCGTGCTTCAAAAAATTAAAAAAAATTGAGATTTCGTAATGTTTGTACAACAATGACGTCATAGAAAGTTTAATCACGTGTAAATGTTCAGTCCTATCTTGTCAAGGCTCAGGTTCACGTCTATATGTATGAAGTAATAAAGTAGTATATACTACAAAAGTTTAAATACGTTTTCCGAGAATTTATTTATGAAGAATTATATTAAGGAAGAAGGATGACTGATTTATTTGACATGATTATTAATTTTTGACAATATTCATCGTGAGTTTGAGTCTTGAAAGTTCATTCAATGTGGTTCTAATATTTTTTAAATCAGATAACTTGCATTAATATAACTTCTGAGAAGAAACAAAACGACATCTAAATTGAAAAAGTTTACGCAAACCAATAGGACTAAGTGACGAAATTCTGCGCATACAACTCAAATGATGATGTTTTACAGTTTCGTTCAAGAACCATTCTGAGACAATTTAAAAAGAATTTAAATAATTTTGAAGTGTGTTGAAACTGACGTAGGTGACGAAGTCTGCACCTGGTCATATATCAAAAGAAAATCATTCATACAAAACTATACGTCGTTACACGACATCGGCCACCCCGGCCGGCTACATTTTTGAAAAGATCTCATTTGATGTTAAAGGCTACTTACTTTTATCCACTCGAGAACTGTAAATTTTTTTGCGTATTAATGTTTGCGAATCAACGAGAGATAATTTTTTAATATAGATCTTTTTTAATCAGAAAACTAATTACATTCCATGTTATCCCAAATCGTACCAGATTATTCCAAATACCCAGAGTCCATGCGGTAATATGAGTTGTCCTTTTCACTTATTCAGATTTGTTAGGATGCTTTGCCATTTTTTAAAAAAAGGGAGTGAATTTCGCCTATGACATCTCAGTAGTTACTTGTACCTCAGCAAATGTGAGGCACTTTCAAGTCGACAGTGTTGCCATTGTGTAACTGAGGTGCCGAAACTAAACAGTGAAAGAAAGGTAACATTGAGTTACCAGTTACAATTTTAATATTTCAGAGTTTTGAATTCAGACATTATTCTTGCCATTATGAATGGTTAAACAGATGGAGAACCAGAAAGGCATTTTCAAGTTACTTTATCGCAGTCAGACTTTGCAATAACAGGTAGCTTACACATAAAGCTCGTGCGTAGCATTTGGTAAAATTAATTGCAATGATTTCCACAAAGAAGTCCGACACGACTATCGGTGTCCGCTTTCCAGTACATGCTCTGCTACAACTCTGGAATAACGTAGGCAGAAACAGGTTTCGTGTTCTATGAAGCGGTGTTCAATAGGGAGGGCCGCTAAATGTCTGTGAGACTGTCCGCACTACTGAACAGCACCGCGTAGATCATGAAAGGTGTTCCCACTATATCTGTCCCGAAAAATCGCTTGTAGTGGAGTATGCACTGGAAAACAGATCCTAAATAGCATTCGGCGAGATTTATGTTATGAAAGGGAACAACGGCTCCTGGGACAGTGTAATAAACGAAGCAGTAGATGTCAAAATATCGAACAACAACCTCAATAAGGCTGCTGCTGAGTACTACCTGGGATCCCGTGACTGGAGAACTGAAGCGTACCTGCCGGCTACCGGCTTGCACCATCGTCGCTCCGGCAGCGAGCAGAGATGTCGTGGGCACTCCCGGAATTCAGAGGAGCGCTGAACAGAGCGATGGGAACAGCGGATGCCCGTTCGGCCGAACCTGCTCCGTCGACGGCTCCATCCGGTCCCCCACTTATGACGACTTGAGATGATGGTGCGGCAGACCGCCGTTAGGAGGGGCTTGCTCACCCGATGGCCCCGTCTGACCGGACACCTAGTACGACCCAGCAGCCGTCCATGGACTACGATTTGGACGACAATTCGGATGACATTACAGTGCATGGCTCACTCACCATGTCATTCCCGGCCACCGAGAGGATAGCAGACTGGGCCTAGTAATTTTAAGGACTGTACTCGCGGAGTTATCTACTGTGTGAGGCCCCTGAGGGGGGGGGGGGGGGCAGAGAGCATCCCAGGGTGCCCCAGGGAGTTACAACACTAAGAAGAATCGCTTCTCGGCTTTTGGCAAGATCAATGTGTAGTCTTTATTAATGATAATAGACCATACAATATCCAACAAACTGACAATCTTCCATATTAGAGGTACCACTTATTTTCGACCAAATATAAATTTTTTCGTCGGAATTAATCTTACGTCTAGACCTACAATTTAGAGACAATGAACCATAAGGTACTAAATAAGAACCTTCATTAATAACAATAATTTCTGACAAATGTACAGTACGAAATGACAAAACTTCACGAGATGTAAAACTTTCCAATCCAGTCCTAGAAGCATCATGACAAACAACAACAGCGAATGTAATCCAACCATTACCAATACTACTTGATTCGGATGATTTAGCAATAGAAAAATTCAATTTCAAACCTAAAAAGTATTTAGGACCTGACAATACAGATATACTAGCAATCTTCTTCAGATTGGTGACCTTCTTACTGGTACCAGGCGCTGGAACGGAACCATAAGTGCCAGAAATATTCAACAAATCTGCTGTCTCTGCTACGGGTGGGGTGGCAGAAGACGCGCCGTTGCAGACGACAGCTTGGTAGGTGCAACCTGAACCACTGACACGTCTCGGCGTGCGACTAGACTCAGGATGACGCTTCCCCCCCACCCCCCCCACCCCCCCCCACTCCAAGGCTACTGCTAACCGCTACGACGGGATGGCAGACGAGGAGAAGTCGGAGCAGCCAGCAGCACCCAAGCAGACAGAGACTGCGGCCGCTGCCCACGCTGGCCGCTCGGAAGATGAAGAAGCGACCGTCTCCTGTTTTCGGACGGTCGCAACGACGGCCGTCGTCCATAGTCTTTGAAGTGCTCAAAAGCTACAAAGGTTTCCTACAGCTCGTGAAGCTGTGGACGAGTGCAGACTTCACGGTTGAAACACGTATGTAACGCAGCAGCGATGGCGAGGCATTGTAGCATCTGTGACCAGAGAGTATGCGCTTGACCGCGCGAGTGTTGCGAGCGGTTCTCAGTCTGTCAGTAGTCGTTCTCAGTCTGTTAGTAGCTATAGGCCAGTGCAGTACAGTCTGTCGTTGCGAGTCGGTCAAGTTAGTCGTTGCGAGTCTGTAGCTCTGTCTAGTTGAGAGCAGTACTCAGTCTTTAGTCGTCATGCAGAGCGGTCGGTCAGTAGTAGCAGCCCAGTGCGGTTGTGTGATGTAGGCGGTCGGCAACACTGGTCAAGATGGTGAATAAGGTATACCATTAATTAATATAATCATTAGATAATGTAAAAAATTTATTTATTGTAATTATTCTCCAACAAGTTCCCCAATAATAATTTTTATCTCAAAAGCATTTTTTTCAAAAATTTAATTTTTTATTGAACTCAAGATTTCGTTGCACTTCCCATTTCATTCCACTTCTTTTGAAGAAAAATTTCACTAGAATCAAAAAAAAAACAGAATATTATTATTTGCAATGCAGTTCCTCCAAGCGGTGCGCAACAACAAGAGCAGATATGTGACATCCATTTATTCCGAGGTAAGACTTTAATTCTGATTGTTTTACACAGGGCCAAAGACCGATATTTCGGTTTAATTAAATTTTCTTATCACTGAATGGACTTTAATTTTTCATGAGGAATTTATATTTGAGTCAGATTGCGAATTTCACATTTTTGTTGCCATTTTCAATACCTCTCATTGTGGGCGAGGTTACAATTAGCGCAATGTCCATTAGCATTCATAATTAAATATTGTCGTGTTTCTTTCTTTCAAATTTTTGTGGGGAGGTTACACTTGGCTCCCATTTGTATTAAGTATTGTCATTATTCCTTTTAAAATTACGGTGGGGAGGTTACACTTGGCGACACCCAGTCCAGGATCGTATTTCGTTGAGAGTCTTTTGAGCGACAGTCAGATATCTGCTCTTATTTGCTTAGATAATTAGGATTTGGCGCAACGCTTTTAATAATATTGTGACTTTCTCTCTACAGGTCAACGGCAGTTTGTTGCTTTGTTGTATTTGTGTGTTGCTTTTGCATTGTGCTTATTTGTTTTGTGAAAAATTTTGACTATTGTAAAAATGCCGCGAAAGACTGTGAATAGTGTATCGCGAAGTATTGTGAATGAAATTACCGACTTAAACAACGTGACCGATAGTAATTGTGATACGCAACGTAATGATGACAATCCTGCGTTCACTAACAATCAGTGCATTCCAACCACTAATGATGACTTTCACCTTAATGATGAACAAACGAACTCAATTGTCTCGTCTGTTAACTTGACGACAATTGATGACGCAGAATGCTCTATGGTAATGAGTGCTGCAGAGCTTAACACACCCGATTTGGAAAATTCAAGTAACGTACAGGCAAATTTGTCTAAAGAAAGTGATCAGGATACACAAAGTACGACGGATTTATTTAATTCCGGAACAGTGTCTGACAATGTACATCCGACTGATAAACGTTTTTGTAAATTACAGAATGACCAAATGGTCACACAAAACGCGACAATTGTAGATACACCATCAAACAGTAGTGAGAATAAAGTAGGTAATGTTACTTTGGAACAATTTATGACAATAATGCTACAGTCTAAGAACAAAAATGACGAAAATTTCAAACACTTAAATGAAAAACTTGACAATAAGAACGAAAAACTAGACAAACTTAGTGAACAGATCAGACAACAGAGTGAAAGTTTCGACAACCATTTCGAACAACTTAGAGAAACAATTGATAAAAGTTTCGAACTCACAAGCGAAAGACAAGACGACCTTAAAGAACAGAACAAACAAGTTAGTAAGCAGATTACAGCTGTTACCGTTCAATGTCAGGACAGTAAAGAACAATTACATGCGGATACTAAGGCTTGTGCTAATAACAGTAATGAAGAAGTTGGCACTGTTGCACAAGGCTTAGATAATTCAAATGCAACACAGATCCACGAAATTAATGCAGTCACTGAAGAATGTCCTAAAAACGAAGTACAGATTCGCGACGAAGTTAATTTAGAGTCAGTGGAAGTTTCATACACTCCTAATACGGAAGTTGACGAGAAAAGTGAACGACACAATAACCAGATTGACGAAAGTATTAAAGTAACAGAATTAACAATTATTTCAGCCACTAATACGTCACAGAATCCGCTACTTTGCGAGCATTTGTCAGAGTCACGCAGCGCGTATCATGTGAGCAATTTACAGCGACTACGAGACTTAAAATCTGAAAAACTACGCAACTTGAAGTACGAAATCACACAGACAAACAGACTTTCACACAAACCTGAACGTATTATCAAATTCAATGACGAGAACGTAGATTACGAGAAATTTTTATCCGCAGGAAAATGTAAAGAATTTAATAATGACAGAACACAGGTACACGCTTTGAGCTGTATACGACAATTTGTTTTCATGCTTTCACCGCTATTGCCTGTAATGCAGAAGCTAGCTTTGAACCAGATGCGACAATTTATTTTTGTATTTTCATCAGCATTATCTATTATGCAGAAATTTGAATTAACATGGTTACAACAATTTGGTTTTGGAATTTTACCGCTATTGCCTGTAACGCAAAAGCTAAAATTTAGTTGCAGTGCGTAAATGACCTCAGGGGATTCATTACGCTTTAATGAATATGTGCCGTAGCGAGCATAGGGCCCCGAGCTGTAGTAGTGCTGTTTCATCTTTAGTTTTCTGCACTGCTGCCTTCTCTTCTACTATCCTTTATATCTATCCAAACAGCTCTTTAACTATTGCTCTATCTAGAATTAAGAAACATTGTAATGAAAACCCGATATGACAAATCTTTTACCGAATGTGACAATTTTCAGTAGGCACTCCCGTAATGACAACTACCGCCGTAATTTTTAATTACAGATAAAATCGTAATCATCAGTATGTGTAAAATTATCAGCAATAGGAACCATATTTTTTGTAACAATAGATGTTTTTCACCACAACAGCATGAAAGTAAGCCGCTTAGCATACGTAACCAACAATGCAGTCTACAAGGTCAACCTAACTTTAATGTTTCGCCGCGTGCACGTATAGTCCCAGTCCCAACAAATAGTAACGCATGGCAGCAAAGAAATAACTACGTACAGACAACACACTATTTCAACTCGTATCGCAATGCGCCGTATAGAAATTACTATCAGGACAGACGTAAAAAGAATGATGAGCACAATTTTCAGCGTACATTTAATAACAGTCGATCTTTTCAGCAGCAAGAACATCAGCAACAACAAATAATCATGAATGATCCAGACAATAGGTGTCATCGATAGCGTAATACGTCAGTAAGAAATAACAGAATAGTTCTTATAGTGGATATGCCACAACATTCTCCCGTAAATAATAATACGTACGATAGTTTTTAACCAGATACAGCACAGATTGCATATTACAGTAACGCAAACATTACTTTTGACACGCAGAATTTTGCTCACGAGAATGTTATTTGAAACATGCTTTGTTGAATGCACCACTATTATCGCACCCAGATCTTACTAGAAATTTTTCCATTGCCACCGACAGTTCCAACACCGCCTTAGGCGTACACATTTTCCAGGAAATAGAAGAAGATGGTTCTACAGTAATTAAAAACATCGCATTTGCAAGCCGCATTCTGTCACCTGATGAGCGAAATTATTCTGTTACAGAACTTGAAACATTATGTGTTGTATGGGCTTTTACGAGATTTAGGCACTTTCTTTATGGCAGACATACCACCGTCTACACAGACCACAGAGCGATACAATTTTTACTTTCGGCTAAATTCACACACGATAGATTAAGTAGATGGAAGCTGTATTTACAGGAATTTAATTTTACGATTGTTCACATTCCCGGCACACAAAATGTTATAGCAGACGCACTATCGCGTTCTCTCGGCAACAATCAGCAAGACGTAGCAACCAACTTCTGCAAAGCAAATTTCAGTGTTATGTACATTCAACAAGTAGCATTTGAAAATTTTATTTCGTCGTCATTACAGGACATAGCAAAAGAACAAAATAAAGACAACGTGTGGAAAGAAATTAAACACCTTTGGCTAGATAAGAATAATGTTACGATTAGGAACCATTACACTGTGCGCAATGACGTTCTGTTTCGCCGCTCTCATCCTGACAGCAACAATTGGTTAGTATGCATTCCTGACGAACTGGTCAACAAATTAATTTGGTACACTCATTTAAGCTACGCACATTACGGAGCACGAAAATGTTTTCTTATACTGAGACAGAACTGTTATTTTGCCAACATGGAGAAACGTATACGACGAGTTTTAGCGTCTTGTAAAATTTGCCAGAAAGCTAAATCAGACACCACTTCACATATTCCTCCTTTATATCCCATTATACCTGTTAAATTAAGACACATGGCCGCAGTAGACATTTTTGGTCCGATTCCGAGAACTAACAGAGGTTTTTGCTACATATTTGTCGCTGTTGAGCTCACTTCAAAATTTGTTACTTTCACTCCGTTACGCAAAGCTACTGCTAAAACTGTTTCGAAAGCATTTGTAAAACATTTTCTATCTCATGTAGGGCATGTAATGAAAGTAATTTCCGACAATGGATCACAATTTCGTAGTAGTATATGGACACGCATGTTACGAGCTAGAAACATTTCTCCGATTTATATATCCAAGTACCACGCTTCTTCGAACCCCTGTGAAAGATTAATGAAAGAAATTGGTAAGCTGTGCCGAATATACTGCCACAAAAGACATATTGATTGGGATACACACATACTCTCATTCCAAGATGTAATTAATTCCATTCCAAATGAATCCACTATGCTATCTCCGACTGTTATACTGAAAAACGTTGAACCACCGAACAAAATTAAAGAATTAATAGAATTTCCCAAAAGTCGTCGCCTACGACACCATGAAATAATTGACATTGCGCTGAACAACATCAAACGTGCCGCAGAGCGCCGGAGAAGACAGCAAAAACAGGTTTGTACACGCCGCGACTTTCACGTTGGACAGAAGATACTAGTACGTACACACTATTTATCCAGCAAATTAAAAGGTAAGTGCAGTAAATTTGAACTTCTATACGCAGGTCCATATCGGATTCGCAGCATCCCTCACCCCAATGTTGTACACGTCGAAACTTTGAGAACCAGAAAATCGAAAGGCAATCACCATATCTCAAACATTAAACCGTTTATTGAGTGAAACCACTGTATGATTCAACACACTATGATGCCATTTACTAATGCAATTATTTCACGTGACTAATTACTGATGATTATCGTATTTTTTCTTGGCAAGTGCCCGGCAAGGTAAGGTTAGCAGGTCGCTCTTCTTGTCGTTACACATCAGACCGTGCATATTTTCCAGATGAATTTACACATTTACGACTATTTCTGCAATTATATTTATGTGACTACTTCTTGATGATTATCGTATTTTTTCTTGGCAAGTGCCCGGCAAGGTAAGGTTAGCAGGTCGCTTTTCTTGTCGTTACACAACAGACCGTGCACATTTTCCATTTTTTTTGTGTATATGACTGTACTCCAGTTTTGTTTGTATGCACTATGAAATAGTTAAGATATAACACACACCAGTCGACTTTGACATTTTTTTTTTGCCTTATGACATCTCAACATCGTGACTGTTTCACATTTTTTTTTGCTGCTGCATTGTATTATTCTGTGTACATTTTTGCATCTGAACACTGTCAACGTCTTTAACGTATTACGTTTTCTGTCATGTTATGCTGTATGGTTAATTATGTTACCATAAACCAGTCATTATCTAGTGGGTATATGATTTAAATGCAGGACATTAATTTTGTTCATCAATTTCAGAAAGGAATGATGATTCTAAGAAATAAATTTAACATAAATGGGAATTTCACCTGCGGAATAAACGAAAGGAGATGCAATAACTTTATGAGGAAGAGTAAATGGATCAGGATTAACAAACATTAACAAGACTATACTATACTCATCACAGAATAGCAGTCTTAACTAATTTTTTCTTTCAGAATACAAGGTGATTGATGCAGGCTGTCAGAGAGAACTACACATCTTAGTTTTAGTGATGAAATATGCTAGAGATAAGGAATAGTTATGTAATGAGTAATGAAGTGATTTTTTGCAGATGATAATGAATACTGATGAATAATGATGAAGGATATGGTATTATGAATAATGAAGTTTTTCTTTACAGGTGATGATAATGGTGAAGTTATGATGATATGGATAATGAAGTTTTCTTTACAGATGAGGATAGTGTTGAAGTTATGTATTTATGCTACGTAGTTATTTAAGTATTTGTTGCAGTTTGTTTTGACAGCAGGTGTTACATTGCATAGTAGGATGACAGAAAGTTTTGGAAAGGACAGCTATGAAACACATTTTTATACACATTTCACTACCTGTTAATTCGAAGTTCACTACTTTTCAGCATAGTGTGCGTTTCTTCTTTCAGGTCAATAATCCGTTTTTGTATTTTTTCCAGGAGAAGCTTTTCATGATACTTACTAAACCTGTTAGTTATTATACCTGTTCTAGTACTTGCATTTTTATATTTTTTACCCATTTGTGTTTATCATTTATAAATGTGATCACATGTACTGCCTTGTTACATAATCTTGCTACAGCTGACTCATGACGAATGACGTTACCTATCCTCATTTGCAGCAATAGGTCAAAAGCAAAAAGTATTATGCCTCAGCAATTAATTATCGATCCCAACGCAATGCATTGCTACCAAAAAAAATGTATTACCAGTCCCACATAATGTCACTAGTTTATGATAATTCTGAATAATACTGATCAACTCTGAATAGCATGTCACTTGAGTAATGACCTCTTAATGAGACTATATTCAAAATAATGCTTTGTCACTAGCTAATAACTGCCACTGTTTGTTGTAATGATACTACTTATAATGCTTGTGATTACTAATGATTTGACTGTAATTAACTGATTTTAATAATGCCTTTGTAATGATCTGAATACTACTGAAGGAGGAACACTGTTTATTGTAATGAGTACTTGTAATGCCCATGATTATTAATGCTATGACTGTAATTAACTGATTTTTAATAATGACTTCGTAATAATCTGAATAATACTGAATGATGATTTTATTCAATACTTGCTGGCCACTGAGTGCCAATAATTAATGTCACTCCACGAATTGTGATTAATTATGCCATTGATTAGCTCTTGTTTCCAATGTTGATACTTTGTAACCAGAAAAGAATGTGACTGTTTAATAATGCTTTGTAATTAATTAAGGCTAATATTTCTTACTATATTGAAATGACAAATGATTAATTAATTAACTGTAATTAGACAAATGATTAATTAACGACAAATGATTAATTAACTGTAATTAGACAAATGATTAATTAACGACAAATGATTAATTAACTGTAATTATACAAATGATTAATTAACTGTAATTAAACAAATGATTAATTAATGACAAATGATTAATTAACTGTAATTAGGAAAAGGCTAATGATTCTTAATTATACTCTGTAACTGGAAAAGAATGCGATTATTTAATAATGCTTTGTAACTAGGAAAAGAAGATTACTGATTCTATGTAAAACAATTAATGAACATTTTTCTGTAATACTACATACATGGTACAGAAATGTTCAATAACTGGGCTATGAATGCCGCACACTACTACTGTAATTGACAATATTATGTGACTTAATGTCCTTCACCTTATGAGCTAACTACCCTGAATTACTGCAATGTCCATTTGTCCTGTTTATCCTAGTGATCATGGAGCACTATCTTTGGTTTTGCACTAATTCTACGTTGGTGTGCCTTGTAAGAGTGTGGTGTTGACACGACATGCTGTCCACCACCGTGAGCAATGAAGACGTTATTATGGTCCCACTGTTTGGTGTACCTAATGTACTGCCAAAATGAAAACATGGAACATTACTACGACAGTTCAGTGTCTTGGCTACACTGATAAATTCTGATGGGAAAAGAACTTCAAGTTGTGTCACTTGGTGTTGTACTTCTGTGGAAAGATATGGACTTTCAGAGCAGCTGTGTGCAATCTAAAGTGCTACAACCATGATGCAATCCTTCCCTTTCCTATCCTGATTCTTGTTACATAAAGAAAAATTTTTTGGTAACATCATTTATGTTCATAGGTTATACATTTTTTCGATTCGCTAAACTCCAGTGCGAGTACTCTTATGTCACTGGTCGACATGATGTTTGCCATTATGTTTATTTGTTGTGAAAATGCTAAAGACATTTTTCAGTGCATGTGCACTTGTCAACATAATATTTTTTGCCAGTCTGTTTATTTGTTCTGAATATGCTAAAGAATTTTTTCAGTGCCTGTGCACTTTGTTATCTGTCAAATAATTTGTATATACTTTTCTGATTTGCTACTATGTTTTGTACTCACATTTTGTCTTTGTCTGATATATTTTGTACTTAGTGCGTGTGCACAACATTTACTTTATGTACTACATCTAATTATTCTTGCCAGTCTGTTTATTTGTTCTGCATATGCTAAAGAATTTTTTCAGTGCCTGTGCACTTTATCTGTCAAAAAAATTTGTATATACTTTTTTCTGATTTGCTACTATGTTTAGTATTCACATTTTGTCTTTGTCTGATAATATTTTGTACTTAGTGCGTGTGCACAACATTTAAATATTCTGTAAGTTGTAGAATTTTGTTAGTTAAAGAAAAATTTTGCCGCGATTGGCAAGTCCAAATGACTCACCATCGCTGCCAAATTTTTGCCCCCCCCAGTGGAGGGTTATGAAACACGTATGTAACGCAGCAGCGATGGCGAGGCATTGTAGCATCTGTGACCAGAGAGTATGCGCTTGACCGCGCGAGTGTTGCGAGCGGTTCTCAGTCTGTCAGTAGTCGTTCTCAGTCTGTTAGTAGCTATAGGCCAGTGCAGTACAGTCTGTCGTTGCGAGTCGGTCAAGTTAGTCGTTGCGAGTCTGTAGCTCTGTCTAGTTGAGAGCAGTACTCAGTCTTTAGTCGTCATGCAGAGCGGTCGGTCAGTAGTAGCAGCCCAGTGCGGTTGTGTGATGTAGGCGGTCGGCAACACTGGTCAAGATGGTGAATAAGGTATACCATTAATTAATATAATCATTAGATAATGTAAAAAATTTATTTATTGTAATTATTCTCCAACAAGTTCCCCAATAATAATTTTTATCTCAAAAGCATTTTTTTCAAAAATTTAATTTTTTATTGAACTCAAGATTTCGTTGCACTTCCCATTTCATTCCACTTCTTTTGAAGAAAAATTTCACTAGAATCAAAAAAAAAAAACAGAATATTATTATTTGCAATGCAGTTCCTCCAAGCGGTGCGCAACAACAAGAGCAGATATGTGACATCCATTTATTCCGAGGTAAGACTTTAATTCTGATTGTTTTACACAGGGCCAAAGACCGATATTTCGGTTTAATTAAATTTTCTTATCACTGAATGGACTTTAATTTTTCATGAGGAATTTATATTTGAGTCAGATTGCGAATTTCACATTTTTGTTGCCATTTTCAATACCTCTCATTGTGGGCGAGGTTACAATTAGCGCAATGTCCATTAGCATTCATAATTAAATATTGTCGTGTTTCTTTCTTTCAAATTTTTGTGGGGAGGTTACACTCGGCTCCCATTTGTATTGAGTATTGTCATTTTCATTCCTTTTAAAATTACGGTGGGGAGGTTACACGGTGCGAGCCGCAGCAGGGAACCTTGTGCGGTAGCAAGTCGCAAAAACGGACGACTTCATTAAGGTGACGAGCTAGGCGTCGAACCAGGGCTTGCACTGGTACATGCACACCGCCGTCCCCGAGAGGTTACTGAAGATCGTCGTCAAGGGCTTCCCCAAGGCGGCAGAACCTGAACTCCTGAGGGACGAACTGCTGCAACTTGACTTTACCGTGCGCACCTTGACGCTAGCCAAGTCCGACGTCACGCTAAAGGACTTGCCTTCTCTTCTGGTGATCGCCACGGACACCCCAGAGAACAGGCGGCTCTACCTGCTGCAACGAGTGGCCAACATCAAGATCACCATTGAAAATATCAGACACAAGAGGGGCACGGTGCAGTGCTTACGCTGCCAGGGGATGGGCCACTGCTGCTTCCCCGAGGAGTGCGTGAAGTGCGCAGGCGCCCACGCCAGCAGAAGCTGTCCGCTACCGAGGACGCTCACGCCGAAGTGTGCGAACTGTGGCGGCCCACACGTGGCGAGTTACCGCAGCTGTGAAGTTATTAAAGCCGCAGTTTCTCGGCAACGCGGGCAGCAGACGCAGAAGACAGCCGACCGCTCCCTCCGCCGTCCGCGCCCAGGAGCACAGGCGGCGATGCGGCCGGCAAACGCAAGGTCGACGCTGGCAGCCGATGCTGCCACCTCGGCCTCCACAGGCGGAGACAACAGAAGACAGGGCGTCGGCGTAAGAAAACGTTCTCGTGACGGCACACCTGGAGATTTGCCCGTCGATCCCCCCAGGGGAAAAACGCGCAAGGAAGAAACCACATCGTCGGAAGGCGGCAGGGATGGCAACACAGCAGCAGCCACTCGCAACCAAGCTCTTCACAGCCACGGCACAGCACCCGCTGTGCAAGAAGGAGAGCTGCCTGCAGTCGTCTCTGCGATCTCTGCAGTAATCGAAATGGTCTCGCACCTGGCCGAAACACTGCAGAGAGCTGCAGAGGCAGTGCTGACCACCAGGCCTGCGGCCAACCAGAAGCCGTTGCAGTAGAGCGCTCCCTATGCCGTCCGCACCGGGAGCAACGAGGAAGGCCTGTCATGGATCGCCACAGCTGTCTGCCAAACCAGTGAGCGAAGAAGAGAGGCAATCGTGAGAAGGGCAACGAGACGACAACAAGACAAAGAGAAGCTATCAGACTTGAAGGCAAAGTAGGGACAGCCTACTAGGACTCCGCCTACTCAGGAGTCAGGGAGCCCCAGATGAAGCCCCGTCGTCGTCATCGTCGTACGCGGCGGTCGCGACACCAAGCATTACCAAATAAGCGCGGGTCGTCACTAGCGACGGTGCGGCTATGTAAGCACGGTACTGGCACCCACACGAGTCAGCCACTCGGAGGAGATCTCTGCCGAAAGCTCGTGGGCAGTTGACCACGCGAAGTGTTTTGTGACCGGAGAACATTTTATTAATCCAGACTACTATCAATCAGACTATTATCTGTCTTTTATGTGCCTATGTGAAGTTACTGTCAGCATTGCTATTGGTAAGATGGGTCGCAGTTTCTCCAGGGCTGTTGGAATAGAAGACACGAGGACGGAAATTTTCATAAGACCCCACAAAGTAAACATATAATGTGTTACGAGGCGACTTTGGAAGTCAGCGGTGCAACACATCGCTAAAGTCCTTTTTATTGTTGAGATAGCTGGTTATTAAGAACTGTTCATATATGCAGGGGGTAATGTGGTGAGGCTCCATCCTGTTTTGAAAAATGCTGTTTCCGGTATTTCTTCGCCATTGAGAAAAAGGCAGATATCCGGCATAATCAAGTACGAGCGACAGCAAGCTAGCTGCAACAGGGCCCTACCGCCACTGGTACAAAAGCATATTTTCAGTTAGTTTTGATGCGCAACACAAATTCTACCCTAAGTTTCAATTTTCATTCACGTAGAAAATTTAATCTTGTGAAATCGGAAGAATCTGTTTGAAACACAGCGCATTTATTCAACGCAGTCCATAAATTTGTAACTAAACACCTGTTGCATAATATACTTATATTCGTACCGAGTGGTTATAATCAAAGTGTAGCTACTTACAGAGGTGCAGTGTGGACTGTAATTGTATGGAAGCGGAACGTGGTAGATACGCTACTGCGTTAGTGTGGAACCGGTTCACATGGTTCAAATGGCTCTGAGCACTATGGGACTTAGATCTACTTAAATCTAACTAACCTATGGACATCACACACATCCATGCCCGAGGGAGGATGCGAACCTGCGACCGTAGCAGTCGTGCGGTTCCGGACTGAAGCGCCAAGAACCGCTCGGCTACCACGGCCACCTATGGAACTGGTTTTCGCCGCAAAAATTTGTTGCAATTTTGGACACGAGTTGGAAATCTGACACTTTGAATGTAAGAAAGACGTGTAGATATGTTTCCATATGTAGTGAGTTAGGAAAGGGACTTGGGAAGTGAGGTCAAACAAGTGAGTAAAGCATACTGTTGTATTCATTATTAGCCGCCGCTTACATAATTCGTTCAATATGAGCACTGGCAAGATCGATGAGATGCTTCATCCGTAAAACGACGTGATCGATAGCAGCTCGCAGCAACGTTTTCTTACCGACCTCCAGATCAGATAGAGACCGAAATATCCCTGGTAAAACACGTTGCTTTAGATACGCGCAGACCCACAGATTAAATGGATTCAAATCAAGTGATCTTGCAGGCAATACATATGGTAAACCTCTGGAGATTAAACGTTCGTGGAATGTTGCATTAAGCAGATCTTTCACTGGGCGAGTGACTTGAGGTGTTGCCCCATCTTTAATCGAAATGGTAGTTTGCACACAGTTGAGCTCTCTCAAAGCGGGAATCACTTGCTGCAGAAAGAGCTCTCGATAGCGCGCAGATCTCAAGTTACACCGGACTGGCCTTCTGGAGACATTTTCTTGAAAGAAGAAGGGGCCGAGCATAAAGGTGGTTGTGAATCCAAATCGCACAGTCACATACGGTGACTGGAATAGTCTTCGTGCACAACACCCGGATTAACAGTATACCAAGCTCGGCAGTTCTGTGTATTCACAGCACCCTGTAGTGTAAAGGGTGCCTAGACATTCCGTAGAATATTAACCGACCACATGTCGTCAGATTCGATCCGTGACAGAAAACGAAGAGCAAATTCAGAGCATTGCTACAGATCATGATGTTTCAGTTGCGGCACCGCCTGGATCTCGTACTGGTACCAGCGTAAAATGCACCGTCGAACTTTCTGTAGTGTTATCTATGAGGCGGACAGTTCTCGTGACACTGCGCGAGCACTGGCACCGCTTAGAGGGTTGTTGTTGTTGTGGTCTTCAGTCCTGAGACTGGTTTCATGCAGCTCTCCGTGCTACTCTATCCTGTACAAGCTTCTTCATCTCCCAGTACCTGCTGCAACCTACATCCTTCTGAATCTGCTTAGTGCATTGATCTCTTGGTCTCCCTCTACGATTTTTACCCTCCACGCTGCCCTCCAATGCTAAATTTGTGATCCCTTGATGCCTCAAAACATGTCCTACCAACCGATCCCTTCTTCTAGTCAAGTTGTGCCACAAACTTCTCTTCTCCCCAATCCTGTTCAATACCTCCTCATTAGTTACGTCATCTACCCACATTATCTTCAGCATTCTTCTGTAGCACCACATTTCGAAAGCTTCTATTCTCTTCTTGTCCAAACTGGTTATCGTCCATGTTTCACTTCCATACATGCCTACACTCCATACAAATACTTTCAGAAACGACTTCCTGACACTTGAATCTATACTCGATGTTAACAAATTTCTCTTCTTCAGAAACGATTTCCTTGCCATTGCCAGTCTACATTTTATATCCTCTCTACTTCGACCATCATCAGTTATTTTGCTCCCCAAATAGCAAAACTCCTTTACTACTTTAAGTGTCTCATTTCCTAATCTAATCCCCTCAGCATCACGCGATTTAATTTGACTACATTCCATTATCCTCGTTTTGCTTTTGTTGATGTTCATCTTATATCCTCCTTTCAAGACACTGTGCATTCCGTTCAACTGTTCTTCCAAGTCCTTTGCTGTCTCTGACAGAATTACAATGTCATCGGTGAACCTCAAAGTTTTTATTTCTACTCCATGGATTTTAATACCTACTCCGAATTTTTCTTTTGTTTCCTTTACTGCTTGCTCAATATACAGATTGAATAACATCGGGGAGAGGCTACAACCCTGTCTCACTCCTTTCCCAACCACTGCTTCCCTTTCATGCCCCTCGACTCTTATAACTGCTATCTGGTTTCTGTACAAATTGTAAATAGCCTTTCGCTCCCTGTATTTTACCCCTACCACCTTCAGAATTTGAAAGAGAGTATTCCAGCTAACGTTGTCAAAAGCTTTCTCTAAGTCTACAAATGCTAGAAACGTAGGTTTGCCTTTTCTTAATCTTTCTTCTAAGATAAGTCGTAAGGTTAGTATTGCCTCACGTGTTCCAACATTTCTACGGAATCCAAACTGATCTTCCCCAAGGTAGCCTTGTACCAGTTTTTCCATTCGTCTGTAAAGAATTCGCGTTAGTATTTTGCAGCTGTGACTTATTAAACTGATAGTTCGGTAATTTTCACATCTGTCAACACCTGCCTTCTTAGAGGGTAGTGAAGTTAATAAACTGCCTGAGCTGTTGAAGTAGGTTGCGGTGGTGAATGGATTGAGAGGGAGCTTAGTTGCACAGATATATAAAAAACATAGACAGGATAAGACCCCAAGTAGTGAGGACACAAAGTTCTGACTTTACAGAACCGTTGGTCTACGTCCATAAACTGGCATTGCCTTTCCCGAAAAAATTTCAAATGGTGTTTCGTAAAAGGGGCTACGTCAAGCACAGACTAAGACACTCAGACTGAGCAATGGAGTTTAACGCTCGAAAATTTGAGGCGTCAGGGGTTTATTAGCAGAAGCACAAGTCCTGTGATTTTATATAGGTCACATGGGCAGATCCATCCCAATTAGGATCAGGGAGCGGATTAGGCAAAACAACTGGACGGAATTTGGCCTGCATTTAAGAAATGAAGGGCACATGTCGAGGACGATACAAGAAACGATGGAAGTGCTGCACGTTGCTGCTAAGGACCGGAGTTGGACGACCTGGAAGAGTTAGAAATTTACAGAAATAAAATCAAGGAACCAGTGTGGCGGAACCGGTTTATAGTATTTCGTGACTTTAATTACTTATAAATGATATTTCAGGTAGATCAAAAAATATATAAAACCTGTTACGTACTGTCGTAACAATTCGTTTGATCTCAAAAATGATTATCCCGGCTAATATTTGTTACTCTGCTAAAGATATCTCCACTTGACGTTGTGTAGAAATGTCGTCTGTAAAGTCGTGTGAGTGACACTAAGTTGCATCTCATTTATCAGCTTTTACACAACTGTTACTTAAGATGGAAGCCCTTTTCTCTAGCAAAAGGAACATTTAGTCACAAAATACTACCCGCGCACAACAGTGACGTATGTCTCCTATCAAAATATTTCATGTAAATCGTCCGAAATAATTAGGCTTCATACATCAGCAAATAAGAAATTGATATTACGTAATGTGCTGTGAGCACTATTTTTAATGAGTCAATCTTAGTTGAATTCTGCCTCTTAAAGTAGATTCGGGACCACCGGTGCACATTTATTTCCATTCATTTATATTAATCAACATTTATGTTTGTTAAAATTCTCTATTCAAAACTGCTGCGGAGATATTTTGTAATCGCACAGAAGTGTGCATAGACTGATCTACTTGAGGATCTGATGCCATTTCTGCATCAGCCTGCTCATTCGGTTTTATCTGCTTCTTTGGCCTAACCATTTTATCACTAATCTTGTACAATATACAGAGATGTCACTTACAATGACAAGATTGACACAAAATAATGTTATATCTAACACATTACATAGATAACAAACAATAACTAAAATGGTTCAAATGTATGTTCAAGATTTTGCCAGATAACTATACTTGAAAATATTTCACTCGCAGTCGGAATACAAAAGTACTACTATTTATTGCTCCGATGCGGTCGCCCTAACGTTGCAAGCGGACTCCAAACAAATGCTATCCACGTGTGTGTGCGTGCACATTTGGCAAGAATGTGAAGAACTGTTCATACCAATTACTGCATTCGGTGGACAGCACAGTTTATCTGATCTTGGTTGTCCCTCATGTTACAGAAGTAAATCATTCGCACAGCAAGCTCAGTGATGAAATTAAGAACAACACAAACGTCGATATTTTGTCATGGTACACTGTACCTGTAAGACATCACAATACTCAATAATTAAATAAATAAATGCGCATTGGTGGCCCCACTTCGGGCGCCAGTATGGCGTTCCGAATCTACTTTAAAAGACCTGCGAATGGGTGTACATTGATAGCGAAAATAGACTATTGCTGGCGTAAACAGACTGTAAACATTAGGATACTGTGTGTCACAGCACAATGACAAAGTATTTTATTTCGTTCTTGGCTTCCTGCATTGGAATATAAAGGGCGAAGTTGCATATCCCGTGCATTAATGTGACTGTTGTCAAATGCAATGGTTTAAGAAGTAAAATGTGCTTTTTAAAACCAAATTTTGAATACCACGTAACTGGTGGGCATCATAAGATGCTCATTCGGCTGTTAACAGAGTATCTAACGTGATTTTTAATTTCATTTGCAGGTAATGGGTTACTGTACGGGAGAGTTTGGTTGATGTTGTGTTTTAAGTGGTTGTAAAGAAACTGTTATCATACTTAACGTCGGAGGATTTTGCTCGTTGACGGTTTGCATGGCGATTAGATTATTATTAGCTTTTATTTTGGCTTTCGTACGTGATTCCGAACGCTGTGATTTGCGATACCATAGTAATAAAGTTGTGAAGATATTTAGTCACTGGAGGAATGAATGTCAACACCGACGTTACTGCGGTTTTTAAGTTTTAACTGCAAATATCTCTTCTCTCAGGCGTTAGAGAACTGTATGTAAATTAAGTTTCAACTGAAAATACGTCTTATCTCAGACATTACAGAACTGTATGTAAAATAACGTCAACTAGTGAGACGATTTCTCATGGGCAACTTTTCGTTTCATCATGTACTATATTTTATTTTAGTGCGATGTATAGAGGTATGACTGCTGAGCATACTCTATGGAACTGTAGTGTCAACTACATGAAGCGTCATTGTCTGACGTAACGGAACGGAACTTTGGTGTATTCCAGAAACTTGCGACTAACGTATAGTCACGTTTTTTTTTTGTTTTTTTTTTTGGGGGGGGGGGGGGGGGGAGTGTACTGCAGAGTGAGTAAGTGCCATAATTTATGCCATATACACAGCAGCTTGGGTTGGCCTATAAGTGTCTTTACTGTACGAAACGAGCTAATGCAATTTATGCTTGCTAACTCGCCGCTTTCGTAGAGGAGATTAGCAAATTATATGAATTTAATCTGCAATAAGAAAGAGTTTATTATTTTTATGATGTATTTTAAAGATTGTTAAGTAATGTGATTTTTGCTCATCTATCGTTTTTTGCCAGTCGATGTTTTTAGAGTAACTTAGTAAGGTTTTACTATGGAGACGTGTTCTCGCAACAGTTTGTACTGATCTAAGTCCAGTTTTATAATATGTGTAATATGTAAAATGAAAGGATTTGTTATTTTATGATCTATTTAAAATATGCATTTTGCTCATTTCCATCTGGTGTTCGCCAATCGGCGATACTTAACGTCTCAACAATGAATGTGTTGTCACGCTAGTTGTACTATGGAAAAAAGAAATGTAAGTTCTGCTCATTGGAGTGCAGTACGTGGAACCATGTAAACCTGTTTAAATGACTTAGCGCTTCGATATTAGATGTGCTGGCGCACTAGTAGCGCCATTGATGCAATATGTAACAAAAAAGAAATGTAAAACTATGTAAATCTGTTGTAAATGGGTTGTCTATGGGTGATTTTCGGTATACTAGTCATTTGCTTTAACTTATTTTATCTTTGAACATAATGCCGCAGGTTGTGGCTTCAGCTTATTGTAATCAATACGACGCTGTTTTTCTCCGTTAGAAGACTGAATACAAACTAATGAATTACTGTGGGACTGATCTGCTTAAGGAGCAGTCTTCTTGTATCAATTTATTTATTTTTGGATTGAGGGCTGCTTCGCTTTTTGAGTTGTAGTACACACATTTTTTAGAGACTGGTCACATTATGTGTAACGCATAACGGTGTAAGTACTAACCGTAGCTCACGCAGTGTCTTCTGGAGGTGACGTCATGTAATAACGTAACGCATAGCAGTTTGTGGAATTCGACCACTGGAGACCAATGAGAATTCTTAGGAAAAGAATTTTTGGCATTGTATGATTGTTTGGGCAGTAAAAATATTGTCTTCGGCGCGTACTGCTGTCAGCAGCTTCTAGACTTTTACCTGGTAACCACCGGTGTCTCTGTACACCAGTTCTCTAGTGTCCGTCCTGTGTGGTGTATTTTTACTGTTAATTCGGCAGAGGTAATTTCTGTACATATTCTTTCGCCTGTATTTGTCACACCTACGGCACGGTATGTAACAAGTAAGCCAACTTGTAAAATAGAACTGTGGCAAATTTGTATACCTTACATGTGTATCACATCTCGTACTCGTCTCTACAACCGCTGCCTTACATTATTTCCTCTCGGTGTTGTAGAAAGCTAATCAGCCCCCTTCTCGAACATCAGGAGTAGTTGCTCCTTTCTGAAACCTATACACCTCCTTCATCTCCCTAGTACGATTCTGGAGAATATTGCATTCCAACTGCTCCAGAAATTTCTTATTTATCGTAACATCCTAGTCCCATTCCACGTCTAGCTTTCCGCAGTACCTGCACTTAACTGAGTACATCTGTGCAGCTGAATAACTGTATTACGAATATGTGCCTCGTTTGTATAAAATTGTCATGTAAACTGAAATCTTCTTTGTAGGATGGTTTAAAAATGAACACAGGTGTCCGAAACCAGTCGCCATCTAGAAATAAAGAACAGATGCTTCTCAGTGAAACGTATTTCAGCTGTTAAAGATGATTTACTTCTAAAGACTCTGTGTTTCCTGTGGAAAATATCTATTGAACTGACAACTTGTACGTTTCAGGACAGATCACAACGTGAGTAAGAATAGAACTCCAATTGTCCTTAAGAAACTTATTTATTTTTATTTTCTTTACTTATACACTCCTGGAAATGGAAAAAAGAACACATTGACACCGGTGTGTCAGACCCACCATACTTGCTCCGGACACTGCGAGAGGGCTGTACAAGCAATGATCACACGCACGGCACAGCGGACACACCAGGAACCGCGGTGTTGGCCGTCGAATGGCGCTAGCTGCGCAGCATTTGTGCACCGCCGCCGTCAGTGTCAGCCAGTTTGCCGTGGCATACGGAGCTCCATCGCAGTATTTAACACTGGTAGCATGCCGCGACAGCGTGGACGTGAACCGTATGTGCAGTTGACGGACTTTGAGCGAGGGCGTATAGTGGGCATGCGGGAGGCCGGGTGGACGTACCGCCGAATTGCTCAACACGTGGGGCGTGAGGTCTCCACAGTACATCGATGTTGTCGCCAGTGGTCGGCGGAAGGTGCACGTGCCCGTCGACCTGGGACCGGACCGCAGCGACGCACGGATGCATGCCAAGACCGTAGGATCCTATGCAGTGCCGTAGGGGACCGCACCGCCACTTCCCAGCAAATTAGGGACACTGTTGCTCCTGGGGTATCGGCGAGGACCATTCGCAACCGTCTCCATGAAGCTGGGCTACGGTCCCGCACACCGTTAGGCCGTCTTCCGCTCACGCCCCAACATCGTGCAGCCCGCCTCCAGTGGTGTCGCGACAGGCGTGAATGGAGGGACGAATGGAGACGTGTCGTCTTCAGCGATGAGAGTCGCTTCTGCCTTGGTACCAATGATGGTCGTATGCGTGTTTGGTGCCGTGCAGGTGAGCGCCACGATCAGGACTGCATACGACCGAGGCACACAGGGCCAACACCCGGCATCATGGTGTGGGGAGCGATCTCCTACACTGGCCGTACACCACTGGCGATCGTCGAGGGGACACTGAATAGTGCACGGTACATCCAAACCGTCATCGAACCCATCGTTCTACCATTTCTAGACCGGCAAGGGAACTTGCTGTTCCAACAGGACAATGCACGTCCGCATGTATCCCGTGCCACCCAACGTGCTCTAGAAGGTGTAAGTCAACTACCCTGGCCAGCAAGATCTCCGGATCTGTCCCCCATTGAGCATGTTTGGGACTGGATGAAGCGTCGTCTCACGCGGTCTGCACGTCCAGCACGAACGCTGGTCCAACTGAGGCGCCAGGTGGAAATGGCATGGCAAGCCGTTCCACAGGACTACATCCAGCATCTCTACGATCGTCTCCATGGGAGAATAGCAGCCTGCATTGCTGCGAAAGGTGGATATACACTGTACTAGTGCCGACATTGTGCATGCTCTGTTGCCTGTGTCTATGTGCCTGTGGTTCTGTCAGTGTGATCATGTGATGTATCTGACCCCAGGAATGTGTCAATAAAGTTTCCCCTTCCTGGGACAATGAATTCACGGTGTTCTTATTTCAATTTCCAGGAGCGTATGTTCACATTTAGTACGTTATGTACATACTAGAAAAGACGTGTAAGGTGTTCATAAAGTGCCACATATTAAACATTTTCTTTATTTACATGAAATTTCAAGTATATTACTATGCTTCAGCATGTATATTTTAACAAAAAGAAAAGTAAAACTTAGTTTGTGGTTGATATAGAGAAACACCTTGTGATTTGCCAAAGGTAATGTAATTCTGTCAGAGACAGCAAACAACTTCGAAGAGTAAATGCACTGAATGGATAGCGTATCCAAAAGAGGTAGCAAAATGAATAGGAAAACAACGGGAATATCTTGTAGTAGAATTAAAGCTGGCGATGCTGAGGTAATCGGATTGAAAATGAGACACTAAAAATAGTACATAAGTTTTGCTACTTGAGTCGCAAAACAGTTGATGGTGGCTGAAGTTGATAGGAACGTAGGCTGCAGAATGCAGACTTTCAATTGCAAGGAAAGTATTTATGAAAAGAGGGATTTGTTACTATCTGGTGTCGGTTAAAGTGTTAGCAAGTCTTTTTGAAATTGTTTTGGAGTGAAACCTATTACAGAAGTGGACCACAAGCAGCTCAGACAAGAAGGGAATAGAACTTTTGAAATGTGGTGGTATAGAATACTGAAAATTAGGTGGGTACATCGATTAACAAGTGATGGGGTGCTGAGTCGAATTGGGGGAAAATAAAATCATTGCACAATTTGTCTGAAAGAAGGGATCAGTTGATAAGACACGTCCTAAGGCACTCAGGAATGGTGATTACGGTAGTGAAAGGAAGTGTGGCGGATGGAAATCGTAGGAGAAGACCTAGGCTTAAATACAGTAAACAGATTCAGATGGTTGTACGTCGCGGGAGTTTTCACGGATTCAGAGGCCTACACAGCATAGATAAGCATGGAGAACAATTTAGTCTTCTGACTGAAGACCAAAACTACAATATACATGCTGCGAACACATGCTTTTCTAAAGCACCTGTAGATTAACGGTCTCTCAAAAACGGGCCATTTTTAGTAAGATTTGTTGTAATAATGTGACAGAAAAAGAATTATTGGAAATTAAAGGCTTTTTCAGTTTCAAGCTTTTCGTATTACGACTTGCACGCCATGAATGTAGACTACTGAAAGGCACCGATAGATTGAATATTTATAAAAAACGCGTCCTTTTTGGTTCGGTTTCCTATGATTAAATTTCAAGCGATGACAAATCATCTGTAAAATCTTCAGGACCATGTGAGACCAAAGATACATACTCAGATAACCTGTGTCAATTGTAGCATAGTGAATAGACGCATGCTGAGGTCTGAAAGGTTGGCCTTCTACATCCTGCTTCCTGTATATAGTACTTTATTCATCCTAACATTTTGTAAAAGATTTCTAGAGCTCCCTTATTAATAGAAGTTTGTCCTTGAATATTTAATGTTACATGTGAGTAAGAGTGCCCTCCTTTCATGGGTCAATGAACTGCGAGATTTCTTTGTGTGTGTGTGTGTGTGTGTGTGTGTGTGTGTGTGTGTGTATTTGTGTGTGTGTGTGTCACTAGCTGATTCTCTCGCAGTTATTAACAGAGAATCATGACTAGCATAAGGAGAAGGGAGCAAAAGTGCGTTAACCATTTCCTGGCTGATGAGATTCATGTGGCATACTAAATTAATACGCAGTTTCAAGTGTTGTGATTTCTGTGTCTGTGTCTGTGCCTGTCTAGTGTTACGATGTAGCCAGATGCTTTAGAAACTTGGAGGAAGATGCTACGAACCATGGGACGGGTTAAAGGGTGCCCTAAAATTCCCCTTACAGACTTTTGGGGCTTTAAGAGGGGACTGAGTAGACAATATTTTGAACTCGAACTCATGTCCGGAAACCTACAGTTTTCATGCTGTAGCCATTTAAAAACATGTTCGCTGGGTAGGTATGCAACAGGACAGCCATGGTGGGGGGTTGATGTCATTTCACGTCTGCCCTACCACTTTGGCCTGCTTCGAGCTTCATTCACGTGTCTTTGAGCGTTACAGCAACATGGATGGGTACACTCTTGCAGAATACACTGATATGATCCTTCTGTATGACGAAGCTCATCATTATGGAAGAGCTGCTTTGTCAAGAGCACTATCCACGACGTCCGGCTCCATCGCATAGCCATATTGCCACTATTACGCAACGGCTTCGAGAAAGGCGCGGCTGTAGTGCTCCAAAGAGTTTTCGCACTCCAGAAATGGCTCACGCGTATAAAGTGGTTGCGTTAATACCAAGTTTTCAAATGGTTGTAGTAAGGAAAATGGTACGTTTGCTCTACAAGTCCTAGCATTTTGTAAGGGACTTTTAGAACTCCCTGTACAGACCGTTAGAGATCAAACGGGGTGCCATGTGTTAATAAGTGTTGTCTGTTTCACAAAAATCAGACCAAATCACCGTCTTCTTCATTCCAAGAATGTCTGAAGTAACTAATTGTCTTTTCTTATGCATCAAAGACATTGGATGAAAACATTATTACACACCTCAGTAAATCTGCTGGTTTGTACATAGTTTGTGTTATAAGAGGTATGCGCTGACTGCGATATGAGAATCGCTGACCAGAGAGCAGTGTTGACTGCAGTACGAACTGTGTAACTGTAGCAGTTAGTTGTGGCTAGTCGCTTGTGTGACGTAGTCTGCGCTTGTCTGCAGTCTGCTCTGGTCGGGAATCTGGAGATGGAGTATTATTGTATAAGGTAAAGAAGCAGCGTCGCGCATATCTAGTAATGTATCTGAACTGTCATCCAAATGTTTTAAAAATGTCCTAATAATAATTTTGGTAATATAAAGTATTTTTTTTAAGAAAAGCATTCATTTCAAAAAAATCAGTTGCTTCCTTCCACAAATCACAACTGTATAAGCCAGCATTGCACGCAGCTGTGCCGAAAAATTTTTTAGGTAAGAGCAGATATATTCGCCGTTTTTTTATTGAGGTAAGAATTTTTGCTTTTTATTCAGAATGATCTTACAGGTCCACGACGCAGCACTGCTGTCGTCCAAATTTTACCAGGTTACTGAATTTATTTTTTATTATGAGGTTTAAGAATTTTTCTGTTTCGTCCTTACATTAAATCAGAAAAGAATTTTGTGGGTACGTTAAATGTGAATGCATTTGTGCACGGAGATTAGAAATGGGAACCAATTTTGTTCTGAGGTCACACAAATATTAGAATCGCTATCCATAATAATTATTTTAATTTCAATTTAATTTTGTGGGGAGGTTACACTTGACGACATCCGGCCAGGATCGTATTTCTTTGTGAATCTCTGAGAAGTAGTCATATATCTGCTCTTATTTACTTAAATGTAGTTTGCATCTGGCGCAACGCATTTACTAATTTGTCACTCTTTCTTTCACAGATCATCGGCAATTTGTTGCTCTTTGCTGTAATTGTGTTTGTTCCATTTTTGCTTTGACTTTGTTTCATTTTTGTGCTTAATTTTGATTTGTGAAATATGCCGCTAAAAACTGTTAACAGTACATCGCGATGTGCAATGAGTGAAATAGCCGACTCGAATAATTTGACAGATAATACTAGCGACACTCAGTCTAATAGTGATAATCCTCCATTTACGGACATTCAGTGCGTACCGACCACTAATAATGATTTTAATGCTAATGATGAGCAAACAAATTCGATTGTGTCCTCTGTTAATTTAACGACAATTGATGACGCGGCACGTTCTGATACAATGAACGCTGCCCAGTTTGACACGCCTAATTTACAAAATTTACGTAATGAACAGGTAATTGTTTCTAACGAAGGTGAACAATATTCACAAAACACGTCAGATTTATTTGATTCCGGTGTAGTGACCAACAATGCACATCCGATTGGCAAACCTTTTGTGAATCGGAGAATGACCTAATGGTTACTCAAAGCGTGACAAGTGCACATATACCATCACACAGCACAGAGAATAGAGTCGCTAATTTTGGCTTGGATCAAATTATGGCAGTATTGCTACAACAGAATGAAAAACAAGACAACAATCACAAACAACTTAGTGAAATTCTCAAACAACAACTTAATGAAAATAATGAAAATCTCAAACAACAACTTAATGAAAAACTAGACAACAATTCCAAACAGTTGAATGAAAAACTAGACAACAATTCCAAACAGCTGAATGAAAAACTAGACAACAATTCCAAACAGTTGAATGAAAAACTAGGCAACAATTCCAAACAGTTGAATGAAAAACTAGACAACAATTCCAAACAGCTTAGTGAACAGCTTACAGCCGTTGCCGCGCAATGTCATGATACTAAAGAACAATTACGTGAGGAGATTAAGGCTTGTGCTAGGAACAGTAGTGAAGAAATTAGATCTGTGGCACAAGAATTAAATAATACACATGCAGCCACATCTAAATTACTTAGAGACGAAATTACTGCAGTCGCTTAACAATGCTCTGAAAACGCAACACAGTTACGCAACGAGTTTAAATTAATGTCAGCAGAACTTTCACGCACACTGGATGCGAAAGTAGACGCGAAATTTGACCAACAGAACAGCGAAATTGACGAACGCTTTAATCACCACTTACAAAACTGTGAAACGCGTTACCGTAAATTTATACAGGAACAGAATAAAGTAAAGCGACAACTCATGGAAACAATTACTGCACAGAGACAGGAAGATAAGCGTAAATTGTTTACGAAAGCAAAAACATACGTAGACATCAATATCGCTACAGTATCAGTCGAAATTAATGCTATCAAACAGTTGAACACCGAATTGCATGATGAAATCTCTGATCTTAAAACAAAAACAGACACACACACAGTAGACTTTCAAACAGTGACCAACAGACTTGAACAATTAGAACTAATACAGGATCCCGATGCCATCAAAGCAGACGTTATAAAATTGAACGAAACCACACGTAAAATACAAAAAGAAATTAATGCTAGTGATACTAAAAACGATGATCAGGTAAAAGCACTGACTGAAAAATATGATGAATTGGCCAGTCGTATTGACGTTATCGAAAGTAATAATGACACCAAATCAGACGATACGTCACCAGTTTCGTTTAATCAAACACCCGAATTCCAAAATTTACAGGAGACGATCAGTGAGATAGGTTCATCCAATAATACATTATGTAGAAAATTGTCATCTTTACAGCACGAAGTGACGGAGATGAAAAATATTTCAGCCTTTAACACATCACAGCATACGCCACTTTGCGAACATTTGTCAGACTCACACAGCCAGTATAATTTATGTAATTTACAGAGAGTATGTGACTTAGATTCCGAACAGTCACAGACAAATAGATTCTCATACAATCCTGAACCTGTTCAGACATTCAGAGACGATAATTTTGATTACTAGCACTTTCTATCAGTGAGAAAATTTAAAGTATTTAAAAATGACAGAACACAGATTCACCCATTGGATTGGATACAACAATTTAGCTTTGCTTTTCCACCGGCTTGGCCTGTAACACACAAACTTGAATTTATTTGCAGTTTTTTGGAAGGCGAACCGGCAACTCGTATGAGACCGATCGCGAGACAATGCTACTCGGTAGAAGAATTTCAGAATGCTTTTCTGTCAGCGTATTGGTCGAAGACGACACAGCGCGGAATTAAGGATCAACTAATTAGTTTACCGAATTATGAGAACTCAAATTTTCCCACTGTCACGCAATTTTTTGAACACATGGTCCAACAAAACCAGTACTTAAGTGAGCCATACAGTGAATCAGCACTTATCCAATTATGTATTTCTCAATTACCACAATCATTAAGAGTATCACTTTTAACAGGACAGCAGAAAGAAAATATTTCGGCATTCAGAGATCTGTTACAGCTTTTGGAAGTTCAGCAATCAGATTATTCCTTTATAAACAAAAATTTTTCACATAATAACCAAGGTCAACAAGCATACAGCAATTACGATCAGCCACGCTATTTCAGTAGCAAAGGTAATAGACGCTTCAGGAACGACAACCACCAGAACTTTAATAACAGAAAATTTTAATTATCAGTATCGTCAAAATTATCAGCAACAGCAAACGCATTTTGGTAACAATAAAGGTTTTTCCCCACAACAGCAACAAAACCAGACGTTTAGCATACCTAACCAACAATTTAATGTACAAGGTCAACCAAGCTTTAATGTTTCGCCGCCTACGCGTATAGCGTCGGCTCCACCAAATAGTAACGCACGGCAACAAGGAAATAACTACGTACAGAAAACACATCATTTCAACTCATATCGCAATGCACCGCATAGAAATGACTATCATGACAGACGTAAAAGTAATGGTCACAATTTTCAGCGTACGTTTAATAACAGTCGGACTTATCAGCAGCAAAATCATCTGCAACAACAAATTATCAGGGCCAGACAGTAGATATCATCCCGAACGTAATACGTCAGGAAGAAATAACAGAACAGTACAAATAGTTGAAATGCCACAGCATCCTCCCGCAAATGATAGCACGTCAGATAGAATTTGACTAGATACAGTACAGGTTTCATCTTCCAGCAGCGCAAGCAATACTTCATATACGCAGAATATTGTTCACGAAAATGTCATTACTTTTGACGACATCCGAGACATTCTTTTGCAGGAGAGACCAGTTATTCAAAAAACCATTTCACACCCTGTCATTGAAGTAAAGATTGGATCATCTAAATTTTCAGCAATAATCGATTCTGGATCACCTATGTCAGTTATAAATGAGGAAACTTTCAACGAAAGGAATAAAGAGAATACCTATCCTACGTTACCATTAGGCAAAACTAAAGTAAAAGGAGCAGTATCTGGTAGAGGAGTACATGTAAAATTACAGACACATTTATCATTTTGTATTGCAGGTCATACATTTCACTCAAATTTTAGGATTGTTCCCTTATTGACAACAGACGTTATTTTAGGTACGAATTTTCTGGTACAACACGACGCAATTATTGACTTTCAAAACTCCTATTTAATGTTAAAGGATGAAAATGTACAACTAGCTTTAGATTTTCAGCGCTCTTTATCCGCAGAAGAACAAACAACTAATCGTACAGAGGTCATTTCCGCATCACGTGACATAGACTGTCATTCCACATTGTTCACAGATACTTACGTATACAACTATAATACTCCAGACGAAGCTGACTATGACGTTATGCAAATGATTTCTGATAAAGTTAAACAGAGCAGTGCAAATACAGACGACGAACGCTCACAACTACGCAAAATTCTTTTACAGCAAGCTCCAGTTTTTGACAACGTTCCTGGTACCATGTCCGGTTTTATGTAAGAATTTCAAGTTAAACAGCACGACACATTTAAAGCCAAACATTATCCCATTCCGTATATTCACAGAGAACAAGTTAAGAAGGAATTGCAAGCTATGCTTGACCAAGAAATTATTGAACCGGCAGTTAGTCCGTACATAAACCCGCTCCATATTGTTAAGAGAAAGGATGGTTCACTTCGCCTCGTACTTGATTCGCGTCACAACAACGACATTATTATTAATGAAACAGATCGCCGACAGACACTAGAAGAACTTCTACAAAAATTTCATGGTACTGCTATTTATTCCACATTAGATTTGAAATCGGGATTTTGGCAAATTCAACTCCATCAAGACTGCAGAAAGTACACGGCTTTTCTCTGTTTTGGTGACTGTTATCAATTTTGTAAATTACCGTTCGGTTTCACTATTTCTTCAGCAGCATTTATTGGCGGTTTCAATACTATACTTCCGACAGAACTTAAAGACAGAATCACAACGTATGTAAACGACATTCTTATTGCAGAAGCTAACTGGTCTGAACACAATCTGATTCTTGAACAACTGTTGCGAACTTTTCGTGCACAAGGACTCACAATTAATCTTAGCAAATCGCACTTTGGCAAAACTTCTATAAAATTTCTTGGAGATGTAATTTCAGCAGAAGGCATTGCGCCTCACCCGGAAAAACTTCAAGCTTTACGTGACATTACTGTTCCTAAGACGAAGAAACAACTACGCAGCTTTTTGGGTTTGCCGGCCCCGGTGGTCGTGCAGTTCTAGGCGCTCCAGTCCGGAACCGTGCGACTGCTACTGTCGCAGGTTCGAATCCTGCCTCTGGCATGGATGTGTGTGATGTCCTTAGGTTGGTTAGGTTTAATTAGTTCTAAGTTCTAGGGGACTGATGACCACAGCAGTTGAGTCCCATTGTGCTCAGAGCCATTTGAACCATTTTTTTGGGTTTAATTAACTTTTTTCGCAAAATTTATTCATTACTCTGCTTTAGACACCCCTAGATTATGTCAATTGACAGGTAAAAACACTATTTGGTCCTGGGATAGCCAAGCACATTCTGAATTTATGATCCTGAAAGAAGCTTTGTTGAATGCACCACTTTTATCACATCCAGATCTTACTAGAAATTTTTCCATTGCCACCGACAGTTCTAACACCGCTTTAGGCGTACACATTTTTCAGGAAATTGAAGAATATGGCACTACAGTAATTAAAAACATCGTCTTTGCAAGTCGCATTCTGTCACCTGCTGAACGCAATTATTCTGTTACAGAACTTGAAACATTATGTGTTGTTTGGGCGTTTACGAGATTTCGACATTTTCTTTATGGAAGACACACTACCGTTTGCACAGATCATAGAGCTATACAGTTTTTGCTTTCCGCTAAATTTACACACGACAGATTAAGCAGATGGAAACTTTATTTACAGGAATTTAATTTTACAATTGTTCACATTCCCGGCACACAAAATATTGTGGCAGACGCACTATCCCGTCGTCTCAGCAACAATCAGCAAGACATCGCAACCAACTTCTGCAAAGAAAATTTCAGCGTCATGTACATTCAACAAGATGCATTTGAAAATTTCATTTCGTCGTCATTACAAGACATAGTACAAGAGCAGAGTAAAGACAACGTATGGAAAGAAATTAAACACCTTTGGCAAGATAGGAATAATGTTACCATTAGAAACCATTACACTGTACGGAATAATATTCTGTTTCGCCGCTCTCACCCTGACAGCAACAATTGGTTATTATGTATTCCTGACGAGCTTGTTAACAAATTAATTTGGTATACTCATTTAAGTTACGCACATTATGGAGCCAGAAAATGTTTTCTTATACTGAGACAGAGCTGTTATTTTACCAACATGGAGAAACGTATTCGACGAGTTTTAGCGGCATGTAAAATCTGCCAGAAAGCTAAGTCAGATACGACTTCTCATATTCCTCCGTTACATCCCATTGTACCTGTTAAATTAAAACACATGGCCGCTGTAGATATTTTTGGTCCGATTCCCAGAACTAATTGAGGTTTTTGCTACATCTTTGTCACTGTTGAACTCACTTCAAAATTTGTTACCTTCACTCCGTTACGCAAAGCTACTGCTAAAACTGTTTCGAAAGCATTTGTAAAACATTTTCTATTCCATGTATGGCATGTATTGAAACTAATTTCCGACAGTGGATCACAGTTTCGATCTGCTATATGGATACGTATGTTACGAGCTAGAAACATTTCTCCAATCTATATATCCAGGTACCATGCTTCTTCGAATCCTTGAGAACGACTAATGAAAGAAATTGGTAACCTGTGTAGAATATACTGCCATAAAAACATATTGATTGGGACACACACATACTCTCATTCCACGACGTAATTAATTCCATACCAAATGAATCTACTATGCTATCTCCGACTGTTATACTGAAAAATGTTGAACCACCTAACAAAATTAAGGAATTAGTAACCTTTCCACATCTCGTCGACTACGACACCATGAAATAATTGACATTGCGCTGAACAACATCAAACGTGCCGCAGAGCGCCGGAGAAGACAGCAAAAACAGGTTTGTACACCCCATGACTTTCACATTGGACAGAAGATATTAGTACGTACACACTATTTATCTAACAGAGGAAAGAATAGATGTAGTAAATTTGAGCTTCTATACGCAGGTCCATATCGAATTCGCAGCATTCCTCATCCCAATGTAGTACACGTCGAAACTCTGAGAACCAGAAAAAGTGAAGGCAATCACCATGTCTCCAATATTAAACCCTTTATTAAATGAATATACTTTATGATTTATCACACTGTAATGCCATTTCCCGATTTTTATATGACCACTTATGCAATTATATTTATATGAACACTTACTGATGATTATCATATTTTTTCTTGGCAAGTGCCCGGCTAGGTAAGGTTAGCAGGTCGCTTTTCTTGTCGTTACACATCAGACCGTGCACATTTTCCATTCTTCATTTATGTATGATTGTTTTCCTGTTTTGTTTGTATGCACTATGAAATCTTTAAGATATAACAAACACCAGTTGACTTTGACATTTTGCCTTATGATATCTCAACATCGTGACTATTTTACATTTTTTTGCTGCTACATTGTGATACTCTGTGTACATTTTTTGCACTTGCACACTGTCTATGTTTTTGACATATTACTTTTCTGTCATGCTATGCTGTATGCTCAATTATATCACTATAAACCAGTTTTTATTTAATGGGTATATGATTTAAATGCAAGACACTAATCATTGTTCATCATTTTCAGAAAGCAATAACTTGTAAAAGAAATAAATTAAACAAACCACAGTGGATTACTACGAAATGGGAATTTCACCTTCGGAATGAACGAAAGAAGATGTAATACCTCGTCACGAAGAGTAAATGGATCAGAATTAACAAGCATTAACAAGAATATACTATACACATTGTATGATAGCGGTCTTAAATAATTTATTCTTTCAGAATACGAGGCGATTGATGCAGGCTGTCAGACAGAACTGCACATCTTTGTTTTAGTGATGAATTATGCTAGAAATAAGGAACTCTATACTATGAATAGTTGTATGAAGTAAATGATAATATGAATAATGAATAATGAAGTGTCTTTTTGCAGATGATAATGAATGGTGATGAATAGTGATGAAGAATATGGTAATATGAATAATGAAGTTTTTTCTTTACAGGTGATGATAATAATGAAGTTACGGTGATATGAATAATGAAGTTTTTGTTTACAGGTGTTGGTAGTGATAAATTTTATATGGCCACTAAACGCACCACTTTTAAGTTTTTCTTTGCAGATGAGGATAATGATGAAGTTTATATATTTACTGTTAGTTAAGAAATGCTATGTAGTTATTTAAGTATTTGTTGCAGTTCGTTTTGACAGTATATCTTATGTCGCATGGTATGATGACTGAAGGTTTTGGAAAGGACAGCTAGAGAGCATATATATTTAATACACATTTCATTACCTGTTAATTCGAAGTTCACTACTTTTCAGCATAATATGCGTTTCTTCTTTCAGCTTAATAGTCCATTTTGTATTTTTTTCCCAGGAGAAGCTATTCAGGAAATTAATGTGCTAAAAGCAGTTGGTGATTAAACCTGTTCTAGTACTTGCATTTTTTTAACCATTTGTGTGTGTTATTCATGAATGTGATCACATATACTCTATTTGTTTCATAACATTGCTACAGCTGACTCATGACGAATGACGTTACCTATCCTCATTTGCCGCAGTAAGTTAAGAGTAAATTTTGTTATGCCCCAGCAATTAATTATCGATCCCAATGCAATTCATTGCTAGTATATATATATATATATATATATATATATATATATACACTAGCAATACATATATATATGTATATATATATATATATATATATAAATGTATTAACAGTCCCAAATAATGCTACCAGTTTAAGAGAGTTCTGAGTAATACTGAATGATGTTTTTTCTAATCAGAGACCTTGAGTAATAGTTACAGTGTGTTACATTTTAAATATGTCATATGTCACTTGAATGATGAGTTCTGAGTAATAGTGAATGATATTTTGTAATAATGCATACATGCTCTACACTCATTAGCTCCCGTTTCTATGATGACTTCTGATGATTTGTAACTGGCCAATGAGTGCCAATAATTATTTTAAATATGTCGTATGTCACTTGAATGATGAAAAATGTTTTGTAATATTTAATACTTGCTATATGTTTAGTAACTGGTCAATGAGTGCCACTGTTTCTTATATTTGTATTATGTCACTTACATGCTATATATATGAATGCTAGTAGCTTGATGCTATACTCATTAGCTCCTGTTTTGAAGGATGACTTCTGATGGTCTGTAACTGGCCAATGAGTGCTAATGATTACTATAACTAGCTGTATTATGTAAATAGTACGCCATTAATTAACTCTTGTTTTGAATGATCACTTTTGAACAATGCATAAAAATGGTTTGTAACTGGCCAATGAGTGCCAATGTTTACTATAATCAGATGACTTATGAACATTATTCAGTAATACTTCATACATAGTACAGAGATGTTCAGTAACTAGGCGATGAGTGCCACCAATTACTCAAATCAGTTGATAGACTAGTGTAATTCTCAATGATGACTGGCATAAGACTTAATGTCCTTCACTTTCTGACGTAATTACCAGGAATTACTGCAATATCCGTTTGTCCTGTCTATCCTCATGATCATGGAGCACTATATTTAGTTTTTGCACTAATTCTACGTTGGTGTACCTTACAAGAACGTGGTGTTGACATGACATGCTGTCCACCACCTTGAGCGATGGAGATGTTATTATGGTCCCACTGTTTGGTGTACCTAATGTACTACCAAAATGATAACATTGAATATTAATACGACATTTCAGTGTCTTGGCTACACTGATTAATACTTCAGGGAAGAGAACTTCAGATTGTCTCAATTGGTGTTGTGATTCTGTAGAAAGATATGGACTTTTGGACTTTCAGTGAAGCTTCGTGCAACCTACTGTGCTACAAACCTGATGCAATCCTTCCCTTTCCTATCCTAGTTCTTGTAAAATGGTAAAAAAAATACTACAGTGCGTATGCACTTATGTCATTTGCTAATATGATTTGTACTCATTGCATATACATTTTGTCATTACCTGATATGTTCTGTACTATAGTGCGTGTGCACTTTATGTCATTTGTTAATATGATATGTACTCATTGCGTATACATTTTGTCATTGATTGATATGTTCTGTACTCAGTGCATGTGCACTATATTTTATTTCATGTTCTGATCTTATATATATGTATATATTCTGTGACTGTAAACTTAGTTAATTAAGAAAAATTTGTTGCTCATGGCAAGTCCAATTGACTCACCATCGCTGCCAAATTTTTTCCCCCCCGTTGGAGGGTTATGTAAGAGGTATGCGCTGTCTGCGATATGAGAATCGCTGACCAGAGAGCAGTGTTGACTGCAGTACGAACTGTGTAACTGTAGCAGTTAGTTGTGGCTAGTCGCTTGTGTGAGGTAGTCTGCGCTTGTCTGCAGTCTGCTCTGGTCGGGAATCTGGAGATGGAATATTATTGTGTAAGGTAAAGAAGCAGCATCGCGCGTATCTAGTAATGTATCTGAACTGTCAGCCAAATGTTTTAAAAATGTTCTAATAATAATTTTGGTAATATAAAGTAATTTTTTTAAAAAAAGCATTCATTTCAAAAAAATCAGTTGCTTCCTTTCACAAATCACAAATGTATAAGCCAGCATTGCACGGAGCTGTGCCGAAAAATTTTCTAGGTAAGAGCAGATATATTCGCCGTTTTTTTATTGAGGTAAGAATTTTTGCTTTTTATTCAGAATGATTTTACAGGGCCACGACACAGCACTGCTGCCGTCCAAATTTTACCAGGTTACTGAATTTATTTTTTATTATGAGGTTTAAGAATTTTTCTGTTTCGTGCTTACATTAAATGAGAAAAGAATTTTGTGGGTACGTTAAATGTGAATGCATTTGTGCACGGAGATTATAAATGGGAACCAGTTTTGTTGTGAGGTTAGACAAAAATTAGAATCATCAACCAAATAATAATTGATAATATTTTGTGGGGAGGTTACAGTGTGTAGTGGGACGCATATGCCACGGAAAACTTCACTGACTGTAAAAAATATTAGTGTGGTACGTCAGAACCGTCTTCAAATGTTATGTTGAAAACTTGTGTGCGTTATTTCATGTTTTTCATTGTCAGAAGAATAAAAGTGTTTTCGTACTGATTTGCTATATTCTTTCCATAATTACCTAGCCATAAATTCACTTAAAATGAAAATCCTAGGTTCACATGAAAAAATTGATCTAGTTAGGCTTACGAGACACTTCAGCGGTTTTCAAAATCGGTCAACTCAATTTTTTTTGGTAGTTGAAGTGTATGATTTATTACAAAGCAAGTCAATTTTGACCCTATACTTTTCAAATATATGTAAAATAAAATTTAGCTCTGAAGAGCTTAACAGAGCTAATGTAACCATTTTCTTAAGCAAATTGTACGGTTTGCGCGCCAGATATAGTCGAAAGCTGCCGCTAGAGAGCGCTGCTATTGCAAATCACGACGAGGAGCACATCCCGTGTGATGTACCAGCTTGTTTCAGAACTTGCTCTAAAACGCTGAAAACCGCGTTTGGCATGTTTTACGCTGAGGAACACGTCCTGCGCGAGGAAGGGATAAAGTGCTTCTGTGGCTAGCATGACGTGATTGCTGCGACCTATACAGGGTGAGTCACTAACTGTTTGCACCAAGAATAACTCCCAAAGTATGACAGGAGCCGAAACGTTTATGGGTCAAAAGTTGCATGGGACAATGGCGGCCATAATGCGACGTTGGGGTTTTGTTGCTAGGTGGGGTCGCTTCAGAGATATGAGGGTCAACTTCGGGTTTACTTTAATGTAATGCTATAGTTTGGTGCTTAGTTCTTGATAGCGGCTATCGAGACGAATCCAATGATGTGTAATAGTAAGGACGTCGAAAGTCACAAAGGTCCATTTGCAGAAGGTGTTCGAAATGATGACCATTGGTATCAATGCAGTGCTGCAATCTTGTTATCATCGATCGAGTGATATGCCTTATAACTTCGGCACTTACCGAAGCACATGTCTGACAATTCTCTCTCGCATATCTTCAGGTGTAGTTGGAATATCTTTATAACCAATGTCTTTTACGAATACCTACAAGAAAAAATCCAAAGGCGTCAAGTCTGTTGAACGAGTCGGCCACGACGCATCTCCGCGTCCATTCTAATGATTTGGGAATTGTCTCTGCAATTCATTTTTAGCCATCAGCGAAAAATGTGCCGGACACCCATCGTGTTCGTACCACATTCTGTTCCTTGTTCCTCAAGGTAATTCTTCCAATAACGGACCTAATGTTCCTTGCAGGAATGTGGCGTACTTCCTAACATTAAGATTTCCTTCGATGAAATAGGGGGCCTACAGTTCTGTTCTCCAGAATCCCACACCACACACTCACCGACAACGGTTTTTGGTGTACAACTTGATGCAATCAGTGTGGATTTGCAGTTGCCCAATAACGCATGTTATGCAAATTAACATTCCCATGGTTCGTGAAAGTAACCTCGTCAGTAAATAAAATAAAGTTAATAAATGTGTCATCCCTCTGAATCTAAAGTTGATCCCATCGGCAGAATTCAGTGCGACGCATACAATCCGTACCAGTTAATTCTTGGTGGAGGCTGATATGGTAAGGATGATATTTATGGCGATGCAGAACGCGAACAACACTACTCCGATTCATGCCAGATTCTCTTCCGATTTGACGGTAACACAAGGATCTCAAACCACAGTGCTAAGAGTTCCAATTTCCATTTCCGGGTCAGTAACTTTCTGTTGCCGGATATGTTCCCGATGCGTTAAAGATCCAGTTGTTCTCAATTTGTCACATATTTAAATGTGCGATGTGTGGGGTGAGTACGTTGAGGATATCTTTCAGTGTGTAAGTCTCTAGCTCTCACTGAATTTCGTTGGCATTCTCTGTAAATGAGAAGCATATCGGCTTGTTCTTCGAACGATACATCATTCACATTCGCTTGATTCGACGATACTAGTGTTACCGTTCCTATTAGCGTTGTGTTGCGAAACCGTCGAATAGTGTTTACCTGTCAACGGCACGTTAGATGGATACGCCGCATTCAGCGAATATTTACCATTTGCACGAGAGAGTTGTCAGAGTATGTGCTTCGATAAGTGCCGAAGTGATACCAATGAATCCATAATAAGAAAATTGCAGCACTGTATTGATACAAATGGTCATCATCTCGAACACCTTCTGTAAATGGACGTTCATGCCGCCTTTGTGACCTTCGTTGACCGTCAAAGACCTTACTGTTACAGGCCATTGGATTCGTCTCGATAGCTGCTATCAGAAAATAAGTACCAAACTATAACATCCCACTGAAAAAAATTAAGTTGACCTTCAGATCTCTGCCGCGACCCCACCTAGCAACAAAAAACCATCGTCGTATTATGGCCCGCTTTGTCCCATGCAACATTTACCCTACAAACTTTTCAGCTACTATCATACTTTCGAAGTTATTATAGGTAGCAATAGTTAGTGACTCACCCTGTATATGGGTGACGGATCTGACTTCAAAGCACAAGCTTGGTCGGCAATTAACAATAGTTCTAGACGGACAGAAAGGCCAGAGAACAGCTGAAACGCTGTGAAGCGATACGGTCCTATTTACAGTAGAAGATCTGTAGGACATGATTCTGCAAGTCTGGCTTCTGAGTGTGCTATAGATTGACAAATATGATCTCTCTAATAACTGTTTGAGTAGTCTGCTACTGTATGTCAGTGCCTAAGGTCTCCCGTGAGGGTAAACTTTGTGTGTTTTTTTTTCCAGTGAAGTGCAGCAGTTTGATGTGGTATCGACACACCAAGTCGCCGGAAGTCACCTTCAGAAATAATGAGCCATGCTACCGCTATTGCCGCCCATAATTGTGAAAATGTTGCCTGTGCAGGATTTTGTGCACGAACTGACCTCTTAATTGTGTCCCATGAATGTTCGATGGGGTTCATTTCGGGCCGTCTGGGTGACCAAATATTCGCTCTATTTATCTAGAAGGTTCTTCAGACCAATCACGAACAACTGTGACCCAGTGACATGTCACATTGCCGGCCGCGGTGGTCTCGCGGTTCTAGGCGCGCAGTCCGGAACCGTGCGACTGCTACGGTCGCAGGTTCGAATCCTGCCTCGGGCATGGATGTGTGTGATGTCCTTAGGTTAGTTAGGTTTAAATAGTTCTAAGTTCTAGGGGACTGATGACCACAGCAGTTGAGTCCCATAGTGCTCAGAGCCATTTGAACCATTTTTTGAACATGTCACATTGGGAGCCACAAAAATTCCATCGTTATTTGGCAACTCAAAGTCCATGAATGGCTGCCAATAGGCCCCAAGTAGCCGAACATAACCATTTGCAGTAAACGATCAAAAAAAAAAAAAAAAATTGTTCAAATGGCTCTGAGCACTATGGGACTTAACTTCTCAGGTCATTAGTCCCCTAGAACTTAGAACTACTTAAACCTAACTAACCTAAGGACATCACACACACACATGCCCGAGGCAGGATTCGAACCTGCGATCGTAGCGGTCGTGCGGTTCCAAACTGTAGCGCCCAGAACCGCTCGGCCACTCCGACCGGCTCAACGATCAATTCAATTGGAACAGAGGACCCAATCCATCTCTTGTTAACATAGTTCACAAAATTATGGAACCACCACAAACTTGCGCAGTGCCTTGTTGACAACTTGGATCCATGGCTTCTTGGGGTCTGCGCCACAGTCGAACCCTAGTATCAGGTCTCACCAACTGAAATCGAGACTCATCTCACCAGCCCACTGTTTTCCAGTTGTCTAGGGTCCAACTAACATGTTTAGATTCCAGCCTCCTGGGCTTCTAACCAATACGGCTGGACGTCGAGGAGAGGCGTAGCAGGCTGGTAGCAAAGACACTTGCGTCGGTCGTGTGCTGCTAAATCCCGTTAACGCCAAATTTCGCCACACTTTCCTAACGGATAAGTTCGTCGTACGTCCCTCCTTCATTTCTGAGGTTATTTCTCGCAACGTTGCTTTTCTGTTAGCACTGACAACTCTGCGCAAACACTGCTGCTCTCCTCGCAGTGTTGTTTGTCTGTTAGCGCTGACAACACTACGAAAAGGCCGCTGCTCTGGGCCGTTAAGTGAAGGCCGTCGGTCACTGCGATGTTCGTGTTGAGAGGTAATGCCCGTAATTTGGTATTCCCAGCACGTTCTTCACACTGTGGATCTCGGAATATTGAATTACCCTAAAGACTTCTTAAATCGAATATTCCAAGCATCTAGCTCCACCTACCATTGGTGTTCAAAGCCTGTTAAGCCCGTCGTGCGGCCATAATCATGTCAGAAAACATTTTACATAAATCGTCTAAGTGAAAGCTCCGCCAGTGCTCTGCCTCCTTACCCATTGTGTACGCGGTAATACCACCCTCTGTCTAGGTGCATATCGCTATTCCATGACTTTTGTCACCTCAGTGTGAAGTACCTGACACGGCCGTATTTGGATACCTCTCCTCAAAGACATCCCCATTACCAAGTATCACCTCTCTTACTCGTCTCTAGTCTCTACAACCGCTGCCTTACCTTATTTCTTCTCGGCCTTGAAGACAGCTTGTCAAGCCTGTTCTCAAACCTCAGAATGAATTACTCCTTTCTGAAAGCTATAGACCAGTCACTCCTTCATCTCCTAAGTACAATTCTGGAACGTGTTGTACTCCAACTGTTCCAGAAATTTCTTACTTATCATAACTTCCTAGTCCCATTCTGCGTCGAGCTTTCCACCGTCCCTGCGCTTAACTGAGTTCATTTGTGCGGCAAAAGAGCAGAGGAGAAAATAGAGAATGTGTATAGCTTGACCACATCTGGCTTGATGGCTTGGTATTTAAATTGGATTCTACAATGTGCTCAAGCTTTTTAATCGTTCCTGAAGGTGAGCACATACTTCGTCCGAAACAGCAAGTACTGGATGAGCGTAAAACCAGTTACAGCTGGATTTCCGAAGGCTTGGTTCTGAGACGCATCCAAAACATGTACCTCCAGAGAAGTCAGGAGAAAAGTTCCCATTGTTGCCTGTCTGGAAGATGAAGAGCAATCCTATCAAGGGCCAAGTAGTTCCTCTCACTAAATAACTTCACGCTCCCTAACTGTCAATTCACAATTGGATGCACGGACTTAACGTGACACAGTCAAAGACCCTGGACTTACTTTGGCAAGAGGCTTATTTGAAGATTCCTCGTAGCCAGTGCTGCCATCATGGCCTGCGGTCAATAGGAGCAGCTCTCAAAGAAGAGTGTCGTACCATCGTACAACAAAAAACCAAAAACATGGCACGCCGTCATCCTTCTGGTCTTATGATATGGTTTGAAGTGTTATCGGTAGCTGCCGACACATATCAAACAACTGCAAACCCTTAGAGATGAGGTCTTTCGCGTTATAACAACTGCTGCCCGCTACGCTCTCAACAAACATCAGGCAGCATTTACGACAACTATCAACCAATCAAATCATTGAGAGAAAATCGATTAAATTTTATGTGGAAACTAATGTTTCGCCCAATAATCTCATAAATTCACTAAATCAAGGAGTACAACTTTGCTTCGTAAAAGACCAAAGCTGACGCTCATGGGAAACTACAGGGGCTGACATACATTTGCAGACTACGCAAACGATCCATCTACAGCACAATCAGAAGTAAGACTTGCTGAAGCATGCCCTGTAGAGCTTCTACTGCAAATAGGACCGTATCGCTTCACACCGTTTCAGTGGTTATCAGAAACGACGAAATATTATGCCAGATTTATTAGAGGCTCCATCTCCAAACCTGTCAAACGTAACACACTCACTACTTCAGTAAAGCCTTCACAGTCTCAATAGACTTGCTAACACCTCTGTAGAACTCTTAATTAAAGCAGTGTACGTAACATTTTAGAAAAAAGGTAGAATCATTGAATAGAGAGCGGCGTTTATTGCAAGAAATGAAATAAATAATGAATAAAAGTACAGAAATTGTAAGTGGTCTGCATAGCTACTGTTTTACAGATCGTAGTGCAAAATTTTTGGCTAATTGACCCTGTGGTCAGACTTTCCACACTTTAGACACGACGTTGGTTTACTGGGAAACAGGTATTCCAGTCAAACAATGTGGTATGTGAAGACTAACGTCGCCCAGTATGGAGATACTCAACGGGACGACACCTATTGCGTTGTGTTTAGCCACTGGGTGCACGACAAAACCGGTGAAACGACTGAGAAAAAAATGTTTCTGTCTCCCATTGTCTGTAAAAAAACTGGCCCTTGTACGGAAGCATTGCCTTCTCTCACCTCTGATTGGCTAGCATTCAGGAATGTAGGCTTCAGAACAGCCTAGTGCGTGGAGGTAGCTAGGTATCTTCAGGTGATCGTGCATGGGGATGATTTTAGTGCGAATGCGTGGCATAAATAGTACTGATTCTGATATAAATACAGAAAACTGCAGCCACTTTTTGAAACAGAGTTCGTTCCATAAACCGGTTTTCGAACCTTCTCACGCTTATTTTCACATAGTGCTTAGGCGGTTACATGACTATTTGAGCCGGCCGAAGTGGCCGTGCGGTTAAAGGCGCTGCAGTCTGGAACCGCAAGACCGCTACGGTCGCAGGTTCGAATCCTGCCTCGGGCATGGATGTTAGTGATGTCCTTAGGTTAGTTAGGTTTAACTAGTTCTAAGTTCTCGGGGACTAATGACCTCAGCAGTTGAGTCCCATAGTGCTCAGAGCCATTTGAACCATTTTTTTTTTTTTTTGATGGCTCTGATGGCTGATGGCTCTGAGCACTATGGGACTCAACTGCTGAGGTCATTAGTCCCCTAGAACTTAGAACTAGTTAAACCTAACTAACCTAAGGACAACACAAACATCCATGCCCGAGGCAGGATTCGAACCTGCGACCGTAGCGGTCTTGCGGTTCCAGACTGCAGCGCCTTTAACCGCACGGCCACTTCGGCCGGCCCTTTTTTTTTTTTTTTTTTTTTTTTTTTTTTTTTTTTTTTTTTTTTTTGACTATTTGAAAACATAATGCCAGGTGTTCTGGCGCGCGATTAAGCTTATTCATTGCGGGTGTGAAAGACCCATTCACCGTTTATTCAACATACGTACAAAAAACGTCAGCAGTCACTTTTTGAAATAATCATATATTCCACAAATAGGCTTTCGAACCTTTTCAGTCTTATCTTCAGATGGCATCGACTCTAATTATTTTTAATATCAGTTATGCCCGTTTATTGTTCACAGTGGTTGCGCATACGAATGTTACACACTGCCCCAAGGATAGTTTTAGTAATAAATAAAAAGTGTGTTGGCATCCCCAAAAATATTACAATACTGAAGCAGCTTGTAGCAATTCTACAGATTGCAGTCATCGGGATGTGTGGCAGTGTGACACTTTCTGCGTAAAGGATACGTCTGTCGAATACATCTATAGAAGTTACAAAGTTACTGGAAAGAACTTTATCTCTTCTGAACGATACGTTGCAAGGCATCCCAGATAGGCTCAATAACGTTGAGGTCTGGAGAGTCTGGTCGCTAGCGGAAGTGTTTAAACTCAGGAACATGTTCCTGAACCCACTCTATAGCAATTCTGGACGTGCGGAGCGCCGCATTGCCCTGCAGGAGTTCACAATGGACATGAATGGATACAGGTGAACAGACAGGATGCTTACGTACACGTGTCATCTGTCAGAGTCGTATCTACACGTATCACGGGTCTCATATCAATCGAACTGCATACGTTCCACACCACTATAGAGCCTCACCAGCTTGAACTGTCATCTGCGGACATGCAGGGTCCTTGGATTCATGAGGTTGTCTCCATAACCGCACACGTCCATACGCTCGAGGCAATTTGAAACGAGACTCGTACGACCAGGCAACACGTTTCCAGTCATCAACAGTCCAATGTCAGTGTAGACGGGCCCAGGCGAGGCGTAAAGCTTTGTGTCATGCAGTCATCAAAGGTAGACGATGGGGCCTCCGGCTCGCAAAGCTCGTATCGATGATGGTTCATTGAATGGTTCGCACACTGACGCTTGTTGATGGCCCAGCATTGAAATCTGCAGCAATTTGCGGAAGGGTTGCACTTCTTTCACGCTGAACGATTCTCTTCAGTCATCGTTGGCCCGTCCTTGCACGATCTTTTTTTCCGGATGCATCGATGCTGGAGATCTGATGTTTTACCGGATTCGTGATATTCACAGTACACTCGTGAAATGATCGTATGGGAAAATCCCGACTTCATCTCTATATCGGAGATGCTATGTCCCATCGGTCATGCTCAGACTATAACACCAGGTTTAAACTCACTTAAATATTGATAACCTGCCATTGTAGCAGCAGTAACCGATCGAACAACTGCACAATACTCAAGTCTTATATAGGCGTTGCCGACCGCAGCGCCGTATTCTCGCTTTTTACATATCTCTGTATTTGAATTCACATGCCTATACCAGTTTCTTTGGCGCTTCAGTGTATATATTCACCCGTAGCAGCTACCTGATACATTTGTTACAACCAGCCCACGTCATTACGTTTTCATCAGTAATGACAACTGGAACTGTTCTAATAGTTTTGTGCAAGGATAGAGTTTTAATACCACATCAGTGGTTGAAATGGCTCTGAGCACTATGGGACTTCACATCTGAGGTCATCAGTCCCCTAGAACTTAGAACTACTTAAACCTAACTAACCTAAGGACATGGCCCGCCCGGTTGGCCGAGTGGTCTAACGCACGGCTTTCCGGAGCGGGAAGGAGCGCCTGGCCCTGGCACGAATCTGCCCGGCGTACTTGTGTCGAGGTGCGGTGAGCCGGCCAGTCTGTGGATGGTTTTTAGGCGGTTTTCCATCTGCCTCGGCCAATGCGGGCTGGTTCCCCTTATTCCACCTCAGCTACACTATGTCGGCGATTGCTGCGCAAACAAGTTCTCCACGTGCGCCCACACCAGCATTACTCTACCACGCAAACATAGGGGTTACACTCCTCTGGTGTGAGACGTTCTCTGTGGGGTCCAGCGAGGGCCGAACCGCACAGTGAACCCTTGGTTCGGTGTGGGGCGGCGGAGGGGTGAAGTGGACTGCGGTAGTCGTCGTGGAGTTGTGGACCACTGCGGCTGCAGCGGGGACGGAGCCTCTCCGACGTTTCTAGGTCCCCAATGAACATATAACATAGGGACATCACACACATCCATACCCGAGGCAGGATTCGAACCTGCGACCGTAGCAGTCACGGGATTCCAGACTGAAGCACCTAGAACCACTCGGCCACAGCGGCCGTCGTTCTATTGACAACCCCAGAGCCGAAAGTCACATGGATTCAGATCAGGTGATCTTTCAGGCGTTAGAGATAACACTTCCGTGGAATGTGGCATTGAGCAGAGCATTCACTGGTTGAGCGACATGAGGGGTTACCCCATGTTGCATGAAACGGTGGTTTCCACACAGTTGCGCTCTTCCAAAGAAGAATCACATGCTGTACAAGGACGTATGGACACTGGGCACTGGACACTGGACCTCTATGAGTTGCTGAACTGGTTGAGCGACATGAGGGGTTACCCCATCTTGCATGAAACGGTGGTTTCCACACAGTTGCGCTCTTCCAAAGAAGAATCACATGCTGTACAAGGACGTATGGACACTGGGCACTGGACACTGGACCTCTATGAGTTGCTGAACTTCAATTATACCCACCAAGTATAACTTCTCATATTGTTGCTTTCGTGACTTTTTCCTAATTTGTAAGGTTAATATACATGCATATATTTTCGTGTTTAATGAGTAGGCAAGGTGATTCCTCTCACACGTACAGCAGTGCGAGTAATATACTCGACTCCATTATTGCGTCAGTACGAGTGGTATTAATTCCAGACAAGAAGTGTGACACTCGCACACGCAGTGGTGCGGTGCCTGTGGAGAGTGCCGGCCGTTTATCTGGCCCCCGTGCCACGCTGCGGTGCTTTTTCAGAGGCGAGCAGTGGGCAGCGGGTCGTCCGTCGCTCTGGCCTGCCTCCACTCTCCAGTCTCCAGTCTCCAGGGACAGTGAGGGACGGCGCTCCTGTACCCCCGACTGCACGACGTGCCAGACAAATGCCCCCCGTCCGCCCGCTCTGATTCCCGACCTCCGCTCCTCTCTCTCTAGTCTTGTCGCACGCACAGAGAACACCTGGCAACTGCAACACCTCACACACTGCCTTCGTTGAACTTCTCGAAATCTGTTAATGCTGTTACACGTGCTATTTGCTTTTTTTTTTTTTTGCATTTTTGTAATTATCACTCTCCTGAATGTTTCGATTCGGCTCACCACGAACTCGTCTCTTTTGCCAACGTTTCCACGTCACAGTTGCACTTGCAGCCTAGGTCCTCAGTTATCTGTTGGATGTGTTCCTACCTCTGTCATACCGTGCAGCATTTACCCTCCACAGCTTCGTCTTGTTCCTAGATGTCTAAGCACGTATACAAAAATCCTTCCTGTTTCTAGTCAACGCTTTCCACACATTTCATTCCGCATCAGTTCTGCAGAAGAACTCCTCATTTCTTATCAGTCACCTAATTGGGAACATGGTTCTTTAGCATCACATCTCAAACGCTTCTGTTTTCTTTGTTTCCCAGTTTTCCCAAAATCCGTGATTCACTTTCACTATTCTCCTAACAAATCTTCCAGATATTTCTTCCTCATTTTAAGAACAATGTTTCACACTTCTTTTGGCCAGGAATACCCTATTTGCCTAAACTACTCTTGTTTGTCCTTCCTTCTCCCGCTTTCCCGCTACCAGAATTCCTTAACTTCGTCTTCTTCGTGACCACCAGTTTTGATGTTAAGTTTATAGCTAATGTAGTTCTTCCCACTCCTCACTACTTTCGCCTTTCTTCGGGCTACTCTTAATCCATATTCTGTACTCGTTAGACCATTCATTCCACTCAACATGTCCTGTTAATTTTTTTTTCACTCTAAAACTGAGGATAGTAAATGTTATCAATTAGTCTTATCAGTGATATCCTTTCACCCTGAATTGTAATCCCACTCATAAACTGTTTCGGTCATTGCTTCTTCGACGTGTAGATTTAACAATAGGGGCGGAAGACTGCATCCCTTCCTTACACCCCCTTTAATCGAAGCTTCTCGTTCTTCTTATTCACTCTTTGTACTTACACTTACTGTATGTTAACCACATTTCCCTACACCTTACTGCTGTTTTTCTCAAAATTTCGGTCATTTTGTACCATTTTATTTTGTCGAGCGCGTTTTCGAGGTCGACAAATCTTTCTTAGGTCTTGCTTCCGTTATCAATAGGAACGTCTGAACTACGCCTCTGATGCCTATACTTTCCCAAACTGATCGTCATCTGACAGATCCTCAGATTTTTTTTCCTTTTACTTATGATAAAGTCGTAAACTGGCAACGATACCAGCATTCGCAGGTCTTTCGAGAACCACGAGTGAAGGTTATACGAACAACAGAAAATCATTGAAAAGTAATATTTGCTGTGCAGGGTAGCCGCTCGTTCTAGGGCGTCTTGTCACGGTCCGTGCGGCTCCTCCCGTCGAAGGTTCGAGTCCTCCTACGGGCATGGGTGTTAATAGTGAAGTTTACGTTAGATTAAGCAGTCTGTAAGCTTAGAGACCGATGACCTTTGCAGTTTGGTCCCATAAGACCTTACCACAAAAAAATTAATAATGTTTAAGAATCATCAAGAGGTACTGCAGAAATGAAGTACCATTTTCGATCACCAGACAATCAATTTATATCCTGTATAATAACGGACAGATCACACGAGGTACATTTGACAGTCTACGAGGGTGATTTGAAAACTTTTCGGAACAGAATAGAAAAAAAAGTACTTACATCACTGAAACTTTTATTTTTCAATGTAGTCTCCTTCTAGATTAATGCACTTGGTCCAACGAGGTTCCGATACCTTGATCCCATTTCGAAAATGAGTTTCCTCCAGGGTCGCAAAATAGTTGTCAACTTCGGCTATCAATTCTTCGTTTGAAGTGAATCTTCGTCCACCTAGAAAACTTTTCAAACCACCCTCGTAAATACCAGTACATCAATAAGTCAAAATGCTCGCGAAAACTCATAACTAAACCCCTGATGATATTCTAGTGTCTGATGAAGACTCGTTGTCGAGGACAAAGTACTGAGCCCTCTTACTTACAAAGTAACAGGAACACACTGAAACCTCGAGCGGAACACACTGAAATTAAACTGCATTAGTAACGATCTGTGCTCTGAAATAAAATCATGCGAGCGCTATCCATTAGTCACCACAATAAACAGCTTTGGGCACTATGCAAAATTTCTGATTTGGAAAGTGTACACAACGGAAACACCATTACATTGAAACAACGTCTGAGATTATTCCTACAAATATTTGTTAAATAAGGGCAAACAAATCATGAGAAGTGTTGTAGGAAGTAAGGTTCATAAATAGAACTCGAAATCATAACACCAAACATTTATTCAATACAAGAAGAACATGGAACCTTATTACAATGTGACCCCTGAAGAACCAAAATACAGAAAACGAAAATAAAGTGCTGAAGTTAATTATTTGAGATTTTGATTAACAGAAGAACAGATTAGAGTTCCTCATCTGCACAACTCGCTTTCTCAAATAAGAAGAGAAATAAACCAATGAACGTTCAAGACGCAAGTAAAACCATATAAATGTGAACTATTCAGAGTACAGACTCTGAAATATGAAACTTAAAACTTCTGCTGTAACAAAAAGCGACAGTTACTTCTTCGAGCTGCACAGTCAGCACGGGGCGACACCCAGGAAGTGAATGATAAGAATACAAAGTTCTCAGTTCACAGTCAAAAACCTACTGGAGGGACGATAGCATGCTTGTTGCCAATATGATGAGCGAGAAAGCGCCTCGTAGTACGAAAATAGAGGGAAACGTCGCAAAAGTTTCCCTGATGTGGTGCACAAAAACGCATAAACAATTTACTACGTTGGTACCGGGTTTCAACGAACTGATACTATTGACTGAGGTAGCTTTCCCAATATGTAGTAGTGGTCGGAATACGCAGGATTAGGCGAAGAGAAATACTGTCGGCATGGTGCAAAAATTCCCGTATTATATGGGAACCAAAAGACGACATTCTTGCTGATATCCATACTGAATATATACTTGCTGCAACTCAAGTTGGCGCTTGGGGGCCAAGGCAACTTTATGCCCGCGTGTAAGTCTCTTGGAAACGGTAACTTTACAATATGGCGAGCGGGTCCTGGGAACCAACTGAAAATGTCGCTCAGCCTGAGACAAGCTTTCCTGCTGCGACAGCACAGTAAACACGGAATGTACCGGAATCCACTTACTTGTGTGAAACCTTTGAAAAAAAAAACTTGTACTGCCTATTTTAAAATAAATGTAACAGAACTCGTAAAGTATGAAGCGATCGATATCGCTATTATGGGACCTTCTTTCCGCAAACAGTCTCATAAGATACGGAAATCCCTAAGGGATGTCCCATTTGAATTGTCTACTTAAATGACGCCGCAGAATATTGCAAACAGCAGTACTAGTATTTGTTGGTGAATGATTAATAACTTTTAATTAGTGTTTTCATGACTTGTAGATTCTGTAAAAACTTTGAGAGCAACCACACTGTGAAAAGACCCGTGGATCGCCAGGAGAATGAAATAACCCGTCTCTCAGTATCCGTTCTTGGAAGTCTTGAGTGGAGGGGAGAGGGTAAGTGGCAATGGCAATTATCTTGCGGCACAGCCACCGGACATTCGGCTTTGTATAGAAGCACAGATAGCATCTCCCGTGGAGTGATCTCCTGACGAAAATATTTAGTACATGCAAATGGAGTGAGGAGGATTGCCCTTGTTAGCAGAAGATGGCATGCTACTCGAAATGTAAGAAGGTGGCCATCTACCCAGAAAGCACTGTAAGCTTGCAACAGGCACCGGAATATGGATAGGGAACCTCCAGTCCTGGGCCTCTGAAACAATGGTTCACCACTGAACGTTTTGACTCTGCAACTACAGTCTGGAACCGCGCGACCGCTACGGTCGCAGGTTCGAATCCTGCCTCGGGCATGGATGTGTGTGATGTCCTTAGGTGAGTCAGGTTTAAGTAGTTCTAAGTTCTAGGGGACTGATGACCTTAGAAGTTAAGTCCCATAGTGCTCAGAGCCATTTGAACCATTTGACTCTGCAAAAAACAAATGTTCACGCAATGTAAAACCCACCAGCACTGGCTGATGTACGTAAATTACCTCTAGAAAGAGACACCGGATGGTGACGATGCAGAGCACCTCATTGATCAAATAAAGAGGCAGAGAGAGAGATGCAACTTTTTCTATAGAGTATGTTAAGGTACCAGTTATAGGTTAACTAGCTGGAATACGTGGAGTACTGTTTTGTAAGAACATTCGGTGCTCGGAAGATCTGGAACCAATCCAACAGAAAGTCAATGAGAGATGCTGAATGTGGCAATGTGATGTTCCCTTTTAACTAACACTCGATCAGAAATCAGACTTCGACTTCATCTCCAACCTTCAAGAAACTCTTAGAGAGCCTCCGCCACTAGAGTTCTATACTGAGAGCCGCTGTCAGCTGCTAAGCCACCTGAGCTGATGCATTGGGGACTTAAAAAAATGTTGGGCTAATCTCAGCGGCTATTAGGATCATTTGTTCTGCCAATGATCGGTTCCACAGCCTCTTCAGCTACCGCCTGGAATATTATGGTGCGATTGAGCCACAACAGCGGAATAATGTTTACGGTCACTAAAGTGATTTTTAAGTAATCCTGTTACATAGGAATTCACTCAGAACAATTGCATTTTAATGTTATGAACAGGTTGATTTCATCTCTGACCCCAGATGTGAGCTATTGCCTTCTGTAGTACTACTTACTTTTAAATAAAATTATGATAGTGACTGGGCATATCTTACTAGTAATTGACTGGCTTTCACGATTATTAGTATGTTCTCTACCGATCCTCTATGTCAGTTGTGGAACGGTTTTTATAAGATTACTATTGCCAGAGATTGCCGTTTCTGTATCAACGACTTTGTTGTAAGAGAATTAATGTCATCACAGGTTGCCATTTGTTTAACAATAATTTTATTAGCATAAATCAAAGTAATAGTAATTCGTGTCTCACTTAATTGTCATAAGTTCCCCTGTTAATGATTTTGGAGGGTAATCTTGAACATTTAATCGACGTCTCCCAGGATCCAATTGCCTAGCCCGGAGTGTCAAACCAAGATGACCCTCCGCACCAGTAATGTTCCAAGATGCTACTCCAGGCGGGTGTAAAATGAATGTGCACAACGGAAAATACTGAACGTTGAAATGAAGATTTGGCCCTGTCTGACTACCCCGCTGAAGTATATCTTAGGATCTCTTAGTGGTGATATTATTTCCTACTTCTTGCTCTTTAACATATAAATTACAACACAAACATAAATGAATGATTAAGGAAACTAGTAACTACTAAATGATAAATGATGTTTCTGTTTATACATTGATTGTGGATTAAGGCTCCTTTTATATATTTCAAATGTTTATATATCGATGTCCAATGGACATAAAAAGATAAAAATGAATTTCCTAATTAATATTACTAATCAGTTGCCAAATCTGCCCATTTTAATGGCCATCTAATATAAATACCACGAGATGACTCACATCATCTACGTGCCAAACACTAGAATATACTATTTTCAAAGATGACCTGAAGGGGTGTGCAACCTATGTGGAAATAAAACTTACTTGATCGCAGCTGTTTAGCTTTATAGCCCTAACAAGCCGCAGCAATTAGCAATATCACCAAATGTACTGTGTCCGGTGCGTTGGAGGGATAGTTCTCATACACATCTGCGATGATGGAAGAATTCCAGCCACAAAATAAAAAACTCATTCAAACACTAGGGCGGCAGAAGGTGGTCCTCTGACTAGTATAATCTAATACTGTCTTCTCCTCTCTGTGTTCTACAGGCAATAAACGCCAACACCCAGCCACAAGGACGTCTCAATGTGAGTATACACAAAATAAGTTCTCTCAATCACTGAACGCTGCGTACTCAATGACGACTCCCTACCCGGAGACAAAGTCCAGAATCGTATAAGTTTGCAACAGTACAGTTCCTAACCAATCTAACTATAAAATCTTCTGAGAGCAAAGACAGCAAGTCCGTCTGTACCAACAAAAGCTGATAATGAGAGACCTTCAAACACAGGCGATCAAAACGGAGGATCCCTTTCTCTCCACCCCTGACTTCCCAGCAAAACCGAGCTCCCCTCACTTGTAACTGCAGAAGGTGAATCATATTCTCGAAACCACAGAATATTCTCCCTCTCTACAGATTCTTCCGAATGCCGACCACACATAATTTAGTCTTTTGTCGTCCAGCGCGGGAAGTTTGCGAGGAAATTCCCGTCCCCATGATTTAGGAATTCATACAATGGTACACTTCTAAGAGTAAAAATCCTCGGAAATAACCCAGCCTGCATGATTTCCGAAGTAACGATTCCTTGTTCCTCTCTGCTGCGTCCAAGATTTTCACAGTTTCCGAAGTATTACCCAGTTACCCTTCCGGCCTCGCTACAAAACGGGCCAGCCGCCACTCTATTGTGCGTCAGTGCAGTGGGCTAATTCCTGTGTTAAGGAGGACCAGCACACCTGTGCAGGCATTTCTACCCGGTGCCTGAGTTACGCCTGCCTTTTCATTTCCCCTGGCGTTCCAACCTCTGCTAGTATAGTCGTTTTGATAATAAAGACAACCCATCAAATTTCATGCAATAAGCATTAACAACTATTTACAAAGTCTACGTGAAAATATCAGCCATCTCTGAATATTCAAATATACGATTTACAACCTATCAAATGATACCTAATTCCAGTTGTAAATCACGACAAAGTATGCACTGAAGGGCCAAAGAAACTGGTAGACCTGCTAATAGCGTGTAGGGCCACTGCGAGCATGCAGAAATGCCGCAACACGGCGGGGCATGGACCCGGGTAATGTCTGAAATTGTGTTGGAGGGAATTGGCACCATAAATCCTGCAGGGCTCTCCATAAATCTGTAAGAGTACGAGGGGGTGTAGAGCTCTTCTCAACAGCATGTTGTAAGGCATCCTAGATATGCTCAATAATGTTCATGTCTAGGGGGTTTGGTGGTCAGCGGAGGTGTTTAAGCCCAGAAGAGTGTTCCTGGAGCCTCTCTGTAGCAATTCTCGGTATATGGGGCGTCCCATTGTCTCGCTGGAATTGCCCAAGTCCGTCAGAATGCACAACGGGCATGAATGGATGCAGGTGATCATACAGGATGCTTACGAAAACGTCACCGGTGAGAGTGGTATCTAGGCATATCAGGTGTCCAATCTCACTCCAACTGCTCAGGCCCCACACCATGACAGAGCCTCCAACAGCTGAGGTTGTCTCCATACCCGTACACCTCCATTTGCTCGATATAATTTGAAACGATACTTGTCCGACCAGGCAACGTGTTTCCAGTCATCAACAGTTCAATGACGGTGTTAACTGGCCCAGGCCAGGCGTAAAGTTTGTGTCGTGCTGTCACCAAGGGTACACGAGTGGGCGTTCGGCTCCGAAAGCTCATATTGATGTTTGGTTGAATGGTTTGGACGCTGACACTTGTTGATGGCCCAACTTTGAAATCTGTAGTAATTTGCGTAAGGGTTGCACTTCTGTCACATTGAACGATTCTCTTCAGTCGTCGTTAGTCCCGTTCTTGCAGGATTTTTTCCGTCCGCAGCGATGTCGGAGATCTGATACTTTACCGGATTACTGATATTCACGGTACACTCGTAAAATGGTCGTACAGGAAAATCCGCACTTCATCGCTGCCTCGGAGATGCTGTGTCCCACCGCTCGTGCGACGACGATAACATCACGTCCAAACTTACTTAAGTCTTGATAACCTGCCATTATAGAAACAGTAACCGATCTAACAACTGCGTCGGACACTTGTTGTCTTATATAAGCGTTGCCGACCACAGCGTCGTATTCTGCCTGCTTACATACACTACTGGCCATAAAAATTGCTACACCACGAAGATGACGTGCTACAGACGCGAAATTTAACCGACAGGAAGAAGATGCCGTGATATGCAAACGATTAGCTTTTCACAGCATTCACACAAGGTTGGCGCCGGTGGCGACACCTACAACGTGCTGACATGAGGAACGTTTCCAACCGATTTCTCATACACAAACAATAGTTGACCGGCGTTGGCTGGTGAAACGTTGTTGGGATGCCTCGTGTAAGGAGGAAAAATGCGTATTATCACGTTTCCGACTTTGATAAAGGTCGGATTGTAGCCTATCGAGATTGCGGTTTATCGTATCGCGACACTGCTGCTCGCGTTGGTCGAGATCCAATGACTGTTAGCAGAATATGGAATCGGTGGGTTCAGGAGGGTAATACGGAACGCCGTGCTGGATCCCAACGGCCTCGTATCACTAACAGTCGAGATGACAGGCATCCTATCCGCATGGCTGTAACGGATCGTGCAGCCACGTCTCGATCCATGAGTCAACCAATGGGGACGTTTGCAAGACAACAACTATCTGCACTAACAGTTCGACGACATTTGCAGCAGCAAGGACTATTAGCTCGGAGACCATGGCTGCGGTTATCCTTGACGCTGCATCACAGACAGGAGCGCCTGCGATGGTGTACTCAACGACAAGTCTGGGTGCACGAATGGCAAAACGTCATTGTTTCGGATGAATCCAGGTTCTGTTTACAGCATCGTGATGGTCGCATCAGTGTTTGGTGACATCGCAGTGAACGCACATTGGAGGCGTGTATTCGTCATCGCCATACTGGCGTATCACCCGGCGTGATGGTATGGGGTGCCATTCGTTACACGTCTCGGTCACCTCTTGTTCGCATTGACGGTAGAGGTGTACAAATTCCCCTTGCAGCCTGCTTGCCCCTAGCTCCTCTGCAACCATTCATGCAGGTCAGCCTGCCGCGACGTAAACACAAGAGTGCGCGTGTACTGAGGCATAGTGGGTAATGCGGCCGACTTGGGCTCCCGCGAGCCCGGGCTAACTGGATTCCCGCAGGCCAGCCAAGCTTCACGGGACCCGCTCAGCTTGCAGCGCCTGACTGTTAGGTTGCGCTGCTAAGCTACCGTGACTAGAGTTGCCAGGTAGTTAGTCCGCAGTTCATTTATCGCAACGGTGGGGGCAGCACAATGAATAGGACGAACGAACTTTAGTGAGACTGAAAAAAAATCGACAACTGGCGAATACATGCTGGTAACGACACAGAGCACAAGCGCTCATGGGAAACGTTTTTGTGTGTTTATGAGGCCGCTTCAAATAAATCGTTAGGTGTGTCTCAATGCAAACTATGTAAAAAGCTCTTAAGTACTTATTCGGGAACCTCGAGTATGTTACGACATGTGTGCAAATTTGGCAAGCAGTTCCCTCACTCCGTAAATATCTTGAAAGAGGACAAAGATTTAGTGGCCGAAAAGTGCGTCGATATGTGTGCTAAGGACCTGAGACCATTTAGCAGTACAGAGGGAGAAGGATTTCATGGTAACCCGCAAACGATGTCAAAATCTTTTGTAAGGTACTGTATTCCGTGCACTGTCCGAAATATTATGTAGACAGTGATGTTCCTCTTGATGGTCAAGCGTGAAAAATTTCTTCAAGATCGGAATAAAACTAGGTTGGTGTAGAAGTGTGTAAGTAAAGTACCCTCCGCCATGCACCATTCAGAATTTTAAGAAGACAGTGCCCTTCATCCTGCTTTGAATATCAAGTGTGCCAAATTTCCTCAAGATCGGAATAAAAACGTACATTTTGTCGAATTCCGTTAGGTAAAGTAACCTCTGCCATGCACCCTACGAAATTTCATGTAGACTGTGACCTTCCTCTTGGTTTCAAGGTGAAGTGTGCAAAATTTCATCAAGATTGTATGCAATACAAACACACCCACAATGAAAATGCACTTCAGTTTTTCTCAAATTTTATAATTTTCCGGTCGATTTTCGAAAAATTTTATTTCAAAAAAACCTTGTCCTGAGAATTACGAACACGGCCAAAAAAAAAAAAAAAAATTGCCGAATTGGTCCAGCTGTTCTCGAGTTTTACGCTTATCAACACATTTGGCAGTTCATTTTTATTTATATAGATAATAAGCCAGAAATATACGTATAAAGGAAGTATCTACAAATAAAACCCAATATTTTTTGACCTGAAAAATATATATATAATGTTATGAAACTTCCCCTTGAACAATTATACATGACTGTGCTTCAACTGACACACAATATTTTTAGCGCAACGCAATCTGACTTTCAATAATCCCTACAAAAGAATGGCCCTGACTAACAGTAACCTATACCTTTCACAAAACACTTACCTCCCAAAAATCTTCGTTACTCGAACTACTGCAATACAGCGAGCGCCACTACTGCCAGTTAAATAAAAGATTCAAACCACGGAAGGCACTAACTACTGATAGGCATAGTTATCAAATGAAAGATTTTAATAGAGAACAAACAATGTATTTACCTTAATAGTGTTGAAAACTCATAATATACATAGCAGTTCATGACATCCAGTCTTACAAATTTCAAAACTCCGCCATTTCTCTCCCCACATCCACCACTGCTGGCGGCTCACCTCCAACTGCGCAATGCTATGCGCTGTTAACATCCAGCTGCCCAACACTGCTATGGCAGACAACAATGCAAACTAGCCACAGACTGCACACAGCACAGCCAGTGATTTTCATACAGAGCGCTACGTGGCGTTACCAATAAGAAAACCTAAACAGCCTACTTACAATAATAAGCCAGAAATATACGCATAAAGGAAGTATGTACAAATAAAACCCAATATTTTTTGACCTGAAATATATATATAATGTTGGGGTTTGTCTTTTGGTGCTCATGTAAAATAAAAAGTTTTAATTAACGTTCATAATACGACAATGACCCGCGCAGACTAAACGGCTGCTTACCAGAAAGAAAGAAACGGAATTTGTTAAATGCCCAAACGATAGCTAAAACTTCTAATTCAGCAACGGAATAATTTTTTTCAGATTTTGTTAGCACTCACCTAGCAAAAGCAATGGTTTTCTGAACAGTAGTGTCATTTTCTGTGGCTTCTTGAAATAAATGGGCACCAAGACCGACTTTAGAAGAATCCGTGCTAAGGCAGAAATCTTGTGACAGATCTGGATGAGCTAGTATTGGCGCGTTAAGTAGCGCTTCTTTCAAAGAATGGAATTCCAACTGTGCTTGTTCGTCCCAGTTCCAAATAGTATTTTTTCCAGTGAGAGAACAAAGTTTTGGTGTAACTAGAATTTGCATATTCAGAAAACGAAAGTAAAAATTTACGAGGCGTAGAGAACTTTGGACTTGTTTTTTGTGGATGGAACTGGAATGGCTCTGATTGCTTCTAACTTTTCAGGATCCGGCTGAATCCCTTCAGAAGAAATAATATGTCCCAAAAACTTCACCTTTGTCCTACCGAACTCAGACTTTTCCAAGTTAACTGTAATTCCAGATTCTGCAAAAATATGTAACACGCTGTTGAGGATGCGATTACGTTGTTCCCATGAGGCTTCTGCTATCAGAATATCGTCCACATACAAGGTGATGTGACGTTTTAAGAACTCAGGTAATATGGAATTTAGACCGCGAATGAACGCTGCTGAAAAAATGTTCAAACTAAAAGGAAGTTTCCGAAACTGATAACAAACGCCGAAACAAAGGAAAACTGTGTATTTTCTACATTCTGGATGGAGTTCGATCTGATAAAAGCTGGATCTGAGATCAATAGAAGACAACACTTTTACGCCATTAAAATTTTGAAGAAGTTCTTCCATCGTTTGCGGCCTGTCTGTTTCAGGAATGATGATAGTATTGATTTGTCTCGAATCTAAGACAAGCCTGATCGATCCATTTTTCTTCTCAACAACATGTAATGGATTGTTGTATAAGCTTACTGCAGGCTCAATAATGCCCTCGTTAAGCATAGATTGTATTTCTGTTCTAACACGGTCCCTATAATGCGCCGGAATTACGTATGGTCTAACACAAAATTTAGTACGCTCACGAACACGAAATTAGTATTGAAATCCCTTGATTGTTCCTGTTTTGTGAGTAAAAACTGTGGAATGTGCTTGTAAAATCTTAAAAAGATCTTGCCTATCAGTGTCATTACAATTCTCAATTGTTCGAATTTTATTCTGAATTAACTGATTAGTATCAAATATGTCGTCGATATCATCCCTGTCAGTACTTGCAGAGTGATTGTTAGTGTCTAGTTCCGTAGAAAATTCCGAACTGTTGTCTAACAGAAGGTAAAGGCGATTAATTTCCTCGTCATGGTTTGAGAGCCAATCTTCAAATTTCAAAGCTATTGACTTACTTTCTGTCTCTAAACTTATTTCAGCATCGTGAAAGTTTAAGATTGCTTTGTATTCATTCAAAAAGTCTACTCCCAGTATAATTTCCGTCGACAATAATGGAACAATAAGAAAGTTCATAGAGAAGCTGTGGCTTTGACAAAAGAATTCTAAGTTGGTTTGTTGGCGTACATCTACACTTTTTCCAAAGATTGCACCTTGTGATTTAATCTTACGTAACGGAAGTGTGGGACAATCGTTCGATTTATTGCATTTGCTAATAGCTATTTCACTAATTACTGAAATGGGACTGCCAGAGTCCAGTACTGCCGTAAATTTTATGTCATTTACAGTAATGTGAATCACAGGATATGCAATGTTGTTATGTTTTACGTCGTGCTCCTGGAGTAAGATGTCCCTAATGTCTTCCATTTTTACGTAATTACTAGCTACGAAAGCTGCGTCGTCTGTTTCAGAAGTAAGTTTTGTGGCTGCCAGCGGTATGAGTCATTGCCAATTGTTTCTTTGTTGGCGCGCGTCGTTATTGGGATTTGGAGACCTAACGTCTACAAATTCACCTTGTCGAGAGAGCCCTGCTCTGTTTGAATCCCGCCAGTTCTGATGCAATTCAGGTCTGTCGTTACGATCATATCGTCTGTCGTCATGTCGGTAGATTCCACAGTTTCTTTCTTGTCGGTCACGTGGTGGAGAATTTCTCCCTGAATCGTAACTGCGCGCTGGACCGTTGCGTCTAAAGTTATTCTGTCTCCCTTGATAATAATTATTTTGGTTCCCATATTGTCTGTTTCTCTGATTGTCTCTGTGATAGTCACTACTGCGGAGAGGTGATCTTTCCCTGTAATTATTACTACTCTGCCAACGGTTGTCATATGGGTAGTGTCTGTTTTGGTCACGATTTGTGTTGTGAGAATAGCCTTGTCATGTCCAGTTATTATTTCTTTCATCGCGGAATTGCGACGGATGTGACCTGTAATTGTTGTGTGCCTGTTTTCGCGTTCCGCGATTGTCAGTGTCAATTTCTAATTCTTGTAAGAGTCCCTGAAAAGCTTCAATGTCGTCTTTGCAACGTCCTGCCAAAATAATATGCCGTAAATGTTCAGGTAATTTGATTAAGCAAATGTGGATGAGTTCTGAGGGGCTGTATGTGTTTGACAGGTACTGATTCTTGTGCAACATGTCTTCAAAATATTTCACAAGACTGGAAAATTCAGATTGTTCGAAATGTTTCATCATTATGATGCCATGTTTTACTCGGTCTTGTGTGGCTTGAGACCAATATGCTGAGAGGAAGGCATGGTAAAATTCTCCCTCACTGTGGCAATTGTGAATGACCGATCGCATTCTTACAGCTGGTTCATTCTCTAAACAGCCACACAAAAATTCTAATCTGTGCTCTGATGACCAGTTGGGAGGAAAACAATGAGAGAATTGATGGAGCCACGCTTGTGGATGAATGTCGTTGTCAGAATTCTTAAACATTTTAAATTTACGTGTAGTCATGAACAGCTTATAGTCAAAGTCATCATGTCGGCGAGTCGCATATCGGTCATTGTTACGTCGTTTCGGCGGTTCCATTTCAAAATTCGGTGCACCTTGCCAATTTCCTTCATAATTTCCGAAATGCGCTGCGTTATTATTTTGTGGCTGTTCCGTATTTCTATGTCCCTCTTCCCGTATTTGGGCGCGAGTGTCCTCAGAAATACGTAATTATTGTATTACCTGTGTCAGCTGATCTTGTACTTCCCGGATTTCTCTTGGGTTTTGCGTATTAATTTGATTCTGATTTTGTTTGAATTTCCTAATTTATTCACACTCTTCTGTGTCATTAAAGACTACCGGTTTTGTGTCATTCAGATTATCATCTACCTTCGTAGATAAATTATTTAGCTGATCCGAAAGTTCAACTACTTTCTCTGATAATGAACTAATTTCCTCCATGTGTCTTTCTGAACCAATTTTCAGAGTATCTACTGTGTCCTTTAAGTTTTCCTGAGATTTTGCAAGTTGCATAACTGAATCGGTAGATGCAACTGAGTCAATTTTAGCTTACAAGGTCTTATGATTTTCATGAACAATAGTTTGCAGTTCTTTTATGGCTGCTTCGTCGTTCTGTAATGCATTTTCATGCCGCGAAAAAATAGGTTGAAAAGGCTCACAAATTTGTGTTTCTACGTCATTACAGACTTTTTGACATTTCAGTTCAATGTTATGTGATTCAGTAGTTAAATCTTCACGTGTTTGTTCAAGCGTGGTGTCTAACTTCCGAAGATTTTGTTCCATTGTGTCTAACTTTTGAAGATTTTGTTCCATTGTGTCTAACTGTTGCTGTGTTTGTCTCTGGTGTTGTTCCATTGTGTCTAACTTTTGAAGCTTTTGTCCCATTTGTTGCATTAATTGTAATAATAATGTATTAGTGTCTGGAATCTGTTTCTCTATGCTTTTTGGCAGTGCATTTTCACCGGCAACATTCACATTTTGACAAGTAGAAAATGTGTATTGACTCATTTGAGAAAACGGTGAGGACCCAAAACCTAAGTCTGCAGTATTTGCAATATTGTGTTCTGTCATTTCGGGTTCCTGAGGCGAGCTGTTGCCGACCGATCAATCGATAATGGTTCCCTGTTCACTACTTGTTTCATTGTCTACACCATTATTTGCCGCCCGCTCCATTTCCCTATGCACAGTTACCAAATTACTACTTCGAATGTCTGTTAATTCACTACACAGTGGTGCTGATAAGCTACGCTCGTCGTCACTATTATTTCTCAGTTTACTTTGGAGCCTAGTGTTACGTTTTTCACACCCCATTATTGTCACAATATTTCACACGATAACACAGAAAAGCACAATTTGAAGAACAAAATAAGAAAACACATTAACATAGCATTGAAAATAATATCTCGTTAATTGCAAGCGCAGCAGCGAAATACTTGGTGCAAATCTACATGGATGCCACAACTGTTTTACTGTACAAGAATGAAAAACTACAACTACAAAGGAAATTCTCTCTACAATAAACAAAGGCAATAAACAAAGGCTGCACTAATTGCACAAACTACAAGAAAAAATCAGAAGATTCCAGTGAGGTATCCTAGGCTAAGGGTCGACATATGAAACGTCCCCTTAGAACAATTATACATGACTGTGCTTAAACTGACACAAAATATTTTTAGCGCAACGCAATCTGACTTTCAATAATCCCTACAAAAGAATGGCCCTGACTAACATTAACCTATACTTTTCACAAATCACTTATCTCCCAAAAATCTTCGTTACTCGAACTACTGCAATACAGCGAGCGCCACTACTGCCAGCTAAATAAAAGATTCAAACTACGGAAGGCACTAACTACTGATAGGCATAGTTAGCAAATGAAAGATTTTAATAGAGAACAAACAATGTATTTATCTTAATAGTGTTGAAAACTCATAATATACATAGCAGTTCATGACATCCAGTCTTACAAATTTCAAAACTCCGCAACTGCTCTTCCCACATCCACCACTGCTGGCGGCTCACCTCCAACTGCGCAATGCTACGCGCTGTTAACATCCAGCTGCCCAACACTGCTATGGCACAGAACAATGCAAACTAGCCACAGACTGCACACAGCACAGCCAGTGATTTTCATACAGAGCGCTACGTGGCGTTACCAATAAGAAAACCTAAACAGCCTACTTACAATAATAACCCAGAAATATACGCATAAAGGAAGTATGTACAAATAAAACCCAATATTTTTTGAACTGAAATATATATATAATGTTGGGGTTTGTCTTTTGGTGCTCATGTAAAATAAAAAGTTTTAATTAACGTTCATAATACGACAATGACCCGCGCAGACTAAACAGCTGCGTAGCGCAGCTCAGCAGTAATATGGGCAGGCAAGCAAGTTTCCCGCAGCCTGCCCGGGTCGGGTTCTGCTTGGCTTGGCTGGGAGTGAAGCAGCCTGCCCGTTCTGTTGACAATGCGCGTCGGCCTGCCCGCCTGGCCACCGGGCAAGCATGGGCGGGTTGAAAGCGGAACATGTACACCACTGATTGACGGCACTTTGGACAGTGGACGTTGCATTTTAGATGTGTTACGACCCGTGGCTCTACCCTTCATTCGATCCCTGCGAAACCATACATTTCAGCATGATAATGGACGACCGCATGTTGCAGGTCCTGTACGGGCCTTTCTGGGTACAGAAAATGTTCGTCTGCTGCCCTGGCCAGCACATTCTCCAGATCTCTCACCAACTGAAAATATCTGGTCAATGGTGGCCGAGCAGATGGCTGGTCACAATACGCCAGTCACTACTCTTAGAGAACTGTGGTATCGTGTTGAAGCTGCATGGGGAGCTGTACCTGTACACGCCATACAAGCTGTGTTTGACTCAATGCCGAGGCGTATCTGGGCCGTTATTACGGCCAGAGGTGGTTGTTCTGGGTACTGATTTCTCAGGATCTAATCACCCAAATTGCGTGAAAATGTAATCACATGTCAGTTCTAGTATAATATATTTGTCCAATGAATACCCGTTTATCATCTGCATTTCTTTTTGGAGTAGCAATTTTAATGGTCAGTAGTGTATGGCTGTATTTGAATACGCATGCCTAAACCAGTTTCTCTGTTGCTTCAGTGTATCTGGAAACCTATTCCGTATCTTCCTCATCCTGATTATTCATGATGTGTCACAGACCTCTACATTGCCGATTTCCAGCTGTTGCGGAGGTGAGACGCTGTCATTACGATAATGTTCATTTAATACCATAATTCCTGAGGAAACAGCAGGTCTGGAAAAGAACTGGATCCCAAGCAGCGCGCGCCTCTGTGTGCGGAGGTCGCGGAGGTGCGCGGCGGGCCGCTCGCGTGTCCAGCGTCATCCGTCAGGCACAAGCGCGCCGCGCCGCCCACAATGGAGACGGATGGGCTGCGCTGACGCGCGGCGCCAAGTGCTGATAATTAGCGCGGCCACACGTCTTCATTTGCGGCCTGCCGGCGCTCAGCTCGAATGTGGACAGCGGGCGGCTGCAGGTGGCGTTAACACGACACAGCGCGGAAGTCGACATTTACCCGACCTTCCGTCACGTCGGCCGCTCTCTCGACAAGGGCGCGTGTGTGTTCTCTGGTGGGAGGCGGGCGGGGGGCAGTGACAGTCGTTTCACCGCTGCCTGTAACTGATGACCAAAGCAACGCCTGGCTTTCAGCGTACCACCAGAGGAGGAGCATCATAAACGGAGGCACGCCACTCATCATAACACTATCTCTCCTCTCTACTAGCGATATCTTTTTTTTTTTTTTTTGGAAATGCAACAGGCTTTTAATGATCATCAGTCTCACGAGACAAGTTTTACACTCGTTGGTATTGTATAATGGAATTTCGGAGGAATGGAGATCGGGCTAGGGTTTGTGCAGACGTTTAGTTCAACTTAAGAACAACTTACTTGACATCAAAAAATTTTGAATAACACAACCGAAACCATTTATACTAAAACTACGTAATTCTACGAATCCACGCTCTTGTGGCGATATCCATTAATAAAATATTCTCGGGTTTCAAGCGGTGTCAAACGGTCAACTGCCCACGAGCTTTCAGCAGAGATCTCCTCTATCATTGTCAAGTGGTTGATTCTCGTGTGGATGCCGATGCCGTACTTACATAGCCGCACCGACGCTGGTGTCGTTACTGGCGCTCAGTCTGCACCGTATATAGTAATATTTTTGTGACGCGACCGCCACACACACTGCAATTCCCTGCTCACGGGACCTCAGACCGTACTACCCTTGAATTCGTCGTCTTTATGCATAGTGTTGTGCGATATTTTGATCTCTGTTGCTTCTTTTATTATGCTATCCCAGAAGCAGTTGGCCCGTTTAGTACTAAAAGTCTCGTTGAACGCAATTCGGTGACCGTTTTCAATTGCATTTTCCGCTCCAGCTGATTTTTCAGGATAGTATAGGCATACAGCACGGAGCATACTCCATACTTTTAACAGATTTCAAATCACGTAAAATTTACTCTTTTACATTCGTAAAGAAATACTTTTAAGTTAATCTTGATGGGGGAAACTAATTATAATACTCAACGCATGACTGATAATTCCCCTGAATGCGAACACTTACTAAACTAGCGCTTGCAGCAAACCAAACTCAAGACAAATTACCTTTCTCTTGAAATGCACCGCCTCTCTCTTTCTGTAATCATATAAGTTATCCTCTAAACTCAGTTGTACGTTATGGAACATCTCAAATCAAAATCTCTGCCGACCAAGATCTTCCCTCTGTCGTGACAACTGCTTCAGACTTCTTCGCTCGTCCGAGCTTTTCTCAGTAATACTTCAACCTCTGATAACCAAATAAAACGTATCATTTACGTGTTCGGTAGGCAAAGATGCTCAAAGTGATAAACAATACAAACAAACGGTTAAATATACCAAACAAAAATGATGTTTATTTCTGATACTTACATCTTTCATAACCATTTCACCTAATAAGCAAACCTTTCGACGTACTGAGCGACGTGACCCAATGGTTAGCACTCTGGACTCACATTCGGGAGGATGACGGTTCAAAACAGCGTCCGACCATCTTGATTTAGGTTTTCCGAGATTTCCCTAAATCGCTTCAGGCAAATGTGGAGATGGTTCCTTTAAAAGGGTACAGCCGACTTACTTCCCCATCCTTCCCTAACCCAATGGCATGATTACGCTGTTTGGTACCCTCCCCCAAAACCAACCAACCTTTCAACGTGTCCTCCGCAGTCGCCTCCTGGCGGTGCCCGTTCCACACACACCAATGACCATGGTCTCTGGTGGCGGTGAAAATTGCCGTTCATTCGATATGACACAGTATTTCCGCTGAAAAAAAATATAGAAACAATCCGAACTTACTGTACTATCAGGACGATCTGTCCGCGGTCATCGTATTGTTGTTTCATAACCTGCATAAGGCTCCGTTGGCTGGTATTATTGGACAGATATATCATTAGAATGTTACTTTCCATACCGTCAATGACACATCTCCAGCCTCTGACAAATGTCTCAGTTGTCACCACACATTACAATGGTACGCTAGCAGGGCCTGAAGCTAAGCAGTGCGAATACTGGTGGCAGGACAAGTACTCGTTGTCGTACCTTGCTGGTGAAGAGATAATATCCAAAGTAGTCCAACGTTCAGGGGTACCGTATGGGACAAGACACAGCAATCCTGCATCTCTGGTCTAGGAAATGTCCTAGTGGAGTTGGTTCGCCATTGCCTTCTTCCGACGTGTTATGTAGTGTCAAATGTGTCTCTGTGTCCTGTAAATACCTGCCGTGAGTGCTTGTGCAGTGCATTGGGTTGTTATGAATGAAAGGAAGCGAGAGGTTGGAACCCCCAAAACAATGCTTACTCTTCTCGAATAGCATCAAGGTGGCCACAGGGCTTAACATCCACATCCGATGGACGGATTACTGTTGACAGTGTCACGGGTCTCACGTCATGAGACACTGCGGAGAGGTTTGGATTTCAAATACCTAATAACGACTTAGGATTCGAGCTATGTCCCACCGTCGGGATCAGACTTGCGCTAGCGGCCTCTGCTATGGAGGCGGGTCAGTTACTAGGCAGGACAAGGACAAGCGACTTGGTGTAAAATAAAATTCTGATAGGCACATGGGATGTACGAGGATTCGGAAATAAAGAACTTAACTCAGTAAGTTATTGTAGAAACAAGAGATAAACATCAGACTCATAGCTAGAACAAGGAAGAAAGGAGACTAAAGATCTATGTGAGCACAGAATAGTTTACAGTGGAGTGTTATAAAACAGCAGAGCATCTTGCAGGATGGCTGTACACACACATGACAAATGGGAAATAAATAACCAAATATACTTACATTACTCAAAGAATAATAGCTGTGAGATTTAAAACTGACAAGGGTTACCTAAGTATCAATGTTGTTCATGCCCCAGAAAAAGCAAGAAAGACGATACAGCTGCGTTCTATTATAAATTGCAACAAACAGATGACACTGTCATGGGGAAAATTGAATGAAAGACAACTGAGCTGTGCTCAGTTTGTAATATTGAGCAAGTTAAAAGTAACTAATGTTCTCTTCCACCGAAAATCCCCCCCCTCCCCTCACCAAAAAAGGGAAAGGTTTACTCAAGGCTCACGAAGGGGTGAAGATCATAGATTACATAATGGCAAACGAAAAAATGCTGCTCAAATTTTAAGCAGTATGTGGAATTAAGCAGTATGTGGAATTAAAACAGAACATGCAGCTGCAAGACACAAAGACATACAAGAACAGATTTTTAAAACTATGGCAATTTCATTACCGTTCAATGGAAATAAGAACTGAATAAATAAAAAAGATAATGACAAAAGAATTGAGGCAGCAAAAAGTACGTTCTTCAGAAAAGTAAAGAACTTCCCAAGAAGAGATTTAGTAAAGGCTGAATATATCTGAAATGAATTGAATGTTCTCGCTCTTATTGAGGAACTAACTGACTGCAGAGGAAGGTGTAAATAACACGTGAGTAAAGAAAAAGATGAACTTATACCCAAGAGGTCCCGAAATGTAATCCGAAAAGGGACAGAAACGTAAGCTGACAAACGAAATGATGGACGGAACAGGCAGACAGAACAGGCCCATGCCAGTCCCTGTCTGTAATAATTCGACGACTGTCAGACAGAGGGTAAAAATCAACAGCTGTTGATAGGTCTACACACTTAACATGGTTGTTCCCATGAGTGGCAGGTTAGCGGACAAGCTTTATATTTGTTTGCAGGACGTTTGGTCTACAAATTGCAAAGAATCTAACAACTATTATTCCACAAAACATCCACATTGAACCAAATGAAAGCGGAAACAATACTAAAGAGTACTTGAAGAGCTTTATACATTCAGCCCTTGGTGAACATTTTGATGGGAGTGGTCTATAAATTTACAATTCCTGTTTGGTTAACGTTCATCTCACTAGACTTCGTGCAAATATGACTTCATTTTGGCGTCACATGCTGTACCCAAGATGGAAATAGCTGTTTATCGACTTTTTTGATCGTACGATTCACAACAAGTGAGGTGAACATGGCGTTAATAACATTCGCCTCAACTAGAAAAAACTGGAGTATACGCTTTCTCTTTGCCGCAGGTTGCATTAAACACGAAGTTATGTTGTTTATAAACGTGTAAATGACAACTCAGTATGGAGAGAGCGCTCTTATATGCACGTAACACCGAGTGTAACAGAACATTCGATTGATAAAGAAGACACAGAATCTTTTAGATACGGGAAAGAAATATATGGAAGTGGAAAGACGCAAACCAGCGTCCAGTAATCTTGCGTTTCGCAATTCCACATTCATAACCACTACATTATGATGACATTGTGGAATTTTAGTCTTTGTGCTGTAATTTAGGTCTCATAAAATCTTTAACTGCTGATAATTAACTAAGGAACGTTTAATTGTAATAAATCGTACCAAGAACGATGTATTTTTGTAAATCATCGATACTGTGGGTGACGTCAAAATTTCGTCAAGTGCGCACAAAATCTTGAGCTGTTATCCGTGTGAAAGAGGCTCGCATCGAATGCTGAAGAAAGTCCATAGCAGTTCCTGTGGCTGTAGATAATGCGTGTGACGTCAAAATGAGTTTTGTGTAGTGAGTCTCACCCTCCCTCGTCACGACACAAAGACTACAGTGTAACTGAAGAATGTCTACCCAGTGACTATACTTACAGATACTACCACCAAAGGTAACTAAACACTGGAAACATCTGGAAGCATCTGACTGTATCTATGAAATCTTTGTGAGAGACGTCGTGTTGATTATGCACGCATGCAAATTGACAAATCTGCGGTTACGTTAGATATTGTTCCGAAGTTGATGCTCCTGTTGTATCATTTGATAGAGTGTTTTGATATTCGACTGCGGCATCGCAGAAACATCGAATATGTGGTATGACGATATATTGTCCATGTCATGTGTGCATATTGTTTTCATTCCACGTGTTACAATCACTGCAGTGAAACTTCATATTTTGAATTCAAGGACGAATAAATGTAGAACGCACGAAAACACAGCAACTTCTGTTTAGGAAATTTGAGTCTATAAGCACTAAATTTGTCGGGATATGATGTTTCCTGCAATAGCTTTGCTTCTCGCCAATCGGTAATTCTTGCACGACTGTTGGTCATAGTAATCTCTTACTCGGTATTCTTTCCTCAAGAAGTTGCACTTCTGTAGGTTAACTTTCAAATATCGGTTATACACAAATGCAGAATTTCACAGATAAATGACGTTGATATACGGGAGTCAGACCTCCGTATTTGAAAATTACTTTTACTGTGTTTTAACCGTTCGCTCTTGTGTTCCTCCCACGCAAGCATCGAAATGGGGTTTCTTTCCTTGTCTCGCGGGAAGATAACGTAGAACGTAACATTCTACAGAAAGCTTTAATAGAGGGTTACAGCTGTCCAATTTCACGAGCTGTCTGAAAGTTTAAGAAACAGGAAACACAGCAAATTACACAGGCCCATACGAAGAAACGACGCACTGGTATTTCCGTCTAAAAAGTGATAATACGGAGAGGTCGCTCATAACAACAAATTTTAGTGATGAAAGAAAGTTCTTTGCCTCTGTGATGCTAACACAATGTCAGGCCCACAGCAACACATGTCCGCCTCTCTTATTTTTAACCAGGACACATTGGGGAAAAACCAAATTCTCTGAGCTGACAAATCACCCGGACTGTACTCTCTGGTGCCACTGTGTAGGCACGCGTGTGTGGTATAACAGCTTGTGTTCTTCCACATGTTATCACTTTTTGTACTGCCCGAGGCGTCAGCCGTAGCAGGCATACACACAACAAAGAGCAGCCATGTTGACATGTTTCCCGTATAGATGCAGCCACCCAGCGTGATGAAATGAACGGATGGTAACGTTATGAAATACAACATCTTTGTGAGATGGACCGTGTTGGCAGCTACAGTCCATTGCACAAGGCTGTGCATGACGCATTTCTTTTAGTCAGAAGTAAATGACTAATCAGGGAACCTGTAGTACTTTTAATTATGGCATCCACGGTGTAGCAGATGCTGCGAAGTGCAGTAGCATGTCGGTACTCATAATAGCCAGCTTATGATAACTATTCGAACCTGTATGTTTGCTACAGAACAGAAAAATCGGAATTTTGCGTGTTCATCTTTAGCTTTCTTTGAGGCACACCAAGGTCAGTTTTAAGTCATGATTCTGCAAAATTATTACATCTGTTTAGAGTCCCTAATACAAGCGTCCGAACATGTTGAAGACTGAGTTCCGAACTGCATATAGATTTCACAAAGCACTTCTTTAGCTCTCAAAACATGCGCGGACCTACTGTCCTCAGACGAGCTAATATACGTCATAGCCAATCCGGTACCAGTTCTAGACGGCAGAATCCTATGTCTTTTACATATGACCAATCACAGAATGCTTTCATGAGCAGTTTATTAAAAGAACAAATTTTATAAAATCCAGAAATTTCAACATATCTCCCTGTTTTAATAACTGAACTGCAGTAAAATGTTTCTTCTTTTCCCAATACCATAAACTGGCTAGTTGCATTTTACAAATTTCCCCCATGAGTATGGCTCTGAGTACTATGGGATTTAATATCTGTGGTCATTAGTCCCCTTGACTTAGAACTACTTAAAACTAAATAACCTAAGAACATCACACACATCCATGCGAGGTAGGATTCGAACCTGCGACCGTAGCAGCAGCGCGGTTCCGGACTGAAGCGCCCAGAACCGCTCGGTCACAACGGCTGGCCCCAGTGAGTATGATTCACCGTGTTTGTACTGATTAAATGCAGTTAATAAAGATAACAATAAACATTTGTTATGTTACTTTGTATCGATATCATAATTCACACTAATAGTTAAACATATTAAATCAATAATAACAGAAGCAGTAATACTTTTAGAAGATACATTTTTGTTTCCAAAATGTACTGTCTTGGCTACGTATGATTGAGTCCGTAAGATGCTGGCCCCTTTCGTCCACAGCCGTAACTACAGGAACTGCTACATCGTAAGAGCACATCTGTCGTGCTGGAACGTAACTCACGTATGAAGCTATCCGCTCACTGAGCTCGGTGGACACAGGGGATTTTCAATAGGCGCGACTGCGCAACAGCTGCCACGAAGGTACATTCTCGTGCGCACACAGCGACAGGAAAATCGCAACTACTCTCAGTACCGCCATGGATTTAATCGAAACGGCTAGTTTGGTGGCGCTTCTACTACGAAGAAAAGCTAGAAAACAGAGAAGATACTGCTTCTGCTGAAAGGCCACATTTACGCAGTTACCTGAAGAATTACAAAATCACCCAAATAGTTTCAATGCTATCGAATGAGCGTAAATAATTTTGTCGCAGTGGTTCAAGCAATAGGACAGAAATAACAAAAGAAGACACATCATGGAGGAAGTCTGTATCCCCTGAGGATCGCTTGTCAATGACCTTCAGCTAAGCGAAGCGCACATCATTTCATTCAACAGTTCCGTTTTTATTGCCTTTTTACATTATTGAAGAAAATTAATATTAAGAAAATCACTGCTACAAGTCGAAACTGGAAATTGTTTCCTGTGAGAACTGCAAAACCAAACTGCGCATAGTAGTTTCTGACTTCTTGTAGCAATTGTCAGCAGGGGGCACAGGAGCACAGTTTATGGAGATTCCATTTCATTTAGGAAATTTGTCGAATACGGCTGAACGAAATAATTTGCAGGAGAATAAGTTGCTTTAGTGGTGTTACTATGATGCATGTTCGGATGCTGTGTAAGCTGATAATATGTGGCATTTCTCATCACGTTTCGTATTTCTACTTCCGCATAATATTTTTGTTCTTCGTTTAACTTCGCCAGCATGGGGATAATCATTTAGGCAAAATTTTGTCCTCCTTAATTTCTTCCATTTCTCTTTTAATATATTTTAGAGTGATTCCTCGTATCAAGCAACCCTCTTAGCTTCTCTTTTAGTAGAACGTCTTGGGTAAATACAGACTACTCTGACGTGACGTGTTTCCGTGTCAAGTCAGGCACCCTGGGACCACGTCAGACATGAAGAGGTTGCCTGACGTATAGCAACATGAAACAACTACTTCGTGTGCTTTCCATTTCCCGACAGTTTGTTCTCAACCTGCAATCATAAATGAACTCCGTGTTTTTGATGTGCTGGAAGGAGAAGATAAAGAAGAAATGGCTGTTCTGTGTATTGTATCCGTTTGCTCGTCTAGAGAATGGGTGCATCCTATCAATATCGGGTGAGACGGATTCGGGGAGTTCCAAAATTTAATACCCCAATTAATAGAAGATGAATAGCGGCTTAAATGGTAGTACAGAATTATAATAACCGAATTATACCGTCTCCTGAGGTTGGCTTGTCCGATGATAGAGAAACGCACCACTCACCTCAGGGAAAGCATTCCAGCTGAAATACGACTTGCAGTTTGCTTCAGGTAAGTGCTAACACATTATTTTATTATATATCCGGGAGGCAAAAAATTATCACAGTGACATTATAGAATTTCTGCTGACGTTATTTTCACAAAGTGCGTTTTGTTATACACCAGTGGCCGCGCGGAGTGGTCGCGCGGTTTGAGACGCCATTCATGGATTATGCGGCCCCTCCCACCGGAGGTTCGAGTCCTCCCTCGGGCATGGGTGTGTGTGTTGTTCTTCGCATAAGTTAGTTTAACTAGTGTGTAAGTCTAGGGACCGATGATCTGAGCAGTTTGGTCTCTTAGGAATTCACACACACATTTTTATACATCAGAAAAGAAATTACAAATTAGCAAAGTTTTCTTGCTGTTTCTCTTACCAAGCGTAGGAAAACGTTGAGTCCCTTGAGGAGTCCAAGCTGGGTTCAGATTGCTGAGGAGATGGTGTTGAGGAGGATTGATGGTATGAGGATGGATTTATATGAAGAGTATTGTGGTAACCGGGTTCACCTGAAATTATCTCCCACGTGCCGCTTTCAACGCTGCCCCCAGAACGGTGTTGCTCACTTCCATCTTCACTCTGATTTGCCCATCAGGACGCAATTTTATCACATTTTACCCCATGCTGAGGAAAAAAAAGTTCGCATTCATCGTCCATATTGTTACCCGATGCAGTGGGTGCACTTTGAAGACGTACTTGGGAGTGCAAGCGTTCGTTGTCTTTATAATTCTAACGATTTCTTGTACGGATGACAACAAACGTTATTTTCCATCTTAAGGCCTTATGGGATTCACTGAAGGTTGAGTAAAATTTGCTGGAGAATCTGATATACTGGCCGTGGGACTGTCTATGACGTCCGCCATTGTGGGGATTGCACTTTGGAATAGGTCGTTTCTTGGTGGTTTGAATAGGGAACTTTCTGATGAAACCACTTGTGAGTCTGTTTCATCAATCGGACATCAGCCAATCTCTTCCCGTGTTCCATAATAATCTTCATTATTCGGGCTGTCTTCGGCATCTTCTCGAGTCTTTTTGTTACGAGAGTTGGATTCGAAAAAAGCCAATTCATCTTCAAATTTCTATTTGCTCAAACTCTTTGCTGCCTGACCTGATTTTGTGTCTATACGGTGTTTAGCCTGGATGTACGCATTCCGTAGTTTTTTCCAGTTGTCTTTACATTCATTTCCTAGAACAGAGAAATTAGGGCAGAAATCTAGGTTAGTTTTTGTTATCTACTAGTTTTTATTCTCCTTTGGCGCCCAAAGACAGTAATAGGTCGCCTAGTTGGAAAAGGACGATGTAAAGAGCAGCACCTCAATAATTGGGCTTCTTTTCGCCGTTCACTGGTACATGGCAAGTAGAAATTCCTACAGAACATTGGGTTTTTCTTTTCGGATTGGCTTTTCAACTATTGGAGAAATAGTTAAAGAGTGTAATTTGAAAAATTCTACAACCAGTTTACGTGCCAAAACCAAACAAAGACGAATGGAAACATATCGCCAAGGATTATGATGAGAAGGGGAATTATCTACACTGCATAGGAACTTTGGACAGCAAGCATGTTCAAGTTCTAGCTGGTGCTGGTTCATTGTACTATAAATACAAAGGCACATATTCCAGTGTTTTATTGGCTTTGGTAGATGCAAATTACAAGTTCACGCTTGTTGACGTTGGAGCTTACGACAAAAGTAGTGATGGAGGAACTTTCGAGGAATCTGAGATGGGGGAAAGATTTGAAAGCAACAAATACGCCGTTCCACAAGACAAAAGAGTTACTACCAGGAATGGAGAAGTTTCCTTATGTAACTGTTGCAGATGAAGCCTTCCCTCTTAATACCTATTTGAGGCGTCCATACAACAGAGCAGCCATTATAGGTGACGAAGAGAAAGTATACAACTACCGCCATTTAAGTTCTCGACGGACTGTAAAAAATGCGTTCGGAACTCTATCCGAGCGCTGGAGAATATTTCTAAACCTATTGAAAATAAACCAGAAGCTGCTGATATAATATTTTTAGCTTCCACCTGTCTACACAACATGCTTCGGAATACATCAGCCAGTGTATCCCCTTTCGAGGAACTAATTCGAATGGAAAGTGAACACATTCATGGTGTAGCCAACCTCGAACCCATTCGTATCAATTTCGTGCAAGAAGCGGTCTTCACCAGAGGTAAGTTCAAGAAGTACTCCGTTTCTGATTGTGGTTCAGCAAGTTGTCCTTGGCAATGGCACTCCGTTCGAAAGGATAGAGCTGCTCCGTAACGCGTCCAGTATTATTTATTTAATAGGCGTATTCTTTATAACCGATCGTTTTAAGTTCAATTTCAGTTTCAATTTTGTGTGTTATTTTTAGTTATAAATTCCTGTAACCTAATTTATACAATAAACATTTGTTATTTTCATATCTGGTTTTATTTGATATTGAATGATACTTTTTCTTATCAAAAATGGCTCTGTGCACTATGGGACTCAACTGCTCAGGTCATTAGTCCCCTAGTACTTAGAACTAGTTAAACCTAACGAACCTAAGGACATCACAAACATCCATGCCCGAGGCAGGATTCGAACCTGCGACGTAGCGGTCTTGCGGTTCCAGACTGCAGCGCCGTTAACCGCACGGCCACTTCGGCCGGCTTTTCTTATCAATATCAAATATAGCGCCTATTGAACTACCATAAATTGTGGAAAAAAGCACAAACTAATAAAATAATTGGAACAATAACTGTTTTCACTAACATGGAATGCTGCATTTTTTTTTTTTTTTTCGTGTTCCGTCCCAAGCCTCTTTCCTGGAATGCTAGTTACGATATTCCCGGTTTGTAGGGCCATACAGCACTTGATTTGACCGAACGTACTGAATCAGCATCTTCTCCATCTTCAAATAACTCGAAAAGGTACAGGAGAAACCACTTGACGCTTCTGATGCCTTCCCCCTGCTGACGAAAAATCTAGATCTTTTTGATATTTGCCCACGCATCATAAGGCGTGTTGCGTCATATTGCATCATCCAACGTCATGTAAGCTCAATATAAATGTATGCGCACAAAACCCTGTTTTGTATTTTTATATTACATGCATTATGACGTGAGCCCACGTGTTCCCACGTCACGTCAGAGTAGTCTGTATTCACCTTTACTTCTGTGGTCTGTGCTGAGTCGTCGTTGTCTTTTGAAGACAACCGGAAGAGGGGAAGATGTGGGGGTGGAGGGGGGCGGCAACATCTTTCCTTGTTTCCCCTGCTATTCGGTAGAATTTCTATGTTGCTCGTGGTCAGTGTGTCTTCCATTTGAGGAAGCAGGAATAACATTGCGCTGAAGTACAGATATTTTCTCTGTTTTCTTGCAGCCTCGTCAGTCGGAAATTTTTCTGTGATGCCAGTTCTCTCACTAAACAGTCCTGATTCTTCCAACTTTTGAATTTCTTTATCTGTCACGAGTGAAATTAACAGTGTTTATACTTTTTTGCAAGTAGTAAGTCTAATATTAATATGAATAAATGTTAACGCTGTTACTGAATTCCAGATACCTTGCAACTAGAAATATCTTTACCTCATTACACTACGAATATCTGCTAGGAGCCGCTACAGTCAAATTGTGAAGGATGGATGCGAGCAGTTGTGGAAATGTCAACTGCCTCGTCATACAGCTGAGAAAACTCAAGATGACTGGATGATCATTGCCAAACAGTTTTTAAACAGAGATGACTTTCCAAACTGCCTTGGTGCTGTGCACAGAAAACATGTAAGACTTAAGAAATCTGCTAACAGTGGCTCAGAGTTTTACTACCACAAGAATTGTTTCCGACTATACTGTTAGGTATATTGGACTACCGCGGCTATGATGGACGTGGGCTCATATGATGGCGGTGGAGACTCTAGTGTACGTATTCAATCCCACTTCTATCAAAGACTGAAAGCTGATCAATTAAACATACCAATGCCTCAAAAAATTACCTCTCGACGAGGAAGAAAGAATTCAGCTTTTAATTTTGTACGAGATGAAGCTTTTTCACTCTGTTTACATATTTTGCGGCCTTATTCTATGAGAAACCTGCCAATAAAACAGCGCCTCGTAATCACGTAAGATATCCCAGACCAAGAATGTTCTGTTCTGTGTAAATGACAACTAACTTTTCAACAATGACAAATCTTATTACTAGAATCAATACATAACACAGCATTGCCAACACAATCAACAGTGATTAGAAACATCAGAACTGCAGGAGCTACGTTGTTTATAAAATTAACACATTACTGAAACCTACAGTTATGAATAAAGGGATGTAAGGCGAAAGGTTAGGCCCCATGTACTAGTACCATCATGTGTCATTTCCTGTTATTACCTTATTGATATAAACACCTCTGAACGACGTAAGCCTTTGGCAATCACAATTTCAGTTAATTATGACACAGACTGAGTAAGAAATCAGTTCTCAATAATACCTGTATGGCAATAAAACAGGTAGCCCTTGATTAATAAGAGTTTCAGCTAATCCAAAATATGAAATAGCTCTTAATTTGATTTAAAGGGAACAGACAGGCCTTCAATAATAACAGCTTCAATTAAGTAAAATTACCAAATAGAAAACAGGCAGGCCTTCAATAATAACTCAGTTAACTAAAATTACCATATATAAAACAGCCAGGTCTTCTTTAATAACGGCTCCAGCTAAGTAATATTACCAAATAGAAAGCAGTCAGGCCTCCAATGATAACTTTAGTTAAGAAAAATTACCAAATGCAGGCCTTCTGTGATAACAGCTTCAGTTAAGCGTAGTTACCAAACGCAAAACAGGCCTATAAGTATCAATAATAAAATAACAAATGAGGTGTCAAAATCTAAAACCTAACTGAAGTTCATGTACCGAAGCCGAAACTTGCCGCTTCCATAGGTGGTCCTGGATTCAGCACAGCGGAACTGGCTTCAGCTCTCTCATCGGTGTGCCACGTCCCAGAGCTGACTCGTCAATCTATGCGCGAAGACGGCACCCGAACTCAGGCACGGATTCTAATTGGCCCACAAATGTGCCCAGCAACCACTCGCTGGACTCTGTGCCCAAGACACTTGCGCAAGTGCTCGCCTTATTCCTGACGGACCTCTCACACCGTCCTCCTCGCTCCGTTACAGCACCCCATTTCGCCACGCCCCAACACGCCCCGTCCCCATCAACAACCTCGAGCAAAGATCTTTGTGGCCTCAGATGAGAGGGACATCACAGGACACATCGAGCTACTGGCGCCAGGAATTCGAAAGACGACGTCAGCGACCCCGCCACAGCTCACTTAGGAGACATTAAAAATATACACAGGTAATTGGAAATTACATCGTTTCTATGCAGAACGCTGCGGCTACACTTAAAGAAGGCATGGACATAAATAACTCATTTCGCATACAATATGAAGTGGTTTCTAAAACCGTTTCACATGTCCGGTGGATACGCTTTATGTGTCTTTAATGAAGTGGTTTCTGTTGCCTTCTGCATGATTATTGATGATCACTGATTATTTCGCCTTTTTAGGAGCATTTCGATCACCCAAATAGGAAGAGAGTGCCCTGAACTTCTACCCGTTCCTCCGCCCACTTAGACAAGACCGTTGGCAGAATGATGGTGACTTCTTACGCCGGAATCTGCGGCCTTCATTGCCGATCATTTCGATTCAGCATTTAAGCAGCTGCTGCGTCCGAACCTGTGACCGAGGACGTTCTGATTACTATTAAGAAATGTGGTGCACGAAACATACAGTACACTACAGAGTTTCACATTGACTAACTTGTCCCAGTTTCTGTTTGCAAATCATTCTCCAGATAGCCAATCACCCATTAACAACCATTCACATTCTTGGAGTTGCTTATTGGAGGCATCCTGCCATGGGGTAGTACATCTGCAACTGTTCAGTGTTGAGGGAACTGGATATTTTTTTTTTATTTCAGCCGTCGCAGTTGCATTTATATAAAATACAGCTGTAGTGGTTACAGGTTTAGCCTGACACGCCCATTTTCAAACCCCACATTACATACAATTATACATACAATTACATTACATTACAATTATACATACAATATGGTGGCAAAAGACACCGCTGAGTACACAGCGAGCAACAAGGATCCTCACTGACTTTAGACTCTGCGTCCGTTGCTACTGACTGAAGCAACAAAACTGACGGAAGAAATAAAAACATTATCCAATTGCCTCATTTCTTGGAGTCTTGCCATGAACAGCATGCTGAAAACCCTAACTGGTGCGAGCCGAGTGTGGGAGCTGGGGTTGCATTTCAAAGTTACTATTGTACGTTTTTCTTGAAAACGTTTTTCTGGAAAACTACGGCTTCTAGCAAAAATGTACCCCAGTACAAAACGTAACTGTATTAATTTTCCTGCTGAAAAGGTCCTGCTCGTTTCTTCTGTAGGAGTAATATGGTTCAAATGGCTCTGAGCACTATGGGACTTAACTTCTGAGGTCATCAGTCCCCTAGAACTTAGAACTACTTAAAACTGACTAACCTAAGGCCATCAGACACATCCAAGCCCGAGGCAGGGTTCGAACCTGCGACCGTAGCGGTTGCGCGGTTCCAGACTGTAGCGCCTAGAACCGCTCGGCCACTCCGGCCGACTAGGAGTAATAGTCTGCGCGGAGTGGTGGTTTTTTGAAGGCCACATTTAACCTTGCGGGTTGCATAAGTCGACAGCGGTAGGGGGAGGTGTTTCACCCGTATATGTGTCCAGCGTCACGTGAAACAAGGAAGAGATGTTATAAGTTACGTTTTACAGGTTTCCTACAGTAACTGTGAAAGGTAGCGGAACTGTGAAATAAAGGGAGACGGTGCTTACCGTTAAACGTTGAGTGACATACTCGTAGAGTGAAAAACCCCACTACGTGTTTTCTCCAAATTCTGTAAGACACATGATGTTATTGTAATTACTTTTCACGTAAAGTTCAACACCAAAGTAAAAAGTGTATATGTTATGTTGTGTCAGTGTTCTGTCGACATCTACCAGCAAGTAAGCAGTGCTGCACCTCACGAAGCGCCGGCGAGCACGCACGTGGGGCCGGAACGAATTGCCGACGTCTGGGGCAGCCAGTCCAGGAAGTGGTGGTGGTGCGTTTTTCTGCGGCTCCGCAGGGTGCGTGTTAGCACGTCGTTCAGTCCGCGAGCACGTCCGAACGGAAACAATGACAAGCACTCTCTTCGACTCGAACGCCCGGAGCATTTCACGGGTCCTGTGCTGTGGTATTAACGAGCAAGAAGAACTTTGGCCAGAACAACTGCAGCTAACGGAAGTTCATGAGGCAGCTAGAAAACAGTACGCGCTGAAACAGATACACTAGTTCCATGATACCTCAGCTCGTCTGCTCCTCTTTGCTGAGAGCTACGTTTCTCTTCTTTTGTACTCTATGAAACAAGGTCATGAAATGCTAAAGTAAGCAAGACATATTATAATCAATTACCGTTGTTGTAATCATCAACCTATTGCAAAGAGTTAAGCCCTCTTTTTTCTGCAAAAGCGTAACTGATATTCAGAAAATTCAATTTTCTTATGTTGTTCCTATTTATCTCATATTTTAATAAACCATTATATAGTTGCCAAACAAAACTTTTTCTCACATAAACTGCCTTTAAAGTCATCTAGATTCAAAGGCTGTTCAATACTACTGGAAGTAATCACTGGTAAAGCTGATAAATGCATTCGACGTGAGCATATTATTATCGCCAACTAGCGCGATTTTCAAAAAAGTTACTAAATTTCATTGCTCATTATGACGTTCCGTGCCGGCCGCTCTGGCCGAGCGGTTCTAGGCGCTTCAGTCCGGAACCGCGCTACTGCTACAGTCGCAGGTTCGAATCCTGCCTCTGGCATGGATGTGTGTGATGTCCTTAGGTTAGTTAGGTTTAAGTAGTTCTAAGTTCTAGGGGACTGATGACAGATGTTAAGCCCCATAGCGCTTAGAGCCATTGGAACTATGGCCTTCCAGAAATAAACTTCAAAGGACTATAAGAACAGAAAAACTTGAAGATTACGAATGAGTCTTAAAATGATGTAATATAACAGTTTTATAATAACGTTTTATCACCTGTATATCAATTGAATGCCTGTTTATCAGAGACAATACTCAGATGCAGTGATATTCTATGCGCTGTGAAATCTATTATGCTTCGCTACATTCAACTGTTACTTTTTAGCATGGAGAGAATCTGTTGGGACAAAGAATCTGTATTGCTACAGAACATATATTGCTAAAGTACTACGGTTGGGTAATTAAATTTGAATAAACGTTCATCATCAGCTGTTACAGTGACGGCTTTGATATACTGGCGAGTACTTACTTTAATTAGATGTACGTTAAGCTGTTCCGAGGCGGACTCCGACCGCAATGCACCTACAGACACACGGCCAAGAAGACCTCAAACCTCGCACAAAATCGGTCCACTCGATGTCATGGTGCGCTTAGCTCTAGCTCAACCAAACCAGCAGATATTTCTACGCTACTTAAACATAACAAGAAGATCACTCAGAGACACAAAAGTACTTTTCCCGTTCACCACAACTGCAACATTACCCATTTGAAGGCATTTCTACTACACATTTAAGAACAGGGACGGAGGATAATAAAGTTAGTGTAGCCATTTACATCAAGGAACAGAAGTATTAAGTGGTAGGAATTAATCAAAAGAAAGGTGTAACTGAAAAATGATTCAGAAGCATATTAAGATTAATAATTACGGGTAGTGACTGACTGTCTCCATAGAAGGAATGAACGACAATAAATTAAGTTGTATTAACAGGTATTTATTTATTATTTGATAAACATCTTCATACCTATGTAAGTCATACCTACAAATGAGAAAGAAATATCAAGATATTTTCGAAATACCTATCCAACTGTGAAAAGTTTCAGACACTGACAGGATCATTGTGTATGACGTATGTAACATGTCACATTTGTAAGCACCTTAGCATGTGACATAAATTTAAACTTTATGTACAGAACTGCCCCATAGAAAAAGCTCTTAACAGACAGATGAATAAAAAAATTCTAAAAAAATTTGTTTCATGTGATATAATTACAAATTAGCAATTTCCTATTCTTTTTCTTTATTTGTACCGTGAATTCTCTCTTCTTGCAAATTTCACGATTGTAACTCAACGGGAAGCACTCTTGTGGTTTTGTGAGTGAGTTCTAGAGTTTCAAAATATGTGACATAAATGGCCGTATCTTCTGAATGCGTTGCCTTCGGAGCTTACAATTTTCACACTTCCGAAGGACCGTAGACCTTAATATGTGACGTAAACTTAAACGCGATATGTCTACCCGTTCCTGAAAAAAGGGTTCTCTACAGTCGTAGAGACAGGCAGACTGGGAACGAAGCGATCCTATAAGAATTCCGTTTTTATTGATTTTGGTACGGCACCCAAAAAATGATAAAACATACGAATTGTAAAATAAAGTTAATATATGTTGTCGCATGTTGTCAACGCATCACGCATGTAAAGAGTGGAGTTGTAACTGTGAACTCAACCTTCCACATGATTAATACACTTGGGTTTACAAGTTTACGCAAGTGGTTTCACTGTTTTAACTTACATCTGCTAATATGTATTTTACGAATGGCTCACTTTTAAAGCTTGTAAATCCTTACGTTAAATACGTTACGCATATTATCGTATTGTAACTTTTCTTTATATGTCTTTTAGCAGTGAAGATGGCCACACAGTGATCGAAATGTGGGTATGCGATAAAGATTGTTTGCAGCTTATTTCTGTACCCTTTACCACTTGAAATAATATAGTCTCTTGGCACAATTGCTTCCCCTTGGAATAAAGCAAGATTGAACTATACTGCAGCACTAAACGTCGAAGTCAAAACAGAAGAGGAACAAATAAATAAGGCATCATCTGTGAATACCTTTGTGGCGTCGGCGTCTCCTTAGAGCTGACACGACTCAGTGGTGATGGTTGTCCCAGCCGGTGTGACGTGGAACGGCGTCCGTAGCTCACGACAACGCCACCCCGTAACTAGTTGAAAAACACAAACTCCTCTCCTGGTTTGGTGATATTTCAGATACCGTCTTTCGTGATTAATGTCAATATTTCCATAGAGCAGCGCTTCAGAATGTGTAAGCCGCTCTTGCTTCTTCACTGATAAACACTGCAATTGCACCACTCGATGACGCGATGACTCCCTTGACCTGAAATGATGGCCAACAGTTTTCTTTTGTTCTGAGTCCGCGACAGACTTTCAGCTTGCGCGATTTGGCTAACTGTAGTTCTTCTTTTTATTAGATAATGGCTGTAGAATATTAACAATATAGAGTCTTGAATCTTCAATCCATCACCCAAGTCGTGGTCACATTATGGAATTGCGAGGATGTTAAGTTGATGCATTGTTATTCCGTCGTCAAGTCGTCGCTACGTAGCGTGTTCAATAACTACAAGAAGTAATTCCAGAGATAACACATACTTAAGCAATGTTCAAAACGCATCGTAATCTTGGGACAAATCGATGACTGTTCACTGTTAAATAATCATGAATTCACTTTTCACTTCATAATATTCTAGTAGTCAATTAATTTTCACTAATACACATGAGAATGTCTATTCAATTATGTAGGTGACACGAAGAATTAAAGTTTGAATCCAGTTTTATTGTTCTTTCTAATTAATTGTCCCTACACTGAGCACGCACTCCGATTTCTCACTTAGGGAATTGCTTCCGTAGGCATCAGTAATCCTGTCGTTGACGACAACTTCTCACAACTCGGCGCAATTGTACGTTCTTCGTGTTTGCGATTGCCTGTTACCTACTCGAGACTAATAATTGTTTTTCTGTCGGCGATCTTTCCTTTTCAGTGTCCTTGAATGTTGTTGCTTATTCAGTATCATGTAGGCTACGTCCCATCACAAATCTCACACGATTTAATTTCGTCGCGGATCTCAGTATCCCGTACTCTTGCTAACGGTAAAGATGACTTTGCTTTAGTATGACTTCCGAATAGTCCTTCAGTCTATATCGCAATACTTTCAAACTTACGATTAGCTTAAAACAACCTAGTAGCGCTTACATGCATCCTACTACCGCAATAGTACTAGAAAGCGACTAGATAGCAACTGAAGCAAACATTTCCATTTCCGAGTTACATTGTAGTCACATCGAACTTTCTTTTCAATGCCGCTACAACGCTCTTCGATGGTAAATGTTACCTTTGGCCAATTTACCATCTGGGCTTTAACCTTCGTTATTAATTATTTTGCAATTCTTTCTTTGATGTTTTTGTTGCGTATCCTTTCATATTCTTTCATTCAGTCTCTGTTTCATGATAAATATTATTATTCACATGACATTCCTGTTGATCAGATTATCACAAGTGTAAATTTTGTCGTCAGTAGCTGCCGTCACTGTCAGGTTGGCTAATTTTCCCACTTCTTTTACAACAAAGGGTTGTTTATTTGGGTTTCTCTAATTGGGGTGTTATCCCTCTCTCGGCTTCCAGCACCAGTCTGCAACCGCCTCACGACCCGCCCCAGCTGTCGTCTGTCTCCATCTGTTTCTGCTGGGTGACACTCACCAGGGGTACATCTTGCCAGCTGATGACACTGGGTAGTCATGCGTACGTCATGCGTGATGTTTACACTAGTCACAAAATATTCTAATGGCCTAGGGGAGGTGTCGATCAATTCAGTAAGATATCTGGTCAAAAAAAAAAAAAAGACTCTGAGCACTATGGGACTTAACTACTGTGGTCATCAGTCGCCTAGAACTTAGAACTACTTAAACCTAACTAACCTAAGGATATCACACACATCCATGCCTGAGGCAGGATTCGAACCTGCGACCGTAGGATATCTGGTCAATTGTCGTACACTGAATCACGTGCTGCCAGGTATTCGACACTTCACTTGAAGGTTACACGATCTGTTTCAGGAAATAATGCCCGTAATTGAAATAACAAACTATACTATACTATATGTGATACCTATACATACGAAATACCACAACATCTCTCTTACAGTATTGCGTTTAGCAAAGAAAACCAGTTTTATTGACAAGCCATATTTGAAACCGACAGCCATATTTGAAATACGAAAATATCCAAAACCTGTCGAGTGCGAAACAATTAAAATAACAATATCAGCCAGTCAAGTCAGAAAATGACCGATATTTGTAAAGCGATTGCAGAACCAGCTAAACCCACCAAAATTGTTACAGGATATTAATGAAACGTAAATTACAGAAAGGAAATACCTTTTTCAAGAATTCATAGTCCATCAGAAGGCTTAGGAAACTGAATATTCGTTATGCACTTCAAATCTTGTCAGCCATGCTGGACTTCGATAACGAAGTACGGGACACTTTAATTTCGTCGTAATTCACAATTTGAATACCCGCTGAGATATATTCTTATTAATAGCAGAATTATACTTCGATTTTTCTCTATTGTTAAAATAAAGAACACTTAAAACATGTGTCCAGAATAAAATAGACATGTATACTTTTCGAGCGTGTTTTCAAACTAACTGCCTTGCTCAAATTACGCCTATTATTAAAGGCCGAAACTAAAATACATATCGGCCACTATAGAAATGTAGAACTTGTTCATGAAAATCAATAGCATCTGATCTGTTTCTGTCTAAAATATTATTTTGTATTTATTGTCTGTGTAAGCAGCAGAAAATGTTACTACTAAATTGGTACTTGAGGTAGGTCAGCATTTTAAGCTATGGGACACTGACTTAGTTTTCTCGTACTGTATTGAGGAGTCGCGTCTGTAAAGCCCTTCTCTGTATTACAGTATTACGCAATAGTAACTTCTATTGTGAAATATAATGTTACACTGTGTGCGAGTTAACCTACCAGTGAAATTAATGGATCACCGCAACGGTATTACACGGCCAGCGTTTTTATCTGAAACAGAGTAGTATCTATTTATACTAAAACCGCACGGAATGGAAAAAGTTAATGGAGAGGTGAACAATGCAACAGCAACAGCGAGAAAATAGTCGGTGACACAAGGTATGTATAGTTTTATGAAAGTGTTCGGTATTCTTCGTAATGAGAGAACTTAATGTCGTTCCAAGATGGAAACACATGATTTAACTGCGACTGTAATCCTCTTAGAATAGTTTCAGTTTCTGAACGGTGCATTCTTCTAATTAGACTGCTAGATACTCGAGGAACTGAACTCAGGGTTAATTTATGTGTTACTTTACGGATAAAAAGTTTAATTCCTTGTCACTGAGTGAAATGAAATGGGACCTCGAAGGTTTCGGCAAATATGGCCACCTCACGATTCAATATGACGAATAATTCACATCAAAATGATCCTCCTTGAAACAAAGCAAATATTACCATCTCCATTTACCGTTAAATCCTCCTCCTCCCTCCTTTATCCATATCCAAAGCAAACCAAATGTCGCATTCCATTTCACGATCCGATTTCTAACCCTTCGACAACAGCCTTCATAACCATAAAATGTGCAGCGTTAAAAAATGAACAGATAAATATAAAATTTAAGGGGATAGCCCTGTTTACGAATTTCAAAAAATCGATTTTATTCTTAGTATGTTCTCTGGGATGTCTATTTTATTGCAGTGTCCATGCCATGTTCGCCAGAAAACCTGTTATCGAGCTCCCATGCATTTTGTGAAAAAGTGCCTCCGAAAACCACTCACAACGAGAAAAAATTTGTCAACATTGCGGCCAGTGTGGCAGTGTATAATTTGAACGACTGCCTAACAGGCACTACGGAAATTACGAAATTGCTCTGACTTCAGGTTTGACCGGCTTGTTACAACTTTTGCACAAAAGCAGAAGAAAATCAAACCGAGCGTGCAGTGCAGCACATGACAGAAGCCACCAAAGAGGCCCGCAGGACCACTGTCACCACAAAGTAGATGGAGCAGAACCTTCTTTTGGATATGGAAGGATTACATTATAGTTCAGGAATCGCCGACTGGAGGTTCGTATAATTTAACTAAAAAGATATTAACCCAAGACCTTAAACACGTTTTTCTCTATAATGAATCATCATCCTCTGACATTACCTTTTTTTATTTATAGAGATAGCCGATACCACGTATACTATCCATTCTTGCATAGTTAAAATTATCTCACCTGTTTCACTGAAAGAATATGATTTTATATAGGATGTATTATATTTCACGCAAAAATGTATTAAAAAAAGGAATTAATGCGTTAAAAATCCATATGTTCTAACAGTTGAAATTATAATAACTGAAATTACAAAAATTTCTGGCATGCTTAAAATTCGTATTATTAATTGCGCAATCTAACGCTAATTATTAAATTTGTTTCTGGATTTATTTATGAAATAACGATATCATCTGGTAAAGATTCTTCTCCTGTCGAGAAAGATTGTAAACTGTTTGGCTTTGTAAACTCTTTGGAATTGTGAGAAGTGCAGATTGTAAATAGATGTGGGCATGTCTCAAATGGACGTAGACGTTTTTATAAGATTGTCACCAACAATGTAGTTATTGGTTTTTTGTATGTGGAAATTATAAAGCCGACGTGATTTAGAAGAATGGGATGAAATACAAAGATATTCATAGCAACAGGCAACTCTTCCTCAGTTATTTCGTCTTCAACAACCCGCAATGTCAAATCAAAATTTTCAGCAGCAATAGTGTACTCCCAGACAAAACAAGATTTTGAGCCAGCAACAATAACAACAAAGAGATAATGAAGATAAGTAAAAATGTTCTTCTTTTGTAATCTTACTCCTCTCGAAGTCTTCAAAATTGGTCCAGAGAATGAGAACTTCAATGGTGATATGGGAGGGTAAGATTACATCTTGAAATCATATATTTCAGACTGGCGAGAAACATAACTATAGAATGGTACATACGGTTTTGATCGGAATTTGATGCCGGCGTTCAAAACTGAATTTCCTCTCAGCACTCGTAGCCGGACTGCATTACCTTGAAAAGTCTGCTTCGGGCGTACGCTTTTGTCTTCATATTTTGGGCGAAATAAATGGCATATTCTAAGACATCACCATTCTATTAGTATAATATTTTTCAGTTATCCTGTATATGCCGATAGAAAATATACAGAAAGGGACTAATACAAAAGTTCTGGTTACAAGTCTAATAGGAGGGCTCCGGGAATTTTCTCCGATTTACAATATTCCAGAGGGAACTGGTGTTTCAACGTGGTACAGCGGTTACAACGAACATCCGATGTGAACACAAAAGTGATTTCTTAAATACAAAAGTGTAAAGAATGAAACTATATCATGAGATTTAGCATTACGTTTTATTTTCCTTCAAAAATTATGAAAATCACATATTTTTCATGCATTCTAGAATGACTACCCGCTTAAACGTCAAATAATAAATAATGCTTTGTAAATACAGCCAGAGTGGCCATGCGGTTCTAGGCGCTGCAGTCTGGAACCGCGAGAGCGCTACGGTCGCAGGTTCGAATCCTGCCTCGGGCATGGATGTGTGTGATGTCCTTAGGTTAGTTAGGTTTAAGTAGTTCTAAGTTCTAGGGGACTTTTGACCTCAGAAGTTGAGTCCCATAGTGCTCAGAGCCGTTTGAACCATTTTTGTAAATTCAATTAACAGCAACCTGTGTGGATACATTCCAAACAAAAACGTTACGAATTATTCATCAATTTTTTTTCAGGTAAAGTTTCTTGGTAATAATAGATTGCGCAGTTCTATATTCCCCACGACATTAGCTGCATTAGCAATGGTCACGCCGTTGTTACTACACGGCGTTTACTCGGTCCATACAAGATAAGTAATGTAGGAAAAAAGCCACAACAATAAATAATTTTGCTGTTGTCAGTGCAAATACTGCAGCTTGAGCTGTAGGTCACAGGCGCAAAGACCTAAGCGACGTGATCGGCTGGACGGATGCTGGCTGCGTCTGGGAGCCGGCGGCTGGTGCTTCGAGAGAAAACCCTTAACAAGCGATTGTTCCGATCGGGACAGGTGGCACCGAATTCTTGCACGGAATTGTTTCTAGCACGTATTGCTGTTATTGGCGTGTTAAAAAGAGACTAAATAGTCTTTGTGGTTTCTTCAGACTGATACTTCTGTCAGAGTAAATGTAGGTTGAAAAATAAAGGAAGTAGTGGGACAGAACTCTCTACAAATTGCTGTATTAGTTAATCATCGACATACCTGTGTTCCTTAACATAATTTTTATGGGTGCGGGTAGTCCGGTGGACTGCTTCTTGCCCTATATTCCAAAGCTCTTGTGTTCGATTGTAATTGGAGCCACAAATTTTAAGACGCACCAAACGACCTTCTTCACCTCTGGCAAAGACAAGTGAAGATTGCCCTATTCAACTGTTCTTCGGAATCTTTTTTGAACAAGATGTCTCCCGCCCCCAACTGGTTTGATGTCGGTTTACGTTAGACCATGACACAGGCGGATGTTGTAACAAATTAAAAGATTGAATCTTATTTGCACACGAAGATATGTTTTTGTGTCATTCCCGATAAATAATAAAAAATCATATCCACTACCCATAGTAGGCTTCGAGAAATTTGTTTGTTGGTCCACAGTACTCTGTACCTCTTCTTTCTGTCCAGATTCTTTCGAGTTGCAGAGGGGGACCGTGAGCGTCCAGTGCAATTCATTTGTAGTGTATGTGATCCTTCAGTGCTATATTAATTACACATGCAATTATCTTTCTTATAGCAAAAGCATAGTGAACAACATACGGAAAAGCAACAAAACTTGATAGGGCCACGACAGGAACAATCGAATTTCGTGTTTGTTGAGCAAAGGAGTTAACAAGTAAACATACCTTTGCAGTACAACTTGTAGCTTTGTATTTTCATTTGAAAACAATCGTATATGCTAGTATTGGGTCACAATATGCAGCACTATCGTTTGATTATCATAAATTATTTTAATATAAAAATACAGTATTGGATCAGTTAGGTTCATAATTACAAAATTTTTAACTGTGGGAATTAATGTTCGGGGAGTACAAATAAGTAGTAGTTCTAATTTTGACACTTTAACCTCAGAAAGTAGAAAATTCGTGTACGTATTGCCTCCGGTCTCTAGCCGCGCTGTTAATAAATTAACCAATGTAACCTGTGACTCAACCATGGGTATCATGAGAACTGTTTTTCAGTATCGACGCCTTACCGTATAGGTTATTGTGTGAAAAATATGTCTATAAAGGAAAATGTCATCAATCACATCACACCTCGTTTATCATCTCACCGGACAAAAAGTTAGTCACTCCTAGAAAAATCATTTAGTTGGGTGCAAAACCGCCCCTGGACATGACCGTCTGGTTTCGCAACTTCAAACGTTCATTGCATGCAGTTCTCGTCACAATGTACTCTTGCTGAACTGGTGAAGATGGACCATCATACGCTGCCCGCAGCAATTCCTGTCGTGTTTCTAGGCGATTGTGAATCACAAGCCCTGAAACGTTTCTCCGGTCCCTCTCAGTCAGGATCTTTTACCGACCACAATTCTGATGTCGTGTTTCGCGCCAAAGTGTGTTACACCACTGTGTATAGACACGTTCAACTGTCCGCCGCGTAACAACAAAAAATCCAGCAACTCCACGCACTATATGGCCATCGGCACGGCCAAACACGATTGCCCTTTTTTACCGTTCTGTTACGTCCTTACATGTGCCCATGTTTACTCACTCTGTCCGACTGAAATATTGATGTGTTACTGACTGCTACTTCCTTACGCTCTCGTAGAGGCGGAGCGCACGTGGTTAAGCACATGACTCGATCGCTGCACCATCTGTTAAGGCTTAACGACTCATCTGTGCGTGCTGTCTGTGTAAGAAAATATTTTCGGTGATGTTATTTATCTCACATTTAAGTTAATATTTTAGTGACTACTTCTAAGGTAAGTTTTAAGGACTAGTGGAGACGTCAGTCAGAATAACATCTTTGCTTTCGAGAAAACCATCAAGGACCCTCTATGCAAACAGTAACTGCCCTACGAGCACCTTGTGGCGGAACCGGTTTATAGCATTTCGTGACTTTAATTACTTATAAATGATATTTCAGGTAGATCAAATATATAACCAGTTATCTACTGTCAACTTAACAATTCGTTTGATCTCAAAAATGATTATCCCGGCTAATATTTGTCAGTCTGCTAAAGAAATCTCCATTTGACGTTCTGTAGAAACGTTGTCTGTAAAGTCGCGTGAGTGGCACTAAGTTGCATATCATTTATCAGCTTTTACACAACTGTTACTTAAGATGGAAGCACTTTTCTCTAGCAAAACGAACATTTAGTCACAAGATACTACCCGCGCACAACACTGACGTATGTCTCCTATTAAAATATTTCATGTAAATCGTCTGAAATAATTAGGCTTCATACATCAGCAAATAAGAAATTGATATTACGTAACGTGCTGTGAGCACTACTTTTAAAGATACAATCTGAGTTGAATTCTGTCTTTTAAAGTAGATTCGGGACCACCGGTGCACATTTAATTCCATTTATTTATACCTAACAACATTTATGCTCGTTAAAATTCTCGATTCAAAACTGCCGCAGAGATATTTTTGCTAAGATGGCGGCATACAGACGATGGTCAGTTTGTCTATTGTTATTCTCGATTCCTTTTATATCAAGTTAATATATCTAGATAAAAGTATTTAAACCATTTGTTCTCTATTCTTTAGCATTTAAAATTATTCTCAATGAAAACGCTTCCTTTTTTTTATACCAGCTACTAGTAAACTCCGCTGTAAGTTACTAGCGCTAATGGGTGCGCTCCTAATTGCGGAGCTGAAAATTAACACTTAAAAACATTAATTAGATTGCATTACAATTGAAATAAATACAAATCCACGTCTAGACAATAGCGACCCTATTTTTCAAATAATAATTAACAATACAGTTACAGGCTTTCTCTTTACAGAACTCACACATCTCACGTCCGAATAGTTCAACGTTTAGCACAGGAAGAACAACTGAACCACACTTATCACAGATAACAAAAAAGATTATAATTGGCGTTATCTATGAATTTAGTTCTCTGATAATAGTTTTAATTCACGCAGAGATTAAATTATTACAGAAATAATGAAATAGTTATCGTCATTTTTACACGATACAGTCTTTTTTATACGTAGTATAGATAATATTTGTTGAAGTTTGTACACTTAGTTCATTTTAACATCTTGTGGCTAGAACATATTGTCGTGGATATTGCAACCTGACAGAGTTGGTGGCGGGATCTGACATACGGCCGTTCCAAAATGATTTAGGCTGTGGTATCTATTGATTTTAACAGAGGATATAAAGCAAGGTTATTCTTGACCATCTCCATCTTTTACTACTAGTCCAGTTGGTTAACGGCCTTATGTTTGACAATCAGAAATGACGATAAAACTTACTTGGATCCTAGTCCAACTACGATGACTTCGTTTATACATAACCTGTTCCACGTATAGACATGAAATCATGTTAATACCAGGAAACAAATCTGCTTATGTGTTTTGTCTCACCCTTCTCTGAAGTTATCACTATTGGCATCCTAGTGACCCACCAAACGTCCATATTCTCACCCTAGAGTTATCAAGGTGACAGAAAATGAAATACTAGCTACTCATCTACCAGACGCTAGGGCTATTGACAAAATTTCGGTACGTCGATACTTTCTCCGTACAGTACCGATACACACATGTGATATTTCACACCGATATATGGATATTTCGATACCCGAATGGAAATATCGAGTGCCGATATTTTTATTTTATATTGTATTTTTTCGCAGTTTTCGATACATATTTGAAGTTGTTCTTTTGAAATTGTTGCAGAAAATAATTTTACTTTTACTGGGTGAAGAAATTTTATTACTTTTTGAGCTTTCATCACGTCCAGTCTTTCTCTTTGACTGTGTGAAGCAAGTATAGATGGCACAAAGAAGAAGTCCGACTGCACTGAGGTTTTGGCGGTATGAATGGAATAACAAGATATCCGATGTGAAGAAATAGCACACGATTTGCTTTAAAAATAAAAAAAAAGTAAACGTAACTTAAGTGTAATTTTTTCACATCGGCGTTCTTCAAAAGCATCTGTTGAAAGTAATGAAGAAAAACCAAAATAACAAGAGTGGTCTTCTCGGTGGGCGGAGACGTGTGAGATGAAATGCTGACGTAATCACCGCTTGGCGCTACCAACAGAAAATCCAACGTTTAGCTTTACCACGCAGTTTTGACACTAAAATTGCTAGGTAGTAGGAGTTTGCAGAAATGAAAAAAAAATCTACAGGGATGTCGACATGAAGTGATCAGACAAATCAGATATGTGTCAAAACCGAACGACGGACCCGTCGTTCACCTTTTATTGTGCCACTTACTTGCAGTTACCACTGCTAGCAAAGTAGTTAACGCCAAGTGTGAACGCGCATCGCTTTCCTTTCAGTTCTTGCTCTAAGGAGGATAAGCAGGCCACTGGTTTGTTGATCTACAGAATATATAATAATAAATTACTTAAATAATGAGCTCTGAAAATGGCAGTACGTTTACAATGTGCAGTCGATATTTTGTTCTTTTTCGCTTTTTGGCCGTTACGTTGATGCTTTCGTCGATATATCGATGATCTTTTTCGATACTTCGAGGTCCGATAATACTATTGTTTGAATACCGACATCTCGAAACCCGATATTTTTAAAAATATCAACAGTCCTAGTTCCTAGTTGGCTCTCTGCTATATACGTAACCGCTCTTGCGGTGTTACTCGCAGAGATGCCTCGCCGCCGTGCGTGTCGAGTAATCCGTTGGCAGCCTACTATTTATATGACTGTATTAGATGTTGAAAACCACCGCAGTATGAATGTTGATGACGTTGTTGATGTGCTTCTCGTCATGTGAGAATGCACTCTTTCATTCCAGTGTGCCAGACTTGTCAAGTAATGTGCCTGACCAAGTGCGTCTCAGGCTGTATTGCTGTCTTCATTCGACGAAACTACGATCGCAGGAATGTAGAAATTGTTAGTTGTGGAGAGCTTAAAACGCTGTTGGAAGAACGATAATTGCAGATCAGTTGGTAAATTCGCTTACGGGCTCCACATCACGCCATACATAAATGTTCACATCACGAACAGCGATGCTCGCAGATTATTATTTTTTTCCATGTTTTACCGTTGAAGAAAATGGAAATTGTTGTTAATCCGTTTTTGCTTAACATTCCTTTATTTACTAACTTTGCATCTCATTTTTGTTTCCTGTAATGTACATGAGAAACAGATGTGAAATACCAGTGTGTTGATAGCACTGTGTCTGCTTGCAACTTAGCTGTGTTACAGACGGCAAATCTTTGCCGTTCAACATAACGTAAAGGCGAGGGGTGTTACCAGTTGTAGCCAAGACTGTACATATTGATCACTTGATATCGACCACGGAAGATGGATTCATCCGATTGTGGTAGATATAAATACGTACAGCAGATCGTACCAGTCAAACCTAGAACGATAGTGCTGAAGATATACGCCTAGAAACAAACGCTTGTTGTAATAGGGGCCATCCTGTCCTGTTATATTCTTCTGTCAGTTAACGGTACAGGAGTTGCTATCCTTAACTTGTCCTTCTCCGAGAATCGCTAACACGTGTGAAGACACATGAGCTCGGGTTTGTTTACGTGCCTGAGACACATGTTCCTCTACAATGTTTACGTTGTCAATTGGTGTGTACGCCTTTAAATCCTTCCATAGCCAAAAAACGTACGGGATTAAGGTCAGCTGAACTAGGATGCCACGCTACTGGACTACCTCAACCAATCTATTGGTGCCGCCCGGAGTGGCCGTGAGGTTCTAGGCGCTACAGTCTGGAACCGAGCAACCGCTACGGTCACAGATTCGAATCCTGCCTCGGGCATGGATGTGTGTGATGTCCTTAGGTTAGTTAGGTTTACTTAGTTCTAAGTTCTAGGCGATTGATGACCTCAGAAGTTAAGTCGCATAGTGCTCAGAGCCATTTGAACCAGCCAATCCATTGGTCATTATATTTTTGTGTATTACGAAGCGTAAAAAGCGAGGTACTGCCCCTCGTTCATAAAGAAAATCTAGAACGTCCGTTTTCTTTTGGAAAATGCAACTTTTTTTCTATTCATCATGATGAGACGAGCCACAAATTCCTCTCCTATGACAACCTCTCCATCTCAGAGACCACAACTTTTTTTTTTTTTTTTATTCATCATGATGAGACCAGTCACAATTTCCTCTCCTATGACAACCTCTCCATCTCAGAGGCCACTTGTAACCTATTTTCTCAACTATTTGCTGAATGTATTCCACTCTCCGTATGCTGGCAGTGCGCCACTGGGTGACCATCGATCCTATGAATATCACGTAACTGTAATATGCGCTTTGTGTGCTGGTTATTCTTTGGTATCAAGTATTGTGAATACACTTGTGGGTTTTGTATCTTCTTGGTACGGATCAGCTGTGAAAAGAGTTGTTAAAGAGCGCACAAAAGTCTTTTGCCATTACTTATTATCTGAATGGAAATGAAACGTCAAGAGTAAGGAGTCAAATAAAAGACCACTATTGACACTAAAATCAGATTCCATATGCTATCTATCCTATTAATCAATCATCAAGGTCCCGGTTACGACTGTATCGGCGTAACAAGAATGTTACATGCTGCGGACAAGCCTGTTATACAATCAGCACTGCGAGAACTTCACACCTCCGCCATAAGAGCCTTCAGCTTCACTAATCGGGCCCGCATTGTGTACTGCAGAGTCCCTCCTACTAATCCTTGCCTACAGGAGCTTCTACCTCACCTGCACCTTCTGTAAAGACTTGTGAACTGAATCTCAGGCTAGCTGTCAAAATTTAACGTCGAAACTCAGTAATAATCGTAGTACCAAAAAATATCGTAAGAAATAATTCATATATGTCTGTCACCCACAATTCCTGTCTATTGGAGCTAAAGTGTACCTTTGGCCTTGCTGTCACGAACTCTTGAAGACCTGCATCTGCCCACACACGGTTGTTGTACACTATGTGATCAAAAGTATCCGAACACTTACAAAAACACACGTTTTTCATATTAGGTGCGTTGTGCTGCCATCTACTGCCAGATACTCCATATCAGTGACCTCAGTAGTCATTAGACATGGTGAGAGAGCAGAATGGGGCGTTCCGCGGAAGTTCCGGACTTCGAATATGGTCAGGTGATTGGGTGTCACTTGTGTCATACGGCTGTACGCGAGATTTCCACACTCCTGAACATTCCTAGGTCCGCTGTTTCCGATGAGATAGTGTAGTGGAAATGTAAAGGGGCACATACAGCACAAAAGCGTACAGGCCGACCTCGTCTGTTGACTGACAGAGACCGCCGACAGTTGAAGAGGGTCGTAATGTGTAATAGGCAGGCATATTCCCAGACCATCACAGGAATTCCAAACTGCATCGGGATCCACTGCAAGTGCTGTGACAGTTAGGCGGGAGGTGAGAAAACTAGGATTTAATAGTCGAGCGGCTGCTCATAAGCCACACATCACGCCAAACGACGCCTCGCTTAGTTTAAGGAGCGTAAACATTGGACGGTTGAATAGTGAAAAAACGTTGTGTGGTGTGACGAATTATGGTACATAATGTAGCTATCCGATGGCAGGGTGTGGCTATGGCGAATGTCCGGTGAACGTAATCTGCCAGCGTGTGTAGTGCCAACAGTAAAATTCGGAGGATGTGGTGTTATGGTGCGGTCGTGTTTTCCATGGACGGGGTTGGCACCTCTTGTTTTGCGTGGCACTACCACAGCACAGGCCTACATTGATGTTTTAAGTACCTTCTTGCTTCCCACTGTTGAAAAACAATTCGGGGATGGCGATTGCATCTTTCAACACAATCAACGCCGACTGCGTCCCAGGCTTCATCGACAGACATCGATACCTCTCCTCAGTGCAGCACTCCGTGAAGAATAGGCTGCCATTCCCCAAGAAACCTTCCAGCACGTGATTGAACGTATGCCTGCGAGAGTGGAAGCTGTCATCACGGCTAAGGGTGGACCAACTCCATTTTGAATTCCAGCATTACCGATGGAGGGCCCCAAGTACTTGTAAGTCTTCTTCAGCCAGGTGTCCGGATACTTTTGATCACATAGTGTATTACCATTTAACCCTCTCCTGTGGGAATTTAATGCAAGATGTGAACTGTGGATCTACGGCGCTTAGTCTTAGAATCCATTGGCAAGTTAGTAATCTGGTGTATCTCGTGGCCTTGAGGTTCGACGTGATATGGGCAGAGTAACTGATCGTGCTGAATTGACGTACGATGGAGTAGTTTACGGCTTCAGTAGTTCCTGTTCGTGGCACATTTGTTTCAGGTCGTACCGCGCGGGGTGGTAATCGCATGGGCTCCCATTCACAAGGACAATGGTTCAAATGTCAAGTGAGACATTAGGTTTAAGGTTTTCCGTGATTTAACCAAATCGTTCCAAGCAAAAGCTGGCCAGGTTGCTTTGAAACAGACACGCGCCAATTTCCTTCCCTATCCGAACGTCTGTGCTCCGTCTGTTACAATCTCGTCGACGAGACATGAAACTCCATTCTTGCTCCTTCCTTCCTTCTGTCCACTGCGGTACTCTCTCGTTCTGATCAGGAGTGCGAACTGCGATAAGATGTATCGTGATCTCTTTTTCCCTGTGAAAGATCCTGTATCTGCAAGTTACTAGAAACAACCTGATGAACGTATTTTCCGGATCCCGTACTCAAGGTGCGCCATTGGATTGATTTCGTTGCCTTAACAACGGCAGAATACGTCTGCCATTTCGTAAATGGAATAATAGGACTTCAGTTCCCATTTTACTTTGTTCACACAGCATCGAATCACTGATCATGTTGTAACGCCAGGACAACCTGAAAATTACACGTAAGGAATCACTCGTATAGGCGTTTATTGCAGGTGCTTTGGCTGACAACACCGTCAGATGACTAAATACAAATTCACAGGCAAGCAATAACAAGCAAAGAGGGACCGACCGACCACCACTTCATCATCAATCACTGGCGTTATTTGGATGCGGTATGAAGGGCCAGCCGGCCGCGGTGGCCGAGTGGTTCTAGGCGCTTCAGTCCGGAACCGCGTGACTACTACGGTCGCAGGTTCGAATCCTGCCTCGGGCATGCCTGTGTGTGATGTCCTTAGGTAAGTTAAGTTTAAGTAGTTCTAAGTTCCAGGGGACCGATGACCTCAGAAGTTAAGTCCCATAGTGCTCAGAGCCATTTATGAAGGGACACGGATCAGGAAACAGCTATCCCGGGCGTCGTCAGCTTTCTAGACCTTGGAGCCACTACTTCTCATTCAGGTAGCTGGCTCCTTCATTGGCGTCACTAGGCTGGGGATACCGCTTTCCAGTCCTGCTACCAGTTAATACTCCCTGGCAATACAGGGAACCAAACCAGAGTCTATCACATAGTGGCCACAGACGGTGACCACTGAGATACAGAGGCGCACAAACACGAAAAAAGAGCAATGAACGACTACAGGAAGATAGCTACCACCACTGTGCACTGATCATGACGCAACCCCATAACTGAGCAAATATTTGATTCCGAGCGTACTTTTAACAGATTTTATTGTTGTCTTTTGACTATAGCCACAAAGTAAACTACTTGCAAAATAATGGAAATACTCGTAACAGCTTCTACATCTATGTTTACATCCGGTGAACTAGAATGAGTGAATACAGTGTGAAGTGAAAGCAGATATTAATTTGCATTACACGGTTCATTAAGACCAATGTAATTTTCCTTCTTGATCGCCATTTATATTTTAATTTATTTCCAAAAATACCTTTACACGTTTCGACCTCAGTCTCAAATAAACGGAACTAGTAAGAAGTATCATTTCTGTCAGAAACAAAACGAAGACAGCCCTAGTCATGGTAAAAGTATACAGGTAAATTTACGGAATACAGTGTATCGAGTTTTAAACTGTGGTATGTCTTCGATTTGTTCTGTTAATTGTATTATTATTGTTCTGGTAGAAATATTACTTCTCATTTTTTATGTTTATCTGATGATGGCTGCTGTTGAAAGGAGTTAAGGTGTATATTTTTAGAAATAAAAGTATAAATAGCTATGAAGATGGACATTTAGGCAGGGAAGAGCGACTATCCAAAAATTAAACCTGTACCTTGCTCCTCAAAAAAGAAAGTAGAATTTCTCGACTTGATTTCGTAATAGCATTACAAATAAGACAGTGAGGATGAATTCGGTATGTTAAAAGAATGTTTGAAGATGAATGGACCAACAGAGTACCTTCATGGCAACCTCCTGGAGGAAGAGCACGGAAAGTGTGGCTGAGTGCTATCCAAGAAGCCACGGAGAGAAGGGGAAGCGGATGAGGAAGAAGTGCGAAACCGAGACGTTTGGCGACAGAGACGCGGAATGCGGCGACAGCTGTAGGAGCCCCACAAGAAGAAGAAGATAATGATCGCGAATTCGTACAATGAATGATATGTCAATTACAAAAAACGAAAGAGGGCACCTTCACATTCCAATCGCAAATGAAGGGTGGGAAGAATGACTGTTTAACTGTCTCCAGAAAGCGCTATAATTATTTTAAATTTATCCTCACAATCTCTATGGGAGCGATACGTAGAGGGTTGTAGTATAATCATTTAAACCGTTTCTGAAACTTTGTTAGTAGGCTTTCTCCGGCTATATTATATCTTGATGGTGTTAGGACAGCAACCAGCCACAAATTTACTTTCAGTTCCTTTATTCAAAGACTGCCGTTACCGGTTTCGAATCGTTGTGATTCATCATCAGACGGTTTTAAGAAAGCATGTAAACCGTCTGAGGATGAATCATAACGATTCGAAACCCGTAACGGTAGCCTTTGAATAAAGGAATTGAAAGTAAATTTGTGGCTGGTTGCTGTCCTAACACCATCAACATTTGTCTTCAAACAACAGCCACGGTCTCCATCATGTCATCATATGACAAAATTGTATTTTATATCTGTCTTCAAGTCCCTGCCAAGTTAGTTTGGGTGGTTATTTGTTTGTTGTTGTTGTGGGCTTCAGTCCTGAGACTGTGCAAGCTTCTTCATCTCCCAGTACCTACTGCAACCTACATCCTTCTGAATCAGTTTAGTGTATTCATCTCTTGGTCTCCCTCAACTATTTTTATCCTCCACCGCGCGGGATTAGCCGAGTGGCCTAGGGCGCTGCAGTCATAGACTGTGCGGCTGGTCCCGGCGGAGGCTCGAGGCCTCCCTCGGGCATGGGTGTGTCTGTTTGTCCTTAGGATAATTTAGGTTAAGTAATGTGTAAGCTTAGAAACTGATGACCTTAGGAGTTCAGTCCCATAAGATTTCACACACATTTGAACATTTTTTTTTATCCTCCACGCTGCCCTCCAGTACTAAATTGGTGATCCCTTGATGCCTCAGAATATGCCCTACCGACCGATCCCTTCTTCTAGTCAAGTTGTGCCACAAAATTCTCTTCTCTCCAATTCTATTCAATACCTCCTCATTACTTGTGCGATCTACCCACCGGGTTCCCGGGTTCGATTCCCGGCGGGGTCAGGGATTTTCTCTGCCTCGTGATGACTGGGTGTTGTGTGATGTCCTTAGGTTAGTTAGGTTTAAGTAGTTCTAAGTTCTAGGGGACTGATGACCATAGATGTTAAGTCCCATAGTGCTCAGAGCCATTTGAACCATTTTTTGATCTACCCATCTAATCTTCAGCATTCTTCTGCAGCACCACATTTCGAAAGCTTATATTCTCTTCTTGTCGAAACTATTTATCGTTCATCTTTCACTGCCATACATGGCTACAGTCCATAGAAATACTTTCAGAAACGACTTATTTATTTTATTATTTATTATTATTTGCGACACAAAATTTCTGAATCTCACTGATTTAATTAATCATTCATGTACGAAGTAGAAACATACCGTCATGACTATTGAAAAAAATCTTCGAACGCCGTGAGGTAGTTACAACCACAGTCAGATCAGAATGGGCTGTAGGGTGCGGATGTATTAGTGCCAGAAACTGCCCTTTGTGGTTATTCCATATAGTCTTGTCGTATGACGTATGACGATCAAGGCTGTAACAGAAGTTCAACTTCAGTTCTCCTTTACCAGAGCTGAAAGAGGATCCGTAATTGACTGCCGTATTCGCGCTGTAAGGGACGCTTGCCGTGCCAGGTAGCATTAATTAACTTTAGTCGGGCGCTAACGGGTAGAATGCTCTTGTCCTGCTACACTGCCGCAGCCAAGGCGGAAGAGGAGTTGCATCCTGTCGCTGCGAGATGAACTGAGCGTCCGGAACACAAAGGCGGCGGCGTGCACAATGCGAGTTCCCAGCAGTGTGGGAGCCGGCTGACTCAGGAGGGCTTCCGGCGCGTTACGTCGTCCGCTCTTGTCGCTGCCTACTGGCCCGTGCCTCGTCTCCCGGGAACAGGTGGCTCGGGTTCAACAGCCTTGACCTGGCCTCGGCGCGCTACCGTTAAGCGCACACTCGCTTTGTTGTACACTGCCCCTCCTCACATCCGCACCTGCTCCACACTGGCCCTACTCGGGCCTCAATTTACTTCCGCTGTGCGCAGGGAAACAGGCCTTGTCATTCTCAAATCTGTTAACGTGAGTAATTGGCCGATACCAACAGCAACTGAAAGGAAACAATGCTTTATGTTTTTGTGATTCTCAGTTCAAAGACAAGCTATTCTCTCCTGTGCAGCCCTCACTGGATCCGTTTTAACCCGCTTACTGTATTCATGAGTTAGTCTGGCTCTATTATTTCCCCATCCACACCTTTCTCTCCACTATAAACTAACGTTTCTCAGAGCATGTTCTGTCAAACGATCTCTCTGGTCCGTAGCTCGTGGCTCAGTAGCTAGCATTGCTGCCTCTGGATTATGAGCTTCCGGGTTCGGTTCCCGGCCGGGTTGGGGCTTTTCTCTGAACGGGGACTGGGTGTTTGTGTTGTACTCATTTCGTCATCAACATTGAGTTTTGAAAAGCGCGTCGCAGCGCGTAGCGTGAAGCAGTCGCCCTCCGTTTTCTGGCGGTGGCGCCGTTGTTGCAATTGAAGGCTTCGGTGTCTCCCTCTAGCGGGAAAGAGGAAAAGTGGGCTGTTCACGTGGGTTTAAGAAGTGGCTGTATGCGCTGTCGGGGAGAGTTGGCAGTCGGGGCATCAAGAAGCGACTTCTCTGCCGGTGCTAGAGGGACAGCACGCAGACCGCGGCATCAGCGTAAGCGACGCGAGCAGCGGCACCGTGATATGGGGCGTTAATTGCTCGTCGCGAAGGGAATCTTCCTGAGCGTGGGGCCTAATTTGCAGTTTTGCCGCATGCTGTCGTCCGCCGAGGAGGTTCTGAAAATCGGCGCGTCTTCCTGCGTCCGTTGAAACGGCTGGCAGCGGGCGGCTCGGAGAGCATTTGGAGGTGCTGCACTGGTTCAGTCCTGGGAGGCGTAACGCTCCAGAAGTTGAATATTGATTGATAACAGATTTTATGAAGTTTAATTGAATTCAATTTACTTATTCTTGTTAATTATACCAACCGTATATTTTGGGGGTTTCCTGCCATTCATTCTCGTTTGCCCACCCGCGGGAAGATGCTAATATTAGAAAGGGTGGTCCCTTAGTCCCCTTTAGAGGACGAAAGGGGGTGGGGGGGTGGGGAGTCAGAGTAAATCTGTGGTTTGGACTGCTTCTCCCCCCCCCCCCCCCAGCTTACCTATGGGTTATTCGACTGTTAGCCTCTGGCATGTCTGTGAAAGTCTAAGGCACCAGTGGCTGTTCTGTTTAAAATGCAAGGCATTCTCTCGCCTGCCATAACTAGTATTACTAGACTCACGTGTAAAGATACTCTAAGAAAGAAGAAAAATTCCTTTTGCCTCGTGGTAAGAACTAGTCAATTGCATAACGAATTCCCGCTCATCTGGAGCTGTAACTTACGTAAATTTGTGTTTATGTATATTTGGCTATAATCAAGCAAGGTTGTTAATGTACGCCGTAGTGGATTTTTGCTAGTCAGTAATTCAATATCTTTTAAGGCTTTTACTCAACGTGCATATGTTATTAGTGTGTTCACTTGCCATGCGAAGTTTACCATTTCGTTACGGCTAGAAATTGTTAATTTGAAACGAGAATGTTGTAAAAGTTCGCTATTCCTACTACCTTGCGAGCGTGTGTGTTTGCCGTAAGTTAACTTGCAGAAATTTGTAAAATTCGTTTTTTTATATATTTTGGAAATGTTAATGTTATTAACTGTGAGTGTCCTCCCCCCCCCCCCCCCCCCCCGTGTGTATGACTAATACGTTTTGGTTTTTCTATTTTGAGAACGTTTGTAAACAGGATTGTCTTTATATGTTGCAGAAAAGTTAGGTTCTGCGCCATTTAATGAGCTTGAGTGAGGCTGTTGTGGGCGGCCGTAGGTACGGCTGTTGTAACCAAATGGGAAATTTGTCTGCCCAAAAGTGAAGTCATATATTCAAATTGTATTCATTTATTAATGGAGTGAAATTCACCTGTGACTTAGATGAGCTTGAAATATTATACAGCGTCGCGTTGTATACGTTAAATTGTTTGCCTGTACTTGCATTTTACTGGCTCGAAATTTTTTGATAATAACTTAAAAGTCGTTTCCGATCGTAAATTGTGACTTATTCGTTAAATGATTGTTTTTCTTTAAATATCGTAAAGTCTTGCACCAAATTTGAATAAATTGTGTTACTGAAAATTGTGTGTAATTTCACCAGTTATTCCTTGACACCTACTTCCGCTTTACATTGTGCGTATCAACTGTCATTAATAACATTTGGAGAACCAGTAGTAATCTTACTGTTCAATCATCATTCGTGTCAGTGGGTGGATTAGATTGTGTAAGAATTGGACTGTGTAAAATCTGGCACTTCGTAAGTGCGCTGAGGACCTCGCAGTTGAGGGCCCCACGAACCAAACATCATGAACTTGATCATCATCAAACGATCTATCTTTTTACTCACATTATGGCATAAGTTTCTGTTTTCCCAGAACTGGATTCACTACCTCTTCATTACTTACTTGATCTACCTGCATATGTCCTTGAACCACAAGATAGACCTCCCATATCAGTTTATTTATAGTTACAAATGAAACATTTAGAAATATTGTTCGTCCGGAAATACTACCAGTCTGAAAGTCAGAGTCACACGAATGTGTCCATCATCTACTTTCGACGTCAACGTGCAATAATTATTCACAGACGGAAGATGGCAGCACTAGCAGCGAAAGCTATATACCGGGTGATCAAACAGTCAGTATAAATTAGAAAACTGAATAAATCACGGAATAATGTAGATAGAGAGGTACAAATTGACACATATGCTTGGAATGACATGGGGTTTTATTAGAACAAAAAAATATACGAAACTTCAAAAAATGTCCGAAAGATGGCTGGTGTGGCCGTGCGGTTGTAGGCGCTTCAGTCTGGAACCGCGTGGCCGCTACGGTCGCAGGTTCGAATCCTGCCTCGGGCATGGATGTGTGTGATGTCCTTAGGTAAGTTAAGTTTAAGTAGTTCTAAGTTCCAGGGGACCGATGACCTCAGAAGTTAAGTCCCATAGTGCTCAGAGCCATTTGAACCAGATGGCGCTTCATCTGATCAGAATAGTAATAATTAGCATAACAAAGTAATACAAAGCAAAGATGATGTTCTTTACAGGAAATGCTCAATATGTCCACCATCATTCCTCAACAATAGCTGTAGTCGAGGAATAATGTTGTGAACAGCACTGTAAAGCATGTCCGGAGGTATGGTGAGGCATTGGCGTCGGATGTCGTCTCTCAGCATCCCTAGAGATGTCGGTCGATCACGACACACTTGCGACTTCAGGTAACCCCAAAGCCAATAATCGCACGGACTGAGGTCTGGCGACCTGACAGGCCAAGCATGACGAAAGTGGCGGCTGAGCACACGATAATCACCAAACGACGCGCATCTGTCGGAAATTTTGTGAACTTGGTTTTTTTTTTTTTTTTTGTTCTAATAAAATCTCATGTCATTCCAAGCAGTTGTGCCAATTTTTATCTATCTACATTATTCCGTGGTTTGTTAAGTTTTCAAATTTATACTGATGATCACCCGGTATTGCATGTAGACGGATGCGCAATACAGTGCGGTCGTTGCAGCAATGCGAAAACGAAGCGACTTATCTGACGTCATGCCATGAGCATTGGCCTTCTGGCAAAGTGAGAAACATTTCCGAAATGGCCGCCGATGTGAAAATGTATCGTGCAAGGCAAAATGGCAGTATTCAAAACCGGCGTCGAGGCAACTGTTGTGCACCACAGGTTATAGATGGCAGCGGTGAACGACGGTTGCGCAAATGTGTATACGCGAATAGACGTACAACTGTTCAGCAGATGACGTCCACATGAACCAAGCAGCTACCAACACGGTCTCCTCAACGACCGTTCAGCGAATGTCGCTGGATATGGGTCTCCACAGCAGCCGCCTGCTTCATCCCCGTATGCTAACCACTGTTCATCGGCGACGAAGGCTGCAATTTGTAGTTTAAATCTGCAACTGAACGTCCACTTACTGGAGATAGGTAGTCGTTTCAGATGAATCACTCATTGTTCTCCATCAGACAAATGACCGTTGGCCTGCATGGCATGAAACATCTGGAAGCAAAATCCCTGCAGCAAGAACGGAGGGTTATGATATGGGGAATGTTTCCCTGGTGAACTCGTCATTCTGGAAGGCACAGTGGATCAACAAAAGAATGCATCTATCAATGGGGATCATGTTCACCATTACATGTAGATTAGATTTCCTCAGCACGAAGCTCTTCCAGCAGCAGTTTCCTCGCCAAAACAGCAACTGGACACCCACTGAGAAGCGACAGGTGGCCTTTTGAAATGAATCACGTTTTATGCTCCATCGGACATACGGAAAACTTCCTTCAACGATCGTTGGAGGGGTCCAGGCCACAGAAGGAAGCATTGGGGTCTGGAGAATATTTTCGTGGATTTCCCTGTGATAATGGAAAGCACAATGGAGCGACACAAGAATGTATCGATTCTTATTGTCCATGTCTACCATAAAATGCAGTGTGTCTCATTCTCGGGAAGATGGCATCTACCAGCAAGTCAATGCAAGGTATGACGCAGCTCGCAATGTATGTGTGTGCCTCGAGGAGCAGCAAGATTGGTTTACCACACTCTTCTGGCACGAAGCTCCCCGGATTTAAACCCAATAGACAAACTATAGAATCACCTCAACAGGGTTGTTCGCACGATGTATCCACAATCTAGAAACCCAGCGCAGTTGGGCATAGTACAAGAGTCGACATGGCTGACATCCCTGTTGGTACCTTCCAGAACCTCACTGACTCTTCCTGCAAGTCTAGCGCTTCAAAGGGTCGTAATTCAGGTTTTTGACAGGTGGTCACACTAATGGACACTGTAATTGTAGGACATTATTAAAACTATTACGAAATACAGTATCCTCAAAGCAATAAATTTAGTCTCTCTGTTAAGTATTGGACACATATTTTTGTTGCTCCTTTTCTCGTCTTGTCCGAAACGCTTCTGTGTACACTCCATGACACACACAGTGGTTACTGCTACCACAAGCCACACCACAAGTTGGGAAACGGGGCCAAATTTTTAGTAGTTTACTGTCGAATTGAGATTTTCACACACAAATGTTTTATTCATATCTTAGAGAAACTAGCAGTACGACAATAAACAGCCTTTTAAACACGCTGCTAACAGCAATCAAGTAATTTACAGCAATGCAACAGTTTAAAAATTTCTTTTAAAATCGGCAGTCAAGTCATTTATAGCAATACAACAGTTTAAAATTAAAAAAAAAAAGCTAACAGTACGACAATAACAGCCCTTCAAAACACGCCGTTAACGGCAATCAAGTAATTTATATCAATACCACAATTTAATTTTTTTTCAAAAAACACACAAGCTAGCAGTACGGCAATGACAGCCTTTCAAAACACGCCGCTAACGGCAATCAAGTAACTTATAGCAATACAACAGTTAAAAAAATTTAAAAAACATTAGTAAACAGACTACTAAAGTAAATACACAACTTCGTTGATAAGATACGGTGAGGCAGTGAAGCTACCAACACCGACATTAAAAAAAAATCAAAGGTCTCAGCAAACACACGATTAATGGTAATTAAGGAATGGAGGAATTTAAATGTTTTAAAAAAAAGTGTCCTGGAATAATATTAGAACATAACAGATATGACGGACCCGTGTATGCCGGCCACAAACCACCCACTCAGGGATGCTCAGGCTACGCAGAATATTGACCAATTTAAATACGCCCGTAAACACAATTGCCACTCTCAGGCTAGTCACTGTACCGACTTTTAGCCAGTGAAAACTTGTAATAAGATGGCTTAACTTGCTGACAGAATTAGAGCTAACCTCGTGCAAGGAAACATTACACCAAACAGTCCTGAATGAGCGACCACATGATCATCCAACAAGAAGCATGAATTTACTCATAACACACGACAGAATAGGGAAACAAACTGCCAAAACTACACCTCCCATCGGGCAGTAACGAGAGGAGGAGGGAAGATCACTGTCTTCAATTACATCGGTCCCGGGGACAGGAAAACCGATCGCCGGAGGCCACAAGGCAGAAGAGACACTGGTTACGCAAACTTATTACTTAACGATTAAACCTTCCACTAACTTAACTTGCAATTATGCTCGAACAGGCAGTACACGATCTCCGATGGCAAGGATCCACACATCCGACCGCGCACGCATCTCCAGTGTACCCAACACGCCACGGTCACGCGACAACACGCTCTGTCACCGGAGTTCACGTCTTCTCTGCAACGTTGACTGGTAGTGACCGCTCCTTCATGTTAGGTGTCTTCTTTTTAAACTCCATTGTTGAAACGGAGGACTTAAAGAAGCTTGTTAACGTCCCACCAAGGTGAAATGAACAGCAACTACTCGTGGGGCGATTCTGTATGCAACCAATCCGCGGGGAGCTCTTGCGTCAACTCGAACCGCTCGTTACACACAACCGACATACATCACGTGGTGACTCGGTACAACCGACCACGCCTGGTCCGCGCTGGCGAGCCACACTGCCCTCCCGTGTCCACCACACCAGACTCTCTCCGCGCACCCCCCCTCCCCCCCCCCCCCCCTACTCCGCGCCACCACACGAAGTTACCACCGGTCAAACATCCCACTTCCTCCATAGCAGTTTCCCGGAAGCAAAACGCAGATATCGATAGCAGAGGGAAAAAGACAAGCAAGCAGCCACTTAATGACAGACAACATATCAAACAAACATGTCAGGGGAAGAAAAGGAAAATCAGTGCAATCTAAAAACACAAGGTGTAGCACGAGTCGATACACGGCTCACTCCACTCATGGTTACACTCCAGATAAATGCTTTCATAAAAGACTTCCTGATACCTAAATTTATACTAGATGTTAAAAAATACCTCGTTTTCAGAAATGTTTATCTTGTTATACACAGATTGCATTTTATACCCTCTCTCCTTCTGCCATCATCAGTTAATTTGCTGCTCATATGTTACCTTTAGTGCTTCATTTCATAATCTAATTCACTGAGGATCGTCTGGTTTAATGCGACTACATTCTATCATCCTTGTTTTACTTTCTGTATTTACCGAAACCTTTTATCAAGACAATATCAGTTCCACTCGACTGCTCTTGCGACGTCCTTTGCCGTCTGTGACAGAATAAAACATCGTCGACAAAACTCAAACTTTATTTCTTCTCCCTGGACTTCAATTCAGCTTCCATACCTCTCCTTGGTTTCTCTCACAGCTGGCTCAATGTACAGGTAGAATAACATAGGGAAAAGGCTATAACCCTTGTGAGGCTCTTCCTATTTTAAAGTGTATTTACATTTCCTAAATTTTACATTTACTGGCATTTACTGGAACTCACTCATCATCAGATGTCGGTTAGCTACCTCAAACAGGGCCGCAGAAAGAAACAGTAGAGTGTAGCAAGCTCCTTCCCACGGTGGGAGTAGTAATAACTGGACTGTATGATGGGGTAGTGAATCACGAGGGTGGATAGAGGAACACAGACCTTGAGAAGGGATCTCGCTCGGCAGTCAACACCTAAGCCCTAGGGGAAACGAGTGTTCTAAGGAGAAACGCCAATTGTTCTTCACCAAAGATCAATGATTTACGTCCACCTTTGGCGTAACTGGTACTAGAAGGTGGCTTCGGGTCATCAGAGTTTCACTCGAATAATAATACTGCGCAATAAAACAGTGAACACAGTAGACAAATGAATTTCAACTTACCGAAGATGTACAAAAGGCCATGAAGTCTTACAATCTAAGGAAGAGATTTCGGCTGCGCACCAGTCTCGCTCGTCAGCGATGGGACACACTCAGAGCTTGTACTTATGCGATAGTGAGTTTTTCCACGGTCTCCTGTTTTATTAACTTCTTAAGTGGAATCATTTCATTCTATTCCTGAACCACGTGGCTGCTACGGTCGCAGGTTCGAATCATGCCTCGGGCATGGATGTGTGTGATTTTCTTATGTTAGTTAGGTTTAAGTAGTTCTAAGTGTAGGGGACTGATGAGCTAGATGTTAAGTCCCATAGTACTTTGAGCCATTTGAACCATCTGAATCATTTCGCCTACTAACCAGTCACTACTTTAAGATGTTTGCAAATAAACTCATCGTAACGGCATCCCGGGTCTTATTTATCTACATGTGCCACCAACAGTGGTCAAGGGGCCAAGTCTAGCTTTAGCGGTCGCCCGGAGTAGACGTGCCGTACTTCGACCTGCGGAGCGTGTGATCTCTTGTTTGTTTACGTTGCGACTTAGCCTGCTTGCGGGCTTCCCCACTAAGATCACGGTGAATAAGTCCAGGAAATGGACATTACCTTTCAACTTTTCGCCGGAATTTGTACGATTAAAAGCCTTAAATGTGGAACGTTTTCTCCTCGAGGAGGCGAAGATCCCACCATCGGAACTTCTGAGTATCCATCTCTCGATTCTCAGCAGCATCGTTTACATTAAAAAGATCAATGATGCTGCGTGCGAGCGCGTTTTGAATGCGACCAAACAAGGACTCCGTTTCGTCACGATAATGGTAAGGTCGGCGTGGTCAAAGTCAAACGCGCGGGATTAGGCATTAGAACTATTCGCGTGTTCGAACTACAATTCGAGGTACCTGCAGAGGACATAATAGCTGTTTTCCGGCCATACGGTGCAGTTTATTATCATAAGGCAGAACGCTGTATCCATTGCCGCTCATACATTGTTCTTAACGGGGTGGGTCGGAACACATCTGCACAGCCATATTCCGTCTTATCTGACCATCAGCGGACGTAGGGCCGTAATCATGTACGACGGACAGCCGTGTACTTGTTCGGGGTGTGGAAAAGAAGCCACATCAGTTCTGAATGTCTGCAGCTACCTACTGCAGGAGTGGTATTTCCCTCATCGTCTACGTTTCTTCCGATCGCATACGCGACGCCGCTAAGTCGCCGCCTGCCGCCCGGCCGTTCTCGGATTCATGTGAACAGCTGATGGATCGTGTTACGCCGGCCGCTGTGGCCGAGCGGTTCTAGGAGCTTCAGTCCGGAGCCACGCTGCTCCTAGGGTCGCCGGTTCGAATCCTGCCTCGGGCATGGCTGTTTGTGATGTCTTTAGGCTAGTTAGGTTTAAGTAGTTCTAAGTCTAGGGGGCTGATGACCTCAGATGTTAAGTCCCACAGTGGTCAGAGCTATTTGGAACATTTTGATAGTGTTAAGCTCCTTCCCGAACCGGTTGTGCACCAGGTGACTGACGATGTGACTTCAGCTATGTCCTCAGTACCGGTTATTGCTCCGGCTGCGCCTGTGACGGACACTGATGTCGAACGTGACTCCTTGGTCAACTTTCTGACTGTCCCGACGGCGGCCTTTCTGCCTGACCGGAACGACTCCCTCCCGTCTTCGGACACGAAAGGAAGACATGTCATCGGAATGGGACTCTTCATCCTGTCCAAATGGTCCACTACTTATTGAGGAAATCGACGTTTCAGCTTCTGAGACCGTGGACGAGGGCGTCGTCAGTGTGTTTGTGGAACGGTGGCCCTCAATGGCTCTCACATCGATGGAACGGAATGTTCCTGCTTCTGAAGCCTCTGCCGAAGAAGGAACGATAACAGCCGATCTGTCAATCTCGGCAGCCGTTGAACATATGGATACCACGGCAACAGAGTCACCGCGGGCATGGAGCGAGGATTTTGAAGAAACATTACTTTTAATAATCAACAGCGATCCTATCGCCGTGGACGTTCCGCGCACCCTCACGCTTGAGCAGGGAGTTGCGTTAAAGGAACTTTTCTCAACCGAGGATGTCGCTATAGCTCTATCTTCAGGGGTGTACTGTGCAAATCACCAGGCATCGACGGACTCCCTACTGAATTTTATCGTAGGTTTTGTGGTCTAATGTCAATACGATGGACGGAGATGTGCAATGAACGGATCACACCTTCACCTGCGATTCCGCCATGTTTTGTCGAGGGCACTATACTTCCCGTTCGTAAACAGACACCTGGAATTACTACAGGTCAATACTGATTACAAGATTTTTGCGCGGTTACTGGCGGCGAGCTGCAGATCCCCCTTACAACGTCTCCTCTCCATTGTGCAAACTACGCCAGCGCTCGCAGTGAACGTCCAACAGCAACCGTCGTGACGTGATAGCGCTGGCAGAGGCTTGGTGCGACGATTGTTGCCGTAGATTATGTGAGCGCATTTGACAGATTGCGCCATGTCTTCCTATACTCTGTCTCAGAACGGATGGGCTTCCCTGCCCGGTCTATCAGTGTCCTTCGGCAACTCTTCAGCAGCGCACCTTCGTTTTCCCAGGTCAGTGGGCGTGTGGCGGGTCCGATATCAATTCAACGGTCGGTCCGACAAGGCTGCCCCTGTCCATGTTCCCTTATGCAGCGGTGCTGGAGCCGCTCATAAGCCTGCTGACGACGCAGTTGTCTGGACTCTCCTTACGTGATTACACCTGCCGATGTAGTGCATACGCGGATGATATCCTACAGCTGGTTCGTTCTAGGGAGGAGGTCGCACGGATCCTCGACACCACCAAGGCTCGTGAGAGAGCGGCTGGAAGTGTGTCTATTGGTCGCGGGATAGCCTCGGAAGATCTGGCGCCCCTGTCCTGTGTCTAACATCTTTGCTATCTTGGGATCACCTTTACATCGTCAACGCACCGTACTTCAGTCAAGTTTTGATAATTACTCTCGTGATGATCAGTCACAAGTTCCTTACGCCGCCTCCACCCGTTGCAGAGTGTTGCATACCTGAATGTTTACGTAGCATCCAGATTGGTTTATATTGCGCAGATTCTACCGCTGACGATTACGGTGGGACGTTGTATTCTGGCGCCATTCTGATATTTTCTGACGGCCGGCTCCATCTTCAAAGTAAGCTGCGACACACTCACTCGTCCCCCCACGTGCAGGAGGGCTTGGCCTTACAAACGTCTGCTATCGTGCTGCAGCACTTTACATGGTGACGACGCACAAACAATGGTACACTGTCGAGGCCTGCATTTCGCACCATTTACTCGCAGTCCTTGTTCCTCTCTCCGCCGGTGCCGGTCGGTAACATTTGGACAGCGTTCGCACACAACGACTTTCATTGCGGAACTCAGTTATGCTCTCACCGAACTCCAAAGAGAGCGCCTGCCGTGGGCGAAGGATTTCTACGTCCTTTTCTTGCTTGGTGACTACAAAATGGTTCAAATGGCTCTGAGCACTATGGGACTCAACTGCTGAGGTCATTAGTCCCCTAGAACTTAGAACTAGTTAAACCTAACTAACCTAAGGACATCACACACATCCATGCCCGACGCAGGATTCGAACCTGCGACCGTAGCAGTCTTGCGGTTCCAGACTGCAGCGCCTTTAACCGCACGGCCACTTCGGCCGGCTTGGTGACTACACCTACATCTACATGATTACTCTGCTATTCATAGTAAAATGCCTGGCAAAGCGCTCAATGAGCCACCTTCAAGCAGTCTTTCTACCATTCCACTCTCGAAGGGCGCGCGGGATAACGAGCACTTAAATTTTTCTGTGCGAGACCTGATTTCTCTTATTTTATCGTGACGATCATTTCTCTCTATGTAGGTGGGCGCCAACAGAACGTTTTCACAATGCGAAGGAGAAAAATGGTGATTGAAATTTCATGAGAAGATCCCGTCGCAACGAAAAACGCCTTTGTTTTAATGATTGCCACTCCAATTCACATATCATATCTGTGGCAATATCCCCCCTATTTCGCGATAATACAAAACAAACTGCCCGTCTCTGTAGTTTTTCGATGTCATCCGTCAGTCCCACTTGATGCGGATCCCACACCGCACAACAATACTTCAGAATAGGGCGGACAAGCGTGGTGTAAGCAGTCGTACCTGTAACTTCGTAACACGCAAGATGCCATTGTTGCCGTGGACTGCGACTTAGCGGCACATTCATCACAGCTTCTTTCCATCGCACATCAGATCGACTTGGTATTATGCGACCTGTGGGAAGTATCCAAGTAATCAGCGGCTCCATGCGATAGGACTGGTGGACTCTCCACTATGCGATATCTGTCGTAATGTCGACGATGTTCGTTCACCTGTGTAGCCGTTGCGGATGTCTGGTTGTTGGGGCGAAAAATGGTCACGCGTTTCCTACCGCACGTTATTGACCCCGAGTCCTTTCTTTACCCAGCGGTGGAACATTTTCCATCAACGAAGACTCGGACAGTTCTATGGATAAAGGGCTGGATTTTGGCATATCTGTATGGAGATGCTCCTCACTCGCGCCTTCATTTTTTGCAGCACTTGCAGACTGCACTTGCAGCGGTTAATCGCAGTTCCCGTTATCGCGCGTGTTTTGCCAATTATCTTAACAGCGGTTTTACAACGCCTCTACTGAGTTGGCATGTTCCTGGCGTGGCAGGTGCCCGCCCGATTCGGAATGAAACATGACGCGACTACACCTCGGACTCGGCCCGCCCGTCATCCTGTATCACCATGCGTGATTTCCAAAAATCCGGAGGGGTAGAATAGATTTAATTTGTTTTTCTATTGTAACCTCCCCACAAAAAAATTAAAAATAAATAAATATTATTTGATGAATGATTCTGATTTTAGTGTAACCTCCCTACAGAAATTCATTCACATTTAACCTCCACACAAAATTTGTTTCTCATTTAATCTACACACAAAATTCTTTTCTCATTTAATGTAAGCTCGAAACTGAAAAATTCCTAAACCTCGTAATAAAAATAAAAATAAATTCAGTAGCCTGGTAAATTTTGAACGACAGCAGTGCTGCGTCATGGCCCTGTAAGATCATTCTGAATAAAAAGCAAAAATTCTTACCTCAATAAAGTCGCCAACTATCTTCTCTTACAACAGCTTTTTCCGGCACAGCTCTGTGCAATGCTGGCCTAGAGATTTGTCATTTATGAAAGGAAGCAACTGATTTTTCTTTTGCAACAATGGGAATGATCATGGATTGGAGAAATTAGTAAATTCTTTAAATTGAAATGAATGCTTGTTACAAATTACTTTATATGACAAAGATTATTATTAGGACATTTTTTAAAAGATTTACATGAGAGTTCACATAACATTACTAGATATGCGCGAGGCTGCTTTTACCTTATACTATAACGCTGAGGCTCCGCCATCGCTGCACCACGACTGGCCCAGCCAACACGATAGTACCAGACTGCTCGCTAGCAACAACTTACTGCTACACAGTTCCTACTGCTACAACACTGCTCTTTGGTCTCAGATTCTCTTATAGCTTACATATCGCAGGCAGCGCATACCTCTTACACTATGTATGTATGTGCACAAAAAATAAAATAGATAAGTAAAATTAATACGAGCAGTGTGAGGGTGCAGTACGGTGGCGGGAAGGGGGAGGCATCATGGACATATCTCAGGATTCAACCTCTGCCTACCCTTTCTCCTCCAACCTCTAGCTGACTGTAACCCTGATATATGAAGAAAAAACAGAAAAGGAAGGGGTAGCGTCTTTGATTGGTAATCAAAACGCCCTTGGTCCCGAGTACGAAACTCACCACCGCTTAAATTTTGATTAATAATCAGCATTGGCGCCCATAGACATCTGGTATAGAAAGTTACCCTCATTCTGCCAGCGGCCTTGTCAAAGAGAGCGGAGGATCTGACAGAAGATGAAAAGGTCCTGTAGCCACCTTTCATTAGTCCGGTAGCCCATTTCCACTAGCATTTCTCTTTCTTTTCCTTGATTCTCTTTCCTCATATCTCTCATAGTGGTGTGATTGAATTAATGTGGTTGTGTGTGACGTTGCTAGACGGTGGCGTAGTCTGGTGCAAAAAGTCTGCGATAGTCATACAGATTCAGCAACAGTTGTACAGAATAGCCAACTCTCGTAGTGGTCAAGTAGGCAAAGAGGTTTGCGCTACTTGTGAGAAATCCACCTGCGTTATGTTGGTGGCGGAAATGGCATCTTTGTGTTTTCCGGGCCACGAGGAGCGTGGAAGAGGCTGGAGAAGAAAGCGGGAGGCAGTCTGCCGCCGGTACAGGAAGCGTCCACAGCTGTGCTCCAGTCGAAGAAGGGTTATACTGACCGTGTGGCGCGTCGTTACTTGGCGAGAGGAGAGCTGTTAGCTTTTGGTCCCACTTTTCAGCTCTGAAAGATTGCTTTGCATTGTCGCAGCAAGGAATGAAAAACTTTGGCAGATTTTTCTTTTAGGAAATTTCTATAGCAGACTTGGATCTGCCGGAAGAGCGCCACACGAAGGTGGCGATAAGAAGTGAGCACTCGCTCCTGTATGAATGTCTATTTGCCTTCAGCTGTGCCTGTATAAGCTCTTATTTTCCTAAATATCAATAGCTTTGCCTTCTCGTAAATTTTTCTTGCTTTATGTATCTTTCGTCCGTGGGGAGCCAACCACGTGTATGAACATTAGAGTTTGTTGGGCTACCGTCATCACTAACTGTCCGATCTCATGTTTGTTTTAAAGAATGTTAACTGTTCATGATTTTGTGATGTGATATTGTTGCAACTTGGCCACGATACCTAGAAATTGCGTCTCCACAAACCACGTGGTCACGTGGGTTCAAATATCTCTGAGCACTATGGGACTTAACATCTATGGTCATCAGTCCCCTAGAACTTAGAACTAATTAAACCTAACTAACCTAAGGACAGCACACAACACCCAGCCATCACGAGGCAGAGAAAATCCCTGACCCCGCCGGGAATCGAACCCGGGAACCCGAGCGTGGGAAGCGAGAACGCTACCGCACGACCACGAGATGCGGGCGTGGTCACGTGGGTGTACTGCGCAACGTGTACCGTTTCACGAGTTATTGCGATCAGTTATCAGGCAACAGCAGTTGTATGAATGATTCACACCCATTATTTCAGGTATAGATTATAACGGTGAATGTATCGATGCTTTTCCTTAATGTTTTAGGAATTAATGTTTTCAGGAATTGTGTACATGTCTTAGGAATAAATGATTTTATCTACAATGTTCTCTTGTGTTCCGAGGTTACATTTTTGCACCTAAGCCACTCACCTCGTAGCTTTCCCGTTAGCACACGCAACGCGTTGTCTTACACACAGGTTCAGTGATTAGTTTCCCCTTTTATTTTAAAACAAATACTTTACATTGAGTCTTATTTTCAGGTGTGTTGCTGGGAGCTGATCTTATGCACAGTGTTGATGCATTTTCTATTTTATTTTAAATGTTTGATTTTCGTCAACAGTGCATGGGCAATACTATTAATTACGTCGCATCCCCCACGAGCGATATCACTACGTATACATTTTTATGAGTTTTTCGACTGTGATCAAATTAATTTATTTTCCGACTCGGCCTAACCTTTGATTAGTTGTATGGATATGTAACGCCCCACCCGTCACTTATCTGGTTTTGGCGTGTGTTCACCCCAGGTAATTGACTAACAGGTCAACAGAGAGTGCAAAACTGCCACAATGTCAGATAACACAAAGAAAGTAATAAGGCCCTGTGACTCCTGATTGAACTGTGGTGGCAGTGTTGACATTAATTGATTCAGAATTGATCCCTTTTAATTAAAAAGGGGTGCACATTGATGTTATATTCAGCTATTGAAAACCAGATGCAAATGTTGAACATAAAATTAATTAAGAAAGTGACTTGGGATTTCAACTATTTGATGGAAAACAGATGCAGTCGATTAGCACAGATTTATTTTAACTCACGACCTTCAATCATCACATTACATGGCTCTCCTAACAGGCAGTGGTAATGAATTGCGTTTGCGTGGAGTAAAGTGCGATAAATCCAAAGTAATTCCTATCGACTGACCCAGGCATAATGCGAAGTGCGAGAAGAATTCTACAATACATGGCCCATGAAACCCTCGTGGAAACTTTGCCGACGTGATCCAACAAATTAATCAGTGGTCGGAGCGGGCGCAATATCACCGAATTCAGCGTGGCGGCGCGTCATCGTTATGCGGACATCGGCCAACCTCGTGGTGCTGCAAGGCTGCACTCGTCTATTCACTTCTAGCTATCTTGCTCAGTACATAGCTGAACGAAAACTTTCTATCTCCAAGCTCAATCGTTCTGTTTGCTGAATCCTAAACTGCAGAGATGCTCACTCTCTCTCAGGCAACCTGAGTAAAGAATGCCACATCTGCAATCTAGGCAAGCTGGGAACAGAAGGCCACTACCGAGACTTCTCCCAATCCACTCTTTGCCTCGGTTTCCCCTCCAGAAAAATCACTTACGCCAATTGCAGCGCAACTCGCGTTAACTATGAATTGCTTCCCAGTGCTGACCAATGCCTGCTCTGGGAAGTGAACAAATTCCCACAAAACTTCTCTTCCTCTCAACTTCTGCTATTTATCTCCTCTCAGGCCACCCATCAAGCTTAGCATCTGCACAAAACACCAATTTTTTCGGAATTCTGACTCCCAGGAGAGTACTTAAAATTACTTGGTCCTATGTTCCCATCGGAGGCTGGCGTATTTCATTCTGTCGCTCTTCACCTGATTTACTTCAGACTCTGCAGACCGTGAATTCAGCGTGAAGTTGCTATAGTCACGAACACGCATATTTTGGCCTCTGGTGACTGCTCCACCTTAGCTTTGAGCAACTTACTCGCATGTTTCACAGAAAACGGGACGACAGACATTTATCAACAGGCGTACAAGTTCTCCGTCTGCTTCCTGGTACACCAGCGCGGGGTCAACCACCGACTCACTCATCTTAAGGCAGCTGGAGGCCACACCCCGTTACCGCTTTCTCAGAGCTTGAGCTGCCCTAAGCTGCCTATTGTCGCTTCCCTTCGCCACTCCACAGCCGGCCACGGTCAACTCGAATACTTCCCTGGGATAAACTAGCCTCCAGTAAATTGACGCATTTCCACAAAGTTTTCATGTCGTGTGAGTTACTTTAAAACCATCACCCGACATTAATTATTCCAATACGTCCACACTATACCCTCTACAAGATGCATTGTGCCTTGTCAGTCATTTTTGTTCAGCCATACTGTTTGCTCAATGTGAGTTAGGTGATCTTTAATGACTACATGTAAGGGGCATAGTTCTTGCCATCTTACAGTTAGAGTCGGTGGCGACCCTAATCTTAAAGTTAACCTGTAGAAACAGGTTAGTTACACATGGCGACCCTGCACTCTCTTGTCCTTGGAGTGGGAAACTGACCGCAAAGGCTGAAGAATCAGCTATGATCAATAGCATGAGGATCCAGACGGCAATGGAAACCACTGCATTGAAGACACGTAAAGTGTATCCACAGAACTGGTAAGGCCTGGGATTGGTAAGCAGGTGTCATGGGCCGCTGGAGTGGAATGCTGACCCCACTTGAGGATACAAAAATTTATTTTCACCACGTTAATTAAAACAGAGGACTGGTATCAACACAATGTTTAATTAGTATTTACAAATGGCGTTAATCTACACTGATTATTCAGTTACACAAAAGCATTGAGAATAATTTAAAAAAAAGTTTAAAAGAAAAACAGCCTTATGGCCCCAACTTTAAATTAATAAAAAAATTACTTTACACAAATATAACTTTAATGTAACTACAGATCTGAGCTCACTAGTCAATTACCAGCCATTTTGAGTATGAAAAATAACAGTCTGTAAAAGGTATTAGGTTTCAAAAAATACTCAAAGAACAAGATCTCATAAATACGTGAATCAACTATTACGGAAAACATTCGGCAATATGATGTTATGATAGCCTGAAAGATCTACACAGCAATCAGTACATTCTCGACATTTGGAGTTCACATCGGCTGTGAATCTGAATTCCGTGCTCGAGAGCTCAAGTGACAACAATAGTCAGGAGGGCCTTCGCACACCAGTAACAGCTTCTAGAAAACACAAACCCATTATTAACACACAGTTCACTAAAATACTAAAACCAACAGCCGAGCACTGGGTAGCGCCAAATGTAGGAAGAGATGTTAAGTGTTATAATGTGGCAACCGCAGTTACTATTAAAGCAATAGTTCCTTACAAAATTTCCCATGATGCGAAATTTCACTTGATAAATCTATAAAGCACAACTATTTCAAGGCGATAATGACCAGACAATCCGCACACAATCTTGAAGCCCAAAGCACCGTTTGATGGCGCAAACTTGTTACTGTTATAGTCGTCAACCAAAAGGAAGAAGGCAATTCCAGTTTAAATTGGCGGCTGAACTTTTGTGCAGAGAATAAACTTTGATTCATAAAATTAACCCCTTAACATACTAACAATAATAATAAAAAATGGAATCGCTGAAAATCGGCCACATTTGTAATGCAACAGAATCAGGCCACAGCGCAGTTACATGGACTTTCAATACCAAGTATTACAGACCCACGTACAATTGGTTTAAGGAATGACTACAGAAAACCAAAGTGGCTACACGGAGCAATGACATTCATAAGTTCCATCACGAAATGGCTCATCATTTAAAGTTAGTTCAGGAGTTCGCCATTAACATGCACTTCCGTTCCCTCCTCAGGATTCGATACAGACACGACTCTTAAACAGAGCCTGTGTTGACCAGTGACTGCTTCCGCACTCCAGTTCCGCTCGCCACCGGACCCAGGGGCCGGGATGTCAACACCGTGCCTCATCGCAGTACACCAAGCGCCGACTGACTACTCGCGATGCTCCGTGCGCTGTCTTCCCTCTGTCACTGCCCCGATCGAGTCTCACCTCGTGAGCCGCGGCAGTCCTAGATAGAGGGCGCTAGCCAACCAGGACGCCGAAAAGCGCGTAACTTCGACAGGGAGCTATCGTGCCCAGAGCATCGCAGGACATCACGGCTCAAGAACATGTATACTGTAATTGGAAAAGTGTCATGATGATCTCTCCATTTTCAAAAGAATCCGGAATACTCTCCCATTCGTATAATGGGAAGGTGACCATGAAAAAAAAATTGAATGTCCAATGAAAGGATAACGTTCTACGAGTCGTTGAGTGGGATGTCAGAAGCTTTAACGTTGTAGGGAAGCTAGAATATCTGAAAATGGAAGGCTCAATGTAATCATAGCTGGGGTCAGTGAAATGAAAAAGAAAGATTTCTGGTCAGATGAGAGTAGGGTAATATCAACAGCAGCAGGGAATGGTATAACCGGAGTAAGATTCGTTATGAATAGGAAGTAGAGCAGAGAGGGTGTTACTGTGAACAGTTTAGTGATAGGGTTGTCCTCATCAGAATCGACAGTAAATCAACACCGAGAATGATAGCTCAGATATATATTCCGGCGTCGCAAACTGAGGATGAAGAAGAAGGGAAGTATATGAAGATATTGTAAGTATGATACAGTACAGAAAGGGAGATGAGATCTAATAGTCATGGGGGGATGGTATGCAGTTGTGGGAGAATGAGTAGAACAAAAGGAAGGGTTGCAGCAGAATATGATCTTGGGACAAGGAATGAGAGAGGAGAAATACTAATTGAGTTCTGTAATAAATTTCAGCAAGTAGTACTGAATACTCTGTTCAAGAATTACAAGAGGAGGAGCGATTCTTGGAAAAGGCCGGGTGATTCGGAAAGATTTCAATTAAATTACGTCATAATCAGGCAGAGATTCCGAAATCCGATACTGGATTGTAAGGCGTACCCAGGAGCAAATACTGACTCAGATCACAATATAGCAGTGATGAAGAGTAGGCTAAAGTTTACGAGATTAGTCAGGAAAAATCAATACACAGAGAAGTGGGATACGGAAGAACTAGGGAATGACGAGATACGCTTGAAGTTCTCCAAGGCTATAGATACAGCAATAAGGAATAGCGCAGTGGGCAGTACAGTTCAAGAGGAGTGGACGTCTCTAAAAAGGGAAATTTCAGGAGTTGGAAAGGAAAACATAGGTACAAAGAAACTAATTTTGAAAAAAATACTTCAGTTGATCGATGAAAGAAGAAAGTACAAAAATGTTCAGGAAAATTCAGGAGTGCAGAAATACAGGTGGCTGAGGAACTAAATAAATAGGAGATGCCGGGAAGCTAAGAAATTATGGCCGCACGAAAAATGTGAAGAAATCGAAAAGAAATGGTTGCCGGAAGGACTGACTCAGCATATAGGAAAGTCAAAACAACATCCGGTGAAATTGAAAGCAAGAGTGGTAACATTAAGAGTGAAACGGAAATTCCACTGTTAAATGCAGAGGAGATACCGGATAGGTGGAAAGTGTACATTGAAGCTCTCTAAGAGGCGAACGGTTAGTCTAATGCGATAGGAGAAGAAACAGGAATCTATTTAGAAGAGATAGGGGATCCACCTTTAAAATCAGAATTTCAGATAGCTTTTGAGGATTTATGATCAAATAAGGCAGAAGGGATAGATAACATCCCATCAGAGTTTCTAAAATTATTGAGGAAGTGACAACAAAACGATTATTCGTGGTGGTGTCCGGCGACATGTCAATTGTCTTTAGGAAAAATGTCATTCACATAATGTCGATGACTGTAAGGGCTGAAAGTGCGCGAATTATCGTACAATAAACTTAACAGCTCATGCATTCAAGTTGCTTACAAAAATGATATGCAGAAGAATGGAAAAGAAAATTGGGCCTGTGTTAGATGACGACCAGCTTGGCTTTAGGGAAGGTAAGGGCACCAGAAAGACAATTCTGACGGTGCGGTTGATAATGGAAGCAAGGCTAAAGAAAACACAAGACACGTTCATAGGATTTGTTGACCTGGAAAAAAAAACGTTCGACAATGTAAAATGGTGCAAAATGTTCGAAATTCTGAGGAAAATAGTGGTAATTTGTAGGGAGAGACGGGTAATATAAAATATGTACAAGAACCAAGAGGGATAATAAGAGTAGACGACCAAGAACGAACTGCTCGGATTAAAAACGGTGTAATACAGGAATGTAGTCTTTCGCACCTACTGTTCAATCTGTACAACGAAGAAACAATGATGGAAATAAAAGGAAGGTTCAGGAACAGAATTAAAATTCAGTGTGGAAGGATATCAGTGATACGATTCGCTGATGTCTTTGCTATCCAGAGTGAAAGTGAAGAAGAATTACATGATCTGCTGAACAGAATGAACAGTCTAATGAGTATAGAATATGGACTGAAAGTAAATCGAAGAAAGATGAAAGTAATGAGAAGTAGTAGAAATGAGAACAGCGAGAAACTTAACATCAGGATAGGTGGTCACGAAGAAGTTAAGGAACTCTGCAACCTAGGCAGCAAAATAACCAATAATGGATGGAGCAAGAAGGACATCAAAAGCGGACTAGGACTGGCAAGAAGGGCATTCCTGGCCAAGAGAAGTCTACTAGTATCAAATTTCTGCAGATGTACGTTTGGAGCACAGCATTGTACGGCAGTGAAACATGGACTGTGGGAAAACTGGAACAGAGGAGAATCGAAGCATCTGAGATGTGGAGCATCTGAGATGTGGTGTTGAAAATTAGGTGGAGTGATAAGGTAAGGAATGAGGAGGTTCTGTGCAGAATCGGAGAGGAAAGGAATATGTGGGAAACACTGATAAGAAGAAGGGACAGGATGATAAGACATCATTTAAGGCATCAGGGAATGACGTCCATGGTACTAGAGGGAGCTGTAGAGGGCAAAACTGTAGAGGAAGAGAGATTGGAATACATGCAGCAAATATTTCAGGACTTAGGTTGCATTCTGAGATGAAGAGGTTGGCACACGTGAGGTATTCATGGCGGGCCGCATCAGACCCGTCAAAAGACTGTTGACAACTCCCCCCCTCCCCCTAAAAAAACCCTTTGAACAAGGAAGTTACGAGGCTGTAACGTGCGAACGAGAGGATAAAGTCGCCAAATACTTCATATTTACACTGTAACTAAGCAAAGAGGTTGCAAATAATATTACAGATAGCCTGCTTTCAGCTTTTGAAGAATCCAGAGCGTTACAACAGCTGCTTCAAGGAATAATATTTATGGGGGCTGCACAGAAAATTTGTAGGTCGATATCCTACGCGCCGATTCACTAAGGTAATCCTTTAAACGGTTATCTTAACTAGCGCAGTTTGGTGGGAAGGCTTTACCAGTATACAGTATGTCACCTATACCTCTTTTTACGGAATTACAACTGATATGGGAAACTCATACGAAGGAATTGTAGAAAGAGATTTTGCACCCTGTCTCACTCACTTTTACTTTTTCTCTTTTGTATCCTTCAACTAGAGTCTGGTTTCTGCACAAGTTATAGATAGCCTTTTGGTTTTATCCCTGCTGCTTTCAACGTTTCATACAGTGTAGTCCACTCAAAACAGTGAAAAATTTCTCTAAATCTATCTACAAATGCTATAAACGTATGTTTTCCTATCGTCAGTGCACCTACTAAGATAAGCCGAAGGGACAGTGTGGCTCCGCCTGTTCTTGCATTTCTAAGGAACTCAAACTGATCAGCTCCGATTCCCTTCAGTTTTACTACTCTTCTGCGAATAATTCATGTCAGTATTTTATAGCGCTATTCATGATAAAATTCTGCAGGTTCTGCCCGCTGCTCGGAAGAATGCGCCATGAGAATGCTGTATTGAGTCGGACATTCACTGTTACGCGCTGCAGAGCAGAAGAATACGTGTCGCCCTAAAAAACTCCACAAATGATATTACGTCGACATCGTAACAATGAATGCTTTGATTAAAGTTCGACCGACATAAATGCACGAAACTGTCTCACCTCTTCAGTGTGTAGATAGTTCAGGAGTGACATCGGTCAATTTCTTCCTTTGTAGATAGTATCAGTGGCAGCTGTAGAAATGCTTTTTTAATACTGAAGCTGTTACGCAAGTAATAAAAAGCATTTTTCGTCATGATGGATACTTTGTTATTTGTTCTGTTTAAAAGATCGTGAATTTTAGCATCATAGCACCGGCGTAGTGCTTACAATAGGAATGAATCTGAATGCACATTTCACTAGAATTTCCCCCTTTGTTATTAATGATATACGTAATAACTAAAAGAAAACGGTACTCCGTGGTAGACCATGGTAGACCATAACACAGCAAGAACAGCTATAAATTCTACTGCTATGGTTTTATTTTTCGGATGATCAATTGTACCGACTATTTTTGGTAGTGGGTGGAAGGGAGCAAAAGCGTGACTGTTTCCCAACTCCCCATTCTGCTGTCTTGCCTATGTTCATTTTTCTTCATGATCATCAGTGTTATTAATATGGCCTGCTATGAATTCCTCTCCTACTCCAATCACTTTATCCCGTAATCAAACTAGCACTTGCATCCAACGAACTCATTTATTTGTTGGACATATTCCAATCTAGTTCTCCCCTACTGTTTTTACCGTCTCCAGCTACCTCTAGTACCATGAAAATTAACCCCTTATGTCTTAAACACATATCATGTAATCTTCTACTGTCTTCTTGTAAGTTTTCCGTATGTTCCTTTCCTCTCTGATCCTGCAGAGAACCTAATCAACATAATTTTCAACATCCGTCCATAGCGTCTCATATAAAACGCTTTGAAGCTCTTCTCTTCTGGTTTTCACACAGCCCATGTCTCACTTCGATACAGCGCTGTGCTTCATATGTAGATCATCACAGATATCGTTCTCAAAGTACGGCCACTATTTTATAACTGTAGACTTCTTTTCACCGGAATATCAACTTCGTCTGCGCTGATCTGCTTTTTTGTCATCCTTCCTTCATCCCTCACGTATTATTTTGTTTCGAAGGTAGTGGAATTCCTTCACTTTGTCTACTTCTTGGATCTCAGTTTTGATGTTAAGTTCATCTATAATCACATTTCTCCTGTTACTCATTAGCTTTTCTTCGATTTACTCTCAAGCCATAGTGTGTGGTCAGTAGGTTATTCGTTCCTTTCAAAAGGTCCTGCAGTTCTTCCTCGCTTTCACTGAGGATAGCAGCATCATCAGCGTATCTTATTTATATCCTACAACCTGAATATTCAGCGCCGTCCTAACCTTTCTTTTCTTTTCATCATTCATTTTTTGATGTGTAGCCTGAAGAATTGGTGCAAAAGACCACATCTCTACCTTAAATCCTCCGAAATCTACCGACTCCGTTCTCGGTTTTTTATCCTTATAGCTTCCTCTCCTGGTTTTCTCAGAATTCCGAACGTTTTCCCAGGTTGGAAAATCGTATGAACGTGTCTTCACTTTTCTTCAACTTAGATTCCATTGTCAAGTGCAAGGTCACCCAGCCTCTCTGCTTTCCTAAACCACAACTAATAGTAATCTAACTGATTCTAAATTTTCTTTTCAACCCATCTCCATATTATTCCCGTCAATAATTTGGGTGCATGACAAGTTAAAATGATTGCGTGAAACTTTTAGCACTTATCCGCCCTTGATATTTGTGGGATTTGATTGATTATATTTTTCTGAAAGCCTGATGGAAGGAATCCAGTTTCATACATTCTGCATGCCCACAGTTGTTTGGTTGCACATTCTTCCGTCATCACTAGTTTGGCTACCTTTGTTTCAGCAGAGCGGTGGCAAACTTCGATTCAGCACGGTCTGCATTGTTGCCAAATGTATTAAAAATGGAGGAGCCATGATGTCAGCTATATATGTGCCAATGTCGGATGGATATTGCTGTGGGAAATTCAAATATTGGCGGCAAGATAAGGCAATTTGACTACTTCCACTAACCTGACTCTCATCACCTCTTCCCCCACTCCATGACATCACCCACTCACCTCAGTACCACCACCTCTCCCCTGGAAATGGAGGTCTCTTTCCAGCTGCCAGAGAAGAAGGTTCGGTTAGCCTACTTTATTTGTTTTTCATAGCAAACTGAAGTAAAGAAGGTTCAAAGAGGTTCAAATGGCTCTGAGCACTATGGGACTTAACTTCTGAGGTCATCAGTCCCCTAGAACGTAGAACTACTTGGACCTAACTAACCTAAGGACATCACACCCACCCATGCTTGAGGCAGGATTCGAACCTGCGACTGTGGCGGTCGCGCTGTTCCAGACTGTAGCGCCTAGAATCGCTCGGCCACCTCGGCCTGCGAAGTAAAGATGGCTACTAATTACACATCTATATGCATTGTGCTACACAATGAATGCCTAAAATTGCAATATAGCTCAAAAGCGACGACATCGCTCAATTGGTGCTATCCTGCTGAAAAAAAGGACTAGCAGCACTGTAAACTGATAGAAAGCGCACTCAAAATACATAGTAACTCTACATAGGAGGCTCCCATCACGTACAAGGCGAAATAAGTCTCTCTGCTCCGCTTGTGAATTGGCAGGGAAAAAAGACTCAGTCTAAAACGATAACTGGAACAATCCTCTAAACTGGTATACACATAGAAATCGCGGAAAAACGAGAGCTGCAGTGATGTTAAATATCAGACTATATATACCTGCTGTTGTGGTGTTCATCATTTTTTTGAAACGCTGAGTGGGCTTAGTTTATATTTGCTGCTGGAATCAGGGATGTTAAGGCACTTTTTTTTTTCCAACACACGTAAGCACAATTCTGCAGTGGGAAACTCACACTGGTGTCTAAGCACAGATCGGAAAATCACAACAATTACATATTTAAAAGTTCGTGACATAATTAGAAACCCACAACAGATCGCGAAAACAAAAGACAGATACACAGCGCATCGGATGTTTAAAAGATTCTCTTAAAATTCGGAACACTGTCTAACAGACAAGAAAAATAGGTAGAATTTTCGGTAAATTTTCGCTGTCCTACAGTTGCTGGTCTGGAGCCACAATGGTGAGTGGGGAACAGTAGCCCACCTCTCCGAACCAGAGAAGGCTGGTCGGCTTGGATGTATCTCTGACCACTCGAACAAAGAAGACATAACGAGACTCTCTGACACCTCAGAACTTTCCGTAGATTCCTTGTTCTGCCCCTGTCTTGTTCGAAACAGTCTGTAGAGACTCCTATGCCTCCCCACATAGGATATTTCGTGCCTCTCTCACGTCATCTAACTTTCTGTGAATGGAACATCCTGTTTGGTCTTACTGAATTTACCCACCAAAACGCTGCTGCTAGTGCGGGAACACAGTCTGCCATTTTCTACAGACGGACAAATTACGAGAATCAGAGGAAAACTATTTCTTTATCGATTGAAAAAAAAAAAAAAACATACAGCAGTAATATTGTACTGACAAGTTAAATCCTGGGAAAGAAACTTAGTCAGTTACGCTTCTCTGCTACTGTCGAAGAAAGCACGAATTTTTCCGTTGTGAAATCGATCTCCAATCAGGCTACATCGCCACAAACGATTGTACCACTATGCCATATCACTACTTTGCTACAGTAAACACAATCCATATCCTAAACCATACAAAATCATCAATTCTGCATACAGCTATCGACTGCCAGGAAGTCCTATACCTTAAGACATGTAGGTCCCGACACAGAAGCACTTGCGCCGTATACAGGGTGAGTCACCTAACGTTACCGCTGGATATATTTCGTAAACCACATCAAATACTGACGAATCGATTCCACAGACCGAACGTGAGGAGAGGGGCTAGTGTAATTGGTTAATACAAACCATTAAAAAAATGTACGGAAGTATGTTTTTTTAACACAAACCTACGTTTTTTTAAATGGAACCCCGTTAGTTTTGTTAGCACATCTGAACATATAAACAAATACGTAATCAGTGCCGTTTGTTGCATTGTAAAATGTTAATTACATCCGGAGATATTGTAACCTAAAGTTGACGCTTGAGTACCACTCCTCCGCTGTTCACCACCGAGCGAGGTGGCGCGGTGGTTAGCACACTGGACTCGCATTCGGAAGGACGACGGTTCAATCCCATCTCCAGCCATCCTGATTTAGGTTTTCCGTGATTTCCCTAAATCGCTTCAGGCAAATGCCGGGATGGTTCCTTTGAAAGGGCACGGCCGATTTCCTTCCCAATCCTTCCCTAACCCGAGCATGAGCTCCGTCTCTAATGACCTCGTTGTCGACGGGACGTTAAACACTAACCACCACCACCACCTCCGCTGTTCGATCGTGTGTATCGGAGAGCACCGAATTACGTAGGGATACAAAGGGAACGGTGATGGACCTTAGGTACAGAAGAGACTGGAACAGCACATTACGTCCACATACTAACACCTTTTTATTGGTCTTTTTCACTGACGCACATGTACATTACCATGAGGGGTGAGGTACACGTACACACGTGGTTTCCGTTTTCAATTACGGAGTGGAATAGAGTGTGTCCCGACATGTCAGGCCAATAGATGTTCGATGTGGTGGCCATCATTTGCTGCACACAATTGCAATCTCTGGCGTAATGAATGTCGTACACGCCGCAGTACATCTGGTGTAATGTCGCCACAGGCTGCCACAATACGTTGTTTCATATCCTCTGGGGTTGTAGGCGCATCACGGTACACATTGTCCTTTAACGTACCCCACAGAAAGAAGTCCAGAGGCGTAAGATCAGGAAAACGGGCTGGCCAATTTATGCGTCCTCCACGTCCTATGAAACGCCCGTCGAACGTGTACCACACCCCTCATGGTAATGTACATGTGCGCCAGTGAAAAAGACCAATAAAAAGGTGTTACCATGTGGACGTAATGTGCTGTTCCAGTCTCTTCTGTACCTAAGGTCCATCACCGTTCCCTTTGGATCCCTACGTAATTCGGTGCTCTCCGATACACATGATCGAACAGCGGAGGAGTGGTACTCAAGCGTCAACTTTAGGCTACAATATCTCCGGATGTAATTAACATTTTACAGTGCAACAAACGGCACTGATTACGTATTTGTTTATATGTTCAGATGTGCTAACAAAACTAACGGGGTTCCATTTTTAAAAAAACGTAGGTTTGTGTTAAAAAACATACTTCCGTGCATTTTTTTATGGTTTGTATTAACCAATTACACTAGCCCCTCTCCTCACGTTCGGTCTGTGGAATCGATTAGCCAGTATTTGATGTGGTTTACGAAATATATCCAGCGGTAATGTTAGGTGAGTCACCCTGTATAGTCACACTGCTAGATATCCCCAGCGAGGCCGATCGGTCATCCAACACAGTGAATGGTCTCGAAGCAACTGCTCCGTTCACGTCCTGGCTTGATGCGTGATCGGGGCGTGCTCCACGGACAGCAGTCACTGACCGAACTGGTGTGCAAAGCTGGGCTGGTTCCTGCGGCACGAAGGCGTCTGCTAACACTACTGTTTCCCGTCCGGCCTGGTTGCTGCCGTTGTTCTGCAACGAGTTGCGACAGTCTCCAAACGCTGGGATTACAACAACATTTATTATCTGAACCTGTCTATAAGAAATGCTTCGTCAGTCGCGAATTAATTTACAGATATCAGCTGCAATATCTGATTTTACACGCCGAAAAACAATTATATTTGCGATACTTTTATGCTGAAATCTTCAAGTAGCATATGAAAATCCCCAGAATTTGGTGTATTTTTACTTGGTTCGCTCGAATATAATACCATCCACACGACTGTTCTCGATATCAACCGCATATCAATATGCTACCGATCACCTACAAAGTACAATTGCGAAGATAGAGTGGAAATTATATCTTTATAGAGCCGAAACTTTAGTGTGGTACGTGTTACAAACCACTGAATAACTAGTAACTTATCACGTGTGCGAGGAATTTTATGTGAATACTCGAATATGAAGGAAATTGTTAGTTCCACTCCTTTATTTCAATTTATTTTATTTTTAAGGAATACCGATGTCAAGTATATAACAGATTCCTTATCATTCTTGTACTTTATAAGGTCAACTAAGGGTTCAGTTCTCATAATAATATGTGTTTCTCATTTCTAGAGAACCAGCGCTGTACCCCAACATGGTTTACGAACGGCTAGTATAGCGCACTAGCTGCCACTAGGCTATAGCACTGTGCTGGACAAGGTTTCGCGTGGAGGGGTACAGTGCATTAGCTGGCCGGTAGTCAATAGCGCTCTACTTGGTTTCGCACAGAGGGACGCAGCACTATAGTCTGACGGCGGCTGGCGCACTGTACCAATCCATCCAAAACCACGTTCGAGTGCAGACCTAATCACTACCATCCACTTAATGCGTTGTACCACACGTATATAAGGTTGAGTCTCATGAGGGGCAGTCCCTCCCCCCCCCCCCCCCCACACTCTCCCTCCCTTCCTCCCTACCTTAGACACCATATGTTGTGTGTGTGCGTGTGTGTGTGTGTGTGTGTGTGTGTGTGTTCACGTGTCTGGTGTATATACATGTCTGTGATTCGTCGTGTCTGTTTCCTCCGCTCTAAAGTGTCTAGTTGCCTTCAACTTTCTGGCAGAACAAAGAGTCTGACTGACGAACACTTTCAAACATGCATGGTAGCTTTAGCAGCTATCTACGTGGTAAATTTCTCAAGTTCTGATTCTAATTACAATAGAGTCCACATGCATGTGTATGACACCGAAGGCTCTAGTTTTAAAGGAACTTTTGTTAATGACGGGAGGGAATACCACACAAGTATCTCTGTACTTAAATAGTCCAGAAAGACTTTTGGAGAGCAAGTTGCACGCGTCTCGTTTCATTGCATCCTGGATTACTGGGTATTTTTTTCTTCTGGTTTCTCAAAAAATATTACATGCATCATGCAGTTAAAATCTCATGGCAGTTTGTGATAAAAAATTGATTAAAAACATTAACGTCAAGCTAAAAGAAAACAATGCTCTTGTGACGAAGTCTGACAGAGGGAATGCTGTAATCGTTGCTAGTCGGAATGAGTGTGTGTCTAAGACACTGCAATTTTTTAAAGAGATCTATGTTTTGGAGCTAGATGAAGATCCGACCACCATGATACAAAAAGAAATTAGACTCGCCATTAACAGCGCTACACATCTGCTTAAACCTTATTATAAGCAACAGCTTATTAACATGAAACTACAGGGCCCTACATTGCGTTCCCAGGTTAAAGTGCATAAAACTCACCATCCTTTACGTCCGAATGTAAACAGAATGAACAGTGCTTATCATGAGTTAGCAAGGTTTCTTCAGGTTAAAGGAAAAAAGAGTACTTCGTGTTACGAAATAATTATTCTGTCGTCTATAGTCAAAACCCAGTCAGTGTAATCAAAGATTTGCTGTGTGATCAGGATTCTAAATTATTTTCACTAGATATTGTGAACCTATATGCTAATGCACATGTTCAAACAACTATTGACATTGTTGAAAAAATCTATGTACTTTAATCTAAAGAGAAAATCATTGATCTAATTCGTTTGCTACGAACAGTAGTGAAATACAACTATTTTGCTTTCAGTGGCAAACTATACCATTAGCTTTGCGGCCTGACAATCCACTGGCAGGCATCTTGGTCGATATTTTCATTAATTCCGTGGAAGAAAAATTCTTCACAAATCTTTCAGCTCCTGACCTGGGTGCGTTGCCATATTCTCGGTACGCAGAAAAAATTTTGATCATATACAGTGGTTCTGGGGAAGGTACTGAGCATTTATTAGGAGTTTTTAATAGTATTCATGAAAAAAATCAGCTTCACTTGTGAATTAACAAATAATGATTGTCAGCTACATTACGTGGACCTTAGTATCGCCATAGACAACGCCAGACTTTCCTTCGATATTTTCCGAAAAGCCTCTAATACAGATCAGTTGTGCCCACTAGTTTAGTGAATCCCCATTCCCATAAAAGAGTATTTTTTCATTCATCCATTCATCGTGCAGTTTCTGTACATATGTCACCAGAAAAGTTTAATGATGAGATGAATCTAACAAAAACTGTTGCAGTCAATAACGATTATGATCCCTCGTTAGCTGAAAACATCTTCAGAGTGAAAACTGATGCTAAAGTGACTACTTCAGGCATCAGTGATGTTCCTGACGGTAACAGGTATACAGCCCATGTTTTATACACTGTCACAGTGTGTTGAGGAACTTCTCTGCTCCTGCATGTTACGGCATAAAGAAATTAGCACAGCTCCCAACCTCTTCAGAAAGTGGACATCATTCAGAAACTTTGGGACGCATTGTGGATAATTTTTGTGATGACCAAGCTTATCAGTCACAAGATCGTACAACATTGTCTGTGATATGTGAAGGAAAACTGGTAATTCTGCAATCGTCAACCAAAGTTTTCTCTCTGATTCTATCTTTAACAAGTTCATTTTTCACAAAGGATGATCGTCCCCACCTTTCTTCATTGTAAACGATCATCTGATCTTCCCGAAACAAACGGCACCATTTTCTCGCGGAACTATCACTTATAATATTCTCTCCGTATAGCACACAAAATTTGCTACGAATATCTATAACTTTCTTGTCTTTAGCGCACAGGAAACGGATTACAGCTCATATTTCACAGGTGGTGGGATTTGCGATGAGAGAGGCAATTTTGATTTACTGTTACGACGCGAACAATAGTTCAATAACCTCTGCGCGCCACTGCCAAACTTGTTTATGCAGGACGACAATGCTGTCCTGAAATCAGTCCGTTATTCCAAGTCCTCCGCGCACTTCACTTTACGACCATATTTTGTGAAAATATGTGTAATTTTACATGGGGTTCACAACACCTCATCTGGATGCTGAGGAAAAAAGAGCTTTCCACACAAAAACGTTAGTAAAAACGAATATAGGCACGAAATATCACGACAAACTAAATTACATCTAGAGCATAAAGTGATAGGTTAACTCCCAACAAAATTTCTCATCACCATCGTTTTGTTGCGGATGACAAGCTACCTGTAATAAATCATACACAAGTGGTCCTGAAAACGATGCAAACCGAGTGTATAGGTACTAACTAAAAGAAACAAATTGTTGTTTGATCTAAATATTCCAGCCATTTTGTAATCATCTAGTAAAAATGTTCACATTACAGATTAAATAAAACAGAAACCCACTGATGTTGGCACAGGGTGCTGAAACATGTTTAGAAACTTGGAAAAACGGTGTTTTGCGTAACTAGCGGACCTTACATCCAACAATTGCTAGCCCAGTTCTCCTGATTTGCAGGACGTTTATATTTTCTGCTGTAAAACGAAGAATTCTGTGGCTGAGGTTCTTAATATGCTGGATAAGACGCATGGCGAGGCACCCGTTAGACAAAGAACTTGCAGAGAATGTTTTCAACGCCTCAAGAATGGGAATTCTGACGTCGAAGACCGGCATGGTGGTGGGAGAGAGAAGATTTTCGAAGCTACTGAAAAGGACGGAAACAATCGTAGCAAATCGTTGTCGCAAGCAGTCACTGCGTTTGAGCCGAACACTATAAGGCAAAAGGCCACAATATAGCGTTAGGCATGAAAAGGTGAGTTTGCAGAATGACAATGTTTGAGGCCACGTCGCAAAGCCCATCAAAATATACTTGAAAATATTGGCGTGAGCAGTCTTACACCACCCACCCTATTCTCCAGACGTTGATCCCTTTGACTAACTTTCTCTATTAATGGCACACGTCCTGGTCGAACAGCACCTCCAGTAATACACTGACTGAAAAAAAACCGCAACACTAAAAAAATTAATACATTTGTCTAGGTGATTATAAAGAATCCGCCTCGATTGGAAATAGAAACCGGATGTTGACCTAGGTTTCGTCTCAGATAACCACGCGTTCTTCAGAACACACTAAAACTAGAAACTGCCTAAAGAGGCATGATACAACATTAATACAGAACGCCCAAAAGGGCAAAAGACTCGCATAAAATGTGAAATAAGAGGTACGTGTGTGCCATGTCAATAGCTGTACAGTAGTGTCGCTGAATAGTAAAGAGTTGGAAATGTGGAATATTGTCGAAGTTTCGTTGCCTTTGCCGAGAGCCAGAGGCAGTAAGTTAGCCAAGAAGTAAGAGGATTGCGCATGTATAGAATGTGTCGTCACGCAGGGGCAATGGCCTGGCTACACACAACTGGCGAGAGAGAATTGCTTAGCACGCGGGTTTGTGTTAGACGGAGACTTTCGTAGAGTGCAAGACAGAGGTATAGCATCAGCTGTATTGCATTTCACAACTTCGCGTAAGTCTGCCGCAACACGTAACTCTGTCACAAGAACACCTAAGGGACGAGTACGACAGATGAATTAGCAGTATAAGTGGAACGAATGCAGTCATTACAAACGAGCATGACGTCAGGACGTCGCTCGTTCTTCCCTTAAATACGCCAGCTTCGATAGCAACAAGACACTCACACTCGCAGTTAGATGTGTAATGGGTCGCTGCGTAGCGCTCAGCTCGGTGATCGACATGTTAATCTTTATTAAGGAGATGTTGCAGTAAGGGCGGCCCATCCAGCAGCAGACGTGAGGGGACAGTACCAGCTCTGGTCCTCTCTGCTGCCGCTGTCAATCATCAACCCAGGATTAGCAGACATCGCGGCAGACTCGCTCGCCGCCAATGCTGACCACATCAGTGAGCCGTCGTCGAGATCGTGCGGGGCCTAGGCCCTGTGCATCCGCCGTCACGACCGGGTGAGCCGACGACGCTGGGGGACTGCAGCCCGTTCCGCCCGCCCACCGCGGACGAGCCACCAGGAGGAGCAGGGAAGAAGACGGGGTGGGGTAGAGTACACTCCGCACTACGAGAACGCCTCTCGTGGCGACAGCGCCGGGACTCCAACCCGGAGCCTCTACACGCAGCAGTCTGCTGTCCAGCGACCGGCCAGCCGGACGCCGCCAGCCACGCGCGGTCGAAGTAAGGGAATTCCTCCGCTACGTCACAGCACGCGGCGCTGCGCTAGCAAGACTGCGCGGCCCGGATCTGGTGTCATCGCTACGAGTCAGCGAGGACTCGGAGAAGGTCGTTGATATCACCAAGCCACATTGTACTCGGCAGGAATAAAATTGTTATGAATTTATAGTGTTTCTTTGGCGTTTCTGACGCTTCTACAGCCATTTCCTAGCATCCTGACAACTGGAGAGGTCACCGCTGGGCCATCCAGTGCACCATAGGCGACCGGGACCACCTACAGTACTTAGCTCAAACATCAGAAGCGTGCTTCCTCACTGCAGGCAACGTTCGGTGGGCCGCAGGCTCTCAGTTTACGTTTTATGCGACTCTTTTGCCCTTTTGGACGTCCTGTATTAATGTTAGACCATGCCTCTTCAGGCAGTTTGTAGTTTTAGTGTGTTCCGAAGAAGGCGTCGTTATCCGCGCCGAAACCTAGTTCAACATCCGGTTTCTATTTGCAATCGAGGTGGGTTCTTTATAATCATTAAATTATTCATGATTGCTGACGCGCTGCAATGTTAAACGTTCTCATTTGTCTAGATGACATATTTAAGTGACTGACAACGCAAGATTACAAGTTAATGCAAGCGCGAGATAAGCCATTGCAAATGTGAAATGCTGGTACATAAACAGCCGGTGTAAATGCTAGAATTTTGAACGCAAGCATGCAAACGTGCATGTATTGTGTTGTACAGGTGCCGGGTGTCAGTTTGTTGGATGGAGGTCTGTGCTTGTTGCAATTGGTCAGTCAGTACATGGTCGGTTAATGCCCGAATGTCCTCGATTGGAGACAGATCTGGCGATCGAACAGGACAAGACACCATGTCGACACTCTATAGAGCGTATTGGGTTACTAAAGAGGTATACGAGCCAGCGTTATTCTATGAGAAAATACTCCCTGAATGAATGGTGGCACAACACGTCGAATCACGAGACTGGCGTAAAAATTGGCAGTCAGAGTGTGTGGGATAACCACGAGAGTGCTCCTGCTGTAATACGACCTCGCGCCCCATCCCATAACTCCAGGTATAGATCCAGTTCGTCTAGCACGCAGACAGGTTAGTTGCAGCTTCTTTCTAACCAACACACGGCTATCACTGCATCTGAGGCAGTACCAGCTTTCTTCAGAACACACAATAGGCCTCCAACCTGCCTTCTAACGAGCTCTCAGTTGACACCTCTGAAAACGCAAATGGCGGCGGTTTGAGGTCAGCGGAATGCACCTACAGGTATGGGGCCTCTGGCTCGGAGATGTCCTTGAAGTAACCAATTTGGAACACATAGTTATGCCACTTTAGTGCCAACTGCTGCTCAAATTACTGCCGCCAATACAGTACGAAGCGCCAGAGCTACACGCCGAGCGCAATGGTCTTCTCACTTGGTAGCGTCACGTGGTCGACCGCAGACCGGTCATCCTGCTATCGCACGTTTCTGTGACCACCACTTCCAGTAAACATACACAGACACTACATTCCTGCAAAGTCATTCTGCAATATCACAGAAAGTACATCCGGCTTCTCGTATCCTGTTACACGACCTCGCTGAAACTCAGTGAGATTTTTATAATCGTGTCTTTGTCACCTTAAAGGCATCCATGAGAAAGATTAATTCGCCACGTCCATTCTCAAAGGTAACTAAAGCTGATCACCGTTACAGCGTGTATTTACAGCAAACTTGACGTATATCCTCATAGTGGCGCCACTAGCGCCACTCTATGGTGGCGCAAAATTGGAATAGACAACATCTTGCAGATGCAGAAACAGGCCTACCAATTCCTGAACGAGATTTTCACTCTGCAGCGGAGTGTGCGCTGATATGAAACTTCCTGACAGATTAAAACTGTGTACCGGATCGAGACTCGAACTCGGGACCTTTGCCATTCGAGGGCAAGTGCTCTACCATCTTCTTCTTTTTTTATTTAATTTTTTATTTTTAAGGAACCGCTGCAGGAGAAGGACGACGGGTAGGGCACGGATCGACACCCGAAGCCTGGCCATCCCGCCGCCACGCCCAAGCAACGTGTTCGAGTTCGAGGATCGAAGGATCAGGAAGAGGATGTAGTTGGTTTGTCGATGTTATTTTATTTATTTATTTCTTTAATTTTGAGAACATTTTTAATTTTTTTAAAATTTTTGTATTTTGTATTGTATTTATAGATTTATTTTTGTTTCATTACAAAGAAAGATCCTACAACTGCCGTAGCCGAGCGTCCGAGTCGTCTTCTCGTCTGTTGGGAGGGGTTCCCCCCTATTCCGTCCGTAGAGGATCGATATGCTCCAGGATTCTTCTTCATTTTCAGCGTCTCATACCCGGAACGCCCCAGTGAGCAGGAGGATCCGCAAATATTGAACCGAAATAATTTGCGAAACGAGTTCTGTACTTGGGGTGGCGGCTGAAAGCTGCATGTGTCGTCATCAATAGGGACCAAAAGTCGAGTGTGCCTTTGGGAGCATCGCAAAATATGTAGTAATGGGCCATGCCTTTTAGTCTGTTAACGGCGTTCGTCCTGGTTGATGGAAAGTATACTCCGTCGGGGCGCAATATATCATCAGGGGAGATAGACTCCGGCAATCGCCGCAAGAGTAACGATTGCAAGAGTAATGCCAGCATGTGCTGCGTCGATAGCCAGCACTCGCTGGTCGCGGCACACGTCAGACGGTGTGCATTCGAGTCAGCGACTGAGCATGTCGGACACAATGGGTCGTCCGTCAGATGTATGGAATGTAGCCTCTGACGAGTAGCGAACTTCCCATTCACAACCACGTACCACAATGAACGCACCGTCGTAGGTAGAAAAGGCGTGTGTACCGCTCGCCACACCGTGTTCCAGGCAACTTCAGGATGTCTGTGGGCGACCGTATTTACGGGTTGCTGCTGTTGATAGAGGCGATAGTAGTCTTTCGTGCTGGGCTTCCGTGTCGTCGGAAGTTCTGACCGTAAGTAGCTGAAGTGAATCAAGAACTCTCTGATGTGGGTGAGTGCCGGTGAAATGTGTCCTACAGAGACCGGGGGATGCAGAGAGTGTGGTGCCACTTCCGCTATCAGGGTGCCAGTCAGAGTGGCGTGGGCAGAGGTCCATGTGCGACGCATAGTGTTGAGATAAAGCGATCGCGCTCGGTTATATACATGAATTAAACCGATACCGCCAGCCCGCTGCGGCAGTGTCAGGGTGACGTATCGGATTTTAAAAACCAGAAATGTCCATATGCTGCTTGAAAGCTGTCGGCCACCGTAGCCGTCAAGGGAAAGATATGCGCAAAATAGTTCAATTTTGAGACAAGATAGGTGTTGACATAACGTGTTCTGAGGAGCATATCCAAGCGACGCAATTTGTTGTCCTGCAGCAGAGCACGTGTCTGGTGTAGGAGCCGGCGGTACGTAGCCGCCGCCGTGCGGCGGACATTGCTGTAGACTTGCACTTCTAATTACTTGAGTACGGGCACCTCGTCAAAGGGCACCGCCGCTGTGTGGGAAAGCTCCCCTCCGACATCCATGTATTTTGTCTACCATCTGAGCTACCCAAGCACGACTCTTGCCCCTTCTCACAGCTTCACTTCTGCCAGAACCTCGTCTTTTGCGAGGAGGAGAGCTTCTGTAAAGTTTGGAAGGCGGGAGACGAGGTACTGGCAGAATGAAGCTGTGAGGACGGGGCGAGAGTCGTACTTGGGTAGCTCAGCTGGTAGAGCACTTGCCCGCGAAAAGCAAAGGTCCCGAGTTCAAGTCTTGGTCCGGCACTCAGTTTTAATCTGCCAGGAAGTTTCAGGCCTACCAATTTTCGTTTCGCACAATTCCATCTTAGTGTGCTGTTATTTATTTATTTATTTTTCCCTCAGTCTATCAACAAGTGCAAAATTCGATCGATACGCCGCGGTATTCGTATGCTGCCTGCAAGATGGGGGAAAGTAGTGGGCAGCGATGGTTGATGCACTGAATCGTAAATGTTTTGTAAGTTTTTCACGATAAAGGGTCGAACGTCGAGGAAAAACGGCGGAAGCAAAGCTGTAGACCGCCGGCCGGAGTGGCCGTGCGGTTCTGGGCGCTACAGTCTGGAACCGCTGCGGTTGCAGGTTCGAATCCTGCCTCGGGCATGGATGTGTGTGATGTCCTTAGGTTAGTTAGGTTTAATTAGTTCTAAGTTCTAGGTGACTGATGACCTCAGAAGTTAAGTCGCATAGTGCTCAGAGCCATTTGAACCAAAGCTGTAAACCTAATCAACAAATAAATTTCTTGGTTGCGTTTTACCGTTCAATAAACAAGGAAACAAATTCAGGAAATGAAATATTCATACAACAGTCCAGTCATGCGTGAGTGTGTGTGTGTGTGTGTGTGTGTGTGTGAGAGAGAGAGAGAGAGAGAGAGAGAGAGAGAGAGAAAGACTGTTGCGTTCGCTTCATTATCCGCTCACCGAAGCACCGTCTTCGATTGACTCCGGTGCGCAGTGACGCAGTTGTACTGACCGCTGGCGTAGAGCTGTCTGAGTTTCGGGCGTCGCAGACATTTTGCCCGCATGCCTCCTTCTCATACTGCTCACCCGCTCCCTCCAGATTTTCATAATTTAAATACATTTAACGACTCCACTCGCCGTGCTGCCGCGTCGCGACGCGGCGTGGTGGGGGGAGGAATTATGCAGCGACCGTAATGGAATGGAGAGCGGCGCGTTTGAAGTGGGCCGTTTATCAGGCCGGTATTTCTGGAAGCCTGCTTCTTCTCACCGCCGCAGACGCGGCCGCGGGACGCCGTCCAGACGCCTTGCCCGCCTCCTGCCGCCTCCGCCGCCCCCGCCGCCAGCGCCTCCGGCGTGAACTCTTAGAGATAGCAGCGCGCCTTATCCTCGAGTGAATTAGAGAGGCGCCCCTTAAAATAATTGCTTCCGACGATAAACGCCACGGCGCGACGCGACGGAGTGTCGCCTTCACGCCGGCGCTCTTTCGCCTCAGGCTGGATGGCGTGGGCGGCGGAGGGGGAAGGGGGAGGGGTAGGTGACGGGGGGGGGGGGGAGGGATGTGTCCGCACAGTGCGAAGGAGGCGTGGCGCGGCCCAGGCGTGGGCAGTGCTGCCAGCCTGGCGTGCTGCTTGCGAATGCATAATCAGCTTGTAAACTTATGCGGTCATTATTTCAGCGCAGTTACACTCTAGTTATCGGCGCATTAATATGTATGTTGTTAAATGTAGGCAGTTTAACAACCGTAATGTCTTCTGTTGAGCTAATGTTGCGCAAACACGTTACTTTTACATACTCATCTGTTTCGTAATCTCTCAGGCCGCGCTGTGCTGGATGTACCAGATTTGTTTGGTGTTTTCTATTCTAATCGCTGCAGCTGAGCCTCGTAAGATGCGCCCCATTTTCTCTTGATTATATCCGTTTTTGGAAGACGAAATGCAACAATGAATTTAATTGGCTGTTTCTAGTAGCAGTTATGGTAGCGGTATTGATAATAATGGGAGTAATCTTATTCATCCCTAGATGGACATCTTGTGTTGTTACAATCTCAACACAACGAAAATAATATAATTCACAAACAAGTGATTCAGCTGCCCCTATCTGTGGGGCTTATGCAATCCCCAATGCCTTCAAAGACGACTTTGAAGGCAAATGGGTATGATAGTTACTCTACCGACAGGGCCTTTAGGCGGAATATTTATACCGCTAATAAGAACGACGAGGAGCCGCCTTCTCACTCCGTCGGGTTATCGTTCGTTTCTGGGGCCACTGACCGCATAAGCAGAATTTTAATGAATAATGGTATCCAGGCATCTTTCTCAAGTCAAAACAAAGTAAAAAACTTTTTCCGACGGAAAACGGATGCACCTGATTACCTCCACAGTGCAGGCGTATATCAAGTGTCATGTGGCTGCGGAAAAGTGTATATAGGCGAAACGGGAAGAACTGTTAAAGAACGCATTAAGGGACACGAACTGCACATGCGGCTAAATCAAAGTGCAAAATCGGCAGTAGCGGAACATTACGAGAACTGTGGCTCTGACATCGATTTTAATAACGTACGTGTACTGGCTAATGAAACAAACATTTATAGAAGAAAGGTCATATAAGCAGTTGAAATTTCTAAGAATGCAACTAATTTCAATAAAGAGGACGGCTATAGGCTTCCGGCATCATGGCTCCCCGCCATCAAGGAAGTAAATACGCGTCCGCGATGTGTGAGCGGCATAAACAACGCGCTGCCAGTCATCTCGGCGGACAATAATATTTTGGGTAAACATTCCCCCTCTCTGGCTCTGTACGTTTCCAATCTAGCCACTGATGATGACCAACCATTAGCGGTAGCAGGCATTTCAACCAATAACCCTTCTCCAGCATCAATTTGGAATAGTGTCCCTCTATCAAAAAATGTTCAAACGTGTGTCAAATCTTATGGGACTTAAGTGCTAAGGTTATCAGTCCCTAAGCTTACACACTACTTAACCTAAATTATTCTAAGGACAAAGACACACACCCATGCCCGAGAGAGGACTCAAACCTCCACCGGGACCAGCCGCACAGTCCATGACTGCAGCGCGGCGCCTTTCTATCCAATGACGATGGACCGCCAATGGTATCCACAGGAGACGAGCTACCAACGCCCCTTCTTCTGCATCAGAGCGGAAATATTAGCCTATGACTTTGGCCCACCAATGGTACCCATATAAATTTTAACTAATACTACCACTTCTCCAGCACGAACGCCAGAAAACTCCCCCTGAGCCGTGGCGCGGCTGTCGCCAGTGATCTCGCACTTAGAATGGCATCGCTTCCATCGATTATAGGGTAACCATATTTGCCTTCCGCGACTCAGGCCGGTGGTCGGGTGGTTAACGGAGAGAGAAGAGAGACAGCGGAGTGGATATTCGCAGGGTCGAAGGTGGCTTGTTGACGTTTACCGTGAGGCCTGTGGTAAGACGCCTGTACGCTATGGACAGGGTCAGCGAGAGATCCCGGCAGTGACTTGATGGGACCTCGGGTTTGGTATCGCAGTGGTGCACAGTTGTGTTTTGGGATTTTTCTGCTGTGAGGGCATGTACAGGTTCTTGTTACTGGCCATTGAAATTGAGATGTGTCTATGGCGTGAAGGAGGAAATGTTTGATGCTCGCCGCTGTTGCATGTGAAAACGCTTCGTCTGCCTTGTATCTGTGCACGAAATTATGTGAAGCTGATACGACGGCGACGTCTTGCTCTCAGTGTTGTTGAATATATTTCGGAATTACTGAATGGTGAAGATATACCACGTGTAAAGCAAATGAAGCCATTTGCGCTGTAATAAGGTAGTGTTTTATTCTGCTTAAATCTGTGTCAGTTATATGTGCATTTATATGCCCTTCTTTAGTTGCAGAAGTTATAGAAGTGCGTAAACAGAGAGCTATGTGGAAAGGGATGTAAAGTTGAAACCCTTCCAATGGGTGAATACACTCGAACTCTGTATTACTAAATGTGCCTTTCGATACCAGCACCTACCTTGGGTAATAAGTGTTATCCGGAGGCTGTCATGGTACTGTAAGTAATTATTATACACAAAATTGTTTATTCTGATTATACTAAATTGGAGATGTAAGGTCGGTTGTGTGCTGCTGTAAATTACTACTGTCTCCCCTGTGTGGCAGCCTGGCATTGTCAGTGGCTTCAATCATTATTCCTGTCATATTTCGAGCTTTGTATTCGCAGGTTTGCTTAAGCTGACACCGTTGAGTTGGAAGACCTATAAACAGGCAAGTCAAACTGAGTATTCTATGAGTTCAAGACGATATTGTATTACGTGGTACCTTAGTTTGTTATAGATTAGAAGTATTTTACGTGTTATTAATATTCCGCAGTTTGCTTTGTCTAAAGAGGAGCTAGTTCTGTGAAGTAGTGGTTTATATTTCATTAGTGTGTTAGACGTTGTGCCTTTTCATGTTTATTTTTTTTAAGAAGTTACAATTGACTCTGTGTATGTTGCAGTTTGCTGAAACTGACGTGTTCACGGGGGTCGCGTCCAGATGGGGTTGACAGTGGCCCTTTTTACTACGGCACATCCGTCTATCCTCCTTCAGTACATATGTCTCGCTTCTATCGTTACTACGTTTGTCGAGAGGAATTAGGCCTTACTGTAATCACCTTATATGTTGAAGTTAAGTATCTCCCTTGCCAGGGCGCGAACCTTCGTGGATATAGTCGTATTCTCATCTGTAAAGATTGATAGTATTATTCATTTGTTCTCGTCACATGTATGATCATCTTGTTATATTTAATGTCAGTAAAATGTACGTGTTAGCGAGGTTCGATTTGGGACGTTGTATTCACCTCTTGTGGAAACAAATTTAAGTGATTTTATTCCTTTTTTAAGTAGCCTTCAGATGCGTACATTTTGCCTCCATGTTTGGTGTTTTTATGGCTTCCACGTTAATTAAAATTACATAAAGGTAAATTTGGCAACGGAGGGTTTCTTGTATTTATTAGTTGCTAAGTGGATCCTAAGTTAAGTGCAGGAACCCTACCACCCCCTTTATAACTGGACGCGACACTCGTCTCTGACAGTGTTCTAGCAGTAGTGGACACCTAAAAAGATCCTGAGGAAGATGCCTGCAGAGGGGTCGAAACGTCGAACATTTTAGAAGAAACATGACGCTACCTAATAACCCAATAATAATCAAATTTCAGGTATTTACAGACTTACAAGTCTAGTTTGAGAAGGACGGTACAAGTACTCGGCTGTGACTTTATAGCATGAACTGTCCGATATTTGGCAGAATCAATATAGATGAAACATAGATCAAGATGGTCAGACGATGAGAGATGCAAGCTGTCGCTTACCGTAATCATAATTATGTGTCTGAGCGAAGCTAAATATTATTATTTTACACAGAGAAACGTATCATCTTCTCAGTAAGCTTCAACCCGTGAGCTACACCCTTAAAATGGCTCAAATGGCTCTGAGAACTTAGAACTACTTAAACCTAACTAACTTAAGGACGCCACACACATCCATGCCCGAGGCAGGATTCGAATCTGCGACCGTAGCGGTCACGCGGTTACATACTGAAGCGCCACACCGGCCGGCAGGTACACCCTTACTTTTATTTATGAAATTAGTGGATTTACTCATGGCACTTCTGTTGGCTATGCCTATAATCAATTTCAGAACTCAAATTAATAATCAAATTGAAAATTCCTACCACATTAAAACTGTGAGCCGGACTGAGCCTCGAACTAAGGACCTTTGCCTTTCACGGACAAGTGCTCTACCGTCTGAACCTTGAATCTTAAATGGCTCTTAAATTGATGACGAACCTATGTATCACCACAATAAAATAAAAACCGTGAATAGCTGAGGGCCTGTAAGTGAGAACAGTGGCAAATTTAAGTTTACAAAATAATGACAAGTTTTATTAATCCTTTTGTAACTACAACTAGCTGATAAATCTTACACAAAAATGGCAGACACAAATCTGAAAAGGAATAGTGTTTGACTGGCAAAGAATACATTGGGGTGGAAGCTACGGAAATCCGCCCCTGAATTAGTCCCTTTTACAACGCAGTCTGTCTTTGTTTACATGAATCCACTGTGAGGTCCAACTTAAGAATCAGCTGCAAGCAAATATACCACAAACTATGGTTCACCTGAGAACAGGGAGCCGTGGACATCATTTAACAACCCTGTGCTAGTGCAGCAGTACTTTATCCTTTCACCTTGATTCAGGCGACAGCCGCGTTGTGGAACAGAAGCGGTGCGCTGCGGTAGCTGTAATGTTCTTACGAGTCAGCGAAAATTTGCAAACTACGCGCGCTGGCGTTATTATTATCAGAACACCGGAAACTTCCCTATCAGAGACGTAAAATTCCGGCAGATTTCAGTGTGAGATGCACCCGTTCGCCGGCCTGGCCAACCATTTTGACTCACGCGCATGATGGCGCGTGCTGGAACTGTCAAACGTCAGACAGCTGACTCAGGACGAATAAGTTCACCCTCGTGACACACGATGTGTCCCAGGTGATATGCAGTTCCACTGTCGGTACAGTTGGAAACTGCCACTGGGTCTTAGTCAACCACAAGATACAGACCACAAGCCTCACCCACCAGGAAAAGACCTAAAGTTCTCCACCAGGGGGAGGACCAGAAGACCAAGAAGCAAAGAATCACAACAACTCTCCACCATGCCTCAGTATAAGAGCCGAATTAGCGAAAACGAAACCGCCCTCACATTGCACAAACCTATCGAACTATCCGCTACTCATTGAATCTCTCCTCTTGATTATTCTATTGACCTGGTAGCCAATCCAGACAAAGCACAGGGGTGCGACGTTGGGGGATCCACTCTGCATATCCTGAAAGAGCATTCTCACGGCAAGCATGGCCATGTTTTGGCAAAATACACCTTTCTAGAAGGAACATAGTCCCTCATTTACAGAGAGGTCTAATCTTTCCGGGCTGGCCGTTTCCAATTTCTGAAAGAAGACTGTGAAGCTTCATAGACAGTTGTTCCCATGAAATATAACGGGTGATCAAAAAGTCAGTATAAATATGAAAACTTAATAAGCCACGGATTAATGTAGATAGAGAGGTAAAAATTGACACACATGCTTGGAATGACATGAGGTTTTATTAGAACAAAAAAAAAAAAAAAAGTTCACAAAATGTCCAACAGATGGCACCGGACAGCAAACCGTCAGTGACTGCGCATGACAATCGTGCATAAAAGGAGCTATAGTGAGAGAGAGAATCAGATGCGCCAGGAGTCGCAGCATGTTGACGTTACCCGACAAGGCGCTTATAGTGAAGCTGTATTATCAGAATGAGGAATGTGCTAGTTCAGTGTTACGATCCTATCGCCATGGGAAGGGGGATTCGAACGGGTAAAGGTCTGTTGACAAATGCAGCTGTGGCGAGAATGATTTCGAAGTTCGAAGTCACGGGTTGTTTAGACGATAGACCCCGTAGTGGCCGACCGAGCACAAGCGTAATGCTGCTGAGACAGTTCAGGAAAAAAATGGAGACTGTAGCGGGTTCGTCTATGCCCGGGGAAGTCAGTGCTTGTGCAGTCGGACGTCGCACCGGCATTCCGTACACTACTGTTTGGTTGGCACTTGGGCGTACCCTCCGATGCTATCCGTACAAAATCCATCGGCATCATGAACTGTTACCTGGCGATTAAGTGAAGAGGAGGGCATTTGCGATGTGTGCGTTTCAAAAGATGGCGGAAGATGACGATTGGTTGAGTAACGTGTTGTGGACTGACGAAGCTCATTTCACGCTCCGAGGGTCTGTCAACGCCCACAACTGCAGAATTTGGGCTACCGAAAATCCTAGAACTGTCGTGGAAACACCATTGCACGACGAGAAAGTCACGGTATGGGTTGGATTTACCATACCTGCCGTTATCGGGCCTTTTTTCTTCGAGGAAATGCGTGATTCTGGTTTTATAACTGCTATCGTGACGGGTGAGAGGTACGCCGATATGTTACAGAATCGCATCATCCCCAGCCTGGCTGATAAATACCTGCTGGAACGTACGATGTTTATGCAGGATGGCGCTCCATCCCATATTGCTAGACGCGTGAAAGATCTCTTGCGTGCGTCGTTTGGTGATGATCGTGTGCTCAGCCGCCACTTTCGTCATGCTTGGCCTCCCAGGTCCCCAGACCTCAGTCTGTGCGATTATTGGCTTTGGGGTTACCTGAAGCCGCAAGTGTATAGTGATCGACCGACATCTCTAGGGATGGTGAAAGACAACATCCGACGCCAATGCCTCTCCATAACTCCGGACATGCTTTACAGTGCTGTTCACAACATGATTCCTCGACTACAGCTATTGTTGAGGAATGATGGTGGACATATTGAGCATTTCCTGTAAAGAACATCAGTTTTGCTTTGTCTTACTTTGTTATGCTAATTATTTCTATTCTGATCAGATGAAGCGCCATCTTCGGACATTTCTTGAACTTCTGTATTTTTTTAGTTCTAATAAAACCCCATGTCATTCCAGGCATGTGTGTCAATTTGTACTTCCCTAGCTACATTATTCCGTGAATTATTCAGTTTTCAAATTTATACCGACTTTTTGATCACCCGGTATTTGTTTTTGCCGCTCACTAAAAGAACCTGGCGTCAGAGATGGGGGCTACAATCTTGCCTCCACTAAACACGTACACCATCTACTCTGTCCGCATCATCTCATACTCTAACATGAACTTCCCACCATTCGCACAAAAGCTCATTTTATAACAGTCTCTCTTAAATAGCTTCCTCAACCCAGTTTTTGCCAACTGGCCGCTCTTGCAGTGGACTGCTGGCTGGCCCAGGTAAAATGTTTTGCGAACCTGCGCCCTCCTGCTTCGACCCTAAGTGGGTAGAGGGGAGTGCCACAGCCCGAAGACCCTCTGCAGGTACAATTCAGAGTGCTGCTTCCCCAATCACTCGTACAGTCAGGTCGCTGCCCTCAGCATTTATGCCCCTCCCCCCTCCCCGACCCTTCCATAATTCATCTCTATCCCTGTTATCCGACACCACCACTACGGGCCCTTGGGTACCTCTACAGGTTACATCTGCAGTTATGAGATCATACTGCCCACAATTTCCTCATATAAAAAAGTCATAAACCTCACATAGCACATATAGTACTGGGGAACACTGAGATCATGATCTAAATATGAACGTTAATCTGTCTGACAATGTTAAAGTGAGAGGTTGGCGTGCCGCCTTTCAGAGGAACCTTCATGCTGTTGAATATAAGGCCACTCTGTTTGAATCAGTGGCACCTCATTCTATTTGTCACTATTGCACAATACTGTTTATCCATAAAGTTTTTTATTATTGTAGAAAGTTAGTAGCATACTGTTTATTCATTTCTCACTGTCAATCAACTACACACGTTACACACATTACACACAAATCATTTCATAATGTAACATTACATACACTATTAACTGACAGTCTAAGGCGCTGCATTAATGGACTGTGCGGCTGGTCCCGGTGGAGGTTCGAGTCCTCCTTCGGGCATGGGTGTGTGTGTTTGTCCTTAGGTTAATTCAGGTTAAGTAGTGCGTAAGCTTATGGACTGATGACCTTAGCAGTTAAGTCCGATAAGATTTCACACACATTTGAACATTTTATTAACTGACATTTGGACCATAGCATCGCTGTTTGGTTTCCACTCTGTGAACTGCAACTTCCGATTTGATGTCCTGAAAAGTTAGAATCCATCTACAATCAGTAGGACGATGAGCTTGGAATGAAGCTAATATGTTAATATTGTACATTATATACCCTTATGTAGAAAGATTTTCCAGGAAGAAAAAATATACAACCAGTCGCTTTTTGGGTTTGATAGTATTCAATGTAGCAATAACTAATTTGCGAAAAATTGTAGGCTCATTATCAGAAATATTATTTTCTGTATCACGTGCAGCTAGCACTAGCTTCATAGTTCTGGCCACAACAACGGAAATATCGGCCAGAAGGTACGTATGTAACTGTGTCACTCTTACGTTCATGTAACAATGGCTTCACTTTCTTAGATTTTTCTAGAACTGTTCTGTTCTTTATTATTTTATATTGACATGTTTCCACACACGAAACCTCAATACATGTACACACCTTCTGTTTTCCATTTTCGTGTACTCTGCCTCCATATGACTAATTCGTTCTTTTATTTATGTAACTAACTGAGTCCATGGCTTTGGACAGATTTGCATTTATTCCATTCTTCTATGAGTCCGTTTACTCCTGCTCGATCTGCCCCATCTGCGCCTCACCTTCTCTGTGCCCATCTGCTCCTCTTCCTACCTCTGTCTACCTTTTTCTTCCCTCTCTTCCATCTCCTCCTCCTCATCTCCTCCTTCCCCACTCTGTCCATATCCTCCTCACCTGTCTCTCTGTCTGTGTACCTCTCCCCCCCCCCCCCACTCTTTGTCCTCCTACTACTGCATCTGTTCATCTGCTCCTCGCTTCTTTCTCTGTCCATCTGCTCCTCTCCCTCTCTGTGTTCATCTGCTCCTCATCCCCTCTCCCATATGCTGCTTCCTTCTCTTGCATTTTCTCCTCACCATCAATCTCCTCCTCGCTCTCTCTCTGTTGATCTCCTGGTCGCCCATCTGTCTCACCATCTGCTCCTCCCCACTGTCTCGGTCCATCTCCTTCTCTTCGACTGTCACTTAGAATCTATGATCGAAAATCTAAATTAAATCTAATCACAACTTCCTCTTTGTGAAGAGTCTCGACATCTTGGAATCATGGGTTCTCCTGGCCCCTTGTATGTCAGAGAAAAGCCCCGACTTCAAGGTAATCAAAGTAATGTCAAACACAACCTCAAATATTTTTAAACTCATCAATATACCTTTAAGGAGACTCAGTATAATTGGAACATCAGTCGTGATAAATTGAAATGATTTTGAATTCTGAATAAGTACACTACTAGCCATTAAAATTGCTACACCAAGAAGAAATGCAGATGATAAACGGGTATTCATTGGACGAATATACTATACTAGATCTGACATGTGATTAAATTTTCACGCAGTTTGGGTCCATAGATCCTGAGAAATCAGTATAAAGAACAACCACCTCTGGCAGTAATAGCGGCCTTGATACGCGTGGGCATTGAGTCAAACAGAGCTTGGGTGGCGTATACAGGTACAGCTGCCCATGCAGCTTCAACAAGATACCACAGTTCATCAAAAGCAATGACTGGCGTATTGTGACGAGCCAGTTGCTCAGCCACCATTGACAAGACGTTTCCAATTGGCGAGGGATCTGGAGAATGTGCTGGCCAGGGCAGCGGTCGAACATTTTCTGTATACAGAAAGGCCCATACAGGACCTGCATCATGCGGTCGTGCATTATCCTGCTGAAATGTAGGGCTTCGAAGGGATCGAATGAAGGGTAGAGCCACGGGTCGTAACACATCTGAAATGTAACGTCCACTGTTCAAAGTGCCGTCAATGCGAACAAGAGGTGACCGAGACGTGTAACCAATGGCACCCCATACCATCACGCCGGGTGATACGCCAGTATGGCGATGACGAATTCTCGCTTCCAATGTGCCTTCACCTCGATGTCGCCAAACACAGATGCGACCATCATGATGCTGTAAACAGAACCTGGATTCATCCGAAAAAATGACGATTTGCCATTCGTGCACCCAGGTTCGTCGTTGAGTACACCATCGCAGGCGCTCCTGTCTGTGATGCAGCGTCAAGGGTAACCGCAGTCATGGTCTCTGAGCTGATAGTCCATGCTGCTGCAAACGTCGTGGAACTGTTCGTGCAGATGGTTGTTGTCTTGCAAACGACCCCATCTGTTACTCAGGGATCGAGACGTGGCTGCACGATCCGTTACAGCCATGCGGATAAGATGCCTGTCATCTCGACTGCTAGTGATACGAGGCCGTTGGGATCCAGCACGGGGTTCCGTATTAGCCTCCTGAATCCACCGATTCCATATTCTGCTAACAGTCATTGGATCTCGACCAACGCGAACAGCAATGTCGCGTTACGATAAACCGCAATCGCGATATGCTACAATCCGACCTTTATCAAAATCGGAAACGTGATGGTACACATTTCTCCTCCTTACACGAGGCATCACAACAACGTTTCACCAGGCAACGCCTGTCAACTGCTGTTTGTGTATGAGAAATCGGTTGGAAACTTTCCTCATGTCAGCACGTTGTAGGTGTCACCACCGGCGCCAATCTTGTGTGAATGCTCTGAGAAGCAAAACATTTGCATATCACAGTGTGGTGTCACCGCCAGACACCACACTTGCTAGGTGGTAGCCTTTAAATCGGCCGCGGTCCGTTAGTATACGTCGGACCCGCGTGTCGCCACTATCAGTGATTGCAGACCGAGGGCCGCCACACGGCAGGTCTAGAGACACTTCCTAGCACTCGCCCCAGTTGTACAGCCGACTTTGCTAGCGATGGTTCACTGACAAATTACGCTCTCATTTGCCGAGACGATAGTTTGCATAGCCTTCAGCTACGTCATTTGCTACGACCTAGCAAGGCGCCATTATCAATTGCTATTTATCTTGTGATGCATGTACCGTCAGACCGATGTTTACCAATTATGGATTAAAGTTAAGTATTCCAGAAGCTACGTAATTTTTTTACTAGACTCAACTCCTTTAACTGTTCCAGACCTCACGCCAGCCTGCGTGAACTTAAACGCGTGCCTTTCGGCTACCTCTTAGTGGCTTGGCTGTCTTGCCAAGTCATAACACACAGCATCTTCTTTCTGTCGGTTAAATTTCGCGTCTGTAGCACGTCATCTTCGTGCTGTAGCAATTATAATGGCCAGTAGTGTAAAAAGATGTTATTGAGCCATAAGGAACTCTATGAAAGGCAACGTATCACCTGGTCTAAAAATAAGACTTCGTGCAACCGCTGCACGATGCCTATTTATTGCGTATATACCTTGATCACACGTAACAATGATGTGCACTATCTCCTTCCACACGAACAGAGTCATCTTTTCCTCTTTTATTGCAATTTAATAACGAGTGAACATACGCATTATTAAAACAGTGAACGGTATATTGGAGGACTGTGATTCAAAGCTGTTTGACGCAAATGCTGGTATGGTTCCTTTGAAAGGGCAAGGCTGAGTTCCTTTCTCATACTTTACCAGTTCTGTCTTGCATTCAGTTTCCAAAGAAATCGTCGGCTGGTCGTTGAACGCTTCCATTTCCGTTATTCCAGTTTAAAAGGCGGTTATAATTAAACTCTCAATATCCGACCCCGCGAAAACACGTCATCGTTGCAATGAAACTTTGTGAAAACATTTAGAGGATAACGTTTGTGATTTGCGTACCATGTTTTCGTTCCAGGTTTCAAACGTCGCTCAATGCTACGACTGACTGCAACCACGACAACCGCTCTAGAGATACCGCTTTTGGAATGGTATGGACCATGCAATTTTCAACTGTCGTTACACAGCTCGTGTGTTGGTTGAAGGTCGCACATAGCATCCAGCATTCTCAGGCATGGCAGCAGTAATTTGTAGCGCAAATTGGCCTTAGGCGTCTCCGAAGAGGAACTCCCAAATCGCTAGGTAATTCGAACCTGCGTATCATGTTCTTCAATCCCGGTGTGGAAAGAGGACCTCTCAGTGTTCCTTTAATGTTTCGATAGTATCGAGGAGCAGCAGCACTATCGCTGTTGTTCTGAAAAACAGTTTTACAAGTAAAGCCCTGCTCACCTTGTCCAGACTACTTACTGCAGCTGTAATGCATACTAACGTGTTTCGACACTTCGTCGCCCTAGCAGTTCCGGCGCCTAAGTGCAAGTCATGTCGTTGACACTACTAACAACGCAAAACCAAACCATGCGGTAAATTGTTTTGCATCTGCTCTGGCTTAAGCAGTGAAATTTTAATTATAACCACCCCGTATATTGGAAAAACAGGAAGAACGTTTTCAATCACATACAAGGAACATAGAGATGCGTTAAGATTAACTAACGATGACATACCATCTTTTGTGGACCGAGTGCAAAAACAAGTAATCCTCTTATGGGAACAGGACTTAGGAATCTTGCACATAAAAAAGAAAGCCAGAAATCTCGTCTTGGGGCAAGATTTTGAGATCGCCATTCATGAAAAGAAAAAAAAAAAATCACGTGATGGCAGTATTCTTAACATGCAAGTGAAAGACAACGGAATGAGATTTCCTAATAGCTTTGATGAAGTAACTTCTAGCTGGCGGTTGTGGACTTGGTCAATTAGAAAAAGAAGACATTCAGTAGAATAGCATTATGAGTGAGCCAACAGCTGCGTTTACACAGTATTACCTCAGACATGACAGTTCATAGCAACTCCCGGATCTATGGAGAAGCGCTAACTTAATACTCTTGGAACCCATGGCAGATCATCAGAACATGAAATGGTGCGGCGTCCAGAGTGAGATGGGGTGGCTGCTGACAGACGTCAACGATTTTAACGAAAGATAAGGACACACAGTTCAATGTGTTTTAATCCTATTTCATTTTATGACTTATCAGTGTTTTAACCTCGTGAGCCAAGTTCTACAACCTGATGACGAGGGCGTAGTCTTTCGAAACTCATTGTTGTGCTGTGTGCAGAACAGAAATTCGGTAGAATGCTACCAATTACTACTGTTAAAATATAACAACCATTGCTTCACAGCCTTCAGATACATAATATTAAATCTTTCTGAACTGACGCAGCGTATATTTCAGACAAGGCGTGAAAATTCTCAAGGTGACAACGAAAGAGTGTTCGTTTACATGCCAGAAAGAAAACAAGAGCGTGTTCATGCCCCTACTCATGTTGATGAAATCAATTACGAATGAATTTATAGTGTAACCATGCAAGATCTATTATGTGATGTTCATCTCCATAAAGTTTGATTAATACTGGTGATTCATTGCGTGACACTTCTATTTCCATCTGAGTAGTTGAGGTATTTCCTAAAATTATCTGGTTAGCAGTCTAACGTTTTGAAGTGACATGCTTAAAATTCGTTCTGCTGTGTCAGAAACAGTTTACTAGAATATTTTACGTGCATGTGTGAGGGTGGGTATATTTTACTTCTGTTCTGGCAGTACTGATGATGAAGATGATGATGATATCTGGTTTGTGGGCGCTCAACTAACTGCGCGGTTATCAGCGTCTGTACAAAATCCCAGTATTTTCAATGTCCAGTCTCACCACTTTCCCTAATGATGATGAAATGATGACGACAACACAAACACCCAGACCCCGTCTGGAGAAAGTTTCCGACCCAGCGGAAATTCAAACCCGGGACCCTATGATCGACAGGTACCTATTCTACCACTAGATCTGGCAGCACTGTTTTATTGCCTTAGATGTTACAACATATTACGTAATGTGTAAAAAACTATTTCACATAATTATCAAATACCTATTCTCCTCCTGTTTACACTGCGTCATAATCCTGTTTGCTTTATTCATAAAAATGGTTCAAATGGCTCTGAGCACTATGGGACAACATATGAGCTCGTCAGTCCCCTAGAACTTAGAGCTACTTAAACCTAACTAACCTAAAGGACATCACACACATCCATGCCCGAGGCAGGATTCGACCCTTCGACCGTAGGGTTTGCGCGGTTCCAGACTGAAGCCCCTAGAACCGCTCTATCGCAACGGCCGCCCTGTATTCATAACTTTAGCGTCTTACATTGGTATACTATTCTCCTCGCGCTCTGAAAACACAGTTGAATGTTTGTTGCCCATAAAATTTAAATAACAGTAATGAGAAGCGATACTCTGGCCTAACACCTACCAAAAACAAATTTGTCTTCCTTGTATGTCCAGTTTCATTCCTTTCAGTTGTCTCATTGCATATTGTTAATTATTTTCGTGTATTTTTACTGTATCCCTGCTTTTCTCTGTACTATGAATACTTGTCCATCTCATACTGCCGAAGATTTTTTCTTGGACCTTTACTTTGTTACAAAGTAAATAAATTAAAGCTATCGAATTGAATAACAAATTTTACGCATCCTTTGTGAAACGTGAAGCAAATTATTGAAAAATCCAAGACTGGCCGATATTGTCATCTTCAGAGAAGGTCAAAAGCGCAACAGAAGACGCTTGAGCAAGATGTTAGGCGCAGCTTTATACAACCTCAAGGTAATCAAAGCAATGACAAACACATCTTCAAAACTTCTTAAATTATTCAATAAAACTTTAGGCTTATTAGCGCAACTGAGGTATTTTTTAGATCTGAGTGATTAAAAAACAGGTTATGATTCATACAACGCGACATGCCACAATGTTTGCCGTTACACGAGGCCCTATGTACCCCATCAACACCTCGGTCACATCTAACAATAAAATTCGTTGTTTCTTTCCTTATGAGCAAGAGAATCATTTCCTCTTGTATTCAGATTTCATACTGAGAGTGCAGGTGTAGTAATAAAACAACTAGTTATGAATTCAGGAGAGCAGCGGCCAAATCTGGTTGGCCATTCAGATGGAGTGATTCTATGCTTTCCCGGAAACGCTCGAAGCAAATGCTGGAATGGTGCTTTTAAAAGAGCGAGGCCGATTTCCTTCTCCGTTCTTCATCAATCCGAGTTTGTGAACACTCTCCAGTAACGTCGTCAAGCAATGGAGGTTAAAAACCTTCCAGTTCCCTTTCCAAATTTAATATCATCAGTGATCGTCCAAGGCCCTGCTGTAGCAGAGTCTAAATTGGGTTGTCGGCTTCCTTACTTTTGACATTCTCCCCAGCCCGTTTTTTCGATTTCATCACACTGACCAACCTCTGTATTTTTGTTAGTAAATCGGGCGATTATAACTGAACTGCAGCTACTCACAGAGATCCATTGTGGGCTGTAATCACTGTATCACAGGGAAACTTGCTAGATATTCTAATGCGTTAATGTGGAACCGAACTGCACTGGAAAACAGTTCTGCTGTTGGCCACCAGGTGAACATCTGTAGCCATAAATGCGAGATAGACATTTAGAAATATTTCCCTATGTAATGGATTAGGACCGTGACATGGGCAGGAAAAGTCAAATTAGTGAGAAAGACGTAATGTTTATTTCGTTCAGTACGACCACCGGAGACGTTGACGAGATGCTGCATCCGTAAAACAATGTGATCAACAGTTGCTCACAGCGATTCCGGTGGAATTTGATCAACTTCTTTCTGTGTACTGGCCTTCAGAGCAGGTAGAAACTGAATGTGTCCCTGGTAAACGCATACTTTTAGATATCCAGAGAGGCAAATTCATATGGATTCAAATCAAGTGGTCGTGCAGGTCACGTATCTGGAAAACCTCGGGAGATAACACGTTCGTGGAAAGTTGCATTAAGCAGAATTTTCACCGTGCGACCGACATGAGGTATTGTCCAATCTTACATGAAAACGGGGGTTTCCACACACATGCGCTCTTCCAAACCAGGAACCATGTGTTGTACAAGGAGGACTTCATGTCATGCAGACGTCACGGTACACTTCTCAGGCCCTCTGGGTGTATTCCCTTCAAAGGGCAACGGGCCGAGTGTAAAAGTGCTTGTGAATCCACATCGCACAGAAATGAAATGGTTCTGAGCACTATGGGACTTAACAGCTATGGTCATCAGTCCCCTAGAACTTCTTAAACCTAACTAATCTAAGGACATCACACAACACCCAGGCATCACGAGGCAGAGAAAATCCCTGACCCCGCCGGGAATCGAACCCGGGAACCCGGGCGCGGGAAGCGAGAACGCTACCGCACGACCACGAGCTGCGGCCCACATCGCACAGACACACACGACGATTGTAATGGCTATTCGTACACAGCAGGGGGTTTAACAGTACAGCAAATTCGGCAGTCCTGTGCATTCACTGCCCCTTTAGTGTAAAATGCACCTCGTCACTCCATAGAATGTTGTCCGACCTCAAGTTATCAGCCCGCCCGGCTAGCCGCGCGATCTAACGCGCTGCTTCCGGAGCGGGAAGGCGTGCCGGTCCCCGCCACGAATTAGTGTCGAGGTCCAGTGTGCCGGCCAGCCTGTGGATGGTTTTTCAGGCGGTTTTCCATCTGCCTCGACGAATGCGGGCTCTTTCCCCTTATTCCGCCTCAGTTACACTATGTCAGCGATTACTGCGCAAACACTGTCTCCACGTATGCGTACGCCATAATTACTCTACCACGCAAATGTTTGGGGTTACACTCGTCTGGTATGGGACGTTCCCGGTGTGACGTATAAAAACGTTCGGTGCCTACAGTGTCACGTCTTTCGGTGTCACACATGTTTTTATTTTTAAAGGGGATCACTTAAGACTATTTCCATGGGTTCGCCCCTCAAATTCCTCCCTCATATCACAAATTTGTCGTCTGATGTGGTACAAACTGAAAAAATCAATTCCCTTTAAAGCACAGTTTCGTATATAATTTATATTCAAAACCTTACACCTGTGTCACAGAACAAATTCTTCATCGAGAATACTTTACACAAGTTAAAGGGAAGAAATGGTTCGGATATTTATTACAGTATTTAAAGAACATCAAAATATGAACAGGCTGAAATGAACGAACAGTACATGAAACTTTGTTAATCAATTTAACTTTAAAAAGCTAAGGAGCATATTATTAACAAGATCAGAAATATGCAAAAGTGAAATGCCAAAATGAGCACTTCTCAATTGGAAGTAAATCAAAACAATCACAATGGCGGAAAGAGATCACAATAACATGAGCCATAAACGACTAAGAGCTAAGCAACTAAGCAAATAAGAGAATAGGCAAGAATGAGATGCCAACAAAATGAGAGCTGGCCGAACTCCGTCGGCACTTATATACGGTTGCGCTCGTGGCGGCACCTCGCGGCCCGTACGAAACACGCGCTCCTGCGACCGCAATGCACTCTTAGAGCTCGCGGCGGCGTCTAGCGGCCCGTACGCAAGTTGTGCGATTGCTGTCGCAGGTCGACCCTTAATCTATTATGTCACACCGGGGGGGGGGGGAGGGGGGGGGACTGCAGTGGGGGCCGAACCGCACAATAACCCTGGGTTCGGTTTGGGGCGGCGGTGGGGTTGGTGGACTGCTGAGGCATGTTGTGGGGTTGTGAACCACCGTGAGCTATGACTCCGTCGTTTCTAGGTCCCCGGTTCAATATACAACACACAGATTATCAACTTTGATTCATGTCAGAAAGTGAAGAGCAATTTCAGAATGTTGCTGCGAATCATGAGGTTCCAGTTGCTGTACCGTCTGGACCTTGTATGGGAAACAGTGTAAAACAGACCCCAAAACTTTCCGTACTATTGCCCATGGGATGGACAACTTTGCCGATACTGTACGGAAAGTAGCACTATCCGGACCACGTGCTGCATGGTCAGTTACGACAGTAGCAATCTCGTCAGTAACTTCCACTAGGACAGGACGCCATCTTCTTACAGGTTCCACACCAAGCTCACACAATTTTCGAATTTCGTTATCCTCCTTTAAATCATTTAATGATATCGAGCCTCTCCTCAGATTTTTCAGTCGGCGATACGCTCTAAATGCAGCAACGTAATTCCTGCCTTTCACATAAAACAGTTTCACTAACAGCGCACGGTCTCTCTTCTCGATATCCACGCTGTTCGCTCACGTTATGGTTTGTCAAATAACAGCATGAATGTCATGACGTTATACAAGAAATGTACAGCGTCAGATTTGCACCTGGCGGTCACAATTAGAACCAATTTGTATTCCTGAGTAAATTGGTTCCTCGTTAACGCATTAGCACATCTACTAAGATTCACTGCCATACGATAATTACAGGCGACATTGGACCTCTGTAAGTAGCTGGACTTCAGTTACAAACACCGGGAACCTTATTAGTGCGTACCAGTACTTATTTGGTGAACTGTTTTGCCCTTTATATTAATATATGTTTAATTTTTAATAAGTCAATTGGTACGCACATTGTTTGGTCGTGTTTCAATATGCTTATGACAGCTTATCAGGATATGTAAAGTTTAGGGACTTTACATAAAATATGTGCATTTGTGTAGAGAAACATGAACAGATCAGCTAAACACAGGATTTAGGGATTTATGCTCATTTATAGAGCCCTAGACATTCAGTAAATCATTATATATTATTTATTGTTTGAACCCAAGTCAGGTTGAACAATTGCAATGTTTGTGTTTTTCCTGCACATGTACAACATTTAAAAATCACATGTCTTCGGAAGTAGTAGTCTATATACAGCTAGAGGCTCTTGATAATGTTGTACAGACTGCCTGTTCAGTCTTAAGTTCTCTGATGATAGTTTAGAAAGCCAAAAGCCTGTTCACAACATAATATAAAAGAAATATTATGTTAAACATTAATAAGTATACTGTAGTTTTTAAAATCTCCGTTATCCCGCCATTTTGTTGAAAATAATTATAGCTCTCTAAGCAATTAAAGACCACAAGTAACACCGGATACTATGCAACAGGTTCCAGTATATTAAGGATAAGTATGTGGTCGTGAAAATTGTGTTGACAGTATTTTAGAAAGCAGTGTTTTAACAGGTATGAGGGTATCAACACACTCTCTACAGAGTATTGTTACAGATCTGCACGACACTGGTGGAAATATATTTCTAGAAATAATTATGACAAGGGCACACACATGCAGTGGGAAAATAATAATAAGCAGTCAGTATTCTTTCTTTCTCCAAATTTTCAATGAAAACGAATTCGCCCTTTACAGATGAAAGGGTATTGCTGCAGCTGCTTCTGATGTAGATGACCAAACGCTTGTGAACGTAATGCTATAGGGAATTACCATAAATTCTGATGCATACGTAGAAACCCTAGAGAAATACGACGCTCTCTTCTGAACTGTGTTAGATTACCTCTGCAGAATCGGACGTTTCTATTCTGTACACAGAGGTTCTCAGCCAAGGGAGCGAAGGACATGATCAAAAAACATGGAAAATGAATGCTGCGGCGTGCTTCTTGCACATGTAAAGCAATGTGGTGCGATTAGCCTCACATCGATAAACTTAAAGAATCTCTTTACGTAATGGAGTGTAACATATGCCATATTTACCGTGTTAATAAGAAGAAAAACACAGAGAAGAATGTTTATTGCAATGGTCTTTTTCTTTCGAAAAGTGCGAGTCAGGAGTTTCAGTGTAGGGATTAAAAGACAACGAAATGAGCACGTGGTCAAGAACTGGATAATGTGGTAGCCATGGATTTCGTAATTGCTCTACTGAAAGCGGGTAGATCATATATGATGTAGCACGTCCACTCGTTGCCCTTGTCCAATGCGCATACAGCTGCTCGTATTTCATTCTGTTGTATATTAATCACTTTATTGAAACACCAAATTTGAGCTTGTTGGAAGAATATCGGAGAAACATATTACTAGACTGACACATCTGTAATGGAAAATACTATATGACTGCAAGTATGAACACTCATTCTTTCAAGCAAATATTTAGCTTATTACCAAACATCTCCTCTTAATCCGCCGGTCATAACTGCCTGTTACATTGTAATGTTTCTCGAGCGAATTGCGACTGTATAGCCATTAGATTCGTTAGCATTCAAACATTTATTACTCAGTTGTTTAGCTTAACAACGAAATGATCTTGCATGGTGGTAGAAAAGACATATATCTCGATTGTAATATGTTTTAAGGTCTACGATTCGAAACTGTTACTACGTTTCACCAGGGGTAGGGCAGCTTTCCTCCTTCTGCAGGAGGTTGAAAGACAGGTTTGCAGCACATCATTCGAAAAAAAAAAAAAACACGACATCTAAATTTTCTCGGAAATGGACTGTCGGAAGTGTAAACGAAAATTGGCAAGAAAACGGACGTACAATGGTGTACAAAAAGAAGAACGAGCCCAAGATGGAGTAACCCCAGCAGTTAAAAACATATATAGAAAATGTAGAAAATCCTGGAACCCAATCAATCACAGACTTTTCGAAATGGTTATCGATGTAAAAGTTTTTTGGTAATAACAGCAGCATATGCCCCAACGGACGATGCCGTAATTACTGAGGGCAATTTTCTTTTTGTCTTTGGAATACATTTGAAATTTGAACGACGTGTTTATAATTAGCCGATTACGAAAACCATCCTGCTAACTTAACATAAAATGAACAACAAACACGAGTAGACTCAGCAGATGTAAGTAAACCTCTCTACCAAATGAAGAATGGGCAAGTTACAGGCCTGGGAAATGTACCTGTGTACTTTATAAAGGCAGCCCTTCAACAGTTTTAGAAATTCTGATAGGAGTGTTAATAGATGTTTAAATAGCGAGAAATGGCCAAATGAATGGAAAAAGGAGTTACTTCTACAATATTTAAGAAAAGAAGCAGACGCAGTTACGCTAATTATGGAGGAATTAACATTATTTCTACGGTAAAGTAAAAAAGCATAAAGCAGAGACACAAATAACGGAGTAGGATGAGCAAAATGGGTTTCTGAGCGGCATTGATGTGCAGACGGCATATTCGCTCTTAAATATCTTACTGAAAATGGGCTGGAAGGGTAATGATGGCTCACGTAACACAGTCTCATTAAGTAAGTTATGGGTGACAATAAAAAACTTTGGTATTGATATAGGCATTTTCGGGCAAAAAATAAATTAAATGAGGTTTGCAACAGTATAGTTTATGTAGGTAACAAAATTTACCAAGAACTCACCGCAACTGAGGGTGCTCATACGGACCGAGTTTATTTAAAGCATACCTACAAGTTTTCCAGAATTGGAGGAGGAAATGTCGTGAATTGGAAATATCTCTAGGACCAGAAACACTGGTGACCAGGTCTTGACAGTGGGAGACAAAGACGGATCCACTTACATGTTCGGGGATCTGTAAGAAGAATGCTCACGATGAACGAGAAGATATGGATTTAGGTTTCTGCAAAATTAAAAATATCTGTGTGTCTAAATTCTTGGGCATCACTTTTACAACAAAAGGAAGGATGACACGATACATCACAAAAAGAAAATGGGCAAGGAAAAAGAGTAATTGGACAATTCCTTGCTACGAAGATTAAAAAACACAAATGAAAAGGAAGTTCTTACTCTACAAGTCAATGGCAGTATCATTACACATGACGCTGAAATATGTGGGCTAGACAAAAAGTAAAAATAAATAAATAAACAAATAAATAAATTTCACTTGAGATGGATTTTTGACATAGAAGTTGTCGCACCTCCAGACTCGAACACATCGGAAGTGAAAGATTATGGGAAATTACAGGAGAAAAAGACACCATTCTCGATGACATAGAAAGGAGAATGCTAACTTAGTACAGCCATCTCTAACGAATGAAGAGTAATCGCCAGCCGAAACAGAATAGACACCCGATGAGTGAATAATACGTGGAAGACCACCTAGATAATGGATTTAGTATATTAAAAATGCGATGGATTTATGGGGCCTTCTGGAAGAAACTCGCTAAGATATGAAACTATGGAACTTGAGAAACGAAGGAGGTTGGCTGTCCTAAAAGAGCCGTATGCTCGAATGTACACTACTGGTCAAAAGTTTTCGATCACCAATGATGGAAACTACATACTTCCGTTGAATGTAAAACATATCGTACAAACGAAATAGACCAAAAAAATAAATATTTTCTCTCTCTACAATTAAGCAGAATAAAATATGTTTTAGATTTTCAACTGTTCAACGTATCCACTCCTTATCCTCAGAACAGCAGCACGAACTCTTGAGAGTCTGGAGATAAGATTTTGTAGTGTTTTTGCAGATACTGCAGTCCAAAACGTCTTTAAATCATTCCATAGCTCTTCAACATTAGATGACTTAAGTTTTCTAACGTCACTGCCAATTTAATCCCATAAGACTTCAATGGGATTTAAGTAAGGCTACTAACTTGGCCAAATGACATTCTTCAGTTGCCCACATTTCTCTTTTGACTGTTGTGACGTAACAAGATTGTTACGCCACACTGAAGTAGCCAAAAGGAAGGCACGTGTACACACACACACACCGGCTGGCGTCAAGTCTGGAACAAGATACGTTATGACTGCTATCAAGAAAATACGTAGCTTTGGAATATACTTAACTTTATTTATTCCTTGTGATACATCTCTCTTGGCTATACAAATGAGACTCGTAAGATACATGCACTGTTACAATTGGCGCCTTGCTAGGTCGTAGCCATGGACTTAGCAGAAGGCTATTCTAACTGTCTCTCGGCAAATGAAAGGAAGGCTTCGTCCGTATTGTCGCTAGCAATGTCGTCGTACAACTGGGGCGAGTGCTCTCCCGTATCTCGAGACTTGCCTTGTGGTGGCGCTAGGTCTGCGATCACACAGTGGCGACACGCGGGTCCGACATGTACTAAATGGACCGCGGCCGATTTAAGCTACCACCTAGCAAGTGTGGTGTCTGGCGGTGACACCACATTCCTCCCCCGCAAATCGGCGAACGGTCGTGAGATAAGGCTTCCGCCCGCCGTGGGGAGGACCCCATGTTGACGTATTCGATGAGGTGGGGAGCCTAACAACAGGCGAGGCTGTGCCACCCGCACCCGGCCATTCGGTCCGAGGGGAGCTAGGAAACGCCTGAAAACCTAGTCCAGGGTGCACGTCAACATGCGGTGTATGCGCCCGTAATGAGACAGGAGGGGCCGAAGGGTCGACCTCCATTGCGTCGGGGTACCCGACGTGCGATGACGTCATGTGGTCCGGAGCGGGCAAGAGGTCCATGGCGGAGGACGGCTGGTCACAGGAAGCGATCGGCGGCGCGTGACCCAGGGAGGCGCTTGGCGGCTGCAGCGAAGCGTCGAATGCGGGCGGCGCCGGCGGGAGAACAGGCGGCGGCGGCGGCGGCGGCTGCCGCGTCGCCGCGTCGCCATGGGGCAAAATGGAAGGCATCGTCCGTAACACCTGGGGATGAGGCGAGCCAGTAGATGGGTCCCCAGGGCGCTGACCGGACGGCACCGTCGCTGAAAGCAGACGGGGAGCGGCAGAACCCGTGCGACGACAGAGGCGCAGCTGATTGAGATGCCGACGCACCTCACCAGAGGCCCCCAAAACCAAATACATCGCGCGGCCGAGGCAGCGAAGAATGCGCCCTGCGAGCCAACGCCGTGAACCTCGATAGTTGCGATAAAATACAACGTCGCCTGGAGCAAAAGCTGGAGTCTGCCGCTGCACAGGAACCTGATGCGGCGGGTGCAGCAAAGACATCAAGGTTCGATGAGGACGACCGTGGAGCAACTCAGCCGGCGAGCGACCATATCGGGGCTGAGAGCGATATGACGACAAAAAGAGCAACAACGCGTCCTCCCGCGAATGCGACTCTTTCAACTTCAACATCTGTGACTTGAAAGTCCGGACCAATCGTTCAGTGGCACCATTTGACTGAGGCGAAAACGGCGCGGATGTCAGATGTTGAATACCATTGGCCTGGCAGAATGACTGAAATTCTGTGGACATGAATTGTGGGCCATTGTCGGAAACAATAGTCTGCGGAAGACCTTCAATGCAAAAGATAGCAGACAACGCTTGGATGGTGGCGGAGGACGTCGTGGAAGACATCCGGACAACAAAAGGAAAATTACTGAAGGCATCGACCAGAACCAAAAATCGAGCATTCCAGAATGGACCAGCAAAATCAATGTGCAAGCGTTGCCAAGGGGAAGTGGCTTTCGGCCATGCAAAGACATTCCGCGGCGGTGCGGATTGTTGTTCGGCACACGCCATGCAAGAAGAACACATATTCGTAATCGCAGCATCTATTCCGAACCAAGTACAGTGCTGACGAGCAAGTTGTTTCGTTCGCACTATACCCCAATGTCCTTGGTGAAGAAGCCGTAAGACAGAGGACTGTAATGAACGTGGGACCACGACTCGGGACTGATCATTATCAGAACGCAACAACAAAACACGACGTCGAACAAAAAGTCTCTCCTTGTGAGCAAAAAATCGGCGAACCATCGGATCCTCGATCCGAGACTTTGACAAAGGCCATTGCGTAGCAACAAAACGCAAAACGGTAGCAAGGACAGGGTCAGCAGCTGTGGCTGTAGCTACACGACGAAAATCAATCGGAAACGATTCGACCACTTCATCGGTTTCCGAATCAATGAACATGCAAGCAAGTTCGGAAGAATCGAATGCTTTATCCTCAGCAACAGGCAAACGGGACAACCCATTGGCGTTTCCGTGCTTAGCAGTGGACCGATACAAGATATCGTAGCGGTACTGCGAGAGGAAAATAGACCAGCGAATGAATTTCTGCACTGTACGTGGAGGTACAGGCTTGGTCGGATGAAAAAGCGATGTCAAAGGTTTGTGGTCCGTGATGATGGTGAAGTGACGACCATACAAGAAATCATGGAACTTAGTAACACCAAACACGAGAGCCAAAGCTTCTTTCTCTATCTGCGAGTAATTTCTTTGCACAGACGAGAGCAATTTGGACGCAAAGGCAATAGGGCGATCATGCGAGCCAACTTTGTGCGCAAGCACAGCACCGATCCCGAAATCCGATGCATCTACCATCAACAAAAGGGGTTTCTGGGGATCGAATGGCGTAAGGCAAGTATTAGAAAGCAACGCCGATTTCAACTGGCGAAAGGCGCGTTCGCATTCCGTCGTCCAGAGAAACGGAACACCTGTACGGCGCAAGCGATGAAGCGGAGCTGAAATCGAAAAGGCATTGCGCACATTCACTCACACCTTGTGATGCTAAATCGTGTAATGTTCTGGCGACCTCATCACGCAATGCGTGGGGAACATTGAACGCTCTGAAAAATTTCGGTTGCGCGTTGACTTTCAGTTCCAAGTGTGCGTCATAGTTTTGAGCGCATCCTAAGCCCGGTGCAAAAATGTCTGCAAATTCGTCACATACACTAGAAACACTGTCTGTAGGCACAGTCTGATTCACTGATAGGACCTGATTTACTATAGACATGTTAAACAACTGAAATAAATCTAAACCAAACAAGTTCACTGCAGAAGAAGAACGAAGAACGTAAAATGACACAAGTTTTGTTTGTCCCTTGTACGTGGCAAGAAGGCTGCACTGTCCTAACACAGGAATTTTCTGTCCTGAATAACTTTTTAACTGAACATTTGTGGGACGCAACGGAGGTTGGCCCAGTTGTTTGTACGTGTCGTGGTTGAGCAATGAAACTGCAGCTCCGGTATCGAGCTGGAATGGTATGACCTTGCCATTAAAGTCCAAATCTACAAAAAGTTTACTGTCCTGCTGACGACAAGAGCGACTGTTTTGTGCAATTTGAACAGACACTTGTACAGAATCACTTGCTAATTGACGTGATTTCCGGCGACGTCGACGCACAGTTTTTGTGGGACGAACACAGTCACTATTAGAGAAAGTGGCACTGGACGAAGTGGAAGTAACGACATGAATGTCCATGGGCGAAGGTCCACGAGCCTGAGTGTCCTTGGGTCGATTCCGGCGCTAAGCAAAGGGCCTGGAATGGTTGTGATCGTCTGATCGGAGCTTTTTCTGGCAAACACTTTGAACATGTCCTTTCCTATTGCAGAAAAAGCAAATAGCTTGGCGTGACGGGCAATGTTCACGCGAATGTCTAGTAGCACACCGCGGGCATGATTTCACTGCATTTGTGTGCTGACGCGGCACAAGTGGCTTAGAGAGCGGCGGCAGCTACTTCGACGTGCGCGAGGGCAATTTACCGGGCCGCGTAGCGCGAGTGCGCCCGGCGGGCCGGTTAATGTTACACACAGCTGGCGAAGTGTCAAAAGATTCCTGAGCACAGTCTAGTGTGTCTTGTCTATCCAATATGTTTATCACTTGTTGAAGGGAGGGATTTACTAGTTTCAAAATTTGCTCCCGTATGCGAACATCAGAAATGTTCTGTGCAATTGCATCACGCACCATTGTATCTGAATAAGAAAGGCCACAGTCACAGTCAAAAGAACACTCCCTAGTAAGTCCTTGCAATGTTGCTACCCACTCCCTATTAGTTTGACCGGCCGTACGTTTTGTACGAAAAAACGTATACCGCTTTGCAACCACATTAACTGTTTCTTTGAAATAGGCATCTAAAGCAGACAAAATTTCTTCGTAGGACAGACTTTCTATGTCGCGTCGGGGAAACAATTTCACTATCACACGGTAGGTGGACACACCAACACAAGATAGCAAAAACGGCTGCCGCTCATTACCTTGAATTCTGTAGGCGGCTAGGTGAAAGCCGAACTGTCGGGACCATTCTGGCCACGATTCGTGCGCCGCGTTAAAACTGTGAAACGGCGGTGCAACGGCATGGTGTGGCTGCGGGAGCGGTGAAGCGGCGGCTGCCGCATCGGTTTGAATGGCACGTTGGCCCTGGACGAGCTGTCCAAGGGCATCCAATAACGCCTGCGTCTGCTGATTCTGCAAGCGATAAAATTCGGACAGTACATCTGGCAAAGCCATGACACAAGTAAATGTAAGCAATTAGAAAGAACTCTTTACTCGTCGCCAATCTGTTGTGACGTAACAAGACTGTTACGCCACACTGAAGTAGCCAAAAGGAAGGCACGTGTACACACACACACCGGCTGGCGTCAAGTCTGGAACAAGATACGTTATGACTGCTATCAAGAAAATACGTAGCTTTGGAATATACTTAACTTTATTTATTCCTTGTGATACATCTCTCTTGGCTATACAAATGAGACTCGTAAGAAACATGCACTGTTACAATTGGCGCCTTGCTAGGTCGTAGCCATGGACTTAGCAGAAGGCTATTCTAACTGTCTCTCGGCAAATGAGAGGAAGGCTTCGTCCGTATTGTCGCTAGCAATGTCGCCGTACAACTGGGGCGAGTGCTCTCCCGTATCTCGTGACCTGCCTTGTGGTGGCGCTAGGTCTGCGATCACACAGTGGCGACACGCGGGTCCGACATGTACTAAATGGACAGCGGCCGATTTAAGCTACCACCTAGCAAGTGTGGTGTCCGGCGGTGACACCATATTGACATAACCTCTGCAAGGTGTGAAATCGTTGTCCACCTGCAGAACAAACCCATAACAAATACGTCTTTTACCAGACTGAATTGCAGAGTTGATTAGTATCCAGTAATAAGATCCCTTCTTTAATGTTCCATTAATTCTTAGCATTTCACCGACTTCACTACCCGCAAAAAATCCCCATTAACATAACCGACCTGCCACCATGTTTCACCCTTAACGTCACAGACTGCTCTTCATACATTTTTCATGAGGTCGGCGAACAAACATTCAACGATGGCGTCCTTGAATAACACCTTGGGACATTGCTGCACGCTCGAGTTTTTATGTAACTGTACCAACTAAAGTTATCTCACCTTGTTTGCGTAATAAAGTTTTTCAGGCCGCTACGCGTTCACGAAGTGGTGTTGCACTGTTGAGAGAGAGATTGGAGCTGTTCGCACACTATTTACTTCCTTGCGAATTTCACGTACAGTACGAGTCCTCTAACATTTAGCCTGTACAAATATGAATTGATCTGGCCTATTTGGTATTATTTGTGGACTACCAGATGGCAAAACACTTGCGTTTACATTAGTTTGCCTGAAGCTCTGCAGTGTGTACACTGAAGATTGGGCTATCGTTCCGCTAGAATAGCCATCTTGATCGAGACGTCCAGTTGCAGCCCATTTTTCATCTCCTGCTTCCCTCGCATTAGGAGATAATATGAATCTGATCAGATACACAAGCACACTGCTATATGCACAGAACGTACTGTACACTAATGCGAAGTGATTGCTACACAGACAACTGAAGGTTCAAATGGTTCAAATGGCTCTGAGCACTATGGGACTTAACATCTGAGGTCATCAGTCCCCTAGAACTTAGAACTACTTAAACCTAACTAACCTAAGGACATCACACACATCCATGCCCGAGGCAAGATTGAAACCTGCTACCGTAGCGGTTCCAGACTAAAGCACCTAGAACCGCTCGGCCACAGCGGCCGGCACAACTGAAGGAATGAAATCTATTCAAATGGAACCGACATACGTAAAGACACATCGGTGTTGTTGTGGGTACTAATCAGCGCCCCTCTATGTGAACAGAAAGACAAATAAACAACAGAGGCCCTTAGACTTTAAATAATTATATTTATTTTAATATCAGAACGGGGATATGATACAGTATTCAATAGGAAATCCCCGTTTTAACCGCAAGTCCACTGTTATGATAAGCATTCGAAAATTCTGACCGGTAGTGAATAAATACTAAAGAAAAGGCAACAGCCTCACGGAATGCTTTCACTGGTACCAGGGTGTAAGTGCATACTGAAGGGCTGTAGTTCAAAGTGTGCGCGTGCCTCAAAAGACACATACACTAGATTCTTAGGTATTGAGAAATAAGCTCTGATAGCGTGAAGACATGGAGAATGCAATGTATAACGCATAGGAGAATAAAGTTAGCAAAAAAAGAGATCTGATTCGAACGTTGTATAAAATAACCAGACTGCGTACACTGTAGTAAATTCGCTGTAGTAAATGAATAAATTATTTCATAAATGGCATTGAGTACTTTCAACATGTGTAACATTTCACTTGTAGAGTCCAGGTGTGTAATGGGCCCGTCTTCCCAATTGCGTGATCATAAATACGAAACGCAAAAAATTGCTAATTAACAGGACGATCATTTAACGAAACCGTAACTTCCAACCGAACCTTTTTTTATCGCATTTTGATGCGACAGTGTGGCCACATATCTCATAACTGTGTTCAGCGACACAGCATCTGTAATCTCACCCTAGTCAGCCCCTGTAACCTAACTAGCGGGCAAACAATTTCTGTTTACTACCAATGCGCGTCAGTCATGGCTCAGTACCTGTAGATTTTAAAATCAGAGTGGCTATCACTTCAGCAGTTACTTTATATCAGACCAAACAACGATATTGCTGTTACCCACAATGAATGGTGGGTTTCTACGTAAAACAAAATCGTGAGAACTGAGTGTAACCAACACTAAAGAATCAGTAGCATACGGAAGTAAATTTATAAACCCGGAAGGATTTCAAACTAAGAATCTACTGGGTTCACAAGCAGATGCAACATCATTCATTAAGTATGCAATTTGAATGGTTTGAGAAAATTAGTCTTCTGAAGAGGTAACAGCTTGAATTTATGATAGCGCAATATGAATTAAGTGATATGTATTTCACTGACCAGGTTTTAAACAGTCCTGTATTAGCCACCTATCTGATCCTATTTCACAGAGTGGAACGGCACGCTACTAGACCTATACACACATTTATACCCATAAGCATTTCTGAGCTATCCTCAAGCGCCAAACTGAAGTTCGTGGCAGGATATAAATAGAATTGCTCTTACCAGCTTCTTGTGCATGGGAATGTATGCTCAGCAGTATGTATCACCATTAGGCAAAGGAATATTCTTTCAGAAAAATTCGTAGAATCTAATATAACTTTGCAACACACATATAACTCTGCAACACACATCGAACATCAGATCAGACCAGCGTGGAGGAAATAGTAGGACATAAATGATTAACTCTCCTAGAACAAAGAAGTCATATGGCTGCAACATGCGAAGGAGAGGAAAAACACTCGCCAGATATTTCATATATACACAGTGACAAAAGAGTTTGCAAAATAGGTACACTCGACAGTGAAAAGAATCGATAGTGAAATTGACTACAGTCAAATAATTATCGTGATTCACAAAAAAGTTATGAGAAAACGAAAGTTCTGAGAAATGGCCACATTCCAGCTTTGGTGTAGCCTTTGAGATCTCGATCAAGAGGACTGACTGTTTGTGCGGCTTCTGTTTTGGCCTTGTAGGGAATAATTATGCTGTGTTTAGAGATGAACAGTATTACCAATATTCACTGTAAGGTACAACCAAGGTCCATCACTCACCTTCCTCCCTCCTTCCTCTACTCCTGCTGAACAATTTCATCCATTTGAACGAGGTCGCATTGTGGGCTTCATTCAGCTGGATGGACGTGCAGGAGGCACGCCCCACATATTTGGCACTGTTTATCGGTGGTTTCTTGTTGCTTTCAGGAGTGGTCTATAGGACATTTTCACACTCGTGAACCAGATTCTGGACATAGTACAGATGAACTTCAAGATCAATGCATTGTTTGAGCAGCGGTATCCGAGCGAACGTCATCCAGGGAAATAATCCAGGCACGTGTTCCACGTACTGTGTCGCACTGAGTACCGTGTGCTTCCAGCAGAACTAAGACCGAGTATGCCTCTGGCCAGGCTAACGCTGGTACCAGCTCTGTTACTGTCGTGTCTCCCACATTTAAAACAAGGTGCAGGTGGCGAGTGAGGACAGTGGGCACTAGGGCTCACGAAATTATATTGCATACATCTGACTGGGTGTATACCTGCTTACATATCTCTAGTGTTCCCCCTGAAATTGCTCAAATCTCTACCAATGTCACTTTTCACAAATTGCATCTTCAATTCAATTCACCAGATATATCGGCCCATTCGAACAACAAACTGACAAAACCTTCCGTCGCCAATTACCATGCCGTGGCACTGATGCCGTATGATGATCCCTGAAACTGCTCGTGGGCACTGGCTTTCTTGACAGCAGCTGTTACTGCTGCCACACTTCTGGTAGCAGTTATTATGGCAGCCTCATAAGCCTGTGGATGGTCCAAATGACACCGCTACATTTCAGGATGACGAACCAAGCTTGTCTTCGGGGTAATGGGTGCAAAGCAACAGTTCTCTAATGGCCTGCTAACTGCTGAACGCAACGACACTCCACTGATACAATGAGCCATGATATAAATACCATTACTTACGAAGAACTCGTACAGTAGCGGTTGGCGGAGCCTATTATGTGCATCGACCGCCCGCGGCATTCTCTATTTCGGCGTAACACGAGACTGTGTTGGCATCTTACGGATGCCAGGAGGCAACGAGATAGCCTTGGCAAAGAAACTGCACCTGCAAAGAAACGAGCGCGTTGCTATGCCAGGCTTTCCACCAAGAGCAAGCGCCAGACAGGGAACAACTCCCACCAGTGGATGGAGGATGTAGTCAGATGTGGGCTGAGAACCAGGTAACCCTCGGAGACGTTGATAACAGCCAGGAGGAGATCCCAGCCACCTGACACCCGCTCAGGAACTGGCCCATAAACCAACAGCTGTCAGATGTGGTTGCTCGTTGTAGATTGGGCTAGGTGACCCACATCGGTTCGAGGGGTATCGTGGAGTAGTTCTCGGTGTAGGCAGCGACCGACGACAGATACTGCTAGGCCGGAGCAGCTAGTGTTTATACTTGCTCGCCCCAATTTTATTATGACAAGGTACCGCTTTTGGGCATGTAAAGGCGCCGAGACAGCGCGTGGTGGGGGAAGTCGGCTCGCCGGTGCTGCTCTGGTTGAGTGTCTTAGACCATGTCGCCTCGGCAGCATTCCGGGCCTGGCAGTCGTAGTTTTCCAGGAAACATTCAGGTTCTGACGTCTGTTACGGTAGGTGTGTACACTACGCTAGTATTGACTCATTCTTGCTTCGTCCGTCAAACATAGCAAGGTAGCTGAATTCCTTCATTTCATCTACTTAGTGGTCATACCTTCCAAGTAACCTCATGTCAGCTACTCTTCATTTCTTTCATCTTCTTTGGGCTTACTCTCAGTCCATAGTGAGTGTTCCCTTCTATATGACCCGCAATTCTTCCTCACTTTTACTGAGGATACCGAAGTCATCAGCGAATATTATCGTTAATATTAGTTCATAATAAATTACAGTCCCACTCGTAAATCTATATTTTATTTGCATCATTCCTTCGTCGATGAACAGATTCCAATCTGTTAGAAAGACTTCATCGAAGAGCAGATGAGCGCTTCGTCCTCGGACTTACAATCTTATTGTTCCTTCTTGAGTCTTATACACATTGTATATTACTCTTCTTTTCCTATAGCCTACATCTTTTTCGTTTGAATTTCGAATACAATGCGTATTTCACATTATCTTGTGAAGCTTTGTTTTAATTATGTCTGCCTCCATTATCGAGCGCTACATGCCAGCTGCCTCCCTGGTGCATTTATCTTTCCAGAAGTCAAACTTGGTTGTATACCCTTCCGGCCAAATATCACAATAAGTGAATAACAATAGAGCCAAACGTTACCTAAGAGACTTTCAGTTTTATTTCCTATTCTTCTGTATATTTTTATTCTCAGCAGCTCGGTTGATGAACTCTTAGGCTGATTGTGCGATGATTCTCGCTTTCATCTACCCTTGCTTTCTTTTTTCTGAATTGTATGGGTGACATTTTTCCGAAAGTGTGATTGTATGTCTCCAGTCAAATATATTCTCCCTGCCAAGACGAAAAGTTGTTTGGTCGCTTTTTAACCCGACAATTTCAGAAATTCCGGGTGAAATTTATCGATGTGTTCCGTCTTATTTGATCGCAAGTCTTCTAATCTCTGACAGACTCTAATGCTGGATCCTTCATCTGTCACGTCAGAAGACTGTTCCTCCCCCTAGTAGAGAATTTCAGTGCATTCTTTTCACCTACCTGCTCTCTCTCTCTCTCTCTCTCTCACTCTCTCTCTCTCTTCTGTGGGCTTGGTGGCGGAATTTCTACTGTTCTCTTAATGTGGTCATACGTGATTTCGCTTTTAATTTCACAGAAGGATTTTTGACTTTTCTTAATGATGACTCTGTCGTTTCTACGACCTTTTATTTTTCGACATCTTCATAGTTTTCTTGTAGCTATTTCGCCTTAGCTACTGTACAGTTCCTACTTCTTTCATTACTGAGTAACTAATACTGTTGTATTACTATCTTTTATACTGTCTTTTTTCGTTGAGCAGCTGAAGTATTCCTTCGGTTGCCAAAGATTTCTTTGCAGTTACCTTCCTTCTAGCTACATTTGTCTATTTCCGTAATGACTATTCTACTGTGCCTTTATCCTCAGGCAAAGGATACCATTCATCCGTGATTTTTGTTTTGTAAAGGTACTCCGGTGAGAAATACCTCCCCTGGCAGTTACCTCCCCTGCGAATTACCTCCCCTGCATTCGTGAAAGTTAACTATGAATCGAAGATTCAAGAATGACTCAAATAATTAGGGATTCATTCTAGAATATCAGGTACTTCTTGGACATAAATCTGTCTCTAGGCAGCATGCAGTGCATTCGATCCGTATTAGTACTGGAAATTAAGGTAAACACGCGTATTTTTAACGAAGAGAGACACCATCTAGATTCCTTGGTATTTTCACATGGGCGAGCTTTGCTCTGTGATAAGTGGGTTGAATTACTTTTTTTTTTTATTCCGATTTTGGCCGTCTAGGGACCGCGTTAAACAACTATTTTTCAATGTACATTTCTCCTATTGCGCTCCTCCTCTTTTCTCTTCTGCCAATATGTCTTCATCCTCTCTCTGTGCTGCTCCCTTCGGTCTTCTGTCCACACTGTTCCTCCAGTTCTTCTCTTCTTCACTTCAAATCCTTCAAATTGTTGAATTTTGCCTCTCATTAAGTCTCTGTTGGTTATATCATCTTCTCCTATACCCATCTCCTCTAAGTCTGCTTTGACTTCTTTGAACCAGGTAATTTGGGTTCTGGGGTTCTTGTCAAAAAACATGAATATTTTCTTTGTCAGCCTTTCATCATTCATTCTTTTCAAATAGGCGTAAAAGCTTACTCTTCTCTTATAGTATCTCCCACTTTCTCAATTTTGTCATACACTTCTCTATTACTTCAAAGCTTCCAAAGCCCATTCTCAAACCTCGGCCCAAGTACTCTTCTAATCATTTTTCGCTCCTTTTTTGCCATAGCTTCCATTTCCTTGTTAGTGTTCATTGCTAAACATTCAGGTGCATACAGACACTCTGGCTTAATCACAGTGTTGTAGTGCCTTATTTTTGCGTTAATTGATACTGACTTCTTGTTGTACACATTCTTTGTTAGCTGGAATGCCATTTCCATTTTTCTTATTCTTGTTTTATTTCCTTCTTTATCTGAAGCACTGGGCTGGATGATTTCCCCTAAATATTTGAAATTAGAAACCTTCTTTATCTGGCTATACTTTGCAATCATATTGTTCGGTGCCTCTTTTACATTGGTTAGGTACTCTGTCTTTTCAAAGGAGATTTTCAGTCCTGCTTTTTCTGCTGTTTCATTCAGAATATTGATCTGTTTGACTGCTTCTTCCAAACTTCCTGCCAGAATCGCTAAGTCATCAGCAAAAGCGAGGCAATCTACTTCTAATCCATCCTTTATTCTTCCTAATCTGATTTTTTGTATTCCTTCTTCAGTCGTTTTCTTCCTCCACTCTCTAATAACTTTTTCTAACACACAGTTGAATAGGGTAGGTGACAACCCATCTCCTTGTCTTAATCCTGTTCTGATTTTGAATGGTCTGGATACCTCACCACGGAACTTTACTTTTGCATAGGTATCCGTAAGTGTTTCTTTGACGATTGCGACTGTTTTCTTGTCTGCTCCAAACTCCCTAAGGATGTTAACCAAGGTTGTTCTGTCAACGGAGTCGTACGCCTTCTTGAAGTCAACAAACGTGATAAAGATGTCTTTTCCTCTTAATCGTCTATATTTAATAATTAACTTCAAGTTTAAAATTTGCTCCACACAAGATCTTCCCTTCCTAAAGCCTGCTTGGTATTCACCAATTTCTTGATCAAGTTGTTTCTCCAATCTGTTTTGTAGGGCCTTTACCGGAAGTAAAGATATCCCTCTGTAGTTATTTGGATCGGTTTTATCCCCTTTCTTGAAGATGGGGTGGATTAATGCAGTTTTCCAATCTTCCGGTATACGTTCCGTTCTCCAAATCTCATTGATTATTCCCAGTAGTTTTTCTTGAGTTGTATTATCCACACTTTTCCACTTTTCTGCAATTATCATGTCTTCCCCTGGTGCTTTATTGTTCTTAAGGTTTCTAATGATTTCTCTGATTTCTATGAGGCATGGGGGTTCAGAATTATTGTTTACTGTGTTTGGGGTGTTGGTTGGTAATTTTTCAATAGGTTCCTGACAGTTGAGGAGTTGTTCAAAATATTTTGCTAATATTTCACAATTTTCTTCATTATTCATTGCCAGTTTTCCACTGGTATCTTTAAAACACAGATTTGGTGCTACATATTTTTGTAGTTTCTGTCTGAATATGCTGTAAAAGGATCTGTTATTGTTTCTCTTAAAATCTTTATCCATTTGTTGAATTACTTTATGATGCTTCATATTTTATTTGTGCACTGCCATTGTTTGCAGTTTTATTTTATATTATGAGCAGATTTGTGTTATTGTACATTTTTCCTTTTTATTATATGCGAGGATCTAAAGATGAAACTGTTTTCCCCAATAAACAGATTGAATGACGAATACGGTGTCATTCTTCCATATAATTACAAGTGCTCATGGCTTCCCGAAAAGTTATGTCCATAAATGTGACATCAATATTTATGAGTAGTTGGAAGTTTGTGCCTCATACTATGACACAAATCCGGTTCATACCTATGCATGGAGAGACTCAAAACTTTTACTTGTCCTTTATTTCTCTCCACGCCTCAAAAGTTACAAAGAGGCTGTCCTCCTATGCTGAAAGGTCAACACCTCAGAGAACTAATCACAATATCGAGGGTTTCCTGAGGTAACTCTATCGTTAGTGTAATTTGCGGTGAACATTAGTGCAATGTTAGGACCAAAACTTGTACCCCCATCGCTCCCTTAGACAGAGATTACGTTAGCCATTCTGTACCACTACAATACCCTGCAGAAGTTTACAGTTTGTCACAAATATTCGCCGCAGCATATAGGAAAGAGAAGAAATATACACGCCTTAAGTTAGTCATCCACATTCAGCCAAAAGCCTCATGAAACGAGGACGGAAGAATTAACTGAATTAAGAGCACCCTCTTGCTATTAGGGATGGGAAAATTCGCCTAAAATTGGAAGTATCATCAACGATTGACTGCATGAGAATTCAGAAGGTGATGTAGACCGCTGCATTAACGATACGTAAGTTTTACTCAAATATAATCTGACGATGAATACAGCCTCTGGGAAATATTCAAGAGGCAAACAAGTCCCCAGTTACAACCTCCGGATGGGGACAGTGAGAGGATTATCAGATGGACGAAGAATAGGGCAAAATTCTATCAATCGGAGCGTATTGCGTTAGACACCTGAAAATTGTAGAGAAACTGAATCTGGAAGGAGAGGTGATCACTATGATGTTAAAATTGCTAGGGATTAGTGAAATGAGGTAGAAAGAGTACAAAAATTTGTGATCATATATCATATAAGATATTAACGACAGCGTCAGTGAATGGTGAAACACTTGTCGGAATCGTAGCTAGGTAACAGGATGAGTTACTCCGGGGAATATAATGATTAAATTATTGATCAGATGATTGAAACTGAGCTAACACCAACAACCATTATAGAATTCTGCAGTCCCACATCACAACCTGACGATAAGAAAATAGATTATGTGAAGAAATAGAGGAACTGGTTAAATATGTGAAACGGCGAGGGGAATTTATGGTTCTTAGTGTGTGGAACTCTACTGTAGGAGAGGGAATGAAAGTTGGAGGCTACAGGAGCATATGAGCTGGAAAAAACGAACAAAAAGGTAAAGTCCTGCCGTAGATTTAAACTGTTTGTTTGTAAATACAATCAACCCAAATAATATTTTGAAAAGATCGTGGCACACAGGGAGATATCAAGAGAATTACAGAATTGTCAGACAAAAATTTTGAAATTAAATTCTGCACATGGAAACCATATCCGACTGCAGACATCGTTCTGCATCCCAGTAGTGATGAACAGAAGGTTTAAATTCAAGAGGATAAAGCATAGGAGTACGTAATGAAGTGAAGATAATGGTGGAGCTTGTGAATGGAAGGATATTAAGAATCTTAAGAATTAGATAACAATGGTTCAAATGGCTCTGAGCACTATGGGACTTAACATCTATGGTCATCAGTCCCGTAGAACTTAGAACTACTTAAACCTAACCAACCTAAGGACATCACACAACACCCAGTCATCACGAGATAACAATGAATTTATAAGGATTGCTAAGGAACAAAATTAAAGGGAAATCGAAATATCAGAATGGAAGACAGGAGCATATTAAGATCTAGAGAATGATATGATAATACGAAGCAGTACGTAAAGATAGTAGCCAGCAAGATGCTGATAGGTAACCTCTCTTAAACGAAGAAGTTACGCGCTACATCAGAAATCTATGCGGTGTAGAAGAACTGTCAGCAAGTGTGATAGAATAAGAGGAGCAAGTTGATATGAAATATGATCACACTTCGACACACCTCCAAATGATGTGAGCTGAAAGAAGTCTGAAATATGCGACTTCAAAGTTACTGAAGTCTGTGGGAGTTGAGGGTATGCTAGCTTAATGGCGTTGGTGGGATTGTGGCATAATACCCCTTCGCCCCTCACCCGCAGGCCACCATGTTGTAAACAGCTCGCCCCAGACTTCTCCAGTCGCAGCAACTGGCCCCGTCTTTTAGAGAGGAAATTTTCAACAGTAAAGAGTTTATTTTTTGTAAGTTACTCTACCTGGACAGTGGATGCCAGTAGACTTCATCACTACTTACAAGTGGTGGTAATTCTTTAAGAGCCAGGGAAAATGGAAAGGAAGTTCAACATTAATAAAGCTGATTAAAGATTAACAACGATATATATTCTATTAGAAATCGCGAACAAAGAGCGGAAAGCAGCCTTCACTGACATTCTAATATTATTCACATAAAAGGAAGTCAAAGGCAGAGGCAAAGTTGAATGTATATGACAATCTTATGTACACAGACTGAAGTGGTGAGTGGAAATTTGTACCATGCCGGGAATCGAATCCGAGTCTCACGCTAAGAGCCATGCCGACTCACGTGCCGTGGCCAACTGCGCTAGGATTCTTGGCTGAGGATCCATGGCACGAATAGCCCGATCGAGGTGGTTCCACATATTCTCGTTTGGGTTTACATTAAGGGAGTTTGGTGGCCAGGGGAGTAAATTGATCCTAGTGCTCTTCGAACCTCGCAAGCAGCCAATTATTATTATTATTATTATTATTATCACTTATACTTCAATGCGTGTGATGCAATTGTTTCTTTATTTTCTGTACGGACTGTTAGTTTTTATTCTGCGAAATTACAAATATACTCTATAAATTCACTACTTTCAAATAAACGGAACGAAATCGGACTGCCAGTAGAACACTGTTATAGACTCCGAACAGTCATTTCACATGTAAGAACATGTCTCTTATCACAGTTTCTTACCTAGTGTAGTACAAAAACTGAAAACAACGGAGCCGGCCGCGGTGGCCGCGCGGTTCTAAGCGCTTCAGTCCGGAACCGCGCGACTACTACGGTCGCAGGTTCGAATCCTGCCTCGCGCATGGATGTGTGTGATGTCCTTAGGTTAGTTAGGTTTCAGTAGTTCTAAGTTCGAGGGGACTGATGTCCTCAGATTGTAAGTCCCATAGTGCTCAGAGCCATTTGAACCATTTTTTTGAAAACACCGGAGCTCGAACCCAGGTCCCTTGGTACGCCAACTAACGCTATACCAACTTACCCACTCTTTAAATATATTTTAATTTTTTTTATTCCCTCGTGAAAAAAAGAATCTTTTCCTCTGGACATTGTAGGGAAATTTAACTTATCTGCACGAAAGAAGTTTTTTGTTTTTCTAGGGAAATAAAACTAAACATTTTTTTTAAAAGAAGTTTCTTTGTTCCGTGTACTAGTATCACACCTGTATCTCTTACATGAAACATTTGTTGCATTGTAAGAGATTCACCTGCAGTGTCTGCTTTCACAACGCGTTGATATCTTTTGACTGGCGTAATGGAGAGCACTGGCGGAGATTCAGTGCTCGTGATATGCAGTGTATTTCCAAATATTTTCCGATGATTGTCATCCTGCCCAGTTAGAAAATATTTCCATTTAATGTGGGCAAATATTCGGAGAAAGTAGCATCGTCGTTTTCAGTAAAGTAGGCGGCTGTATGTCCGATCATTCATAGCGCTGCATTTTGATTCGTAACTGGGTATCGCAAGCGGTCATGCCGCATCAGTTCACGAACGTTCAGATAGGGGCGCGTTCGTCCTGTGAATCATGGCTAGTGAGAAAAAAAACTAGGAAATATGGAAATTATAGCAGAACCTTCAACGAAAATACTTTAAGTAATCCTGCTACTTTATATTACTTGGTAACTGATGGAGGGAAAGTCTTCGAAGAATGACCCAACACTGTGTTTCAAGAATCGTGCTACACAGTACTTCAAATTAAGTCGGTGCAAAGGATGCAACACTACAAAATCATCATCAAATGTAATCGTTAAAGCTGTTCAGCATAGATAACTGAGATTGGTGTAGGAAAATACGAGGGTCGTTCAATAAGTAATGCAACACTTTTTCTCCTTGGCCACTTTCGGTTGAAAAAATGCAGAATTTGTTATGGGACATTGACGAATATTCCCGCTTCAGCCGCTATAGTTTGGTATAGTTTCGATAAGTAATGGCGACGGTGTGCTTGGACTCTGAAGGGGTTATTTTGTTTTACATCCTCCCTCAATGGTTCAACGATGGTCTGTGAATTATGTTGTGCTGTTGTGCTACCTTTAGAAAACTGAACAAACGACTTCAGTGTGTTCGTCGCCACAAAAATAAAAACGAACTTCTCCTTTCTCATGACAACGCAAGGCCTGACTCAAGTCTGCGGTCTCGAGAGTAGCTTATAAAATTTCAGTGGACTGTTTTTCCTCATCCATCCTGCAGCCTGGATCTCGCATCTTCCGACTTCCGTCTGTTTGGTCCAATGAAGGAAGCACCCCGCAGAAAGCAATACATGGATGATCGTGAAGTTATTGCTGCGGCAAGACTCTGGCTCCGACGTCGACCAGTGGTACCATGCGTGCATATAGGCCCTCCTAGTGCGATGCGTAAGGCTGTCGCATTGATGGAAAAATTATTTCCAGTTTCCTTACGTTAACAGGGCCCTCTGAATGGAACCATTTACTTCTGGTGATCATAGTGACATTCTCGTTTTGGCCCCCATAGCCGTCTGCAGTGTTTTGAAGCCAAAAGCCTGGGGAATACAATGGTATTTTCGAATCCTGAATAACACCAAGCTACTTTCAGAAAAAAAGTGTGTTGCATTTCTTATTGAAAGCCCTACGTGTATAACAAGGAAAGGCAAAACTGTATCAGATATCAGACCACCTCCCGCAAAAGCAAATCATATGAAACTGAATCTAAAAAAAGTGTCAGAGGGTGGAAAGTTGTTGACAATCCATTTGGTCAGTAATTGGAGGCATACTGATAATCTGCAGTGCTGTCTTTCCCGAAGGGGTCTGATGGTGCTTAAAGTGATAAATACTGCTATTCTGAGAATACACAAGCTATCCCACTGTTGATAGTATAATTAAAGGGGACATGTAAGCCTGCAAATAAGCCAAAAAAAGGAATTCTGTATTCCTTTCATTGTTGTCTAAAGGTTATGTAACGAATTTCAAAATCCTCCTTCTCCACCTGCCCACCAGAAAGTGGGATTCAAAACCCCTTACGCCAATAAGCGAGGTTCAAAACTTTCCACGTGCATATTTCATAGTAATGTAGTTGGTGTTACACTGCTAATTTTAAGCATTTCTGTTACGTTTCTTTCTGCGTAAGACCTCTGTGTATGTTCCTGACATTACCAGCATGAAGTTCTGTTAATGGAAGCCATATAAAACAAAAACTTTTTTTCCAACTGTTGTGACTTGGCAAGACAGCCAAGTCACTATGAGGTAGCCGAAAGGCACGCGTTTAAGCTCACGCAGGCTGGCGTGAGGTCTGGAACAGTTAAAGGAGTTGAGTCTAGTAAAAAAAGTACGTAGCTTCTGGAATACTTAACTTTAATCCATAATTGGTGAACATCGGTCTGACGGTACATGCATCACAAGATAAATAGCAATTGATAATGGCGCCTTGCTAGGTCGTAGCAAATGACGTAGCTGAAGGCTATGCTAACTATCGTCTCGGCAAATGAGAGCGTAACTTGTCAGTGAACATTCGCTAGCAAAGTCGGCTGTACAACTGGGGCGAGTGCTAGGAAGTGTCTCTAGACCTGCCGTGTGGCGGCGCTCGGTCTGCAATCACTGACAGTGGCGACACGCGGGTCCGACGTATACTAACGGACCGCGGCCGATTTAAAGGCTACCACCTAGCAAGTGTGGTGTCTGGCGATGACACCACACTAACAATTTATAAAAATTGCTTATAAAGCCTTTCTGAATCTAGAGGTTGCAATTAAGCTGTTCCACCTTCAACAATTACACACTTAAGGCATCAAAAATAACAAAAACTGTTTTTTTAAACATAAAAGTAAACATAGATGCGGAAAATAAGTAACAATATTTTTTGAGTATTAGTAAAAGAAGGAAGTTCTAATCTCTAATTAAATTTTTGTTCACAAAAAATGTTTACAAACAGAATCGCAAGGTCACTGATTTTGGGGATACAATTTTTTTTTTTTTTTCAATGAGTGAAAATGGTGGTTACAACATCCTATAGGCTGCACTTACTTTGTTAATTCCTACATCTACGGACTTCGCTAAACACAGTCCCTAGTTAGTCTACCACACTCTGTAAGGTATCCAAGTTACGTTCTTCCTAGTGTGTAAGTAAACTATTCGTACGTGTAACACCTCTTTCAGAGCCATGAGAACTTTCTTCGCGCCAGCCAGCAATGCACACACAATGTTCCAACATCGGGAAGCTTACGGCGAGCGACGGAGGACACGTATTTCTGCTTGGATGGCCTACCAACGCCGTGCCGTGCAAGTACCGCCCTAGATGCGTATGCAGTAGGTGGAAGGACATTTTCAGCGAGCACCCGTGCGACCCCTGGAACCAATGCCGTGCCGGCGCCTCATAACATTTAACTGGAAGTCGGAATTGCGTGTCGAGATAAATTCTGAAAATAACACGAGCCAAACAACAGGAAACAGTTACGGCGCCCGCGGCAGATAGTGTGCCCGTGTAGGGCGAAAGGCCGGCGTATTATGCAAAAGCACAGAGCTCTGCGTCGCCTGAAAAAGCGACGCAGCATGGAGGCACGGGCGTGATGGCGTGCACGTACCTCGGACCACGCGCTGCTATGTGCCATGCTCAGAGTATATTGTGTGGAACGAATTCTTGCAAGCCTCTTTTGGCAACATGACACTCCCTGTAAACGGTTCCACTTCACAAGAACATAACGCTGAGGCCAAAACAAGTTTATTGCCTTCAAAGGTACACTGCGACGGAGTGACCTTCTCGCAATGGGACAATATTGCGTTTGAAATGCTCCCGTAATAAGAAAATATTGCGTTCGAAATGTTGGTTGGTTGGTTGGTTTGGGGAAGGAGACCAGACAGCGTGGTCATCGGTCTCATCAGATTAGGGAAGGATTGGGAAGGAAGTCGGCCGTGCCGAGGAACCATCCCGGCATTTGCCTGGAGTGATTTAGGGAAATCACGGAAAACCTAAATCAGGATGGCCGGACGCGGGATTGAACCGTCGTCCTCCCGAATGCGAGTCCAGTGTCTAACCACTGCGCCACCCCGCTCGGTATTCGAAATGTAATTCGAAGAATTCCACCGTTTGTTCTTTCAACGAGATGACATTTAGGCAAATAAAGTCCCACGCCGCATTTATCTGTAGGTATGCGAAGTCTGATCTCAGAAATTACTGTAAGGATTTTGATAGGGGTTCGCTAATAGACTGATTTACGAGGAAGTTTCGTGTATATAATTCATTACTGCTACGGAAGACATGTCGTCCTACAGTAGACGCTTACAATAGGGCCCCTATTCGTCACAACCGGTATCATTCAAATATACACTTGAAACATCCTCTTAGAAAAATTAATGAATTACTGTGCTGATAAACCTCTTGCGTTATTATATTTTCAAACAGCTGCGCAAAACTGAACGTACTCGGACATATCTCTCTTTACTTATTCTGATCAATACTAAACTGACACACAATATTTTTAGCGCAACGCAATCTGGCTTTCAATAATCCCTACTAAAGAATGGCCCTGACTAACAATAACCTATACCTTTCATGAATCACTTACCTCACAAAAATCTTCGTCACTCGAACGACGTCAATACAACGAGCGCCAATACTGCCAGCTAAATAAAAGATTCTATTTACTGAAGGCACTAACTATTGATCGGCATAGTTAGCAAATGAAAGATTTTGATAGAGGACAAACAATATATTTACCTTAATAATGTTCAAAGGTCATCATATATATATATATATCAGTTCATGATATCCAGTATTACAAATTTACTCTATCTGATGGACACACGTCCAGATCGTCCGCTCTCAAAATTCTGCCGTCTCTCTCCCCACTTCCACCACTGCTGGCGGCTCACCTCCAATTGCGCACTGCTACGCGCTGTTCACATCCAGCTGCTCAACACTACAATAGCGAATATTCCAACAATGCAAACAAGCCACATACTGCACACAGCACAGTCAGTGATTTTCATACAGAGCGCTACGTGGCGTTACCAACATGAAAACCTAAACAGCCTACTTACACACTGAGGTGGCCAAGTCATTGGTTAGTGATATGCACATATGCAGATGGCGGTAATATCGCGTACATAAGTTATAAAACGGTAGTACAATCAACTATACTCAGATGACTCGTTTGAAAAGGTTCTCTGTATGATAATGGCCTCACGACGGGATTTAACAGTTTGATCGCGGTATGGTAGCTGAAGCTAGACGCTTGGAACTGGTACTTGGAGCTACACGTATTTCTTATTTCGGAAATCGTTAGCGACTTCAATATTACGAGATCCACAGTCTCAAGAATTGCCAAGAATACCGACTTTCAGGCATTACCTCTGCCCGCGGACAACATAGCGGCTGATGGCCTTCACGTAACGACTGAGAGCAGCGGCCTATGCGTAGAGTTGTCAGTGATAACAGACAAGTAACACTGCATCAAATAACCGCATAAATCAATGTAGGTCATACAACGAATGTATCTCTTACGATAGTGCGGCTAAATCTGGCGTTAGTGGACTGTGGCAGCAGGCGAACGAAGCCATGTGCCTTTGCTAACATCACGACATCGCCTGCAGCGCGCAGAGCCTCTGATGGTCACGTGACCATATCGGTTGAACCCTAGACGACTGGGAAACCGTGGCCTGGTCAGATGAGTACCGATTTCAGTTGGTAAGAGCTGATGGTAGGGTACGAGTGTGGCGCATGCCTCACCAAACCATGGACCCAAGTTGTCAACAAGGTACTGCGCAAGATGGTCGTGACTCCATAATGGCGTGGGCTGTGTTTACGTGGGTCAATGACTAATGATTATGTTCGGCTACATGTAGTCTATTTGCAGCCATTCATGGACATCATCTTTCGAAACAACGATGGAATTCTTATGGATGATAACGCACCATGTTACTGGGCTACAATTGCTTAAGAATGCTTTGAAGATCATTCTGGACACTCCAAGCGGCAGATGTCGTCACCCAGATCACCTGCCATGAACCGAGTTATTGCTATACACCGGACAAAAGGACGTATGTAGAAGTGAATGTTTCAGATGGACAACTGTTTAGGAAAAGTAGCATTTTTGGAACGAGTCGGGTACGGCGTCAGTTGTGTATGTTTAGGACAGTTTACAATCAGCGGTTGTCGCTGCAGAATCTTTTGCAGTGGTAGTGTAATGGTTCTGGAGTCGAGTTCTTTGAAGAAAGTTCTTTTCTTATTACCAAGTTTACTTGACACTGTAAATAATGCTCTATATATTCTATTTGTCAGTATTTTCATAAAAGGTATGGAAAAGAAAGGGGAAGAAAAATTTGGGATTCTAAATAAATTACCAGAAAGAGACTGTAAGTTGTACGCGCGAACTTCATGTATTACGCTACATTCTTTTGTCATTAACACTAAATGATGTGTACGTGGTGGGGTTATTTTCATTGTAAAACCAGAGGAATCAATAATTTTCTCGGCATCCTGCACAAACTGAAAACCATGGAATTTTACAAATACATGGTTGCTGTAAAGTTTCTATAGAAAAACGAACTTGGTTTACATTAGTAAAAGGTTCTCTTTCATCTAACAGTTTGGCAATAAACCGTGGGTGACTTAATATTTCTCCAAACGTTGGTGACGATACCTGGTGATGTATTTTGATGTAGTCTTTTTTTCTCTGCGTGAGATTGAAGCGCCGGCCGGAGTGGCCGAGCGGTTCTAGGCGCTGTAGTCCGGAGATGCGCGACCGCTACGGTCGCAGATTCGAATCCTGCCTCTGGCATGGTTATGTGTGATGTCCATAGGTTAGTTAGGTGTAAAAGGTTCTCTTTCATCTAACAGTTTGGCAATAAACCGTGGGTGACTTAATATTTCTCCAAACGTTGGTGACGATAGCTGGTGATGTATTTTGATGTAGTCTTTTTTCCTCTGTGTGAGATTGAAGCGCCGGGGAGTGGCCGAGTGGTTCTAGGCGCTACAGTCCGGAGCTGCGCGACTGCTACGGTCGCAGATTCGAATCCTGCCTCTGGCATGGATATGTGTGATGTCCTTAGGTTAGTTAGGTTTAAGTAGTTCTAAGTTCTAGGGGACTGATGACCACACATGTTAAGTCCCATAGAGTTCAGAGCCATTCGAACCATTTTTTGAAGCTTTTTTATCAAGTCGTTTACCTGACGATAAAATAGACATCACAGGGTATTACTAGCCGAGTATATGTCGCTGAAATCACTTTAATAGCGCTCGGAGGCAATTCTTCTTCATCTTGAAAAATCTCTTCGTGAAGTTGTGGATTTGTTTGCATTCGCCACGAGCCAGTTAAAACAATATATTTTTTCCCTATAAGTAGGGCTTCACCACGTCAGTCAGTGAATTTTTGTATGAAGCTGTTGTAAGTTTTCCACGAGAATGGGGATGCAATGACGTATAAGTAGTGGCATACCTATTTTTCGATGTGCTTGTCTACCGATTGTTTGAATCCTCCGTCCAAAAATTTCCTTTGCCTTTCCTTTTCATGCCTTCTATGAAAATATTAATCAATGCGGTGTATTGGGTATTTTTCGGTTTGTTTGCAGAGTAAATAAGGCAAAATTGAAAATAGGAAAACGTTCCTCGCATAGCGAGTCGCCCCCAAAACTCTCGGATTTTCGTCCTGCTCTCTTTCCGCTACGCCGAACGCTGTCGGGGAGCTGCGCTAACAGAAATGGCTAATACCTCACTCGACACGAGTCAAAAATGTTAATTTTTGTAAACACTTAGCTATCTGGATACCCTACTCCTGTCACCTTCAATTTTGCGCATGTCCTACATACACCACAAATTTGGAGGAAATCGATGATGGCTAACTAGTAGGCGCGGTACCTTTGTTGGTGAAGCCGGGGCAGGTCGCTAATCCTATACATACAGTTCCTGTAAATCAGACTACTTCCTTGATTTTCTTCGTTGCCCCAGGTATCTTAAAACATGAAAAATAATCCTACTCATAAAATGATACATGATGTAAACACCTCCAAGAGTCCCTACCGTAAATCAGGAATATACAAACTTAAGTGTGATACATGCCCAAAATTCTACATTGGACAGACAGGCAGAAGTTTTGAAATTAGATATAAAGAACATATTGACGCCCTGAGACTTGGTAACTTGAACAAATCAGCATTTGCAGCACATATTGCTGAAGAAAACCATTCAGTGGGTAACATTGAGGACAACTTAAAGATTTTACATCTAACAGAAAAAGGGGCCACTATGAACATATTAGAAGAATTAGAAATACACACACACAAAAACAGCACCCCAGACTATATCCTTAACGAACAAACAGAGTTGGCTAACGCCCCTTTCCTCAAAAATTTCCAAAAATTACTTTCCAGCCTCCAAAGCAAATAATATTAATACACCTATCTGCAGATTAAGTAGAAAATTTATATGTTACTATAATTCTCATGCTGCCAAATGTAATAAAATAATGTACTATTTTACCTATACAGCTCTAAAGATATATAAAAAACTTTATAATAAAATGAGCAATGACAGATTTATATATATATATATATTAAAAAAAATTCAATCTCTCTACACTAATGTAAAAGACATTACAGTTTTGTAAAAGAATATATGATCCTTTCCAAACATAGGACATCATCGTCAAATGTTACGATATATCATAGCATCTGTGACACCCATATGTTTGTAAGCTCTTTGTATGTACCAAAACATGTGGTGCGTGGTTGGAATGAACTCAGTGACAAATCTAAAGTGTACAGTGAGAACTATTACGTGTGCAACAACGAGGATGCAGTGGGAATGCATTTACATCGATTGGATGAACGTTATAGAAACAATCACTCGAAACCGACGTTTCACGTAAGTCACATGCAACGAAAATCTGCAACGCAACCATCTGTGTGTGGCATGTTTGTAATTGTGTTTTATTTATATTTTAGGACAATTAATCTGTAAAAAACACACCAAATGTAGAAAGAAAGCGTGTAAACCGTCTGATGATGAATCGCAACGATTCGAAACCGGTACCGGTTTCCTTTGAATAAAGGAACTCAAAGTAAATTTGTGGCTGGTTGCTGTCCTAACACGATCAACATTTGTCTTCAAAAACAGCCACGGTCTCCAACATGTCATCATATGACAAAATTGCAGGAAAATATTTTCTTGCGATCGTCGATTTTCCAACAATGTTCAGATTGCCTCAGAGTTATACCGAAGGTATTCTGTGATAATGAACAAACGGTTAAAAATAAATATTCCTGGCTGGTGGAAGCCCTAAATGAATAATGCATGTGACATGTTAGCTAACGGCTTAGATTTCATGATAACCATTTAACTATCCACTTCAGGGTTGATGAAGCTACGTTGAATTAAAAAAAACAGTATGTACATGTCTGTAATGAGCTTGAAGTAGACTTTAGTGCTGTTTACTTAACATTTATTGTTGCCACAGATGGGACGTTTCGCTATAAAGGCATTGGCAGACGTTCATGTAATGTATGATTCATCATTGTGTACCACTCCGAAAACTGAAAGACTGGTCAGGGAAAAGATTAGTAACGGGTGTCGTAGAAACCAAAATAGAATGAAATTTTTACCATGCAGCGAAGTATGCACTGATCTTAAACTTCCTGGTCGATAAGACTGCTTGACGGATCCGAGTCCTAGTCCGGCATACAGTTATAATGTGCCAGAAAGCACCATATCACCGCACACTTCGCTGTCGGGTGAAAATTTCATTCTGGAAACATTCCTTAGGCCGTGGCTAAGCCATGTCTCCATTCTTCCCAGAATGCTAGTCTCGCAAGTTCGGCAGGAGAGGTTACATGAAACCTGAAACGTAAGACATGAGGTACTGGCGGAAATAAAGCTGTGAGAACGGGTCGTGAATCTTATATGGGTAGCTCAGTTGACTGAACGCTTCCTCAGGTAAGGGTGCCGATTTCGAGTCTCGATATAGCACGTGTTTCAGTCTGCTATGAAGTTATGAATTAATCGCACTGAATACAAACGTTATCCTTAAAGCCACAGAGAGAGACAGTCAAGGTTCTCGAGAAAAAGAACTGTTCGCATGGTAGCTCCTTTTTAAAAAGCTGCTCGCCACAACTTACCGTCTTGAATTCATTCTGGCGTGGAGTACCATGCGGTTTCATTTCTGAAAACCTAGCCGTTTTTTTTATAGGGAAATGCCGGGTAGTTTCGTACAGACGATTCCTTCGGACAAGAGTTGCTACCAAACTCTAACGTTAGTGGAAACGCCTAACGCTCCACAGCAGTGAGAACTACGGAGGGAAAAGACCCCTCATCTGATCTGTAATCAAAACAACAATTCGTTTCAGAGGAGCAACAAGTAATCTTTTTATAGTGAATTTTTCAGTGTACAGATGTGGACTGTTGTGTTTTGTTCACAAGCAAGTAATACAATATTTTTATTGTGTTTTCAGATGCAGCTGATATTACTTGCTACATTTTAGGCTGTGACAATATCTAGGCCAAGTAATAACGATGGAGACGTCAAACTACCACAGTGGTACGCTCAGATTGAATCGTGCAAGTAATATGACATTGCATTGGGTCAGACAGACACCATTAAATTTTTAACAATGTATTCTTTTCAACAGAGAATGATGGAGAAGTAATGACAGAAATATGGTGAAACTAATTTGTAGCAACTGCAGAAAAAGTCAGACTTCTCAAAACAACGATCAGGGACGAAACTGCAGAAAAAGTCAGACTTCTCGAAACAACGATCAGGGACGTTAGGAAGAATCATTCAGTTTGAAGAAGTACATAAGGTGACTTAAGGCTTTACGGACAAGCAAAGAGGTGGACATGGAAACCGTTTCAGGAAATAATACGTTTTCTTTCCGATAACACTCAGTGGTGAGCGGGGAGCTATATTGTACTATCAATGTAACATTAGAGGAAGACCGATTTCAGAGCCACGTTTGTCAGATGAGAATTGTGCCCATGTACAGCTGAACAAACCTTAGGACACGTATAATAAAGATATAGCTAAAACCTTGGCCTAGACCTCTTCTGCTCAGAACTCTTAATTATTAACATTATTATGAATTTTTGCTTGTTTGGACCTATTTCTCTCTACGTGGAATCTCATTAAGCGACAGTGTTGTACCTTGGAACACTTTTCAACCTCTAGCAAGCCCTGGAGAACAATTTTAATACATTTCATTGTTCCGTTTGGAAATTATAGTATTCATTTTAAGTGTGCTGTAGTATTTTTCTGAAATTGCAAAAGTTACTACGGAAATGTGAAAAACTGTTCCAAGATACAACATTGTCACGTTGTATGAAGACTGGTTTTATGCAGCTCCCTATGCTACTCTATCTTTTGCATCTTTTGCAAGCCTCTTCATCTACGAATAACTACGGCAACCTACATCCTTATGCCTCTGCTTTCAGTATTCATCTCTTGGTCTCCATCGGCGACTTTTACCTCCTCCCCCAGCCCCCATATACATTTCCCTTCAGTACTAAACTGGTGATCCTTTCATGTCTCGGAATGTGTCCTGTCACCTGATATCTTCTTTTAGTCAAGTTGTGCCACAAATTTCTTGTGTCCCAAATTCTATTCAGTACGTCCTCATCAGTTATGTGAACTACCCATCCAGTTTTCAGCATTATTTTGTAGCACCACATTTCAAAGGCATCTACTCCCTTTTTATCTAAACTGATTATCGTCCGTGTTTCACTTCCATACATAGTTACACTCCATACAAATACTTCCAGGGAAGACTTCCTAACTCTTCGATGTTAACTAATTTCCCATCTTCAGGAATGTTTTTCTTGCCATTGCCAGTCTACATTTTACATTCTTTCTACTTCGGACATCATCAGTTATTTTGTTGCCAAAGTAGCAAAACCCACCCACTGCTGTAAGTGTTTTGTTTCCTAACCTAATTCCCTCAGCATTACCTAATTTATTTCGACTACATTCCATTATCCTTGTTCCGCTTTCTTGACCTTCATCTAATACACTCCTGGAAATGGAAAAAAGAACACATTGACACCGGTGTGTCAGACCCACCATACTTGCTCCGGACACTGCGAGAGGGCTGTACAAGCAATGATCACACGCACGGCACAGCGGACACACCAGGAACCGCGGTGTTGGCCGTCGAATGGCGCTAGCTGCGCAGCATTTGTGCAGCGCCGCCGTCAGTGTCAGCCAGTTTGCCGTGGCATACGGAGCTCCATCGCAGTCTTTAACACTGGTAGCATGCCGCGACAGCGTGGACGTGAACCGTATGTGCAGTTGACGGACTTTGAGCGAGGGCGTATAGTGGGCATGTGGGACGCCGGGTGGACGTACCCCCGAATTGCTCAACACATGGGGCGTGACGTCTCCACAGTACATCGATGTTGTCGCCAGTGGTCGGCGGAAGGTGCACGTGCCCGTCGACCTGGGACCGGACCGCAGCGACGCACGGATGCACGCCAAGACCGTAGGATCCTACGCAGTGCCGTAGGGGACCGCACCGCCACTTCCCAGCAAATTAGGGACACTGTTGCTCCTCGGGTATCGGCGAGGACCATTCGCAACCGTCTCCATGAAGCTGGGCTACGGCCCCGCACACCGTTAGGCCGTCTTCCGCTCACGCCCCAACATCGTGCAGCCCGCCTCCAGTGGTGTCGCGACAGGCGTGAATGGAGGGACGAATGGAGACGTGTCGTCTTCAGCGATGAGAGTCGCTTCTGCCTTGGTGCCAATGATGGTCGTATGCGTGTTTGGCGCCGTGCAGGTGAGCGCCACAATCAGGACTGCATACGACCGAGGCACACAGGGCCAACACCCGGCATCATGGTGTGGGGAGCGATCTCCTACACTGGCCGTACACCACTGGTGATCGTCGAGGGGACACTGAATAGTGCACGGTACATCCAAACCGTCATCGAACCCATCGTTCTACCATTCCTAGACCGGCAAGGGAACTTGCTGTTCCAACAGGACAATGCACGTCCGCATTTATCCCGTGCCACCCAACGTGCTCTAGAAGGTGTAAGTCAACTACCCTGGCCAGCAAGATCTCCGGATCTGTCCCCCATTGAGCATGTTTGGGACTGGATGAAGCGTCGTCTCACGCGGTCTGCACGTCCAACACGAACGCTGGTCCAACTGAGGCGCCAGGTGGAAATGGCATGGCAAGCCGTTCCACAGGACTACATCCAGTATCTCTACGATCGTCTCCATGGGAGAATAGCAGCCTGCATTGCTGCGAAAGGTGGATATACACTGTACTAGTGCCGACATTGTGCATGCTCTGTTGCCTGTGTCTATGTGCCTGTGGTTCTGTCAGTGTGATCATGTGATGTATCTGACCCCAGGAATGTGTCAATAAAGTTTCCCCTTCCTGGGACAATGAATTCACGGTGTTCTTATTTCAATTTCCAGGAGTGTATCCTCCTTTCCAGAGACGAGACGTTCCGCTTCCAAGTACAAAACGGTTCACAGCTGACGAGTTGTGGCTTAACTTTCTACACGTAATGTAACTAGTTTCAAAAAATATGCGCAGATTTACTCACCACAATACACTGTACCTGAGGAATTAACAATCTCCTCTAAATAAAGTTAATATATTTTTCAGTACTTAATTGTGGAAGAATCGAAATATTTACAAAAGCTAAATTGCTTATGATGGTCTATACTGCACGTTCCTCCATGGGATTCTAAGCCTGGAAATATTATGTGTTTCATGATACACTATCATCCAGATACAAGACTCTCCCCTACCTACTGGAAGATGTATAACGTGTACTTACTTAGTTGAATGTTTACAACCGTTTATGGTCCATTTAGTACTTCTTTGGATAAAAATAACTTCATCACACGTTCAACTTTCATGACCAATAGAAATATTTAAAAATTTCAACTACCAAAATGCAAGGGATTGAAAAGTGCATCGCCTGCGTTGGCTGTATTGTCTGCACAGATTTTTTCTGTTTCTCCGTAACATAATTTTTACACGGTTCACAAATTGCAACACCTAAGCTTTTCACACTAATTAAAGCCACAGAAGCATAGTCTTTTCCAAATATATTTCTGAACAAAAAGCGATTGTGATTGCTTGTGTCCAAGGTTTTTGTTAATCATGCCTTCTGCGTTCTTGTGGTGATATTTCCATACAAATTTCATCCGCTAACGCATATTCCTTTATATCTAATCGAGAAGTGAATTACCAATTTTCACAGCTTTAAAATTTTTTTAATACAACTAAATATTTCGTTAAAAATTTTCATCCTCTACTTCACCCCCTTGGGGTTTGAATTTCGAAGAGTAGTGAAATACGTATTTTTTTATTTCCAACAGAGAAGACAAATACAAATGTTCATAGATTTAGTTTTTAGAAAACATTTTCATGATTAAATAATTTTATGAAATATTTGACCCCCTATTTAACTCCCTTAGGACACTAAAATTCAAAAACCACACAGAACTATGTATCTTTTTTATTTCTAACTGCAAAGTCAAATATAATTTCAGAGATGTAGCTTACAAAATGCTTTAGTAGCTCTTTAATAGTGATTTATTTTATAAAATACTTCACTCCTATTTCAACCTCTTTGTGGTTCCATTAAAAAAAAGTGAACCATATTTGTTATGTTTTTAACAGAGCGCCAAGTTCAAATTCTCAGGTATTCCGCTTAAAAAATTGTTGCATAATGAAATATTTCCATAAAAAGCTTTCGTCCACTGTTTCATCCCAGTGGAGGTTGAATTTCCAAAAACAGTGAAATATACTTTCAATTTCCAACCGAGAAGATGATTTAGCTTTAAAAACGCTTTCATAATGAATTATTTTCAGAAAACATTTTACCCTCCTTTGCATCTCATTATGGGCTGAATTTTCAAAAAACACTGGAGCAAGTATTTTTTATTTGTAACAGAGAAGTCAGATACGGATTTTCGTAGATGTAACATTAAAAGTCTTAAATAATTCTTTCATAATGATTTATATTAAAAACAATTTCACCTAATATTTCACGCCCATAGAGGATAAATTTCCAGATGTGCTGAAGCATGTATTCCTTTATTTATAATAAAGAAACCAAATACCAATTCTTGTAGGTCTTCATTAAATTGCGGTAATAGCGGCTACTTTTTTTTTTTCAAAAAACGGTTCACTCTCTATTTCATCCGCTTTTTTATTTTGACTATTTTGCTATTGCCCGCCACGAATTCCTCTCCTCTGCCAACCCCTTCATCTCAGAGTAGCACTGGCAACATAGGTCCTCAGTTATTTACTGGATGTATTCCTATCTCTGTCTCTGTCTACAGTTTTTGCCCTCTACAGCTCCCTCTAATACCATGCAAGTCTCTCCCTGATGTCTTAACAGATGTCCATTCATCTTGTGCCTTCTCCTTGTCAGTGTTCTCCACATATTCCTTTCCGATTCTGTGCAGAACCTCCTCCTTCCTTACCTTATCAGTCCACCTAATTTTCAACATTTGTCTCTAGCACCACATGCCAAATGATTCGATTCTCTTCTTTCCCACTGTCCATGATTCACTACAATACAACGTTGCGCTCCAGACGTACATTCTCAGAAATTTCTTCCTCAAATTAAGGCCTGTACTTGATACTAGTAGACTACTTCTCTTGGCGAAGAATGCCATCTTGTCAGTGATAGTCTCCTTTTGATGACCTCCTTGTTCCGTCCGTCATTGGTTATTTTCCTACACAGGAAGCAGAACTTCTCAATGTCAACTATTTCGTTATCAGAAATCCTGATGTTGTTTCACGCTGTTCTCATTTCTGTTACATCTCATTACTTTCGTCTTTCTTCGATTTACTCTCAATCCTTATTTCCGTTCTCATTTAACTGTTCATTCCCTTTAGGAGATCACGTAATACTTCTTCACTTGCACTCAGGATAGCAATGTCATCAACGAATCATATAATTCATATCCTTTCATCTTGAACTATAATTCTACTCGTGAACCTTTCTTTTATTTACATTTATTTTTAATCCGAGCATTTAGTTCTTGGTCATCCACTCTTATTATTCCCTCTTGGCTCTTGTACATACTATATATTACCTATCCCTCCCCATAGCTCATCCATATTTTTCTAAGAATTTCGAACATCTTGCACCATTTTACATTGTCGAACGCTTTTTCCAGGTCGACAAGTCCTATTAACAAGCCTTGATTTTCCTTTACTTTTACTTCCATTATCAACCAAATTGTCAGAATTGCTTCTCTCGTGCCTTTACCTTTCCTAAAGCCGAACTGATTGTCATCTAATCCATCCTCAATTTTATTTTCCAGTCTTCTGTATATTATTCTTGTCAGTAATTTGGATGCATGAGCTGTTAAGCTGATTCTGTGATAGTTCTTGCACTTGTCAGCTCTTGCAGTCTTCGGAATTCTGTGGATTATATTTTTCCGAGAGTGACATGGCATGTTGCGAGACTCATACATTCTACACACCAACGTGAACAGTCGTTTTGTAGCCACTTCCCCCAATGATTTTAGGAAATTTGATGAAATGTTGTCTACCGCCTCTGCCTTATTTGATCTTAAGCCCTTCAAAGCTCTCTTAAATTCTGATTCTAATACTCTGTTTCTTCTAAATCGACTCTTGTTTTTGCTTCTATCACATCAGACATACCTTCTCCCTCATAGAGGCCTTCAATGTACTTTTTCCTTCTATCCGCACTCTTCTCTGCATTAAACAGTGGAATGCCCGTTGCACTCTTAACGTTAGCATCCTTGTTTTTAATGTCATCGTATTTTCTTTTGAGTTTCGTATATTCCGAGTCAGTCCATCCGACAATCATTTCCTTTTCGATTTCTTCACATATTACATGCAGCACTTCCTATTTATTTCGTTCATAAGGGACTTGTATCTCTGTATTCTTGAATTTCCCTGAAAATATTTTTACTTCCTTCTTTCAACGATTAGCCGAAGTATATCTTCGCAGTTACCTTCATTGTACCTATGTTTTTCTTTCCATCTCCTGTGATTACCCTTTTCAGAGATGTTCAATCTTCTTCAACGGTGTGGCCGACTCGACTATTCTTTATTGCTGTATCTTCAAGCGTACCTCGTCATTCCTTAGTAGTTCCTTATCCCACTTCTTTCCATATTCATTCTTCCTGACGAATTTCTTAAACTTCAGGCTGCTCTTTATCACTACTATTTGTGATCTGAGTCTATATCTGCTCCTGGGTACGCCTTACAATCCACAATCTGATTTCGGAACCTCTGTCTGACCATGATATAATCTAACTGAAATCTTTCCGTATCACACGGCCTTTTCGAAGTGTACCTCCTCCTCTTATTATTACTGAACAGAATATTCGCTATTGCTAGCTGCAATTTATTGCAGAACTCAATTAGTCTTTCTCATTCCTTGTCCCAAGCCTATTGTCTGCTGTAACCGTTTCTTCTGCCCCTTCCCCTACAACTGCATTCCAGTCCCCCATTACTATTAGATTTTTATCTCCCTGCACGTACTGTATTACCCTTTCAGTATCATCATATAATTCCTCTATCTCTTAATTTTCAGCTTGCGACGTAGGCATGTGTACCTGAACTATCATTGTTGGTGTTAGTTTGCTGTCGATTCTGATAAGAACAACCCTGTTACTGTATTGTTCACACACTCTCTGCCCTATCTTCCTGTTCATAAGAAATCCTGCTCCCATATACCACTTTCTGCTGCCGTTGATATTACCCTATACTCATCTGACCAGAAATCGTTGTCTTCTGTCCATTTCTCTTCACTGACCTCTACTATAACTGTATTGAGTCTTTGCATTTCCCTTTTCAGATTTTCTAGCTTCACCAACACAGTCAAGCTTCTGACATTCCACGTCCCGACTTCCGTTGGTTATTCAATCTTTTTCTCGTGGTCACAGCCCCCTTGCGGAGAACCGAGTGGGGGACTACACCGGAATCTTTTGAGAGACCATCATGACACTGTTTCGCGTACAAGCCACATGTCTTGTGGATACACTTTCTTTGTTTTTAACGCAGTGGTTTCCATTACCTTCTGCATCTGCATGTCGTTGATCATTGCTGATTCTTCCGCCTGTAGGGGCAGTTTCCCACCTCCTGGCCAAGAGAGTGTCCTGAACCTCTGACCCCTCCTCCACACTCTTTGACAAGGCCGTTGGCAGAATGAGGGTGACTTCTTATGCCGGAAGTCTTCGGCCTTTTATATATAGAGATGAGGTTAAGTTTTAAGGTTGTTTTAAATAACGTGTAATGGTATTGTCCAATGTGAAAAACGTTGCAGTGAAACCTTTATAATAAGTTACAATTTTGAACAGGGTTACCTGTTTGATGTGTATACCCAAAAGCAGTCGTTATTTATATGAAACTTGCCTGTGAGGTATTCAGTGTTTCAAAATATGACTTGTAATTGACCTATTTATATGAATACTTTTAACTACTGTATACTGTTTGTGTTGTATGTTAAAGCTGTTGAAATTATTAAAATATTTCTTTTCGAGCGAGACTTACAAATGGACACACTTCACCATATACAAAGAAGTAAGACCAATCTTACCTACAGGGTCATAAGTTCGGCCAGCCAAAGTAACAGAACTGTTGTCAACACTGATATGAATGTGCAATTCATACACCGCGATGGAAAAGCTCGCCATTACACGTGCTACTTACTGTCTGTAATAAAGCTTAAAGGCATTTTTCGATAATGGTTGTCGTCAACACGATGATGGGATATAATATCGCCTTTACAAGATGGTTCAAATGGCTCTGAGCACTATGGGACTTAACTTCTGAGGTCATCAGTCCCCTAGAACTTAGAACTACTTAAACCTAACCAACCTAAGGACATCACACACATCCATGCCCGAGGCAGGATTCGAACCCGCGACTGTAGCGGTCGCGCGGTTCCAGACTGTAGCGCCTAGAACCTCTCGGCCACTCCGGACGGCTGCCTTTACAAGACGTCGGGGTATTGGAGGAGATATGCCCTCACCTCCCATCGATATTTGAATTGACTAATACAGCCAGTTCAGAGGTTACCTCTCACTTAACGTGGACTCAGAACCTCAGTGCGATTTATTACTTTTCACATTATCAGATCACTGATACAGACTGAGGATCCAACTCGGGATCTTGGTATTTGCGGTCTGCAGTTACCAACTGTTATTCGTATTTATCGAAAATGTATGTGTTTCATTGATGCTGACTTGTAGGAACGCCATAACTCCAATGTGAGGTGAAAGTTGTCATCTTGGCGAGGTCTGAGACCTGTCTCGCGAACATGGCCGAACGGACTTGAGTCTACATTCAGAATGGCAACACGTGCACCAGTTCACGCTAGTAACATTAAATGTCAGCCGTTGAACGTCTAAGTCACGCAAACAGTGTCCAAGTCCAGTCATTAACTCTGTACTAGCTTATCTTCTGAATTAATTAACATTTAGCCAAGTTTAAGTTTTCGTGGGAAAAGGCGTGTAAATGTTATACCCCGCTGATTGCACTTATCATAATAAATGGTGGTCATTTCTGGCGCACGATTTGATTCATGTTAATACAGCGAAATTCATTGTGCCACTAGCAAGATTTGTGCCACTAGCAAGATTACACAGTAGGAGGAGAATCGTTCTATTGCCACCCTCAAATAAGGACGATATGTCGAGACAACGTGGAAGTGCCTTTAAGTAAGGGCATACGAGTGTATCTCTCTCCACCGCCCTAGATCTTCATCAGCGGCGTTCTTTTCACCTCATCGTGATTTCAGTGATAGGACGAGATTTGCGAAATGCCCTCGTGATTAAATTCCCTGTCTATCAAAACCAATTGAGGGCAGCACATGTCTTTCTACCCTTTAAATCGCGGTTGTCCGCAAAGTTATGTGAATAATACACTACGGCCCTAAGCGTAGGTCAGTAAGTAGGGATTTTGCATAAAGCTGAATCTGATTGACGCTCTCTGACTGGAACAATAACTATTTCCATATGATTTAATGTGATTCAAGGTATCTACCCGAACACTGGTTGACTGCACGTAACAGGGACCGCCTACGTCCTAGGTTAACGTCCCCATTTGACGGACGGGTCACCATCTACATTTCACATCACCTCACTTCATGAAACACTGTCGAGAGGTTTGGAATTTAATCCAGAACAGCAGCGCAAAGACTGGGAGAGTAGAAACTTTATCCTACGACCTCTCCTTCCCTTGCTGGCCAAATACTGGCAGTGAAAATTTCATCCACCACCAGGATTTGAACCGCCCTACCTCTGAGTCGAGTGCCGTTGCACGGATGTTCGTTAGATACGGAGTCGGTCAGCCAACAGTTCACATCCACCCAGGACACACGTTTGTTATTGCTCACTGCGAAGCTACTTTACTGTGTTTTTGAATAGGAGTGATTACCGGGAGCTTCAACTACGGTCGAAGAAGCATTTTTTGCTCGGGGCGGATGTCCAATAACGCTTGTTCAAGTTCATCGTTGATCCATTAACTCAGTTTTGTTTAATACAGAGGTCAGCTAACTAACTCTCTGACCGAACACGATGAGCTACCGTGCCAGAGCGCAGGTTGAGATACTGGCGGTGCCCGACAGCTGATACTATTTTATGATATTCACCTGCTTCCTATAACCTTGCACCTCGATTCCTCGGAAACGCTGGTGAAGCGTTTCGTGTTGCAGCACCATATGTTACAACTGAGTATGTACTGCGAACGTGGCAAACAGGAGCACGTTCTGTTACCAATAACATGTAAGCAACCCCTTGCAAGTGTATTTCATATTTTGGAGAGAGGGTGGAACTCTATTTACGTAGAGACCTGCCCATTATCTTAGTGTGTCGAAACATTCACAATTTTGAGTTTTGTCTGGGTTTCACTTAAGCTGTGAAGTCAGAGGTTTTAGACCGTTCCAGAGAGGCTGGATCGTCCACTTTTAGTGATCATCCAAGTGGACACGGTTTCTGGGGATTTGCTCAACATTTTACCGTCTTACGACGTATAACACAATTGTATCGTAAGAGATTTTAGTAGAGGAGCTAGAGGCCTCCTTCTCATTTGTCAGAAACAACGTTCCTTCATCATAAGTATCATTATTTCGTAAGAAATTTTTTGCTTAATTGCTCGTCCTCTCCCTGCCATATTTTTCTGAACGGCTTCTTGCTCCTTGCAATACACTATAAAATCCATAAAATGAAAAGCACTTTGCTACTCAAAACAGCAAAGTGTTCAACGGAGTTGAGTAGAGACGTGAAATGCCTATTGATGAGATTATGCACCGTCTCAAAAACGCATTCACTAACATATAAAACGTAACAGACACAGTGGAAGGGTTATAAATATGTCAAATAATTGACAGTTACCGCATTCACAAAAAGTCAGTACCTCATCGATTAATTTGGGGAACGAATTCAGCAAGGTCCAAATGTGAAGCAAGGTCAACAAACGTATTTCTCATATCATCCTCAATCGTTTTACAAAGGGAAGTGCACTCGGCTTGTACGAGGACATTTCTGTTTACGTCAGACTCATTACCAGTGATTAAAGCGAAACGGCCCTTGTTTGTGAGCATCCTAATGACTACCCCGTTGCGAATCCACTTCATGCAAGAGCTGTGCATAGCAGGGCTTCCAACATTGAGTGATTGTGTGGCTCGTCCATCAACACGTTCCAAACCAAAAGTAGTGTACGTCAACGTCATTAATTACACTTATTACTAGACTCATGTAATGTAATGAATTTTCATACGTCAAGTAGTTTTCTTCCTCTAACCTCCACTTTAATGGTGACAGTTAATTGACAACGTGAATGATGTCTGTAAATTACCGTTCCATCCTCGGAAACCACCTTCTGTGGCAGTGGACATCTACAGCTACGTCAAATAAATCGCCACTTTATCAGTTAAATCAGAAACAGGTACAAAGTAGGGAGAAAACTGGAGTTGAAAATTTTTTGTGGAAATATGGAATGCCTGCTGCCAATCATGATAATAACTTCCAGTAATTGTTTTATAGTAATATCTCTGATAGAATCCGCCCCTGAGTATAACGATACTCTTCAGAAATTATCTTGACAACTCACTGATCAAATAATAACTAAACGTAAAAACATATTAAAATCAAAGTTGAGAAGTCTGTCGAATATTTCATAAGATTTTGACAACCTTTCTTTGGTTTAAGAACAAGAAAGACATTGCTGGTACGTGACTGAATGCAAGGTGATTTTCCTATGATACTTGAGTATGCTGAGCGCATTCGAACAAACTACAAATTTATCAGGACTAATACTAGAGCAAGAAATTAAATAGTTTTCACAGTATTGATTCGTCATTATGAAAAAAAATTATCTATTACTTTTACACGAACTAACACAAAGAAATATTTCACTCGAATTAACAATGGGCTTGGAAACCTACGCAGATTTGTAAATAATACAGTATTTTATTCTGGATGTTGGATAGATTGCAACAGTGATTTTGTATGTTTGCCAAAAAGTTTAAAATTCCTCCACTGATCGAAATCATACAAATACAGGGCATTCGACCATGATGACACGTCGGTTTTTGGATTTAAGCCATAGTCTCAGTTTCATGACGATCGTTTTTTATCTTTTTCGGTTTAAACCGTTGAATATTTCCATGACAGACTAATTCCCTCACAAGGAGTCACCACTTTTAGCTGAGAATGACAAAAGACCGAAATCTGTAGGTAAAACCTGCTAAAAATCATTAGTTACTTGCCAGCCAGTGTGGCCGTGCGGTTCTAGGCGCTTCAGTCTGGAACCGCGTGACCGCTACGGTCGCAGGTTCGAATGCTGCCTCGGGCATGGATGTGTGTGATGTCTTTAGGTTAGTTAGGTTTAATTAGTTCTAAGTTCTAGGCGACTGATGACCTCAGAAGTTAAGTCGCATAGTACTCAGAGCCATTAGTTATTTGCATTTCATGTGGCTATCAAAGTACTGAGAAAGACTGTCGACACTGTCTCTGATTATTACACACACGTCTACATGAGTTGAAAAATGTGGTATCATTTCCTGACGAGATTATAAACTGACATTAATTCGCAACAAATAACGGCTTCTTACGTTGCTATCTACTTCACGTAACCGTTTCTGATATCTCAGAGTAGGTGTAACTAGTGTATGGTTCGTACTGCCACCTTAGGTATGTCACTTCTCTCTTAATACACCCCTTTGCTCAATAAAACACCGTAAACTGAAGTGGAATATAAGCAAAAACGGAACCATGGCAAACAAATAATTAGGCTAGCTCACCAAGAGTAATTGTATCATTCTATAATTATAGTAGAACAAGATATACACTGTAGGCAAACTTTTCCCTATTAACTAATGAAACATTTAAGTAGAAAGGAGGAAGACATTGCAGAACTAAATATATTTAGGGAAGATCAGTGGAACGAATTTTATAAAATATGTGGAAAACAGAAGATATAGAATTGGAGGAGAAGGAGAGGGCCACTTTACTTAGTAGTGCGGTGAATTCTGTCTTAATAGAAGAACGGCAAGTAGTTTTAAAAAGTATGAAAAACAGTAAATCATATCGACCAGATAGTATTAATATGGAATTTTTAAAATATGCTGGTCCCTTTGGATTGTAACATATACGTAATGAATGTTGTACTGGTGTAAAATCCCATGCTCTTGGAAAATATGAGAAGCTGTATCAGTTTTTAAGAAAAGTCAAGGAAATAACTGTGAAAATTTTAGACGAATTAGTCTCACAAACCAAGCCTATTAAAAAATTAAAACAAATCAACAGTCCCTTAAGAACCATAACAGATATTCTCTTATTAGAACAAAAATGTAAATACCAGAAAAGTTGTTCATGCATTCATAGTATATTTACCATAATAAAGAATTTTCGAGAAACGACAGAAATTCAATTTAGAGACAGATGTAGCATTTATTGACCTCGATAAAGGGTTTCCCAATGTGAACAGGAAGAAACTATGGGATCTAATGATTAAAGCTGGATATCCTAGACATTTTACTGAGGCTATAAAAAGTTTATACATGGAAAAAATAATAAAACTTCGTATTAATGAAACTGTAGAAATCGCTACCAATAAAAGACTGTTGTCTGTCACTAACCTTATTTAATATATACAGGGTCAGTCACTAGCTATTACCACCAAGAAAAACTCCGGAACTATGATAGGAGCTGCAAAGTTTGCAGGACAAAAGTTGCATGGGACAATGGGGGCCATAATATGAAGTTGGTTTTTTGTTGCTAGGTGGAGTCGCTTCAGAGATATGAAGGTCAACTTTGTTTTTTTTTAAATGGGATACTATAGTTTGGTATTTATTTTCTGATAGTGGCTATAGAGACGAACCAAATGAAGTGTAACAGTAAGGTCATTGAAGATCAACGAAGGTCACAAAGGTGGCATGAACGTCCATTTACAGAAGGTGTTCGAAGTTATGACCATTGGTGTCGATGCAGTGCTGTAATCTTCTTATCATGGACTGAGTGGTATTCATTATCACATCGGCACTTATCGAAGCACATGATCGGACAGTTCTCTCTCGAATATCTTCAGGTGTAGTTGGAACGTCTTTATAAACAACGTCTTTTGCGAATCCCCACAAGAAAAAATCCAGAAACATCAAGTCTGGTGAGCGAGCCAGCCCCGACACATCTCCTCCTCGTCCAATCCAGCAATTCGGGAATTATCTCTGCAACCCATTTCTAGCTATGAGCGAAAAATGTGCCGGACACCCATTGTGTTGATACCACATTCTGGTCCTTGTTCCTAAAGGTATTTCTTCCAATAACAGACCTAATGTTTCTTGCAGGAATGTGGTGTACTTCCTATAATTAAGATTTCCTTCGACGAAATAGGGGCCTATAATTCTGTCCTCCATAACTCCACACCATACTTTGCTGACCACGGTTTTTGGTGTGCAACTTGCCGCAGCCAACATGGACTCCAGTTGGCCAATAATGTATTTTATGCAAATTAACATTTCCGTGGTTCGTGAATGTAACCTCGACAGTAAATAAAATCAAAATAAAAAATGTGCCATCCCTCTGAGTCTGAAGTTGAGTCCATCGGCAGAATTCAATGCGACGCATACAATCCATACCAGCTGACTCTTCGTGGAGACTGATATGGTAAGGATGATATTTATGGCGATTCAGAACACGAACAACACTACTCTGGCTCATGCCAGATTCCCTTGCGATTTGACGCAAACTAACACAAGGATCTCGAACCACAGTGCCAATAGTACCAATTTCCGTATCCTAATTAGTAACTTTCCTTTGTCGGATATGTTTCCGATGCCTTAAAGATCCAGTTGCTCACACACATATTTAAATGTACGACGTGTAGGGTGAGTACGTTGAAGATATATTTCAGCTTATAAATCTCTAGCTCTCACTGAATGCCGTTGGCATTCTCTGTAAATGAGAAGCATGTTGACTTGTTATTCGAAGGAGTACATTATTCACGTCTTACCGTTCCTATTAGTGTTGTATTGCACAACCATCGAATGGTGTTCACATGTCAGTGGCACATTAGATAAACGCCGTATTCGGCGAATATTTACTATTCGCGCGATATACAAGAGAGAATTGTCAGAGCATGTGCTTCGATAAGTGCCGATGTGATAAGGAATACCACTCAATCCATGATAAGAAGACTGCAGCACTGCATTGATACCAATGGTCATCACTTCGAACACATTCTATAAATGGACGTTCATGGGCCCCTGTTGACTTTCGTTGACCTTCAAAGACTTTACGGTTACACATCATTGGATTCGTCTCGATAGCCGCTATGAGAAAATAAGTACCAAACTATTGCATCCCATTTCAAAAAACAAAGTTGATCTTCATATCTCTGACGCGACCCCACCTAGCAACAAAAAACCCACGTCATATTATGTCCCTCGTTGTCCCATGCAACATTTGTCCCACAAACTTTTCAGCTACTATCATACTTTCGCAGTTATTCTATGTGGTAATAGTTAGTGACTCACCCTGTGTATCAATGATCTGATCAAAAACGGAGATAGGAAATAAATCCAGATTTTCGAATATTAACAGAGAAAACTAATATCAGTCTCATCACGAGAAAGGTTTACACGCTTGAAGATAAAAATATATAATACGCCACCACAGGTCTCCAACTTCACCTTTTTAGACCAAGGTGGTAGAAAATGAGATTAACAAATAACAGTCAATATGTGGAATGATAAACTAAACATTACAAAACGAAATACGGAAAGAAAAATCTTACGAAGCTATGGCTACCGTATGGAAGTGTGTCATGGAGTCCATTTTTTTTTTTTTTAAAAAAAGAAAAACTGTAAAAGCAATGAGATTTCTTAGGAAAGGAGAGGTGTTTCCAGAAGAGACCGTATAACGTATAAGAAATAAAGATATTAGAGATCAGGTAGATACTTGTAATATTAACGAAAATATTAAAAAAATAAAACGTTACGGGTGAATCCCAAGAGTGGTTATGCTGTATCAGCCAGGAGAAGAAGGACGTTGGGAGATCCCGGATGAGGTGGCAGTGAAAAGTGAAGACGAAACAGGCGTAGGTGTCTAAGCCTTAAATTGCAGAAGAAGAAGAAGAAAAGAAGAACTATGTTTTAACATCCTACACCACCACTTAAAACCTTTACTTCTATTACGAACAGCTGGAAGGTAATCATACTACTAACGCTGCTCAAAAATGATTCAAATGGCTCTGAGTAGTGTGGGACTTAACATCTGTGGTCATCATCCCCCTAGAACTTAGAACTACTTAAACCTAACTAACCTAAGGACATCACAAACATCCATGCCCGAGGCAGGATTCGTACCTGCGACTGTAGCGGTCACGCGGTTCCAGACTGAAGCGCCTAGAACCGCACGGCCACACCGGCTGGTAATTTTTCTGTCTTCGACCTGTTAATATGTGAAACACTTATACACACACTGATGTGTCTACAGCTGATATGGGGCCTTCAGCTGCTGCCAAAGGCTGACATAATCTGCTTTGGAGATCATGCGGAACTAAGTATTATAAATGAATTAGAAATCCCCTACGGTTGTAATAACGTATGATTTTATTGCAAGAGTAGTTTCGGAGGATTTATAATTCTTTCATAATGAGAACAAGACCGGGAAGGAATAGTACAAAATGGGATAAATATCCTAACAAACGCATGTAATGCCACGATTATTGGCACTACTCACATGAATTATTAAGTGATGTGTGTACGGGGGCGGGTCAGTTAATTACGAGGGGTCAAACACTTGCCTGTGTGACACATGGGAGTGGAACAGAAAACGTTAGGCGATCAAAAAACGAATTAGAATATAAATAGGACAATGTTGCACGCGTGTGTACGGCGAACGGTGCGCCGCTTGCCTCGCCACCGAACAAGGAACTAACTGGCGCAAGGGAATGGTTCACTAGTTGGGCGCGGCGGTGCTTACTGGGTCTTGCGAAACTATTCGTTGAAATTAATAGAGCAGGCAGAGAACATCAAAACAGACTTACATCGGTAGGGAACATACGGACTCTGAAGACAGCTTGTAATGTTAGGGAGCATTTTGTTGGTGGTACTGATGTAAGCTGTTGTGCTGGTGCCGATGACTAGGAATGTGTACTGACGTTCAGAACCGCTCTGTGTACGTGTGGTTGGCTCTGATGTCTGCTTGGGAGCACATCGATTCATTAGCAAGCGTCATCGCCTTGTGACAACAACTGTGACTTTCTTTTAAACACATACACTCAGTCCCAGTCATTATCGCCTTGTGGCTCTGAGCACTATGGGACTTAACATCTACGGTCATCAGTCCCCTAGAACTTAGAACTACTTAAACCTAACTAACCTAAGGACATTATCGCCTTGTGATAAAATGGTTCAAATGGCTCTGAGCACTATGGGATTTAACATCTGAGGTCTAACTAACCTAAGGACATCACACACAACCATGCCCGAGGCAGGATTCGAACCCGCGAGCCGGCCGCGGTGGCCATGCGGTTCTAGGCGCTGTAGCCCGGAACCGCGCGACTGCTACGGTCGCAGGTTCGAATCCTGCCTCGGGCATGGATGTGTGTGCTGTCCTTAGGTTAGTTAGGTTTAAGTAGTTCTAAGTTATAGGGGACTGATGACCTCAGATGTTAAGTCCCATAGTGCTCAGAGCCATTTGAACCATTTGAACCCGCGACCGTAGCAGCAGCGCGGTTCAGGACTGAACCACCTAGAACCGCTCGGCCACAGCGGCCGACGCCTTGTGATAACAACAGTCAACGTGTATCAGTTTACGTATGCTGAAATGCTTGAAATCCATTTGGTATATGTTCCTGTGAATGAAAGTGGGTGCGCTGTAGCGACAGAGTACTGATAGTGCTTTCCAACCGCCGGATTGTACAACACCAAACATTTGGACGTCTGCATCGCTTGCTGCTTGAAACAGGCACTTTCCGTTCAAGCATGGATGATACAGGTCGGAAACGAACAGTGCGAACCTCCGAAACGAATGATGAGATCGAATTTCCGAAATGAATGACGTTTACAACAGACTGCCCTGCACCCCTAACCTCCGACCGGGGTCCGTTGTGCCGCCGAGGCTTTGTTGGCTGGTGTAGGCTGTTCCAACATCCACCATTCGGTTACTTGGGCACGCTTAAACCTACGAGGTCCTCGACCTCGTCCTCTCAACATCGATCCGATGTTAATGTGTGGGCAGGCTTTCTTGGTGATAAGTTAAATGGACCACACATGTTTCCATTTCGCTTCAACGGACGGAGGTATCGCATCTTCGTGCAACATGTGTTGCTAAAAGTGCTGTAGGATTTGCCTCTGAATATTGAACTTAGGTTATACACTATGTGATCAAAAGTATCGTGACGCCCCAAAAAACATACCTTTTTCATATTAGGTGCATTGTGCTGCCACCTAATGCCATGTACTCTATGTCAGCGACCTCAGTAGTCATTAGACGTCGTGAGAGAGCAGAATCGGGCTCTCCGCGGAACTCACGGGCTTCGAAGGTGGTCAGGTGATTGGGTGTCACTTGTGTCATTCTTTGAACATAGCTGCTAAGGTTCAGTGACCGTGTCAGAATTATATTGTAACAAATAAGCCCTCGGTCACAAATATTAAGTCAAAATTGACCTGGTTTCGACGCTACTATGAGCGTCGTCTTCAGAATTAGACTAACTGTACTAAAACATTAGGTATATAGTACATTACTAAAATTAAAGTTTCTACTGACTCGAAAAGATGCAGTACTTACAAGTCACATATTAAAAGAGATGTAAGCCGGAAAGGCGAGCCGCTAAGGGCTGCTCGTACTATGAACAAGGGCTGCAACAAGACTGAGGTGCCCACTTTAGAAAGTGTGGGCAAGTAAACATGGTGTTGCTACGAGCGCCATCTAGTAGCCGTAGAAACAACTAGGCTACTGTACATTCAAAATTAGACACATGAAATTGTGATGCAGCTGATTCAGGCATAACGTAAGCATTAATAATAACAGGATGAAGTTACATATTTATCTGCTTTAAATAGAGATACATTTTGTAACGTAAAAACGTTAGTTATGACATACAAGAAAACAGCAAAGATGTGACAGGAAAACAACATTTCGGTAAACTGCATGAGGAAATCTGAATCAAAGATCAAGCAATGGCTTTATGCAGTCAAATAACTTTTTATTGCGCAGCTGCAGCTGTTCGTTGAGAATGAGGCCATCATGACGAGTGAGATGTTTGAAAATCTCCAATTCCTCTAAGACATCTAACCTACGCCCCTTCTTTTCGGTATGCAGAATATTGTTATCGCCAATGGCTTTAGGCACGTGTCCAGTAATTAAGAGATGATCGGCAAAGGATGAATTTAGGGGACTGATGCCGTTCTTTCTCAAAAGATGTTCTTTATATCTGATGGTGAAAGCACGTCCGGTTTGCCCTATATAATAGGAGGAGCAGGTATCGCAGATGATCTTATAAACGCCAGAACTTTCTGTAGGGGAGCGAATGGATTTCAAATTATGAATGAAGTTTCTCTTTAGATTATTATTAGTAGAGAAGGCAACATTGCAGTTGTATTTGTTGCGAAGCATGCGCTGAATCTGATACGAAATGGATCCTATTAAAGGAATAGAAAAACGTTTTTTTGGCTTAATTTCAATGCATGAGGTGTTGAGCATGGTAGTTCTTGCAGTTTTCTTTTTCAGGATATCGTCCACTATGTTAGGCGTATATTCATTATTGACTGCTATGGTTTGAAGTAAATTAATCTCCTCATTAAACTTTTCTGTTGAAAGTGGTTTGGAGGTGGCTCGGTGGACGGCAGACTGAAGAAAAGCCATTTTTTGAGACTGTGGATGAAAAGAGGAAGCAGGCACGATTTGGTCAGTATACGTTTCTTTTCGAAAAATATTGGAAGTGATGTTATTATCTTCTATTGTAAGCGTCAAGTCTAAATAATTTAATTGGCGGTTATCGTTTTCGAGTTCAATAGTGAAAGAAATTTTTTCATGAGGCAAGTTTAAATATATGATCAATTCTATCGGCGGGTCCGTTATAGATGACTAGAATATCATCAACGTATCTTGTGTAAGAAAGGATACCTAGTGAAGCGGCTGACACACGGTTAAACAGCTTTTCTTTTCCCAAGGAATTGATAAAGATGTCGGCGAGGATGCCGGCTAAAGGGTTGCCCATAGCGAGCCCATCAGACTGCTGGTACAGTTGTCCGTTGAATTCAAAGTAGCTGTACTTGACAACGACATTAATGAGATTCATAAAATCAGTAATCTCTTCATCTGATAGATCTTTTTTAAATTGACGTAAATTTACTTCGACAATGAAGAGCGTCTCATGTACCGGGACATTGGTATAAAGATTTTTAATATCTAAGGAAAAAAGCTTGGTGTCTGAACTGCATACTAAGTTTTTAATATTTTGGACCAAAACGTGGCTGTTAGGAACGGAATAATCATTTTCGAAAACGAAGGGTTTTTTAAAAGTTTCGTGTAGAAATCGGGCCAAATCGTGATATGCGCTATTCATGCTATTGGAGATTGGACGTATTGGATGATTAGGTTTATGAATTTTGAACTGGGACCGAGTTTAGGGGGCTGAGGGTTCATATTCATGAGTAGTTTCTCTTGGAAAGGGTTTATAAGAAATTTTGCATTGTTAATGGCTGACCTTAATTCTTTCTGTAATTTAGGAGTCGGATCATCATGCAGCTCCTATATGTTGTTTTCACTGAAAAAATTTTCAGTTTTAGAAATATACTCAGAAATATAAGCGATGACTAGACAACAACCTTCTCGGATTTAGTTATTAAAGCATTCGCTGTTTTAAGTTTATTATTAATGGAATATTCTAAAATTCTGTCGTTATGCGCAGCATTAGACAAAGTAGCTGCATTTTCCTCTAGTATGCGGGTTACATCATCCGCAATTCTGGCTTGAGAAGCATTATCTATCTTATTATAATCGACACCGATTTTTAAATCAACAAGCATATTTTCTCTCACATTTCTGTCTGACAGGTTAGGCCTGACATTGCATTTTAGTCCTTTTCCTAACAGGACTTTTCATTCTCAGTAAAGACGATGTTGGTTTTATTTAAAATTCTTTCGTGAAAGACGTGACTGCTTTTTTGAAATGTATTCTGAGGGCATTTTTCATTAGAAAGCAGACAAAAAAGTTTCCTGAGCTTCTTCTCGTGTTTCTGCATTATACCTATTTTACAAATCTCTAGATGTTCGTTAATTTGCGTCCACATGTCGTCAATATTAAAATTATAGTTAACACGATAAGTGTTTGTGATATTTAAGTAAAAATGGTATGCTTCTTCGTTAAGACGGTCTTTTTTAGCGTACAGCTCTTTTATTATGTTACAAATAATATTCTTAATGATAGGTCTAAAGGACTTTGGATTTTTCTTACATACAGAAAAATTGATGTAGGCTTTTGTATAAATCGGGACAAGTCCCCTTTTTTCACATTGCTTGTTAAAATAGATAGCCATACTTGAATTTAAAATTTTCTTTTTTAATTCTTTATATTTAGAAGCAGCCTTAGATACCTGGGCAGGTAAGAAACGTAAAACTTTGAACATAGCTGCTAAGGTTCAGTGAGCGTGTCAGAATTATATTGTAACAAATAAGCCATCGGTCACAAATATTAAGCCAAAATTGACCTGGTTTCGACGCTACTATGAGCGTCGTCTTCAGAATTAGACTAACTGCACTAAAACATAAGGTATATAGTACATTAATAAAATTAAAGTTTCTACTGACTCGAAAAGGTGCAGTACTTACAAGTCACATATAAAAAAAGATCTAAGACGGAAAGGCGACGTCATGAACATTTGTGAGATGGTGAGCCGCTAAGGGCTGCTCGCACTATGAACAAGGATTGCAACAAGACTGTCATACGAGAGCCGCCACCGAGAATCGATGGATCGGCTGAGATGATCCTATGGCCTGGACTTCTTCCTCCGGGTGCATGTGAAGCAGATGTATGAAACCATTGTGGAAGCAGAAGAAGACCACGTCGGAAGAACTGCCGTCACTGCTGGTACAATTGCGGACATGCCAAGAACGTATACGACACAGTCTATGGTCCGACAGTATACTGTGCGCATATAGGTCAATGGTCGCGCTTTCGTGGAGTTCCTGTAGATGCAACTACCATCTGGCGTCAGAAATTGTAATTAGGGACATGTGTACCATTAGAAATACATTTGTTTTGATGTTCTCCATCTTATGTATTAATCTGAACGAATAGTTTCGGAACACCCTTAAATGTCCACATACATTTGTTAGAATGTTTAAGCAATTTTTTACTGTTCCCTCCCCAACTTGTTAGCAGTGGATGGCACCTGATGCTGAAGCTGTGAAACCTCCGAAACTAGTAGTGCAATAAAAAGATACATTCGCTACAACTGAAGCGGATCCGTAATTCAGTTGCCCCTGGTTCCGTGGAAGCCCAGGTAAGAGCCCCCCACAGCATTGTACTGCACCCTTTGACTTCCGTCCGTGGTGTGGTGCGGTGCTTGATAAGAGCAGTCGTTCTACTGGATGACGGCATGTCCGACGTGACCATAGGTGTGACACGAAACGTCATTAAGCCGACAAGGTGACCAGTAATATATGAGGAAGAAACAGTCAGTCTTGATTATATGGATGTATTTATTATTTATTTACCAACGGCGCGTTGCACCTGATTCGGGGACCTACAGGCTGGCTGAATATTGGATGAGGATACAGAACGTCCTAGCAAATAAATTCCCTCTTCAAATATTTGGAAACATTGCGCGGTGTCCTTGATGAAGCATGCGACGTAGCCCAACGAATTCAAAACAGGGTTAGACCTATGTAGGTGATCGTGCAAACATGTTGGAAGTGCAGTTGCTCATTTCCAGGTTATCCACATAGTGCACGTGTATACCGTGTGTAAATTTTGGAAATTTGAGGTAAGGTCTTATGGGTCCAAACTGCTGAGGTCATCGGTCCCTAAGCTTACACACTACGTAACCTAACTTAAATTAACTTGCGCTAGGGAAGACACAAACACCCATGCTCGAGGGAGGACTCGAACTTCCACACTCATTTATAACAATATAATTTCCAAGGACCTTTGAATGTTGTTATAGCCATGTTCCACTGTATGTTGGTTGTCCTTTTTGTTCCTTGCTCGCCGGAATGGTGAACTTAGTTTTTCCCAGAGCTTACGTTCTGACTTGCAAGTGTTGTAGGAAATGATGATGCGGCCCACGCTCGTCACTTCCTTCGCTATCCAACCCCTTGTGGAAGAAATTTTGTAACCTCTGCTCTAGATGGATAATCTTGCGAAACTCCCCCATTCCCTCTAGGAGTGATGGCATCACAATGCACTTCTTTCACTCGAGCACTGTTACCTGCAGAAATTATAACTTTCTTCCGATGTTATATGCGTATCCAATATACTACGCTATCATCTCCAGAACCTTCGAGCAGCAGAAATGATTCATCTGCTTTGTTCTTGGAGTCAGCAGAGAATGAAGACTAGAATTTATGCAGGCAGTGAATGGAAGTGAACGTGATGAAAAACTTGGCAGTCAAAGCGGCGTTTCGAGCAGAAAGTCTTTTTCGAGAGATTGCTTCCAGAATGACAAACGGTAATATCTTGCGCCCTCTGTGAGAGTTCGGCCATCCAGTGACTGCAACGGCGCCGGAATGGCTTCCTGCGGCCGTTACGAGCGGAAGACTCTCTTTCGTGGTAGGAAGAACGGTGGCCAGTCGAGCGACCTAACAGGCCATGTAAGCTGTGCAGGATATTAATCTGAGAAACAGCTGTCGTCGGCCGCATTGTAACGGACCGACTGCGGCCAGTAAGGAAATAATAAAACTGCCTGCTTCTACGCACCTCGTGATACTCTCTGGTACTATCACAAGCGAGCTTGAAAGTGGCGTTTCACCCAGCTTATAGTTTGGATTTATAGTAGACGCTCCTCTAGTTGTCTGTTGGCTTTCTCTCTTTATGTTTATTAAGCTCACTATACAAAAGTATGTAGCAGGTAGCAACTACGTGGTAAAAACGGCAGTATGTAATGTTCTTCCGGTGATGAGAATGTCTGTCTCTAAAGTTCTACTGAACAATTTTTTTCCAAATCGGCAGGCGTCAGTGTTACGTATACAACAAATTCAAGTCTAAAATGTGACTAAAAGACGCTAATGAGGGTTTGGGACGCATGGTGCGTTACAACTCGTGAAGAACTACCTGTTTCCTTTCTAATCAGAATTTTTTAAGAAATCATTTGAGATTTTCAATTTTAACGACAATATATCAAAGGTAGAAATCCCTTAATAATATTAGCAAGACCAAAGGAAATCCATCTACTGAATTTTCCTAATTTCACTTCTAAAATAGACCTTCCACCTGTTATAAAACTTTAACAGACTTTTCCCTTTCCTTTCCGTCTCTAATGACGTCGTAATAGGTTACATTTACCTTAATTTTCCTTACCTCTTTCCCTTAAATACATAGGGTGCTCAGAAACGTTCTGAAAAGCTTGTTAGTGTGTTTTAGGATGAGTTGTGCTGACTCCTAATCGATAAGAAAAAAGTCTGATACGTTGTGACTTTTCTGAATTAATTAGTATTGAAATTAGGCAATCAGGCCGTTGCTCACATAAATTTAAGCGGCTCGACAGAAACGGTGTCGCCAAACTTGCACTTCTTTGGTTTCCTAAAATCTAACAAGAAAGGGATGCAAAAATTGAACATGAGACGGTAGTAATGATCGAACCCGAGCAGAAGGCTGACCGGGTGTATTAAGTTTTAGATGATCCATCATGGAAGCAGACTTAGAGCTGCACTTGCTCATAAATTTTAAGAAATAATTAATACTATAAGTAGGCTGTTTATGTTTTCTTATTGGTAATGCCACGTAGCGCTCTGTGTGAGAATCACTGGCTGTGCTGTGTGCAGTCTGTGGCTAGTTTGCATTGTTGTCTGCCATTGTAGTGTTGGGCAGCTGGGCTGTTAACAGCGCGTAGCGTTGCGCAGTTGGAGGTGAGCCGCCAGCAGTGGTGGATGTGGGGAGAGAGATGGCGGAGTTTTGTAATTTGTCATGAACTGCTATATATATTATGACTATTAAGGTAAATACATTGTTTGTTCTCTATTAATATCTTTCATTTGCTAACTATCCCTATCAGTAGTTACTGTCTTCTGTAGTTTGAATCTTTTATTTAGCTGGCAGTAGTGGCGCGCGCTTTATTGCAGTAGTTCGAGTAACCAAGATTTTTGTGAGGTAAGCGATTTCTGAAATGCATAGGTTAATGTTAGTCAGGGCCATTCTTTTGTGAAAGTCAGATTGCGTTGCGCTAAAAAAAAAAAAAAAAAAAAAAAAAAAAAAAAAAAAAAAAAAAAAAAAAAAAAAAAAATGTATGTCAGTTTAAGCACAGTCATGCATAATTTTTCTAAGGGGACGTTTCATATATATAAGTAGGCTGTTTATGTTTTCTTATTGGTAACGCCACATAGCGTATTGTATGTCAGTTTAAGCACAGTCATTTATAATTTTTCTAAGGGGACGTTTCAATGCTAACAGCCGTACTTCTTGTTAAGTATATTAATCAAGCGACTAACTTCGACACTACATTAATGTTTTCATCTCGCCTGAGTTTATTGATAGGTGAAATTTTAAATCAAAATGTGAGAATCCGTGGATGAGATTAGAAATAAGATATCTGTGTAGGGCCTGAAGATGACTGTAACATAGTGTAGAAACTGGTCACACAATTAATACATCGTATCAAAAGGGCGGCTATTGGTTTTCTTTATTTGTATAAAGAAAAAAAAAATGCTGACCCGTCTCGTACGCTATCATCTACACTGTGAGAACTACTGATACCAATAGTATCCGGCGGGCGCTTGAATTTGGGCGTGCAGTGGCCTAATTGGCTAACTTCAATGTTAATTAATTTTTAAACGGCGCAATGTCTCGAATTTTTGTAACGACAACAATTTTTCGGCACAGCCTTTCCTGCAACGCCATTACATGCTTTTAAGACTGTTTCTGACCACCCTGTACGTCGCATATTTAATAAAATGTTCATCTCGGGTGGACTGCACCTATCAACATCACCAGGCATCTTTGAGAACACTAGATGAACGGACCAGTAAGATATTATTTAACTACTTTGTAAATTACAATAACTTAATCATCCACCTGGTTGGCTGAGTGCCTTAAGTCACTGTTTCTGGAATACCGGTAGATAAGCCTACCGCGGATCGAGACCGCCTCGACGATTAACGACGAGGGCTGACGAGCTGAGTCGAGCTCTGTAGCCCAGTAGTAGTGTCTGGCTACTATATGGAAGGCTTCGGTTCGGTTCCTGGTGGTGTCCCCTTCATGGGGGGGACTGGCAAGGGTGCACTCAGCATCGTGATGTCAATTGAGGAGCTACGTGATTGAAAGTTAATTTCTCCTACCACAAGAAAGGCCATAAAGACCGGGACAGAGGAATGCTGACCCTATGCACCTCCATACGTCGTCATTGGTAGAGGATGACACGGCTCTCGACGGTCCAGGTTTTCCCGTCTGGGACAGAATGACTAGCTTTTCCCCCTTCTAATGCGGTCCCGTGGAAAGTAGTCGTTCTGGGAATGGCACCCACACACCAAGTACCGCTAAAATAACCACAATTTAGCTAACAATACCGACGCTGCAGACAAAAGGGAAAATGGAAGGAAGAGAAGACTTACAACATTTTACTTTCGATACATTCCACTGCCGAAACAGACTTCCCAATGATAACAGTCGGCTGCACTCCTTGGTTCAGAATGTCCATAGTTTCGACTATGTAGCCATTTTCAGTAATTCTGCCTGTAACTTAAATGCCAATCATGAGAGTGGCGTTGTCTCCAGGTATCCGGCCAAAATATCAAGCCAGTCTGTTTTTTTTTCCCCACAATTTTCATTGAACCCACCATGTAACGCATCGTCCACAGACTCTGGATGTAACTGATGAGGATTTCAGAACTCGAACGTCAACAGTTTTTCGAATTCACGTACTGCAGCCGTACTTCATCAGGAAAAGACAGTATTTCAGGGTATCTTCGCCTTCACGCACAGACTGCGATTGGCTGTTACCGTACTGATTTGTATCAGCAGCATCTTATCGGTGGTGTCCAACCGTTACTTTGTAAGGTTTCATTGTGTCGACAGCCCTGTGCGCAGATGCTGCTGTCACACCATTCTCCAGTACTAAAATGAATGGCGCAGCTACACTATTTGTTCAAAAGTATCCCTACACCATTACTGGACACTAGTATGTGGTGTTCCACCCTTCGCTGTTGCGACGAAATCCTCAGGGAATACTTTCAGCGAGGTGCCTGAATGTCTGTGGAGGAATGGCAGCACATTTTTCCTCGTGAGCAGAAGCCACGGAGGGTAGAGACGTTGTACGATGGCATCTGGAGCGAAGTCGTCCCCCTCTCAGAGGTGTTTCACTGGGTTGAGATTGAAATCTTGGGCAAGACAGTCCATTTCAGGAACTAAGATTGTAGAGCAGCCGCTAGCCTCATGTAACTTTTCCTTTTCTTTTTTCTGTTCAGTAGACCAATTTTCAGAAATTACTTAGCCGAGGACCACACATTACAAATATCGGGCTGCCTATAGCGTCGCCGTCATACCTAAAATAGATTACATTTATGTACGAAGTCGGTGCTATATACCGCCCATTATTTGTAACGTGTAACCCCACACCCACACACACCACTACGTGACTCCTGAAGATTCTCTCGTTGTCAGAGTGAAACACGTCAAATAAAAACAATTGCATGTGACTTGCCACCCAAATGCATGCGCTCGCTGCATTTCAGTAATGCTATTGTCCAGAAACCTTACCTCACAGACAATGCTTTATGACAGGGCACATTGTCATGTTGATACAATCAATCAAGTGCGAAATGTTCTTCCACTGTACGCAGTTCAAAATGCTGTAACTTACACAGTCCAGTCACATTAATATGACCACCTGTCAAAACACTCAGTTACCACCTTTCCCAGTGCGGATCGCTACGAGAGGTGCAAGAAGACAGTCAATGAGACCTTGGAAAGTACCAACAAGTATGTGAAGCCATGCCGACTCCGTTGTCATTGCCAGAGCTGGTAGGTTCCTCGAATGAGGACCCATGACACGGACAGCCCGATGAATGTGGTTCCACAGATTCTCCACTGACTTTAAATCCAGGAAGTTTGGTTCCCAGGTGAGTACGGTAATCTCATGCTGGAGCTCTTCAAACCACGCACGTACACTGTGAACTGTGTGATACGTTGCCTTGTGTAAAGTATGTATGTATAACTTTAAGCGGATCCTAGCCAAGGCTCGACATCCGTTACATACCAAGAATAATGGAGATGTAGCCCTTGTGCGTAATTTCTAAAAAATGGTTCAAATGGCTCTGAGCACTATGGGACTTAACATCTGTGGTCGTCAGTCCCCTAGAACTTAGAACTACTTAAACCTAACTAATCTAAGGACATCACACACATCCATGCCCGAGGCAGGATTCGAACCTGCGACCGAAGCAGTCGCGAGGTTCCGGACTGAGCGCCTAGAACCGCGAGACCACCGCGGCCGGCATGTCATTTCTTGTTAAGGCACCTCACAAGGAAAATTATAAATTTAAAAATTACAGGGTCGCCACCAGCCCAAGCCCTTCCTAACAATTAAGAAAAGACCAAACCGGAAATTATCAGTTTAATTAAATTAAGAATTTAATTATAAGAATGCAATTTTTCCAAAGAAACTAAAAAGATGAACAGCATTGTATGTCGCACATCAATGAGCTTGTTTAATACAATGTAAATTCCTTATTTTTGAGACAGTACACGGTTCACTTTGATTTTTCCTCCCATTTTTGTTCACCACAAGCAAACACATTAACTTTTTAAAAAATCAGTGAATAGAATATTAAATTGAGAAGTGTCATCAACGAGGAAGGTAAAGGACGCTGAATTTATCTTCAACGTAGCACATTCATTTCATGACTGAATTTGATGCATATCCTATGAATACACATTACTGGCACCCGGGTAAAAAATTTTGACTGAATAATTCCCTAAAATGGTAGGATAGCGCAATGAAAAAGGCAAAAACAGACAAGAGTGAAGTGGAACACAATAATTCAATCATTCCATCTACATAAACACGACGGAAATAGTTCAGAGAGATACCTATCACCATTATGTCATGCACTAGCTTGGAAAGAGGTTTATCCGATTCGCAAGGTTTTGTAGAGTAGATATACGACCTAGAAACCGCCCCTGCCGCTTACGAAAGGCCGAACTTCAGCAAGTAGTAAACTTGATTACGAGTTAACTTCTCAGAAATTAGACATTAAAGCAAGCACAAATGTAAGAAATTTTAACGGTACAATACCAGAATGATTTTTGCCACCACGAAATAAAATTAAGTCGGCAAGGCAGAAACTCCCCCAACCGTTTCAACTAACACGTGGTCCGTTAAAAAAAAAAAATAATAATAATCACAAACATTTCCCCTATGCGCACGAAAAACTGATATTTTACTGAAATTATAACACACGAAACAATTAAAGTGGTAATATGAAAACCTATTGCAGAGCAGTAGTACACCAGAAGGATCATCGGTTACGAAACACGAGGTACGAGACGAACACAAAGAGACAATAGCATCTTTCACGAAAACATAGAAAATAAGAACAATAAAAATCTCACTCGCTCGAAAACGCTATTATTCTCACTTTCACCCGAAGTTATACTGACAAGCTTTTCCTAAACATATTCACTGCTAGGAATTCCACACCATGATGTCCGAAAGGAACAAAGCAACTTCCACACTTTTAATTTCAACCACCACCTTCGCCGATTTTTTAACAAAATAATTATGCCACATTCCGAAAATACATAACTACACACGCTTCACCTTCTTCCTATGAGCAGACATCCTCTCTAGGAGCTACGAACTATACTCACCAACCGCTAGCTGCAGAGTGTCCTTTCTCCACCGAACTTCACCTAACTAGCGGTGCAACGGAAGCTACCAGAGGGGTAGGCTTCCGCCACCAACCTGACAGACAAACCAACCTCAGACTAAAAGGGGTAAACCTCTCTGTCCAGGTGCTGGGATCCTATGTTGGTCATCCTGTGCTACCCTCCAAACGAGAAGTAAACATCACCTGCTCCTAACAGACGACAACCAACTCGGCGTCCCCCACAAAAGAAACCCGAAACCACATGTAAAAACACTCATTCAGTCACATTCACGCACACTTAAGGTAGGGTGAAGGGAAAACGTAATAAATACAGGTCATGATTTCCTACGGAACATAAAAAGATCAAACATAATATCATTTAATAAGCTTTAGTTTGATTGCTCAGTCTTTCTGGGAGAGTCAATAAATTAAACCGCAATCAGGAGGTGGACAGAATAGGATGCACGGAATCTAGTGAGACAAACGTCTTATGAAACGAATCCACAGAGACATTTCACTTGTCCTTCTATTAGATGTCATCATGTCGAGCAAAACTGCATATAGGGGTGGACATGGCCGCGAAAGATAGGTGCCTACTGGTGGTGATCCATTACGCCTTTCATTTAAGGCCCATGGTGCACCACAGCTGTCTCACCATCAGTTTTGGGTGGCGCCATTTTTCCATGCACGGTATACTTTAACCACAGCAGCGTGCCTAAAGTTTACAAACTTAAGCTTTCCGGAAGTTCTTCCACCCTTGGGCTGAAAGCCAACGATCAAGCCCTTTCAGACGTCGGATAAATCGCTCTGTTTCCGTGTTAAGAGAATTATTACACTTTTTTCTACCCCCCCCCCCCCCCAATCCCTCCCCCCCTTCCGCGACGAAAATTATATATCTTCCATTGATAGGGTACATTGTGATTCATCCAAATCACTTTTTCCAGTCATCCGCTTTCCAGGGGCGTCGTACTCTGTAGGAGTGTAGGACCTCAAGCGTCTCTTAGCGTTGACTACATAAAATTGTGGCATATGAGGTGCAGCGTGACCATTATACTCTAATATTTTTACCTCGGCACGCGCAGTCGTTGTGCTAAGTGGACTGCTGGTTGTACTTCGGAACTCATGAACGATCCCTTCCACTGATTTCTTGCGGTTTTTTACTTTCACTCTCTTCAATGCTCTGCAGTGCCATACGGTTCACAAGAACGCCAATGGCCAACGAGGCCATCATTATAAGAGCTGAGTGGTTCCTGACGGATTTCTTACTCAGGTGACATCCAATGACTAGTCCACGTTCGAAATTACTGATCTCTCCTGATCGATGCCTTTTGCCGTTACTACATCTCTACCGACATTACTTCCCGCCTTTTATACAGACGGTTTTGCACCGCTCATAACATCTAGAGGTCAATGCCGTATTACTTAGGGGCGTCGGGACACTTTAGTCACATGATGTATTTCCTTACATCTCTCTCAATGCAGCTCTCAACTCGTCTATTTCGGCTACAACCGATACACTACCTACCAGATTCCTCAAACGCTTCTTTGGCGATCGGAGCCTGTCTTCCGCTATTGTTTCCTGCGCAGCACCGATGAGCCATGGTAAAAATTGCTGTTTTGAACAGCGCGCCGCAGCGCGTACTGTGAAGCAGTCACCCTCCGTTCCTGGTAGTGGCGCCGCTGTGGCAATCGCAGCTTTGTCGTCCTCTGGTGGAAAAGGGGAAAGGTTGCCTGTTCACTTGCATTTAAGGGGCGCTATAAGCTCGCCAGTCTGACCTTTTATGGTCGTCCCATCCAGCTCACCCCCACCCTGAAAAACCTTGGCCTCACCCTCGACCGGACACCTCTCCTGGACCCCTCGTCTCCAGACTGTCCAGCAGAAAGCCCATTCCCACCTCCGCCTTCTGAAACTCCTGTCTGGCCGGACATGGGGATTGCATCCTTCTACCATCCTCCACACCAACAAATCCCTCATTCGTCCTATCCTCTGTTATGCCAGCGTTGCCTGGATCTCCGCCCCCACCCGCTTTTACAAGGCCCTCCAAATCCTTGAACGCCATGCGCTCCGCCTTGCCTTCCATATCTGCCTTCCTTCCCCCACACGGCTCCTGTATGAACTGATCCCCTTCCCCCACCTCCTCCTGTTCCTCCAACATCTCCGCATCCTTTACATTGTCTGCAGGCTTGATCCCCCCACACCCTCTGGTTCCCTCCTTCCTCTCCACCCCCCCCCCCCCCAATTGCTGCGCCTCTATCACTGTATCCCTCCCTCTCTCCACCTCCACAAATCTCCTTCATCAGGGCAATTTCCAACGCCTCCCCCTCCCGGATGACGAACTTTGCCATGACATCTACCCTTCCTTCCAACTATAACCTGGCCTTGTCCCCCCCCACTCCCCAGGGCTCCCTTTTTCCTTTTCCCTCCTTCTCCCAGAGCGGATTTTCCTCCTTCCCCCGCTCCTCTGAGACCCTGCACCCCATACTTGCCTCTTTCCTTCCCATATCCCTCCCTATCTGGCCCTCTTCAGCGCGCCCCCCGCTCATCTCCCCCATCTCTTTCCCTCCCTCCCTTCTTCTGGTTTCCCTCATCTCCTTGTGCCTGGCAGATCCTCTGTTTTGATCATCGTCAGTGTGCCACATCAGTGTTGTGTTTAGTGCTGTTTCTCCTGTGCGTCAAAAGGTGTGATTTTAATTGTGTACTGCCTTGAGGTTCGCCATCAGTGCTTGTTATGTGCTACGCCATCTGTCGATACCTTTTATGCTCCAGTCATACTGTGCCTTGTGTTCTTTTAATTGTCGCAGTGTGTGGCGTTTTGTGTGTGATACTTTTAAACAGTTTCTTATCTCCATTTTACAGTCACCCCGTTTTTTGTCTAATGCCTTCCATGATGTTCCCCCTTTTTTATATCTATGTTCACAATATTCTCTCCTTTGTTATTTTTAAATGTCTTCTATTGTTTGTTCTATGTCTTTCGGCTGAAGAGCAGCGCATATGCTGCTGCCAGCCCGCCCCGATGGGGAATTGAAATACAATAAAGAAAAAAAAGAAAAAAAAACCGCCAGTCGATTAGTTGGTCAGCCGGCTCAGTGTGGGGCAGTCAGTGTCTGTCTGTCGTCCGGAGTGCTAGTATGTGTTAGGCCGCCAGTCTGCTCGAGTTGTTCAGGCAATGGTCATTGACGGTTGGATCGATCGGTTGGTCGGTCGCGCACTGAGACATAAGATGACTTGTCCGTCTTGAGCGTCGGCGCATCAGGTCACCACGTCAGTCCAGTGGGCCGCGCCGTATACAGAGGGGTTGTGGCTTCGCGGCGCACACGAGAGCAACGGGAGTCAACCCATGACATCGGTCTGGCCGGTGCGAGCTGCGACGCCGTGAGACGGGAGATCGACGCGCCTTCCTGCGTCCGTTGAAGCAGCTGGCAGCGGATGGTTCGGGAGAGGGCTTTGGGGGTGCTGCGCCAGCTCTTCGCCAGACATCGCAGTTTACTAGAAGTTGAGTGATTTGTGATATGTTGTTTCATTTACTTTTTTAATTCTACTTGTTTTCTTGGTCAGTCTCTCTTCCCCAGTTTGCTCGTCTGTCTCTTGTCAACATTTGTTAGGCAATTAGTGTCTGTCTATCTGTCTGTCAGTCTGCCGTACGTTAATAGCTGCCTCTGTCATGTTTGTCGGTGTCGGTGTTAACGACTTTATTGCTTGAAGTGTAAGAGCCGAATTCCTGAAATGTCTTTTTATCACGCCTATCATCTTAAGAGGCGGTTCAAATGGTTCAAATGGCTCTGAGCACTATGGGACTTAACATCTGAGGTCATCAGTCCCCTAGAACTTAGAACTACTTAAACCTAACTAACCTAAGGACATCACACACATCCATGCCCGAGGCAGGATTCGAACCTGCGACCGTAGCGATCGCGCGGTTCCAGACTGAAGCGCCTAGAACCTCTCGGCCACACCGGCCGGCTGAGAGGTGGTATATGTGTAATATAGAGCAAGTTTGGCCAACCTTGTATATCTTATGTATGACTGCATTTCATGGGTTTTTATTTAAATGGTCATTTTAGTATGTAAAGTTGCCATCCTTCCACTGTAAGACCCTTTTTAAAAAATCAAGTTGCACCTTCGGTGGCAAGTTAATCTTTTAATGTTAGTGTTTTGTACCATTTCCATCCCTCCTGCGGGGTGCATAGTTTATATCTTCTGGTAAACCTTCCGGGATGTGAGGTCGTGGTCCATGAATTTCTTCAGCTCCTAACGTTTCGTCCAGAGCTGCGCTGGACATCTTCAGAGGGGTGTTTCTCCACCTCCTCCTCCTCTGGAGATGTCCAGCGCAGCTCTGGACGAAACGTTAGGAGCTGAAGAGTTTCATGGACCACAACCTTACATCCCGGAAGGTTTACCAGAAGATATGTCATCCGGTCGTGAAAGCCTTCATACTATGCATAGTTTATGTTCTTGTGTGAGTTGTTAGAATTTTTAGTTTAAAGTAATCTGGTGTGTTGCAGATTTGCACCCGTGTAGTCTTTCAGAGGTTGCTGTGGGCGGTCGTGACTACGGCTGTGTCAAAAGGGAGCGGCAAAGTTCTCAGCCCGAAAGCTCATACAGTGAAAAATTTGTTCTTTCTGCCTCTGAATAAATTGTAAGTTATATTTAGAGGGTGCTTAAATCTGTTTTTTTTTAAAAAAAAGGTGTTTTAGGAATAAAATTTCCATTTGTTGAAAGAAATTTGATTTGTTCTCATCAGTTACCCACTGGCAACTACTTCCACGTTCACAAAGTGTGATTAAATGTGTTAATGTTCTTGATGAATCGCTAGTAAATAAAGTAAATTCTTAAGAAAAGGTTTTGAAAGTAATTTGTCGGTTCAACCAAACACACTGCTTCCGTCGGATTTGAAACACAGTGTATGTGTTACTACTGTTCCACGTTTCTGTTTGGCAGGATGAACATTACTTGAATTCGCAGAAGCCGGTTTCTACATGAAAAAAGTACAGTGATCAGCGTTTTCTTGACACGATTGAAAAGAAATAAAAGGTCGTATTAAATGGGAATAGTAGCATTACGACCTAGGTTGCGACCCAAAATCCGACTTAAGCCAACTGCCGTTGTTCCGTGACCTGGTGAGGCGACAAAAACCGTGTCTGCCGCAGTCGCCGCCGACGTCACCAAAGACCGCAGCGGAAGCCAGCCGTGACGTTTCCGGCGGCGGAAATTAAAAACACTTGCCGTGCTTTGCCACGCAGAACAGACCGTGTTCTCCAGCTTGCACAGAGACGCAGTCCACAATAAATTACTCACGCCGTCGTGGTGCAAACGTGCCTTATCTGGTACCCACTAACGCTGGGTTTTCCTTTTTCCATTCTCCCCCTCCGGTTATCGTTCTCTCACTCTCTCATGTACGTTGCAGTTACATTATTACGGCAGTCTCCCACATTTTACGTAGGCGGCACCAAACCCGCGGAGTATATAACACGTCGTGAGCTGTCGTAAGGTGCGTACAAGGCATGCAATAGGCACCTAGGCGCATATAACTCCCTGATCTCGTGAGTTAGATGGCTGCTACATCGAGGTTGCATAAATTGCATAATACCAGTTTCTTTGCAACATATCACAAGGGCACTGAAATATCAGCTTATGAAAAACTCACATGGTACATTTTGAAAATGTCTTTAAACAGCAGTGCAGAACAGAAACCATCTTACTTACCGGCTGTGGCAGTGACTTACAGAACGTTTCTTTGAGAGAAACAAAGTAAAGTCTGACGTTGCTGAATAGGAAATCCTTTGACCTGTATTAGGTCACAAAGACCTCTGCGTCAGCAATCTCTTACCTCACACTTGCAGTCTTTACAGACAACGCAACGTCTGGAAGACTAAAATGGAATATCAGAAACCTGTTTCCGCCTATGACTTAAGATATTAAGGTCTGAATCGGATTTTCTAGTGCAGTGCACATTTCCCAATATTCAGTATTTTTCTACCAATGCTTCTGGAAAGCAACTGTCCCGGTTTCTAATTTAACAACACTGTTTCTTCAGTCAACTATAGGAGACTAATATTTTCCGAAGACTGGTTCAATTGCTTTGCTGTGCATGGTTCTTCACTCTGAATATCTATACTGCTTTTCGTATTTGTGCCTTCGACTCCCTCTATGAAAAGTGAACCCTCCCCGCTCTCCCCCACCTTAACAGATCCAGGCTGAAGCGCCTCGAACCGCCCGGCCACTCCGGCCGGCCAGTGTTGTACAAAATGTGTTCGCAGGAATATATTAATTTTGATGAAGTTGGCAGTCCCTGTAGAGCCTTTCGTAGTATCCGCTCGTGGCCGCTGACGAAGCGGAATATTACCGTAATTTACGAGCCCACCAGGAAGATACAGGAATACCTTAGGCCTGCCAAGGACGCTCGCAAACCATTGGAAAAATCTGGAGTGTATAGGATCCCATGCAGCTGTGGTGATGTTTATGTGGTTACCACCAAAAGAACTGTTTCTAAACGTTTGGAAGAGCACAAGGGAAATTGTAGAAAAGGAGAAACGGAACGATCAGCTGTTGCGGAGCATGCTTTCCACCCAGGGAACCACAATATTCGTTTCGAGGAGACGCAAGTACTAGCGGCCACGAGCGGATACTACGAAAGGCTCTACAGGGAGGCAATCGAAATCGCTAAACACCCAAATAATTTCAACCGAAAGGAGGAGGTCGTCAAATTAAACGGTATATGGATGCCGGTGTTAAAGAAGATGTGTACCACTCGTCCACTACTGGGTGATGGCAACGGCGATCGACGGCGACGGACAGCGGCCAATTGCACTGACGTTTTCAAAACACGTGACGTCACGCCGCGGCGCGGGGGCGCGCGGACACGGAATTTAGCGGCAGTCAGTAGCGAGCCAGTGTGTGTGTTGGACCTTCCATCAAGCCACGGTCCCCTTGAAGATGTCTCCCGCAGTCGGAGACGAAACGTTGGGAATCACCACAGAATTCATCAACCGACCACGGCATAACAGACCGGATAATTATAATGGACATAATACTGTTAGATACCTTCCTGTTTCTTCAATAAAATACTTAGTTAACATTAAATATTTTCTAAGTGGAGGTAAGGGAAAAGTAGATCCCAAAACTGAATTTCAGTTTTGCAAACTTTCCTTCTGTCCTATCTACTGCAACTTTTACGCGCACTTTTAAACCCTAGAATGTAGTTTTATGTGAAACTTTACCAGCTATAGAGAGGCTGTAACTTTTCAGAAAGCAGAATTCGGTTCCCTGACAGTTTGCTTATGCGTACCGTATAAAAGTTGCGTGAAAGCGTGTGAATTTGCGTGATAAAAAGTAAAATACTGCAGGCCTTATTTAGTGCAATAAAATCAACTTGCAGGGTTTAAACAACACTGAAATACCTATAAGATTCAATAAACTTAAGGGAAAAATTGCAAATGATTTTCCCCTAAATGTCAGTTTAAACATTGGGGTCCCAGCAGAGACCACTTCTAGTAGCATTTTTTTTTTTTTTTTTTTTTTTTTTTTTTTTTATGGTCATCAGTCTACTGACTGGTTTGATGCGGCCCGCCACGAATTCCATTCCTGTGCTAACCTCTTCATCTCAGAGTAGCACTTGCAAACTACGTCCTCAATTATTTGCTTGACGTATTCCAATCTCTGTCTTCCTCTACAGTTTTTGCCCTCTACAGCTCCCTCTAGTACCATGGAAGTCATTCCCTCATGTCTTAGGAGATGTCCTATCATCCTGTCCCTTCTTCTTGTCAGTGTTTTCTACATATTCCTTTCCTCTCCGATTCTGCGTAGAACCTCCTCATTCCTTACCTTATTAGTCCACCTAATTTTCAACATTCGTCTATAGCACCACATCTCAAATGCTTCGATTCTCTTCTGTTCCGGTTTTCCCACAGTCCATGTTTCACTACCATACAATGCTGTACTCCAGACGTACATCCTCAGAAATTTCTTCCTCAAATTAAGGCCGGTATTTAATATTAGTAGACTTCTCTTGGCCAGAAATGCCTTGTTTGCCATAGCGAGTCTGCTTTTGATGTCCTCCTTGCTCCGTCCGTCATTGGTTATTTTACTGCCTAGGTAGCAGAATTGCTTAACTTCATTGACTTCGTGACCATCAATCCTGATGTTAAGTTTCTCGCTGTTCTCATTTCAACTACTTCTCATTACCTTCGTCTTTCTCCGATTTACTCTCAAACCAAACTGTGTACTCATTAGACTGTTCATTCCGTTCAGCAGATCATTCAATTCTTCTTCACTTTCACTCAGGATAGCAATGTCATCAGCGAATCGTATCATTGATATCCTTTCACCTTGTATTTTAATTCCACTCCTGAACCTTTCTTTTATTTCCATCATTGCTTCCTCGATGTACAGATTGAAGAGTAGGGGCGAAAGGCTACAGCCTTGTCTTACACCCTTCTTAATACGAGCAATTCGTTCTTGATCGTCCACTCTTATTATTCCCTCTTGATTGTTGTAGATATTGTATATGACCCGTCTCTCCCTGTAGCTTACCCCTACTTTTTTCAGAGTCTCGAACAGCTTGCACCATTTTATATTGTCGAACGCTTTTTCCAGGTCGACAAATCCTATGAAAGTATCTTGATTTTTCTTTAGCCTTGCTTCCATTATTAGCCGTATCGTCAGAATTGCCTCTCTCGTCCCTTTACTTTTCCTAAAGCCAAACTGATCGTTACCTAGCGCATCATCAATTTTCTTTTGCATTCTTCTGTATATTATTCTTGTAAGCAGCTTCGATGCATGAGCTGTTAAGCCGATTGTGCGATAATTCTCGCACTTGTCAGCTCTTGCCGCCTTCGGAATTGTGTGGATGATGCTTTTCCGAAAGTCAGATGGTATGTCGCCAGACTCATATATTCTACACACCAACGTGAATAGTCGTTTTGTTGCCACTTCCCCCAATGATTTTAGAAATTCTGATGGAATGTTATCTATCCCTTCTGCCTTATTTGACCGTAAGTCCTCCAAAGCTCTTTTAAATTCCGATTCTAATACTGGATCTCTCTTCTAAATCGACTCCTGTTTCTTCTTCTATCACATCAGACAAATCTTCACCCTCATAGAGGCTTTCAATGTATTCTTTCCACCTATCTGCTCTCTCCTCTGCATTTAACAGTGGAATTCCCGTTGCACTCTATACGTTACTCTATACGTTACAGAAAAGCAGTCTCGTGAATTACAGATTGTGTCTGTAAAATATTGCCACCAAGCCATAATTAAATTAACTTTTCCTTTAGCTCACGAACAACCGAAGGCGTATGAAGAACAACGTTTTATACGGGATTAAATACATCCGTCGCCACAAGATGTTGCGGAATTTATTTTTCTCTCCTCAGTATTACTGTGTACATAAAGCTGGCGAATGACGAGCTGTGCGCCGACGCTCTCCGGCGCCATGGTAACGATCTCAAGTTCAGATACATATATGACAGACATATATGGACTGTCGCGGTTCATCACGCTTGTTTTGGAGTCCGAAATTTCAGGGGTTTCCAACTCCTCTTTTAAAGTAGTGTCGGGCGTTGTGGTGGTCACATTTAGACATTACACCAACGTCGTCAGTCACGTTGCTAAACCAGGGAAGACGTTCGAAATCTACCGTGTCCTTAATGGTATCCGTCAGATAAAAACTGAGCAGAAATACGTGCCTTCCTACTGGGTTATTACCGGCTGCTGGGCTGTCGTCATGTACGATGGCCAGTCGCGCACTTTTTCAAGTTGTGGCCAATAAGATCATGTCCGCTCTGAATGTCTCCGTCGTAGACTGGTTCAGACGCCGATCGAAGGCGTCGCTCTTCCTGCGGCGCCCACTGTGTTAGCTCTATGTTACGCGCAAGCGGCGCTGCTGTCTGCTGAATCAGTCGCTATTGGCGTCGACTCCTCTCGACGACGCGATGGACGTTTAGCCTGTCCTAAACTGCAGCCGGAGGCAGTACAAATGAACGATGACCGCCAGCGGGCATAAGCTGTCTGTCCCGACCCCATGGTTGTTCATCTTAAGGCTGTATCGACTTCCGCTTTTCTGCCGTGTGGCCAAATGTCGGACGATAGCCGCTCACCATCCACCACGAAAGCCGCATGTAAGGAAGAAACGGTCGCCGAGAAAATGGAAGAGACATTGCCGCAACCCTTCAGATGACATGGCGTTAGGAAGCAACGGTCGCCGAGGAAACGGAAGAGACTATGTCGTACCCCTTCTGATGACTGCCTCCATTGGATATGGGCATAGGGTGACAACCCTGCTACTGATGATGCTCTGTCCTCTGATGCCCTGCCACCTAAACAAAAAAAAAAAAAATGGCTCTGAACACTATGGGACTTAATATCTGAGGTCATCAGTCCCCTAGAACTTAGAACTACTTAAACCTAACTAACCTAAGGACATCACACACATCCATGCCCGAGGCAGGATTCGAACCTGCGATCGTAGCGGTCGCGCGGTTCCAGACTGAAGCGCCTAGAACCGATCGGCCACAGCGGCCGACGCCACTTAACAACACGACGTCCTTCCCCGCCTCCATCTCCAGTCAGCGTCCACATCCGGACACCGACCCAATGTGATTGCCTCCCTTTATCTGTATGACGCTACTTGTGGGCGCACCTTTGATACTGTTCCAATGAAATGGCCTTGCCGTACGCCTATCTCCTGGACGGACGACATCGATGCTGAGGATGGACAGAGCAATGGACGTGGTGGGGTCCGTCCTCTCCCCGACACAATGATGTGTCCTTGCACACTGGCCTAAAAAGGAGTTTCTCGTGTTTCTCCCGTGTCTGAATCGTCCGTCCTCGTGGCGGTGGCAGCTTTCCACACTTATCGCATAGCCACGGTCGATGTCAACGCCATTCGCGCACGCCACGAACTAGCTTTACTCCATGAGATGCTGTATGCCGCATTGACGTTGCACTTCTTCAGGAGGTGCACGTTGCAACTTTCTGTGCTCCCCATGGCTTCACAGCACATGTCTCCCATTCTTCCCCTACTGGTTGTGGAGTGGCGATCCTCCTAAGTCACGGTATCTTCGCTGATGCATTTCTCTATCTCACTGATGCCAGAGGTATGGCTCTCACGTTTAGTGGCGTCGGGATTATCAATGTCTATACACCCTCTGTTTCCGGTGGCCGCTGTGAACTTTCCACCTCCTTCTCAGAGACAGTCTATGTCGACAGCATGTACTGATCGCGGGTGACCATTTCAGCTGCACCCTGGCACTCAACGACCAACTTCCACGTCAGTCTCCGTTCGCGGTCATCCGGAGGATTGTGCATTTCAGTAGCCGTTCTACCAGCAGCCTCGATCAAGTGTACATTTCCCACGATTTTTTCAGTGGGGTGCAGGCTGCTGAAATCTAGCCCATTGCGCTCTCTGACTATGACGCATATATCTTTGTCATCAATCTTTGTCGCCAAAGGTGTGGCGCTGCTGTGGACCATGGAAACTGAACACGATACATCCTACTTCACCCAACTCCCGGTAGCTCATCGAGACCAAGTGGACAGCTTGTCGTCGACGCCATATGCCTATCAGTCTGGTCTGTCATGGTGGGTGCTCTGCGCAAAGCCTGTCCGCCGCAAGGCCGTTATTGGTCCCAGAAGCAATGTTGCAGCGTGGCGGCGACGAACCCAGAGATTCTATTTCACCGTTCTCCACGAATGTACTGTGATGACTTATTCACCAGAGCGCCAGGCGATGGCTAAGGCACGGCTCACATCCCTCTCTCGCTTCACCTTGAAGGCGCTGTGGTCAGGGTGGACACACACGACAGGTTAGTGCAGGAGCGTCCATATATATGTCATGTGACAGCGGAACGGCTCCACCGCAGGAGGAACTTCGTTGATCTTCTTATGATCAATGATAGGCGGCGTCTTGATATCCTACGTGATATAGTGTCTACCCTCCATGCAGATTACGTTATGCTTTACTCTCCAATACTACACCATCCTGCCAATATTACAACGGTCTCCAGAGTCTCCTTTGGTCGTGTCCTGGGGACGAAACGATGGATGTAGTTGCTAATGAGGGCGAAGTCCACAATGTTTCCAGTCGGCTTCTACGAACAGGTCACCTGGTGCTGACGACCTCCCACTGGAGTTTTTCAGACTTTTCGTCACCTACTGGCGCCAGTGTGGATGGAAATTTGTCAGTGGCAACCTTACTTCTAAGGATTTCGCTCCGTCTGCCGCTACCAGCAGCCATAACGGCGGTTAAAAGCCTGAAGATGATCTGAAGAAGGGGCCGAAACCGGTTTCTAAAAACTAAAGTATCTGAAAACGCGATCCAGACTGTTTTCATTTGATTTCTAGCATTTTATACCGATCGCTGTACTCCAATTACAGAATGCTTTTTAAAATTTTAGCAACACAATCTTTAACCGACTGTTGGCTTCGCGGCTTAAACGAATGGCTCGGTACGTGATTCCCACTGATCAGACATCTTTGGGAAGTGCCAATAACATCCGCACTGCCCTCTGCTGCTACCGGTAAATCGCTCTTGCTCATGTTCGTCGTTGCCTGGTCTTTTGGCAGCTTTTGATTTCAGTTAGGTATTAGATCGTATCGATCACGACTACCTGGAAGAGGTACTCCGCAGTACGGTATACCCTGATGCTACCGTCGACGTCGTAATGCGTATCCTTCGTGGAGCTTCGTCCTGTGTACTCTACAGTGGCCGTCTTTCATCTCTATCCGTCGTTCGGGGTGTCAAGGTTGCCCGATGTCTGCCCTGTTCTACGCTTACGCCATTGAACCGTTGCTCTGCGGCCTCCGTCAGCGCCATTTCGGGATGTCTCTCGGTGGCCATGTATTCAGCTGCACTGCTTATGCTGACGATCTCGTAGTCGTTCTTCATAGCGATGGTGAGGTCAGGGAATCACTGACATGGGTTACCACCTGCGGTGAAGCTTCTAGTAGCTGCCGTAACGTCCTAAAATCGAGCGACATGGCTATAGGTGCGGGGCTTCCTGCGGACAGCACTGATAATTTTCATGTAGCTGATACTATCCGATGCTCAAAACTCGATTTCGCAATGTTCTACGACGCACAATTGCCATCAAGTGCCGCTGGCTACTTTCACTACTAGGAGTTGGGCTCTTAGACCATCGCTTACGAGCACTCGATCTTCTGCAACAGACACAGTATGTTACCTCGTATTGGTGTCACGTATTCCTCATCTGGCACACTTTCCGTCATTCATGGCCCCCCGCATGCTGCCAGCATTGGGTTCATACACTGAAGCGCCAAAGAAACTTGTATAAGCATGCCCATTCAAATATGGAAATGGAAATGAAGCCCATTCTTTTGACAGGGCGCAGGGGAACAATTTGGTAGACCCGCACCGCCGTACTAGGCAAGGTCCTAATGGAGATGGTTTGCCGTTGCCTTTCTCCGTCTCTAATGAGAATGAATGATGATGATGAAGACAACACAAGACCACCCAGTCATCTCGAGGCAGGTGAAAATCCCTGACGCCGCCGGGAATCGAACCCGGGACCCCGTGGTCGGGAAGCAAGAACGCTACCGCGACACCATGAGCTGCGGATTATTCAAACATAGAGATATGTAAACAGGGCTCTACGGTCGGCAACGCCTATATAAGACAAAAAATGTCTAGCTCAGTTTAGTCCCCGAAAAACACACGTACATATTAGTTCACACAAATCCAGCTGATAAAGGAGGTTTAAACGCCTGAGGCTCGTGGTTCAAATAAAATACATTGTATCTGACGGCAGCGCACTTGTTGTTGCAATTGATATAAATAAGAATTACGATAAACTGCTCGCACTGATTACAGTAAATAACAGCCTTCGTTGTCCACATCACCTTTTGATCCCAATTAAAAACATTTCATAAATATATTAAAACCATATAGGAACTTTGGCCTATTCTTTAGTAAAGAGAAAGTAGGCGTGGATCAAGAGGATTAATGGGATATGACCATTTCGGTGGGAGTGGTAGAAGCGGTAATGGGATATCAGCTGACAGAGACTAGTTCGGATCCCCATGAGAACATGCCATATGATGAATGACTGTTGTATCTTGAGGGTACCTAATTTGTGTAGACGGCATGTTCAATGTAGTAATTAATTTTTTATTTTTATTTTCAATTTTTGTAGGTGATGTGACAGGAAAGGGATATGGCAGGTCACTGGGAATAGCACCAAGAAGGCTGCCAACCTACATCCACATCTAATGACCACTCTGCAATTCACATTAAAGTGCCTGGCAGAGGGTTCATCAAACCAATTTCAAACTATTTCTCTATCGTTCCACTCCTGAACAGTGTGTGGGAAAAATGAACACTTAAGTATTTCCGTTTGATCTCTTATTTATCTTATTTTATAATGGCGATAAGTATCAACACAATATTCTCACCTTTGGAGGAGTGAGTTGGTGATTGAAATGTCGTGAAAATATGTCACTGCAACGAAAATCACTTTCATTTTAATGATTGTTCCTCGAACTCGCTTATCATATCCATAACACTTCTCCCTATTTCATAATAGTACAAAATGAGTTGCCCTTCGCTGAACTTTTTTTTACATACTCCATCGAATCTATCTGGTTAGTATCCTGTACTCTAGCAGAGGATCGATAAGCGTAATGTACTCAGATATGTTAATAGATTTGTCGCAGCTTCTGAGTTTTCTGCCATTAAAACACAGCCCTTAGCTGGCCTTCCCCACAACATTATCTTTGTGATAATTATAATTTAAGTTGTTTGTAACTGTAATCCATAAGCATTTAGTCGAAATTACAGCTCTTACATTTGAGTGATTTATACAAACCGAAATTTAGCTGATTCCTTTTATTACTGATGTGGATGACTTCACACTCTTCATTATTTAGGATCAGTTGCTGCTTTTTGCATCATACAGATTTTGCAAATGGTTTTGGTCCTCCGATGGCATTACTAGATGGGGAAACAACATCACTATTTACAAACAGTCTAACGGGGCTGTTCAGACCGTTTTCTAAATCATTTGTATAGATTAGGAACGGCAAATGGCCAATGACACTTTCTTGGGGAACACAAGCCCATATTTCTGTTTTACTTGATGACTTTCCATCATTTACTATAATTTGTGATCTTTGTGATAGACAATCAAGGATTCTGTTTCACAACTAAAACTATACTCCATAGGGACCCAGCCGCGCGGGATTAGCCGAGCGGTCTACAGGCGCTGCAGTCATGGACTGTGCGGCTGGTCCCGGAGGAGGTCCGAGTCCTTCCTCGGGCATGGGTGTGTGTGTTTGTCCTTAGGATAATTTAGGTTAAGTAGTGTGTAAGCTTAGGGACTAATGACCTCAATAGTTAAGTCCCATAAGATTTCACAAAAAAAATAGGGACCTATTTTGATTAGAAGCCGCAGTGGTCATCATCCCAGTCGACCTGATGGCTCCTTCAGGTTTGCCAGCCAGCATTGGCAGAGGTGATTTGTCACAACAGTGAATAGTTTGCCAAATACAGACAGTGAGAACATGTTGATGGCCCAAAAAAATGAAAGGCTCTCCTTCTAAGTTTTAGGGTAGTTCATCTCAGAGTTAAAGAGTACTCATAAGCAGAATCTATCACTTTTTCAGCACCTTCCCGAATTTGTACCAGAACAGCCCCTATTCCAAAACTGCTAGCATCCATGTGAAGTTCTGTCTCAGCACTCTCGTCACTGGGTGCTAGAGCTGGTGAAGATTTTAGTGCCTCCTTAAGGACAAGGAATCTTTGTTTCGTCTCATTTTCGGAAATTGTAGTAAAAAGCTTCATGGAGAAAAAGCCATGTTGTAAAACAGCCGAAAGAAGTTAACGGCGAAAAATCTTAAAAAAGTTTGTGCTTACATAAAACTAATTTATAAACTATAAAAACATGGAGAGAATGAAATTAAAATCACAAGAGAGAGAATCTGTGACATATAGTTAATTGGTAACGTGCCATATGAAATAGATCAATCATACGTTACTGTTAAATGACAAAAAAACATCGAGTCTGATATGGGAACCGATCCTGCTTCACGTGAGTTGGCATCTGTCACCACAGTTTCCTTCTCATCGCGATACATATTTCTATCATTCGGTGTAAGATTTGTGTGAGGAATGACTTTGTAATTCCTGCTATTTATAGTTATACGACTATTTGGATATTTTATTTCTGATATATATACCTATATTTTACTTACGATGGTTTGATCTCTGGTTGTTTTTTACAGTCGTCCATTTGTGGTGTTTCATTAGGTGTAAATTAAACATAACCTTAATTTTTATTCATCATTACTATGTTCTTCCGTATAAATATCACACATACGACACAACTAGATATTTATTGTGTCAGTCTTTGCAAATGCAAGCCCTCCCACATTACCTGTCGGCCTTGCCGGCATTTCGGTTGGCCAGCAGGAACCCTTGGATAATTTAATAGGTTTTGACGTGTCTTGGAAGGCTTATCGGGCTTGTGGCAGTTTACTTTTAATCTTTAACTTGTGCACATTTTACAAGGATGACAATTTTATACGCCACGATGGGTCACTCCTTTGTATGCCATAGTATGTTATTTCCCTCTAATTTTATATCCAATCGTCACATAGCTTCATTTAGAAAATTACTACGTAGTGTTTTATTTATATGTTCACAGCTAGAGATATCTGACAGTTCTTGTTATCATGGCATATACTTTTCCCACAGTAATATCCACTGTACAAATGCAAATAATGTGCATTTGGTACAATTTTTACCAATGGAAGTGCCCATTTTCCGTCTATTACATGAATCTTGCGATATTATTGTGTGTTATTTATATTTTTAGTGCTACCGTATAATTTTATGTCTTCTGGCGTCTAACCATATCAGGCAGCTTTCCTGTATCGTAATTTTAAGTGCATTCACTTGTTACTTTTGTAATTTTCAAATTAAGGCTTTTACTCTGGAAAATTTTTGGCAGGTTTACAGCTTCCCTGAAGCCTAAAGTTGTTGGCACTTATATACGATTGCATGTCATTGCATGCCTGTAGCTAATGATAATGTTGTTCATTGCATATTCAACTGGCTTTTGCGTTTTGAGCGGTAGATTATCTTACAAGTAGTACCATATTTCTTATACAACACTGTTAAATGGATTGGTTATATGTTCACTTCTACTATTGCAGTTGGCCCTCCTTACACGTTTCGCTTAGCTGTAATACACTACCGGCCATTAAAATTGCTACACCACGTAGATGACGTGCTACAGACGGGAAATTTCACCGACAGAAAAAAGATGCTTTGGTATGCAAATGATTAGCTTTTCAGAGCATTCACACAAGGTTGGCGCCGGTGGTTACACCTGCAACTTGCTGACATGAGGAAAGTTTCCAACCGATTTCTCATACACAAACAGCAGTTGACCGGCGTTGCCTGGTGTAACATTGTTGTGATGCCTCTTATAAGGAGGAGAAATGCGTACCATCGCGTTTCCGACTTTGATAAAGATCGGATTGTAGCCTATCACTATTGCGGTTTACCGTATCGCGACACTGCTGCTCGCGTTGGTCGAGATCCAATGACTGTTAGCAGAATATGGAATCGGTGGGATCAGGATAGTAATACGGTATTCCGTACTGGAACTCAACGGCCTCGTATCACTAGCAGTCGAGATGACAGGCATCTTATCTGCATGGCTGTAACGGATCGTGCAGCCACGTCTCGATCTCTGAGTCAACAGATGGGGACGTTTGCAAGACAACAACCATCTGCACGAACAATTGGACGACGTTTGCACGCGCATGGACTATCAGCTAGGAGACCATGGCTGCGGTTACCCTTGACGCTGCATCACAGACAGGAGCGCCTGCGATGGTGTACTCAACGACGAACCTGGGTGCACGAATGGCAACAGTCATTTTTTTTCGGATGAATCCAGGTTCTGTTTACAGAATCATGATGGTCGCATCCGTGTTTGGCGACATCGCGGTGAACGCACATTGAAAGCGTGTATTCGTCATCGCCATACTGTCGCGTCATCCGGCGTGATGGTATGGGGTGCCATTGGTTACACGTCACGGTCACCTCTTGTTCACATTGACGGCACTTTGAACAGTGGACGTTACATTTCAAATGTGTTACGACTCGTGGCTCTACTCTTCATTCGATCCCTACGAAACCCTACATTTCAGCAGGATAACGCACGATTGCATGTTGCAGGTCTTGTACGGGCCTTTCTGGATACAGAAAATGTTCGACTGTTGCCCTGGCCAGCACAATCTCCAGATCTCTCACCAATTGAAAACGTCTGGTCAATGGTGGCGAGCAACTGGCTCGTCACAATACGGCAGTCCCTACTCTTGGTGAATTGTGGTATCGTGTTGAAGCTGCATGGACAGCTGTACCTGTACACGCCATCCAAGCTCTGTTTGTCTCAATGCTCAGGCGTATCAAGGCCGTTATTACGGTCAGAGGTGGTTGTTCTGGGTACTGATATCTCAGGATCTATGCACGCAAATTGAGTGAAAATGTAATCACATGTCAGTTCTAGTATAATATATTTTTCCAATGAATACCCGTTTATCATCTGCATTTCTTATTCGTGTAGCAATTTTAATGGCCAGTAGTGTATATTGTTCTGTATCCTACTTTATTGTAAAATATGTCTTAGGATACATTTCCTGTACCGCTTTACAGACCTGAAGATGGTTGTAGAAAGCAACCGAAACTAGTAACCAAACTTTAATTGTACAACGAAAATTGCGGTCTAGAAATTAAAAAGGTTTTCCATTAAAATTTTTGATATAATAAATTACTTAAAAGACTGCCTTGCCTTCTACACAATGTCAGACTTCACTATTAGGTCATTCTTGTCAGCTAGAACACTGTAGACGCTGTTGAAGCCTTCGTTAGCAATTTGAAGAGAGTAGTGGAAAAATTTCAGAATATTATCATGTCAGCGTAGAACTTAATTATAGTTTTATCTACAAAACTGTGCTGTAACCCCACTCTCCTCCTCTTCTCTCCCCTTGTTCCGTCTTTTTCCGCCTGAGATTAATAAATTGCTGATGGCTCATTGATTTTTTCTACGGACTGTACAGGAAAAGCTCAACATGTTCAAATGTGGATGAATTTCTAAGGGACCGAACTGCTGAGGTCATCACTCCCTAGACTTACACACTACTTAAAATACCTTAAACTAATTATGCTAAGAACAACACACACACCCATGCCCGAAGGAGGACTCAAACCTCCGGCGGGAGCAGCCGCGCGGTCCGTCACACGGCACCTCTAACCGGATAAGCTAATTGAATTAAAGTAATAAAAGACTGGTGCCGTATTAACGTTGCGTGATATTTCTTATGGAAAAGTATCCGCTCACATTAATCAAAATTAGGGCCGCACGACACATCTTTCTAAGAACGTCCTTTGAGAAGTGATTTCCTCGACAGCTAAAACCGTTCACCCATCGGTGGCGGTTGGTTTGGAAAATCTCTTCGAACGGTTTCTTCCATGTTACCAATCTGATTAACTGGTCCTACAGGTAAATGTCAACGTCTCCCTCAAAACGTTAGCTGAAGTTTGATAAGTTCCCTGGTAAGATCGATTTAGCACTTGGCCTGTAACTGACATTAACTTTATCTTCTTCATCGAGTTCGTTCTTCTTGTTCCAAGATGCGGACATTTTCCAAAATCTCTCTCAAACGTGACCAAGGGCCACGTTTCACCAAAAGTGCCCAATGCGAGCAGTTAACCTGTCACCCCGCTCGCTCAAGTCATTGACCGTTTTTAAAAAGTATCTATAAAAACGTAATATATTACTAGCCCACAGCGGATCTTTGGCAGAAACCGAAGTAGATGGTCTTTACAGATTTCGATGCGCTTAATACGAACGTCACGAGGAAACTTTTGTCGTAGCTTAGGGTTACAAATAAGTTGACACATATATTGCAACCATAATCAATAGAGTGTATTTATTAATTAAAATTAGATAGTTTAGTAACGTAGTTTCTTTGCCTTCCTCTTGTGGTTGGTGCCCGGAGTATATCTCTGTAGCATTCAGCAGAAATCAACCAACGTAGCTGTAGTCCATCGCCCTATGTACCGCTGTTCTATGAGAGACATATCATGATGCAACAGCTCTCGGTGATCACTGAATGCACCATGGTTCTACGGGAAAATCGAGATTGCAGTAAAGGTAGTGCATCGTCAGGGTCATGTTGCAGCCAATGACCTTACAAGCATGAATGAGTTCGTCCACAAGGTCCCTGTAACTTCCGTCTCTCCTGTTTCCCAAGAACAGTGTCGTCACATCACGAGAACAATGCCACACATAAAGCTGATCAGGAGTTGGAGTGGATTCAGAATGTGTATGCCCCAACAGCTGGCGTATCTATGGACCAACGAATGTCCTCTTTGTGATCTTGTCTGTGCTAGTCTTGGAAATATCTTACACGAATACTGAAATGCTGCTTCATGGCCGTGCAAAGGCTTAACAAATGCCGCCATGAGTCTAAAATTAATGTACATTGGTGGGAGAACAAACGTGTTCGGTTTCACTAGAGATTCTTTGTCAACGTTTCTTTACCCAAGCACACAGGTGTTAGTTTAAGAGTCCGGCTTTTCGTTTTGGAAGGTCTAAATCGCGAATCAGATCACTGAGTTCACACGCTGTGATTTTGTATGGTTCTCCAGATCGCGATGTAAATGTAGGGCCAGTGTCACTGATGGATATGACTACACTTTTCGGCTCTATGTGCAAGTTCAGCACCATCGCTGTCTAATTTAGTGTAAGTTAGATTAAGTAGTGCGTAAGCCTAGAGACCGATGACCACAGCAGTTTGGTCCCGTAGTCCTTACCACAAATTTCAATTTTTTTTTTAACATCGCTATCGCTGCTTGATGGTGGCACATGTGGAGGAACAAGAACTGGCAGTCCTGCGCAATGGGCCACAGGGGAATGACAAACGGGATGTCAGGATATCGAATAGTTCTCTTCCTCCTCTTATCGACTCGTTTCCTCAAGGAAGGTACCACACAAACATAGCAATCAGATGCATGAATTGCGGGTTCGCGCCAAACAGCAGGCATACCAAACTTCATGGAGATGTTTTTTTTTTCCATGCATCCAACCAATCATTATTGACGAGAAGATGCTACACTCGTGTAAAGCCCACGCTTTATCTTGGTCTCCAACTCCACAATCGAAATGGGCGTTTCAGTGCTTTATTCAATGGTCGCCTTGTTGAACCACAAATAACAACAGCACAAATGTAATAAAAGTTGTCAGGTTTGTACTGCAGATGAAGGGCATTTTAGTGGCAGCGTGCACGCGCACAGTAATAGAGTTCTTCAGTTTCAACATTTCGCCTAATACATTCAGTGCTAAGCATCACGACGCTCCTTCCAGTAGCAAGAGAACTGACGCAGCACGAGTGCACACACAGTCACAAACGACAATTAAAATCCACTCCTGGTTTCTACCTTCTACAATGCTCACGTAACTGGATGGTGCCCATACGAGTCATGGTGTAAATCATCTTACCTACTTGTATTGGAAGCGTCCACCTCTTTCAGCCATGGCAGAGGAACACTGGTCAGAATGACTTTATCTGTAACTCTTATAATGTCACATAAATGTGAATGTGAAATGTATACAACTTCTTTACTTGTATCACTGAGGTAGGAGACAATATTCACATTGATATTAGTGATCAGCGCATCTAAATCGTCTCAGTAAAAAGTAAAAAGTGAAAATTTGTTAACAAATGATATAGCATCATTAACAGACATCCGACTGTGTAGTGAACAGTGGAAATATTCGTACCACTACAGACTCTAATCACAGCGTCTACAATTTGCTTATAATTATTTCTCTATGCTTTGTGGGAACATCTACTTTACGCTACCTTTCGATATGTACGCGCCAGTACAAGCAGTTTTTTGACAACTGCGTTCACTTCTGCCAGAAGGACGTCAGGAGAACAAACTGTCATCGACCGCGTATCCGGAGAAGAATGCCAAGCACCTGCTTTGTTATGAGATACGCTGTGTGTGAAGCAATTTTGAACGGAATAATAGCGGTATTAAGTTATATAAAGGAAACGACTGCAACCGATAATAAACGACAACGTATTGTGCACCGTTCTCAGGTTGATTGCTTTATTATTTGCTGTCTCACGCTGCACCAACTTTCTATGGTATACCATGTTATAACCTTAATTCTTTTGTGACACTGTTATGTTTCCCTACATTACGGGGCCATTATGCAGTGAATGCTTGTGTTAGTGGCTCAGGAAACGGGCCATACAAAGCCCACACAAAGCGTGGGTGCGGACCGCTGTGTGTTCTTTTGTGCTTTCCCGAAACGATAACCACTGTCATCTCGTGAACAGCCGTATCACCGAGTGGAGTTGGGCATCGAGCGAGGTGACCCAGTCGTAAGACACTGGACTTGTCCAAGGGAAGACCAGAGCGCAGCACCTACTCCACGCTTCTGGATTTAACCTTTTCCATATTTACTCGAAAAAACACGTCAATAAAATGACCACATTGTTCCGTTCTCCGTATCCCCATTGTTTTGGTCGTTAAGTTTTCAGACTAGATTAATGCGGGTCGCCACTATTTTCTCTCCAGTCACATTCCTTTCATCCCAGAATTGCACTTACAGCCAACGTTCATAATTGTTTGTTAAATACGTTCCAGACATTGTCATCTGCAGTTTTTGTCTTCTAGTAACATGAAAGCTATGCTCTTCTGTCGTTAAACAACTCCTATTCTCTCGTCTCTTTTCATAGCGTGTTCTAGTTTCCCTTTCCATGTTGATACCCCGCAGCATTTTCTCATTTCTAAATTTCCGCCACACTTGTGTAACACTAATTCTCAAACGTTCCTATTCCCTTCTTTTCCAGAGTGTCAGCAGTCCGTGAATCACTTCCATTAAATGGTATGCTACATATGTACGTTCTCGAAAATTACTTTATCTAAGTGAGGCGTAAGTTTGATATTAACAAATTCCTTTTTTAGAGGAAGGACCTCTTCACCTATGATAGTACACTACTTACATCATCCTAGCTTCGTCCCACACACGTTGCTTTGATTCCAAGATAGCAGAATTCCATCATTTCGTCTAGCTGGTGTTTGTCACCAGCCTCATTTGTCTTTTCCTCAATACTTTCATCTTAGCTTGATTCATTTTCACTCAATATCTGTGCTCACTGAAAAGTAATTTATTTTTTTCTTTCTTCATTCAGTGGGTTCCGTAATTCGCCCTCGGTACCACAGATGACAACAATGTGAGCAACGATTCTTACTAATAACACTTTACCCCGAATTTTAATCCCAGTCAGAAACATTATCATAAGCTCTTTTTAATCTGAGGAGTTCTCTTTGTGTATCATTCGTTTTGTAGTCTCCTACTCCGACTACGAGGGGGAGTCAAATAAAATTCTTAAAGTGTAACTAAAAATCGACGCTTCACGGCATTGTTCTGTAAGGCTGCAGTACTGTTACCAACGTTGTAAGGAATGTCCTACAGGTGGCAGCAGACTACAATCAAGCGAAACGCGACCGCAATACGGGTCCAAAATAGTTGCCCCGGTTGCAACATGTACCGAGGAAGAACAGCGTTCTGTCATACGTTTTCTGATCAATTAAAGTACGAAACCTGTTGAAATCCATCGGCGAATGAAGGTTCATTATGGTGATAGATGCCTCTCACAGCAGGAAGTGTGTGAGTGGAGTAGAAACTTAGGAAATGCGTTACTTCTGTGGCGGACACTCAACGCCCGGGTCAGGAACGCCACTCCGTGACACCAGTGTCTACTGCAGCAGTTAAGGCCATCGTGATGCAAAATCACCATGTAATGGTGGGTGAAGTAGTCACAGATCCGTACATTAGTCATCTATCAACACATCACGTCATTCATGAAGTGGTTAAGTATCGCAAATTGTCTGCAAGATGAGTTCCATGCCAGCTCTCTCCAGAAAACTCTGCCTCAACCGCCTTATTCACAAGACCCTGGACCGATTCATTACCGCATAGTGCTTGTGGTTAAGTTCTTATGCGACCAAACTGCGGAGCTCATAGGTCCCTAGGCTTACACACTACTGGTCAGATAATAACAAGAAAAAAATGTGATAAACTGACATGTGATACAATTAAGAAGAGCCAACATTAAACAATTTATTTAGGATGGAACTACTTTCGAGAGTTCAGCTGTATTTTTTAATGCTGGCTGTATAACAGAACAACGTGATTTACGAACTGAACATAAATATGATACGTAATATCATATTTATCGATTTTATAACTTGTTGTGAAACCATTTCCAAACAACACCAGAATGTATTACTATGCAGAACATCAGATACAGCACATGTGTCTGTATGACAGATGCCTACGCCATTATAGGATTGCATTACACATCATTTAGTTCACACTGGATATAGCATAAACAGTGTGTCAAGATCTGAAACATATGCTAACCAAAATTTTACGTTACAACAAAAATATCAGTGGACTCTTAAGCCCAAAAACTCTTTCTTCTTTAATGTATTAGTCTTTCACGTTTTCCCCTCATGGGTGATGGTTAGCAGCAGTGTATCCGCTGCTCTTCTGGCATTATTTATTAGAAATTAAACAATGATGTCTTTTTTTTAAGGTAAAAACTGGTGATACGGTTTACGACACGATAAGCGTGATATGTGAATTTACGTAATGTGTGAGATGGTATGTCATGAAGTCTAGCAGTTTTGGGACAGAGAGTTAGGTGTTAGAAGGAACTGGATATGTTATGAAAATAGGATATGGGGCCCTACGGAGAAGGGATGAAAGATGATAGCATCACAAGGGTAGTACTGTGGCAGACTAGGAGAGAGATTTGAAACTACCATTGGATGACAGGCTATAGTGAACCGGATGAATACTTGTGATGTCTACTAAATCTAATGAACATGATACATGAACCTCGTGGAGTAAGGTATACTTAGATAAGAAATTGCAAGTTTTTGGTAAGTTCCTACTGCACAGATCCTGAGGTCATCGGTCCCTAGGCTTACACACTACTTAATCTAACTTAAACTAACTTACCCTAAGGACAATACACACACACAAACATGCAACCATGCCCGAGTGATGGAGTCACGACCGCTGGAGGAAAGGGGGGGAGGGCCCTCCGGAGGTTCTTTCTTTCTTGGGCGTAGGTGTGTGTGTTGTTCTTAGCACAAGTTAGTTTAAGTAATGTGTAAGTCTAGGGACCGATGACCTAAGCAATTTGGTCCCTCAAGAATTCACACACATTTGAACATTTTTTACCGCATGTCTGGACCACACAGAGAAGCGATGAGAGGAAAGAAATTTCAGTCTGATGTGCAGTAGGTGAGCACGAGTAGCTGTGCACAAAACGAAAGTAATTTTTAATTTACGAGGAATCTGTGCAATTTTTATGTGCTGTGTTGAACGACAGGGAGACTATTTCGAAAAAGATTCACTTGTGTTCCACTTTTGTTCAAAAAAGAAATTAAAAAACTATTTAAAATTATCATGTGACACAGTGTCGTTCATATTGTATGTTATCTGCCTTTTCCTCTATAGTATACTAACTCGTCTGGGGATTTCAGCACCTAGCTTCATTACGTTGGTGAAACCGTGTCATAGTTCTGCAAATCCTAGGACGGTGTCTTTATTTTTCCTGCTTCCATCATCGAGCGTAATGTCAGAAATACCCTTCGTAGAGAAACTTATTGGTTCAAATGGTTCAAATGGCTCTGAGCACTATGAGACTGAAATGCTATGGTCATTATTCCCCTAGAACTAAGAACTACTTAAACCTAACTAACCTAAGGACATCACACACATCCATGCCCGAGGCAGGATTCGAACCTGCGACCGTAGCGGTCGCGCGGTTCCAGACTGTAGCGCCTAGAACCACTCGGCCACTCCGGCCGGCGAGAAACTTATTGTCATGTAACAAATCCACAGTTATCTTTCGAATTCTTCTGATCATCGTCCTGGCCAGTAATCAGCGTTTATGAGTTATCCAACTGATCTTGCCATAGCCGGCCGGTGTGGCCGTGCGGTTAAAGGCGCTTCAGTCTGGAACCGCGTGACCGCTACGGTCGCAGGTTCGAATCCTGCCTCGGGCATGGATGTGTGTTATGTCCTTAGGTTAGTTAGGTTTAATTAGTTCTAAGTTCTAGGCGACTGATGACCTCAGAACTTAAGTCGCATAGTGCTCAGAGCCATTTGATCTTGCCATAGTTCTCGAATCTGATTACCCAATAAGTTTTCGGACTGGTATGAATGATATTCTATCGAAAATATTATAGTATGTCTTTAAGGTTCTTCACAATTACGTGAATACTTGCTACTTGCCGCAATGATTTTTAGGAATTCAACAGGAACTTATATATACATCGTACCTTGTTTGACTGCAAATCGTCCAAAGCAGTGCGTCTAATACTGACTCCTCTACGTTCCCGAAGCGACATACGTTTCTTCTTATGAACGTTAACAGACACTTGCTCCTGCTGGTTTAGGGTCTTATAGTACCTTTCCCACGTACCCGCACTATCTATTGCATTTCAAATTATAATTTATTTTGAATTCTTCATGTTGAAGCCTTTGTTTTTACATTTCCGGAAGCTATTTTTATTTCCCTGTGTGCTGAATCTGGCCTTCAAATGGCTATTTATTTGCATAAGTCCTCAGTTTCCCCGCTGGTACTCTACCTCACCTACACACACTATTAATTTCGTTTCTAATTTATTCTGCGGTACTCCTTTCTTTTTGTATTTTCTTCATTCGTCGATTAATTTCTTCTATTACCTGCTAGTTCAGTTATTGCAACAAGTACCTCTTTTGGCGGTTTCTCGGTGTATACAGTGTTGCAATCTTCACAATCCAATGTTCTCCAGACAGGCACACTTGTCTGAAGGAACAGACATGGCCATTGACGGTTACAGTTGTGGTAAATATTATGAAATATGTTTGCAGATTGCGAATATGCATTGACGTCAGCTGTTTGCGACACTTGAAAATCTGTACAGGAGCGGGACTCGAACCCACATTTCCCGCTTGTCGTGAGTGGTCGCCTTAACCACAGCAACTACTTGCTACTATTTAACACAAGGAAGTTTGGACAAGTGGTAAATCCAGGTTTGAGTCCTGGTCCGGCTCAAGTTTTTATTTGTCGCAAACAGCTGATGTCAGTGCAAGTTCCCAATATGTGATCTTATTTAGTAACGATTATTTCTTTATAAATTTCTTCAGAGTGGCCGCTGGAATTCTGATTTAGATTCCTTGGTCTAACTATTCATTTCATTTCAAACTTGTATGGCGGTATTCCTTTTTTTCTTACACGTTTTCTTCATTCGTAATTTAAAGCTGTTTTTCTGTTATCTTCTATTTCTTGGCTGTCTTCTACCTTGTGTCTACACTGATGAGCCAAAACATGACCAAATGCTTACCATTGTCCTAGTGCAGAGTTGGAACACAATAAAGCAACAATCTCTTGTGCTATCTACATCTACATTGATACTCCGCAAGCCACCCAACGGTGTGTGGCGGAGGGCACTTTACGTGCCACTGTCATTACCTCCCTTTCCTGTTCCAGTCGCGTATGGTTCGCGGGAAGAACGACTGTCTGAAAGCCTCCGTGCGCGCTCTAATCTCTCTAATTTTACATTCGTGATCTCCTCGGGAAGTATAAGTAGGGGGAAGCAATATATTCGATACCTCATCCAGAAACGCACCCTCTCGAAACCTGGCGAGCAAGCTACACCGCGATGCAGAGCGCCTCTCTTGCAGAGTCTGCCACTTGAGTTTATTAAACATCTCCGTAACGCTATCACGGTTACCAAATAACCCAGTGACGAAACGCGCCGCTCTTCTTTGGATCTTCTCTATCTCCTCCGTCAACCCGACCTGGTACGGATCCCACACTGATGAGCAATACTCAAGTATAGGTCGAACGAGTGTTTTGTAAGCCACCTCCTTTGTTGATGGACTACATTTTCTAAGCACTCTCCCAATGAATCTCAACCTGGTACCCGCCTTACCAACAATTAGTTTTATATGATCATTCCACTTCAAATCGTTCCGTACGCATACTCCCAGATATTTTACAGAAGTAACTGCTACCAGTGTTTGTTCCGCTATCATATAATCATACAATAAAGGATCCTTCTTTCTATGTATTCGCAATACATTACATTTGTCTATGTTAAGGGTCAGTTGCCACTCCCTGCACCAAGTGCCTATCCGCTGCAGGTCTTCCTGTATTTCGCTACAATTTTCTAATGCAGCAACTTCTCTGTATACTACAGCATCATCCGCGAAAAGCCGCATGGAACTTCCGACACTATCTACTAAGTCATTTATATATATTGTGAAAAGCAATGGTCCCATAACACTCCCCTGTGGCACGCCAGAGGTTACTTTAACGTCTGTAGACGTCTCTCCATTGATAACAACATGCTGTGTTCTGTTTGCTAAAAACTCTTCAATCCAGCCACACAGCTGGTCTGATATTCCGTAGGCTCTTACTTTGTTTATCAGGCGACAGTGCGGAACTGTATCGAACGCCTTCCGGAAGTCAAGAAAAATAGCATCTACCTGGGAGCCTGTATCTAATATTTTCTGGGTCTCATGAACAAATAAGGCGAGTTGGGTCTCACACGATCGCTGTTTCCGGAATCCATGTTGATTCCTACATAGTAGATTCTGGGTTTCCAGAAATGACATGATACGCGAGCAAAAAACATGTTCTAAAATTCTACAAGAGATCGACGTAAGAGATATAGGTCTATAGTTTTGCACATCTGCTCGACGACCCTTCTTGAAGACTGGGACTATCTGTGCTCTTTTCCAATCATTTGGAACCCTCCGTTCCTCTAGAGACTTGCGGTACACGGCTGTTAGAAGGGGGGTAAGTCTTTTGTAGAATGCGGGAGGTATGTGGCACCAGAAGCCTAACCAAATTCCTTAAAGCGCGCCCCGGTGGTTTAGGCAGGCGGAGGTGGTACCCAATAGCGTCCCAGATGAGTTCCATTGGGTTCTGATCAGGAGGATTTGGTAGCCAAGACATCAACTTTAGTACAGTGTCATGTTCCTCAAGCCACTGCAAAACGATACATTTCTCGTGACATGGAAAGTTATCCTGCTGTAAGATTATATCGCAGTCGGTGAACGCAGCCAGCGTGAGGGAATGCGTATGGTTCCACAATAATGTTCTCGTAGTCCAAGCTGTCATAGTGCTTTCGATTACTACATGTTCCACGGAACTACACGTGAATGCCATATATAGCATAATACTGCCCCCATCATATTGCGCTAGTGATCCAGTACATGGTTCAAGCAACCGTTCTCCTAGACGACTGTGTATCCGGACGCAACCATCGACTTGATATAACACGAAAAGTGATCAATTCGGCCAGTGTATTGGGACGAAATTGAAGCGTCACCCATCCACCAGTGTCAGCCCAGTTTGCAGGTGAATATAAGTTTAATTTAGTTTTGTTTATGTATTTTTCTTAATATTTGTAATAGCTGTGAATTATCTAAAAGTTTTGCATTTTTTTTATGTTTCATGTACGGAGAGGGCGGCGCAACGAACGGAGACAGCATCTTCGCTGCCGCGACCAGAGAGGAAATTGCTGGCCACTATACGTCGCGGGTCGACAGCCAAAGAGCAACAGAAGATCCTGGAACCGAGTTGTTGCGTCGTGCTTCTAAAAATTAAATATGAATTTTTTTGTACTCTTTTTGTACAACAATGACGTCATAGAGAGCTTAATCTTATTGAAAAGTCAGTCCTAGTTTGTCAACAGTCAAGTTCACATCTGTATGTGTAGGAAGCTAATAAAATAGTGGATGCTACTAAAGTTGAAACACGTGGCCGGCCGAAGTGGCCTTGCGGTTAAAGGCGCTGCAGTCTGGAACCGTAAGTCCGCTACGGTCGCAGGTTCGAATCCTGCCTCGGGCATGGATGTTTGTGATGTCCTTAGGTTGGTTAGGTTTAACTAGTTCTAAGTTCTAGGGGACTAATGACCTCAGAAGTTGAGTCCCATAGTGCTCAGAGCCATTTGAACCATTTGAAACACGTGTTCTGAGGATTTATTTATGAAGAATTATGTGAACGGATTAATAACATATTTGACAAGATTATTAAATTCTGACAGCGTTCATTGAAACTTTGAATCTCAAAGGTTTATTCAATGTGTGATTCTGATATCGATTAAATCAAGATAACGTGTGTCAATATAATTTCTGAGGAGAAACAAACGAAATTTAAGTCGAAAAAGTTTACGAAAACCAATTGGCCCAAGTGATGTAATTCTTTGCATACGACTCAACTGATGTTTTACAGTTTCGTTCAAGAACCATTCTACGACAATTTAAAAAGAATATAAATCATTTTGAAGTGGGTTGTAACTGACGTAGGTGACGAAGTCTGCACATGGTCATATATCAAACGAAAATCGGTTATAAAAAACTTACGTCGTTACACTACACCGTGGCGACCTCAAAACCGGACTTGTGTGCAACTAAGGCACACAGGTACGAAACAATTAAAACATCAAGAGTTCTTCGGAAGTCAACGAGGGTCTTCCTGGAGCCTTTACCAGCCAGCGGCGACTTGGCGAGTGTGGGCATCTGACGGAGCGCAGCCAAGCAGTACGGTCACGTAGTTATTCCACGAGAAGGCGCATCTGTTGGGCAGCAGCTGAACGCTGCAAACCCCGACAACCTTTTTTCTCCCTAAACTAACAGGCCCAGTACGTCAGCTGGGGGGCGTTCCTCCGGCTGGTATTAGAGGTGTTGCTGAGGGCTTCGCCTGTCAACGGTGGGACGGGCGTGGTTGCAGCCAGTGACGTCTCCGGTGTTCGACTCAGCGTCCTTCCGGTTGCGGAAGCGGGGTCGCAGCATATCAGCGGCTGCATCGACGGCTGTTACTTCTGCAGCCCATAGCAGCACACTGATCACCGAGAACTACAAACTACAATATTAGTCTCCGGTGAGTTTGTTTCAAGTTGGAAGTGGAGTGTTGTACATAGTGTGCTTTTACAGGATTGTTGATTACAAGTCTGCGTGTGTAACTAGTTAATATCTTACAATAATGTCGGGAAGTGAAATGTCAGACGAAGAGCAATCTATGTCCGATAGGAGCATGAGATCCCTTTTTAGGGCGATTGCTAAATTAAAACAATCTAACGAAGAATCCATTGCTAGATTAAAAGAGGAACTAAAACAGGAATTAAAACAGTCTAACGAAGAATCTACTGTTAGATTAAAAGAGAAATTAAAACAGTCTAACGAAGAATCTATTATTAGGTTAAAACAGTCTAACGAAGAATCTACTGCTAGATTAAAAGAGGAACTAAAACAGGCATTAAAACAGTCTAACGAGGAATCTACTGCTAGATTAAAAGGTGAGCTAACAAAATCTACAGACAGGTTACAGGAATATCTTAATGAAACCAGTCGAGAATTAAGTGATAAAATAGTGGCTTATAAAGTTGAAATGCAGGAAAAATTAGTAGGACTTAGTAATAAGATTGCGGATAATTGTAAAAGGTTAGAAGAACATATCCAGGAATCACGTGAGGAAAAAGCTCGCATGCGAAACGATATTACTGTCTTAACCGAGAGACTAGATAGTGTCAATATCTTAGTTGCAAATGAAATACAGAAAAATAACGATATGTTACGAGATGAATTTTCTATACAAACAGAAACTGTTCGTAGAGAATTATTGGAATCTATTAAAGAGGTCTCTACCAAACCTGTAGAGATTTCTTCAATAGATAATGTAGAATTAGAGACATTAACTCATCAAGTAGAAAAAGATCATACCGAAATCGAAAACATGAAATTTTTAATTACTGAAATATGCAGTAACCTTGAGACTGCCAAAGATAATAACATTGATGAAGGTACAGAGCGTTCACATCCTGAACACAGTGAAGAATCGATATTAGCTAATCGCGTATCCAATACAGAAATGCGAATACAGGAAATTACTAAACGGTTATCGGAATTAGATAATAATGAAAACATTTCAAGTAGTAGAAGCAACGTAATCAGAGACAACAGTCGCATCGAATTTGCTAGCTCGGACGACAACAATACGAATAAAGAAATCACGGCAAGCCAATCCGATGCAACTCCGTCTCTGCAATCTAAACAAAATCCTACTATTTCTCTCGCAGAATGTTTGGATGACAAAACGACAAATTCAAATGTAGCAAGTCGATTTCCTGTATTCAAACCAGGAGGCGAACTTCACCCTATAATCTTTATAAAAGCTTTTGCAACATCATTATCTCCTAAATGGAGTAATGAAAAACGGATTCAATTTGTAATAGGACATTTAGAAGCAGAAGCTGCGGAATGGGCAGTACTGCATAGAACTGAATTTAGGGACTGGGATGATTTCGTCAAGCAGTTTAAACAAAATTATTGGTCAAGAGGAAAACAACACTTAACTTCAGAGTTGTTAGACCCTCCTCCATATTCTAAACGGTGGGGAGGTTATAGGAATTATTTTGAATGGCATTTAAACCGTGCTAAATTAATTGAAGAACCAATTATTGAAAGTCATTTAATACGAGTCCTAATTAGTAGGTTACCGTATTATGTAAAGGAAAGAATGATAGAAAGAGAATGGTCACAGCCGTGTGAATTATTAGGATATTTAGAACAGTAGATATACTTAATAGAGAAAGGGAAGACGAGAAATTTTGATTTGGTAGAAATGACAATCCTCGAAATAACAATAATTCAGAACCACGAAAAGCTAACAACAACAATCATAGCCGGTTTTGTTATATAAAACGTCAATCTAAAGATAAAGAGAGCCAACAAAATCGTGGTAATAACTCTAAAGTGCGGAAATTACACAATAACGATCACGAGATAAATCATCCTCAAGTAATTAATAAAGGTCAAGTGGTAGGTGACGTTACCATAGAAAGTTCGGAAAACTAGTAAAGTCCTTTAGTACGGGTCAACCAAAGGGAACTGTTAGTCAAGATTATACAAGACCCAGTTGCAATTTATCATTAAGCTGCCAAAAGGACGGTGATTGGCAACAAGATTTACTTCAGGAAGACAATCAGATAAGGGAGAATATAACTTATAAACCCGTTATTAAAGGTTATATTAAAGATACCGAAGTAAATATTATAATTGATTCGGGTAGCGAAGTAAGTATTTTATCTAAAGAATTATTTCAGCTTAAAAGAAAATATTGGAATTTCCCAACCTTACCTGTAACTGGGGTGATAATTATAGGAGTTACTGGTAAAAGAAGTCAAAATATTACTGAGGAAATTTATTCAACTTTTGAAATTGCTAAACAATTAATTGCTCACTCTGTACTTGTCGTAGCCAACTTAAATGTGGCCATAATTTTAGGTATAGATTGGCTATGTAAATATAAAGCTATATTAGATTTTAAAGACACTTCCTTAACCATCCATAAGGAGGCATGTGCTTTTAAAGCGAGGTTTTCTAATAATCAAGTACCTGAAAATTGCTACGAATCCTTACAGATTAAGTACGCACCGACCATGAACCTATTAACAGATTTTAGTGATCTTGAATATGCAGTATACCAATGTCAGGCTAGTAATAGTATCGAAACCGAAGTGAAAGAAAAATGTGATTCTACGAATTGTCTATCCGAACAAGAAAAGGAAGAGTTGGAATCTTTGTTGTTAGAATTTAGAGCCGTCTTCTCAGATGAACCGGGGAGAATTAAAGATTACGTTTGTAAACTTAAGATTAAAGATCAAAAACTATTCTTTAAGAAACCTTATCCTATTCCAGTACAATTCAAAGAACCGGCTAGTAGAGAAATAAGTAAGATGCTAGAACAAAACATTATCGAACGATCATGTAGCGCTTTTAACAGTCCTTTGTGGGTAGTTAAGAAAGCGACTGGTGGGGTACGACTGGTTCTGGATGCCCGTGAATTAAATAAAATTATAGAGATGGAAAGAGACAGACCTATTCCTATGGAGGACGTACTTCTTAAGATTTCTGGTTCTCGTTATGTGAGTACAATGGATTTAACTGCTGGCTACCATCAAGTAATATTACACCCGGATTCACGGCAATATACGGCTTTTCTTTTCGAAAGCAGATCATATCAGTTCCAAGTTTTACCTTTTGGACTTAATATATCAGTGTCAAATTTCATTAGGGCATTAGATTCTGCTTTGGGTCAGCAATTGTTACAAAAGATTATTTTATATGTAGATGATATTTTGGTAGCCACTAAAACGTGGGAAGAACACGTAACGATATTACGGGAATTGTTTGACCGTTTAATTGACAGAGGAATTACGTTAAAATTATCTATGTCTTATTTCGGAAAGGAGGAAGTGAGATTTTTGGGGCATATAGTGGACAGTAAAGGTATTAGGCCAGACCCAGCACGTATTGAAGCTATTGCTCGATGCCCGAGTCCTAGAAATCGGAAACAACTGAAATCATTTTTAGGAATGTTAGGATTTCTGAGAAGATTTCTTCCAGGGCAGGATATTGTCAATCCTAAATTACTGGATTTATTAAAAGAGAAGTCAGTACGGCTCTGGGGAAAAGAGGAAGAGGAAGTTTTTAATAAGATAAAAGGAGCGTTAACAGAAGCCAAAATGTTATACCATCCAGATTTCAATCAGGACTTTTGTATGTGTACGGATGCCTCTGATTATGGTGTGTCTTGCGTAATATTCCAAGGTGATCTGACCAATGAAAAGGGATTATATCGGCCTATTGGATTCGCTAGTAGAAGTTTAAATAAACATGAAAGAAATTATTTTGTATCCGAGAAGGAAGCTCTCGCAGTGGTATGGGCTTTTCAACGATTTAGAGGATTATTAATGGGAAGAAAAACAATTGTATATACTGATCATCAGGCTTTAATCTTTTTGAACAATTGTCGGTTACTTCACCGTAGGCTATTACGTTGGGTATTACGCTTGCAAGAATTTCAGTACGAAATTAGGTATATAAAAGGATCTCAGAATGTACACTCCTGGAAATTGAAATAAGAACACCGTGAATTCATTGTCCCAGGGAGGGGAAACTTTATCGACACATTCCTGGGGTCAGATACATCACATGATCACACTGACAGAACCACAGGCACATAGACACAGGCAACAGAGCATGCACAATGTCGGCACTAGTACAGTGTATATCCACCTTTCGCAGCAATGCAGGCTGCTATTCTCCCATGGAGACGATCGTAGAGATGCTGGATGTAGTCCTGTGGAACGGCTTGCCATGCCATTTCCACCTGGCGCCTCAGTTGGACCAGCGTTTGTGCTGGACGTGCAGACCGCGTGAGACGACGCCTCATCCAGTCCCAAACATGCTCAATGGGGGACAGATCCGGAGATCTTGCTGGCCAGGGTAGTTGACTTACACCTTCTAGAGCACATTGGGTGGCACGGGATACATGCGGACGTGCATTGTCCTGTTGGAACAGCAAGTTCCCCTGCCGGTCTAGGAATGGTAGAACGATGGGTTCGATGACGGTTTGGATGTACCGTGCACTATTCAGTGTCCCCTCGACGATCACCAGTGGTGTACGGCCAGTGTAGGAGATCGCTCCCCACACCATGATGCCGGGTGTTGGCCCTGTGTGCCTCGGTCGTATGCAGTCCTGATTGTGGCGCTCACCTGCACGGCGCCAAACACGCATACGACCATCATTGGCACCAAGGCAGAAGCGACTCTCATCGCTGAAGACGACACGTCTCCATTCGTCCCTCCATTCACGCCTGTCGCGACACCACTGGAGGCGGGCTGCACGATGTTGGGGCGTGAGCGGAAGACGGCCTAACGGTGTGCGGGACCGTAGCCCAGCTTCATGGAGACGGTTGCGAATGGTCCTCGCCGATACCCCAGGAGCAACAGTGTCCCTAATTTGCTGGGAAGTGGCGGTGCGGTCCCCTACGGCACTGCGTAGGATCCCACGGTCTTGGCGTGCATCCGTGCGTCGCTGCGATCCGGTCCCAGGTCGACGGGCACGTGCACCTTCCACCGACAACTGGCGACAGCATCGATGTACTGTGGAGACCTCACGCCCCACGTGTTGAGCAATTCGGCGGTACGTCCACCCGGCCTCCCGCATGCCCACTATACGCCCTCGCTCAAAGTCCGTCAACTGCACATACGGTTCACGTCCACGCTGTCGCGGCATGCTACCAGTGTTAAAGACTGCGATGGAGCTCCGTATGCCACGGCAAACTGACGGCGGCGGTGCACAAATGCTGCGCAGCTAGCGCCATTCGACGGCCAACACCGCGGTTCCTGGTGTGTCCGCAGTGCCGTGCGTGTGATCATTGCTTGTACAGCCCTCTCGCAGTGTCCGGAGCAAGTATGGTGGGTCTGACACACCGGTGTCAATGTGTTCTTTTTTCCATTTCCAGGAGAGTAGTTTCGGATGCTTTGTCGAGGCTTCCCGTAGGAATGGAGAATATTAACATTGCAGAAGAACCAGGAACAAATTACCATGTTTATTTCCTTTTAACTCAGGAGAACGAACGTAAGGTTAAACGGACAGTAACTGCTATTAGATGCAATCAAAGAAATGATGATCAATCTAGGGACCTTATACAAAACCTTAATAATGGGGACGAAACAGTTAACACCCGGGGCGTGTGGTTATATTTTACCGACTTGTTGTATTGGAAAGCACTGAGGGAACACCAGAGATGGAAAATCTACATTCCGAAAACTGTTGTGTACGAGTTAATCACTTATATTCATGAAGGATACGGGCATTTTGGAATTCATAAATATATTAAACATCTAATGAAGTATTATTATTTCAAAAATATGTCTCGTGTTGTGAGGAGTATTATTAGGACTTGTGAAACCTGTCAAAAGGTTAAAGTTCATAACAAATACAAGCGTTATAAATTATATGCTGTAATTCCTCGAGGTCTGTGGGATATACTGTCATTAGACTTTTTCGGCCCTCTGCCTCGTAGTTCAGGAGGATTAACTTATGTGTTTGTTGTAATGGAATGTTGGTCCAAACATGTGAAGCTATATACTTTGAAACGAGCGAATACAGCAAGCGTTATACGCTGCCTCACCCGAAATTACTTTGTTAACTGGGGCATTCCTAAACGACTTATGTCTGACAACGGTAGTGCCTTTATTAGTCAAAGATTTCAAGGTATGATAAAACAATATGGAATCAAACATATCTTAATTTCGAAATATCACCCTCAAAGTAATTTAGTAGAAAGAGTCATGAAAGAATTAGGACGATTATGTAGAACTTATTGTGCACATAAACATACTCGGTGGGCCAAACTAATGCCTGAATTCGAAATAATATTAAATGAATTGCCTCACCTAACGACGGGATTATCACCTATAGAAATTTTAGGCAAACGAATTATAGGTGAGCCTTTACTAGCTGCTCTACCTTGGCCACCAGTAAATGAGATCCAACAATGTATCCCAGACGAAAAAGTTTGCGAACAGATTGTTAAAAATGCCGAACGGAGAATTAAAAGTTATAATCAACATGCTATAGAACCCTCATTTCAGGTAGGAGATCTTGTGTTAGTACGATCTCATCCTAAAAGTTCTAAGATCGGTAAGGAATGTGGAAAATTCTTCTTTATCTTTAAAGGTCCATATGTTGTACATAAGATTGTACATCCCAAAGCGTTACTTCTTATGGAACCTTCATCAGGTGTAATTAAAGGATTATATAGTGTTGATCAAATGAAACCCTTCATTCCTAAACAAGTTAATATTTAGTATATGTTACACACGGAAGAGCGTTCATAGTTATTCATGTGAAGTTTTTTGTGATAGTTACGTATTATTTTAAAGAATTAAACAGAAAGCTTAAACAAGTGTTCTACAATAATCTACTGGTACTTCAAAAAAGAGAAAGATAACCAAAAGGGGGATTTATACGGAAGAAATTTTGCTATTAGGTCAAAAGGAATTTTGTATATTTTAAATTTACTCGGATAGTAGGAACCAAAGGGGATGGTTAATAATTTTAGGGACCATGGGCGTCCAGAGCTATATGGCTCACGAGGACATAGCAGAGTGCCTTTAATAGAGGTTTGTAATAGTGTTAATATAGAACACACCAAACGGGGTTCTCTCGCTTGTTTCTCCTAAATAAATTGCCATTACCCAACAAGGTGTCCGAAGGTAAAGAAAGCCGTGCCGAGATTCTAAAGAAAGTTTTGCTTGATTTCTTCTTGACCTCAGGCATAAACAAGGCATTAGGGAAAAGAATGACGTAAAGTAAATAGTACTATTAGTTATTGTGAGAAACTTATTAGTAATATACATTTTTGGAAAGAATAACTCTAGTAAGTGAATAAAACTGGAACTAATTTATCACAATTTGAACGCTCTGTCCTAATGTAACAACGTTAAAGAACGTACTAAATTAGTATTAATTAGCAACTATTAAATGAAGAGGAGTAATCTCCATATATTCGCTTATGATTTACCAAATAGCACAATTAAGAGCAATGACAAATAGTCACAACAATATCGTATTAAAAAGATTGAATCTATCTAAGAGCAAGGACTCTAGATTACGTAAAATGTGAGGAAAATGTATTAACAGTTAAATATGGTATATAGAAAAGGTCTTACTTTCGGTTAAAACCTGATAAACTGAGCTCGTGGGTGGGGTATGTAGTGGGACGAAATTGAAGCGTCACCCATCCACCAGTGTCAGCCCAGTTTGCAGATGAATATAAGTTTAATTTAGTTTTGTTTATGTATTTTTCTTAATATTTGTAATAGATGTGAATTATCTAAAAGTTTTGTATTTTTTTATGTTTCATGTACGGGGAGGGCGGCGCAACGAACGGAGACAGCATCTTAGCTGCCGCGACGAGAGAGGAAATTGCTGGCCACTATACGTCGCGGGTCGACAGCCAAAGAGCAACAGAAGATCCTGGAACCGAGTTGTTGCGTCGTGCTTCTAAAAATTAAATATGAATTTTTTTGTACTCTTTTTGTACAACAATGACGTCATAGAGAGCTTAATCTTATTGAAAAGTCAGTCCTAGTTTGTCAACGGTCAAGTTCACATCTGTATGTGTAGGAAGCTAATAAAATATTGGATGCTACTAAAGTTGAAACACGTATTCTGAGGATTTATTTATGAAGAATTATGTGAACGGATTAATAACATATTTGACAAGATTATTGAATTCTGACAGCGTTCATCGAAACTTAGAATCTCAAAGGTTTATTCAATGTGTGATTCTGATATCGATTAAATCAAGATAACGTGTGTCAATATAATTTCTGAGGAGAAACAAACGAAATTTAAATCGAAAAAGTTTACGAAAACCAATTGGCCCAAGTGATGTAATTCTTTGCATACGACTCAACTGATGTTTTACAGTTTCGTTCAAGAACCATTCTATGACAATTTAAAAAGAATATAAATCATTTTGGAGTGGGTTGTAACTGACGTAGGTGACGAAGTCTGCACATGGTCATATATCAAACGAAAATCGGTTATAAAAGCTTACGTCGTTACACTACACCAGACGACACGTTTCCAAGCGTCCGCGGTGCAATGTCGATGATTCTGGGTCCCTTGCAACCGTAAGTGACGATACCGTTAGATCAACATTTGAACAAGAAGAGTTCGTGTACTGCCGAGAACCATGTTGAACAATATGCGTTGAACGTTGCGCTCTGACCCGCTTTTGTCTGTACAGTCGTTGTACTCTGTCGTTAGATCTCCCAGAGATCGCCACCTAACCTGTTTCACAGAGCGAGCAAGTCTCCAACCTTCACTTTCTGTGATGGGGAGGGCACGCCCAATAATTTATCGGCCGCTCGTGGCTTCATCGTTCTTCAACTAGTTCCTGTAGACGCTAAAGATGGCAGCTTACCAACAACCAACCAGTATCCCGGGTCTAGTCATTATCAAATTCGCTTTTATCAGCAGATTTCCCCATTCGTAGACCGTATCGTCGCTTGAATGATAAGCGTATTCAGAGGGCTGTAAGAGAATGGTTTTAATTATCTGCAGAGAAAAGTAATGTTTTCTTGTGCCACCGCAAGTTCTACTAACCACTGAAAACAATGAAAAATGTTACGAATTAAATTTTACATACTTTCTAAGAAAAGTGAAATGAAACAAAAAGATTTAATTTCTTGTAAACGTATCAATTCATTTTCAGTTGCTAGTGCGTATGTGTGCCCAGTACATTTTGCTTAATGGGAATATCAAAGGGGTTAAAAATATTTTGAATCTTTCTCCAAAACGGAAGTGGAAGCCTGTTGCTGTTCCTACTCTTTATCTTAGGGGTTAGTTGTGAGACTAATGATAGGAAGTAAATTAGAGCACAAAAAAGAATTCATCGCAAAGAAGTAGGAGAGATTGTCAAAAAATAGGGATAAGACTATAAGTATCAATTTACTATACAACCAGTTTCAGTCATAAACAAACTATCTTCAGGTAAAAACAATCCTGTTGGAGGAACATCCGCAACCGAGCATTATACCAGAGGCTGAAAATACCGCTACAGTTGTAAAATTCTTTTATTACTACACGACCGGTTTCGGGCACTTACACGCCCGAATAAGTGCCCCAAACCGGTCGACCCGTATAAGTGCCCGAAACCGGTCGAATGATAATAAAAGAACTTTACAACTGTAGCGGTATTTTCAGCTTCTGGTATCTTCAGGCATTTATACTCAAGGAAAAACCAAAATATAGGATAATGAGTCATTACAAGAACAATCGTACATGTAGTACTCAACATTTACAACTTATTAGGAACTTAATCTTCATCACGTTTTGCATCACAGATGAGGCTAATTTTAATGATCAGTGGAATTCACCTCAGTCGTATTATTACACATTTATTGTGCTACGACCAGTTTGTTCGCAGAGCATCTTCAGGCTGCCTGTAGTTAAACAAAACAAGAAATCAGACTATAGTTACAGCATCTTAACGAACAAAATAAGCAGTTCACACTAGCAACAGACATGCTTAATCCTCGCCGAGTTTTGGTAAAATACTCACATAATACAAACACTACAATCAGACCATTTATATCATGACTTTAGCACAACTCGGTGACGGCTTAGTATAAGGCCGTTGGGAGTGTGAGTTACTTATTTTATTTGCTTGGAAAGTGCAGCTTTAGCCTAATACGTTGTTTTGTGATACTACAGACAACATGAAAGGGTTCTTTCAGAATCCATACATATTATAATATATATATATATATATATATATATATATATATATATATATATATATATATATATATATATATATATATATTTGTTGAACAAACCCTCACAGATACATCATCAAGAATTAAGTTTCAAGGCGAAACTTCTGAACCATTCAAAATCAAAACAGGAGCTTGACAAGGAGACGGACTGTCCCCAATTCTCTTTAACTTGGTTTTAGATAAAATAGTAAAAACATGGGAAAGCACATTAAAAAACAGAGGCACAAAGGGTATAAGCATGGGCCAAGGAAAGAACAAATTTGAAGTGAAATGTTTAGCCTTTGCGGATGATATGGCATTGATAACTTAAAACCGAACAGACGCAACGGTTATGCTTGATCTGTTACACGAGATTGCTGAAAAGGACTGGGCTAAAAATATCCTATGAAAAACCGAGTTTATAGAACACAAACACAATACAGAAAAGTTTATGAAAACAAAGTATGGAAAAATTAAAAGAGTTGATAGATTCAAATACCTGGGGGAGTGGATCCAAGGCAATGGACTGGATAACACAACAAATAAAGAAAGAATATAAAAGTTAGAATTTGCATATAAATTCACACAAAACTACTACAATAAGAAATCAGTATCCATACAAACGAAGATTAAACATTATAATTCAGTTATTAGGACACAAGCAACGTATGGATCAGAGTGCCTAACATTGAATAAGAAAGGTGAATTAAGAGAACTAGAAAAAAGAGAGCGAAAAATACTGAGAAAAATTCTAGGTCCTGAGAAAAGCAACGAAAATAGATGGATTAAAAGGAGAAATGAAGACCTATACAAAAATACAGAAAAGATCACAGATACAATGAGGAAGAGACGGCTAAAATTTTATGGACACCTAAAAAGAATGGAAGAAACAAGGATTAGAAAGAAAATTTTTAATTACGTTAGTAAGCTGAAAAAAACTGTAGGATGGATAGAAGCAGTAAAGAAAGACGCCAAAGAAATAGGTGTTACAGAAGAAATAATACTTGACAGGAATCACCTTAGGCTACTTATAGAAAACGCGAACTATGAAGAAGATGAGCCAAAACCTCGACCCAAGAGAGTGTGGACAGATGAGCAGAGACGAGCAGTTGGCGAGAAAATGAAGAAGTACTGGGAAGAACGGTCCATAGCTGGCCAAATTCATATATATATATATATATATATATATATATATATATATATATATATATATATATATATATGTGTGTGTGTGTGTGTGTGTGTGTGTGTGTATGTGTTTATGTATGTATAAAAACCACCTACCTGCTATAATAGTTCAGGGGAAAACAGTGAGATATGTGAAAACAACTGCGTTTTTATGCATGATATTTAAATTTATTACTTGTGTGCTATTAACTGTATTCGCAATAAATCTCGCTGACAGTACCCAAATACGCCGGCAAGATTATACCTTGGTACCAAACAAAGTCCAGGAGACATGACGTCATAAACACTGAGATGTGTGTAAGACAGCCGCATCGTACATGAATTTTTAGTGCATTTATTCTTTGCTACGAAAATACACTTCTTTGCTACTAATTCTGTTCGGGACATTCTTCGCAGACAGTTTCCACATATGCCGACAAAAGTACCTACACAAGTACATCACTGTACGACACATAGTGCAAGAGACATGACATCATATACACTGACATGCATGCAAAAATGCGCATCGTGGATGAAATTTTAATGCATTTATTCTTTGCTACGAAGACACTCCTACCGTCGAGTCGGCTTAATTAAAACCAATACACCTGGCAGCGCTCTTCAATCGCAAAGCGCAGAAGGCTGTAGGAAAAAACAGTAGCTGTTTGTAGACATATGAAGATGCGTTACCATAAGGACATTTAGAAAATCGCGTTGTTGACAAGCGAAGCACCTGTATTTACATATTTGTATACTGTGCTAATTTCTTTACACAACTGTTTCATAATTTCAAATATGTTTTCAGCATGCGCGTGTGGTTTTAGCATATGAAAATGAAATGCTGGTTCTATTGTGAGAGGTTATTCTGTAACTAAGACACATGGTACATTGTAGAACATCTGCATTATAATTAGATTACAAAAACCTGAACTTTGTAAAAGTAGACCTAGAACACAACTGTAATTTATTTTGTTGTTTAGCAGATCTGAAAATGGGAGACATTGTCCTAAACCGATCATTTGTTAATAAAAACCTGCCATCGACACCCAAAAAATAAGCATATTTCGTTTAACGACTCTTCCATCGCAACGATTGCTGTTTAGTTTCAGAGTCATAGCAATAACACAACTGCCGCCACCGAGTACAACCTTTGAAATAAGGTTTCTATCGTTACAAAGCAGTAGTTTAACATTCCTTCAGTCTTCCCTGCTGCGATGTTGCTTCCGATCGTCTGTAAGTAATCGTAGCGCAAACCGCGGTGCAAGCCCCCTCATATTCAATTCTGCTGGCAGAGTACTTTCAAATGAGTCATGACAAATTCCCAAGGTGTTCCAGAGGCCTGTGTACAGTTTTACATAGTTAGATCCCTCACTTCCTGAACATTTTATCTTGTGATACTAGTTGATGATTGACGAGTACTGTCGTCATCGTTAAGTGGATTTTCGCCCGTATTTGAAAGGTTATACCAGCCGTGCGCCTGAGGATGACCCAAAACATAGTCTCCATGAACTGGCTTCAATATCTGGTGCGTTTCTGGAGCAGTTATGCTAGCTATAAACATAGCTTCCAACAAATACGGTAATCCTTAAGTGTCAGCCATCCCGAGACCACAAACTCCACTTGCGATACGGGCTAAAAACGATGTATGGAGTGACCCCTAGCGGTATTTCAATGTACTCTAAACCATTTGCGAGTAAAATTCAAATTTCTGTAACTTTTGAGTATCACTTCGTATATGATTCATATTTCCCTGTTCCAGTGTAGGTCTATTCTCACCTACTTTTTCATTTAGCTGGTACATAAGACTTTCTAAGTATTTACTAGGTATTGTTTCACCATTTACAACGTAATGAGTACGTAGTGCCCCCTTTGCAACGCAGAAATAGTGGCCATAATATTGTCGGAGTATGAAATAAAGTTAGACTTCATAAGTACAGGTCATCAACTTCCATCCATTGATTCTGGCGTGAAATGATGGAGAGGCAAATAACCACACTTACAGGTCTGTGCAAAAATTTAGTTTGATTCCTTCTCCCAGGCCAAAGAGAAGAGAAATTCATTTTCGCTATTACTACTGCGAAGCATTGTAAACTTGTCATCATGCAAAAAGGTTTCTAAAAGATATTTCATTGTGAAAATGTACCTTATTATTCCTTCTGATATTACCTCTGATGTCAGCTACTTCATATTCCTTGAATCGCCGAATGTCGTACGGATCTCTTTTCTCGTGTTTACAACTGCCGTTGCGGTTGCGGTCGTCCTTGTTGACGTGAAAGGAAAGGTCAGCCACGTTTGAATTCAGACAAAGATGTTGAGAATAAACGAGTGGACTATAGTAAACGCTCGCCAACTCTGAACTAATATCTGTTGGCGTTAAAGCATCGAAATCGAAGAGTTTTATGACGTTTTTCTTTCTTAGTTTATCCCTTTCAACGAAATACGCAACACATTACTTTATAAATACTATAACGACTATTATTCCGCAGCTCACTAAAATGTGTGTACGTAGCACAAACAGAATTTTATTGAGGTTCTTTGTGAGTGATTTCGGCTGCTAATCTGCTGGTTTCTGGCTCATTTACATAATAGTATAATAACTTATTATCGTATGAGACTGTGACGGCACCAGATACCCGATATGGATTGATTCATTGCAGGCGTAACTAGTATGTCCATTGATCTCAAGGTGGTTAATTGCCTGTCGAAATTAGTCATAAAAAGCAATTATAGCTGTCAAGAAGATCAATAATCCTCACGTGTTATAAAAATGTATGTATGTTCCACATCTCCTCCTCAACTACTGGACCAATACTAACGCCTATCATTTACTGTCTGGAAAGAATCGCTCTTAGGGAAAGAACCACCTAACTGTCAAAGACGTGGGGATGGTGGTGAGAAAGCAGTGTAGCTGACGACGCATGAATACCGGTAATTCATTCATGGATGATTTGAGAATCAGAGCACTTAGTGGCCTGCAACAAGCTTTATACATAATTTCAAAACTTTACGAAGAATTTTCTCACTGACTGCCTCCACAAAATGATGAAAGAGAAAAAGTTTTTGCTTACTGCAGTTTCGCTGATCGTGCATTAAAACCCTGGCATCAGGCATATCGCTGTAATTTATTATTTCTTTAGTACCAGATGTATTCGCGACATTTTCTGCAGACAGCATTAACATGGACCACTGAATGTACCTGCGAAATTATATCGTTGTACGGGCTATACTTCAGGAGATATGTCGTCATGAACATTGAGCTGAGTGGAAACGGAAGAACAGGGCGAAACTCACTGATATTACAAGTGAAGTATGTTGTTGTTTGTTTTGTTATGCTTTAGGGCGTAAAAACAACTGGAGTCATACGCGCCCAAGTCAAAGTTATAGAACACAAAGAGAGAGAGAAGTTAATAATAGAAGACAGCTAAAAACGGGCACGTGGAAACAGGGCTAAAAAGAACACCATACAGAAATGGAGGTCCAAAAATAAGAATTAAGTGGCCGTCGCCATAAATGCTTAATATGTATGAAATATGTTCAATGTAAGTCATGTCTGCTTACGCAGCCATAGCCACCAATGGAAAGGTCTTCCTAAATCCCTGGGTCGTCGTTAAGCATACATGGCACATATACTACGTATTATCAAGAAAAAATCCGTGGGAGTCAGAACCAGCAACCCAATATTGGGGTAAGGGTGATAATGTGGAGGGAGATAGGGGTAGGAGGAGACGGACAGACGAAGAGAGGAAAAGAGGAGATGGACACAGATACTGGGACGAATAGATGAACAGAGAGACTGGGAGGGGAAATGGACGCAAAAGTGAAAGAGGAGGAGGTGGAGAGAGCGAGATAGTCAGATCAGAGAGCGGGAGGGGGGGGCGGAGGGGGGGGGGGGGGAAGGCAGGCAGGGGGAGGGAAGAGGAGGATATGGACAGAGAAACAGAGGAGGAAATGGACTGGTCCTTTGCCGCTTGTGACAGAACTACAGTGTAATCAGCAAATCCCGAACTTTTTAATTCTTCTCTTGAAATTTAATTCCTACTCCAAATTGTTCTTTGCTTTCATTTACTGCTTGTTCAGCGTACTGTACAGATTGAGCTAGATCAGGAGTAGGTGATAACCTTGCCTCACTCCCTTATCAATCACTGCTTCCTTTTAATGTGCCTTGACCCTTATAATTGCCGTCTAGTTTCTAAATACGTTTGATCAGCTTTTCGCTATCTTTACTTTGCCCCTGCTTCATTCAGAATTTCAAAGATAGCATTCTAATCAACTTCGTCCGAAACTTTCTCAATGTTACAAATGCCATAAACGTAGGTTTGACTTTGCTTAACCTAGAGGGTCAGTATCGCCTCATGTGTTCGAACACTTCATCGAAAACCAAACTGACCTCTCCCAAACGGTTTCCACGAGTTTTCCCATGATTCTTCAAGGAATTCGTGATAGTATTTTGCAACTATGATTTATTAAAGTGATAGTTCGTTGATATTCACATCTGTCAGCACCTGATTTCTTTGGATTTAGAATAATGATATTCTTCTTGAAGTGTGAGGGTGGTTCGTCTGTCCCAAACATCATGCACACCAGATAGAACAATTTTCTTATGGCTGCCTCTCACAGGGCTGTCATTAGTTCTGACGGAATGTCGTTTACTCCCAGGGGCCTAAATTCGATTTAGGTCTTACAGTGCTCTGTCAAACTCTTCTCACGATACTGCATCTCTCATGTCATGTTCATCTAAGTCCTTTTCCATTTCTATGTTATTCCCTTCAAGTTCACCTTCCTGATGTTCTGAGCGGTTCTACGCGCGTCAGTCCGGAACCGCGCGACTGCCACGGTCGCAGGTTCGAATCCTGCCTCGGGAATGGATGTGTGTAATGTACTTAGGTTTGTTAAGTTTAAGTAGTTCTAAGTTCTAGGGGACTGATGACCTCAGATGTTAAGTCCTATAAAGCTCAGAACCATTTGAACCAATTTGTACACCCGCTATACACTCCTTCCATCTTTCAGCTTCCCTTCTTTGCTTAGGGCTGATTTTGCATCTGAGCACTTGTTATTCATACTACTGCTTCTCTTTTCTCCAAAGGTCTCCATAATATTAGGATAGGCGGTAATATCTTTCCCCTTCTAAATCCTCATATTTGTCCCCTGGCCATTCCTGCTTAGCCATTTTGTGGTTCTTACCAGTTTCATGTTTTAGACGTTTGTATTCTCTTTCGCCTGTTTCATTTGCTGCAATTTTATATTTTCTCCTTTCGCTAGTTAAATTCACTGTCTCTGCGTTACTCAAGGATTTCTACATCAAGTACAGATTTAAGTGTCAGGAAGACTTATCTGAAAGTATTTGTATGGAATGTAGACATGTATGGAAGTGAAACATGGACGATAAATACACTCCTGGAAATGGAAAAAAGAACACATTGACACCCGTGTGTCAGACCCACCATACTTGATCCGGAAACTGCGAGAGGGCTGTACAAGCAATGATCACACGCACGGCACAGCGGACACACCAGGAACCGCGGTGTTGGCCGTCGAATGGCGCTAGCTGCGCAGCATTTGTGCACCGCCGCCGTCAGTGTCAGCCAGTTTGCCGTGGCATACGGAGCTCGATCGCAGTCTTTAACAATGGTAGCATGCCGCGACAGCGTGGACGTGAACCGTATGTGCAGTTGACGGACTTTGAGCGAGGGCGTATAGTGGGCATGCGGGAGGCCGGATGGACGTACCGCCGAATTGCTCAACACGTGGGGCGTGAGGTCTCCACAGTACATCGATGTTGTCGCCAGTGGTCGGCGGAAGGTGCACGTGCCCGTCGACCTGGGACCGGACCGCAGCGACGCACGGATGCACGCCAAGACCGTAGGATCCTACGCAGTACCGTAGGGGACCGCACCGCCACTTCCCAGCAAATTAGGGACACTGTTGCTCCTGGGGTATCGGCGAGGACCATTCGCAACCGTCTCCATGAAGCTGGGCTACGGTCCCGCACACCGTTAGGCCGTCTTCCGCTCACGCCCCAACATCGTGCAGCCCGCCTCCAGTGGTGTCGCGACAGGCGTGAATGGAGGGGCGAATGGAGACGTGTCGTCTTCAGCGATGAGAGTCGCTTCTGCCTTGGTGCCAATGATGGTCGTATGCGTGTTTGGCGCCGTGCAGGTGAGCGCCACAATCAGGACTGCATACGACCGAGGCACACAGGGCCAACACCCGGCATCATGGTGTGGGGAGCGATCTCCTACACTGGCCGTACACCACTGGTGATCGTCGAGGGGACACTGAATAGTGCACGGTACATCCAAACCGTCATCGAACCCATCGTTCTACCATTCCTAGACCGGCAAGGGAACTTGCTGTTCCAACAGGACAAAGCACGTCCGCATGTATCCCGTGCCACCCAACGTGCTCTAGAAGGTGTAAGTCAACTACCCTGGCCAGCAAGATCTCCGGATCTGTCCCCCATTGAGCATGTTTGGGACTGGATGAAGCGTCGTCTCACGCGGTCTGCACGTCCAGCACGAACGCTGGTCCAACTGAGGCGCCAGGTGGAAATGGCATGGCAAGCCGTTCCACAGGACTACATCCAGCATCTCTACGATCGTCTCCATGGGAGAATAGCAGCCTGCATTGCTGCGAAAGGTGGATATACACTGTACTAGTGCCGACATTGTGCATGCTCTGTTGCCTGTGTCTATGTGCCTGTGGTTCTGTCAGTGTGATCATGTGATGTATCTGACCCCAGGAATGTGTCGATAAAGTTTCCCCTTCCTGGGACAATGAATTCACGGTGTTCTTATTTCAATTTCCAGGAGTGTAGTTTAGACGAAAGGAGAATAGAAGCTTTTGCAATGTGGGGCTACAGCAGAATGCTGAAGAAGAGATGGGTAGAGAACGCAACTAATGAGGAGGTACTGAACAGAATTGGGGAGAATAGGGATTTGTGGCACAACATGACTGGAAGAAGGGATCGGTTGGTAGTACACGTTCTAAGGCATCAAGGGATCACCAATTTAGTATTGGCGGGAAGCGTGGAAGGGTAAAAATCGCAGAGGAAGGCCAAGGGATGAATGCACTAAGCAGATTCAGAAGGATGTAGGTTGGAGTAGTTATTCGGAGATGAAGAAGGATGCACAGGATAGGGTAGCATTGAGAGCTGCATCAAACCAGTCTCACGAATGAAGACCATAACTACAACAACAAAAACTCTGTATTTGCCTGTGATGTGTCTACGATGAATTCTGCCGCCATTTAAAGTTCATAGCTGATCGACGAAGATCAAACATTACTCGGTACAAGAATTTTCATACATACATTTAAAATTCACCGAAAGAGTGCGCCTGGAAAAGTTTTTCGACAGGCGTTACCTTTGAGGTGGTTTGCATATCGGGAAGTGAATATTATAATTAATATTATTATTAATGTCGGTCCGCTTTCTACGTTTACGAACCTGAACACGCCATGATCTACGCTGCAATCCAGATGTTGCACCTGCTAAGGGTGCCTAATATGAATCTCCTGATAATACTCAAAGATTAATAGTTAGTATGGCTCTGATGCAATTGTTCCTAGACTAAATGCGCGGGTTTGCAGTTAAAGTTCGTGTATGCTCACATCGATAAAATTAAAGACTCACTCGACTTCTAGATTTTCCCGAGGATAACTGTTTATCACTTTTGTAAGTCTTCCAACTTTAGATAATACGTTTAGCCTATCAAATTCAAAGTCAGCCTGCTAAAATCAAAGTCAATATCAGCCTGTGTTCACTGAGAATTGTATCGTTTCACTTTAATGCATCACCAAACTTCAAATCCTAAGTCAAGAAACCCTTCAACTATCAACTATATTCTTCCAAAACGTGTACAAACATGCGCTTTAATATTTTTCGTTGTAGCAGTTAAACTTGCAACTCAAATCAATAAACAAATTTGAGCCATGACCTGACGCATCGATCATTTTGGTGAACAACACGAACGACAGACTGAACATACGGGGCGGCCTTTTTCATTTTTCGTAATGCAGAACGCCCATCTCGTTACCTGGTACTGTAGTTCCCCCAACACATCGTTATGCGGCAAGACTCGTCATATTCGTAGCTTTTACAACACAGTCATCAAAAAATTGTAACAAATTAGTTTCCCCACACTCACAGAAAGTTTGTCGGCCCAGTAGTGGTGACTGCCGAAGATTATATACTCTCAGTATATCTGAGGATTAAAATAACTGAAGACGGGTGAACTAGCCAAGCCGTTACACCCTAAATGGACGAAAATTTTCTGTGTGGATTAAAATCTACAACAGATAAAATCTTCAGATCAACAGTTAGCTGGAGTAGGTATTTGAATTTGTGGAGACAGTGGACGGTGCGGGAGAAGATACACCAACAACCAACTTACTCGTAGAATGCGTACTTCGACCGATGCATTTGGAGAGTACTGATGCTATACGTTGTTGCTATGCTGAAAGAAAACATCGTGTGGCTAGGGCCTCCTGTCGGGTAGACCTGTCGCCTGGTGTAAGTCTTTTGAGTTGATGCCGAAGTGGCGTGTTGATGGGGATGAGATGATGTTGAAGACAACACAACACCCAGTCCCCGAGTGGAGAAAATGTGCAACCCAGCCAGGAATCGAACCCGTGCCCCTTGCATGGCATTCCGTGGCTCTGAACACTCAGCTATAGAGGAGAACGTTGCTGTGCTTACTCAGTCCAATAAAAAACTAAGTATTCAAGCACAAGTCTCTCTTCTCGAGTTGCTAAATTTGCTATAATATTAGACATATGGATGTTAAACGTTTGGGATAGAGTCCTAAGGAATGCTAAGGCAACTACACGTTTTTCGTGTTCGTCATGGAAGGAAAACTGCAGCATCAAAATTCTGTCCTCTGTAGGCGCTGAGCCTTCATGAGCGCTATTTCGAATGCGCTGCTTTCCATGAGGTGTGAGGGAGCCACTTTCAAAATACGTCGCTCGCCTTGCAGAGGAGGAATCTCAGGAAATTCTCCTGAGGATCCTGGATGTACATCGGACAATATTCCCCGAGAAGGATCTCGGCAGCCGTCAGGAGAGCGGAATGCAAAGAGGAGGTGGATCTCCCGCCGAAGCCCGAACAGCACTCGAATTTATATCCCTTTCTACGGAACCGTGAGCTCATGAAAGTTTCAGCAGTGCTGTTCGGCAGTGGAGCCACCCACCTGACGTGGGGACGCTCTCCACCCCCCCCCCCCCCACCACCGCCGTGTCTCTCGCTGAAGGCCTCGGGTGCTCGGAAACTGTCAAAACTCGCACCGGAATCTGCAGTTCTCTGTCTCCTCTGTAGACAATAGCAGTGCTTTCCAGTGAAACTAAACAACTGTTATCCACAAAGACACTTACAGAGGCCCTATTGAAAGAAACCGTTCTGCTCAACAGCAAACAATCCACTCTCCTTCACCCTCCCCCCCCCCCCCCCACTCTCCCCCCTCGCAACACTAGCATTAAATAGGTTCGTAATTTTTATCTTTCCAGGAATTTTTATCTTTCCAGAATTTTCGGAACTTTTTTACATTCGTATAATACACAGCTGTACTATTTCTTTATTGCGAGAGTCGTTTTTCTTTTTCGAGTCATAAAAAACTGTGCTGAGTGACTGAAACAATGTTGGAAAAAAAGAAACTTTAGGGACTGGGGAGAAGTCACGAAGAGACTACCACAGATTGCAATTTTGGGTCTACTTCCATTCCTTATATATGTGAATGACCTCCCATTTAACATTCATCACGCAAAATTGGTACTTTTTACAGATAATATTCATTAGAGAGGAATCAGTAGAAGAGATTGTTGATGATATTTTTTCAGAGAATTGTTCAACTTATCTCCCTAAAGGACAGTCATATGAGTAATTGATATAGCACATGAACAGCTGTCAGTAAACAAGATACAATGCTCCAAAATTTTCGGTGTATATATTAATGAAAATTTTAACTGGCAGAAGCTACATTGTATCTGGGGTGCTCAAACAATAATGTTGAGCTACTTCTGCTATTCATATAATTGCCAATCTTGGAAACAAACAAATCGTCCTCCAGACGTATTTTGCATTTTTACAGTCAATCGTGTCTTATAGGAAAATCTTCTGGTGTACCTCACCGCTTACAAAAGTACTGATTGCACAAAAGCGAGCAGTAAAGAATAATGTGATGCTTACCCGCGGTCATCGTGAAGGCACTTCTTCAAGGAGTTAGGCATTTTAACTACACCATCGTAGTACATATAATCATTTATGAAATTTCTATATAACTAATCCATCACAACAGAGCAGAACACTGATGTCCATATTTACAACACAAGCATAAAAAGTTACCTTTATTACGATTATTAAAGCTGTTAGTGGCTCAGAAACGAGTTCAGTACGCAACGATAACAATTTTTGGTCATGTGCCAGTAACATAAAATGTCTGACATTCAGCAAAACGAAGTTCTAAATCTAACCAAAAATCGCTTCTCCTAGACATCTCTTTATGTTCCATATGGCAATTTCTATTCAAAAACTGGTAACCTGTAAAAAGAAAAAAAAAGTTAACGCTAACCATGTATACATCTTCTGTAAACTAGTTTTATATCATTTCGGTATAAGAACCGTTCGAATGATCTGCAATTATGGAACAACTATCTAATTACATGTAGTGATGAACTGTACATCCTATGAGTGAAATCCATTGTTACAATTTTGTGAATAAAACCGTCTAGGTCGCTTAATAATGTTCTTCATTATACCGTTTCAGCTACTGCTATCATCCGATGTCACAAAATTCGAAACTGCTACGCAAGGTTCATTGTCAGTATTCAAAAGCTATATATACTCGGTGCCTTGAGTTAGTTGATGCGTCGAGTAGCTTTTGGTTTTTAATATTGACTGTGAACCTTGTTTTGCATGTTCGAAGTTTGTGATACCTGATGATGGCAGTAGCCGAAACGTCACAATAAAGGAATTTACTAAGCGATCAAGACCGTTTTATTCACAAAATTATTTACTATGATCGCGGACTCATGTTGGAAATCGATTTCCTTTATTAACCTTTGCCACATGTTTGAAATTTTCCATGTGTAGAATATGTACCCTCTCAAACGGTCTTCACTAAGAGGAGTGTTCATTAGGTAATGCAAGGATTTTTTTCTAGACTAGTTACCGTTAAAGAAATGCGGAATTTGTTGTGGGACTTAGTGGAGTATTTCCGCTACAGACTCTATAATTTCATGAAGTTTCGATAAGTGGCAGCCCTATACTTGGCCTTCAAAACGGCGTCTGTAACGAAGATGCGCCAGAGCTGTCATTGAGTTTCCTTCGGCGGAAAACCAGAGCATCGTAGATTTTCATAGGCACTTGCACAGTGTCAACGGAGACGTGGCAGCGAACAAAAGCACGGCGAGAGCGGCGTCTCCCATCATTGCTACGATGTCACGTCAATCTGTCCGATCTCCCGGGTAGCGGCCGACCGCACATGTCTGTGACCCCTGCAACGTTGGAATGTGAGAGCATTCTCATGGAGGTCATCGACGGACCACAATCAAACAGCCGGCTGGAGTGGCCGAGAGGTTCTAGGTGCTGGAGTCTGGAACCGCGCGACCGCCCCGGTCGCAGGTTCGAATCCTGCCTCGGGCATGGATGTGTGTGATGTCCTTAGGTTAGTTAAGTTAAAGTATTTCTAAGTTCTAGGGGCCTGATGACCTCAGAAGTTAAGTCCCACAGTGCTCAGAGCCACTTGAACCATCTGAACAATCAAACACCTCCTTGCTCAACTGTGTGTTGGTAGTGCTGACACATTTGACGACCAGTGGGGATACTCCGAGCTGTGTGTCCGGTATGTTCCCCGCCTCCTAACAGAAGACCATAAAGAACAATGAAGGACCGTCACTGGAGAATCGCTTGCGCTGTTCCTTATAATCTTTTATCCAATTTCATCACTCCGAAAAAAAAAGTTCGGAACAGAGCCCTCAGCCGGTAAAATCATGGCGATGATCTTCTGGGACTCTGAAGGGGTTACTCTGATGTCCTCCTTCACGGTGCAAGCGTCCACTCACACAGATCCTCAAGAGGAATTACTAGCGTCTACATCACTCTCACGTGAGCCTTGCCATACAGATTTACGGACACCTGCTAAACAGCGTGTTGGTCCTCCTTTGGAGTGCAATACAGCAACGATTTCGCGTGACACGGATTCGACAGGCCCTTGCTAGGCTTCCGGAGGTATGTGACACCAGATATCACAGGTCACAAATGCAGTAAAATAAGGTTCGATGGTTTGTGCTACGTGGTGCTGGCACCCGTCAGCGTCACAAATGTGGATCATCGATCAGGCGAATTGGCTTAGCGAAATATCAACTGTCGTGATCCTCAGACCGCTGCAGAACGATTGACGTATTGGCACGGACAGCTATCCTGTCGGAAGATACCACAGTCGTCGGGGAAGACAGCAAGCTCGAAGGGATGCAAGTGGTCTACAATAATGTTTGCATAGTCCACAGCTACGATACTGCCTACGATTACATACACCAGGTCCAGTGGAAGCCCAGATGACTGTCAACCATAGCCTAGTACTGTCCCCATCAACCTGCGATCGTGACGCAGTGCATGTTTAGAGAAATTGAACGACCATCGACCTATTTTAAGAAGAACAGTGATCCATATGATCAGGTGACACGTTTCCATTGATCCAAGGGTCCACCTCGATGACTCCCCGTCCATTGCAATCGAAACTGACTTTGTCTTCGGGTCAACATGGGTACACATTGTTGTGGCGCCTGAGGTTCAGCAATGCGTGACAACAGTGTCATGCGGAGCACTCCTGCCTGCACCAGCACAGTAGTCTGTCCTCAGAGATTCCATAGATGGCCACCTAGACTGCTTTACATAGTAGACAAGCCTCTAATATCCTCGTCCTGTGACGAGCTGTGGATGTCTGACACCTTTCCGCCTACACGGCAGTGGTACACGAATAACCGACCAGCTACACCGTTTCCGAGATGTTCGTTCCCAAACATTCTTACTGATAGCCACTTAAGGCAGTGGAGTCCCCAATCGTCTCTGCCCAGCTTACATGCTTTTCTTCAGGGGTCATTTGTTCGCAATGCCATTAGGCGCCATTCAGTCTCATGGTGGGCAATGGTGGCAAAAGCTGAAACAGTTCTAGGACAGTTTTAAGGAGTAGACAAGCCACAGAGTCTAGTTCCACTAGAGTTACAGAATGTGTGGAGAAAACTGGATCGAGAGATTAGATTATCTGTAGATTTCTGTGAAGTTGGACAATTTAGACTTACAATGAAGGTATGTACCACATGGTTATAATTAAACTGAGGGTGTCCCGAATGCTGCAGTGCACGCTGTATACGTCACAGGACACTGAAACATCGTAGATATGTTCGTCAGTCAATGCCCTCGTGGAGTATACTGAAGAAAAAATAGTTCCATTTTCTGCCACCAGGTGAAAATATGGCGCTGTAAGCAGTCAGAGTGAGAAACGCTTCCAGTTTTGGCGTCAGTATGATGCGTTTTCCTGGCGACGCGTGTTGATTTCTTTTGTGAAGTGACTGTGTAAGGTTGCAGTTTTCGATACGAAACTCTGTGGCTATTGGGAGGAAATACCGCGCGCTCCTGATAAAGTTGTTTTATGACAACGGTAGCAATAGCAGCGCTGCACTGCGGGAACCTCGCTTACAGAAACGCCTGCAGAGAGGTCCCATATGAACAGTTACAGGACGTGGGGACATGCGCTGGCGTGCACTTTGAGGAGGAGGATAACGAACTTATTTACAAATGGAGCGAACTTCTGAGACGACATTTACATGAAAAATACTTAAAAATATTGCAATACTCCAAACATACCGATTATTTGTGAACAAAAAGGATGCGTAACTTGTTTTTGCTTTTAGAAAATGTGATAAGCTGCATGAAGTGCTCCTTGCCAATCGAACACTTAATTCGGCTACATCTGAATTTACTTGAAAACTATTTTTAAATCGTCACTCGCGATGATTCTGCGCTGCTCTTAACGATGGAGTTGAGCCATTTAGGAGAAACTTAATACGAAATCTATCTAATTCCCATCAAAAATCATTAATTATTTGATCACGGAGCAGTGAATGTTCGCTAAGACTGCTCTCGGTCACCTCCCGGAGACTTATCTCAAAAAACGTAAATTTTCTCGCTTCCGCGTACACAGGGCGATAAAATTGGTGGGGTATGTTGACCAACCCCGAGACTGCTTCTTTTGCTTTTTTTTTCTGCCCCACGACTACAGGCGGCTGCGTCTACTGACATAGAGTCGCACCGACCTGACGCCACTGGAGCTGGCATCAAAATTAACGTTCAACTGCCTTCCCAGGCCGCTGCTGCAAAGTTAAACCAAGATCCTCCCCCTGAATCTGCCTAGTTTCATGTATTTGTTAATACGGCCGCACTCATTCAAAGTGAGAAAGCACCCACATTTGGGACAGGTGGAAGAAGGTAAATTTAGTACTGATAGTGAAGACTCAGAATTCAGATTACTAGCGTGATCTTCCTCTGTGGCTCAGAAATAGGAGCATGAAGAAACTAGCAAACGCAGACAGCGAAAAGAAAATTAGGAAATTTGTGCTAAGGTCTGTGGGACCAAACTGCTGAGGTCATCGGTCCCTGGGCTTACGCAGTACTTAAACTAACTTAGACTATCTTATCCTAAAGACAACACATACATCCATGCCCGAGGGAGGACTCTAAACTCCGACGGGGGGAGCCGCGCGAACCATGACAAGACGCCCCAGACAGGAAAGATACTCTACCGAACTTCGTAAGGCAAAACCAACGAAACTGTATGATAGATGGAATGACTGACGTCTTTCACAATCTTCTGTAGAATTTCTTTATTACTATTGAACAACGGGCAGAGTTGTTTGCTATTTCGTAAGCGGTACGGTACTTTTAAACATTCCTCTTCTTTTTCCTAGCTTTTCCCGTGTCTCCGTGGGGTCGGCGTGTTATGTCAGTTTTGGTAACGTTAGTGTTACTTGGTGATGTGTTGTCTTCCCTGATGCCATCATCCTCTCTCCCAGCCCCACTCATCCCTACAGAACGACATTCGTATACCCCACTTCTTGGCGTCCAGTGTTAATTCATGGCAAAGTATGAGAACGGTTTCTATGAATATGTGCGCATCGTGTGTGTGAGACGGCACATGGGCAGCAGTACAGTATTTACCTAGTCAGGTGTGAAAAACCGCCTAAAAATCGCAACAGGCTGCCAGGCATATCCGAACGAAATTTAACTAGCTGGCGGAATCGAACCGGAGCTGGCTAATCTCGCTGTGTCTGGGTGGGTCAATTTTTAATCATTCTGTTGCGCTTAAAAATAAAAATCACTCTAATTAAGAAAATGAATTCTTTGCCGATTCCTTCTGTCGTATTAATGGGTTATAGTGTTTACTACTATGAGTTCATCTGACCTTTCAGCGTAAGAAATTTATTGTTTGCTGAGTGTGTTTTCTTGTTAACTAATGATATCGGCGTTGACGGTGGATTGAATATTAAATGACTGCACAATTTAATTTACAGTGCCCAAACACCCAGTGACTTACAAAGCACCAGAATCTATGTACGAATAAATCGTCAGGGGCTTTGCAACTGACAAACATTGGTGTAGTGAGGTAGATTATTACGATATCATAGGGAACTGCAGTCAGATCGTATCAGTAAGTGAAGGAAATTAAATTTCATGAAATATTGAAGTGTAACTAATAACATTTACACATACGATAATTTGCATTAAATTGATTACTTCTATGTGGAAGACAATAGGTATTTGAATGTGCTACCTTGCGGCTACCACTGTCGAACGTGTCTGAACATAAAAAGGTAACAAGTAGCGCGTGCATGTACTCGGAATGAGATCACACGGAGCGTATCAAAATGTAATTGAATTAGCGCCAGCGAAAATAAATTTGCAGTTATACAGCAATGTGGCGGACAAGCCAGTCTACAGATGAATAGAAATGCGAAAGACAGCAGTTTATGGTCACTTGGCAAACGTGAGAGCACAGCTCTGCTAAGATCTTTAACAGAATACAGTTCTAACGTATGTGTTCTTCAAGTATCAAGGCTAGGTACCTTAAGCTCATGTAACGGTCCAGTTTGATGTACAACAAACGTGAAAATGTAGTTGATTGTGGAAAGACAGTGAAGGCAAGAACGCATACTAGCGAGCTGTACAGCATCAAATGATCAGGTAATTCCAAGGGTACATTGAAGCAAGGGAAAGATCGAGAAGCTAGAGTGTACATAACACTTCCTCCAATGGCTCTAAGGATAGAGGGAGTGAACGGTAACGTTTCTGAGTGGATGTCGAATATAAGATTTTGCATACTATAACTGAAACAGTTTTATAAGCTTTGCTGTCGCCAGCTCCCCTGCGAAAATGCAAGTAAAATATGTAGTAGCAGATAATTGCTAAATCCGGAAGGTTGGCTATGATTTGACGTTCCGTTGACAACGATGGCATTGCTGCTTAAACCCGGATTGGACAAGGATGTTCAAGAAATTCTGACTTCTCCTTTTGCACTGTAGCCACTCCAGCGCTAGTCTTAATCGATCTATTGAAGATACGGATAATCTAAATGTCGATAAACATTCCGTTCGTTAACAGTGCTTCGTTTCAGCTACGTTCATTCTGCGGTTCTCGTTATCTAGAATAGATCCTAGATAAGAGAGAACAGATGCCTCACAGAATGCAACTCGGGCAGCAGCCAAGTCTGTCTCTAATTACAATCAACGGTGTGGCGAGTTCGTTGCGAAACTTTCATGATTCTCATTTAGCCCAGTCCAAACAGCAATTTACGCTAGCAGATGCAATTTCGTGCCGTTCTAAATACCAAAGTCCGCCGGAAGCTATTACGAAACGAGAGGGAAAATGCGAGCTCAGGGAACTGTATTAAATTCGAATATAGTCCCTCGGCAGGTCATTAATGTTAAACAAAGCCGCTTGACACCTCGTGGCTGATGACAGTAATCCTCGTCGAGTCATTCTGTCAGTTCCTGTAAACGAGAGCAGTTCCAGTATAAGAGGAAGGTAACAAAAGCTATCCCGAGCCGTAGAACTATAAAAGCAAAATTTTAAAATTTTAGTCAATGAGAAAGCAGGACGACGTGTCTGCAGCTTCGAGATACTGGTATAGAAGTACTCTAGAAATCCATTCTGACAGCTTCGCAGACAATGCGAGTATTGTAATCAAGAATAATAAAAATCATCTTCACTCTAAAATAAATAAGCGTTCCTCTATTTATTTCATTTAGCATATAGCACAAATCATCGTTTAAAAAGGATGCCAGCAAAGCATTAAATTCGTAAATGCGCAAGAAGAATACAAATAAAAACTACTAGCAGATCACAAGTATACAAAGAAAAATGTATACGTAAGTATAAATAAAAATATAAATAATCATTTAAAGACGCAAAAGTCTTCGTTTATAAAAAAATAAGATGCACCATCACAATCATATGTTCGGATTACTATTATAATCGATGGGCCCTTCGTTCGCATTCAGCAAATCAGCAGTCCGGCCGTGATACTTCCTAATAGGGCATTCGTCGACGATGTATCGAATCGTTTGACTTTGAGCATCGTAGTCACACTCAGGAGAAGTAACCACGTGCTAATCCTAACGATTTCTTGGATATGCTCTGCATCTCTCTGGGATTTCTCAATAAAGCAATTTCCCACTCTCTGCTCCAAGATTCTGTCACGTCCAAGTTATTTTGTTGCAGATACATAGAAGTTATAACTGGAGGATTTATGGGCCAAATTATGTTAATGTTTACATCTTCAGGGAAAGATTAAATAGGGAACTGTACGTTGTTTTGCATTTTCTATACACTCTGACTATTGCACGCTCTCTGCACAAGAGAGGGGGGTGGAATATGACTAAGTATCGGTAGCCAATCGACAGGTGTATTTTTTATTGCCCCATATATAATTCTAATGGTTCTATTTATTTCCACTTCAGTTTTCCTAATGTGGGTACTATTTACCCATACTGGTGAACAATATTCTCCCACAGAGTATATCAGTCCCTTAGCAGATGCACATAGCGTGAAAGTCGTAGGAACTTAAGTCGTGCCATATAACGTTTGAATTATATTGTTTCTGCAACAGGTTTAGCTGCTGGTTTGGCCAAGTGATGTTTGTAACTGGTGGTCCTAACCGAAGGTGATTGCCAGATTCTTCAGTGTCATATCATGGGAGAGTACATAGTTGTTAACAGAAGCAGCTAGCTCTTTATTTGCAATTTTATTAGTCAAATGAAAGCATGTAACTGCTGTATTTGCTCGGCTTAGCAGTAACCTCCAACCCCTGGAAGTAGTTACTCGGGATGGTAAGATCTATGTCAGTGTGCTTTCTGTCTCCTTCACGTCTTGTGTTGTCAACGCCCAATCGTTAGCATACCATATTGTTTCAGGAGTATTAGCGATGTTCATGCTAAACTGTGGTGCCAGAACTGACCCCTGTGGAACGCCATAATTTTTTCCTTCGTTTAGTTGCTGTGTCTCCATAGTAATGTGGTACAGTCTATTGGTCAGCATTCCCCATATCGCTTTGCAGGTTTTTTAAATGATACAATACATAGATGTTTCTAAACTACACCCTACACATAAACTGTGTCACACATTACCTTAAAGTGTACAAATGCAACTGGGGTTTTGAGATTTCTTCAGTAACCCGCCCCAATGAACGCTGTTAGAACCAAATCCTGACTGACGCAGTTTCTGTCTGGTCGGAAACCTATCTATTAATGGATTGTATCTCACAAAATACTTTCATTCTGCTTTACACAAGGCCTGACCACATCATTAGAGATAATGCATGAAGGTAAAATAATAAATGAATTCGAATACGTTAAATTCTTAGGTGCTTTTTTATGGTAACCTGAAGTGGAAGTCATATGTTACTGCTCATCTTAAATCTCCAAGCTCTGCAATTTCTGAGTTACGGATATAAGATTTTGGAGATGTAAACTCAGAAAGTTGACCAACATTTCCTACAGTTTTCCCCCATGTCTTTTGTTATCATATTCTGGAATAACTCATCAATGAGGAAAACAGTGTTTGTTGCACATAAGACTGTAACAGGTGTAAAATATGATTCCTTCTTGCAAATATTCCTTTAAAGAGTTGTGAATACTGACAATAGTCTCACAGTACTGTTACGCAGCAAAATTAGTAAGGGCACGCGAGAGTAAAAATTTATTTAGTTACTCAGCCATGTAGATGTATCACCAGCCGCCAGCCAAGAAGCATAAACGTTTCAACATCTTTACTGGGTCACAGCTAACAGCCACTTCGCCACTCTTAAGGGAGTTTGCAAGGAATTTAGGGGAATGTTGTTAAAACGGTTGTAAGATGTCATGGTCTCCTGACCTTCATTGCTTACATATTCCGCCCTCACAATCATATTCTGCACATCAAGACGCTTCATTCGAACCCAAACTCGATAAGATAAAGTCAATGTTGTATGAATTCATGTAAACGATATCAAATAACAAGTAAATCGCAAGTGCACACTGAGGTTGAAATATTCGAGGCTGGCATACACACACATATTCAAGAGACAACAGTGGCAAAAGCTTTTAGTTCAGGTGAGGCAAACTGCACACCAGGATGCTGGTCCCTTCAGAGGATGAGTCAACCTATCTACGTCGGCCGGCGATCGCACGTAGAGCAGACAGCATTTGCCCAAGAGAAAGGGAGAACAACCCCGTGTTCGGCTTAAAAGCAAATTCCGCCACATTGTGTGGGAGCGCACAGCCTACGCATTCTTTACAAACATAGCATGCAGATTCAGAGGTTTCCACAGGGAGACAGCAAACGCTAAACGCCGATGCTACATATTTCTGGATTGGTCGCCTTAAACGAAACGTCATTCTCCTGTTTTAGAAGAGCAATGCTGATTGACAGACAATATTTCTGACGCCTTGAGCTGAAGGAGTAATGGAAGAGACCGAAAGATATAACCCCTTCATGTCTGGCATGGAGAGGGGCCATTCCGTTGTCGCTCTTGGAGCGAGACCACGTAACGAGATCGTGTGCACTCGTATGTGTACTCAAAGAGTGAGGAACAAGTCTCTCCTCAGTACTTCACTGGGAGAGCACCTCTGTCAAGAGCGAATTGGAGGGCGACTCTATATTGAGTCCTTGTGATTAAGCGTTGTTCACTGTGTTAGCCGCCACACTTATTGTGCGGTGTGAACGGACAGAGTTATAGTTAAACGCCTGCGAGCGAATTTTTGAGTGGCATTGCGGTGGACTGGTTATCTGACCGGTGTACCATGCCATCAAGGTGTAGGGAGAGTTTATTGGCGAAGTTCATTCCAGATTGAACGAGAGTTATCTTATTTGTCAGCAGCAAGTGGCGCAGACAGCAGTCTTTGCAGCTTACGGTATTGTGCGCTACAGCTCTTGCGAGCCCCATATTTCCTCAATAACTTCACTGCATTTCACATGTGACAGCCTCGACTGTACCTAGCAACATTCTAATGGATAATTATTCCAAATGAGTAGGCACGGCTCTCAGCCATTCTGCCAAGTCAATAACAATCTTAAACTTTGTATAGAAATTTCATTAGCGAATCCTATCCTTAAGAGGCAAGTTCACATTCCGAAAAGATCCCAAAATAGCTTGTGTTAGCTAAAAGTGCCACTGTGATCTCCCAGAATTTTTGCAAAAAAATAATAATTTTCGTTAGTTTTATGTTTTTCTTACACTAACTAGCACTACTCCAGTACCCAAGTATCCCACTAGATACGTAAGAAATTTTGTGAATTTTTGTGTGATTTCCTTACAGCGGACGACTCCATAAGATATTTATTGCTGAAAGTTTTTCAGACATTTCTCTTTAGAACGTTAGGAGCGTCTGTCTGACATCTGTAGTAGTGTGGGGGTGGAAATTGCATCTTGCAGGAGCCACAGGGTAAAGGGTACATCTCAGATTAATCCGTTGCGCAGAATGACAGAATAGCACCCACACGTCGCTCACACGGTGCAGACAGAACCGGTTTCGTCACATCAGTAGCGTTAGACAAGAGACAATAGGTACGATGCATCAACAACTAATGTGAGTGAAAAGACCCTGTAACAAATTTGCCAAGCAAATATAGCAGAACTGAAGACCACTGACGACTCGGGAAGAGCACAATCAATTCGGTCATTACGAATGACGTCGAAAAGAAGAGCTTCTCTTCGGCGACATAAATACTCCACACCCACTAGCTTTTGCCATTCGATCCGTAGGATGGATAGCGTTCATGTTGTTTGCACTCGATTCTCCGATTATGGTATAGTAACATCTGGGGTGTGAGAACGTTCTAGTGTTGATCTTGTGCTCTCTGCCCTACGGGACGATCAGTGAACCGAAGCCACGACTGATAGGGTCCAGCCATCAATACTGATGTCAGCACAGCAGCCAGCACTGATGGATGGAATGAGGGTCTACCAATACCACCCTGGTCCAGGGCAGAGGCTGCCCTAAACTCCAGCGCCCCACGTATCTGATAGATTACTGTACCGGTGGACCAGGCTCAACATTCAGCACTACTGCATGGCATCCAGCATCGCATTCACTTGAGGAGACAACGCGGGTAATGGTCTGGGAGGGATCGCGAACTCCCCGAAAAGGCTTGTGAATCGAACCATACTCGAATTGGTCACCGCCGTCTCCGAAAGCAGAGGTACCGACGGGGCGTGCCTGTTTTGCCAGTGGGCTTCAAAACTACCGCGTCAGAGAGTCATCGGCGTCCACTCCAAGCCGGCGAAGAATCCTTGGGAGCAGTGAGTCCTCTCTTGAATTCAGCCGCATTACGTAGCCCCCACTCGAGAGAGAAGAAGCAGCAACATATTGTACTTCCAGCAATAAATATAATTTTGAATATTGTTTTATTACCTCTAACTACGCAGCATTGGTCTTCGAACTGCATCCTGACGAATGGATAGGGATTTGCAGCCCAGCACAGAGCGGTCACTACTGTACGTTTACTTATTTATGAAATTTGTTGTCAACAATCAATCAGATCGAAAATAACAGTAACGTTCATTAACGGAAGTCTAGAAGGAGGAAATACACTGTCTGTCATTCATCCTTACTGTGGTACAGAAAAGAGTGGGTATTTAGACATAAAAATCCTTTATCACATACGAAGTGATATAAAAAATGTAATGTTTTTGTTGTAGTCCAGAACCCGAATGCTGGTTTCATGCAGCTCTCCAGACTAGTCTATCCTGTGCAAGCTTCTTCGGCTCTGATTAAGTTCTGCAACCTATATGCATTTTAAAGTGCTTACTGTACAATTTTTATCTCCGCCCAACCCACCCCCATATTCCCTCCGCCACCAAACTGACGCTCTAGGGTATTTCTTACCAGTCGATCCCTTCCTTTAGTTAAGTTGTGCCATAAATTTCTTTTCTTTCCAATGCGATACCGTACTTCCTCATAAGTTAATCGATCTATCCATCTAATCTTTATCATTCTTCTACAACGCATTTCCGAAACTTCTTTTCTTGTCTTGAACTCCTTATTGTCCACATTTCACTTTCATACTAGGCTACTCAGGCAAACATCTCCAGAAAAGACTTCCTAACACATAGATTTATACTAGATGATAACACATTTCCCGTTTTCGGAAACGCTTTTCTTGCTACTGCCAGTTTCCATTGTATAAGCATATCTTATTTACTTCGGCAATCGTAATTATTTTACTGCCCATACATCAAAGCTGGTATACTACCTTTAATGTCTTATTTCCTAATCTAGTTCCCTGAGTATCGTCTGATTTAACTGGACTACATTCCACTACATTATTTTATCTATATTAATGTTCATCTTATATTCTCCTTCCGAGACATTGCTCATTCTGTTAAACTGCTATTCGAAGTACTCTGCCCTGCCAGACAAAATCAGCTATCCTCAAAATTTATTTTTCTTTCCAAATTTAATTTGATCTCCTTTTCTGATTGTTCAATGTACAGACTAATATGGGGATAGGTTACATCTCTGTCTCACTTCATTTTTAATTAATGGTTCTCTGATTCTTATAATTACAATCTGGTTTCTGTAAAGGTTACAAATGATCTTTTGTCCCCAGTATTTTATTCCTGGAAAAGTGATGAATTTAATGGTGACTAAGAGTAACAAAAGCTGTTCTAGTAGTCATTCTGCAGCTCCTTCTACCCAATAGATGAATTTTAGGATGTGTGATTCGTGTAGTGCGTTTATTTTGAGAGAGAAAAAGAGAAAAAGAGTAGAGCAAGATAGAGAGAGAAAGAGCAAAGATCAAAAGAGAGAGAGAGTGAAAGAGAGAGAGAGAGAGAGAGAGAGAGAGAGAGAGAGAGAGAGGGAGGGAGAGATCGATCGTAGTGAAATACAAGTCAACGTATATAAAATAAAATAAAAAATTCTGTACGTAAAAAAAAAATTATTCATATAAATTGTCAGCATGTTGCCACGTTTTTAATTGAGAATGTATAGTTGTAAAACTCAGGTTCCACATCATAAGGAGATATAGCAATTATTATGCATGAAACATTCAAAAAATTAAACTAAACGGAACTGCAATACCGACAAATATTTTCACTTTTCAGTCTAGTGCTAGTACTCACCATCGACTGGTACAGAAATTGATCACTTTACTTCCGTTGCTCCGTACTGATTGCAGTACTTCCTTAATAATGGAAAACGCATGGACGCCACGAGCAGTGTTGTCATTATACCGCGCGCCCGCGTCTAATTTCGCGTAATTCCCGCGGATTTGGAATCCCTCTGGCCGCAAGAGCTCATGGGGCGTTACTGTCGCCGGTAGAGGGCAGGTCGGAGGACAAGGTAGTTAAGGGCTGCAACGACCTGGAGGAGAGGACGCTCCAAGACCCAGGGGATCATCATAGGACGCACCACCCGCTCCTTCCGCCTCCTTGATTTCTACCTCACCATTTATGGTCGTCCTATCCACCTCACTCCTACCCTCAAATACCTTGGCCTCACACTCGACCGCCACCTCACCTGGACTCCCCATCTCCTTACCGTCCAACACAAAGCTCACAACCACCTCCGCCTCCTGAAACTCCTGTCCGGCCGGACGTGGGGTCTGCATCCTTCCACCATCCTTCACACCTACAAATCCTTGTTCCACCCCATCCTCTGTTATGTCAGCTAGCTTGGATTTCCGCCCCTTCCCGGTTCTATAAAGCCCTCCAAATCCTTGAACGCCATGCGCTCCGCCTTGCCTTCCGCATCCGCCTTCTGTCCCCCACGCGCATCCTCTATGACCTCATCCCCTTCCCTCACATTCTCCTTTTCCTTGAACACAACTGCACACTATATATTGTCCGCCGCCTTCATCCCCATCACCCCCTTGTGTCTCCCTTCCTCTCCACCCCACAACCAGTTGCCGTGCCTTTACCATTGTGTCCCACCCTCTCTCCATCTCCACACCCTCCATCTCCTTTCCCAATGCAACTTCCATCGCCTACCCCTCCCGGATTATGAGCTTCGCCCTGACATCTACCCTTCCTACCAACTCTAACCCCATCTTCCTGCCTCCTCCTCGCGGCTCCCTGTCCTCCCCCTCTCTCCTCCTGAGCGGCTTCGCCCTCCTACTCCCACTCCCTCTCTTGTGCCTCCTTTCAGTGTCTCCGCACTCCCTCTTGCCCTGTCTTCCCTCTTCATCTCCCACCCCACATGTCTCCTGCCTCTCCACGTACCCGCTGACGCCCCTGCTCTCTTCATCCCGCCACTTGCCCTGCTGCCCCTTGCTCTCCCCTCCTTTTCGATCCTCTCTGACCTTTCCCTCGGCAGGTCCCACCTGGCAGTTTTATTCTTCGTTGTGTGTGCTACAAGTGTCTTTTAAGTGTATTGTTCTGGAGTGTTTTTAATACTGTGGCCGACTTTTAACCTGTGCATGTCCATTCAGTGTCTTCTCTGTGTTTTAAGAATCGCCAACTGTGTTTTTTTTCTGGTGACTTTTTTAACTGTCCCCCATGAACGTCTTCATGTCAGTCTGTTTTTATCTCCATTTTCTCCCTTTTCTCTGTTTTATGTTGCCCTTTTTTTATCGCCTTATGTACGTAACATTTTATTCTTATTTTAGTTGCCAAATTATTATGCCTCAGTACCTTTCCACTCAACACCCGCTCCTCAGTGCATTTCACTCATGTAGCCCGATAGCTAATCATCTATCAGCAGTAAACTGTGTCTTTGCGTTTCTTGCGCTTTTAATGTAGAACATTTGCCAGTATCGGTCTCACTGCCTCAATGTGAGCAGAAACCTACTCTAACCAACTGCCTCTCGTGCGAATCTTTCAGACAGATTAAAACTGTGTGTCGTCTTAAGCCTCGGATACAGACCGCTGACTTTTAAGAAGCCATACTCAACTGAACTTTAGAAAGCGTTGTCCACAAACTGCGCTTGTTCGCGTATTGTGCAAATATTAGCGTTGTATCTCCATGGCAAGACAGATGAAGCCAATGGAGAGAGTATATATGATAGTTAATGTTCAAATGCACAAATGTGTGTGAATTCCTAAGGGCCAAACTCCTTAGGTCATCGGTCCCTAGACTTACACATTGCTTAAACTAACTTATGCTAAGAACAACACACACACCCATGCCCGAGGGAGGACTCGAACCCCCAGCGGGAGGGGCCGCGCAGTCCGTGACATGACGCCTCAAACCGCACGGCCACTCATATAGGCGATGGCCAATAAACAGCCGCTAACATACTAATTAAGTGCATTTGGTGGATGGCACTTATTTTAACTTCTACCTTTGCCACACACTGACGTCTCTGTTATCGATGCACAGCAGTTTTTTAAGATCTGTATTGAAAAATTGTTAATGTTTTCTTGTCAGAAGTTTGTTAGTGATAATTTAGTCCGTGCATGTGTTCTGAAGCCGGTAATTAAAGAAGCCGTTCTGTTTGAATGAGGCTGTCAAATAATTCTGTAACCACTCTTCCTCTGTTGGGAGGGACGTAGACCGAAAACCACGATATAAATAAGAGTGCTACGTCTCCCATAAAACCTTTTCGGACCGTGGCTGGCTCTCCCAAGTGTATCATTAGCCCTGACGGAATGTCGTCTACTACCTGGGCGTTGTTTCGACTTCGGTCTTTCAGTGCTCTGCTAAATTCTTCTCGCAGTATCATATCTCCCAGCTCATCTTCATCTATGTCCTCTCCCATTTCTATAATATTGCCTTCGCCTCCCTTGTGTAGGCCCTCTATATACTCCTGCCGTCTTTCAGATTTCCATTCTTTGCTTAGGACTGCTTCTTTATCAGAGCTCCCACTATTCATGCAGCTGCTCTCCCTTTCTTCATAGGCTTTCTTTATTTTCTTCTTGGTGGTATATCCCAGTGTAATATGCTTCTTAGCCCTCACATTTCTCATCTAGCCATTTCTACATAGCCTTTTAGCACGTCCTGTCAACCTCATTTTTTAGACATTCGTATTCCCTTTCACATGCTGCATTTTTATAATTTCTCCTTTCAGCATTTAAATTCAGTATGTCCCGTGTTATCCAAGGATTTCTTCCAGGCCTTGTCGTTTCACGTTTTCGATCCTCTTCTGCCTTCGCTATTTCATCTCTCAAAACTACCCATTCGTCTTCAAAGGTATTCATTCACCCTGTTCTAGTCAACAGTTTCCTAGTGCTCCCTTTCAAACCTTCAACAACCTACTTTTTTTTCTTTATTGTACTTCAATTCCCCATCGGGGCAGGCTGGCAGCAGCATATGCGCTGCTCTTCAGCCGAAAGACACAAAACGTACAATAGAAGACATTTAAAAATAACATAAAGGAGAAAACATGGTGCACATAGATATAAAAAGGGGGGGAGCATTATGGAAGACAATAGACAAAAAGGGGCGACAGTAAAATGGAGATAAAAACCGAAAAAAGGAGCTAAAGAAAAAAAACCCACACACTGGGACAATTAAAAGAACACCAGGCGAAGCACAAACGTATCGACGGACGGCATAGCACACAACAGACTGTAACACTATGTACAAGTCCAGCACACAAGTAAAATCACACCTCTCGACGCACAGAAGAACAGCACCAAACACAACACTGATGTAGCACACTGATGACAATGAGCAAAACACAGGATCTGCCAGGGGCATGTTGATGAGGAAGAAGGGGGGAGGGAGGAGTGGGGGGGTGTCACGGGTAGGGGTGCGTTCACTTCACTTTCAAGGATTCTATTACATTTGTATTAATAACATCATTAATAATTATATTATGTCTAATTAATCCTTTCCTTCTTTTTATTATATTTATTAAATATATTCAGTCTCCTTTCACAATTAAACTTCCATCTCCCATCACTATCTGATTAATTTCTTGTATCTCTTCAAACATTTCTATCGTCTCTTCACAATCTGTGGCGCTGGGTAGCTTATAAACTAACACTACTGTGGTAGGTGTGGCATTCGTATCTGTCTTGGCTACAATAATGCGTTACTACACTGTTCATAGTAGCTTGCGGCATTCCTGTTTTCTTATTCATTATTAAACCCACTCCTGCATTAGCCCTATATGGCATCGTATTAATAACCCTGTCTTCGTCTGACCACAAATCCTGCTCCTCCTGCCACCGAACTTCACTAATTTCCACCAAATAAAGTTCAACTTCTCCTCTTCCGTTTTTAAATTTTCTAATCTACTTGCCCTATTAAGGTATCTAACATTCCACATCAATTTTGTTTCTCCTGATGACGACTTCATCCTAAATATTCCCTACCCTAGAACCCAAATGGAGGACTATTTAACTAGCCTTTCTTAAGTGATGATATTTCAACACTGCTTCTAACTTCCGACTTTTCCAGTGGATTTTCCAAAAGTTTTCCTTCATAAACACCTAGTCCTGACAATAAAGGAAACGAAAAAGACAAAATCCAGCCAAATCTGTCGAGCCGTTAATAACTGATGATATTGCATATATGCGTCAACTGATATCAGTTTTCGATTTTTCCGTTGGTTTTTCAAAACATTTAATTTGTTACACTACTTGTCCTTATAATAATGAACACAAGCACAACAACATCAATCAATTCGATCAAGCCGTTCTCAGATGATTTTTTTACATGCTGCAACTGATTGATTTTTATTACATAGAAGATGTTTCCCTTTTGCTTATCATACATATTGCTTGCGTACCTTAATCTAAGCCGCGTGGGGTAGCTGCGCGGTGTAAGGTGCCTCACCATGGTTCGCGCGGCTCCCTCCGTCGGAGGTTCGGGTCCTCCCTCGGGCATGGGTATGTGTGTGTTGTCCATCGCGTTAGTTAGTTAATTTAGATTAAGTAGTGTGTAAACCTAGGGACCGATGACCTCAACAGTTTGGCCCCATAGGAGCTTACCACAATTGTTTTTTTTTAATCCAAGCATACCTTGCCCCACGTGGTTCCTGTATCATGCTCATTAGATTTAGTAGACATTAAAAGTATTCATTCGGTTCATTATAGCCTGTCATCCAATGGTAGTTTCAAATCTCTCTCCTTCTCTGCCACAGTACTACCCTTGTGATGCTACCATCTTTCATCCTTTCTCTGTAGGGCCCCGTATCCTATTTTCATAAAATATCCAGTTCCTTCTAACACCTAACCCTCTGTCCCAAAACTGCTAGACTTCATGACATACCTTCTCACACATTACGTAAATTCACATATCACACTTATCGTGTCGTAAACCGTATCACCAGTTTTTACCTTTAAAAAAAACATCAGGGTTTAATTTCTAATAAACAATGCCAGAAGAGCAGCGGATACACTGCTGCTAATCTTCACCCATGAGGGGAAATCGTGAAAGACTAATACATTAAAGAAGAAAAAGTTTTTGGGCTTAAGAGTCCACTGATATTTTTGTTGTAACGTAAAATTTTGGTTAGCATATGTTTCAGATCTTGACACACTGTTTATGCTATATCCAGTGTGAACCAAATGATGTGTAATGCAATCCTATAACGGCGTACGCATCTGTTATACAGACTCATGTGCTGTACTCGTTGTTCTGCATGGTAATAGATTCTAGTGTTGTTTTGAAATGGTTTCACAACAAGTTATAATATCGATAATCTGATATTACATATCATATTTATGTTCAGTTCCTAAATCTCGTTGTTATACAGGCAGCATTAAAAAATAACAGCTGATCTCTCGAAAGTAGTTCCATCCTAAATAAATTGTTTAATGTCTTCGGAACTGCATCTGATGTCAGTTTATCACATTTGTTCGTGTTATCATCTGACCAATATTGAAACGAACGCTAGCCATATACAACCATTCCAGCATTTTAGGAATTTCTACTACTTTGGAGAAAAGCCGATTCTTACGAGATCAACCGAGCGAGGTGGCGCAGTGGTTAGCACACTGGACTCGCATTCGGGAGGACGACGGTTCAATCCCGTCTCCGGCCATCCTGATTTAGGTTTTCCGTGATTTCCCTAAACCACTTCAGGCAAATGCCGGGACGGTTCCTTTGAAAGGGCACGGCCGATTTCCTTCCCCATCCTTCCCTCATCCGAGCTTGCGCTCCGTCTCTAATGACCTCGTTGTCGACGGGACGTTAAACACTAATCTCCCCCCCCCCTCTTACGAGATCACATTGTCTTCACTGAGGCCAAATGACGGTTTCTTCTGGCAGATTAACCATTGTAAGAGCTCCTGTGGAAACAACGTGTAGAAGCACGCATAGATGAAACTTTGCAAGCGGTTTCGAGCGTAATGATAGTTGCATTGTCACGCTGTAAGGTTGCCACGTGGGTTGTCTTCCGGCGAGGTAGCCATTAGCGAGCAAACTGCGCAGTGTGGGTGCCTTTATAAATTCAGGCGGTCTTACCGTACCAACAAAAGCCCTAGATTGCGTAATGAGACCTCGACACACATACCTTTTACAGCTCCCTTTCAGACGCGAGCTTCTAAACATGAAAGGCCCCTCTGAGCCATGAAGACATTAATTTGAGTCAAAATGAGACCAGACTCGTTGTTCGTGTCTTAACCCTCATTATACTGACTCTACTGTTTCCTTCACTGCTGCTTGTTGACACTATTCCCTGCCCTACTCTTGTCGACGGCACAAATGAGACATGATTTCAGCAATCAATTTACGTACTTTCTTTAAGAATGAATAACGACGGCAACGTCCTACAAATATCAGCGCACGGTAGAAACGTAGTAGTCTCTTAATTTTTAAATTATGACAGCGAAAGTGAAGCTAGTGAATGAATGCATTGTAATTATGTTAAATATGAGAGAGCAGTAAAATTCGACAACATAAGCAACATTGGTTCACTAATTGAGTTTGTAAAATTAGCCCGAGTTTTCCAATCTAAGAAAGATACCTTCAAGTAATAAGGACTGTTTCTTACAGACCGTAGCAACAAAAGTTAATGATCTTTTGAGAAATAAAGGATTAAAAGTAAAAGTTCGGAAGACAGAAGTGATCATAATTTCACAGTTCAAAACCATTGTTGAAATTTTTAGAGACAAGATTTTATTCCACAGAACCCACGCATCCGTCCTGCCAAGACGTCTTATACTTTTTCTGCGGGAGCGAGATTTAATTCAAAGTGGATGCCCTCATTCCACAACATTAAGAGTACTGACAAGTTTCTTTTCATGAAACGCTATATCCAATATTCTTCCAGGAAGACGAGTTTTCATCCTTTTTTATTTCTACGTTCAGGATTTCTAAGTCTTCTTCTGTTCCCTTAACGGCATTACCTATTCCCTAAATATGGTTCGCAACAGCTGGTTTGTCGTAGTTGCTTAGTATGAATGCAACTTTGTGTTCTTTCTTGTTGTTGTTGTTGTTGTTGTTGTTGTCGCCTTCAGTCCAGAGATTGGTTTGATGCAGTTCTCCATGCTACTCAATCCTGTGCAACCTTCTTCATCTCCCAGTACCTACTGCAACCTACATCCTTCTGAATTTGTTTAGTGTATTCATCTCTTGGTCTCCCACTACGATTTTTACCCTCCGCGCTGCCCTCCAATACTAAATTGCTGATCCCTTGATGCCTCAGAATATGTCTTACCAACCGATCCCTTCTTCTAGTCAAGTTGTGCCACAAATTTCTCCCCAATTCTATTCAATACCTCCTCATTAGGTATGTGATCTACCCATCTAATCTACAGCATTCTTCTGTAGCACCACATTTCGAAAGCTTCTATTCTCTTTTTGTCTAAACTGTTTATCGTCCAATTTTCACTTCCATACATGGCTACATTCCATACAAATACTTTCAGAAAAGACTTCCTGACACTTGAATCTATGCTCGATGTTAACAAATGTTCCTTGTATCTCATCGATAATTTTCTTCTTGTCTGTCCAGTATGCTTTGTGCCACCAGACACACAGTAAGCTCTCTATCTTTCTAATTTATTTATGTTTTTACCGACATCATACTTCAGGCTGCACCACAGTAGATTCTATGGAAAGCTACTTTGACATCGTGAGACCCCTTTCATTTTTCTTTGTTTAGTTTATTCTCTCTGTTATTATTACTTTTGCATAACGATTTGTTGACAACTAGCTGAGAAACTCCGTGTTGCCCAGGTATTTATTTGTAACTGTTCCTGAGGCTTCGTTCACGTGGAATATACTTCTGAATTTTTTGTATACAGGGTTTAAAGTTGTATAATTTAGGACATGAATGTAGAACTTGTTTGATGCTCTAACACGGGAAAGAGCCACTTAGAGCTGGACATACGGAAAGCAGCTGGTACAAATGTCCACGCCTGCAACACGCAGCGTCAGCGTTGTGTTTTGTTTACGTTTACAGCATAACATAAGTTCATCGATAATTGTACAGTTTGAAGTGAAATAACAAATTATTAAGAGTGAACGGGATCTGGGTATAAATCTGCTTGCCTGAGGCCACTTTCCCGCAAAATTTCCGCTTCTGTGTTATGTTGGAGAGAATTATGTTTAATCCCCTGTGAGTAAAGGGCTCTGAGCAGCGAGATAATCCATAAGGCTCTCGATCACAGTTATGTCGTGCCTTGCTTTTGGAAGCAGCTTCCAAAGACCGAGCTGAAGCCTGACGTTCTCGAACCGCAATAATTCACGCCTCACCATATTCATAAGATTTTCGAGACCGCATAGTTCTCAGCCCTTTAGCCATTATCGTGTATATAGAGTGACACGACAGTTTCCTTGCCATTTTCATTCTTAAAAAAAAACTAAATCAAAATGGAGTGAGTAGGCACCCGAACCACAAAGGAAACTTGCTAAATCCGTTTTTCTTAGCAAAGTAAATGAATAAAATCCATCGAAAGAAGCAAAGCTATGTCGTTAAGTTTTTAACAAAGAAGGCGAAATCAATAAATCCTGATATGCTAGCCACGTAAATTTAACGTTAGTTTGTGTTCATAAAAGAGAATACGGTGCTTAAGTCTGTCACTGACGTAAGTTTCCAGAAATACACCTGTCACTGTGTTAAAAAAACTAACAGCGCCATCCATTGATTCTTTGGTGTACTGAAAACTAATAGCGCCCGTATTAGTTCTTTGGTGTTCAATGCCAACATGATTAAACATCTGCACTAGTAAGCTGAGCAGAAGATTTTAGATAAAACTATAAATTACGATATCTTTCTTTTTGTGTTCCCATTTTGATGAAATGTAACCTGTATGATTGTCCAATGTTGCACCCAAGTTACCCGTGAAAATTCGACGATAATTCGTGTAGTAGTTTCGATATTAGCATGTTCTTACTTCATACAAAGAGAAAGGCACAATAGTTTTACATTTTTTATTATTAGTACAGATATCTACTTTGTAACCATCGTCGGCCACGATCCTCTTAATGATGTTTAGATTCGTCTTCTTAGCCTTTCTCCTCAGTCGCTCATTGACTGCCTTGTCCACAGGCCACAAAACCAGCTTCTTTATAAGCCTGTGAATAGCATAAATCACTGGGAATTACCGCAACAGTTGTTGTCATTTTCCTGTAAACAGTAAAAGCGGACTTATTGCTACGCCTTTTAATGGTCAAGTCGAGAATTTTATAAACCACTCTCGATTTTTTTACCCACATGTTTTTAACCAAAGTAACATTACATTCGATAATATGGAGACGGAAATGTTAAACGATTACAGAGTGACAATGGGCTGTCATTTAATAAAACGATTCCTAAAGAAATGGCTGTTTCCACTCAAATACCAACCTTAGTAATCAAATTAAATAATGATGCATGTGGTCATAAAATTCTAAAATTTGTTAAAACTGCATTGACCAAGCAAAACAATAACCATCTTGAGGCTAAAGCTGAAGAATCAACCATTCACTCTATAAATAAAAAGCTCATTGAAGAGAAAACCATATTATAAAAGAAGGTAAAGGAAATACAATTTTAGTATTAAAAGCTGAGCAGTGGACTGTAAAGACATTAGTGTTTTTTGTTGAAAATGACAATACCAAATTCCCACAGGTATTCTCGTAAACATGTCATTCCCGTTTATGGACACCAAAAAAGGTGCTTCATTATGAATACAGCTGTGCCAAAACTGTCACAGTTGAAAATACGAAAGGCTAACCATCCGATTCACCGAATAGTGAACCTGTAAATTAGACTTCACCAGGTCCTTAAAAGAAACCATACTGTTTTGAGGACAACTATTTAGTGCATAACGAAATTAAGGAGAGACCCGTCTCTGAATCTTCCTGCCTGGTTTCGCTGGATGTTAGGAATTTATAATCCAGTGTTTTGGTCAATGATATGATCGAAATTACGTTAATTACAAAAACATTTCAAGGCAAGAGACCATCAAATTCATAGATCACTTACAGTTGATTACAAGATTCATATATTTCACTTTCAACTATAAGTTTTATATTCAAAACAAAGATTTACCCTAGTGGTCTAGCATTTCAGAAACTATGGCTGACAATTTAGTTCATGATCTGCAAGAAAACGTTTTAAAGTTTCACCAAGTCATTGTGGATAAAATTATTTATCAAAGATACACAGATGATACATTATTGGCTGTTGTTAGTAATGAGGATGATATAGAAGAAATAGCAGAAATGTTCAACGATAATCACAGAAAGATTAAGTTCATAGGGTATGAAATTGACAGCAGTTTACAGTTCCTCAATTTGAACAGCAAAAGTTCAGTAATCACACATTCACCGTTTACAGGAAACTGACAACAACGGATGCAATAATTTCCATTGGTCGACGCCATCCACAGGATTACGAAGAGGCTGCTTTTCGTACCTTAGTGTACAGAGCAGTCACTGAGCCAATGAAATGGAAGAATAAAGAGGCGGAACTAAACATAATAAAGAAGATATAGGTAAGCAATGATTGTAGAGGGGATACTGCTAATAAATTGCTGTGCAAAAGTAGTAAAAATAGTTTAACGAAGAGGAAAAAAACTGTTATCTACGCCATACTATGGGACAGACAAAAGATTGCAAACATTTTTAAGTCTTAGAGTTTAACAATGGTCTGTATAAAATGAAAAATAATGTCGATACAAAATTAGTATACTCTAAAGATCGGGAGTGTGCAAAATACACTGAGCATTGACTGATGCAGAGCATATTTAACAGAAAAATTCTGCACACAGAAAAGAAATGACGAAAAGTCGGTTAACTGGAAGAACTAGAGATCGCCATTCATGAAAACAAACATGACATCATTTATAATATGCAAGTACAAGAACTCTCTTAAGGTAGACGCGTAACTGAAATTAGCACTACTTTGACGAAATAGCTAGAGGCTGACGACACGCAAATAGCATCTTTGGAAATGAGGGAAAGGAAGTCTCCTATAGAGTAAGACTACGACTGAGACAATAACCGCACGTACGCAGTAATACCGCAACGATCTCAGTTCACAACGACTTCTTATCCACAGAATTTTCATGAGCACGCACAGCATGTAGCAAAGCCACCAAGACTGCCATTTCCCATATCACAAGACAAAAACAGAAAATAAAATAAAATTAACCCAGAAAATACTTTTACAAAGACATGCTGCTGATATGATGACGAATTTTTTGTGCCAATTTCTGACCTATATGCTGCGTATTTAAAAGCTTTCTAGTTCAATCAATCAGTCTGAGTGCCAGATCTAATTTCTCTGACCAACAACCACCATCGATATTATGTTACATAATAGACTGTCGGATGAGGGGGAAAGGGGGGGGGGGTGAGCTATACCTCCCTTTTCAATTAATATGTAAATCGTTCAAGAGGGTGAGCTATCTTGGCTGGAGACGCGATGTTCAAATTTGACAGATACCAATTGTCTGCACGTTCGAAGACAGGCCCTGAAAAGTAAACTCAAACGACCACACCGTACTGCCAGTCTGAGACCTCCTAGCTAGTTGTGTTGATTGCATGGACCTCGCATACTGCGAGTTCTCACAGGAAGTAACAAAAGTGCGGAGAGGTGGTCTTCGGGCCCCAATCGTATGCAGGCGCTTGAAGATGTCAGATTTGTCGTTTCCTGAGTAACCGCCACATTTTAGAACACGTTTGAATCTCGGCCATCTTGGAAGCAGCGTTTTTTCGGGCTGGATAGCTATCGAACGTGCTGCCTCTATTTCGCTAACGCATCCCGATCCTCGTGGCTGGCATTTCCTATTTTCGAGGATCAGCTCTCGCAATTAGCTCTCCCTCTCTCTGGCATCTCGTTTTCGATTTCGTTGTCTTTATTGAACTTCTTGGAGTATTTGTCTTATGCGATACCTGGCATACAGCAAATAGTCCGTAATAGTATGTAATGCAATTACGTAACAGGGCAACCTGAGTTCATGCTTCTTTTGGTTTTCAACATATATCATGTTGAACGTCACTTAATGTTTTTCCGCTTACTGTAGCTTTCCCCTGACCCTTTCAATAATTGTCGACTCGGCAACAAACCTCTGCAGGTTGGTAACGAAGAGCAATGCCTTCGCTGTACAGAGGTTGAATGCATAGTGACTCTCACACTGTGTAACAGGTAAAAGGTGTTGGCTTATTCACTGTTCTCTTAACCTCAGTCGCCACTTACGTGACAGTAACCATGATCACCATAGCGTTATGGTTGAAATAGTTCAAATGGCTCTAAACACAATGGGACCTAACATTTGAGGTCATCAGTCCCCTAGACTTAGAACTACCTAAACCTGACTAGCCTAATGACATCACACACATCCATTCCCGAGGCAGGATTCGAACTTGCGACTGTAGTAGCAGAGGCCGGCACTACCAGTAACAAAACAAGCAGTCGCTACAAACACCCGGACCTATGGAGAAGTGTCAACTTGACACTCCTCGGAGACCACGGCAGATCGGTAGGCTACGGAATAGTGCGGTGAGCGGTGTGAGATGTCAGAAGTCGATGGTTTAATGTTAGACGAGGATTCAGAATTCAATGTGTTTTTATTCTGTTTCATTTAATGAAAGCTGTAAATTTATAGGAGGCATTTTAGTGTTTTAAACACATGAGCTAAGGTTCACAACCTTATGTTCAGAGCATTGTCTTCCGAATCGCATTGTTGAGCTGTGTGTAGGACAGAAAACCGATGAATGCTACCAGATATTATTGTTAATACGTCACAACTGCTACCTTACGTCCTTAAAATGGATGTTATTAAACTGAGGCTGCTATTTACTTCTCAAAGAATAACCATAACTAGTGACCTACAAGAAACCTTTCCGAAGCTGCAAATATATTTTGTGGGATCGTGGTCTCGAGTAGTGAGACGAAGAATTTAATGGTGCATAAAAGAAGGACTTGCAAATTTCAGCTAAAAATCCAAAAGGTAATAGGAACGTAAATTGTTAGAACAAATGTAGAAGGACTATCATTCGATTTTATCCCAAATGTACCAAATTTTCTAACTACGGAAGTTGTGGCGCTTAGTACGTTTTTTTTTTTTGTTTTTTTTTTTTTTTTTTACGTACGTAGTATAAGGGACCAAAAATCAACCTTTTATACATGCGAGGAAGGAAAATCAAGGAATGTGCCAGCGCTGAGGTGTATAACTATCTACATAACTATATTTTCAAAAAAATTGTCTCCTGCATTCAAACTGCTACATTTATTTAGTGACAGCTGCTACGGACAAAGCGAGACTTTCACGCTGGTAAGGCTCTTAATATCAATGGCTAGGAATAATCAGTTGGAAAGTGTACATCTTTATTTTCCGATTTGGGGAACAGTTTCTTTCAATGCGTCCTTGATTTTGCAGCAATAAATAAAGTCTTACGCCGTAATAATCGAATATGTTGACAGGTAAATTGTAAGGTACTGGTACTAAAGCCAAGAAGACATCGACGACATCACTCAGGACGTACGTAAATTCAAGATATGGTTGCAAGATTTGTTTAAGAAAACCACAAAAAACTGGCTAAGCAAACAAACTTCCCAAATATCAAATACAAACATTTTATGTGTCCCCAAGAAAGTAAGGTTATGTTACTTGTCTTTAATTTATTGATGGTTTCCTCAGTGATGATTTTCAACTGTGGAGTGGTAGTGAAGGTGCCCTTCCTACTATCACTGCGTATGACCAGAAGATACATATCAAGAAGAAAAAGCTGAAATACCTTGCCAACATCGTCTATTTTGATCGCGATGACTGCAAAGTCTTCTACCATGAGATGTTAGTGTGGTTCACTTTCAATGTGGACAAAGAAACTGACTAACACGCTTCCAGTTCCTTTTATTTTACATACGTTAACCATTTTGGCTTTGTGTTATTCGAACAGCTATTTTAATGAAGTTCGTGCAAGCTACAGACACATAAAATAACAGACCTCCTGTTAATACGTATGAGCAGTCACTCGCATGAATCTGTATTCATATTCTTTTGTTCAGTTATATCATTCGGTGGAGATCGAGAAGGAAAAGACTTCAACATTTATCCCCTTGTGTTCTGTACAGAATTTTTACAGTGTTTCATCAGAATACGTCATCAATATTTTTGTTTCTTTGAATTAATTTTTAATTTGAACATTTCTGCTTTAGAAGACTAGCAACCGAAAGAGAAACCATTTCTTCAGCCAGCTGCTGTGGCCGAGCGATTCTAGGCGTTTCAGTCCGGAACCGCGCTGCTGTTACGATCGCAGGTTCGAACCCTGCCTCGGGCGTGGATGTGTGTGATGTCCGTAGGTTAGTTCGGTTTAAGTAATTCTAAGTCTATGGGATTGATGACCTCAGATGTTAAGTCCCATAGTGCTTAGAGCCATTTGAACCATTTCTGAAACCGCGTCTTCACATTTCCCAAAAATTATTGTACAGGGAACGTTTCTGTACTTAACATAACCGATTAATCTTTTAATAAATGTACTTCGATCAGTTATCGGGATATAAGAAATTGCTTTGGTGCTTCTCACTTAACGGAGGCTTATTTTTATTACCCTTATTTCAATGTAAGTTAACTGTAAATGTAAAATAGACAAAATAATTACTGTTATGAAATAAAGGCTCGGCGTCTTTCACTAGAACTCAAAACGTTCTGGATATCGGGTTCGTACTGTGTGAATATTGAACATAAATTATCACCAATGGAGGTCGAAGACTTTAGCATAAGAGGTCAGCCTCGTTCTGCCAACAACTTTTCAAAAAGGGTGGAAGAGCGGATAGAGGTTCACATCAATCTCTTGCCCTTGGGTTGGGAAACTGGCCTTGAGAGGTGGAATAGTCAGCAACAGTCGACGGAATAAGATTGCAGAAAGAAATGGAAACCACTACATTAAAGACATATAATAAGTATTGACAGCACATGTGAGTTGTAACTGAAGAAGTGTCATGATGTCATCTCCACTGGCAAAAGATTTCGGATTAGTCCCCCATTAGAAACTCTAGGAGGCAATTGCCAAAGAGGAGGTGACTATGAAGAAAAGATTGAATAACTAACGAATGTGTACCGTTCTACGTATCTGGGACTGGAATGTCAAAAGCTTTAACGTGATAGCAAAGCTATAAAATCTGAAAACGGAAATTCTAAGCCTCAAGCTAGATATAGGGAGAATCGGTGAACTGAAAGGGAAACAAGACAAGGGTTTCTGCTCGGAGATGTGTGGGATAATATCAACAGCAGGAGAAAGCGGTGTAACGCGAGTAGGATTGATTATGAATAGGAAAGTAGGGCAGAAAGTGTGTCACTGTGAACAGTTCGCTGATAGAGAATCGACAACAAACCAAAATCTACAGCGATACTTCAGGTATACATGCCGACGTCGCAAGCTGAAGATGAAGAGGTAGAGAAAGTGCATGAGGATATTGAAAGGGTAATACAGTATGTAAAGGGGAATGAAAATCTAATAGTCATGGGGGACTGGAATGCACTTGTAGGAGAAGGAGTAGAAGAAAAGGTATAAGCTTGGGACAAGGAATGAGAGAGGAGAATTGAGTTCCGTAACAAGTTTAAACTAGTAGTAGCGAATACTCTGTTCAAGAATCACAAGAGGAGGAGGTATGCTTGGAAAAGGCTGGGTGAAACGGGAAGATTTCAGTTAGATTACATCATGGACAGACAGAGATTCCGAAATCAGATACTGGACTGTAAGGCGTACCCAGACACAGGTAAAGACTCAGATCGCAATACAGTAGTGATGAAGAGTAAGTTCAACATTAAGACATTAGTCAGGAAGAAGTGAGATACGGAAGTACTAAGGAAGGACGAGATACGGTTGAAGTTCTCTAAGGCTATAGATATAGAAATAAGGAATAGCTCAGTAGGCAGTACAGTTGAAGAGGAATGGACGTCTCTAAAAAGGGCCATTACAGAAGTTGGGAATGAAAACATAGGTACAAACAAGGTAACTGCGAAGTAATTATGGGTAACGGAAAACATAATTCAGTTGATTGATGAAAGGAGGAAGTACAAAATGTTCTGGGAAACTCAGGAATACAGAAATACAAGTCGCTGAGGAATGAAATAAATAGGAAATATAGGGAAGCTAAGACGAAATGGCTGCACGAAAAATGTGAAGACATCGAAAGAGAAATGATTGTCGGAAAGACAGACTCAGCATACAAGATAGTCAAATCAACGATGGGCGACATTAAAAGCAAGAGTAATAACATTAAGAGTGCAACGGGAATTCCACTGTCAAATGCAGAGGAGAGAGCTGAAAGGAGGCAAGAATACATTGAAAGCCTCTATAAGGGGAAGATTTGTCTGTTGTGACAGAACAAGAAACAGGAGTTAGAAGAGGTAGGGGGTCCAGTATTAGAATCAGAATTTAAGTGAGCTTTGGATGACTTAAGATCAAGTAAGGCAGAAGGGATAGATAACATACCATCAGAATTTCTAGAATCATTGGGTGAAGTGGCAAGAAAACGACAATTCACGTTAGTGTGTAGAATGTATGAGTCTGGCGACATACCATCTGACTTTCGGAAAAGCATCATCGACACAATCCCGAAGACAGCAAGAGCTGAAACGTGCGAGAATTATCGCACGATCAGCTTAACAGCTCATGCATCCAAATTGCTTGCATGAATAATATACAGAAGCATGGAAAAGAAAATTTAGGATGCGCAAGATGACGATCCGTTTGGCTTTAGGAAAGGTAAAGGCGCGAGAGAAGCAATTCAGATGTTGCAGTTAATAATGGAAGCAAGACTAAAGAAAAATCAAGACAGGTTCATTGGATTTGTCAACCTGGAAAAACAGTTCGACAATGGTGCAAGATGTTCAAAATTCTGTAAAAAGTATAGGTAAGCTATAGGGAGAAACTGGTCATATACAATATGTACAACAGCCAAGAGGGAATAATAAGAGGGGACGGCCAAGAACGAAGTGATAGCATTAAAAACGGTGTAAGACATGAATGTAGCCTTTCGTCACTACTGTTCAATCTGTACATCGAGGAAGCAATGGTGGAAACAGAAGAAAGATTCAGGAGCGGAATTAAAATTGAAGGTGATATGATATCAATGATACAATTCGCTGATGACATTGTTATCCTGTGTGAAAGTGAAGAAGAATTACATCGTCTGCTCAACGGAATGAACAGTCTAATGAGCGCAGAGTGTGGATTGAGAATAAATTGAAGAAAGACGAAGGTAATGAGAAGTAGTAGGAATGAGAACAGCGAGAAGCTTAGCATCTGGATTGATAGTCACGAATTAGATGAAGTTAAATAATTCTGCTACCTAGGCAGTAAAATAACCAATGACGGACGGAGCAGGGAATACATCAAAAGCAGACTAGCAATGGCATAAAGGGCATTCCTGGCCAAGAGGAATCTACTAGTATCAAACATCGGCATTAATTTGAGGAAGAAATTTCTGAGAATGCACGTCTGGAGTAGAGAATTGTATGGTAGTGAAACATGGACTGTGGTAAAGCCGGAACAGAAGGGAATAGAATCATTTGAGATGTGGTGCAACACACGAATGTTGAAAATTAGGTGGACTGATAAGGGAAGGAATGAGGAGGTTCTACGCAGAATCAGGGAGAACAGGAAAAACGGAAAACAATGACAAGAAGAAAGGACACGGTAATAGAACATCTGTTAAGATTTCAGTGAATAACCTCCTTCGTGCTAGAGGGGAGCCGTAGAGGGTAGACAGTAGACGAAAACAGAGAGCGGATTGCCTCCAGCAAATAACCAAGGACGTAAGTTGTAAGTGCTACTCTGAGATGAAGAGGTTGGCACAGGATAGGAATCCGTTGCGCCCCCAAACCCCCTCCCCCCAATAAACCAGTCGAAAGACAAAGGACTCAAGAAAAAATTCTTGTTGATTACGGTTCTTGTGTTGTGAAATAAACTTTCAGAGCTGTCCTACGTGTGTTAAACTTGGGAAAAATATGCTAAACCCAACGATAGGGGACTCAATGAAATAGTGTAATTCTATAAAAATGGAAAATTGAACTCGGTACACTGAAACACTATTTTGATAAGTAGAAGTATGTGATACAGTTGTGGAAAATATGCTTTGCTCAAAGATAGGGATGCGACTGAAATGGTGTAATTCTTAAAAAGGACTTGAAGTAGGTACACTGGAGATTTTTTTGGTAATTGGGAGTAAGCTGAAATTAAGAAAAATCAGGGGAACTGACAAAAGTCTCAAAATTACTTCATCTCTACGTTAAAAAGTTGACTTGAATATTTGTCCCGACTGGTAAGATTTGAGATGTTTGTGAAGTACATAAATTACAGAACGTGCGAAAAAATTTGAATATAGCAATATTTTCAGGAACCTTCCCTCCACGGCTCGATCGGCAGGCCTATGAAGCTTGAGGCCTACTTTGAGAGATCCATCCATTTTTCTATGATTTATAAGTGGGCTATTAAAGGACATATGAATGTCTCTGTCCGTTTTAAGTTAGCACAACCGTATTTTCGAGCTTCTTCAATCTCTCATATTGCAAGATGGTGATAAATATACTTTATCATTTTCCACTTCCACTCAAGCAAACTCTTGCTATGAAACCATTGGACTCATCAAAAATTATTTATTTACCTACAATTTTATTCCACATAAAGTGTTTTTAATACAGTGCTTGCTTATTGTCTATATTTAAGTCTCATTTTTCATAATAAATCCTGAATACCCTTCTGGTGCTGTGTCTGTCGTTTGGAAACAAAATTAAAAAGCGTGTGGTTATGATGTGTAGTTACGGCTCAACAACGTCTACGCTATGCTCACGCACGAACACACATGATAAACTTGGTCCGGAATCATGACAAGCAAATATTCGCCAACAGAGTGCATTATGCCAGTGGAAACTGCAGTAAGAAATACGAATGTGCAGGGAGCCTGAAGACAAATGAAGCGCATAAAGACCTCATCCATCCAGCCGGAGGCCCTGCCGCTGCTTGTATTCGCGTGTAGAACTGTGCAGCGTGGTGCGGTGTGCGAAGCTGAGTTTATCAGGCGAGGGGAGCGCCTGCCAGATGAATGCCGACTCCGCCGAAAGACTGCCACGCACAGCCCTGCGGTGTCGAGAGACAAACTGCTGCAACGTGCATGGGCACACAAGACGCAATGTTGGTTGAAAACCCACCTCACGCGTCTTTAAGCTCTCTCACCACACGTACTTATCCAAACACACACCCTCTCTCTCTCTACCTCTCTCTGTCTCTCTCTCTTTTTCTGACGTATTCACCACACACACACACACACACACACACACACACACACACACACACACACACACAAACACGCACACAGACAGACATACACACACACACACACACACACACACACACACACACACACACACACAGCTGTCATTGCTAACTTTGGCGTAGCAATCGTGTCTGATAGTAATATGGAGATCAAGTTACGATTAATATTTCGTGGAATGTATCACAATAACTTAATAGGGGAAGGTGGCCAGGGAGGGAAGATTGCCACTGCATATTCTTTGCCCCGAACGGTGTTGCTGCCTGCCTACAAATGTTAACTTTTTCCTTTTTTTCGAGTCATCAGTCTTCTGATTCGTTTGATTTGAAGCAACCTCCTACGAATTGCTTTCCTGTGCCAACCTCTTTATCTCATAGCAGCAATTAGAACCTACGTCTTCTGTTATTTGCTGGCTGTATTCGAATCTCTGTCTTTCTCTACAGTTGTTACCCTCTACAGCTCCCTCTAGTATCACTGAAGTCATTCCCTGGTATCTCAACAGATGTCTTATCTCTTCTTTCTGTAAGTCTTCTCGATATATTTCTTTCTTCGCCGTTTCTCCGGAAAACCTCCTCGTTCCTTACCTTATCAGACCACCTGATTTCCAACATTGTTCCGTAGCACTAATTCTCAAATGCTTCGATTTCCTTCTGTTAGCACTAAATCTCAAATGCTTCGATTCCCACAGTTCATGTTTCACTACCACAAAATGCTGTGCTCCAAACGTACATTCTCAGAAATTTCTTCCTCAAGCTCAGGCCTATGTTTCATACTAGTAGACTTCTCTTAGCCAGAAAAGCCGTTTTCTCACTGCTTTTGATACCCTCTTTCCTCCGACAGTCAAGGGTTATTTTGCTGCCTAGGTAGCAGAATTCCTTAACTTCATCTACTTCACGACCAGCAATCGTCAAGTTTCTCGCTGTTTTTATTTCTGTTACTGCTTATTACTTTCGCCTTTCTTCTGTTTTCTGTCAGTCCATATTCTGTACTCAGTAGACTGTTCATTCGGTTCAACAGAACAAGTAATTCTTCTTCAATTCATCAGCGAATCGCATCATTGGTGTCATTTCACCGGGAATTTTAATTTCACTCTTGAACCTTTCTTTTATTTCCATCATTGCTTCATCGATGTGTAGATTGAACAGTAGATACGGAAGACTACATCCCCGGGTTTATAACACGAGCTCTATGTTCTTGATCTTCCACTCTTATTATTCCTTCTTGGCTCTTGTATACTTTGTATGTTACCCTTCTCTCCCTATACTTTACCGTATTTTCCTCAGAACTTCGAGGATCTTGCACCATTTTCAATATCGAACACTTTTTCCACGTCGACGAATCCTATGAACATCTCTTGGTTTTCCTTTGGTCTTGCTTTCACCATCAACCACAACGCCTTTACCTTTCCTAAAGCCAAACTGATAGTCATCTAACAGATCCTCAGTTTTCTTTTCCGTTTTTCTGTATATCATTCCTGTCAGCAATTTGGATGCGTGAGCTGTTAAGCTGATTGTGTGATAATTCTCGCACTTGTTATCTCCTGCGGTCTTTGGAATGTGTGGATGATATTTTTCCGAACGTCAAATGATATATCTCCAAAATCATACATACTGCACAGCAACGTGAATAGTGATTTAGTTGCCACTTCACCCAATGATTTTAGAAATTCTGATAGAATGCTATCTGTTATTTCTACCTTGTTTGATCTTAAGTCTTCCAAAGCTCTTTTCAACTCTGATTCTAAAACTGGATCCCCTATCTCTTTTATATCGACTCCTGTTTCTTCTCCTATGACATCAGACAACTCCCCCCCTCCCCCCCTCTCAAAGAGACCTTCAATGTACTGTTTTCACCTATCTGCTCTCTCTTCACCATTTAACTGTGAAATTTCCATTGCACTCTTAATGTCACCACCCTTCGTTTTAATATGACGGAAAATCGTTGTGAGGTTTCTATACTTTGAGTCAGTCCGTCCAACAATCGTTTCCTTTTCGATGTCTTCACATTTTTCATGCACCCATTTCGTATTGGTTTCCCTCCACTTCCTGTTTATTCAATTCACAAGCGAGTTTGAACAACCATTACGGGTTTATAAAATTCCTTGTTCATTTTACCATTTTGTAACCATGTCTCATCGAGAACAAACCTGAACTAACGTAGCATTTAACAAGGTGGTGCAGGCAAGCTCAAGAAGCACCCAATTGATGTATCTGTTCCCACGTGTGCTGTTTTCTTGCTGCCTCGTGAACTTCCATTAGCTGTAGTTGTTCTGGCCAATGTTGTTCTTACTTGTTTTAACTGAATTTCTCTGAAAATTTTTGTACTTCCTTCTTTCATGGACCAACTGAAGTATTTCTTCTCTTAACCTTGGTTTCTCCACTCTAACATTCTTTCTATCCATGTTTTCCTTCCAAACTTTTGTGATTGCTCGTGTTAGAGATGTCCACACCTCTTCGTCTGAACTGCCTACCGAGCGATTCATTGCAGCAGTACCTATAGCCTCAGGCAACTTCAAGCATACCTCTTCATTCCTTAGAACTTCCGTATCCCACTTCTTTGCGTACTGATGCTTCCTGCCGAGTTTCTTAAACTTTAGCCTACTCTTCATCACTAGTACATTGTGATCTGAGCCTATATCTGCTCGTTGGTACGCCTTATAATGCGCTAACTGATTTCAGAATCTCTGCCTGATCATGATGTAATCTAAGTGAAATCTTCCTTTATCTCCCAGCCGCTTCCAAGTACACTATTTTGAGGTATACTAGTTGAATACTAGTTCGAATATTCATCAATTTTGTCAGTAAGTTTGACAGAGGAAGATTATTTCCCTATTATTTAGTAAAAACTTTTCTGAGTTTCAGTCGACTGATGTAAGAGAAGTAGTTTTGCATCACCTCGGTTCCGAGAGTTCCGGAACCAGAACAGGAAATTGGAATAGAGATCAACATAAACAACATTTTCGCCGTTTTTATTGCTCATGAAAACCACACTTTACGTATTGCACCACCATACAGTGAGACCTTCAGTAGTAGTACCTCTAATACCCAGTACCATGTCCTCTTGCGTTGATGCATGCCTGTATTCGTCGTGGCATACTATCCACAACTTCATCAGGGCACTGTCGGTCCAGATTGTCCCACTCCTCAACGGCGATTCGGCGTAGATCCCTCAGGGTGGTTGGTGGGTCATGTCATCCATAAACAGTCGTTTTCAATCTATCGCAGGCATGATCGATAGGGTTCATGTCTGGAGAACATGCTGGCCACTCCAGTCGGGCGATGTCGTTATCGTGGAGGAAGTCATTCACAAGACGTGCACGACAGGGGCGCAAATTGTTGTCCATGAAGACAAACGCCTCGCCAGTACGCTGCCGATATGGTTTCACTATCGGTCGGAGGATGGCATTCATATATCGTACACCTGTTACGGCGCCTTCTATGACCACCAACGACGTACATCGACCCCACATGATGCCACGCAAAACAGCAGGGAACCTTCACCATGTTTCACTCGCTGGACAGCGTGTCTAAGGCGTTCAGCCTAACCAGGTTGCCTCCAAACACGTCTCCGGCGATTGGTTGAAGACATATGCGACACTCATCGGTGAAGAGAAGCCAATCCTGAGCAGTCCCTTCGGCATGTTGTACGGCCCACCTGTACTACGCTGCATGGTGTCGTGGTTGCAAAAATGGACCTCGCCATAGACGTCGGGAATGAAGTTGCGTGTCATGTAGTCTGTTGCGCACAGTTTGGGTCGTAACACGACATCCTATAGCTGCACGGATATCGTTATTTAACATGATGGTTTTGCTGTCAGGGTTCCTCCGAGCTATAATCCATAGGCAACGGTCGTCCACCGCAGAAGTAGCAATTGGGCGGCCTGAGCGATGCATGTCATCGACAGTTCCTGTTTCTCTGTATGTCTTCCATGTCCGAACAACATCGCTTTGGTTCACTCCGAGACGCCTGGACCATTCCCTTGTTGGGAGCCCTTCCTGGCACAAAATAGCAACGCGGACGCGATCGAACAGCGGGGTTGACCGTCTAGGCATGGTTGAACTTCATACAACATGAGCCGTGTACCTCCTTCCTGGTGGAATGACTGGAAGTGATCGACTGTCGGACCCCCTCCGTTTAATAGGCGCTGCACATGCATGGTTGTTCATATCTTTGGGCGGATTTATTGACATTGAGCTGTGGTAAAAAAAAATGCTGTTTTGAAGAGCGCGCCGCAGCGCGTTGTGTGAAGCAGTCGCCCTCAGTTTCTGGCGGTGGCGCCGCTGTGGTAATAGCAGCTTTGGTATCTCCCTCTGGTGGGAAAGCGGAAAGGTTGCCTGTTCACGTGCATTTAAGGGGCGCTATGAGCTGGCCAGTTGGTCAGTTGGAGGGAGGCTAGGTCAGTCTCGCGTCACCAATTGGTGGTCTGTCTCTCGTTTGCATTTGTGCGTCAGTTAGTGTCTGTCTGTCGTCGGAGTGCTGGTATGTCTGTTGTTTGGATCAAACTTTAAAGCCAGAAAATCAGAGTCTTGCCACTCCGCCAATAACAGAACTCAAGTAGTGGTCGCCCGGTCGGGTCTGCGCGTTAGGCCGCCAATCTGCTCGAGTTGCTCGGGCAATGGTCATTGGCCGTTGTATCGGTCAGTTGGTCGGTCGCGCACTGACACACGAGATGACTTGTCCGCCTTGAGCGTCGGCGCATGTGAAGTCCCCACGGGAGTCCAGTGGGCAGCCCCGTATAGAAAGGGGTAGTGGTTTCGCGGTTCACACGAGAGCAACAGGAGTCAGCCCACGAAATTGGTCTGGCCAGTGCGAGATGAGATGCCGTGAGAAGGGAGATAGACGCGCCTTCCTGTGTCCGTTGAAGCGGCTGGCAGCGGACGGTCCGGGAGATCGTTGGGGGTGCTGCGCCAGGTCTTCGCCAGAAATCGCAGTTTATTAGAAGTTAAGTGATTGGAGATATGTTGTTTCATTTACTTGTTAAATTCTACTTGTTTTCTTGGTGAGGTCAGCAGCGGCTTTGTCTTGGGGTCGTCCCACCATTCTTCTCCGTTTGCCCACCCACGGGAAGGTGGTTATTTGTGAATTGGGTGGTCCGTTTCTCCCTTGTGGAATTGGGGAGGTTTAGAGCAATCTACGGTTCGGGTTTTTTAGTTAACTGCCCCCCCGTCAATCTGCCATACGTTAATAGCTGCCTCTGTCATTTTTGTCCGATTCGGTGTTAACGAATTTATTGCTTAAAGGCCGAATTCTTGAAATATGTTTTTATCTTGCCTGTCATCTTGCGAGATGGTATATGTGTAATGTAGAGCGTGTTGTACATTTTATGTAAGTCTGCATTTTATGGGTTTTATTTAAATAGTCATTTTAGGTTATAAGGTTGCCACCCTTCCACCGTAAGTGTCCTTTTTTTTAAAAAAAAAATAAACAAGTTGCACTTTCGGTGGCAAATAATTTGAGTGTTGTACCATTTCCATCCGTCTTACGGGGTGCATAGTTTACGTGTTTGTGTGAGTTGTTAAAAATTTTTTAGTTTAAAGTATCTGATGTGTTGCATATTTTCACCAGTGTACTCTTTCAGAGGTTGTTGTGAGCGGCCAAGTCTACGGCCGTGTTGAAAGGGAACAGGAAAGCTTCTCAGACCGAAGGCTCCTACTGTTAATACTGTACTTTCTGCCTCTACATAAAATGTAACTCGATATTTCGAGGATGCTTTTGTGCCTATAATTTAAATCTGTTTCGAAAAAGCTCTTAGGAATAAAATGCACATTTGTTAAAAGTAATTTCTTTTTCCATCAGTTACTTCCTGGCAACTACTTCCTACTTCCACGCTCACCTAGTGTGATTAAATGTGTTAATGTTCTTGATGAATCGCTAGTAAATAAAGTAAATTTTTAAGAAAAGATTTTGAAAGTAAAGTTACGATTCAGACATCTCTGAACAGTCAGAGGGACTGTGTCAGTGATACAATACCCACAGTCAAGTCTATCTTGAGGAGTTCTGCGACCGTGGGCGATGCAAAACTTATTTTGATGTGTGTATTGTTGTTTACTTACTTACATATAAAGTAGGAACTTCTTATAATTTCAGTGTTTAAACAACGTCTTTTGGCCTGCAAACTTTGTCGCTTTCAGCTTCTTTCGGTTTCATAGTTTCATCTATGAATCACTAATACCGACATTGTGTCCGATCCGCAGTAGGGGCACTCTAATCGTGCGGAAATGTGGCCTAGAAGTTTACCCCAGTGACATGTACTTCCATATGTTGTTGTTGTTGTGGTCTTCAGTCCAGAGACTGGCTGGATGCAGCTCTTCATGCTACTCTATCCTGTGCAAGCCTCTTCATCTCCGAGTAACTACTGCACTCTACATCCTTCTGTATCTGCTAAGCGTATTCATCTCTTGGACTCTCTCTATAATTGATACCCACCACGGTTCCCTCCAGTACTGTATTGGTGGTCCCTTGATGACTCAGAACGTGACCTACCCATCGATCCCTTCTTCTGGTCAAGTTGTGCCACAAATCCCTCTTCTCCCCAATTCTATTCTGTACCTCCTCATTGGTTAAGTGATTTACCAATCTAATCTTCAGCATTCTTCTGTAGCACCACATTTCGAAATCTTCTATTCTCTTCCTGTCTAAACTTCCATATATGAGGTACAATGCTACATATCAGATTGACTTATAAACCATTTTATACGCGGTGTTCCGAAATTATTTGTTCAAACTAACACAGGGGGTAGAGGACGCCAAACCTATTATTTACGAATAGATGAGGAACAGGGTCTCTGAAATCTACTCGAAATGTTAGGGAACATTTTGTTAGTGCTCTTGTGTCAGTGTCACTGACTGGGAACGTGCATTGACATTCAAATATCCGCAGTTTGGGCACTTGTGAATCCACGAGGTGCTCGACCTTGTGCCCGTCAACAGTGATTCGTTGTTAATGTGTGGGTCGGTGATAGGTTGATTACACTATATATTCTTCGATTCCGAGTCAACGTACGGAGATATCGCATCTTCGTGGAACTGCCAGAGGACGTGCTGTGAGGAAACGTCTGAGAGCCAACTTCGATAATCGGTGGTTCGGCTCAACGGGCTGGCCACCCATGTCAGGTGACCTCACGTGTCTGGATTTCTTCCTTTAGGAGCATGTCAGCAGCTGGTGTACGAAACCGACTTGAAAACAGAATGTAACGCTGCGCTTTGTGCACACACGATACTCTTTAAAGCCTGTACTATGGTAAATTGACGGGCTTCACCTTATGAGAAAGGATTTTTGTATAGATATTGACCGCGTGTACATGAATGGAGGCAAATCAGACTTACAACCACACTGTAACAACAATGATACGTCAACCAAACCCGAAAAGCAACTACACGTCAGGATGGACAAGAAACAACACAGAAGATGGTACCAATTTGTTAATAATACGGTCGCCAGCCTAATTAGGCATTAACTGAGTTTCTTCCCTGTACAAGTTGATGTACGTTCAAGCAAAACAACACGTAGTAACACAGCATAATATGGTAAATTTTAGAACCAGAAGATCTATTGAATTGATAATTTCACTTTCTGTTCTGATAGGGATAAACCATAAATACATAACACTAAACTATAATGTTTACTACAAAACTTCGTACTGTCTATTGATCTGATTAAAATCGGGCATAGGTTACCCTAGAAATAGCACTTTCGAATCACACACACGATGTCAATTTTGATAAAGGTAAAACACTGATAAATTTTGGTTTTTTATATTGACTTTAACTTTGCTGATCAAATCAGTCTAGAACACTTCAGAATTCAAATGAATAAAAAAGAGGGGGGGGGGGGACCCTGAAACTGTTATGATCACTGTATTAAAAAATTCGATTACTGAAATCATTATGTGCTCAAGATTTCCAATATATGATTTACTACTCTTTTTGTCTTATTTCCTGCTCATTTAAATACCATTATATCTGTCTCGAAATAATTAAGTTTCATTACTAAATCAACATCAAAATTATCTTCCCACTTTGTCAGACCTTTGTTATTCGTCTATTAGTTCATTAACAAAAAAAATTCTTTAAACATCATTCTAACATAGCTAGGTCTGCAGGTAATTACTATTAACACAAACTTTAATTTTTCATCTCGGGACACTCGGATTGCACAACATTTGTAGAGGACCCTGTCTAGGTTAGTTGTGAGGATAATTAAATGATAGTTCTGGTAAAATTTAAGTTGTTATTGAATAGTATGGAACAAAAGTAACACTGGTCCACACGAATACAGTACTAAAAGTTTCATCCTGTTTCTATCGATGTGGCGGTTGGCAGGCGGCGAGATGGCGAGGCACAGAGCGCACATACAACCACAGCAATGGCTCTTGATGTATCGGCACTTTACTTCTTCATAGCGTCGCAATACTTTTCCATTTAGTGCCTATGGAATTTTGCCATGCTGTATAGGCGTCGGAACGGCATATCCGAGGCTCAATAAAACTACTTCTTCCAGGAGAGCCTCCTCGACCCAGAACGTGTTGCTCAGACCAATGCCCAACTCCGACTACTACTGCTGAGCCAGTTATGCCGTGCAGTGCCCGTGTGCATTTTCCCGTGCTCACCTGCCATCCACCTTTTACCGCTCCCCTTCAGACAGGGTATTCACCAGAGGTTTTGCATTCTACATATCCTAATACATTGCCTATGTATGGACCAAACGCACAATTACAATTTTAACATCTTACAATAGTTTCAACGTTTCTTACATTTCAATTCTGTTATAATATTGCTTGAAATTTGACATAAACATTAATATTCACATCGAAAATTGTTTACATTTTCTTTAACATAATGGCATGAAACAAAAAGGAAATGAAATCGGAACATCGATTACACTAATTTATCGAAAAATCAGAAGAAAAACATTATTATATGTACCATAGTACAGGGTTGTTGTTGTTGCAAGAAGATGACCTCCTCGCTAAGATTGCCGCCGCTGTTGCTACCATTTATGACATGCCAGGAATCTTCGAACGGACGTAAGAATGAATGGTCCAGCGATGTACTGCGTGTATAGATGCCCTGTATTCGAGTGTTTCCTCTGACTGTCACTGCTGTAATTAGCGTGCTAAACTACTTTCTGTGTAAATCGTCCGTAGCCTCAGAAACTGCTATTTGGGATCATATGCACATAACAGTGTTGATGTTCTCTATTTCCTGTATTAATTTGAACGAATAGTTTCGGAACACACTGTGTACAAAGCTGACATCCTTCATTCTGTCCCTTTAAAGCGATTTTGAATTGATGGATATATATTATCTAAATCCTTCCATGTTATATACGTACATATGGCCAAATATAAAAAGCTGACTGAAAACTTTCTTCTCCATCTCAGCTGTTTGGTACTGTTTCAGATACTACGGCATCAAGATACCAAGATAATAAGTCTTGAAATCAGAACAGAACAACAAACATAGGATGCTGCTGTGATGGCACTGGCCACATTAAAAGTGGCCGCTGTGTAAGCCTTCCTATACAGGGTGGTCAGAAACTTTCTGAAAAGCTTGTAATGGTGTCGCGCAGGTTAGGTTGTCAGGAGAAATAACCGATAAGAAAACATTTCGATACGTTGCACCTCATCCGGGTTAATCAAAATTCAAGTTATCCAATCAGACCGTTGTGCGTGAGAATTCAGGCTGTCCGCCTGAGACAGTGTCAAGAAACTAGTTCTTCGTTTGATTTCCTAAAACCGAACAAGTGAGCGATACAAAAATTGGACATGGGACAGTAACAAGGATCGAACCCGAGCCAAGGGCGGAAAAGTCATGTGCGCTATAATGTATGCTGTGAGAAAACTAACACTGATCGTATCTCGGGGCCCGCTTAAATTCGAGCGCGCAACGCCCTGATTGTATAACTTCAGTGCTAAATTCTCTTAAGAGTTCTCAGCACAACTTACCCTGCAACACCCTTAAAAGCTTTTTATATTACTGGCCAAGAGGAAATGCAGATGATAAACGGGTATTCATTGGACAATTATATTGTAGTAGAACTGACATGTGATTACATTTTCACGCAATTTGGTTGCATTGATCCTGAGAAATCAGTACCCAGAACAACCACCTCTGGCCGTAATAACGGCCTTAATACGTCCGGGCATTGAGTCAAACACAGATTGGATGGCGTGTACAGGTACAGCTGCCCATGCAGCTTCAACACGATGCCACAGTTCTTCAAGAGTAGAGACTGGCGTATCGTGACGAGCCAGTTGCTCGGCCACCATTGACCAGACATTTTCAATTGGTGAGAGATCTGGAGAATGTGCTGGCCAGGGCAGCAGTCGAACATTTTCTGTATCCAGAAAGGCCCGTACAGGACCTGCATCATGTGGTCGTGCATTATCCTGCTGAAATGTAGGGTTTCGCAGGGATCGAATGAAGGCTAGAGCCACGGGTCGTAACACATCTGAAATGTAACGTTTACTGTTCAAAGTGCCGTCAATGCGAGCAAGAGGTGACCGAGACGTGTAACCAATGGCACCCCATACCATCACGCGGGGTGATACGCCAGTATGGCGATGACACTTACACGCTTCCAATGTGCGTTCACCGCGATGTCGCCAAACACGGATGCGACCGTCCTGATGCTGTAAACAGAACCTGGATTCATCCAAAAAAATGACGTTTTGCCATTCGTGCACCCAGGTTCGTCGTTGAGTACACTTACGCAGGCGCTCCTGTCTGTGATGCAGCATCAAGGGTAACCGCAGCCATGGTCTCCGAGGTGATAGTCCATGCTGCTGAAAACGTCGTCGAACTGTTCGTGCAGATGGTTGTTGTCTTGCAAACGTCCCCATCTGTTGACACAGTGATCGAGACGTGGCTGCACAATCCGTTACAGCCATGCGGATAAGATGCCTGCCATCTCGACTGCTAGTGATACGAGGCCGTTGGGATCGAGCACGGCGTTCCGTATTACCCTCCTGAACCCACCGATTCCATATTCTGCTAACAATCATTGGATCTCGACCAACGCGAGCGGCAATGTCGCGATACGATAAACCGCAATCGCGATAGGCTACAATCCGACCTTTATCAAAGTCGGAAACGTGATGGTACGCATTTCTCCTCCTTACACGAGACATCACAACAACTTTTCACCAGGCAACGCCGGTCAACTGCTGTTTGTGTATGAGAAATCGGTTCGAAACTTTCCTCATGTCAGCAAGTTGCAGGTGTCGCCACCGGCGCCAACCTTGTGTGAATGCTCTGAAAAGCTAATCATTTGGATATCACAGCATCTTCTTCCTGTCGGTTAAATTTCGCGTCTGTAGCACGTCATCTTCGTGGTGTAACAATTTTAATGGCCAGTAGTGTAAAATGTTTCGCGTAAAAGAAAGCAACCGTGTCATTCATTAACTGCTAGGTGATAAAATGAAGTAAAAGTAACGTCCAAAATATGCAAAACCACTCCCTGAAAATGGAATGGTAGTTGGAAACGTGCTGGACTAAAACAGGGCGATAAAATCCTGTGACTGAAGACGGCATATTGACAACAAAAGTATATCTCACGCAAAACTCCAGTCACGCACAGGCCTTGAGTTCTTCACGAAGTGGCTGTGAAAAACATTGTGGAGACATAAAAATGAAAGCAATGGTCAGAAAGTAAATTACTTTTTTCGAGCCGTGTGTAACAGAATATCAGAGAGAATGCTTCTTCGAGTAAACGTAGTCCCTTTGGGAATGAGCATAGTGGATCAGTAGCAGGAATCCAGCTCGCCATTCTAAGCAGTGTCATAGTGGAGGTGACTTTCTGTTGCTTTTCTCCGACGTCTTACACTGTCTAGCCACATTAATGTGACTAACCCTCAAAATACTTAATAGCCACCTTTGGCATTTCGGACAGCTTCGACATATGCTGGAAGAGAGTGAGTTTATGGAAGGAACTGACAAGGATAAGGATCCATGTCGACTCCAGTACCGTGACCAGCTGCGCTAGGTTTCTCGGTTGAGGATTCAAGGCGCGAAAGGCCTGATAGAGATGGTCCAACATATTTCTGGTTGAGTAGTAATCCGAGGAGTTTGGTGGCCAGGGGAGTGCTGCAGACTCTCCCTGGTGCTCTTCTAACGCACGTACACAGTGACTTGTGCCACTTGTTGCTTTGTCCTATTGGTAAGTGTCATCTTGCCGAGGAAAAAAAACTACTTCTAAGAGTAGACATGCTCTCTAATGACAGCCGCGTACTTCCGCTGATCCACTGTACTTTTAGGAACGATTGGATCACCCAGGAAATACCATGAAAACATTCCCCAGATCGTAACACTCCTTCGTCCGCCCGGGGCATTTACGACGGTTGTTCAGGATGTTTGCCTTCAGACGTTTTATTCCGCATATGCCAAAGGCCATCTATCTGATGGAGCATAAAATGGATTCGTCTGAAAAGGCCACCTGTCTCCGCCCAGAGAACATCCGGTTGTGTTCATCGGCGATGAACATGGGCGTGTAAACCAGGTAACTGCGGCGGAGGACTAAACGCAGCAACGTTTGCTGAACTGTGTGGTGTCACAAGGCTTAGGCCTGTCCCACCCCTCATTAAATCGACCAAGACTTATACGAAAAATTGTATGAACAGTTATTACTATTATTATGTTCTTTGTTTGTTTTTGGGTTTTCAGAAATACTGTGGGAAGAAGGTTTATTTATGTTGCAGATAACGTGGAAGACGTTGCCCAACGGTCACCACGCAAGTTCGACGTAGCGGCAAGTGGGCAGGGAATAAAACAAATGCTGCAAACTACCGCGAGCCACGGAAGAGCCTGGGCCGCGAGGGCGTCGAGCTTCCTAGGTCGTTGTTGGACAACGTCAAAGGAAGAGATATTCTGCTTTCTCTTTGTAAACAGATCGATCGAGTCTTGAAAGGTTCATGTAAAACGTATAGGCGGGTGACACATTAGGTGGGACCCGATGCCTGCAATACTTCCACAGTTATTAAAAAGTTGTTAAACGGCAAAACCAATAGTTCATCATTTATATAGATAAAAAGTAGTAAAGATATAGGAAAGGAAGAGTTGCGGCGTCAGAACGAAAAGTGATACATCGCTCAGCAACGAAAGACGTAAACAGCGGGCGTTACGTGGTGAAAACAAATCAACTGATAAAATATTAAGTCCGTAATTAAGCATAAAGCCACGTAACACTGCAACTGCCGTTGAGGAGACACTGTTGGTGGACGTCTGTTCGTTCATACACGTCTCCGCAGCTGTCGTTACAGCCCGTGCCGCATCACAGTTCCCTCGGCGCTAGTTTTGGGTGGCGTCTTTTTCCCATGCACGGAGTACTTTATCTGCAGTGGTACGTGAACAGTTCACAGACTTATCCATTTCAGATATGCCTCCACCCTTGTCCCGAAATCCGATGATCATACCCGTTTGGACGGCAGATAAGTCGGTCCGCTTCCGCATTACGACATAGACAACTGTTTTGCGTGTCTTCCCAACGTGCTTTATATACCATCCACTCCTAGTGCTACCGGCTGCCGTCTGTGAGTGATTGTTGTACATTGTTGTCGAACTTTGGCGGTGGTCACATTAATATGGCTGGCCGTGTATGAGGAGTTATGTGTGTATCTATGAAATGTCGATGACAGTTATGTATGCTTCTACATAGTAGTGTAAGGTTCGTATTTTTTGGCATAAAGTGTAGGAAGATGGTGAACCACTTCTCTCTAGCAGCCCCAGTGGGGCCGCCGACGGACATACGGATCACCATTAGCAGTGTCCCAAACCCTGACTTCGTGATACAGTGCAGAGAGATGTGGAGTATAATATAGGCCACTGGCGGAAGGCTGGCGAAGAGGAACACCCCTTTGCCGGCCAATACCGGCAGTGGAAATCGATCTCAGAGTCGAGCCCCACCGTGCAGGCGTGCGCTAATGACTTCCGCTATATGAACGAGCATTACGTCAATTAATTTACATAATTAAAGTGGGAAGAGGGGAAGTGGGCAGAAAACGAAGTGGTCTAGCCAGGATGTGCCGGAAAACGCAACAACTGTCTAATAGCAGCAAGAGAGCCAGGAATATGCTGACCAGTTACCACTTGCGCTGCGGGAGTAACGCAGCGATGGAGGAAGCTGCAAAGATTTGCAAACGTCACAATCCGACGTGCGCCTGGCAACTCCTTGCATTGTCATACCATAGGTGCTTGAGGCATATCGAAACGTCAGTCCTGCACTGCGCACAAATGGCCCAAGCGCCCGGATTCCGTGCAGATCAGCGCCCATTATTACATAAGTTTGAATGACCCTGGGCTGGCCATTAGCCAGCAAAAAAATGTTCAGAACATCCCAACACGTTCACTTCGTGAAAGACTGGATAAAAAAACGGACGTTTTGTAATTAGTTGTCGGTGGTAAAGAATGTGAGACGTGGATGAGCATTGTTACAATATATGATTGGTTTCTGGTTCGTCGCCTACAGCGAGGCCGGCAATAACAATCATGTTAATTCATTACAGACTCGGTCTAGAAAAACGTTGCTAAAGAGGAGGAATTTATTAACATCTACTAAAGATTTAAATGTTAGGAATTGTTTTCTTGTCTGGATGTGAAAAATGGAGGATAGGCAGTTAATATTGAAAACAACGCAAACTTTCAAATGTTGTGCAACAGAAGAATTTTGAAGATTAGACAGGTTGTTCGCGGAACTATTGATGAGGTACTGAATGGAAATGGGGAAAAGACATTTATTTGAAAATTTCGCTAAGAGAAGGGATTGGTTGATATACGTTCTGAGGCACAAGGGACTGTCAACTTATGCGGAATGAAAAGGCTTGCATACGAGAGACTTCAGACTGGATACTACAATACCAACACCAGACGTAGGCTGTTGTTCTTGTGGTCTTCAGTCCTGAGACTGTTTGATGCAGCTCTCCATGCTACTCTATCCTGTGCAAGCTTCTTCATCTCCCAGTACCTACTGCAACCTACATCCTTCTGAATCTGCTTAGTGTATTCATCTCTTGGTCTCCCTCTACGATTTTTACCCTCCACGCTGCCCTCCAGTACTTAATTGGTGATCCCTAGATGTCTCAGAACATGTCCTACCAACCGATCCCTTCTTCTTGTCGCCATTTCTATTCAATACCACCTCATTAGTTGCGTGAGCTACCCATCTAATCTTCAGCTTCTTCTGTAGCATCATACAGGGTGATTCAAAAAGAATACCACAACTTTAAAAATGTGTATTTAATGAAAGAAACATAATATAACCTTCTGTTATACATCATTACAAAGAGTATTTAAAAAGGTTTTTTTTCACTCAAAAACAAGTTCAGAGATGTTCAATACGGCCCCCTCCAGACACACGAGCAGTATCAACCCGATACTCCAACTCGTTCCACGCTCTCTGTAGCATATCAGGCGTAACAGTATGGATAGCTGCTGTTATTTCTCGTTTCAAATCATCAATGGTGGCTGGGAGAGGTGGCCGAAACACCATATCCTTATCATACCCCCATAAGAAAAAATCGCAGGGGGTAAGATCAGGGCTTCTTGGAGGCCAGTGATGAAGTGCCCTGTCACGGGCTGCCTGGCGTCCGATCCATCGCCTCGGGTAGTTGACGTTCAGGTGTTGTGCTTCTTGTTCGAGTTGAGGGAACAGCCAATTATCTAACATCTCCAGATACTGTAGTCCAGTTACAGTAGCACCTTCGAAGAAAAAGGGACCAAAAACTTTATTGGCTGAAATGGCACAGAAAACGTTCACCTTAGGCGAGTCACGTTCATACTGAGTTGTTTCCCGCGGATTCTCAGTGCCCCATACACAGACATTGTGACGGTTGACTTTCCCGTTAGTGTGGAAAGTTGCTTCATCACTAAACACAATCTTTGAAACGAAAGATTCATCTGTTTCCATTTGAGCAAGCATAAAATCACAGAAATCGTTTCTTTTAATCTTATCAGCTGCAGACAGTGCTTGAACCAATTTCAGACGATAAGGTTTCATAACTAACCTTTTTCGTAGGACTCTCCATACAGTTGATTGTGGAATTTGCAGCTCTCTGCAAGCTCTGCGAGTCGATTTTCCTGGGCTGCGAACAAATGCTTGCTGGATGCGTGCTACATTTTCATCACTCGTTCTCGGCCGTCCAGAACTTTTCCCTTTGCACAATCACCCATTCTCTGTAAACTGTTTATACCAACGTTTCATACACCACCTATCAGGAGGTTTAACACCATACTTCGTTCGAAATGCACGCTGAACAACTGTCGTCGATTCACTTCTGCCGTACTCAATAACACAAAAAGCTTTCTGTTGAGCGGTCGCCATCTTAGCATCAACTGACGCTGAAGCCTAGTCAACAGCGCCTCAAGCGAACAAATGTACAACTAAATGAAACTTTATAGCTCCCTTAATTCGCCGACAGATAGTGCTTAGCTCTGCCTTTTGTCGTTGCAGAGTTTTAATTCCTAAAGTTGTGATATTCTTTTTGAATCACCCTGTATTTCGAAAGCTTCTATTTTCTTCTTGTCCAAACTATTTATCGTCCATGTTTCACTTCCATACATGGCTACACTCCATACAAATACGTTCAGAAACTGCTTCCTGACACTGAAATATAAACTCGATGCTAACAAATTTCTCTTCTTCAGAAACGCTTTCCTTGCCATTGCCAGTCTACATTTTATATCCTCTCTACTTCGACCATCATCAGTTATTTTGCTCCCCAAGTAGCAAAACTCCTTTACTACTTTAAGTGTCTCATTTCCTAATCTAATTCCCTCAGCATCACCTGACCTAATTCGACTATATTCCATTATCCTCGTTTTCCTTTTGTTGATGTTCATCTTATATCCTCCTTTCAAGGCACTGTCCATTCTGTTCAACTGCTCTTCCAAGTCCTTTACCCTCTGTGACAGAACTACAATGTCACCGGTCACCTCAAAGTTTTTATTTCTTCTCCATGGTTTTTAATACCTACTCCGAATTTTTCTATTGTTTCCTTTACTATTTGCTCAATACACAGATTGAATAACATCTGGGAGAGGCCACAACCCTGTCTCAATCCCTTCCCAACCACTGCTTCCCTTTCATGTCTCTCGACTCTTATAACTGCCATCTGGTTTCTGTAAAAATTGTAAATAGCATTTCGCTCCCTGTATTTTACCCCTGCCACCTTTAGAATTTGAAAGAGTGTATTCCAGTCAACATTGTCAAAAGCTTTCTCTAATTCTACAAATCATAGAAACGTAGGTTTGCCTTGCCTTAATCTATTTTCTAAGGTAAGTCATAGGGTCAGTATTGTCTCACGTGTTCCAATATTTCCACGGAATCCAAACTGATCTTCTCAGAAGTCGTGTAAAGAATTCGCATTAGTATTTTGCAGTCGTGACTTATTAAACTGATAGTTCGGTGATTTTCACATCTGTCAACACCTGATATCTTTGGGATTGGAATTATTATATTCTTCTTGAAGTCTGAGGGTATTTCGCCTGTCTCATACATTTGGGTCACCAGATGGTAGAGTTTTGTCAGGACTGGCTCTGTCAAGGCTGTCAGTAGTTCGGGGCTTTGTTTTGACTCAGGTCTTTCAGTGCTCTGTCAAACTCTTCACGCAGTATCATATCTCCCATTTCATCTTCATCTACATCCACTTCCATTTCCATAAAATTGCCCTCAAGTACATCGCCCTTGTGTAGACCCTCTGTATACTCCTTCCACCTTTCTGCTTTCCCTTCTTTGCTTAGAACTGGGTTTCCATCGGAGCTTTTGATATTCATACAAGTGGTTCTCTTTTCTCCAAAGGTCTCTTTAAGTTTCCTATAGGCAGTATCTATCTTACCCCCAGTGAGATAAGCCTCTACATCCTTACATTTGTCCTCTAGCCATCCCTGCTTAGTCATTTTACACTTCCTGTCCATCTCATTTTTGAGACTTTTGTATTCCTTCCTGCCTGCTTCATTTACTGCATTTTTATAGTTTCTCCTTTCATCAATTAAATTCAATACTTCTTCTGTTACCCAAGGATTTCTATTAGCCCTCGTCTTTTTACCTGTTTGATCCTCTGCTGCCTTCACTACTTCATCCCTCAAAGCTACCCATTCTTCTTCTACCGTATTTCTTTCCCCCATTCCTGTCAATTGTTCCCTTATGCTCTCCCTGAAACTCTGTATAGCCTCTGGTTTAGCCAGTTTATCAAGGTGCCATCTGCTTAAATTCCCACCTTTTTGCAGTTTCTTCAGTTTTATTCTACAGTTCATAACCAACACATTGTGGTCAGTGTCCACATCTGCCCCTGGAAATGTCTTAGGCTAATCAAGCTTATTTTATAGTCGATTGTAATGGATTCATTGAGTGATGCAAGTTGGTTGATCATAACAAAGATTTTCCTTCTATTTCTTTTACCTGTGGCGTGATAGACGTGGAATAATGGAGGTCCCACTCCCCCCCCCCCCTCCCCCCCCCCCGCCCAACAGGTGGCGCCAAGGATATCCATGGCTATGCAGCTAGCGTCATCCGTGTCCACAAAGCCATGGCTACTCTGAAGTCTTGCAGCGAGCAGAGGACAGTGGGCAACGAGAAGAGGCACACTGAGGGTAGCGCGGCTGGCGCCTGGCAGCATACCGTAAGCACGAGGGAGCAACGAGGGCCGTCTGTTGCCTGTCAAGTTGGGAGGACAACTCAGAGCTAGTGATCTCTTCTTCGTGGGCAACCACAGCCACATAAAATTTTCCAAAGAAATTACCGCACTTTGACTGTTAATTATTCATTTATTGTACACAATCATGACTACGGCTTTGTAGCCATTTTCTAGTGCATATAAAAACGTTAAAACATGTCTGACCTGTCTGTAATATGTCCTCATCGAAAAACATATTTCTGGTCTTATAGATCAGTTATCGTATGACACGATACAAGTGTCTTGGATGTGAACTTGTATCCTATAACACAACTTGTCTATAAGAGCAAAAATGTGTATTCATGATGATTACAAGTCTCAGACAGGTCAGACATGTTTCAACATGCCCTTGAGAATGGCTACAAAGTAGTAATCATAATTGTGTACAATACATGATAATTAACAGTCAAATGGCTAAAATTTCTTAAAAATAACAAAAAAAAAACAAAGACAGCGAAGCTGCCTCTCAGGGACGTGTTGATGGGACGGTTTTGTTCCTGGTGCCTACAGCATTCTTAAGGTTGGAGTGTATGCCCAGATCCTGTACCTTTGCTTTGTGTGCCCTGTACTTAAGATTCCTGAAGCAAAACACTCCTAATTAACTGACACTCTTCTGCTTTATCGCAGGTTACGTTGGAATAGCTGAAAGTGCCACCTGGGACTGCTTAATGCTAAATGGTTATGTAACTTTGCCCACTTATTTCACTTTATAATCTTTAAGATTCCATTAGAACTACTGACAGCCTTGGGAGAGCCAGTCCTGACAAAACTCTACCATCTGGTGAGCAAGATGTATGAGACAGGCGAAATACCCTCAGACTTCAAGAACAATATAATAATTCCAATCCCAAAGAAAGCAGGTGTTGACAGATGTGAAAATTACCGAACTATCAGTTTAATAAGTCACGGCTGCAAAATACTAACGCGAATTCTTTACAGACGAATGGAAAAACTAGTAGAAGCTAACCTCAGGGAAGGTCAGTTTGGATTCCGTAGAAATATCGGAACACGTGAGACAATACTGACCCTACGACGTATATTAGAAGCTAGATTAAGGAAAGACAAACATACGTTTCTATGATTTGTAGACTTAGAGAAAGCTTTTGACACTGTTGACTGGAATACTCTCTTTCAAATTCTGAAGGTGGCAGGCTTAAAATACAGGGAGCGAAAAGCTATTTACAGTTTGTACAGAAACCAGATGGCAGTTATAAGAGTCGAGGGGTATGAAATTGGAAGCAGTGGTTGGGAAGGGAGTGAGACAGTGTTGTAGCCCCTCCCCGATGTTATTCAATCTCTATATTGAGCAAGCAGTGAAGGAAACAAAAGAAAAGTTCGGAGTAGGTATTAAATTCCATGGAGAAGAAATAAAAACTTTGAGGTTCGCCGCTGACATTGTAATTCTGTTAGGGACAGCAAAGGACTTGGAAGAGCAGTTGAACGGAATGGATAGTGTCTTGAAAGAAGCATATGAGATGAACATCAACAAAAGCAAAACGAGGATAATGGAATGTAGTCGAATTAAGTCGGGTGATGCTGAGGGAATTAGATTAGGAAATGAGACACTTAAAGTAGTAAAGGAGTTTTGCTATTTGGGGGGAAAAATAACTGATGATGGTCGAAGTAGAGAGGATATAAAATATAGACTGGCAATGGCAAGGAAGGCTTTTCTGAAGAAGAGAAATTTGTTAACATCGAGTATAGATTTAAGTGTCAGGAAGTCGTTTCTGAAAGTACTTGTATGGAGTGTAGCCACGTATGGAAGTGAAACATGGACGATAAATAGTTTGTACAAGAAGAGAATAGAAGCTTTCGAAATGTGCAGATACAGAAGAATGCTGAAGATTAGATGGGTAGATCACTTAACTAATGAGGAAGCATTGAATAGGATTGGGGAGAAGAGAAGTTTGTGGCACAACTTGACTAGAAGAAGGGACCGGTTGGTAGGACATGTTCTGAGGCATCAAGGGATCACCAATTTAGTATTGGAGGGCAGCGTGGAGGGTAAAAATCGTAGAGGGAGACCAAGAGATGAATACAACAAGCAGATTCAGAAGAATGTAGGTTGCAGTAGGTACTGGGAGATGAAGAGGCTTGCACAGGATAGAGTAGCATGGAGAGCTGCATCAAACCAGTCTCAGGACGAAGACCAGAACAACAACAATCTTTAAGAGTCAGGTTTCCATTTGAAGTTAGTGACATGACACATTGATTCTACCTTTTATTTAAGAAAATTGCTTCCTTCTCTGAATTTTTACCATTGAACGAACTTTATTGGGAACGAAACCCTTCCTTGTGGCTTTGTCTGTGTATTCGTGTGACACATCTCCTCCTCCCAATCATTCTGTCCACCCCCTCCTCCATCCATCTCAACCTGCCCCAGGCATACTCGTCAACACTTGCAGCCCTGCAATACTATTCAAAAAAGCAGGCTGACGTTACTCCCATATTACACCTGTCATGCCGGGTAGGTTACATATGAGGGGTCAGAAAATACGACGGTCGTCCACAAAGTGAATTCCGTTTCTATTTCTATTCGTGGTAGCGCTACTACAGCAGTTCCGAGCATGCGCGGCAGTTACTCTGACTCAAGGAGAAGACATGTACGCCATTTTCAGATCGATGCTGCCGACATGTGCTTTGTAGTGCTTCTTTATAATGTCAGCCGTAATAAAAAAAAATGCCGCTGCATGTGAAATCAGATCCATGATTCGTTTTCTAAATGCAAAGAACGTTAAAGCGAAGGAAACTCATCGGCAACTGCGAGGTTTACGCACAAAATGCTATAAGTGATTCAGTGGTTAAAAGATGGGTCAGACTGTTCAATGAAGGACGTGATCAAGTGCACGATGAAGAACGAAGTGGACGCCCGTCTGTGGTTACTAATGAACTGGTTCGCACAATTGAAGAGAAGATTAAGCACAACAGTAAGTTTATACTTAGTGCCCCTGCTATGGAAGTTCCTCAAATTTCACGATCACTAATTCATGGAATTGTTACTAAAAAACTGAAATTTTCGAAAACTTTGCTCACATTGGGTGCCCAAAATTCTTACTGAACAACACAAAAAACAACGGATGGGCAGTGTACTCCAGTTTTTGACACGCTAGAATGAAGAAGGCGATGGTTTTCTTTCTCGGATAGTCACGGGCGATAAAATTTGGGTATCGAACGACACCCCTGAAACAAAAAGGCAATCAATGGAATGGAGGCACACTTCATCCCCAACGAAAGTTAAGCCTAAGCAAATCTTGACACCCCGAAAAGTCATGTGCACCATTTTCTGGGACAGAAAAGGCATTTGCTGATTGATATCTTACCACGAGGCCAAACAATCAATGCACATGGTTACTGCGAGACCATTAAGAAATTGCGCCGCGCAGTACAGAACAAGCGCCGAGGATTACTGTCACGATGATGCCCGACCTCACACTACGAATGTGACCAAACAACTCTTAAAGGAATTTCACTGGGATGCGTTTGATTATCCTCCGTACAGCTCGGACCTCGCTCCCAGCGACTTTCATCTCTTCTTTCACCTAAAATCTGATCTTGGTGGTCAACACTTCAACGATGATGATGAGCTGAAAGAACATGTTACCATATGGGTGAATACACTTGCGGCAACCTTCTATGAAAAAGCCGAATAAAAACTTGTGCCACGCTATGACAAGTGCCTACAGAATTTCGGAAACTATGTAGAAAGTAGTTTAACAGTTGTAGATTTTTTTACACTAAATATTTTTTCTGTATCTCTACACGTTTGTTTTATATAACCATATGGGACTTACTTTGTCGACATACCTCGTAATTTGTTTTCTCCTGAGATACATGCCGCTAGGCAAAGCAAGTTAATGAATCAGGCCAAACTTCAACACAACACACTTCTCATACAGCACAGTCGGGCACTGAGAACCGATTCCTTCCCTGACATGTAGGCTGCCCTGCAATGTAGGTGGATTTGGCAGACCGATACTATCTGTATTCCCACAAAACATGTCTGTCATGCAGGGGAGCCTATAACAGATTGTGACTATAGCTAAGTTTTGTTTTTGTAACAAAGTTGTCTTGCTTATGTGTCCACAACTGACAGTCCTTCCTTTCTTTACATTCACAAAGTGTTAATGTCTTTTGTATTCACACTTTCTTCTGGTTCAGTCCATTGTATTACAAAGGCCAAAACAAAGGTACAATGTAGTATTTGACATGGAGCTTGTAATACCTATTTTCGATCTATTTTGTAACTGTATCGATATTTCTCTGTCTATTTGTTGCGTTGCTTATGTAGAGTGTTGTGTCTGTCATGCACAACTGACAGTCCTTCCTTTCTTTACATTCACAAAGTGTTAATGTCTTTTGTATTCACACTTTCTTCTGGTTCAGTCCATTGTATTACAAAGGCCAAAACAAAGGTACAATGTAGTATTTGACATGGAGCTTCTAATACCTATTTTCGATCTATTTTGTAACTGTATCGATATTTCTCTGTCTATTTGTTGCGTTGCTTATGTAGAGTGTTGTGTCTGTCATGGAAATTCTTTGACTATGTACACATAATTCAATTATGTGAACTTTTTTAACGATGTTACTTATACTGGGCTTGTGGATTTAAATAGCTACTGGAATAATTGTTGTATAATGTACTGTAAATGACTTGGTTCATAGGTAGGGAACGTTGTGTTAAATGTAAAAGATGTGGGGATGTCCAGCAGCTACAGATGTAGCCTGGTGGAGTGGAAAAGGTGTGGTTGGCACGCAAGTGGCACCTCGTCCGTTTTGATGGGTAAGGGAGTTGGTGCTGAGCAGTGCTGTGGTTCACATCTCCCTACCAGTAATGGATAATTGTGGCTCATATTCTTGGAATTTTGAGGCCAGAGGAGCTAAAAAGCAGTATTTATGTCCCTTTGGTGCTGCATTTGGTGATACTATTGTTATGACATGGTTTTTGGCCCAGTAAAAATATAATTCTAGCAATAGGTTCTATAACAGAGCGAGGCCAACAATACTGCCATGACTGCATCTCCGCCGTGTTAACAGCCACTGCAAATTACGCCACCAGAGCCACCAGCCTTTCACTAAATTGTTTATATTTGGTACTCTGTAAATGGCTCAGGTGTTCCTGAAATTTGGTTGCTTTTAATAACAATCTTACACCCGTGATTACCCCAATCACAAACTCGGACAGGAATCCTATCCTAGTGACTTTAAGTCCGAATGTCCTAATTTATTATGGGAAGAGTTATATGGCGGCTGTAAAAATGTTGTGAATGCTTTCTAATGTGCGGAGTTGCAGCGTTTAAAGTCCAGTTTTATAGTTTGAGAAATACTCCACTTTCACGGCATTTTTAAATCAAACTGCAGTCATTTCCTTAAATAATTGGTCTTACGTGAAAGGCTGCCTGAAAATAGCAAAGTTGTTAGTTAAAACAGCAATAATATTAACCTGAAGTGAAAAGATTTGCATTTAAGCACTTTGATCAGAATTAAAAAGTTTTATCAGTGTTCATTTAATGAGAAAGTGTTTGAATTTGAATTTAATGTTGTGCTGTCATTTGCACAGCCAACTATATTTTGAGTAGGTTAAAGGAGTGTTTACCAAAGCACATCTTTATTTAAAGAGTTATAGTTTATTGTGCTATACTTAATTAATAATTATTTATGAGAATATTTATCATTTTTCATGTATAGTTTTGTTAATGAGCACGGTTCTTCAAATCATGAAAGTTTAAGGGCCCTCATGCGCTAGGCTACTTAGTTAATGAAGCAAAGCAAAGGCTCCTTCAGAGTCAGTGTAGTCACATTTGCATTCTGTTTAATTGCTTCAAACTGAGCTTAAGAAAGAAACATTTACTCTGTTGGCTGATCTACTGCTGGTTGGTTAATGCACAGGCATAGAGACCCTGTATTAAGCAATTATGTTATAGAGTACGTTCATTAATAGACCCAATGATTTAAGTCAGAACCATTTCATACTCTTCCCTGTTTAATACTGCCATTAGTTTCATGTGTGTTGGAGATTGGTTCTATAAATGCTGCATCTTGGTCATTTAAGGTACGTGTTGTTGAGATGCATATGTTGCTGTCTGCTATCTCATTGGCCATTTGTTCGTCTGACTTCCAAGTTAGTAGTACATTTGTCTGCAAGGCTAGGTTACTCTGTTGTAGTGTGAAAGGATACAAAGAAAGAGTTTAGTGTGTGTGTGTGTGTGTGTGTGTGTGTGTGTGTCAAGGAAGGTTAGGTTAGCCTTAGCCTTCTACTTCATTATGTTGCTTGACACAAGAATGCCTAATTAGGCTGGCGACCTATATTAAACCGTAAAATTACAACTTTCTTTGTTATCTCACGGTCACAACTTTTTCAAAAATTTCTCGCAGGGGTTTAACGTTAGCATCAATTGCCGTTTAAGGTAGTCCGTGTTACCGTTACAAGCATCTTGAGTCACAACCAGAACCCATGTACAAAGATTCGCTCCCGTGTCTATGATAATTTGTTTTAGTAAACATGTTTGCAAATTTTTTTGGAACTGCCCTGCTTGTTGTCTCCTATAATGTTTTTACAAAAATGTTTTAAGTCTGATGTGAAACTAAAAGGAACTCAAGCAAATGATACTTCGTTTGTTCAATTTCATACAAAAAATCGCTAAACGAAAATAACCTACCTCAAATTAATATGAAGTTGATATGAAGTCTTTGTGGTATCCATAGCGTCCCACGAATACATAAATTCGAATATATAAAATTTGGTAATAGTGGCAATAAGTAATGCAGTGCATAGTAATAATCGACACATATTACAAGCGTTGAAATGTTTGTACTCAAACAATGTTTCGCAAGAGTTTTCCTTACATCAACCTAGCTAATGTGGGAGGACGAAGTAACATGTACACTGTTGACTTACTCTTTCGCAGTTGCTTGTAACCAACATATCGCTTGGAAGTTTCTTTAAACACTGTATCATGAAATAAATTCAAGCACATAGCATATTAGTAACAATGAGTGAACATAGGTTAACTACAAAAGAGTATTCAAGAAACTAGTTTTCACCTTCTTTAATTCGCTTTCTGCTAAACGTCATCTTACATAAGTGATCTGTCAGTATCTCTACACACTTTTTCATCTATAAGTAGACTAATATGTGCTAATATGGGAGCAGCCCAAATCTGCACATTGATCGTCTCAAGACTCAAGTCAGAAAAAGATATATGACTATTATCTACACAGCGGTGACGTCTTTCTTCTGGATTAATTACTTTAAAAATTTATATAAAATTACACTTAAAATACTAATGGGTAATTCACCTGTATTTCATAGTGATTCGGACAGTGAACGTATAATATTTTCCCATTTGTTCATTTGGCCGAAACATATTTATCACGTCCTAGAAAAGGCTGTCTAATGAATACTTTGTATTTATTTGTTTATTTGTTTTTTATCTGCGCGATATCAGTGCAAGACATCACACGCGCAGTTCTAAGCCACGCCATTTTTAGCAACAATTTCGAGAACGGTAATCCTGTAGGATCTACGTCCAGACACGCGCAGAAACAAAAGCGTTACGTCACTGAAACAAGACGCCAATCGGCGCAGGAGTAGTAGCCCCGCGTAACGAGAATACACGGCCTGGTGGAGTCGGTGGCTATTCCAGCCGCCACGCCCCACCCCCGCCAAATAAGTGGGGGTGCGTGCCGCTGATATTTATGCTGGGGGCAGGTTGCACCCCGCTCCGCTAATCGCGTTACACGTCGCCAATTTACGACAGTGGACCGCTCCCTGCCTACCCCGGAAATTAAGGCGTGGGGTGGGCAGATCCCAGCTCCAATCCCGTAGCTCATTTTTATTTGCTCGGCCGAGATTTAGCGGAGCCGCCCACAGGGCGCGTTCTTTTCGCTCGGCAGTCCGCTACCACGCTGTTGGGAATCACAGGGTGAGTACGGCGTGCGTCCCAAGACTGCACTTTGGCACTGTCTCGCCCCAATCGTTCGACTGGTACATAATGTGAGGTAAACACAAAGCGGACAAATTTAGGAGATTTTTTTCTTCTTTTCAACTCCATAGATTCAATAAATAAGGGGCGATCTAAAGTTTCCGTTCGAATGCTGTACAGTCCAGAGTCGTTATGGTACTAAGGCTGTCATATCACCGACGCACCAGCTTGAGGATACCCGTTTGGTAAAACACTGTGGCCTACCGCATTAAGAAGTTAGTAAGTCCCTGCTGCACATCCTCGTCCCAACAGGAAACGTCGGCCTTTCAAGATATTTTTTAAGGAGAAAGGAGTGATAATCGCATGGGGGAGAAGTAGGGCTATAGGACGCATGCTCGAATGTCTCTCACTGGAGTTGGCATAACTTCCGCGTTACGACATTTCCGATATGGGGACGTGTGTTATCGTGAAGCAGAACCATCATTCCACAACGGTGTTTTTCGACAGACATGCTGCCCCATACATATTCTTCAGTATCCAATGGATATCTACCGCTTTTATCCTTCGACAGCCAAGAAAAGAATAAGAGAACTTTGGTCCTGTTTGGATGTATTTGGTAATAATGTCGCCATAGTTCACGTTTCCGCATTTATCGCATGCTCGTCGGAAAGACACAGACGCCACACTAATTCCTTGCTTACATTTTGGTGCTTATATGTCCGATAGAGATACGACTCATATATGCTGCAGCAACGTTCTCATAGAAAAACTTTTTTATCACCCTTCATAAAAAGCAGCGGAACAATAATTCGTGGATATGCGCGAACAGCTCCGCTTGTAGTCACAGACTGCATCAGTTAAGACTTCCAGGTTTGTGGAACAAATACGTACGATGCTATGCACGTGCGAACTTGCTACACTCCCCTTTCTTCTTGCCAGATGTTGACAGGGAGTATTTATTACAAAAAATGGCTCTGAGCACTATGGGACTCAACATCCGAGGTCATTAGTCCCCTAGAACTTAGAACTACTTAAACCTAACTAACCTATGGGCATCACACACAGCCATGCCCGAGGCAGGATTCGAACCTGCGACCGTAGCGGTTGCGCGGTTCCAGACTGTAGCGCCTAGAACTGTTCGGCCACACCGGCCGGCAGTACTTAGTACAAATTGGAATACTGATAGAAGGCAAACCCACATTTACAAATGTTGTACAAAGAAAAATTTTGACAAAGTTGGTTAGACCACTCTCTTTGAAAATCTGAAGGCAACAAGGTGCGAAATACAAGAAGCAAAAGGTTATCTACAACCTGTACCAAAACCTCTTTGTAGTTACGAGTATGAAAGTCAAAGGATATGGGAGGGGAGCAGTAGTTACGAAGGGAGTGAAACCGGGATGTACATTCTCCCAGATGCTACTCACGCTATACTCTGAGCAAGCTGTCAAGAAAGGCAACGAGAAATTTGGAAATTGAATTAAAGTTCAGGGGGAAGAGATAAAGACATTGAGGTTAACTATTGCCATTGTAATTCTGTGTGTGAGAGAGAAAGAGAGAGGACATGTAAGAGTAGTCCAGCGGAATTGAGAGTGTGTTGAAAAGAGATTATAAGACGAATATCAACAAAAATACAACGAAGATTTTGGAACGTCGTCGAATTAAATCAGGTGACGCTGATAGAATTACAATACGAAATGGGACACTAAAAGTACTCGATGAGCTTTGCCATTTGGACAGCGTTATAAAAAATTATATTCGAAGTAAAGAGGATATAAAATACAGACTGTTAATAGCAAGAAAAACTTTTCTGAAAAGAGGAAATTGGCAATATCGAAAATAAATTTAAGTGTTAGGAAGTATTTCCTGAAGGTATTTGTATGCAGTGTAGCCTTGTGCAGAACTGAAAGGTGGACGATATGCATTCAGACTTTTGAAATGAGGTACTACAGAAAAAAGATGAATACTATAAAGATAGGTCGTTAACTAAAGAAATGAAATGAAATGATCGTATGGCATTATTGATCAGGATGTCTGGGATCTTTTGGCAGCGTGATGCAAGTCTTTCTATATGAAACTATTTCGGCGGCTTTCGCGTCGATGAAGATTGGATGAACTTATCAGGATGTCTCGGACACAGCCGGGAATCGAACCCACGACTCCGTGATCTAGAAGCAGTGATGATAACCCGCCGGAGCACAGGCTGTGCACATAACTTATTTGGAGATACTGAATAGAAATGTTGAAATACGAAATGTAACTCGCCCAAAAGAATGGATCAGTTGATAGGATACATTCTGAGGACTCGAGGGATCATCAATTTGGTAACGGAAAGGTGAGGTTTCATAATTGCCGGGGAGCTCAAAACATAAATACAGTAAACAGGTTCAAACGGATGTAACTTACAGCTGTAATGCTTAGACGAAAATGTTTGCACAGGGTAGATTGAAAGGTGTTTGTCTCAAGCGGCCTTCATGAAAGTGCTGTTTGCAGTATTTAACTTGGCTTCACCTTGTACAGCAGATTTCTTTTCCGCTACTTGCTTACCATAAAAGCATTCCTGGGAAAAGGACTGTATGAGGAACCGACTTTTTTGTTTTAGTTCCACCTTTATCTGGTATCAGCTTCCTATGTTACACTTACCAATAACCTAATCACGTTAGTAGCACATGTGGGATAGTAGCATTAATACAGCTTTCTTGGTTCTTGTTGTAGAAGCATGGGAACAAATTTCAGCTTTCGAAGCTTGCTCATCACGTGACCAGTCAGAGATAGTTTGTTCCAATCTGTTTGAAAGGACGTCATGTGGTTGGTCACTGAGACTAAGGCACGGACTGTTTACTCTGAATAACTGGTGGGAGATGGAGTGACGGCAATGGCATTTTTAGCCTCTATCCGACTGGGCATGGCGTTTGCTATTGAGCAGTCGTTTCTTGTGACGATTTGATAACAACCATCTTACTCTAGGAAGCTGCACAAGAATAGAGCGTCTGGGATGTATTAGAGATTTGTTGGTAGCAGTAAGTCGGGATCTGAAAATTTTTGGAAATTTGTGGTAAGTTCTTATGAGACCAAACTGCTGAGGTCATCAGTCCCTAGGTTTACACACTACTGAATCTAACGTAAACTAATGTACTCTAAGGACAACACACCCACCCATGCCCAAGGAAGGACTCGAACCTCCCACGGGGGGAGCCGTGCGAACCGTCGCAAGGCGTCTGAGACCACGTGGCTACCCCGCGTGGCAGAATAGCACTTGGGATAAAATACTTCCTTCGGTATCCAGTTAGTCACTTTAATTTCGTAATGTAGGTATGATATGCAGTAATTAAATTCAATTATCAACGGAGTTATGAAGCAAAATTTGGTATGTGTAATTTTTTTCGGTTTTCTACTATGTTTTTAGAAGGTCAACTTGATTTATTCGTTAGCCACACACAGTAGAATTTCGTTATTGTGCTCTACAAATTTTCGTGAGCGGAATCAACGGTCACAAGTCAGGTTTGAAGGCACTGCATGGAATTCCTATGAATTATTGATTAACTTACATTTTAGTGTTTTCCCATTGTGGAGAATTCTTGAATTGTCTATGTATTCACAAGAGAAGCTGTGTCCAAATGGCACGATACTTCTGACAGAATAATGCCCAAAAATTTAATTAAGAATTCAAACTCTATAAAGATCCATGATTTTAACAACGTTACGAATGGGGTTTCTAATTAGAGTTTATGAAATAATGGCCCGTCCTACCCTCGCAGCTAGGATGTGGGGACCCACGTGCCATTGGATATTCAAGGGCCATTTAGTAGCATTTTGTAAATAATGATCGTGTACTCATTTCTATTCCTCCAGTTACATCGCCATCTGTGACGAAACAAAGAAAACGCGGCAGACAAATTGTATGTAGATTTTATAGTGGAACTGTAATCTGCAATATAAACGGGGATTCCCATCTAAGATTTCAAAGTTACCTCTGCCACCAAAGTATCAACAGCATCGACATTCCGACACTTGAGCGGGTCATGCAGAATTTCGCTATTCGTCTGCGACACGTCATCGCCAATGATAAATCAAAGGTATTCGCAGCTGCGAGTATGGACAACCATCAGCTGCACAGTGGAATGACGGCAATGCAGACACATGGTTGGCGACATATGGAAAGCTGGATCTCGCCATGAGTCGTGAACGGATAGCCAAATGGTAAGCAGACCACTCGCGATAAGCAGGAAATCCGGTTTCGAGACGCGGTACGGCACGGAACACGTTTCTGTTTGAGTTTCGGTTGCAACCGTGAGCGCTTCTCAAGAGGACGTTGTCATCACACGAGAACCTTTTTTATTCGCCTTCATTAATCCAGGTTTCCGGTTTATCTGGATCCTTTTTGTTACCATTTCCCTTTTATTTAACGGAAATATGTGCGGCTTACAGCTGGTATGGCACGGTACTGTCTACAGAGTGTTTCAGCTGCTCCTACCGATGTCATTTTATGCAACTCGCTATGTTATAACTGCCCTTCACAAAACATGCGCGAGATTTTAATGCTCTCTCGAACGCCATGCACAAACAGTTAGTCCTACAGAAAAAAATGAACAGGACCTTTACGTAGGTATTTTAATTTATTTAAATATCGGACTGGGATACATTTCTACAGGCCGTATTTCTCGAGTTATTCCAGAAAAACGTACAACAATTACCTTCAAACGCATCCCCACTTCCACATTTAATTTATTTAAATATCGGACTGGGATACATTTCTACAGGCCGTATTTCTCGAGTTATTCCAGAAAAACGTACAACAATTACCTTCAAACGCATCCCCACTTCCACATTCAGGCCCCAACGATCAGGACGTCTAGTATATTGTTGATGGCACTCCCTCCTACCACAGTACAAAAAGTGGCTACTTCACGAATTATTTCCCAAATTCGACCCTTCTTGGTTTTCAGTGACTGGTCGTATTACGCCACTGGCTTTGTCGAATACTTGTTGTTGTTGTTGTGGTCTTCAGTCCTGAGACTGGTTTGATGCAGCTCTCCATGCTACTCTATCCTGTGCAAGCTTCTTCATCTCCCAGTACCTACTGCAACCTACATCCTTCTGAATCTGCTTAGTGTATTCATCTCTTGGTCTCCCTCTACAATTTTTACCCTCCACTCTGCCCTCCAATGCTAAATTGGTGATCCTTTGATGCCTCAGAACATGTCCTACCAACCGAGCCCTTCTTCTGGACAAGTTGTGCCACAAACTTCTCTTCTCCCCAATCCTGTTCAATACTTCCTCATTGGTTATGTGATCTACCCATCTAATCTTCAGCATTCTTCTGTAGCACCACATTTCGAAAGCTTCTATTCTCATCTTGTCCAAACTATTTATCGTCCACGTTTCACTTCCATACATGGCTACACTTCATACAAATACTTTCAGAAACGACTTCCTGACACTTAAATCTATACTCGATGTTAACAAATTTCTCTTCTTCAGAAACGCTTTCCTTCCCATTGCCAGTCTACATTTTATATCCTCTCTACTTCGACCATCATCAGTTATTTTGCTCCCCAAATAGCAAAACTCCTTTACTACTTTAAGTGTCTCATTTCCTAATCTAATTCCCTCAGCATCACCCGACTTAATTCGACTACATTCCATTATCCTCGTTTTGCTTTTGTTGATGTTCATCTTATATCCTCCTTTCAAGACACTGTCCATTCCATTCAACTGTTCTTCCAAGTCCTTTGCTGTCTCTGACAGAATTACAATGTCATCGGCGAACCTCAAAGTTTTTATTTCTTCTCCATGGATTTTAATACCTACTCCGAATTTTTCTTTTGTTCCCTTTACTGCTTACTCAATATACAGATTGAACAACATCGGGGAGAGGCTACAACCCTGTCTTACTCCCTTCCCAACCACTGCTTCCCTTTCATGTCCCTCGACTCTTATAACTGCCATCTGGTTTCTGTACAAATTGTAAATAGCCTTTCGCTCCCTGTGTTTTACCCCTGCCACCTTTAGAATTTGAAAGAGAGTATTCCAGTGAACATTGTCAAAAGCTTTCTCTAAGTCTACAAATGCTAGAAACGTAGGTTTGCCTTTCCTTAATCTTTCTTCTAAGATAAGTCGTAAGGTCAGTATCGCCTCACGTGTTCCAGTGTTTCTACGGAATCCAAACTGATCTTCCCCGAGGTTGGCTTCTACTAGCTTTTCCATTCAAGAATTCGTGTTAGTATTTTGCAGCTGTGATTTATTAAACTGATAGTTCGGTAATTTTCACATCTGTCAACACCTGCTTTCTTTGGGATTGGAATTATTATATTCTTCTTGAAGTCTGAGGGTATTTCGCCTGTTTCATACATCTTGCTCACCAGATGGTAGAGTTTTGTCAGGACTGGCTCTCCCAGGGCCGTCAGTAGTTCCAACGGAATGTTGTCTACTCTGGGGGCCTTGTTTCGACTCAGGTCTTTCAGTGCTCTGTCAAACTCTTCACGCAGTATCGTATCTCCCATTTCATCTTCATCTACATCTTCTTCCATTTCCATAATTTTGTCCTCAAGTACATAGCCCTTGTATAGACCCTCTATATGTCCTTCCACCTTTCTGCTTTCCCTTCTTTGCTTAGAACTGGGTTTCCATCTGAGCTCTTGATATTCATACAAGTCGTTCTCTTATCTCCAAAGGTCTCTTTAATTTTCCTGTAGGCAGTGTCTATCTTACCCCTAGTGAGATAAGCCTCTACATCCTTACATTTGTCCTCTAGCCATCCCTGCTTAGCCATTTTGCACTTCCTGTCGATCTCATTTTTGCCTGCTTCATTTACTGGATTTTTATATTTTCTCCTTTCATCAATTAAATTCAATATTTCTTCTGTTACCCAAGGATTTCTACTAGCCCTCGTCTTTTTACCTACTATATCCTCTGCTGCCTTCACTACTTCATCCCTCCAAGCTACCCATTCTTCTTCTACTGTATTTCTTTCCCCCGTTCCTGTCAATTGTTCCCTTATGCTCTCCCTGAAACTCGGTACAACCTCTGGTTCTTTCAGTTTATCCAGGTCCCATCTCCTTATATTCCCACCTTTTTGCAGTTTCTTCAGTTTTAATCTACAGGTCATAACCAATATATTGTGGTCAGAGTCCACATCTGCCCCTGGAAATATCTTACAATTTAAAACCTGGTTCCTAAATCTCTGTCTTACCATTATATAATCTATCTGATACCTTTTAGTATCTCCAGGGTTCTTCCATGTATACAACCTTCTTTCATGATTCTTAAGCCAAGTGTTAGCTATGATTATGTTGTGCTCTGTGCAAAATTCTACCAGGCGGCTTCCTCTTTCATTTCTTAGCCCCAATCTACACTCCTGGAAATGGAAAAAAGAACACATTGACACCGGTGTGTCAGACCCACCATACTTGCTCCGGACACTGCCAGAGGGCTGTACAAGCAATGATCACACGCACGGCACAGCGGACACACCAGGAACCGCGGTGTTGGCCGTCGAATGGCGCTAGCTGCGCAGCATTTGTGCACCGCCGCCGTCAGTGTCAGCCAGTTTGCCGTGGCATACGGAGCTCCATCGCAATCTTTAACACTGGTAGCATGCCGCGACAGCATGGACGTGAACCGTATGTGCAGTTGACGGACTTTGAGCGAGGGCGTATAGTGGGCATGCGGGAGGCCGGGTGACGTACCGCCGAATTGCTCAACACGTGGGGCGTGAGGTCTCCACAGTACATCGATGTTGTCGCCAGTGGTCGGCGGAAGGTGCACGTGCCCGTCGACCTGGGACCGGACTGCAGCGACGCACGGATGCACGCCAAGACCGTAGGATCCTACGCAGTGCCGTAGGGGACCGCACCGCCACTTCCCAGCAAATTAGGGACACTGTTGCTCCTGGGGTATCGGTGAGGACCATTCGCAACCGTCTCCATGAAGCTGGGCTACGGTCCCGCACACCGTTAGGCCGTCTTCCGCTCACGCCCCAACATCGTGCAGCCCGCCTCCAGTGGTGTCGCGACAGGCGTGAATGGAGGGACGAATGGAGACGTGTCGTCTTCAGCGATGAGAGTCGCTTCTGCCTTGGTGCCAATGATGGTCGTATGCGTGTTTGGCGTCGTGCAGGTGAACGCCACAATCAGGACTGCATACGACCGAGGCACACAGGGCCAACACCCGGCATCATGGTGTGGGGAGCGATCTCCTACACTGGCCGTACACCACTGGTGATCGTCGAGGGGACACTGAATAGTGCACGGTACATCCAAACCGTCATCGAACCCATCGTTCTACCATTCCTAGACCGGCAAGGGAACTTGCTGTTCCAACAGGACAATGCACGTCCACATGTATCCCGTGCCACCCAACGTGCTCTAGATGGTGTAAGTCAACTACCCTGGCCAGCAAGATCTCCGGATCTGTCCCCCATTGAGCATGTTTGGGACTGGATGAAGCGTCGTCTCACGCGGTCTGCACGTCCAGCACGAACGCTGGTCCAACTGAGGCGCCAGGTGGAAATGGCATGGCAAGCCGTTCCACAGGACTACATCCAGCATCTCTACGATCGTCTCCATGGGAGAATAGCAGCCTGCATTGCTGCGAAAGGTGGATATACACTGTACTAGTGCCGACAATGTGCATGCTCTGTTGCCCGTGTCTATGTGCCTGTGGTTCTGTCAGTGTGATCATGTGATGTATCTGACCCCAGGAATGTGTCAATAAAGTTTCCCCTTCCTGGGACAATGAATTCACGGTGTTCTTATTTCAGTTTCCAGGAGTGTATATTCACCTACTACGTTTCCTTCTCTCCCTTTTCCAACACTCGAATTCCAGTCACCCATGACTATTAAATTTTCGTCTCCCTTCACTGTCTGAATACTTAGAAACTGTAAAACTGAAGTTTGTGAAAGTTTTGCCTAACAATATTTTTAATTTTAACAGCATAAAATAAACAATGAAATTATTGTATTGATGAGGCATTCTGACAACGAAACTACTGTGCATATAGTGATTAAGTTTGTATTGAATTGTCATCTTATTTACTTTTAGCGTAACGTTTACAAAAATCGTTTCTCTCTCTTTACTCTCAAGGACACGTTTAAATTAAAAATGTCAACAAAATAGCCGTCTGTGCTGGTGGCTTAATAGTGCAATCAATAGAGGCCAGAAAAGGTCAAATGGCGGGAATAGGTCATGTATTCAGAATCGGGAAGGAGTGTCACGAACAAGATAATAGAAATTTTCACAGGAGAGGCGTACATGTGACGGGTGCAGATGTGTTGGAAGGTGACCTTTGTACGTTTTTCTTGAATTAGTCGAAAACCGCCGCCTTCGGGGAAAACTTATCCCCGTAGAAAATTTAGGTACATTACATTTCGTACATGTAGGTATTGTTAATCTTTTCTCGTGGACTAATAATAGTGTAGCTAGTGAGGGAATGTGAAAATCTCCCGTGTGGTTTATGAAGGCCAGATATATATGCGTAAAACGGCAACGTTAGGGGCAACTCTGTCACCCTATATTTACAGTTGTTACCGGCACCGCATGTAGCTTAGAGAACGCCAGTCCCATGCTTCGAGCTGCTGTTACAAAGGTCTTGTGGATCTGTTAACTTACAGTGTTCAGAACCTGTATCGGTAATGTTTTCTTCCTTGCGTGATTTGTGTCTGTGTGGGTGAAATGGTTTCGAATCGAAAGAAAGTGGATGTTTTGATTGACAAAAAGTTGGAAGCACCGAACAGACTAGGCAAAGGGAAACTGCTGGAAAACACAGGTGCAGAAGGTGATGTTTGGACATCAACTGTGTCGGACTGGAAGAAGAACCGGAACGAAGTTGAAGGTTTCTGCTTCGAAGTGATGGCTGAAGGCAATTTGAAGAACCTCAGTACAAAAAAAAAAAGCAAGAAACAAAACAATGACTATAGCATTAATCGTTTGTTTCAGGGAAAAAGAGAGCGTGGTATTCCGATAAGCGGTCCAGTCCTTGAAAAAAACACGCTAAACTTAAATAGAAAGCTACTCGATAGCAACCCGAACTTCAGGCAGTGAAGCCTGATTGGAAAGATGGAGAGCTCGTCTTGGCATACAGCAGCGTTCGGTGACAGGTAAACATTTTTCGGGGATACAGTGACTGCAGAAAACTTCAAAATAGCATTCGAAGCAGATATTTCTTCTGAATATTGCACTCCATTTCAGATGTATAATGTAAATCAATCTGGACTCATTTTGCAGGATGCTAATATAGTAAGACATCGGCTATTAATTAGATGGCTCGGCAACGGATTATACGATGTGTAACGTTAGAATTAAGTATGAGTTCTAGAAATGCATTTCCTTTTTTTAGTTTTTTTGAGTCATCAATCTCCTGACAGGTTTGATGCGGCCCGCCATGATTACTCTCCTATGCCAACCTCTTCAATTCATAGTAGCACTTGGGGCCTACGTCTTCAGTTACTTGAGGGATGTATTCCAATCTCTGTCTTCCTCTACAGTTTTTGCCCTCTGCAGCTCCCTCTATTACCACCTAAGTCATTCCTTAATGTCTTAACACATGTCGTTTCATCATGTCCCTTCTTATTGTCAGTGTTTTCCACATTTTCCTTTCCTCTCCGATTCTGCGTAGGACCTCCTCATTACTTATCTTATCAGTCAATCCAATTTTCAACATTCGTCCGTAACATGACATCTAATGAGCTTCGGTTCTCTTCTGGCCGCGCGGGATTAGCCGAGCGGTCTTAGGCGCTGCAGTCATGGACTGTGTGGCTGGTCCCGGCGGAGGTTCGAGTCCTCCCTCGGGCATGGGTGTGTGTATTTGTCCTTAGGATAATTTAGGTTAAGTAGTGTGTAAGATGAAAAAGCTTGCACAGGATAGAGTAGCATGGAGAGCTGCATCAAACCAGTCTCAGGACTGAAGACCACAACAACAACAACAACAGTGTGTAAGCTTAGGGACTGATGACCTTAGCAGTTAAGTCCCATAAGATTTCACAAACATTTCATTTTGTTCTCTTCTGTTCCGGTTTCCTCGCAGACCATGTTTCATCTGGAAGATGCAAATTCCCTCTCCTATTGATTTAAGAAATAAAATATTCGCGTGCAGTGAAACATGTTAACCGGTCCTGTTTGCCATTTCTCTAAAAGTCACAAAATAATGCGTGGACGGATAGTCCCGTCTTTGGAAAGTGCTTTCATGATGATTTTGTGCCATGTGTGGGAGAATATTCAGAGGAAGAGTGTTTCCCGTCGATAGCTTGCTTATTGAAAATGCGCCGTCACGTCGAGGAGTGGAGCAGCTCGTAAGCGCTGACATCAGAGTTAAATTCTTCCCTCCTAACATAACGGCTCTCCAAAACCGTTGGATCAAGCTGTACTGGATAATGTCAAATTTGTATTCAAAAGCTGGGTAAATTAACCAAGGAAGAGCGACAGGTTGGCGTGAATTCTGTGTTAATATCGGTAAATATGAAAGATGGGTTTTTTATGGTTGCGCTTTCTTGGGAACGAGTGATTAAACTAACGATTTTGAAGTCAGGGAAACAGTAAGGCCTGCTGTTAGTGACTCCCACCGCTGAAATTTGAGAAGGATCAACACCTCTGAATTACCTAAAATGTTTGCAAACATTCCTGGTTGTTCGGATGTGCATACTGACGCTGGTTACAGCATGGAGACCGATGACAAAATTTGCTCAGCGAAATTGCATTTGTACGTTTCTCACCTCTCCGTTTTTCACAATAGTACGTTGTGTATTGCACACCCTGCGTGTAAAGTGACCGCACTTCCGTGTTTTCCTATTATATGTCTTCAAAATTTTAAGCTATTATTTTTACTGTCCCACTGGTATTTTCGTCAAATGTATATATATCAGGAAGTCGTCGCAGAATGCTACGTGTATGGGTGGCCAGCAATTCCTGATTTGGTCTCTACACACAAATTCGCATGGGTAGGAGGGAGTGCCATCAACAATATACTAGACGTCCTGATCGTTGGGGCCTGAATGTGGAAATGGGGATACGTTTGAAGGTAATTGTTGTACGTTTTTCTGGAATAACTCGAAAAATACGGCCTGTAGAAATGTATCCCAGTCCGATATTTAAATAAATTAAATTACCTACGTAAAAGTCCTGTTCATTTTTTTCTGTAGGACTAACTGTTTGTGCGTGGCGTTCGAGAGAGCATTAAAATCTCGCGCATGTTTTGTGAAGGGCAGTTATAACATAGCGGGTTGCATAAAATGACATCGGTAGGAGCAGCTGAAACACTCTGTAGACAGTACCGTGCCATACCAGCTGTAAGCCGCACATATTTCCGTTAAATAAAAGGGAAATGATAACAAAAAGGATCCAGATAAACCGGAAACCTGGATTAATGAGGGCGAATAAAAAAGGTTCTCGTGTGATGACAACGTCCTCTTGAGAAGCGCTCAAGGTTGCAACCGAAACTCAAACAGAAACGTGTTCCGTGCCGTACCGCGTTGCTAGAGTATACATGGCGACAGTGTTATGCGTGTTCCTGCGGCAGGCTATTTCAAAGATTAAGTGGGAGGATTCCGCTCGCGATCCAACAATTACAATTTTGTTTGACTGTTGTAGTTGACGTTACCATAATATGAAAAGTTGCAGAGTACACTGAGTGTTTTTGCAATGGGTAAGCCCAGTTAATTCTTTTGGTTTTGTTTCCAGTTTTTGCGCGTGGTAAAATCTTGAATTCGTCACAATATTAACGAGGATGTTTTTTCATTCAGGAGAAAATAAACATAACTGAAGCAGTGCAAACGAGCCCTAGAGAACCTCAAGTCAGCGTCTCAAAATCCTACATTCTATCTTAACTAACATATTGACAATTAGAACATACGTACCATCGAGTGCTCCGAAAGACAGGCCAAGCGTGGAGAAATGCACACGTGTCCCGGGTGTAAAATTTGCTCACTCGGAAAAATGCCAAAAAATTAGGCTTCAGCATCAGCGTGCAGGTAATGCGCCTATTTCAGGCTCAATACTGAAAGAAAAGGTTTTATAATTCGCATAAGAATTAAATGTTGAAATGTTTCATGCTTCTTCTGGGTGATTACACCGCCTCAAACTAAGATGTGATATTACTGGACGCAGAGTTTGTGGGTAGGCTAACAGTGTGGGTAATGTCACGGTACAATGTTGGAAAGAGCTTGCTCTTCCAAGCGATTGCAAAATACAGTCTAAAAGATAACTGTAACAAACACGAAACAGGACTTTCAAACTTACTGTCGGACAAAGCACTGGCATCTAAGGGAGACCACTGCTTTTGGGGAAAGACAAGTAAGCAAAGAGTGGCGGTACTCTTTACCAGAAACACAGGTGGCTGTGATACTATGCAGTCCCTACTATTTGGTAAGTCAGCAAAGCCTCAATGTTTCAGTGGAGTAAAATCGTATCCTACGTACTACGAGCTAAACAAGGAGGCATGGATGACTTCAATCCCCTTCAAGAGCCATCTCGAAAAGCTTAATACCCGCATGCATTGTGAGAAGAGGGAAATACTTTCGCTTCTAAACAATTTTTCGGCTCTCCTGCGGCACGTAAGTTAAGCAACGCAGACTAGGCATTTTTTCTAGCAAATTGCATGGGCAATCTTCAAAATCTAGACTTGGTCGTCTTTCCTGCCACAAAAGCCAGGTGCAGGAAGATGCAGGTTCAATGTGTCACCTCACATCTCGACAGCGGGAAGGAATATCCTAGACTGAATATGTTGCAAATGAGCCAAAGAATAGTTCTCTTGGCTATTCTCTTACATACACTACGTACGTATAATCCTTGTCATTTCCATCTGAAGGTCACTAAAATAGATCTATAAATTAAATTAAATGCAGTAGAGATATTTCATTTTTACACACCCAGGGAATGCAGTACATAGGGACTGCATGGGATCAGTTGTTGCCAAACAAAATAAGCAAGTGCATCTGGAAAGCTAGCATCGGAAAAGATGAAACACAAGTTGAGCCCGAAAATTTTGACGTAGATTTCGATGTAGCAGAAGGCAAGAACGAGGCTCGTATTTCATCTGGAAACGATTTTGATGATTTTGTTGATATGATACTGATGCTGCCGTGTGATATGTTCAAACTGATGATGAATTAATTAAAGAAGTTGCTGCGCTATCAACAGAAAAATTTTGTTCTGAGGATTCAAGAGAATCGGATGGTCAATTTGTGGGCCCTCCCAGTCTGTCAGAAGCACTTACTGCACTGGAAGTAACACGGGGTTGCATGACAGCAAGAAACATTGCTGATGACAAGATGCCCTCATATTTGCATATGACCTATGGATTCAGTGTTCCTGCCAAAGATAAAACCACAAATCTTTCATTCTTCAGTTCTAATTAACTTTAATTACCAACAATGTAGGCATAATCCTCAACTACTGTACCTAGTACTGTAGAGTAGTATGTATCTTCTATCTGCATGCATTTAACTTTAATACAGATATCTCACTGGTATATATGTTTTACCAGACTCCTTTAAAAACGTATAAACAAGGTTCTACTGCTTTGTCGCCTGTTGTGCTATAGTGGAAGACAGTGGTAGTGAAGTGGAAGATGAAAGTGTCTCAGTCGAAGGTAAATAGGCACACTGGTGTTAGTGAATCGTGTACGTCACCCAGGTTCCAATCAGAAGAAATTTACACACTATTTCCGTAAATAAACTGATGCTCAAATTGTTATAGGCACTGAAAGCTGGCTAAAGCCTGATATAATTTCAGCTGAAGTTTTGCGGAGAACCTAGCGGTGTTCCGAAAGGATAGGCTAAACACAGTTGGCAGTGGCGTGTTTGTTGCTGTTTGAAGTAGTTTACCTTGAAACGGAGTTGAGGCAGACATTTCCTGTGAGTTAGCATGGGCAGAGGTCATTCTAGGCAATCGGAACAAAAAATAATTCCATCCTTTTACCAGCGTCCCAACTCAGATACCACAGTTGCTGAAAGGTTCAAAGAAAACTTGAGTTTAATTTGAAACACATGCTCGACTCGTACAATTATAGTTGGTGGTGGCTTTAATTTATCCTCGATATGTTGTCGAAAATACATGTTTAAGTACGAAGGTACGCATAAAACATCATCCGAAATTGTGGTAAACTCGTTCTCTGAAAATTATTTTGAACAGTTAGTTCATGAGCCCACGTGAATATTAAACGGTTGTAAAAACACACTTGACTTCTTAGCGACAAATAATCCTGGGATAATAACGAGAGTCAAAATGAAAACAGGGATTAGTTAACACAGGGTAGTCCCAGCGAGATTGAATATTGCAATCCCCAAATCCTCGAAAAATACACGAAAAATATACCTATCCAAAAAATCAGATAAAAATTCACTTGATGCCTTCCTGAGAGACCATCTCTACTTGTTCCAAATTTATATAAGTGTAGACCAGATGTGGCTTGAATTCAAAGAAATAGTACCGACGGCAGGTGAGAGATTTATACCAAATAAATTAACGACGGAACTGATCCCCCTTGGTGCACAAAACAGGTAAGAACACTGTTGCAGAAACAACGAAAAAAGTATGCCGAATTGAACGCAAAATCTTCTAGATTGGTGATCTTTTACAGGAGCTCGAAATTTAGCGCGCACGTAAATACGAGACCTGCAATTTGTTGTGTGCTGTCTACTCCTACATCTAGTTGTGGAGCATCAGTTTCCAACTGTGACACAGATCAAACCTGTTTTCCACATTCACAACTACACTCTCTGAGAAAGTACCATTCCTATTTCATCTATAATCTGTTATTATCACTTTCCGAGTCACTTTTACCTTCACCCCACTTAACCTTTCTAGATCTTGTTTTGCTTTTGCTGAAGGGCACCAATGTTTTCCTCCTGTTCCACTACCTTTCTATCCCTACAGTAAATCGTACACAATCAATGAGCCTTGTTTATATCTCCAATTCCCACGCCGTTACAGTCACCCACATGAAAGAAACTCCACAACTAACAATCGTACGACAAATCATACACTTCTCATTCACGGCAAACAAATTTTAGCTTTAGTCTAAGTGAAACAAGAATAACTTGCTAGACTATTCAATTAATATAATTAATTTCTTAGAAAGCTTAGGCCTAAAGTTAGGATTCTAATTCAAACCTCTGGAGGAACCGAAACAATTAAACCTGTATTGGTCATGTGTCGAAACAAAAAGTAAACAAAGAACAGAGCCTACACTATATAAACATTTCACTTGTTTCGGAGCTTTTCACTTAGACAACTTACTAGAGTGAGAGTGTGAGAATACACTCACAACACAAACTGTACTTTATTGAAAAAATTCCGCAATGGAATCGGAGCAAATGATTTTAAGTTAGATTTAAAACCTGCTTCACTACCTGTCAGAATTTTATATTACTGGGAAAATTATAAAAGATTTTTATTGCTGTATATTAAGCTGCTATCTGAGTTCCCAGCCACTTTAATAATGGGTCGTAAAAGAAATGTTTCCCTTTAGCATTTCAGGTATGGACATTCTTCTGAAACTGCAATGGATTATTTACGGCGAATTTCATTAGGCAATATATGTATCGCGACGGTGCAGTTAAGATGGCTAGATCCTTGAAGAGCTACCTTCATGACGTCTATGGGTGAACACCAGGTAATTTTCTTACTGCGCGCTTTTGCGAAATCAGTACTTTCTTTTTAAGTGACAATTTACCCCATAAAATTATTCCATAACACATTATCGAGTAGAAATACGCAAGATATGTCACGAGACCAGCGGTTATAATAGATTGCACGTGAGTTTGTAGTGTTTTAACGTAAGTTCGATAGTCACAACAGGTACACATAACAGAGAATTTAGTTATCAGTAATATATTCTCCTTCTGCCATCGCTAGGGTAACTTTTCATTTCCATGAGTGTAGAAGTCACATGGTTTTGTGGCGAAATGCTCATCTGACAATGTTTGGATCGCATTTTTACCCGGATATGAAGTTCGTTGAAGGTCGTCCCGCAGAGAGCGAGCAAAGTGAAAGTCTGAGGGGATAAGATCAAGTGAATAAGGGGACATGGAACGACTTCGAAATAGGACACCAGTGTAGTGCTTTTTATCAGTCTAGCATAATGCGGTCGGGCGTTAACGTGGAGTAGCATCACTTCACGCAGTCTTCCTGGTCGTTGTGTTTGGATTTCGTCTTCAAGACTTCTCAGTCGTTGACAGTAAATGTCACCAGTGATGGTTATTCCTTGGGGAAGAAATTTCTAGTGCACCGCACCGTCGCTGTTCCACCAGATGCATAACATTATTTTTTGAGGAGGCGTGCAGGTTTTTGTACAGAGAGTTGCTGCAATTTTTTTTTTTTGGTTCAGCCGCTCCCTTCTTTTCCTTATGGTAGCATAAAGACATTTCTATTCACCAGTAACGAAACAGGATAGGAATGGTTGATGCTGTTCACTAGACAATCGATAACGAGTAAGCAGAGATGCACATGTGGCCACTAGGTGATCCTTCTGATTTTGGTTTAGAGCTTGCGGTACCCGTACACCCGATTTTTGGAGCATGCTCCATTGCATGCAAATGTCGTGCGATGAAGGAATTATCACAGTTCAAAAAATTTGCCTGTTCCCGTACACTGACGTGGGTCATTGTGGACCAACGTGTTAACAATCTTCATCGAACTCCGAAGATGTTCCTGAACGTGAAGAGTCACTACTGTCAAAACGATCCTCCTTAAAACTTGAACACCGTTATCTTGCTGTCCTCTGTCCAATGGCATTATCCCCATACATGGAGAAAACATTTCTAGCTGCCTCCGCTGCCTGTCACCCCTCCTTTGAACTGAAACACAAGAATATGTCGTAATTGGCCTGATTTCTCCACTTAACACTCCACTGCCTAGCGTCCATAGCTCCAGTTACTATCCACAAATGACAAAATTACAATACATAAACTCAAATAGCATCAGTGAACAACAATTAAAAAATGAGAATCGGTAAATAAATTCTCAGCAATTGAGACACCAACATGCAGAACAAAAAAGCTACGAACTTATGCACCAACCGAATACGAAGAGAGACTAGAAATCTACTCTGTAGGAATCAGCATGCGTTTCGAAAAAGACAATCGTGTGAAACCCAGCTCGCGCTGTTCGTCCACGAGACTCAGACGGCCATAGACACGGGTTCCCAGGTAGATTCCGTGTTTCTTGACTTCCGCAAGGCGTTTGATACAGTTCCCTACAGTCGTTTAATGAACAAAGTAAGAGCATATGGACTATCAGACCAATTGTGTGATGGGATTGAAGAGTTCCTAGATAACAGAACGCAGCATGTCATTCTCAATGGAGAGGAGTCTTCCCAAGTAAGAGTGATCCCAGGTGTGCCGCAGGGGAGTGTCGTAGGACCGTTGTTATTCACAATATATATAAATGACCTTGTGGCTAACGTCGGAACTTCACTGAGGCTATTTGTGGATGATGCTGTAGTATATCGAGAGGTTGTTACAATGGAAAACTGTACAGAAACTCAGGAGGATCTGCAACGAATTGACGCATGGTGCAGGGAATGGCAATCGAATCTCAATGTAGACAAGTGTAATGTGCTGCGAATACATTGAAAGAAAGACCCTTTATCATTTAGCTACAATATGACAGGTCAGCAACTGGAAGCAGTAAATTCCATGAATTATCTGGGAGTAGGCATTAGGAGTGATTTAAAATGGAATGACCATATAAAATTAATTGTCGGTAAAGCAGATGCCAGACTGAGATTCATTGGACGAATTCTAAGGAAATGCAATCCGAAAACATAGGAAGTAGGTTTCAGTACACTTGTTCGCACACTGCTTGAATACTGCTTATCGGTGTCGGATCCGTACCAGATAGGGTTGATAGAAGAGGTAGAGAAGATCCAACGGAGAGCAGTGCGCTTCATTACAGGATCATTTAGTAATCGCGAAAGCGTTACGGAGGTGATAGATAAACTCCAGTGGAAGACTCTGCAGGAAAGAGGCTCAGTAGCTCGGTACGGGCTTTTGTTGAAGTTTCGAGAACATACCTTCACCGAAGAGTCAGGTAGTATATTGCTCCCTCCTACGTAAATCTCGTGAAGAGACCATGAGGATAAAATCAGAGAGATTAGAGCCCAGGCAGAGGCACACCGACAATCTTTCTTTCCACGAACAATACGAGACTGGAATAGAAGGGAGAACCAATAGAGGTACTCAAGGTACCCTCCGCTACACACCGTCGGGTGGCTTGCGGAGTATGGATGTAGATGTAGCTGAACTTCTTTGCTCGAGAAGCTGAGTAATATGCTTTTTCAAGTTTTCGCTAAGATGTACACCCGAAAGTTTGGAGCATTCTACCCTGTTTACTGACTGCTGCTCATATGCTACATATTTATTAGTGTGGCTGTGTTTGTTGTATGCTCACGAATCTCGATGATTGGTGACTGGTATTAATGTCTTGCCACTGCATCCCAGACGTGCTCTGTGGATAATAAATCAGGGCTCCGAGCATGCCAGTCAAAGACGCGTACATGTCTCTGTACTACCCCACCACCTACAACTTTAGATAATTAACCCGTATGTAGATGCACAATGAAGATTGCAAACGATCATTAGTTATGCACGGATTTTTTATTAACGCTAAATTATGGCTCTACAGATTTCAGAACGGCGGTTGTATAGTAGCACACTAATTTAATTTTGCGGCCAGTTGAGATATATATGTAACGAAAGTCAAAGTTACTGTAAGTTAAATTGTTAGCTATAAATCCTCAATCAAAACGAGTTCAGTAGTTGCACTGGACCTGACGGGATACCAATTCGATTCTACACAGAGTACGCGAAAGAACTTGCCCCCCTTCTAACAGCCGTGTACCGCAAGTCTCTAGAGGAACGGTAGGTTCCAAATGATTGGAAAAGAGCACAGGTAGTCCCAGTCTTCAAGAAGGGTTGTCGAGCAGATGTGCAAAACTATAGACCTATATCTCTGACGTCGATCTGTTGTAGAATTTTAGAACATGTTTTTTGCTCGAGTATCATGTCGTTTTTGGAAACCCAGAATCTACTATGTTGGAATCAACATGGATTCCGGAAACAGCGATCGTGTGAGACCCAACTAGCTTTATTTGTTCAAGAGACCCAGAAAATATTACATACAGGCTCCCAGGTAGATGCTATTTTTCTTGACTTCCGGAAGGCGTTCGATACAGTTCCGCACTGTCGCCTGATAAACAAAGTAAGAGCCTACGGAATATCAGACCAGCTGTGTGGCTGGATTGAAGAGTTTTTAGCAAACAGAACACAGCATGTTGTTATCAATGGAGAGACGTCTACAGACGTTAAAGTAACCTCTGGCGTGCCACAGGGGAGTGTTATGGGACCATTGCTTTTCACAATATATATAAATGACCTAGTAGATAGTGTCGGAAGTCCCATGCGGCTTTTCGCGGATGATGCTGTAGTATACAGAGAAGTTGCAGCATTAGAAAATTGTAGCGAAATGCAGGAAGATCTGCAGCGGATAGGCACTTGGTGCAGGGAGTGGCAACTGACCCTTAACATAGACAAATGTAATGTATTGCGAATACATAGAAAGAAGGATCCTTTATTGTATAATGATAGCGGAACAAACACTGGTAGCATTTACTTCTGTAAAATATCTGGGAGTATGCGTGCGGAACGATTTGAAGGGGAATGATCATATAAAATTAATTGTTGGTAATGCGGGTACCAGGTTGAGATTCATTGGGAGAGTCCTTCGAAAATGTAGTCCATCAACAAAGGAGGTGGCTTACAAAACACTCGTTCGACCTATACTTGAGTATTGCTCATCAGTGTGGGATCCGTACCAGATCGGGTTGACGGAGGAGATAGAGAAGATCCAAAGAAGAGCGGCGCGTTTCGTCACAGGGTTATTTGGTAACCGTGATAGCGTTACGGAGATGTTTAACAAACTCAAGTGGCAGACTCTGCAAGACAGGCGCTCTGCATCGCGGTGTAGCTTGCTCGCCAGGTTTCGAGAGGGTGCGTTTCTGGATGAGGTATCGAATATATTTCTTCCCCCTACTTATACCTCCCGAGGAGATCACGAATGTAAAATTAGAGAGATTAGAGCGCGCACGGAGGCTTTCAGACAGTCGTTCTTCCCGCGAACCATACGCGACTGGAACAGGAAAGGGACGTAATGACAGTGGCACGTAAAGTGCCCTCCGCCACGCACCGTTGGGTGGCTTGCGGACTATAGATGTAGATGTAGATATAACACAAAAATGTTTAATAACACCCTATTCACCGAAAAATTGTCACAAGAACATGAAACAGTTACAAGTAACTAATATTGGCGGAGATTCAAGAGAAGGAACCGATATGTAAGTTACTACATTTCTAACACACACCAGGCTGACCAATGAAATTCCCATATTTTTGCGCCCAGAGGCCTACAGCTGAAGAAAGGCATTTGCCGCGTTAACTGCAGTGTGAATTCTTATCCATCTGGTGTAAGAGCCGCTTGCAACCAAAGTTATGTAAGGTATAACGGCAGGGTTTACCATTCTGTAGTCTGTGATTGGTTAGCGGTGAACTGCCCATGCTAATTCGAGGTCTTCACCCACGTGCCTCCAAACTGTTACTGTCGTTTCGTAACGACGCTCTGCCAGTACCTCTACCTAAGTTTCCGTTGGTGCTATACGTCTCTTCGTCAGAGCTGGTCGAAGAATCTCATGATATTCTAACGGTGCAGTCCTGGAAGAACACGTGATTTCCCCTTTTGTTACACTGTCCTTTAGTAGGAACCTAACGGAAATGTTGGCTCCTGGTGTATTCTGAAGAAGCTATCTGCCAGGAAATGTTCACGGACAACTGATAACGACTAGGCCGTCGAAATCGGTCCAACAATCAAACAATTTAAGTTAACATTTGACTTGAAACTTCCCCTTTGAACATTTCTACATGACTGTGCTTAACCTGACACACAATATTTTGTTAGCGCAACGCAATCTGACTTTCAATAATTCGTACAAAAGAATGGGCCCTGACTAACATTAACCTATACCTTTCACAAATCACTTACCTCACAAAAATCTTCGCTGCTCAAGCTACTGCAATACAGCGAGCGCCACTACTGCCAGCTAAATAAAAGATTCAAACTACTGAAGGCACTAACTACTGATAGGGATAGTTAGCAAATGAAAGATATTAATAGAGAACAAACAATGTATTTACCTTAATATCATCACAAGTCATAATATATATATCAGTTCATGACAAATTACAAATCTCCGCCATCTCTCTCCCCACATCCACCACTGCTGGCGGCTCACCTCCAACTGCGCAACGCTACGCGCTGTTAACATCCAGCTGCCCCTCTACAACGGCAGACAACAATGCAAACTAGCCACAGACTGCACACAGCACAGCCAGTGATTTCATTTTCATACAGAGAGCGCTACGTGGCGGCAGCGTTACCAATATAAGAACCTAAACAGCCTACTTACATAAAGAAAACATAAACAGCCTACTTACATAAAGAAAACATAAACAGCCTACTTACATAGCCCCCATGCTCCCCACAAAAAATTTTTACAAATGGTATTGGGCACTGGCCGATACAGATTTGACAAAAATTTTTCACAATTACAGTAACAAAGATATAAAATGCACACACTTATTGATACAATGTTGGTCAAAAGCTAAAATTTTCTCACAGTCCATAAAGATAGTCCTGATCATTCATCATAATAGTAATTACAGTTTCTCATTAGTAAAAGAAATTGCACACAGAAGTAGTGGATTTCCATACAGTCTTGAAGAAGTAGTGTTATCCTTCCAACGGAAAGACAGTGCTGACTCTTGACATGCTGACAGGTAATGGGCCACAATGGAGCAAACCCACAGCAGAGTCATTCGAAGTTTTAAAGAATATTGGTAGGTAGGTCATCACAGAGCAGACCCACTGGAGTCCTGGTAGAGATTGTGGTATTGGTGGGCCACCAGAGGTGCAGACCCACTGCAGTCCATGTAGAAATAATGGTATTGATGGATCATCAAAGATGTAGACCCACTGTAGTCCTTGTAGAGATAATGGTACTGGTGAGTCATCAAAGATGCAGACCCACTGTAGTCCTTGTAGAGATAGCCAGCAGCCATCTGTTGTGACTGTGCAGGTGCACAATCACCATTGAAGAGTCTTGCGGATAATATAGCAAGTCCATAAACCACCACTTGTGCACTCACAAAGTTTTTGAAATTGTCCTTAGAACCAGCAATGCTGTTATCCAGTCCCTTGCTGAGTTATTAACACACGTGCAAACACTAACAGTCCCTACTTCTCACATATTGTCCACATACTATGACCAACAGAAACGTGTGCAGTGAAATGTAACTAACAAGTTAATAATGTCATGAACTGGTGACAATTACAATTTTATAACATAAGAATACAATTACAAAGGTACAAAATACATCATTAAAAACATAACAATACAGATAACATTTGTAGTAAAACAGGCGTTACAAAAGAATAGAAATAAACATATACATCAGTGTTACAAAAATAGTGACATAAGTACATACATAAAATAATGAGAATAGTTTTCGAAACATTAATTTCACACATGAACATTGAAACAGAACAGAATTGTAAACAACTTTACAAAGAAAATAACATTATTAATGCAACTTATATTTGAGGATAACAGTATTCCTCCTCATAGTGAATGTAGCTTAATATTAAAAGAGGGAAAAATTCTATGAAACTACACAGAGACAGGAAGAAAACAACTACACAAGGGTACACAAACACATAGTGGGATAACACCAATAGGAAAGGACAGGGTTCGTCTCCAGTGTAACATTTGGTACTGCAGTCCAACCCAAAACTTCATATATCTTTCCTCTTATTTCATCCTTTGTTTCCACCAAAAAAAATTCTATCTAAGCATGCTTTCTGTATTTATATGTTCACACATTTCTTACCTCAACATTTATTTCCAAGAAAATCCTACCTAAACCTGTTTTCTCAATGCATTTCTTCCAATTCATCGCAACTCATTCTCTTAGAGGCTACCCCCTCTTAAGCTAACTTAAATCTACTGAGCTCAGATGCTAAACTAAGGGACGAGGCAATGCAGCATCACATAACAATTAATATAAACAGCAATTACCAAAAAATTGGAAAATTGCAAAGCAAGCTACCATAAATCTAAATTAACAGATAAAATGCAAAATTACAACTAATATGAGCCAATGTGCAGCAACATGAAAAATCAATGAGTAGTAAAATTGGCTTAGCAGAGTAACACAAATTAAAGTTCAGTAGCACTATGCCTGGCAAACAGCAGCTTATATCTAAACATGACATAGCTCAAGAAGAAAAAATATTACAGTAAAAACAACAATGCAGATAAGGGAAATGTATATTCACATCTTAATGTCTATGTAATTAAAGTGGTGCACCACAAGAAGTTATTCTACCAAAAAGTTACCAATTACTTGAAAAGAAAATTATGAATGCAGTTACTAGTTCCTTCTTATTGTTCTTTCCTTTCCAAGTGCTCCTTTTTTAAAGAATGTGGATCATAAAATAATTATTTAATAGATCTGTTGACAGAAAGTGTTCACATTAGCAAATGCATTTCATTTTATAAAAGCAATGCTGCAACACAGCTGGAAACCAGATATCAAGTGAAATAAGCAATTACGCAAACCAAAGCATAAAAACATCATTCAATAGTCATGTGGCATTTCGTAAGTCAGTAGCTCTCAATTCTCGTAGAAAGACACTTGTCATTATCAGGTTTGCAGATGTACGAATATTTCCCATCAATTCATAAGCACTTCAGCAATTAGCACAAAGTGCGAGTAATCATATGTTTTCAAGTAACGAGGGTGTCGCATTAGCGATGAAAGGCACACCCTAATGGCTTGTTCTCCAGGTGTTTTCCTGTGCTCTGAAAGGCACGCGCTAATGGCTTTTTCTCCAGGCGTCTGACACAGCTGGGTGCCCACGACGCATTATGTGTAGGTGGTCCATTAACTTTCTTACGGAAATATTTACGACAGCAGTTTCCGCTACAGAGACAGTCGCATATAAAAATATTTCACAGGTCAAGAATTTGCGTTACAAATCTGTAGAAACAAAATGCTATTGATATAACAGTGTCCAAAAAAAATTTTCGTCTGCATTGTAATACATTCACGAATATACACACACATTTCATAACTCTTAAAGTACGTTTCTTGGTTTCCAACATCCTTTTCATAAATCAGAGTCCCTAAACACTACTCATTATTCCTTACCTCATTATACATATACATATTCGTCGACACTTCTTCAATATTTCATCATGAGAAATACGTAGCATAATAAACATTCCTCAACAACATAATACACATCGTCGTCGTAATAATAACATCATAACACCTCAGTCAAATCTCAAAATCGTCGTAACTTCCTCCAATAATTTCCAAGCCTAAAAAAATTCTCTGCTCATGTCAAAAGTGTCAGCTGCCTCAAACGTACTTTAAAAATCATGAATCCATACCAAATACATCATACAAAGCTCTCATAGTATCACAATGGTTCCAAAAAAAAATATGAACAGTTTACAAAGTACAGACAAAATACAGTTTCATAAGTGTGAAGTTATCCAACTGCGTAATTGCGTAAACATCTGTCACTGATGTAATGAAAAAAGTTTATCTCTCAGTTACATGATCAGATAGCTGTGTAATTTGTGTGTTAGAGAAATACGGTACCGATGTGTAAAGTTGTATAAGCAAATACCATATTAGCTAGGGTTCCTTGTGGTTGCCACACACATGGTACACAAAGTAAGCGTGCACCCCCCTGAGGTTTAATGTAATTATACCCTCAGGTGTTACAGATTACAGCAATGGAATGAAATGTATCACGGAAAACTTTCTTTGTAATTCAAAAATCTTTAAAAATAAATGTTTTAAGTATAAAATTGATCACTCAAATGCGTGTCCTGTAGCGCTAAATGCGCGTCTTGCTGTAAGATAATTCTGTGGAACTGTCGTAGTTATCGTCCTCTGTAAGCAAAGTTCTGCTAAAGTCAATGTACTTACCTCATGATAAACAAAAGTAAAATGCTTTGTGTATAGATATCGTAGTTATTACGCTTATTGTTGTGATGAAGAAAGTACTGTGCTGTAACGTATTGTTGTGCTACAGAAAAGGCTGTCTCCTTGTAGCTACACCATAAAAGTTACTACTAAAACATGTTTTACTTTCCGGAATAATACAGAAAAACTGTGCAGATATAAAACAGAAACACCGCAAAATCAACATTGTAAATTGTCACTCATTAGTAGCGTCGTGATAAAAATCGTGTAGCTGTCACATAAACTAATCACTCTGTCGTCTGGTATCTCACAGAAAGTACTTTAAACCCAGAATGTATTTTCAAGTAAACCAAAATGTTGCATTAAAATCTCATTAGCAGTACCAATATAGTATGTGTCCTAAGTATGTAAGCCTGATAGTCGTTACGTAATCGTGCAACTAACAAGCAAGAATGTACAAATACAGCACTGTGTCGTCTGTTCACTATAACAATGCATTCGTAATTTCTGTTTAAAAATGTTCCCTAGGTTCTAGACTGGATATTTAACTTCAAACATTGTTACATGTTAACAGATTCTAAATCTGACAAAGCATACTAGCAACGTAAAGTGAAAAGTTTTATGGCAATGACAAAGTTAAAAAGCAGATTATCTCTCAATAAGCGGTTTTACGTGTGAAGTGTGGTGCAATCCTTTACTCTTCATAGTACTTAGAGTTTGAACTTGAATGCAATTGTCAGGCGATATACGTCGGTAAAGAATACTGGAATTTTTCTCAAGGTTAGCGTCTTATGTTATTTTTCTCGGAGCCAGCGGGCGCACGCGGCTGCCTGCTGTGCGAGTCATTGCCTATTGTCTCTTTGTTGGCGCGCGTCGTTATTGGGATTTGGAGACCTAACTTCTACAAATTCACCGTGACGAGAGGGCCCTGCTCTGTTTGAATCCCGCCAGTTCTGATGCAATTCAGGTCTGTCGTTACGATCACATCGTCTGTCGTCATGTCGGTAGTTCCTGTAGAGTCTTTCTTGTCGGTTAAGTGGTGGAGAATTTCTCCCTGAATCGTAACTGTGCGTCGAACTGTTGCGCCTGAATTTATTCTGCCTCCCTTGATAATAATTATTCTGGTTCCCATATTGTCTGTTTCTAAGGTAATCTCTGTCATATTCATTACTACGGAAATGCGATCTTTCTCTGTAACTATTACTCTGCCAGTGGTTGTCATACGGGTGGTGTCTGTTTGGGTCACGATTTGCGTTGTAAGAATAGCCTTGTCGTGTCCAGTTATTGCTTCTGTCGTCACGGAATTGTGACGGATGTGACCTGTAATTGTTGTGTCCTTGTTTTCGCGTTCCGCGATTGTCAGTGTCACTTTCCAGTTCTTGTAACAGTCCCTGAAAAGCTTCAATGTCGTCTTTGCAACGTCCTGCTAAAATAATATGTCGTAAATGTTCAGGCAATTTGAGTAAGCAAATGCGGATGAGTTCTGAGGGGCTGTATGGGTTTGAAAGATACTGATTCTTGTGCAACATGTCTTCAAAATATTTCACAAGACTGGAAAATTCAGACTGTTCAAAGTGTTTCATCATCATGATGCTATGTTTTACACGGTCTTGTGTGGCTTGAGACCAATATGCTGAGAGGAAGGCATGGTAAAATTCTCCCTCACTGTGGCAATCGTGAATGACCGATCGCATTCTTACAGCTGGTTCATTCTCTAAGTAGCCACACACAAATTCTAATCTGTGTTCTAACGACCAGTTGGGAGGAAAACAATGAGAGAATTGATGGAGCCATGCTTGTGGATGAATGTCGTTGCCAGAATTCTTAAATGTTTTGAATTTACGTGTAGTAATGAACAGCTTATAGTCAAAATCATCATGTCGGCGAGTCGCATATCGGTCATTGTTAGGTCGTGTCGGCCGTTCCATCTCAAAATTCGGTGCACATTCCCAATTTCTTTCATTACTTCCGAAATGCCCTGTGTTATTATTTTGCAGCTTTTCCGTGTTTCTAAGTCCCTCTTCCCGTGTTGGAGCGCGAGTGTCCTCTGAAATACGTAATTCTTGTATTACCTGTGTCAGCTGATCTTGTACTTCCCGGATTTCTCTTTGGTGTTGTGTATTAATTTGATTCTGATTTTGTTTGAATTTTCTTATTTGTTCATACTCTTCTGTGTCAGTGAAGGCTACGGGTCTTGTGTCATTCAGATCATCATCTACCTTTGTAGATAAGTTAGTGAATTGATCCGAAAGTTCGGCTACTTTCTCCGATAGTGTACTTATTTCCTCAGCGTGTTTTTCTGAACCAAGTTTCAGAGTATCTACTTTGTCCTTTAAGTTTTCCTGAGCTTTTGCAAGTTGCGTAACCGAATCGGTAGATGCAACTGAGTCAAATTTAGCCCACAAGGTCTCATGATTTTCATGAACAATGGTTTGCAGCTCTTTTATGGCTGCTTCGTGATTCTGTAATGCATTTTCATGCCGCGAAAAAATAGGTTGAAAATGCTCACAAATTTGTGTTTTTACGTCATTACAGACTTTTTGACATTTCGATTCAATGTTATGGAACTCAGTAGCTAATCTTCACGCGTTTGTTCAAGAGTTTGTTCCAATGAGTCTAACTTTTGAAGCTGTTGCTGTGTTTGTCTCTGATGTTGTTCCATTGTGTCTAACTTTTTAAGATTTTGTTCCACTGTGTCTAACTTTTTAAGATTTTGTCCCATTTGTTTCTGATTTTGTTCAAGTGTTGTGTCTAACTTTTGTAGCTTTTGTCCCATTTGTTGCATTAACTGTAATAACAATGCACTGGTGTCTGAAACATGTTCCTCAGTGCTTTTCGGCAGTGAATTTGCACCGGCAACATTGACATTTTGACATGCAGAAAATGTGTCTTGACTTATTTGAGAAAACGGCGAGAACCCAAAACCTGAGTCTACAGTATTCGCAAAATTGTGTCCTGACATTCCCGATTCCTGAGGCAAGCTGTTGCCGACCGATCGATCGATAATGCGTCCCTCTTCACTAATTGTTTCACTGTCCACGCCATTGTTTGCCGCCTGCTCCATTTCCCTATGAACAGTTACCAAATTACTACTTTGAACATCAGCTAATTCATTACTCGGTGGCGCTAACACACTGCTTTCATTTTCACTGTCATTTCTCAGTTTACTTTGGAGCCTAGTATTACGTTTTTCACACGCCATTATTGTCACAGTATTTCACACGACAACACAGAAAAACACAATTTGAAGATCAAAAATAAGAGAACACATTAACATAGCACTGAAAATAATATCTAGTTAATTGCAAGCACAGCTGCGAAATACTTGGTGCAAATCTACATGCATGCCACAACTGTTTTACTGTACAACAATGAAAAACTACAACTACAAAGGAAATTCTCTCTATGATTACGCGCTACCAATAAACAATAGCTACACCAATTACACAAACTACAAGAAAAAATCAGAAGATTCCAGTGAGGTATCCTCGGCTAAGGGTCGACATATGAAACTTCCCCTTTGAACATTTCTACATGACTGTGCTTAACCTGACACACAATATTTTGTTAGCGCAACGCAATCTGACTTTCAATAATTCGTACAAAAGAATGGGCCCTGACTAACATTAACCTATACCTTTCACAAATCACTTACCTCACAAAAATCTTCGCTGCTCAAGCTACTGCAATACAGCGAGCGCCACTACTGCCAGCTAAATAAAAGATTCAAACTACTGAAGGCACTAACTACTGATAGGGATAGTTAGCAAATGAAAGATATTAATAGAGAACAAACAATGTATTTACCTTAATATCATCACAAGTCATAATATATATATCAGTTCATGACAAATTACAAATCTCCGCCATCTCTCTCCCCACATCCACCACTGCTGGCGGCTCACCTCCAACTGCGCAACGCTACGCGCTGTTAACATCCAGCTGCCCCTCTACAACGGCAGACAACAATGCAAACTAGCCACAGACTGCACACAGCACAGCCAGTGATTTCATTTTCATACAGAGAGCGCTACGTGGCGGCAGCGTTACCAATATAAGAACCTAAACAGCCTACTTACATAAAGAAAACATAAACAGCCTACTTACAGACTTAGTAAAATTTATTGTTAAAAATTGTGTGCTCGCAGATACTATCTGCGAGTAACATGGAAATTTTGAACATTCATAAGCCAGTTTCGTCGAAATGCTTTAAAGCGTTTGTTTGAACAATAAAAATAACAATAATTAAAATAATAAACTGCTCCTTTTAATTGTGCCTGTAATAGTTTCCATGTTGCTAGCCTTGGTCATTATCACCTTGTTTAGTATCCCATCCCCCTTCCTTTATAAGCTTAGGGACTTTGACGAACAAAATAACCAAATACAGTAATACCAACCAGAGTTTTTCCCTGTAACTATAATACTAGAACCTTTCTGAGTTCTTTAATGCAATAACTTATAATATAGCGGAATTAAATGAAGAATAGTTATGTCACAACTGTGAAGTAATTCTGCCACACTTTTTCCGTGCTTTCATTTTGCTTGTTCCAACGTATCGAATGCTAAAGCGTTTATTTTATTCCTAACAGTGAGATTGGTACTGGTAGCGGTTTTTACGTGGCTGCGCTTTTGCATTGTTGTGTGGGTCAGCTGCGCTTCATTAATTGCCGTACGTATTTTAATATTTCATAATTGTTTGAAATTGCTAGGTAAAAAGTCATTCATAATGGGTGTCATTGATTAGCTAATACGCGGAAAATTTCCCATTTACACAAGGGTTTTTGTATTACGTTTCGCAGAACAGGGGTGCTTTTAAATTAAATAAATTACTGTCAGGGTAACTGGTTGTTTAAGCTGAAATTTGTCCAGTTGGAGATAGTGGGGTTAATTATTTTCATTCCGACTAAATTTTATTGTGAGAATTTTGGCCTTTCCAGTTCTGTTGTGATCCCCACTGATAATTTCGAAGGTAATATAACTGAAGTTGATTTTAATATAACTGTAGTTGATTTTGACCGAAGTGAGCATAGAGAAATCTTGTTTTCTGACAGCGAGATACCGCAACCGGTATTTGGACACATATCGCGCTTAACGGTGGAATTCGTAGACAACGTTTAGAAAGATTTCAGCAGTACACAGTTTGCAGCGCACTACGTGGAAGAGAGTACGCGTTCATTTAACCGAACGGTGTGGAAGACTGCTTGTTCAGCCTAGTAAATCTGATCAAAGAGAAATGTCGTGGAACGACAACTGAGACCAAGTTCCCTCCTGCATCCAGACGACACCTCACTTACTCGTGATTACACCATGTGACCAACAGTATCCGGACACCTGGCTGAAAATGACTTAAAAGTCCGTGGGGCCCTCCATCGGTAATGCTGACATTCAAAATGGTGTTGGCCCACCCTTAGCCTTGATGACAGCTTCCACTCTCGCAGGCATACGCTCAATCAGGTTCTGGAAGGTTTCTTAGGGAATGGCAGCCCATTCTTCATGGAGTGCTGCACTGAGGAGAGGTATCGATGTCGGTCGGTGAGGCCTGGCAAGAAGCCAACATCCCAAAACATCCTAAAGGTGTTCTATAGGATTTAGGTCAGGAGTCTGTGCAGGCCAGTCCATTACACCGACGTTATAGTCGTGTAACTACTCCGCCACAGGCCGTGCAATATGAACAGGTTACCGATCGTGTTGAAAGATGCAATCGCCATCATCAAGTTGCTCTTCAACAGTGAGGAGCAAGAGGGTGTTTAAAACATCAATGTAGGCCCGTGCTGTGATAGTGCCACGCAAAACAAGGGGTGCAAGCAACTCCATGAAAAACACAACCACACCACAACACCACCGCCTCCGAATTTTACTGTTGGCACTACATGCGCTGGCAGATGACGTCCACCGGGCATTCACCATACACACAACCTGCAATCGGATCGCCACTTTGTGTACCGTGATTCCTCACTAGACACAACGTTTCTCCACTGTTGAGTCGTCCAACATTTACGCTCCTTACACCAAGCGAGGCGTTGTTTGGCATTTATCGGATTGATGTGTGGCTTATGAGCGGCCTCTCGACCATGAAATCCAAGTTTTATCACCTCTGCCTGATTTTCATAGTATGTGCAGTGGATCCTGATGCAGTTTGGAATTCCTGTGTGATGGTTTTGATAGAGTCTGCCTATTACACATTACGACCCTCTTCAACTGTCGGCGGTCTATGTCGATCAACAGACGAGATCGGTCCGTACGGTTTTGTGCCGTGCGTGTCCCCTTCACGTTTCCACTTCACTATCACATCGGAACCCCCCTCCCCCATGAACCATGGACCTTGCCGTTGGTGGGGAGGCCTGCGTGTCTCAGTGATACAGATAGCCGTACCGTAGGTGCAACCACAACGGATGTGTATCTGTTGAGAGGCCAGACAAACGTGTGGTTCCTGAAGAGGGGCAGCAGCCTTTTCAGCAGTTGCAGGGGCAACAATCTGGATGATTGACTGATGCGGCCCTGTAACACTAACCAAAACGGCCTTGCTGTGCTGGTACTGCGAACGGCTGAAAGCAAGGGGAAACTACAGCCGTAATTTTTCCCGAGGGCATGCAGCTTTACTGTATGGTTAAATAATGATGGTGTCCTCTTGGGTAAAATATTCCAGAGGTAAAATAGACCCTTATTTGGATCTCCGGGCGGGGACTACTCAGGAGGACGTTGTTATCAGGAGAAAGAAAACTGGCGTTCTACGGATCAGAGTTTGGAATGTCAGATCCCTTAACCGGGCAGGTAGGTTAGAAAATTTAAAAAGGGAAATGGATAGGTTAAAGTTAGATACAGTGGGAATTAGTGTAGTTCGGTGGCAGGAAGAACAAGACTTCTGGTCGGGTGAATACAGGATTATAAATACAAAATCAAAAACGGGTAATGCAGGAGTAGGTTTAATACTGAATAGGAAATTAGGAATGCGGGTAAGCTACTACAAACAGCATAGTGAACGCATTATTGTGGCCAAGACAGAAACGAAGCCCACGCCTACCACAGCAGTACAAGTTTATATGCCAACAAGCTCAGCAAATGACGCAGAGATTGATGAAATGTGTGATGAGATAAAAGAAATTATTCAGATAGTGAAAGGAGACAAAAATTTAATAGTCATGGGTGACTGGAACCCGATAGTAGGAAAAGGAAGAGAAGGAAATGTAATAGGTGTATATGGAATGGGAGGAAGGAATGAAAGAGGAGTCAGCCTCGTAGAATTTAGCACAGAGCATAACTTAATCATAGTTAACACTTGGTTCCAAAAACATAAAAGGAGGTTGTATACATGGAAGAAGCCTGGCGATACTGGAAGGTCTCAAATAGATTATATAATTGTGACAGAGATTCAGGAAACAGGTTTCAAATTTCCAGGGGCCGATGTGGACTCTGACTACAATCTATTAGTAATGAACTGTAGATTAAAACTGAAGAAACTGCAAAAAGGTAGGAATGTGAGGAGAAGGGACCTGGATAAACTGAAAGAACCAGAGGCTGTAGAAATCTTCAGGGAGAGCATTAGGGAACGATTGACAAGAATAGGGGAAAGAAATACAGTAGAAGAAGAATGGGTAGCTTTGAGAGATGAAATAACGAAGGATCAAGTAGGTAAAAAGACGAGGGCTAATAGAAATCCTTGGGTAACAGAAGAGATATTGAATTTAATTGATGAAAGGAGAAAATATAAAAATGCAGTAAAAGAAGCGGGCAAAAAGGAATACAAACGTCTCAAAAATGAGTTCGACAGGAAGTGAAAAATGGCTAGAGGCGCATATCACTAGGGGTAAGATAGATACTGCCTACAGGAAAATTAAAGAGACCTTTGGAGAAAAGAGAACCACTTGCAAGAATATCAAGGGCTCAGATGGAAACCCAGTTCTAAGCAAAGAAGGGAAAGCAGAAAGGTGGAAGGAGTATATTGAGGGTCTATACAAGGGACAATATTATAGAAATGGAAGAGAATGTAGATAAAGATGAAATAGGAGATATGATACTGCGTGAAGAGTTTGACAGAGCACTGAAAAACCTAAGTCGGAACAAGGCCTCGGGATTAGACAACATTCCATTAGAACTACTGACAGCCTTGGGAGGGCCAGGCCTAACAAACCTCTACCATCTGGTGAGCAAGATGTATGAAACAGGCGAAATACCCTCAGACTTCAAGAAGAATATAATAATTCCAATCTCAAAGAAAACTGGTGTTGACAGACGTGAAAATTACCGAACTATCAGTTCAATAAGCCACGGCTGCAAAATACTAACACGAATTCTTTACAGACGAATGGAAAAACTGATAGAAGCTGACCTCGGGGAAGATCAGTTTGGATTCCGTAGAAATGTTGGAACACGTGAGGTAATACTGACCCTACGACTTATCTTAGAAAATAGATTAAGGAAAAGCAAACGTACGTTTCTCGCATTTGTAGACTTAGAGAAAGCTTTTGGCAATATTGAATGGAATACTCTCTTTCAAATTCTTAAGGTGGCAGGGGTAAAATACAGGGAGCGAAAGGCTATTTTCAATTTGTACAAAAAACAGATGGCATTTATAAGAGTCGAGGGACATGAAAGGGAGCCAGTGATTGGGAAGCGAGTGAGACAGGGTTGTAGCCTACCCCGATGTTATTCAATCTGTATATTGAGCAAGCAGTAAAGCAAACAAAAGGAAATTCGGAGTAGTAATTAAAATCCATGGAGGAAGAAAAAAAACTTCAAGGTTCAACGATGACATTGTGATTCTGTCAGAGACGGCAAAGGACCTGGAAGAGCAGCTAAACGGAATGGACAGTGTCTTAAAAGGAGGATATAAGATGAACATCAACAAAAGCAAAACGAGGATAATGGACTACATTCGAATTAAATCGGGTAATGCTGCGGGAATTAGACTAGGACATGAGGCACTTAAAGTAGTAAATGAGTTTTGCTATTTGGGGAGCAAAATAACTGATGATGGTCGAAGTAGAGAGGATATAAAATGTAGACTGGCAATGGCAAGGAAAGCGTTGCTGAAGAAATTTGTTAACATCAAGTATAGATTTAAGTGTCAGGAAGTCGTTTCTGAAAGTATTTGTATGGAGTGTAGCCATGTGTGGAAGTGAAACGTGGACGATAAATAGTTTAGACAAGAAGAGAATAGAAGCTTTCGAAATGTTGTGCTACAGAAGAATGCTGAAGAGTAGATTGGTAGATCACGTAACTAATGAGGAGGTACTGAAGAGAATCGGGGAGAAGAGGAATTTCTGGCCCAACTTGACTAGAAGAAGGGATCTGTTAGTAGGCATCAAGGGACCACCAATTTAGTATTGGAGAGCAGCGTGGAGGGTAAAAATCGTAGAGGGAGACCAGGAGATGAATACACTAAAAAGATTCAGAAGGATGTAGGTTGCAGTAAGTACTGGGAGATGAAGAAGCTTGCACAGGATAGAGTAGCACGCAGAGCTGCATCAAACCAGTCTCTGGACTGACGACCAAAACAACAACATCACATCGGAAACAGTGGACGTAGGGAAGTTTGGGCTTGTGAAAATGTTGCGTACAGACGTATGAAACAAGTGACACCCAATCATCTGACCACTTCCGAAGTCCTTGAGTTCCGTGGAGCGCCCCATTCTGCTCTCTCGCGATATCTAATGAATACTGAGGTCGCTAATATAGAGTATCTGGCAGCAGGTGCCTACACAACGCATCTAATACGAAAAACGTATGTTTTGTGGGTGTCCGGATACTTTTGATCACATAGTGAAGTTAGTTAATTTCATGTTCCATAGATCATTTGGACAATAAATCATTACGATGTGCAGTGGGACATTTTACATTCAGGTGAAGAACTGATATTTACATATTGCATCACTCTGACATTTAGAAGTTCTTTTATTTATTTGAGTTATACAGAAATGAGTTAGTAATTCTTACCCATCATCTCTCACGCACTTGCATTTACAGAAATTCTTTTAGCTAGTAGAAGAAGTTGTCAAGGACGCTTTGTTCTCACATTTTAGTTTGCTGTCTGTCAGACATTGTACATAATGGGCAAGTGATCAAAAATTTTCGTTGCTACATTGTGTACTCCTTTTTGCGCTAAAGACAACTACAATGCGGAGCACTAAATGTTACTGAACTGTAATTATCTGGTACTGTAATTATCTACATATTTGTTACGAATAATGCACCACAGACAAAGACAAACTTTACGAGAGAATCAGTATAGTTTGAAGCAATATACAATTCTTGAACAGATATCTACAAGTCGATCGTGGGTGAGCGCGTATTTTGAGCAACTAAGGCTTCGTTTCTTAAAGATTAGATACTCCTGAACATTATTTCTTATGACCTTGCTGAATAAAAATGTGCAAAATATATGTTTACTATCCGGAATATTCGGAATGATTTTAAATGCAATTGTGGCTGAACTATTTCGTTTTAGAAGTTCCAAAACACGCTATTTCCAGTTTAATTTTTTATCGATATTTGACGACAAAAATTTTGAGTTTTCCACAGTATTCATTATTCCCTCATCGTGTGTTAAATAGTGTGGCCAAATGTGCAGAACTGAATATCGTGCGTCTTTTTGAAACTGAGAGTGAGAAATTTACAGAAAACTAATCAATGATAATTTTAAGAACATTGCTTCCCATTTCCTCTGTTGCTCTATGTATTCTTTGACTGATTACAATATTACTGTCATCTTCAAAAAGAACTAATTCTGCTTGTTGCATATTAGACGAAAGATCGTTTACATATACGAGGAACAATAGTAGACCTGAGATGAGACTCTTCATTGGTTCTGCTCATGTTCATTCTCTTGCCTCAAGCCTTTTCCGCCATTCTTTTAAGAACCCTAAGTAATGGAGGGCTATAACACATCTCTGCTACACCTCAACTCCGTCTGTCCAGTTGCTTCTCTCCTATCCACCAGATAATCTAAACACTCATTATTCACTCAACTGGTCTTCCGATACAGAACTCCCACATTCGAAATCGGAACTACTGAAATGCCTCCCCACTTCAATATACGAGATTCTAACACCTCCATTTCATTTGCCAGAGATAACCACCTCGCTCACTAAAACTGTCGAATCCCAGTTTCTGAAAATGATTCGACATTCAACTTCAGAGTCAATGAGTAACGCAATTACAGATTTATGGACTTTTGCTTGGTTAATGAACAGATCTCGTGACTCTAACACGCCTTTATTTGTCGTTGCATTCTGGTTAATTTCATCTAGACGCCCTGAAAAGTTTCCCTGTTTCGTTTTGGTTACATGAAAAAGTGCGTCAAGAATACTAGAATCCTTCACAATGTCAACTATACTTGGCCTGGAGAAATACATCCTATCGTAATGATAACCGACGACTTGGGGTTACCTGTCGACAGACCACCATGGTCAGTAGCAAGTGAAATTACTTTCCCATATTCCTGCTCTGAACACCCGTCGCATTACTAATCGTGAAGTTCTCGAATTATAATTTGGGTCGAATAATCAATAAAAATGCATGTTTCTAATACCACAAACGACACGTTTCAAGGTATACAGACTGAAATTGACAAGGTGCTCTGAGAAGCAGAGAGCATGAGGGGTGTTGTTGTTCGTTCTCTGCATTTGTCGTCCGTCGTCGCCCGCCCTTACGTCGTACTGCGTCACCGCAGGAGTGCAAGAATATGTCCAGGAGTAAAGCCGGGGCAGTAAAGGCGCAGAGAGACGGCGAGGTTTCAGCCGGATTATAATCACTCGGGAACGTTACGTTACGGCGCGGTAATATATTTTAGTGGCGCCCGCTTGAAAGAGTAATGGAGCCGCCGCCGCCCCCACACCGTAAATATAACGAGCTCGGAATGAATTCCCGAAAGTGCGTCTCTTTACGGCGTCGCTGCGGTACCCACCTACTGGATGCAACACAACGTCTGCTGGCGGCACCGAAGCTAGGAACCGTCATTATCACCGTTCTCGAACACGGTACAAAGGAATAAGCACACAAAAGCACCTTAATGGCACGCACATAGTAAGCAAACGGAGGCCAACGAGCAACAGCCAGCTGATCTAGCAGAGCTTTGGTCACAAACACAGTGACGGTCGACCTCTCGTCCTCACTAAATCATGTGCCCGGGGCCAACGGATTCGACCATGTGGAATCGCAGTTGGCTCTGACACCCTGAGGTAGCTCCCACTTTGTACTAGTTCTAAAGTGGCGTTTTGGCTCTGAGCACTATGGGACCTAACATCTCAGGTCATCAGTCCCCTAGAACTTAGAACTACTGAAACCTAACTAACCTAAGGACATCACACACATCCATGCCCGAGGCAGGATTCGAACCTGCGACCGTAGCCGTCGCTCAGTTCCAGACTGAAGCGCCTAGAACCGCTCGGCCACCAGCGGTCAGCAAAGTGGCGTTTTAATCACAATTTCACCATCCGGGGTTATGAGGGAAGAAGAGGATGTAGCAGTCGTCGCATGTGCAGCATTTATTTTACTCCAAGAAGCTGACCTTCAGAAAAAGAAGAAGAAGAGACGACGCTGGAGGACAACTTCTATTTTAGAATGTGTGGAGCAATGTGGCGAGGCAATTGTCTGATCTTAAAGCTGAATTATAATATGGGCTCCTTCATAATTTTTTTCCGAATGAGAGCTGCAGATTTCGTATTTTTATTGAACTGTGTATGCTCTAAAAAAAGAGGGGCCAAAATTTCTGCTGACAGGCCTTGTCTGGGCTCGAATTTTTGTTGGTCTGCTCCTGAAAACTGAAAGATTGGCCGAATGACGAAAGCGAGTAGGATCAGGAGAGGTTTTGGAACTTCTAAAACGAAATAGTTCAGCCACAATTGCATTTAAAATCATTCTAAACCTACGGGATAGTAAACTAATATATTTTGCATATTTTTATTCAGTAAGGTCATAAGAAATAACGTTCTGGAGTATCTAATCTTTGACGAACATAGCCTTATTTGCTCAAAATACGCGCTCACCCACGATCGACTTGTAGATATCTGTTCAAGAATTGTATGTTGCTTCGAAGTATACTGACTCTCTCACGAATTTTTCTTCCTTTTCATCTGTAGTGGATTATTCGCAACAAAGATGTACATAATTATAATACCAGAAGAGAAAAGTAACATTTATTACTCCGCATTGTAGTTTTCTTTAGCGCAAGAAGGAGTACACAATGCTGCAACCAAAATTTTTGATCACTTGCACAGTGATGTACAACAGCTGACAGACTGCAAACTAAAATCTGAGAACAAAGCCTCCTTGACAACTCCTTCTACCAGCTAAAAGAATTTCTGTCAATGCAGTATTTAAAATATGACGGGTAAGAATTAATAATTCAATTCTGAATAACATAAATGAAGAAAAGGAATTCCAAATATCAGAGTGAAGCAATATGTAAATATCAGTTCTTCACCTGAATGTAAAAGGTCCCACTGCACATCGTAATGCTTTACCGTCCAAATGATCCATGGAACATGAAAAAAGATAACTACACTAAGTGATCAAAAGTGCGTGTAAAATTATAGATTTTTGCTATAGGCAAAAAACCAAGTTAATAAATGGTTACATAACTTTGCAATGCTGAGCAGGTAGGTGCGAAGTCTTAGACCTATAGTAAGTAGTGCAAAGTCTCTATATGAAGCGAAGTGTCCCGGCCGTCTGCTCTTGATCAAATAGGCTGAATCTGGAGCGCAGCTCGTAGAGCTCCACAGCCACGGCTAGAGGGCACTGTCGTCGGTGTCTTTCGTAGAGCCAACTTAAGAACTTCCATCTACGCCGTGGCATCGTAGCTATCGATACCACACGAATGGCAAAGCGCTCAGCCTCACCTCACATTTCCCACATCACCACACCATGCTGTCTGAACGTGTGGAGGAGGAACATACACTCCTGGAAATTGAAATAAGAACACCGTGAATTCATTGTCCGAGGAAGGGGAAACTTTATTGACACATTCCTGGGGTCAGATACATCACATGATCACACTGACAGAACCACAGGCACATAGACACAGGCAACAGAGCATTCACAATGTCGGCACTAGTACAGTGTATATCCACCTTTCGCAGCAATGCAGGCTGCTATTCTCCCATGGAGACGATCGTAGAGATGCTGGATGTAGTCCTGTGGAACGGCTTGCCATGCCATTTCCACCTGGCGCCTCAGTTGGACCAGCGTTCGTGCTGGACGTGCAGACCGCGTGAAACGCCGCTTCATCCAGTCCCAAACATGCTCAATGGGGGACAGATCCGGAGATCTTGCTGGCCAGGGTAGTTGACTTACACCTTCTAGAGCACGTTGGGTGGCACGGGATACATGCAGACGTGCATTGTCCTGTTGGACCAGCAAGTTCCCTTGCCGGTCTAGGAATGGTAGAACGATGGGTTCGATGACGGTTTGGATGTACCGTGCACTATTCAGTGTCCCCTCGACGATCACCAGTGGTGTACGGCCAGTGTAGGAGATCGCTCCCCACACCATGATGCCGGGTGTTGGCCCTGTGTGCCTCGGTCGTGTGCAGTCCTGATTGTGGCGCTCACCTGCACGGCGCCAAACACGCATACGACCATCATTGGCACCAAGGCAGAAGCGACTCTCATCGCTGAAGACGACACGTCTCCATTCGTCCCTCCATTCATGCCTGTCGCGACACCACTGGAGGCGGGCTGCACGATGTTAGGGCGTGAGCGGAAGACGGCCTAACGGTGTGCGGGACCGTAGCCCAGCTTCATGGAGACGGTTGCGAATGGTCCTCACCGATACCCCAGGAGCAACAGTGTCCCTAATTTGCTGGGAAGTGGCGGTGCGGTCCCCTACGGCACTGCGTAGGATCCTACGGTCTTGGCGTGCATCCGTGCGTCGCTGCGGTCCGGTCCCAGGTCGACGGGCACGTGCACCTTCCGCCGACCACTGGCGACAACATCGATGTACTGTGGTGACCTCACGCCCCACGTGTTGAGCAATTCGTCGGTACGTCCACCCGGCCTCCCGCATGCCCACTATACGCCCTCGCTCAAAGTCCGTCAACTGCACATACGGTTCACGTCCACGCTGTCGCGGCATGCTACCAGTGTTAAAGACTGCTATGGAGCTCCGTATGCCACGGCAAACTGGCTGACACTGACGGCGGCGGTGCACAAATGCTGCGCAGCTAGCGCCATTCGACGGCCAACACCGCGGTTCCTGGTGTGTCCGCTGTGCCGTGCGTGTGATCATTGCTTGTACAGCCCTCTGGCAGTGTCCGGAGCAAGTATGGTGGGTCTGACACACCGGTGTCAATGTGTTCTTTTTTCCATTTCCAGGAGTGTATGTCCTCATCATGCACCAGTCCATGCAACTGGCCATTACACTCGCAGGACAAAAAACAATTACTGCACCCACACCACTGTTTTGATGATCCTTTTGACGTCAGACCAACTCCACTCGCCACTTTTTAAATTAGTAGCAAGAGGGACGGAATGGTTGGAGTGTTACATATCCCGCTGCCGGTAGCGATGACATATGGTCTGATGACCATCGTAAAGTGATATGAGTGCAATTAATAGTTGATTTATTAATTGAGTATAGTGTAACAGTAAAAACGTTGACCTGATTTGTCCAGCAGCAAGGGATGAAAGCCGGCCTTCGATGGTGGAGGGTGCTTAACTCGCCATTCTGTCTAGGTAGTTGACCAGCCTGCAGTGGTGGCGAAGTTACGCTGTCAGCAATTTGGCTCCTATAGAGCCGCGTCAGCCCAAGCATAAGGCCAGCACGCAGTGGCAACAAAATCGAAACAAATCTGCATGGAGCAGATGTGCACTCAGTACTAGAAGCACGTGAGTAGGCAGAAACGATCCGAGGACCCTAAGGTGGGATGTAGCGACAAGGTTCCACACACAAAGTCGGTAGAAATTAACCGGCAGATGTTTCCACCGCTCCCCCCCCCCTCCCCCCCCCCCCCCACACACACACACATACCGCCACCACCTCCTACACTCCCCGAACTGGAAGGCAAAAGTTCAGTTCTCGCCAGCACCAAGACTAATCGCAGTCCGTAGTCCCGCAGTTTATGGAGGCAACATGTTGTAGCATTATGGATGACTCACATCAGTACAGTGTCTGGTGTAGAGTACCTCTCGGAACTGGTTCCATGTGATGACACACACTGCGCGCCTGGAACAGGCGGCATTTATGATTGCTACCTCCATCTCCGTTCTCCATACACATAAATGATTCGGCTGACAGGTGAGCAACATTCTGCGGTTGTTTGCTGATGCCGTGGTGTATGGCAAAGTGTCGAAGTTGACTGTAGGAAGATACAAGACGACTTAGACAAAATTTTCAGTTGGTGTTATGAATGGCAGCTAGCCCTAAATGAGGAAAAATGTAAGTTAATGCAGGTGAGTAGGAAGAACAAACCTGTAATTCTCCTATACAGTATTACTAGTGGCCAGCTTAACACAGTGAAGCCGTTTAAATATCTGGGCGTAATGTTGCAAAGCGATATGAGGAGGGACGAGCTAGTGAAAACTGTGGTAGGAAAGGCAAATGGTCGACTTTGGTTTATTGGGAGAATCTTAGGAGAGAGTGGTTCACCTGTAAAGAGACCACATATAGGAGGCTCATGCTACATTCTTGAGTACTGCCCGAGAATTTGGGATCCGTATCAGGTCGGATTGATGGAAAATGTCGAAGCAATTCAGAAGAGGGCTGATAGATTTGTTACCGGTAGGATCGACCAAGACTTAGGTGCTACGGAGATACCTAGGGAATTCAAATGGGAATCCCTGGAGGGAAGGCTGCGTTCTTTTCGGGAAACGTTATTTGGAAAATTTAGAGAACCTCGTTTGAAGCTGACTGCTGAACGACTCTGCTCCCGCCAACATGTAAGATATGAGAAATTAGAGCTCATACGGAGCCGAACAGACAGTCGTTATCCCCTCGCTGTATTTCCGAGTGGAACAGGAGGGGAAATGACAAGTAGTGATACAGGGTACCCACCGCCACGCACCTTACAGTGGCTTGCAGAGTATCGATGTAGATGTATTAATTAATGAAGTTTAACACGAGTAATCACAACAGAACTAAAGTACAAATAATATATAGTTTCTATAGCTAAAATAGAACACCAACCAAATGATATGCCTAACACCTTAGAGAAATCAAACGCCACCCACAGAAGATGGCATACAGATGTCAAAACATAAACGACGGAAAAAGGAAAAAATGTTAAACGCAAAATCGTAATTTTAAAACCCTTATGTTGCGTCAACTGGAAATTTTTCGCCTTTAATAATCACTCGTACGTTCAATGAAGAAAAAGAGGAACAAGGCTTTGCAAGTCGGACCATAAAGACGAAAATATTACAAAGCATAGAAAGCTGCATGTAAAATAATAGTAAAAATGTGTGGTTTAGTGAGTACCATCTATTAGTTTAAACGTTCTGCCGTAAGTGTGATTATGGCGCGAAAACTTGTCCTAACCAAATAATTGAAATACAGGGTAATGGAAGGTGGGTATAATTCGAAATTTCTTTTACATACTGGTGACTCAAGAAGAAAAAAAGGTGAATTTTTGCCTGACATAACGGTGGATTGTTTTTTAAAATCATTAGATTGACAGATATTATACGCATGAACACCCAGAAGTTGTTCGTAAGGTCACTTATGTTTTGAATGTGTTGTAGACATTTTAAGTAATCTATCTTCTGATTGGTTTGATGCTACGTCCCGCGAATTCCTCTTCCATTAGTCTCAGAGTAGCACTTGAAACTTACGTCCTTGGATGCATTCTAATCTCTGCATTTCTCTACAGTTTCTACCCTCTACAGCATCCACTAGTAGTATAGAATGTCTTAGCACATGTTGTATCAACCTGTCCCAGCTTCTTGTCAGTGACTTCCAATTTCCCCCGTCTTCGACGAATCTGCATAGGACCTCATCCTTCATTATGTCCACCTAACTTTCTAAGTTCTTCTATAGGATCACATTTCAAACACTTCGATTCTCTTATTTTCGGGATTTTCCACAGTCCATATTTCACTACCCTACTATGCTGTTTTCCAAATGTACCTTCTCTGAAATTTGTTCTTCAAGTTACGACCAATGAAAGTAGTAGATGTATTTTGTCCAGAAATCTCCTTTTTCCCTGTGCTTCTTCCGTCATTGTAATTTTGCTTCCAAGACAGAAGAATTCAATCACTTTCTGCACCTCATTATCTGCAGTTTTGATGTTTATCACTAATCTCATTTCTGCTAATTTTCATTAACGTCGTGTACCTCGGTGTACTCTCAAGCTATGTTGTGTGCTTTATAGGCTGATCATTCAACAGGTGCTGTAATTATTCTTCACTTGCACCGATGTTAGCAATGTCATCAGCGGAACTTGTCACTGAAATCCCTTCGTCCTCAACTTTAACTCTTCTCTTGAAGATTTCTTTTATTTCCATGATTCCTTCTTCAATGCGTAAACTGAACAGTAGGGACCAAAGAGTCTACCCACATCCTGCACCCATCTTAATTCGAGCAATTCTTTTTTGGTCTTGCATTCTTGTTGTTCCCTCTTAGTTCTTGTACATAATATATAATACCTTTGTTTCCTTATATTTTACGCCTATTTTCCCGAAAATTTCGAAAGTCATCCACCGCTTTACTTTGTCGAACACTTACTGTGGGTCGATAAATGCTTTAAACATGTCTTGATTTCCCTTAAGTCTTGCTTTCTTTGTCAGCTGCTACTTCAGAACTGCCTCTCTCGTCCCTCTCCCACTACTTTGTGGGTAGCTGTACCAAATAATAGCAAAACGTCTGTTGAGTAAAAGAAAGAAAGAAGACACAACCTGCAGTCTATGTATAAACGTCGTATGTGAAACGATGGGGAAAAATGTGCTTCTCACGTGGGCTGTTCGGAAAGTAAGGTCCGATCGCGTGCAAAATGGAAACTACAGTGAGAATACGGTAAAGCTTTGCACAGATGTGTTGGGCAGTGTCTCTAGTCTGCCAGTCGATCGCGTCGTGTCGCTCTTTTCAGTTCTGAGCGCTCAGTGAGCACTTAAAAATGCTTAGAAAATCGTGTTCCCGACAAGTATGAGGGTCTGCCGAGAGATGTCGCCTGATTTCCTGCTGCCCATGTAACATAACTGTCATGCGATTCCTTCTCGACCGCACTCTGCAGGGGCAATGAAGATACTCCTGCAGTGCTTATCATGAAAAGTGTTTGATCACCCACGATAGAGCCTGTAATTGCACGCTCCCCCCCCCCCCCCCCCCCGACTTTCATCTCCGTTTACATGAACCGCTGGCTGTGAAGACAATAATCAACCATTTGGCGCAGACACCTAGTTGTAGACTAGCGTATTGAACTGGCAGAAAGCACAGGCGTCTGCCTTATATGACGAGGGTACTGAAAATTTTGTTCAATGCTATGAAAAACGCCAAGTGGGAGCTGCGACTAAGCAGAGATGTTGCTGGTAGGTGCAGCTAATTGTTCCAAATAAAACATTTTTGATTTCCAAAGTGGTTTCCATTTCGTGACCGACCGAACCTTACTTTCCGAATAGCCGTCATATTTCCACTAACTACTGGTTTAATCCTTCTACAATTTCTGTAATTATGACAAGATATCTTTTCCTACTTTTCCTCATGTCTAGCAACAAAACTGAAATAGCTACAGAAAGGATCAGTTAGATACGCTTTTAATGTGACCTGAAGCACAAAACGCATTTAATTGTGTGACATAAAATACGCTGAAATTTTTTTGTTTCGTTTCTCTCAAATCAATGTCTGAATCTTAACACATATGTGTGTATGAACATTCTGAATATTTGACGAAGGTCACTTGCGATTTTTCCAATATTTTAACATGTTGTGACGTACACGATGACACGTCAGTTGTAACGCCCTTATATTTCATAACCATTCAACTTATCGAATCGAGATTCTTGAAGCAAATGATGATAATCGGAGGTGCACAGACTCTGTTGTATGTTTCACCCACTTAACTTCATAACAACCGAGATATTAAAGCTTGTATAATAGAATGGTATAATTTTTCACGGCATATGAAAGCTCTTGACTACTTCTTGTTAATGCTGGCGACGAACATTTTTCTAGAATCATAGGAGACCTATGCTAATTTTAAAAAGACAACCTGGCCAAAATTGAGTCTAAACGCCGCCTAATGGGGCTTCCATGGTAGACTCCGTCGTTTATGCAGCATAAAGACACGCCTACGCTACTAAGAGAAAATACATATCCTCTTGGACCTGCTTTATAAGACATAGATAAATGCTCAATTTTTTCTAAACTGAACTTGATGCTAACTCCTCGCGTAGAAGTGGCGTCGCAGGAAAACTGTTATAAATCTGTTTACGTTTGTCTAAGCGAACTACTTTTGCAGAAAGTAGCGAAACGCTTATTAGAAGACTCAGCAGTCTGATCATATTCACAACGCAATAGCCGATGCCGGTGAAGTGATCCAAAATTGTTGAAACTACTACTGATACTCCTATGGCTGGCGCAGTTACACGTATTGTCAAATTTGGATACGCTTTGTAATTCAGCTATCGTAAAGTTTATAGATATTGTATTTTTAATGCACTCTAGATATACTGTTCAGTGCAGTGAAATGGAAAGAAGGATTTCTGGTTAGACGATTATAGGGTAATATCAACAGCAGCAGAAAGTGGTATAACGGGAATAGGATTAGTTATGAACAGATGAATAAGATGGTAGAATAGAGTGTGTCACTGTGAACAGTTCAGTAATAGGATTGTTCTTATCAGAATCGACAGCAAACCAACACCGACAACCATAGTTCAGGTATAGATGCAGACGTCTAAAGCTGAAGATGAAGAGGTACATATAGTATATCAGTATCCAGAAGGGGTAACATAGTACGTAAACGCAGGTGGGGGACTGGAATGCAGTTCTAGGGGAAAGAGTAGTTCAAAAGGTTAGAGAAGAATATGGGCTTCCGACAAGGAATGAGAGAGAAGAAAGGCTAATTCAGTTCTGTTATAAGCTTCAGGTAGTCACAGCGAATACTCTGTTCAAGATTTACAAGAGCAGGAAATATATGTGGAAAAGGCCGGGTGATACGGGAAGATTTCAGCTACATTACATCATTGTCGGACAGAGATTTCTAAATCAGATAATGGTTTGTAAAGCGTTACCAGAAGCAGATATAGACTCAGATCACGATGTAATAGTGATGAGAGTAGGCTGAAGTTAATGTGATTAGTCAGGGAGAATCAATATTCAAAGACGTTAGATACGGAACTACTAAGGAATAACTAGATACGCCTGAAGTTCTCTATGGCCTTAGATACAGCAGTAAGGAACAGCTCAGTAGGCAGTACAGTTGAACACAAATGGACGTCTCTGAAAAGGGGAATCACAGAAGTTGGAAAGAAAAACACAGGCACAAAGAAGGTAACTGCGAATAAACCGTGGGTAACACATACTTCAGTTGATCGACCGGAGAAGGAAATAGAAAAATGTTCAGGGAAATTCAGGAATACTTAAATACAAGACGCTAGCAATGAAACAAACAGGAAGTGCAGGGAAGCTTAGATGAAATGTCTGCACGAAAGACGTGAAGAAATCGAAAAAGAAATGACTGTCAGAAGCACTGACTCAGCATATAGGGAACTCAAAGTAACCTTCGGTGAAATTAAAAACGAGGGTGGTAATACTAAGAGTGCAAAGTGAATTCTACTGTTAAATGCAGAAGAGAGAGGGGATAGGTGGAAAGAGTACATTGGAGGCCTCTATGAGGGGGAAGATTTGTCTGATGAGGTAGAAGAAGAAACAGGAGTCGATTTAAGAGATAGAAGATCCAGTATTAGAATCAGAATTTAAAAGACCTCGGAGATCAAATAAGGCAGAAGGAACAGATAACATTTCATCAGATTTCTTAAACCATAGGGAGGACGCGGCAACAAAACGACTACTGACATTGGTGTGTAGAATGTAGGAGTCTGACGACATACCATATGACTTTCGGAAAGATATCATCCTCGCAGTTTCAAGGACTTCAAGGGCTGACAAGTGCGAGAATTATCGCATAATCAGCTTTACTGTTCATCCATCCAAATTCCTGACAAGAAAAATATACAGAAAAATGGAAAGGAAAATTGACGATTGTTACATGACGATCAGTTTGACCTTAGGAATGGTAAAGGCACCAGAAAGAAAATTCTAACGTCGCGGTTGACAATGGAAACAAGACTAAAGAAAAATCAATAAACGTTCATAGGATTTGTCGACTTGGAAAAAGCGTTCGGCAATGTAAAATGGAGCAAGATGTTCGAAATTCTGAGAAAAATGGAGGTAAGCTATAGGGAAAGACGCGCAACGTAGAATATGTACAAGAGCTAAGAGTGAATAATAAGGGTGGACGGCCAAGAACGAACTGCTCGGATTATAAAAGGAGTAAGACAGGGATGTATTCTTTCGCCCCTGCTGTTCAATATGTACATCGAAGAAGCAATCGAAGTAAAAGAAAGGTTTGGAGTGGAATTAAAATTCAAGTATATGCGAAGATGAATTTCATGATCTGCTGAATAGAATGAACATTCTAATGACTACGGAATTTGCATCGAGAATAAGTCGAAGAAAGACGAAAGTAATGAGAAGTAGAATAAATGGAAACAGCGAGAAACTTCACATCAGGATTGATGGTCAGGAAATAGATGAGGTTAGGGAATCCTACTAACGATGTAGGAACATAGCCGACGAGCAAGGCGGATATCAAAAGTAGACTAGCACTGGCAAAAATGGCATTTCTGGCCAAGAGAAGTCTACTAGTATCGAACATAGGCCTTAATTTGAATAAGACATTTGTGTGAGTGTATGTTTGGAGAGCAGCATCGTTTGATATGGAAACATGGACTGGCGGAAAACTGAAACAGAAGAGAATCGAAGCATCTGAGATGTCGTGCTACAAGCGAATACTGAAAATTAGATGAACTGATAAGGTAAAGAATGAGGTGGTTCTAAGCAGAATCGGAGAGGAAAAGAATATGTGGAAAACACTGACAAGAAAAAGGGACAGGATGACAGGCCATGTGTTATTAAGACTTCCATGGTACTAGAGGGAGCTGTAGAGGTCAAAAACTGTAGAGGAAGACAGAGATTGGAATACATCCAGCAGATAATTGAGGACGTAGGTTGCAAGTGCTGCTCTGAGAAGAAGAGGTTGGCACAGGAGAGGAATTCGTAGCAAGCCGCATTAGACCAGTCATAAGACCGATGACTCAACAACAAAAAAAAAGAATGCACTCTTCGTGTAGAGCGAAGGAGTGAGTGCCACAGCCTATTGAAGATCGTCCTTTGTCAATCGTAAACTGGATGTGCTCCCTGATTCCTTAGGGACTCCTACTAGCTCATACAAAGCGTCGTATCTCCCGAACTGTGCCGTACAAAATTATAATTTTGTGCATTATGTGGATACTGTCTGTAAAATGTGTGGCGATTAGATTTAGTACTAAAACAGTAGCAAACTAAAATCTTGATGCCTTATGCTAACGCTTTATTGGATGAACTACGAAAATGTAGCAAGCGATAAGCCTTTTTCGTTTTTTAATTGTGTGTGTGTGTGTGTGTGTGTGTGTGTGTGTGTGTGTGTGTGTGGATTGGGGGCGGGGGGGGGGGGGGGGGGCGGTCAGCAAGAGCTGCTCACGTGTCGTAAAGGAACCACCTATCCAACAATACTGTTTTACAAGAACCTCGCTCTCCTTCACCGAATATCGATACATCATCAGAATGAAACAGCACCGGAAGAAGCAAGTCTCACGGAACACCAAGAACACTAAGACACGATGTAGTGAAACACAAGAACCACAAACATCTCATCTCACGGAACCCCTTGTTGTTACCATGTTTCGCAGGTGCTGCACGTCGCCGTGTTAGTCACAACAGCCACCGTGAAACCAAATACTTTGGCAACAACATTCAGGAACATGCAGCGCGCTGTTGAACTGTATATTCGGGTGGGGAATGTCACTTCCTGCACCTCTTATAGTATACTTTCTATTCTTAACCATAAAGGTTTACACGTAAATAAGATTTTTATAACTCTTTTCTTGGGGACCTTTACAAGTATATCTGTATATCGTTCCACTGAAAAATACATACTTGCTTCGATACCTCTATTGTTACAAGAATTTAGAGGAGTAAACAAGAATAAAATTACTCGTCTCATGGCTTACTATCACATGTTAAAACCTCGTTTCGGTATCTTGTACCGTTCCCGAAATAAAATGGGTGTTAGGCTTACGTCTGTAAAACAGCAGCGCTCTAGCAAAATTACACAAATGACGTAATAAATTGTGGGAATTCTGGTATTAGTAGCAGCGGTAGGCAAAGAAACATAAATGAATCTGTGAGGAAGAAGCTGGGAGCGATGACTTCCCTTCCTTTTTTTTGTTTGTTTTTAACTTAATTAGAACGGTGCATCGGTCGGTGTTAGTCCATTGTGTATTTTACATTCTTTTTTCCAGTAATCAGTCATCTTCTGGTTTGATGCGGCCAGCCAAGAATTCGCCTCCTGTACCAGCCTCTTCATCTCAGAGTAGCACTTGCAAGCTACGTCCTCAACTATCTGCGGGATGGACTTTAATCTTCGTCTTCCACTACACTTTTTACCAGCTACAGCTCCCTCTAGTATCATGGAAGTTATTCCGTTATGTCTTAACAAGCTTCCTATCATCCTGTCCCTTGTTATTGTCAGTGTTTTCTATATATTTCTTTATTTGCGATTCTCCAGAGAACCTTCTCATTCCTTACATTGTATATCCACTTAATTTTCAACGTTTCTGTACCACCACTGCTTCTACTCTCTTCTGTTCCAGTTTTACCACAATCCACATTTCACTATCACATAATGCTGTGCTCCAAACGTACATTCACAGAAATTTCTTTCCAAAATTAAGGACTATGTTTGATGGTAGTAGACTTATCTCGGCAAGAAACGCCCCTTTTGCCATTGATATCCTGCTTTTGATGTCCTCCTTGCTCTGTCCGTCATGGGCTGTTTTGCTACCTAGGTAGCGGAATTGCTTAACTGCATCTACTTTGTGATCACCAATCCTGATATTAAGCTTCTCACTGTTCTCATTTCTACTACTTCTCATTACTTTCGACTTTCTTCGATTTACGTTCAAGCCACTTTTTCTACACATTACACTGTCCATTCCATTCAGCAGTTCCTGTAATTCTTCTTCAGTTTCACTGAGGATAGCAATGTCATCAGCGAATCTTATCACTGATCTCCTTTCACCTTGAATTTTAATTCCTCTCTAGCACCTTTCTTTTACTTCCGCCAGTGCTTCTTCGATGTATAGATTGAACACACCCATTTCAATCCTAGCACATCAGTCTTGGTTCCCACACATATTGTTCCGTCTTGGCTCTTAACAGGTTGTATACTACCCGTCTTTCCCTACAGCTTACTCCTATTTTTCTCAGAATTTCGAATATCTTACACCATTTTACATTGTGGAAGGCTTCTCCGGATCGACAAATCCTCGATTTTTCTTTAGTGTTGCTTCGATTATCAACCGCAACGTAACAACTGCCTCTGTGCTGGATTTGCTTTTCCAAATGGCAAACATAGCTAATACATCCTCAGTTTTCTTTTCCACTCTTCTGTGCATTATTCTTGTCAGCAACTTGGATGCATGAGCTGATTGTGCGATAACTCTGGCACTTGTCGTCTCTTGCAGTCTTGGGAACTGTGTGGATGATGTTTTTCCCGGAAGTCAAACGGTATACTACCAAACCATACAATCTACACACCAAAGTTAAGAGTCACTTTTTGCCACTTCGCCCAACAGTTTTAGAAGTTTTAAAATTCTGAGGGAATGGTATGTATATATTGTACGTTATTCCATCTTATCTCTTCGAAAGCTCTTTTAAATTCAGATACTGGTTTCCCCATCTATTCTATATTGATACCTGTTTCTTCTTCTGTCACGTCATCAGATAAGTCTTCCCTCTCACATAACCCCTCTATCTACCCCTTTTAGCTATTTGCTCTCTCCTCTGCTTTTAACACTGCAATTCCCATAGCTATCTTAATGACATAACCCTTGGTTTTAATTTCACAAATTTTGCTTCCCTATATGCTGAGCCAATCCTTCCGGCAATGCAATTATTTCGCATTACTTTCCCTCCTCTTCCTATTGATTACATTCTTACGTGACCTGCATTTCTCTGTTCCTGAATGTCCCTTAGAATTTTTGTATTTCCTTCTTTCATCGATTACCTGAAATATTTCTCCAGTTACTCATGGTTTCTTCGCAGTTACCTTCTTTATACCATCGTTTTTCTTTCCAACTTTTGTGACTAACTTTTCTAGAGATGTCCATTCCTCTTCAACCGAACTGCCTACTGAGGTATTCCTTATCGCAGTACCTAAAGCCTCAAAGAATTTCAAGCGTATTTCGACATTACTTAGTACTTCCGTATCCCACCTCTTAGCAAGTTGCTTCTTACTGACTAGTCTCTTAAACTTCATCCTACTTCTCATCACTAGTAGTAAACTGTTATCTTAGTCATATCTGCTCTTGAGTACGCCCTAGAATCCAGTATTTAATTTCAGAATCTTCCCGCATCTCTCAACATTCTAGAAGTGTACCACCTCTTCGGGTGATTCTTGAATAGACTTCTGCGATGTCACTAGCTGAAATTTACGCAGAACTCAATTAGTGTTTCTCCTCTCTCGTTCCTACTACCAAGCGCATATTCTCCCGTAAACCTCTTTTCTATTCTTTCCCCTACAATCGCATTCAATTCACCATGACTATTTGACTTATGTCTCCCTTCACGTACTGGATTACCCGTTAAATATCCCCACATTCTTTCTCTATTTCTTCATCCTCGGCTTGCGACATCGGTATATATACCCGGAGCTATGGTGTTATCGCTGCTGGTCTGCTGTACATTCTGATGAGACAACCCTGTCAGTGATCTGTTCACAGTAACTCGCTCTCTGCACTATCTTCCTGTTGCCCTATAATCATCCGACCAGCAGTCCGTGTTTTCTATCCATTTCACTTCACTGACCCACGCTGTATCTAGAATGAGCCTTATCATTTCCCTTTTCAGATTTGCTAGCTTCCCTACCGCATTTAAAGTTGTGACATTAGACAGCCCTAATCGTTGAACGTTATCCTTTCGTTGGTTATTCATTCTTTTTGTTATGGTCACCTCCGCCTTGGCGGTACCCTCGCGGAGATCCGAATGGAGACTGTTACGGGATCTTTTGCCGATGGAGAGACCATCTTGACACTTTTCCAGCTACTGTGGGTACACATGTATCTTTAATGCAGTGGTTTCCATTGCCTTCTGCATCCTCATGTCGTTGATGATCGCTGATTCTTCCGCCTTTAAGGACAGTTTCTCACCCCAAGTGCAAGAAAGTACCCTGAACTACAGTCCGCTCCTCCGCCCTCTTTGACAAGGCCGGAAGTCTTCGGCCACCATTGCTAAGGATTTTTATTCAAAATTTAACGTTTGGTTACTGATCAAAGACGCTACTCCCTGTCCTTCCTTTTGCCTGGGCGGATGTCACATGTCACCCGTTCAAATTCGTCGTCGATTCGTTTACTCAGCTCTTTTATTACAGAGGGGAGCGAGGCCTCTGACCGAAACCTAGATCACGAGTGCATCCTCGCAGATGATCGATTGCATTTTACAAGTAATAAAAATTAGTTGATTGCGTAGCTTCTGAGCCTTTATTAAGTAAAGCAATTACGTTTGTTTCAAGAACTGTTTACGTGAGCAAACATAAGAAAATATTTATAATTATTGTTACTTTATACTCAATATAACGTTCATCATCAAGATCAAAAGCAAGACTTTACTGTTACTATCTATACGTCCAAAAGTTGTTTATGAATAACAGAAAAATGTTTTATACGAGTTCGACGAAATACGGAAGTGGTATCCGATATGTTTTTGCTTTATGTTTATTTATAAATTTGCCTTTTTGGGAAACTGTGTTTTTTTAGAACGATAAGTATGTACTGTTTTTCTTATTTCTACGACCACATCTCTCTGTTTCGAGTTAAAAATGAAGAATTTCGGAAAGAACTAGAGTTAAACATTGAAAATTTCAGTTTTGCTAGAATTACTGATTTTTAAGTAACAAACAGGCGGGTAACTATGTAGAAGAAGAAATTTTCTCTAGTTATTTATAAATAATTATCCCACACAGTCACGGTGCACAAACATAGCCATTATGGCTGAAAATAATTTTCTCTAGGCTATGCAGCCCTTTATACAACTTCACTTAGTCTCTATACAGTCCACTGCTTCCAGTTTGTACGACAATCTAGTAAGACTGATCGCATACATGAGCAAAACGATCGAATTGAAGTAACACCCAGTACGTACGCAATCACGTAACATACAGGTAAAGCGGTCATGCTCTCAACTGATCAAGGCTACTAGTACAACTTCGTTGCCTACAGTTCCTTACGATAGTCTACAGCAGGCTATGGTAATTTTACAACTCTACCCTTGGTATTGTGGACAGATGTTTTGGTGAATAATGTTCATACTGACAATTTGAAACTCTGAAATAAGAAATAATTCTTATAAAGTGAAGAACATGTGCTCACATTCGAAATCAACCTTGAACGATCAACTGTACAACTCGTCGAAATATGATTACAAAAACCTAAAAGCATGATAAAAATTTACATGTTTAAGATAAAACTTTAGAAAAACTGAAGCATGGTAAAAATTTTACTTCAACAGCCATTAATTTATACTGAATTTCATTGTGACTACATATCAGCTTATTGTTTTACCACAACCCAAATACAGAAGTAGTTAAGAATGAACTGCAATATGAAACAGTAGAAATAGATACTCAATGATTTACAGTCAAAGCAAACACAGTGCGCCAGTATTTAATAAATGACCTCAGCTTCAACTAATAGATTAAGTAATTGTGCTAGAATTCCTAGATGCACGAATTAAATTAGACAGCTACAGTATATAGTTGATTCAGAAATAAGTTCCAAAAACTGGATAGGTTATTTCGTCGGTCAGCCATTACAGGGGCAAGTAATACGCTATCCAGTCCCATTAATATGACTGGAGCATGTATTACGAATGGGAACGTATCATAGGCCATTCGGTTCACTACACACAGTTGGATGCATAACGGTGTACGTAATATCTGAAAAAGTTCGTGCTCACCAATAAGTCAAAATTCTACCTTACTAATCTGGGTGGTTTTATTACGTTTACCGTGAAAGGGTCACAATGCTTAGCAATACCCCACAAGAGAAGACAACCGCTCATAGATTGCAAAAGGCGAAGTTTTTTAACTTCTTATGTAGTACCATAACCCATAGCACGCATTACTCAGCTCACACATGACAGTTAAGTTCCGTAAACTCACTGAAGCTTGGCTCAATTACATAAATAAATTATATGCGAATCTTGGCCACTTGCATGTAATCGCACTTGCATTTACAACAACGGATGCAAAATACGAATACCAACGAATACTAATTATACAAAGCACACAAGGATTAAACGGAAGCGCCACACGTGAGCACAGTACCAGGATAGTTTAAAACAACGGCCGAAATAGTGCAGATTTCAAACGCTGCTACTGCAGTTACTAAGCGGGCGGACTTCAATGAACTTATCGCGACCAACACTTCAAATTTAGAAGAAGCGCACCGTCAATTTCACAGTTCGTGGTACTGCCATAGGCTGTATACAAATAGTAGGAATATACTCATTGTAAGAAGTTTAGCTGTGCCTGAATCCACTACCGTCGAGTAGCCGTTTCCACATCCGTTAATGGTAACCAGGACCGTAATCTGCAATCCAACACATCTCTGCGGCCGTGTCACCACCCGGAAAACCGTGCCGGGTACAGCCGACACCCCCGGGATAACAAGGCCGTCCAGCAGTGTTAGTGACGTCACACTAAGCGGCCCATAGGCGACGCAGCAGTCCACGGACACCTCCGTACAGACGCGCCTGATGCTAACGATCTTCTGGCCGTCATACAGAAAGGAGCCAACTATAATTCCAACCAAAGACCAAACTCTATATATTCTTGCAAACAGCATAAAGGTTCATAACGAAATACCGATTACATATACGGGCAGGAATAAGTTTAATCGATTGAGGAACTTTGCCACTATTTTATAATTGTCAGAACACTATTTAGCTTTAAAACTCGCATACAGTTGGTGACAAATGCCAACTGACAGCAGGACTTAACATTTTCAAGCTATTACACTGAAAGTAAATTATCTTAAACACTGTCATACATAGCAAAACCCTCACAACTTTCGTTTACAATAAGGTAACAAGAGTTCGCTTTATCTCATAAAACACATGACTATTGTGAATTTACTCATATGTTCATGGTGACAGCTCTTTTCAAGAATTTTTACAAGTGTATCCCCAGTAATAAAGAATGGAAACTAAAGATAGATATCAAATATTCTCCTTTTAACATAGAATCACTGACCACAAGATTCTGTCTTGCACTGTGATACTAAGGGACTGCTCTTTCCTTTAAGAAAAGCCTGACAATTTGAAGTTCACTCTGCTATTGAAGATACACTTCTTGAAACAATATTAAAAATGTTATGAAAGGTAAGGAAATGAAAAACAACCAAGTGCATTACATGTAAGAATGTGAGCAAAAGGCTGAGGCTCTCTTTACTTGCCATTTTCAATCTCTCTACAGCTTTTCCACGTAGAAATCACCAACTGCAAGTCTCATTATTGCTGTCTGTTACTAACAAAGTGCTTTTCTATTTAGAAAACCTGACAATTTGCTGTTCATTCTGGTACTGAAGATAAACACTTTTCAGAGGAGTTCTAGAACCTATTCCTGCCCGTATATGTAATCGGTATTTCGTTATGAATTTTTATGCTGTTTACAAGAATATATATAGTTTGGTCTTTGGTTGGAATTATAGTTGGCTCCTTTCTGTATGACGGCCAGAAGATCGTTAGCATCAGGCGCGTCTGTACGGAGGTGTCCGTTAACTGCTGCGTCGGCTATGGGCCGCTTAGTGTGACGTCACTAACACTGCTGGACGGCCTTGTTATCCCGGGGGTGTCGGTACAGCACACTTTTCCAGTCACCGGCTCACCATGGACTGACGCGTGCCCAGCACGGCCTACAGTTGGCGCCACAGTCGGCACCATTTTTGCGCTACTCATCCTGTACAGACGCAAGAGGTATGTAGTGACAGAAACAGAGAAACAGAAACGAAATCAAGCAATGGAAAATTCGGGATGGAGTAACGACAGCATTCGTAGGGTTTTTATAAATTAGTTATACAAAAGTAACCTTTAATTGTGGAAATCACTGAATGCACTATATATTCAAGTTCTATTTCCACCCTAACACTGTTAATTCTCGACGTTTCGGACAGGTAGCATACGCGAATGAGTTATTCCAAGAGTCGTCATGGAGCCGTGAACCGGTGCAGTGTGTGCACAGCGTTGTTTATGGTTTCCTGAATCCAAATTCGCTGCTACAGTTCAGTGGCAATTCAGGACTAAACACCGCAAGCCACCACCTCAAATGCAAGCGGTTATTAACTGGTACAATCATTTCATAGAAACTGGCAGTGTATCACATAGGACCCTGGGTCAGGTTCGGCCAGCAGTGCCTGATGCAGCAGTTGAACTAGTTCGGCAGTCTTACAGTCTTAGTCTACTCCTGTATCTACGTGAATACTCTGAAAATCACACTTGTGTGCCTGGCAAATGGTTCATCTAACCACCTTCACAATAATTATCTACTATTCCACTCTCGCAAAGAGCGGGGAAATAATGAGCACCTATATTTTTCTGTGTGAGATCTAATTTCCCTTATTTAATTATGATGATGGTTTCCCCCTAAGTAGGCCGCCGTCAACAATATATTTTCGCATTAAGAGGAAAAAGATGGTGATTGAAATTTCCTGAGAAGACCCCGCCACAAAGAGAAACGCCTTTGTTTTTAATGATGTCTCCCCCCTCCTCCACCCTACCCTCCCCCGCCCCCCAAAAAAAAACAAAAATCCTGTGTCATATCCGTGACATTCTCATCCTTAATCTCGACAATACAAACTGTGCTGTTTTTCTTTGAACTTTCTCGATATACTCCGTGTTGTGTACACAGTTCCGCGTAGTTAGCGCGTACACAACTTTCCCAATAGAGCGCGCACCACTAGGCACAATAGCGCAGGCGCAGCGCTCGTCCGTCTCCGCACTAGGAGATGGCGCTGTCGTAGAGACGGACCAAATTCTGCTTCCGCCGATCCGCGTATTAATATGTAACGCAGCCAATGAGATTGCTGCTAACGTAGAACCTTTTCTCCTCGCGGATCACACTCGCGCAGTGATACCTGAACGCTCGAGGTATTATAACGAGTATAAAGACCTCCGATTCGACAGTCTGCATTAGTCTGCACCAGTCTACATTAGTCTGTACCAGTCTATAGTAAGTTTCAGTCTGCGCCTAATGAGACTATCGTATTCCTGTACATAGCCATGAAGATAAATGTATAGACACTTTGTCAAGTATCAGAGATATGTGAGAATAAGATTAACGTACCAAGACCAAAGGAACTACAGATTGTCAATTGTAAACAGCATTCAGAATCAAGTTAAGTAATGTCTATGCCTTTTATTATTTTAATAAATGTGTGTGGAAGGTATTACGGAAACAGCTGTCTTTCAAACAGTATAAATAGGAACGATTACAAGCTTTAAGAGAAAGTGACAAAGAAAAACGAACTGAGTTTTATGCAGAAATGTTTAACAAAATGCAGACTGAAGATGATTTTGGAAATTGGATATTTGTGGTAAGGTCTTATGGAACCAAACTGCTGAAGTCATCGGTCCCTAAGCTTACTCACTACTTAATCTAAATTAAACTAACTTACAATAAGTGCGAAACACATACACCAATGCCCGAGGGAGGAGTCGAACCTCCGACGGGGGGGGGGGGGGGGGGGGGGGGGGGGGGAGGAGCCGGGCGGACCGTGACAAGACGCCTGAGAACGCGCGGCTACCCCGCGCAGCAGAAGATGATTTTCTTAGTAAAATTGTGGTCAGTGACGGAACCAATTTCCATACTTTCGGTGAAGTGAATCGGCCTAATGTTCACATATGGGGTGAGCAGAAACGACACGTAATCTAATGTGTACGAGACTGTCATATTGTATACGGACATGCTCGAACAATATCTAATGTCTCAATTACAACGGGATATGAGTGCAGAACTCATTTTCCAGGCTGATGACGCGTTAAGCGTTACGATAATGAAGTTGCCGCGTGTCTCTGTAGGAATGTGCCAACTTTGAGTTAGCGTGATGGAATAATATCGTGGCCACCACAGTCACCTGATTTAACCCCAGTGAATTTATGTGGATGCGTTACATTAAAGACAGTGTTCGTTGCTCTGCTTCTAGGAAAGGTAGACGAGCTGCGACAACGGGTAAAACAAGCAATTACCACCATACATCAAGACTTGCTTCATAGCATTTGGCAAGTATCTGATTAGAGATGCAACATTTTTCGTCTCACTAAAGGTAGCCACAATGAACAGTTCAAAATAAAACTTGAAGATATACTACATTCAGTGCTGTATCAAACATTTCTACATGTCATTTACGTTTTTCACAATTAAAGGTTACATTCGTATAACATATTTATAAACACCCTGTATTAAGAAAAGGTTAGATTCCTACTCAAAAGACGTTGAGTCTCACAAAGAGCTCCCTGAGGTGGTCGCAAAAGGCCAAGGACATCCACTACATTTGACGCCCCACATATTGTCTGTCATGTATCCACAGCATTGGCTGCTAATGGCAACAGGGGAGGGACTGGAGGTATCCAATGGTGAGCACAGGATAAGGCTACGGAGCGTAGTTGAACCGCTTGGCTGACGAGTAACTCATAAGAATGCTACACTGATGGTGGTGTTCACACAAAGCAGAGCAATGGCAACGGCAAACAATGGAAACATGGAGTTATATCTACACTACTGGCCATTAAAATTGCTACACCACGAAGATGACGTGCTACAGACGCGAACTTTAACCGACAGGAAGAAGATGCTGTGATATGCAAATGATTAGCTTTTCAGAGCATTCACACAAGGTTGGCGCCGGTGTCGACACCTACAACGTGCTGATATGAGGAAAGTTTCCAACCGATTTCTCACACACAAACAGCAGTTGACCGGCCTCGCCTGGTGAAACATTGTCGTGATGCCTCGTGTGAGGAGGAGAAGTGCGTACCATCACGTTTCCGACTTTGATAAAGGTCGGATTGCAGTCTATCGCGATTGCGGTTTATCGTATCGCGACATTGCTGCTCTCGTTGGTCGAGAGCCAATGACTGTTAGCAGAATATGGAATCGGTGGGCTCAGGAGGGTAATACGGAACGCCGTGCTGGATCCCAACGGCCACGTATCACTAGCAGTCAAGATGACAGGCATCTTATCCGCATGGCTGTAATGGATCGTGCAGCAACGTCTCGATCCCTGAGTCAACAGATGGGGACGTTTGCAAGACAACAACTATCTGCACGAACAGTTCGACGACGTTTGCAGCAGCATGGACTTTCAGCTCGGAGACCATGGCTGCGGTTACCTTTGACGCTGCATCACAGACAGGAGCGCCTGCGATGGCTCACTCAACGACGAACCTGAGTGCACGAATGGCATAACGTCATTTTTTCGGCTAAATCCAGGTTCTGTTAACAGCATCATGACGGTCGCATCTGTGTTTGGCTAGATCGCGGTGAACGCACATTGGAAGCGTGTATTCGTCATCGCCATACTGGCGTATCACCCGGCGTGATGGTATGGGGTGCCATTGGTTACACGTGTCGGTCACCTCTTGTTCGCACTGACGGCACTTTGAACAGTGGACGTTACATTTCAAATGTGTTACGACCCGTGGCTCTACCCTTTATTCGATCCCTGCGAAACCCTACATTTCAGTAGGATAATGCACGACCGCATGTGCAGGTCCTATATGGGCCTTTGTGGATACAGAAAATGTTCGACTGCTGCCCTGGCCAGCACATTCTCCAGATCTCTCACCAATTGAAAACGTCTGGTCAATGGTGGCCGAGCAACTGGCTCGTCACAATACGCCAGTCACTACTCTCGATGAACGGTGATATCGTGTTGAAGCTGCATGGGTAGCTGTCCCTGTACACGCCATCCAAGCTCTGTTTGAGTCAATGCCTAGGCGTATGAAGGCCGTTATTACGGCCAGAGGTGGTTGTTCTGGGTACTGATGTCTCGGGATCTGTGCACCCAAATTGCGTGAAAATGTAATCACATGTCAGTTCTAGTATAATATATTTGCCCAATGAATACCCGTTTATCATCTGCATTTCTTCTTGGTGTAGCAGTTTTAATGGCGAGTACTGTATAACAACAGTTGCTGAAGTTGACAGCCGGCCCAAGTGGCCGAGCGGTTCTAGGCGCTGCAGTCTGGAACAGCGCGACCACTACGGTCGCAGGTTCGAATCCTGCCTCGGGCATGGATGTGTGTGATGTCCTTAGGTTAGTTAGATTTAAGTATTTCTAAGTTCTAGGGGACTGATGACCTCAGAAGATAAGTCCCATAGTGCTCTGAGCCATTTGAAGTTGACATTTCGCCAGAAATGAAGCCAAGGAATTTCGGAGAGTGAGGTAGAGGTGGAAGACGAAATACTGAAATAACAGCGTTTCTGCAAGATTATTCAGTGGAATGTAAGGTGTCGTATACACTCGACTATGTGGACAATGTACACTGAGGAGTACAATTACGACGATCCGCTCTTAACAAGTAAAGTGATATTGAAGCATGTGTCTAGCCATGTAATTTTTCATCCTTGTCGGACAGGGAGCCACAAATCCCGTCTCCAGTGAAACGCAGAAAAGGACAATCGTTGTCATTGAGCGGGTACTGAACATAATTACGTACATAAAAGATCATCTGCAGCATATGGAAACAACAATTTTTCTAATAAGTCCGCAGCAATGTGATCGTGTAGTGCACAAGAAAAACTTCAAGTATTCAGGGGAGGACAAGGCGCACTTGTTACAAAAACTGGTGTTTGCGAGTTTCAAATATGCTCTATGCTATTTACAGTGGGTGCCTGATAGTGACGTTAGGCACGTCAACTGTGCGCGACATAGATTACGGTGATTTCAAGGGGACCTGTGGATGGTTGCATAACGTCAAAGAGTACTGCGAAGTTGGAGGACGTAAGATAACAAAGTTTCAAACAAAGCGTCAACTTGATAAGCAAAGGACGGAATCGGCCCGAAAATTTACAGATGAGATAAACAATCTTATCCCGTCATTCAGTAAGTGTTTTCAACTCCGACCAATCGGGATTTGTAGAGGAAATACATAAGGAACTTACCCTGGAAGTCAGAAGTTCCAAGAGAGTTGTAACAAGATCAACTAACCTCAATGCCTTAACGGATTTGTATACATTTATGCCAATTGTTAATATGGTTCGTAAATTGGCTTGAAAGTTGGAGGTGCATTCTCGTGCACGTGATCTTGCAAGGACAGTAAGAAATATTTACGTCACACCAAGCAAGAGTGGGAAAATGGACGAAAGAGGACTACAACTGCGGTATGAGCACTGCTTTTGGCCAACAGCTGGTCAAAATAACTTTCCTTTGCTTGATTGTTGGTCTGCCTATAAAAATCATACTCCCTTAGGCAAACTATCCCTCCTGAAAAGTGTGTGACGTTGCAGTTCACACCACCTCCACCCGCTGGACAAATTCAGCCTCTGAATGTTTGTTTTGTCCCTGCTTCTAAAACGTGTTATCGCAATCATCAAAAGAATTCGCGACTGGGAATAAATACTACCATCAGCTGTAGAATGGGACGGCGACAATGAAAACTTGTGCCAGACCGGACTCGAACCCGTATTTCCCGCTTATCGCTAGCGATCGCCTTACCATTTGGCTGTCCTTGCACAGCTCACTGACAAACCCCAACTTTCATATGTCGTCAACTATGCGTCCACATTGACGTCATTTCATTCTATAGCTGCTTACTCGCAGCTGCGAATGCATTTGATATGTTTAAAAACAGCAATCGTCACCTTGGTGCCCCCACATTCAAAGAAACTTTTATCTTGAGTAACACAGTCTATGCAGTACTATATTATCGCACTATCTGCAGTTACGCCCAGTTACGCCTTAAAGGATAGGCAGTCTTACGCTGAACACCACGACAGACTATTCCGCATTTGGCTGCATACCATCTCATTCCATTAGTTCTCATCAGCCCGCTACACGAATATGGTTCAACAGGGTGGTCCATTGATAGTAACCGGGCCAAATATCTCAAGAAATATGCATCAAACGAAAAAACTACAAAGAACGAAACTCGTCTAGCCTGAAGGGGAAACCGGATAGCGCTATGATTGGCCCGATAGCTGGCGCTGCCAAAAACGTAAAGAAATACGAATATTTTAGTTGTGCCGGCCGAAGTGGCCGTGCGGTTAAAGGCGCTGCAGTCTGGAACCGCAAGACCGCTACGGTCGCAGGTTCGAATCCTGCCTCGGGCATGGATGTTTGTGATGTCCTTAGGTTTAACTAGTTCTAAGTTCTAGGGGACTAATGACCTCAGCAGTTGAGTCCCATAGTGCTCAGAGCCATTTGAACCATTTATTTTAGTTGCAGCACTTTTTTCGCTTTGAGATAGATTGTGCTGTAATAGTCACAAACGTATAAGTACGTGGTATCACATAACATTCCGCCAGTGCGGACGGTATTTGCTTCTTGATACATTACCCGTGTTAAAATGGACCGTTTACCAATTGCGGATAACGTCGATATTGTGTTGATGTATGGCTATTGTGATCAAAATGCGCAACGGGCGTGTGCTATGTATGCTGCTCGGTATCCTAGACGATATCATCCAAGTGTCCGGACCGTTCGTCCGGACCGTTCGCCCGATAGTTACGTTATTTAAGGAATTAGGAAGTGTTCAGCCACATGTGAAACGTCAACCACGACCTGCAACAAATGATGATGCCCAAGTAGGTGTTTTAGCTGCTGTCGCGCCTAATCCGCACATCAGTAGCAGACAAATTGCGCGAGAATCGGGAATCTCAGAAACGTCGGTGTTGAGAATGCTACATCAGTATCGATAGCACCCGTACCATATTTCTGTGCACCAGGAATTGCATGGAGACGACTTTGAACGTCGCGTACAGTTCTGCCATCGGGCACAAGAGAAATTACGGGACGATGATAGATTTTTTGCACGCGTTCTGTTTAGCGACGAAGCGTCATTCACCAACAGCGATAACGTAAACCGGCATAATATGCACTATTGAGCAACAGAAAATCCACGATGGTTGCGCCAAGTGCAACATCAGCGAACTTGACGGGTTACTGTATGGTGCGACATTATGAGAGGAAGGATAATTGCCCCCCCCCCCCCCCCCCCCCATTTTATCGATGGCAATCTTAATGGTGCAATGTATTCTGATTTCCTACGTGATGTTCTATCGATGTTACTAGAAGATGTTTCACTGCGTGACAGAATGGCGATGTACTTCCAACATGATGGATGTCCAGCACATAGCTCGCGTCTGGTTGAAGGGTTACTGAATAGCATATTTCATGACACGTGGATTGGTCGTCGAAGCACCATACTACGGCCGGCACGTTCACCGGATCCGACGTCCCTGGATTTCTTTCTGTGGGGAAAGTTGAAGGACATTTGCTATCGTGATCCACCGACAACGCCTGACAACATGCGTCATAACATTGTCAATGCATGTGCGAACATTACGGAAGGCAAACTACTCGCTGTTGAGAGGAATGTCGTTACACGTATTGCCAAATGCACTGAAGTTGACGGACATCATTTTGAGCATTTATTGCATTAATGTGGTATTTACAGGTAATCACGCTGTAACAGCATACGTTCTCAGAAATGACAAGTTCACAAAGGTACATGTGTCACATTGGAACAACCGAAATAAAATGTTCAAACCCATCTATGTTCTGTATTTTAATTTAAAAACCCTACCTGTTACCAACTGTTCGTCTAAAATTGTGAGCCATAGGTTTGTAACTATTAGAGCGCCATCTATCACAAAGCAAGAAAAGTGGTCCAACTAAAACATTCATATTTCTTTACGTACTACAATAATATGTTAAAAAATGGGGGTTCCTATTTTTAAAAAAAAAACACAGTTGATATTCGTTTGACGTATGGCAGCGCCATCTAGCGGGCCAACCATAGCGCCATCTGGTTTCCCCCTTCAAACTAGACAAGTGTCGTTGTTAGTTTGATCTTGATGGTGCGAACCTTTGCGATCACTGCGGCAAGCCATTTTTCGCTCAGTGGTTGTTTTGAGCACTCTTTGTACGCCGATCACGTCTGTTTTGCGAAATTTAGTACATACATCTCATCGAAGCTTGATGTCTAAACGTCCCCAACAATCATATTCTGTCGCCTTTCTGATACACATGGTGAGTCATCAGCAGCTAACTAAGACTGAACATGCGACTACGCACCCAAGGAGTTCCTTGACAGAAAGGCACTACAAGGCGATTGCTAAACATTTGGGCTTTTTCGGCGAAAACGGCATCTTGTAAAGTAGAAAATACACACAAATGCACATAACCACAACTCACACACACACAAATTGCCACTGTTTCTGCCCGGCGAGGTCGTACCAGAAAGAAAGAGAAACTTATGTTGAAAGCAAGCTGATAACAGCGAAGTTACTGACTTCCTTTGCTTTAAAAAGAATTCAAATATTACTCGTCGCAAAGCAGAGTTTTCCTCAAATTACCATTTGCTTGGTACGAGTACTCGCGATCAACCCCCGTAAAGAAACGCTAAGTCGCGCAAGTCCCGCACTTGTTGTTTACAGTGCTATTAGCGCGCCAGTGCGACGGGCGAGCAGGGGAGACAGAAGCAAGAGAGACGACACTAAAGCACACTCTACAGTACATCCGTAGCAATTATGTTTTAGCGCGGCCCGGACTCAAAGGCGCGCGGCCCGCTCATTCGATAGCTCAGCGCACTTGTCAGCGAAAGCGGCGCCGGTGGCGGAGCGGCGAGTGCTGGTTAGGCCCGGCCACGCCTTTGACTCGGCATTAAGGCTTTTCATTACACAGGCAGCAAACACAGGGGAAAGGCGTATTTAAAGACGCGCGGCTTACTCTCCGGCGGGCGGAGCGGAGCGGCGAGGCGGCGCCGGCTCCGGCGCGCTCTTTATGAGTGAGTAAATACCGCCGGCCCGGAGCGGCGACAGAACGCTAAAAAACGTCTCGGGTCGGCAAGGCGAGGCGAGGCGAGTGGCAGTCTGCTTTGTTTTTATTTCGGCTTTGCCGGGCAGAGACTGCGGACACTCCTGCTGCCATTTACTCAGCGCGGCACTTCCTCGGCTTCCGGGACGACGCCCGCAGTCGATGGCCGCGGCGACCGCGGCCGCAAGAGGGAGACGAACTGTGGCGACGTGCCGGCAGTCTGCACATTCCCCTCCCTCACATACCGCCCACCCGAGCCCGGTTTTAATGTACTCAGTACCGCCGACATCATTCTCTTTCCGTCTCAGCCAGCTGGGGAAAACGCAAATCCATTCCAGGCTTAATCTACGCACAGTATTTCTTGATTCTCTCAGTTTGTCTGCCAGGTTCTCATGTGTACGCAATGTTTATTTACGTACACAGGAAGTTAAAAAAACCTGTCGAATATTCTGAGAGATACAGTACTGGCCATTAAAATTGCTACACCAACAAGAAATGCAGATGATAAACGGGTATTTATTGGACAAATACAGCATATTACAACTGACATGTCATTACATTTTCACGCAATTTAGGTGCATAGACCCTGAGAAATCAGTACCCAGAACAACCACCACTGGCCGTAATAACGGCCTTGATACGCCTAGGCATTGAGTCAAACAGCTTGGATGGCGTGTACAGGTACAGCTGCCCATGCAGCTTCAACACGATACCACAGTTCATCAAGAGTAGTGACCAGCGTATTGTGACGAGCCAGTTGCTCGGCCACCATTGACCAGACGTCTTCAATTGATGAAAAATCTAGAGAATGTGCTGGCCAGGGCAGCAGTCGAACATTTTCTGTATGCAAAAAGGCCCGTACAGGACCTGCAACACGCGGTCGTGCACTATCCTGCTGAAATGTAGGGTTTCACAGGGATCGAATAAAGGGTGGAGCCACGGGTCGTAACACATCTGAAATGTAACGTCCACTGTTCAAAGTGCCGTCAATGCGAACAAGAGGTGACCGAGACGTGTAACCAATGGCACCCCATACCATCACGCCGGGTGATACGCCAGTATGGCGATAACAAACGCGCGCTTCCAATGTGCGTTAACGCGATGTCGCCAAACACGGATGCGACCATCATGATGCTGTAAACAGAACCTGAATTCATCCGAAAAATGACGTTTTGCCATTCGTGCACCCAGGTTCGTCGTTGAGTACACTTACGCAGGCGCTCCTGTCTGTGATGCAGCGTCAAGGGTAACCGCAGCCATGGTCTCCGAGCTGATGGTCCACGCTGCTAAAAACGTCGTCGAACTGTTCGTGCAGATAGTTTTTGTCTTGCAGACGTCCGCATCTGTTGACGTGGCTGCACGATCCGTTACAGCCATGCGGATAAGACTCCTGTCATGTAGCCTGCTAGTGATACGAGGCCGTTGGGATCCAGCACGGCGTTCCGTATTACCCTCCTGAACCCAGCGATTCCATATTCTGCTAACAGTCATTGGATCTCGACCAACGCCAGCAGCAATGTCGCGATACGATAAACCGCAATCGCGATAGGCTACAATCCGACCTTTATCAAAGTCGGAAACGTGGTGGTACGCATTTCTCCTCCTTACACGAGGCATCACAACAACGTTTCATCGGGAAACGCCGGTCAACTGCTGTTTGTGTATGAGAAATCGGTTGGAAACTTTCCTCATGTCAGCACGCTGTAGGTGTCGCCACCGGCGCCACCCTTGTGTGAATGCTCTGAAAAGCTAATCATTCGCATATCACAGCATCTTCTTCCTTTCGGTTAAATTTCGCATCTGTAGCACGTCATTTTCGTGGTGTAGCCAGTAGTGTAGTAGTAGACAAATAAAAAGAAATAATTTGTTTCCTTATCTCTAATGGTAAGAGGCGAGCTGTAATAACTACTTGAGAGAAGCTGAAGTTCTTCACCTCGATCGATTGGAAACAACGTTTATTGTTGGTTAGCGATCTCGATAAAAGACTATTGCATGTTACCGGTGCCAGCTGTACAAGTACTCTTTCTAAACATTGGCAGGTATGCGAGGAACGAGGTGAACCATGCATCGGCAATTCAGTGTTAAAAACACATACCACACAACTATGTATGTCACTGCAGCCATGGTACAGCAGCTGGTACTGGAGACATACCTTTTATCGAGATCTGAAGATGGTAACAACGCATAATGAAACGCTAATCGACAGTAAAGATTGTTTACTAGCGATTGGCTAACAAGTTCACCATCTCTTAAATAGCAATAAAAATGTTTAGTAAACAAGGGCTCTAAATTGCATACCGTAAGAGCTACTAGCAGTTCTTCAATACTGCGAAACACATCTCTCCTACTGTAAGTGTTACGTGACCATTTTTTTGAAGCAGTCATGCAACTTATGTAAAACAATAATGGAAGACACATTTGATGCGCAGAGAGGCCGGGCGGTTAGAGGCGCCACGTCACTGATTGCACGGCCTCTCCCGCCGGAGGCTCGAGTCCTCCCTCGGGCATATGTGTGCTTGTTGTTCTTACGATAAGCTAATTTAATTAGTTTAAGTAGTGTGTAAGTCTAAGGACCGATGACCTCTGCAGTTTGATCCCTTATGAATTCACACACACACACACACACACACACACACACACACACACACTTGATAAGAATAGACGTCGAGCGATGCGACGCATAACAATACCAGTCATTTTGGGTAGCTCACTACCGTAACATTACACTTCATTTACATTTCTATCGGATCAGCATGTCTCATTTAAATGAGAGGACGTTGAAAGCAGGTTTCAGAGGCACCAAGGCTGCCAGGTGAGTAAAGTAGGCCGTTAGCCTTAGAGCCGTTTCGCAGAGGAACCTACCAGATGAGGCATTAATAAATGTCTCCGAGGTTGCAGGACAGCCTTTTATGATGCTGCCCTGAGATGCCCGGAGCATGGTAGGCAAACACAGATTGGCTCTCCTGTTTAGCTAGGCTTCAACAATGAGAGTTTTACAACCTTCGCGTGGAAGTAGGAGTGGTTTTTAGTAGAATGGTTCAAATGGCTCTGGCACTACGTGACTAAACTTCTAAGGTCATCAGTCCCCTAGAACTTAGAATCTAAGGACATGACACACATCCAAGCCCGAGGCAGGTTTCGAACCTGCGACCGTAGCGGTCGCGCGGTTCCAGACTGTAGCGGCTAGAACCCCTCGGCCACTCCGGCCAGCTTTTTAGTAGAACTCACTGCTGTGCACAAAAGCAGAAAACTAAGTTTTGCTGTAGAAAGCACCAGATGCCACAGATAAACATCTTGAAAATGGAATGGGAACCCGCAGTTTTGGGCCTAGAGATCGGACGGAGAGGCTCGACTGTGCTGACAGGGACTCACTTTACTGCTCACAGAGAGAGGCGGAAAGAGAGTGAGATGACCTTTTGTTGTGTACATAGTTCCGCGTAGTCAGCGCGTACACAACTATCCCACTAAAGCGCGCCCCGTTAAGCAAAACAGCGCAGGCGCAGCGCTCGTCCGTCTCCGCACTAGGAGATGGCGCTGCCATAGAGAGGCACCAAATTCTGCTTCCGCCGATCCGCGTATTAATATGTAACGCAGCCAATGAGATTGCTGCTAACGTAGAACCTTTTCTCCTCACGGATCGCACTCGCGCAGTGATACATGAACGCGCGAGGTATTACAACGAGTGGACATACCTCCAATTAGTCAGTCTGCATTGGTCTGTACCAGTCTGCATTAGTCTGTACCAGTCTGCATTAGTCTGTACCAGTCTATAGTCAAGTTTCAGTCTGCGCCTAACAAGATTACCATATTCCTGTACATAGCCATGAAGATAAATGTATAGACACTTTTGTCAAGTATCAGAGATATATGTGAGAATAAGATTAACGTACCAATACCAAAGGAACTTCAGATTGTCAATTGTAAATAGCATCCAGAACCAAATTAAGTAATTTTTATGCTTGTTATTATTTTAATAAATGTGTGTGAAAATTAATCAAGTTCTGTTTATAGTTGGTCACCGTCAATCTGCTACTCTAAGCGTGCAAGTGGCATTTCTATCGTCTGGCCTAACGGCAGAAGATAAACACGCCACGATAAGACCACGAGACATATTGCTGACACTCGCCTACTTCGTTAGAGCGACAAGTCAAATTATCTGATGGTGTGTGTACTGAAGGTCTTACAGTACGCTCACCACACCTTTGTATGTGTTAAGTGGTGGAATGCATGTTACGGGTTAACCAAGTAGAGAAAGTCCAAGGAAGAAGCGTTTTTACTCTTCAACATTCCAAAGACCAGCTAATTTGAATACAGCAAGACATGGAAAACACAGCAATGCAGTGCTTTTTTTAGTAAACAGTCCATCATAAATTACTTGATCTTCGGAATTCTTGAACTATATGAGCTTCCACGGTCAGAATTCTCTGCTGAGAGCCACCGACATGTGGAGGGTCTTTAGCTGACGCACGGCAGGTATAGGGCCCGTTTACACATATAACTTCCTCCACCCACCACGTCAACTATCAGAAGCCCTTTGCTTTCCATATTTTGGTGAGAGAAAAGCAGTTCAATAAACACCGGCTATAAAAAGCATACCTCATGAGATATGAGCGTTTGTTCAGTAGCAGAGATGTGTTCCACAGAAACGATGGCGAACTACTGCGTATAGCTCTTAAGGTAAGCATTTAGAGTCCATATCCACTATACATTTTTCTTGTTTTGTTCGGTACCACCACCTCTCAAAATATCCGACACATTTTAAGCACCCTATATGCGCCACTAATCATTGTAGAGTATATGACAGAGGGTAAATCATACCAAAATCAATACAGGGTGTTCCAAAAAAATCACGTATATTGCGGAACTGGGGATAGAAGGATGTGGTATACGCATAATGCTCACACACACACACACACACACACACACACACACACACACACACATAGAGTTTTTTATTTATTTACTTATTTTTTACAGGAAATCAATAATGAAAATGGCGATCGCTTTGTAGTGGGACGTGAAATTGAAGCGTCACCCATCCACTAGTGTCAGCCCGGTTTGCAGGTGAATATAAGTTTAATTTAGTATTTTGTTTATGTATTTTGTAATATTTGTAATTGTTGTGAAATATCTAAAGTTTGTATTTATTTTTTATGTTTCATGTACGGAGAGGGCGGCGCAACGAACGGAGACAACATCTTCGCTGCCGGGACCAAAGAGAAAATTGCTGGCCACTATACGTCGCGGGTCGACAGCCAAAGAGCAACAGAAGATCCTGAAACCGAGTTGTTGCGTCGTGCTTCTAAAAATTGAAAAATTGAGAATTTGTAATGTTTCTACAACAATGACGTCATAGAAAGTTAATCATGTTGTAAATGTTCAGTCCTGTCTTGTCAAGGCTCAGGTTCACGTCTATATGTAGGAAGATAATAAACTAGTGGATGCTACTAAAGTTTAAATACGTGCTCCGAGAAATTGTTTATGAAGAATTATGTTAAGTAATTTATTTGACAAGATTATTAATTTTTGACAGCGTTCATCGCGAGTGTGATTCCTGAAAGTTTATTCAATGTGATTCTAATATTTACACTCCTGGAAATGGAAAAAAGAACACATTGACACCGGTGTGTCAGACCCACCATACTTGCTCCGGACACTGCGAGAGGGCTGTACAAGCAATGATCACACGCACGGCACAGCGGACACACCAGGAACCGCGGTGTTGGCCGTCGAATGGCGCTAGCTGCGCAGCATTTTTGCACTGCCGCCGTCAGTGTCAGCCAGTTTGCCGTGGCATACGGAGCTCCATCGCAGTCTTTAACACTGGTAGCATGCCGCGACAGCGTGGACGTGAACCGTATGTGCAGTTGACGGACTTTGAGCGAGGGCGTATAGTGGGCATGCGGGAGGCTGGGTGGACGTACCGCCGAATTGCTCAACACGTGGGGCGTGAGGTCTCCACAGTACATCGATGTTGTCGCCAGTGGTCGGCGGAAGGTGCACGTGCCCGTCGGCCTGGGACCGGACCGCAGCGACGCACGGATGCACGCCAAGACCGTAGGATCCTACGCAGTGCCGTAGGGGACCGCACCGCCACTTCCCAGCAAATTAGGGACACTGTTGCTCCTGGGGTATCGGCGAGGACCATTCGCAACCGTCTCCATGAAGCTGGGCTACGGTCCCGCACACGGTTAGGCCGTCTTCCGCTCACGCCCCAACATCGTGCAGCCCGCCTCCAGTGGTGTCGCGACAGGCGTGAATGGAGGGACGAATGAAGACGTGTCGTCTTCAGCGATGAGAGTCGCTTCTGCCTTGGTGCCAATGATGGTCGTATGCGTGTTTGGCGCCGTGCAGGTGAGCGCCACAATAAGGGCTGCATACGACCGAGGCACACAGGGCCAACACCCGGCATCATGGTGTGGGGAGCGATCTCCTGCTCTGGCCGTACACCACTGGTGATCGTCGAGGGGACACTGAATAGTGCACGGTACATCCAAACCGTCATCGAACCCATCGTTCTACCATTCCTAGACCGGCAAGGGAACTTGCTGTTCCAACAGGACAATGCACGTCCGCATGTATCCTGTGCCACCCAACGTGCTCTAGAAGGTGTAAGTCAACTACCCTGGCCAGCAAGATCTCCGGATCTGTCCCCCATTGAGCATGTTTGGGACTGGATGAAGCGTCGTCTCACGCGGTCTGCACGTCCAGCACGAACGCTGGTCCAACTGAGGCGCCAGGTGGAAATGGCATGGCAAGCTGTTCCACAGGACTACATCCAGCATCTCTACGATCGTCTCCATGGGAGAATAGCAGCCTGCATTGCTGCGAAAGGTGGATATACACTGTACTAGTGCCGACATTGTGCATGCTCTGTTGCCTGTGTGTCTATGTGCCTGTGGTTCTGTCAGTGTGATCATGTGATGTATCTGACCCCAGGAATGTGTCAATAAAGTTTCCCCTTCCTGGGACAATGAATTCACGGTGTTCTTATTTCAATTTCCAGGAGTGTATTAAAGCAGATCACTTGCATTAATATAATTTCTGAGGAGAAACAAACGACATCTAAATTGGAAAAAGTTTGCGCAAACCAATTGGACTGAGTGACGTAATTCTGCGCATACGACTCAAATGATGATGTTTTAGTTACAGTTTCGTTCAAGAACCATTCAGAGACAGTTTAAAAAGAATATGAATGATTTTAAAGTGTGTTGTAAATGACGTAGGTGACGAAGTCTGCACATGGTCATAGGTCAAAAGAAAATCATTTATATAAAACTTACGTCGTTACACTACACCGTGGCGACCTTAAAAACAGGACATGAGTGCAACTAAGACACACAGGTAGGAAACAATTAAAACATCAAGAGTCCTTTGGAAGTCAACGAGAGTCTTCGTGGAGCCTTCACCAGCCAGCGGCGACTTTGCGGCTGTGGGCAACTCACGGAGCGCAGCCAAGCAGTACGGTCACGCAGTTATTCTACGAGAAGGCGCATCTGTTGGGCAGCAGCTGAACGCTGCAAACCCCGACAACCTTTTTTCTCCCTAAACTAATAGGCCTAGTACGTCAGCTGCGGGGCGTTCCTCCGGCTGGTATTAGAGGTGTTGCTGAGGGCTTCGCCTGTCTACGGTGCGGCCGGGCGTGGTTGCAGCCAGTGACGTCTCCGGTGTTCGACTCAGCGTCCTGCCCGTTGCGGAAGCGGGGTCGCAGCATCTCAGCGGCTGCATCGACGGCTGTTACTTCTGCAGCCCATAGCAGCACACTGATCACCGAGAACTACAAATTACAATATTGGTGTCCGGTCAGTCTGTTTTAAGTTGGAAGTGGAGTGTTTTACGTATGGAGTGTGTTTTTAAAGGACTGTTGATTACAAGTCTGCTTGTGTAACAATGTCGGGAAGTGAAATGTCAGATGAAGAGCAATCTGTGTCCGATAGGAGCATGAGATCCCTTTTTAGGGCGATCGCTAAATTAAAACAATCTAACGAAGAATCTACTGCTAGATTAAAACAGGAATTAAAACAGTCTAACGAGGAATTTACTGCTAGATTAAAAGAGGAGCTAACAAAACCTACAGACGGGTTACAGGAACATCTTAATGAAATCAGTCGAGAATTAAGTGATAAAATAGAGGCTTCAAAAGTTGAAATGCAGGAAAAACTAGTAGGACTCAGTAATAAGATTGCTGATAATTGTAAAAGTTTAGAAGAACATATCCAGGAATCGCGTGAGGAAAAAGCTCGCATGCGAAATGATATTACTGACTTAACCAAGAGACTAGATAATGTCAATGTCTTAGTTGTAAATGAAATAGAGGAAAATAACGATAAGTTACGAGATGAATTTTCTATGCAAACAGAAACTGTTCGTAGAGAATTATTAGAATCTATTAAAGAGGTTTCTACCAAACCTGTAGAGATTTCTTCAATAGATAACGTAGAATTAGAGACATTAACTCATCAAGTAGAAAAAGATCATACTGAAATAGAAAACATGAAATTTTTAATTACCGAAACATGCAGTAACCTTGAGACTTCCAAAGATAGTAACATTGACGAAGGTACAGAGCGTTCACATCCTGAACACAGTGAAGAATCGATATTAGCTAACCGCGTATCCGATACAGAAATGCGAATACAGGAAATTACTAAACGGTTATCGGAATTAGATAATAATGAAAACATTTCTAGTAGTAGATGTAATAACGTAATCAGAGACAACAGTCGCATCGTGTTTGCTAGCTCGGACGACAACAACACAAATAATGAAACCACGGCAAGCAAATCCGACGCAACTCCGTCTCTGCAATCTAAACGAAATCCAACTATGTCTCTCGCAGAATGTTGGGATGATATAACGACAAATTCAAATGTAGCTAGTCGATTTCCTGTATTCAAACCAGGAGGCGAACTTCGCCCTATAATCTTTATAAAAGCTTTTGAAACGTCGTTATCTCCTAAATGGAGTAATGAAGAACGGATTCGATTTGTAATAGGACATTTAGAAGCAGAAGCTGCGGAATGGGCAGTACTGCATAGAACTGAATTTAGGGACTGGGATGATTTCGTCAAGCAGTTTAAACAAAATTATTTGTCAAGAGGAAAACAACAACACTTAACTTTAGAGTTGTTAGATCCTCCTCCTTATTCTAAACGGTGGGGAGGTTATAGGAATTATTTCAAATGGCATCTAAACCGTGCTAAATTAATTGAAGAACCAATTATTGAAAGTCATCTAATACGAGTCCTAATTAGTAGGTTACCGTATTATGTAAAGGAAAGAAAAATGTTATTCTACGAATTGTCCATCCGAACAGGAAAAGGAAGACTTTGTATTAGTACGATCTCATCCTAAAAGTTCGAAGATCAATAAGGAATGCAGGAAATTCTTCTTTATCTTTGAAGATCCATATGTTGTACATAAGATTGTACATCCCAAAGCGTTACTTCTTATGGAACCTTCATCAGGTGAAATTAATGGGATTATATAGTGTCTGTCAAATGAAACCCTTCATTCCTAAATAAGTTAATATTTAGTATATGTTACATACGGAAGAGCGTTAATAGTTTATTCATGTGAAGTTTTTCGTGATAGTTACGTGTTATTTTAAAGAAATAACAGAAAGTTTAAACAAGTGTTCTAGAATAATCTACCGGTACTTCAAAAGGAGAAGGCTAACTAAATGGGGATTTATATGGAAGAAATTTTGTTATTAGGTCAGAAGGAATTTTGTATATTTTATATTTACTCGGATAGTAGGAACCAAAGGGGATGGTTAATAATTTTAGGGACCATGGGCGTCCAGAGCTGAATGACTCACGAGAACATAGCAGAGTGCCTTTAATAGAGATTTGTAATAGTGTTAATATAGAACACACCAAACGGTGTGTTCTCCTAAATAAATTGCCATTACCCAACAAAGTGTCCGAAGGTAAAGAAAGCCGTGCCGAGATTCTAAAGAAAGTTTTGCTTGATTTCTTCTTGACCTTAGGCATAAATAAGGCATTAGGGAAAAGAATGACGTAAAGTAAATAGTACTATTAGTTATTGTGAGAAACTTATTAGTAATATACATTTTTGAAAGAATAACTCTTGTAAATGAATAAAACTGAAACTAACCCATCACAATTTGAACGCTCTGTCCTAATGTAACAACGTTAAAGAACGTACTAAATTATTATTTACTAGTAACTATTAAATGAAAAGTAGTAATCTCCATACATCCGGTTGCGAATCACCATAATAGTGCAATTAAAAGTGAATGACAAATAGTAACAACAATATTGTCATAAAAGGATTGAATATATCTAAGAGCAAGGACTTTAGATTATGGAAAGTGTGAGAAAGAATGTATAATATGAACAGTTAAATATTGTATATAGAAGAAGTTTTATTTTCGGTTAAAACCTGACAAACTGAGCTTGTGGGTGAGGTATGTAGTGGGACGTGAAATTGAAGCGTCACCCATCCACCAGTGTCAGCCCAGTTTGCAGGTGAATTTAAGTTTAATTTAGTGTTTTGTTTATGTATTTTGTAATATTTGTAATTGTTGTGAAATATCTAAAGTTTGTATTTATTTTTTATGTTTCATGTACGGAGAGGGCGGCGCAACGAACGGAGACAGCATCTTCGCTGCCGGGACCAGAGAGAAAATTGCTGGCCACTATACGTCGCGGGTCGACAGCCAAAGAGCAACAGAAGATCCTGAAACCGAGTTGTTGCGTCGTGCTTCTAAAAACTGAAAAATTGAGAATTTGTAATGTTTCTACAACAATGACGTCATAGAAAGTTAATCATGTTGTAAATGTTCAGTTCTATCTTGTCAAGGCTCAGGTTCACGTCTATATGTAGGAAGATAATAAACTAGTGGATGCTACTAAAGTTTAAATACGTGTTCGTTTAAATACGTGTTCCGAGAAATTGTTTATGAAGAATTATGTTAAGTAATTTGTTTGACAAGATTATTAATTTTTGACAGCTTTCATCGCGAGTGTGATTCTTGAAAGTTTATTCAATGTTGTTCTAATATTTATTAAAGCAGATCACTTGCATTAATATAATTTCTGAGGAGAAACAAACGATATCTAAATTGAAAAAAGTTTGCGCAAACCAATTGGACTGAGTGACGTAATTCTGCGCATACGACTCAAATGATGATGTTTTAATTACAGTTTCGTTCAAGAACCATTCAGAGACAATTTAAAAAGAATTTAAATAATTTTGAAGTGTGTTGTAACTGACGTAGGTGACGAAGTCTGCACATGGTCATAGGTCAAAAGAAAATCATACAAAACTTACGTCGTTACACTACAGCTTCTTCACCAGAACGTTGTATTAACAAAGGAGGACCAACTTCATGGCCCCCAAAGTCTCCAGCCATAACCCCATTATTTTTTTTTCCTTTGTGGAGGATGCTGTGTACCAAACACTGGTGCAGGACCTGCAGGAACAGGAAGCTTGCATCAGAGCAGCAACTGCACACATTAATGAGGACATTCCAGGTCGGACATGGAAGGAACTATAATGTAGCTATAGATGGCTTACCCATTGAACTTTATTAAACGGCTACTACTAAAGCTTAACGTTATGTCTGAATTTTATGCCTCACACCGTACCTTTCTACCACTCCCCATCTCTGAAATATACAAGACCAAAACAAGATAGTTTAACAACATTTCATTCAGATGAATGGTAATCTGTCTTCAGTGTGTTAACGTACTGCTATATCGCTACCCGCAGCAGAACAGATAGCTGCTTGTTTAGAGAGCACAGAGAATGATTGTTAAAGCCCGTGTTCTTTCGTTGTGGGCGGCACGAGAATTGGATGGGCTTGTCGCCGCACCATTGTTCTCCTTGGAATTTAGTTTACACACTATCAGCAGCCTTAACTTGATAACCCACACGGAGCTCTCCACACATGGAGTGTGCTTTCTTGTGTCCAAGAAAGGGTCACTATGAACAATATAAGCTTCCATCGTCGTCCTCTTCTTATAAAAAGAAACCAGTGACCATCACGAGGCCATCAAGTAGACCTACTTTTCAACTAAGAACGCCAAAAGGATTTTGCTTACTTCTGATTCAAAAGGCTTTCTCAATGTCACAGAGAACAGTAAATGGGGAAAATAGATCAGTAAAATTTTTATCGAGACAACCCACGAAATAACAGAATTCTCTAGAAGAAATAAATATATTTATTCGCTTTGGATAAATGTTGACGCAGGCATTCTGCAAAAAAAGGAAATTTTTACACACAGAGCTTATCTTGGCATCCAGCTACCTTTCATCGACTTCTTACGTCAAGTAAAAACGAAAGTCCGATCCAATGGGAAGAGGAATAGGAAACGTCAGCTGCAAATGAAGAAATATATTATTGTTGGTTTCAGACAACATATTATACTTATCTCGGTTTCATAACACGTTAGCATAGCTGCCTTATCGCTCATCAGCTTTCCTTCTCCTATGTGTAGCCTACAACTATGAAATTCATATACTTGTGATATTGCAGTTGTTGGAGATATTAATAATTTAATTTTCTGTATGACTGATTTGCCTCAGTTTCGGGGTTATCTGAAAATTATATTATTCTTGAAGGATCAAGTTTGCCAAGGTCGCTAGCATCTGTTTTTATTACTAAAACACATCGACAAGTCTACGCTATCAGCATCGGATCTTATATCATTATTAGTTGTACATGCTCGTTACAATACTGAAAGTCACGTAGTGTTGCTGAGTCAAATAAAATTAGGCAGGGAACATCAGAAACCCCAAATAAAATAATGCAACATCACTATTTGAGTTTCAGTATTGCAACACGCATGTACAACTAATGATATTCGTTTGTCCAAAATTTCCAGAAAAGTAGAGAACAGTTGGTCGCAGAAAAGATGGAGCTCGGAGTGTCTTTTCCTGTGAGGATTACTGCCTTTTTACTATAGGCTAGTACAGATAGTTCAGGTATACATGCCGACGTCGCAAGCTGAAGATGAACAGATAGAGAAAGTGTACGAGGATATTGAAAGGGGAACGCAGTATGTAATGGGGGACGAAAATCTAATAGTCATGGGCGACTGGAATGCAGTTGTAGGGGAAGGAGTAGAAGAAATGTTACAGGAGAATATGGGCTTGGGACTAGGAATGAAAGAGGAGAAAGACTAATTGAGTTCTGTAACAAGTTTCAGCTAGTAATAGCGAATACCCTCCTCAAGAATCACAAGAGGAGGAGGTATACTTGGAAAAGGCCGGGAGATACGGGAAGATTTCAATTAGATTACATCATGGTCAGACAGAGATTTCGAAAACAGATACTGGATTGTAAGGCGTACCCAGGAGCAGATATACACTCGGATCACAATATAGTAGTGATGAAGAGTAGGCTGAAGTTCAAGACATTAGTCAGGAAGAATCAATACGCAAAGAAGTGGTATACGGAAGTACTAAGGAATGACGAGATACGTTTGAAGTTCTCTAACGCTATAGATACAGCAGTTAGGAATAGCGCAGTAGGCAGTACAGTTGAAGAGGAATGGACGTCTCTAAAAAGGGCCATCACAGAAGTTGGGAAGGAAAACATAGGTACAAAGAAGGTAGCTGCGAAGAAACCATGGGTAACAGCAGAAATGCTTATGTTGATTGATGAAAGGAGGAAGTACAAACATGTTCCGGGAAAATCAGGAATACAGTAATACAAGTCGCTGAGGAATGAAATAAATAGGAAGCGCATGGAAGCTAAGACGAAATGGCTGCAGGAAAATGTGAAGACATCGAAAAAGATATCATTGTCGGAAGGACACACTCAGCATACAGGAAAGTCAAAACAACCTTTGGTGACATTAAAAGCAATGGTGGTAACATTAAGAGTACAACGGGAATTCCACTATTAAATGCAGAGGAGAGAGCAGATAGGTGGAAAGGATACATTGAAAGCCTCTATGAGGGTGAAGATTTGTCTGATGTGATAGAAGAAGAAACAGGAGTCGATTTAGAAGAGATAGGGGATCCAGTATTAGAATCGGAATTTAAAAGAGCTTAGGAGGACTTACGGTCAAATAAGGCAGAAGGGATAGATAACATTCCATCAGAATTTCTAAAATCATTGGGGGAAGTGGCAACAAAACGACTATTCACGTTGGTGAGTAATATATGTGAGTCTGGCGATATACCATCTGACTTTCGGAAAAGCATCATCCACACAATTCCGAAGACGACAAGAGCTGACAAGTGCGAGGATTATCGCACAATCAGCTTAACAGCTCCTGCATCGAAGCTGCTTACAAGAATAATATACAGAAGAATGGAAAAGAAGATTGAGAATGCGCTAGGTGACGATCAGTTTGGCTTTAGGAAAAGTAAAGGGACGAGAGAGGCAATTCTGACGTTACGGCTAATAATGGAAGCAAGGCTAAAGAAAAATCAAGACACTTTCATAGGATTTGTCGACCCTGAAGAAGCGTTCGACAATATAAAATGGTGCAAGCTGTTCGAGATTCTGAAAAATGTAGGGGTAAGCTATAGGGAGAGACGGGTCATATACAATATGTACAACAACCAAGAGGGAATAATAAGAGTGGACGATCAAGAACGAAGTGCTTGTATCAAGAAGGGTGTAAGACAAGGCTGTAGCCTTTCGCCCCTACTCTTCAATCTCTACATCGAGGAAGCACTGATGGAAATAAAAGAAAGGTTCAGGAGTGGAATGAAAATACAAGGTGAAAGGATATCAATGATACGATTCGCTGATGACATTGCTATCCTGAGTGAAAGTGAAGAAGGATTAAACGATCTGCTGAAGGGAATGAGCAGTCTAATGAGTACACAGTATGGTTTGAGAGTAAATCGGAGAAAGACGAAGGTAATGAGAAGTAGTAGAAATGAGAACAGCGAGAAACTTAACATCAGGATTGATGGTCACGAAGTCAATGAAGTTAAGGAATTCTGCTAGCTAGGCAGTAACATAACCAATGACGGACGAAGCAAGGAGGACATCAAAAGCAGACTCACTATGGCAAAAAAGGCATTTCTGGCCAAGAGAAGTCTACTAACATCAAATGCCGGCCTTAATTTGAGGAAGAAATTTCTGAGGATGTACGTCTCGAGTACAACATTGTATGGTAGTGAAACATGGACTGTGGGAAAACCGGAACAGAAGAGAATCGAAGCATTTAAGGTGTGGTGCTATAGACGAATGTTGAAAATTAGGTGGACTGATAAGGCAAGGAATGAGGAGGTTCTATGCAGAATCGGAGAGGAAAGGAATATGTGGAAAACACTGATAAGGAGAAGGGACAGGATGATAGGACATCTGCTAAGACATGAGGGAATGACTTCCATGGTACTAGAGGGAGCTGTAGAGGGCAAAAACTGTAGAGGAAGACAGAGATTGGAATACGTCAAGCAAATAATTGAGGACGTAGGTTGCAAGTGCTACTCTGAGATGAAGAGGTTAGCACAGGAAAGGAATGCTATCAGTTTAGAACTAACATATACGAATTGGCATGTTTCTGTCTCAAAGTACTCTTGTAAAAATTTACTGTAAAAGAAATTTAATTATTACTTCTGTATTCTGTATTAAAAGGCGTTCCTGTTTTCCTAATATTGAAGAAAGAGAAGTGAACAAAAACAGCAGTTTTTATCTTTTTATTGATCCTTTGGATGAATAGCAGTGTGTCACAATCCCTTTTGGCTGTAGGTATGGACAGGTATATAACGAAGTCGATACAAGGAAGTTCGTGAAGGAATGTCAAGTGTGTGCTCTTAGCAAGTCTGCTTAGAGTACGTTAATAGAGTATATGGCCAACCAGCCCGCCAAGGAACTCATGGAAAGGATTTTGTTGATTTTGTCGGTTTGTTGTCTCCCTCTATAAAGCGTAACATCATACATTCGTAGTTGTTGATGTCTTCTCCAGGTTTACTTAGCTGATACTGACTGGAACTAATACTACAGCCCTTGCAGCTGTGAGGGCTGTGAAAGGCGTAATTGGAGTGTTTAGTCCTAGTCGAGTACACGTTTCTGATAACGCCATCGCCTTCACATCAAGGGACTTTAAAAACTTTTGTTTTGACTTGGGCTTTGACATCACCAAACTACGCCAAATTATCCAAACCTATCCTTCACCAAAAGGGTCAACAGAAATTTACTGGCAGCTCTTATTGTTCATAATCAATAGAATCAGATCAAGTGGGATGATACACTGACTTGGTTAAAATAATTCCTTAATACGGATAGGGTAAATAAATACTATAGATGAAGAATGGGCAGCTTTGAGAGATGGAATAGTGAAGGCAGTAGAGGATCAAGTAGTAAAAAGACGAGGGCTAGTAGAAATCCTTGATAACAGAATAAATATTGAATGTAATTGAAGAAAGAAGAAAATATATAAGTGCAGTACATGAAACAGTTGGAAAGGAATACAAACGTCTCAAAAATGAGATCGACAGGAAGTACAAAATGGTTAAGCAGAGTGGTTCGAGGACAGCTGTAAGGATGTAGAAGCATATATCTCTAGGGGAGGTAGATACTGCCTGCAGGAAAATTAAAAAGTCCTTTGGGGAAAAGAGAACTACCTGTATGAATATCAAGAGCTCAGATGGAAACCCGGTCCTAAGCAAAGAGATGAAAGCAGAAAGGTAAAAAAAGTATATAGGCGTTCTATACAAGGACGATGTTCCAGACGACAATATTATGGAAATAGAAGAGGACGTAGATGAAAATGAATGGGAGAAATGTTACTGCGTGAAGAATTTGACAGAACACAGAAAGACCCAAGTTGAAGCAAGGCCCCGGGAGTAGAAAACATTCCATTAGAACTGATGACGGGCTTGGGAGAGTTAGCCAAGACAAAAATTTACCATCTGGTGAGCAAGATGTATGAGACAGGCGAAATGCCCTCAGACTTAAAGAAGGATGTTATAATTCCGATCCTAAAGAAAGCTGGTATTAACAGGAGTGAAAATTACTGAACTATAATTTTAATAAGTCACGGCTGAAAAAACTAAGACGAATGCTTTACAGACGATTTGAAAAACTGGTAGAAGCCGACCTCGGAGATGATCAGTTTCGATTCTGTAGAAATTTTGGAACACGTGAGGCAATAATGATCCTAAGCCTTATCTTTGAAGATAGGTTACGGAAAGAGAAACCCACGTTTCTAGCATTTGTAGACTTAGAGAAAGCTTTTGACAATGTTCACTGGAATACTCTCTTTCAAATTCTAAAGGTGACAGGGGTAAAATATAGAGAGTGAAAGGCTACTTACAATTTGTGCAGAAACCAAATGGCAGTTATAAGAGTCGAGGGACAGAAAAAGAAAGTAGGGATTGAGAAGGGTGCGAGACAGAGTTGTAGTCTATCCCCGATGTTATTCAATCTGTATATTGAGAAAGCAGTAAAGGAAACAAAAAAATTAGGAGTAGGAATCAATATCCACGGAGAAGAAATAAAACTTTGAGGTGTGCCGGCGACAATGTAATTCTGTCAGAGACAGCAATGGACCTGGAAGAGCAGTTGAACGAAACGGACAGTGACTTGAAAGCAGGATATAAGATGAACATTAACAAAAGCAAAACGAGGATAATGGAATGTAGTCGAATTAATTCAGGTGATGCTGAGGGAATTAGTTAAGGAAATAAGACACTTAAAGTGGTGGATGAGTTTTTCTATCTGGGAAGCAAAATAACTGATGGTCGGAGTAAAGAGGATATAAAATGTAGACTGACTACGTCAAGGAAATCGTTTCTGAAGAAGAGAAATTTTTTAACACCGAGTTCAGGTTTAAGTGTCAGGAAGTCCTCTCTTAAAGTATTTGTATGAGTGTAGCTATGCATGGAAGTGAAACATGGGTGATAAATAGTTTTGACAAGAAGAGAATAGAAGCTTTCTAAATGTGCTGCTACAGATGAATGCTGAAGATTAGATGGGAAGATCACTTAGCTAATGAGAAGGTACTGAATCGAATTGGGGAGAAGAAGAATTTGTGGCACAACTTGACTAGAAGAAGGGATCGGTTGGTTGGACACGTTTTGAGCCATCAAGGGGTCACCAGTTTAGTATTGGAGAGAAGCGTGGAATGTAAAAATCGTAGAGGGAGACCAAGTTTAGAATACGTTAAGCAGATGCAGAAGGATGTAGGTTGTATTAGTTACTTGGAGATGAAGAGGCTTGCACAGGCTACAGTAGTATGGAGAGCTGTATCAAAATTGTCTTTGGATTCAAGACTACTACAACAACATGGTTAAGCATGAGGGCCATTGGAAGATATTGACCCAGTTAATCTTGTGCTATGTCCCACACTCCCCAGGGAATCGATGACTTATTTCCAGAGAAGTTTTCCCCCAGTGAAATTACAAAACAGTGGCTGAAGACTTCGAAAAATATTGGTGTAACACACCAGAAACGGAAAGTTTGCTACAATTTGCGCCATGAGTAAGTTCGTACAAGGTTTCGTTATTCCTGAGATGGTTAAACCGCAAGATGCTGACAGTGAGAAGGTGCTTCGGGCCCATGTCACGCAGCTTGCGCGTTTTGGTGGCCAACCGGTTACATACAAGCGAAGGGCTCTCCCGTCCATGGTAGGCTTGAGTATTTTCTATTTTTTTTGGTGGGTTTGGGGTGGGGGTAGGTTGTGCCAATTGGTTTTCGCTCTGGCAGCTTTGAATTCGCATCGTAGCCACCCAGAGAAGTAGTGCCTCTGCCAACTTCACTGTTCATTTGTCAGCGATGTTTTGCAAGCTGATATTGAGTGACGCTGTGGACGGCTGGAGAGGTTGTAACGTCCCCTTAGAAAAATTTATGAATTACTGTGCTGGTAAGCCCCTAAGGTTATTTGATTTTCAAACAGCTGAGCAGAACTGAACGTACTCCGACATTTCGCATTTCGCTCTTTACCTATTCTGAACAACACTAAAATGACACACAATACTTTTAGCGCAACGCAATCTGACTTTCAATAATCCCTACAAAAGAATGGCCCTGACTAACATTAAACTATATCTTTCAAAAATCACTTACCTAACAAAAATCTTCGTTACTCAAGCTACTTCAATACAGCGAGCGCCACTACTGAAGGCACTAACTACTGACAGGCATAGTTTAGCAAACGAAAGATTTTGATAGAGAACAAACAATGTATTTACCTTAATAGTGTTCAAAAGTCATAATATATATATCAGTCCATGATATCCAATATTACAAATTTACTCTTTCTGATGGACACACGTCCAGATCGTCCGCTCTCATAACTCCACCATCTCACTCCCCACATCCTCCACTGCTGGTGGCTCACCTCCAACTGCGCAACGCTACGCGCTGTTCACATCCAGCTGCCCAACACTACAATGGCAGACAACATTGCAAACTAGCCACAGACTGCACACAGCGCAGCCAGTGATTTTCATACAGAGCGCTACGTGGCGTTACCAACAAGAAAACCTAAACAGCCTACTTACTAGGTCACGAGGCGTGAACGACTGTCTGACGAACTCTCAGTGTGCGACCGGCGACCAGCGCGGTAACAGCGTTGTCTAGGGGCTCGCAGTGGCTACGTCGATTTCTTGCGTGCCGTTGTACGGTGATTCTCTTGATCCTCCTGGAGGAGCTCGTGACCCGTTCGCCGGGTATTTGTAAAAGATTTTACATCTTTTGTGAGTAACACATCGGATCTTGCGATACACCACAGAGAAGGCACAGACCTGTGTAAATCGTTGTTGAGTGGTGTAATTGGTTCCTAACGTTGACCGGGGAATTTGCAGACCATGTCGGCGAAGTAGTTGGGGGTCTTTTACTGGGTGAATTTTGACTCAGCAACTGTGCAGCTCTTGTACTAGAAGATGAACACTGCATTGCACACCGCCGCAATAATAAGTATGCTTCGCGTAGTGAAAATGTATTTCCAATCAAGACTGACTATGACTAATTAGTTGGTTAGGGTGAATTGGTTGCTTGCTACCAAGCGTAGTTGAAGGTGTGATCTACGTGGTTATGGTCGGTTCCGGGCGTTACGGTGTTGCGGTCTGCGCGCTAATAAAGCTTTATGCTTTAGACATCCCCCCCCTCCCCCTCTGACACTCAACTGTGAAGGGGCCTTGCACGTACCGCCTAAGAAGTGGAATTCGCCCGCCACACCCTGGTGATGAACTTCGAACTTTTTGTTTTTTGAATCTTTCATAAATAAAAAGTATGTCAGACTGATGTCGGCAAAACTGCCACTCAGCCCTCTACTCGCATTTCATGATTTCTTGTTTCACATGGTATCTAAAAAGTGTCCTTTTAATTGTGTTATGCAGTGTAGTCGTCACGAAAACTGTCATATAATTTAAAGAACTTGTATTACGAGCTACCATTATGCTGGCACATGTAGGGTTAATGAGTGCCACATGTAGGGTTAATGAGTGTGAGGGAGGGAGATTAGGGCGCGGTCAGAGGGACTTAAGCAACCAAACGGGGCTAACAGTTTGTACATAACTTCGCAACGGTGCAGTAGTGGCGTCATCGGACTTCTGCCATCGATCGCTGAGTTGTGATGGCGTGTGTTATGGAGCTTGTACTGCGGAAAAGTTGGTGCCCCTTGTATCGTTTAGCACAAAGGTACGCTGCTTGTGTTATTTAACCCTTCCTCCTTCCCTGTCAAACTTTTTTCACTTATTTTTAATTTCTGGGATCTCTCCGTCCATCGTAACATAGTAATGACTGAATCCTGATAAAATGTAAATTGAATTTGGTGTTTCCTTGGCCCCAATTCCTGACCCACTACTGCTTTTGGGTTCCTTAACACGGGTGTCGATAGTGGTTTTAGTAGCTCCTATGTACGGTACACTTGCCGATATATGCAGGGAACTTTGCACACTCCTGTCATGATGAGCTTAGAAAGTAGTCTATTAGATTACGACATAATGCTTATAAAACTCAAATACAAGAAAGTAAATACCGGCTGCGAAAGCCTAAATTATACTGTTTTGCACTGGGAAACTTTTTACCAAAAGCAAACACACCAAGACGTCGTGAACTGTACACCTTGCATTATTTTTCGACATAGTCGCCACGGACAATGAGATAGTAGCGTGCAGTCCGTTTGAAGAAAGCACTCTGGTAAAACTCGGTATCCTGTGAAGCAAGGAATATCGCACGGCCTGGTCCACCTCGGCATTGGTTTGGAAGTTTTTAGTTCGTCGATATGGAGGGTCGCCCATTTCGATTTTCGTCCTTTGTTCTCGGAACCTGCAACACCACCGACCAACCATTTGACGAGACATGGCCTACTGACCATACCGTCTTGGGTGAAGGGCACACTAATCCCAAGTGCCCATTCACACAGGATAACAGCACACATTTCGATTGGGGACCATGTTGTCAGTACACATCCACCATCATGATGTGTACTCGAATAACCACAGAGAGAGGTGGCGCAGTGATTAGCACACTGTACTCGCATTCGGGAGAACGACGGTTCAAATCGTCTTCCAGTCATCCAGATTTAGGTTTTCCGCGATTTCACTAAATCGCTCCAGGCAAATTCCTGGATGCTTCCTTTGAAAGAGCACGGCCGATTTCCTTCCCCATCCTTGACACTTTCGGAGCTTGTGCTCCGTCTCTAGTGATCTCTATGCCGACGGGACGTTAAACCCAATCTTCCTTCCTTTCTTCTTCCTCTAATGACCCCGGACACACCGTCTGCTTCTAATCACTCTCTTCTGCGCTCTATACACGCGTTTCATTCTTCCTCCGCTGACGCCCCTTTTATCGATGAACCTTGCACTCGTGTTTGTTTGTGTCACCTGGCGCACCATCTTGTCTTTCTGAAACTATGACGAAACTGACTTTCGGTAAGTCGTTTTCCCTCCCTCGAAACACGATTGGAATATGAAAAAAATCGTCAATAATTTTTTTCTATCCACACGATTGGAATATGAAAAACAAATCGTCAATAATTATTTATATCTGCATCTACATGGATATTCTGCGGACCACACAGAAGTGCCTGGCAGAGAGTTCGTCGCTCCACCTTTACAATAATTCTCTATTAGTCTACTCTCGAACAGCGAGCGCAAGAAACGAAAAACTACGTCGTTCAGTGCGATCTCTAATTTCCCTGTTTTATTACGTGATTTTTCCTCCCTGTTTATGTACTGATATATACTTATTTTTTACTAATATAGCAAGAGTGCGTCATAGGACCCTTCCTTACACCTAATCAGGCATTCAACAAGTGTTACATTACATACACTACCGGAAAAAATAGTACTCCTGGAAAAACGACGTCAATTTTGATCTGATGACAGCATATGCCACATGGGGTATAGTAAATGTACTGATAATGGTTTCAACGTCGTCCACCAACAGATAGCGTGGCGGTACAGTTACTAGAGCACCATCTGTATGTACCCTTCAATAGGGAATGCTGACAGCCAGAAGGCTCAGTCTGGGGTGTAAAGCAAGTGGATACCTCGCCACCGAGATGCAATCGTACTTCCTAGCTTCCTAGAGCCAAGTGAACGAGCTTCAAAGGGGTCAGCTTGCGGGCTTCCGAGTATCGTGACGGTCCCTTCGCAGAATTTCCACAGAAGTTGGACATGGTGCTACAAGTGTACAATCTACAGCTACGCATATACTCCGTTAGCCACCAAACGGTGTGGTGGAGGGCACAATTCATTCCGAAGTCCTTCTCCCCCCCCCCCCCCCCCCCGTTCCACTCGCGGATCGCGCGAAGGAAAAAACAACTGTCTGAACGCCTCATTACGAACTCCGATTTCCCTTATCTTTGAATGGTGATCATTGCACGATTTAAAAGTTGGTGGTAATAATATATGCTCTACATCCTCTGTGAAGGTCGGATTTAGGAATTTAGTGAGCAGCCCTTTTCGTTTAGGGCGCCGTCTATCTGAAAGTGTGTCCCACTTCAAACATTATATGAGATTTGTAACGCCCTCGCGATGACTAAATGTACGAGTCACGAATCTTGCCGCTCTTCTTTGGACCTTCTCAATGTCTTGAATCAGACCCAACTGATAAGGGTCCCATACAGACGAACAATACTCTAAGACTGGACGAAGTAATGTATTGTAAGCTATTTCCTTTGTTGAAGGACTGCATGGCTTCAGGATTCTACCAATAAACCACAATCTAGAGTTTGCCGTACCTGTTACTTGTGTTATCTGATCATTCCATTTGAGATCATTTCGAATAGCCACACCCAGATACCCAGATACTTGACGGACGTTACCGCTTCCAAAGACTGGGCAGCTATTTTGTTCTCGTACATTAATGGAGATTTTCGCCTTGTTATACGCAGAAAGTGACACTTACTAATATTGAGAGATAACTGCCAGTCATTACACCACGCATTAATTTTTAGCAAATCCTCATTGATTTGCTCACAACTTTCTTGTGATACTACTTTCCTGTAGACCACAGCATCATCGGCAAACAGTCTAATGCCGCTGTCAGTATCATCAACCAGATCGTTTAAGTAAATCGTAAAAAGCAGCGGACCTATTACGCTGCCCTGTGGCACACCTGAAGTTACGCGTGTTTCTGTTGAAGTCACCCCGCTCAGGACAACATACAGCTTCCTGCCTGTTAGAAAACTTTCTATCCAACAGCATACGACATCGGATAGACCGTAAGCGCACACAATGATGCTGGTATCAGTGGTCACATGAACATGCTGGTATGAATGATCACGTGAACATTCTCACACCCTTAAACGCGGTTCTGGACATCCACGCAGCACAGACGCCCAACAGAGTCGTAGTATTACAAGCGAAACAGTAGTAAGGGCAACAGTGGTAGATCGTACAGCTACCACAGTGCAGATAAGAGGGCTTGTGAGCCCAGACGTGCCAACACGATCGATTGAGAAACGGTTATTGGCAGAGCGACTACTTGCACGCACGCTCCTAGCCCATCTTCCACTCACGCCACAGGATCGACGTCCGCGGCTCAACTGGTACCGTCAGATCACTTGGACAGTGAAATGGCGCTCCATGGTCTTCAGCCATTAAAGCAAATTCTGCCTGCACGCGAGTGATGATCGCTTGTGTGTACGACGTAGATGTGCTGAGCGCTGTCTCATAGAGTGCATTCGTCTAATACACACCGGCTCCACCCCAGACTTTATGGTCTGGAGTATCATAAACCACAACTGTCGTTCACCTTTGGTGTTTCTAACCAGCGTTTGAGACATGCAGAATGTTGTTGGACCCATTGTTTTGCCGTTCTTGCAACAGGACGGTGATGTGTTGTACCAATATGATACTGCTCGCCAACACAGTGCACGTGAAAATCGATGTGTTCTGCAAGACGTGCAGGAACTTCCTTGGTCAGACTGTCGGATAAGTCCCCAAGCGAGCGCGTGTGGAATGTGATGGAACGAGAGCTGATTCGTGCGACTCTTTAACCAACACTCTTACAGAATTTCGTCTACAGGTCTAGCAGTCGTAACATAACATATTCCAGGACAGTATTTCCCATCTGTAAAATCGACTGGATACCAGTCAGCGCCTGAACTACCGCCCTTAGGAGCTACACCACATACTAATATGGATGTTTCAGCATTGGTCGATACCTGGTATCTTAGAACCGATTGTGCTAATGATCTGTAAATGTAATTTCATGTTCTCCGTATGCACGTTTGCAACAATAAAAATTGAATGAGCTGGAAACCTTCAAAAGGTGTACTAAATTTTTCTCCGGCAATGTATTGTATGCAGAGTACACACACCCACCCACACACACACACACACACACACACACACAGACTGTGAACGCTAGTGCCACCACACAACCAAAGACGACCGGCATCAGTTGTCGATAGGGAACACACACACACGCACACTGTAAGCGCTAGCTCTACTATTCAACCAAAGAAGACTGACGTCAAGCGTTGTTGTCAGTGAATCGGTAGCTTCAGACGTCGGTCATCTTTGGTTGTGAGGTGGCACTATGGCTACAGCGTGTGTGTGTGTGTTTGTGTGTGTATTATCTTTCTGGATAAGCTTCGAATACTGAGGTTTTACACTGAGATTTTAAATTGCCCTTTAGAGTTTTCTTGTTGCATTTGTGCTTTGTAAGTGACACCATGTGCACCTGCTGAAATTTCGGCAGTTGTCGAAGACGTCACCCGCCTGCATTCCCATAAGTTGTTTGAACATTTTATACACCGTGAGAAACTCAGGTTTCACGTTGTGATAACTGTGTTATAAGCTACATCTAATACAGAATATAGCATTTAGAAATTACAATATTTATAAAAAACAGTTTTCATTTGTTCATGAGGAATACAGCAATAAATATAACTTACAGATTGGCAGATTTAAAGTATGAGTCCTTGTAACTGTGAACATGAGAGGCAGAGAGGACAGAAGAACATGATAAAACACAATTAATGTAGAGAGGGAAAACAAAATGAAGGGACTCACTGAGTCACAAAAAAAAAGAAACAAGAAAAGCTGTGGACAGATTGATTTATTGTTTGTCACACGGAACGAGAGGGCACATATGAGGGAGCACAAACGAGCTGACTGAAGCGAAGTTTACGTTGATGTTTTCTGAGAAAATAAAGGCCAATGAAGCATGTTTATTTTAAAAGACCAGAAGTAATTTTTTAGCCAAGGACATGTTCTTCGAAAGCTCTCCGATACTTCTGGGGGTAACTACAGCTTGTAAATTCGAAGACATTATCATTTTTAAAGATGATTTTAGTGACATAATGTTTGGGCAAACAAAAAAAGTTCATCAGTTTAATGTTATAGTAACGTAATTGGAGATATAACACTTTTTATTTAGAAAACCAATAAAAAATGAAACTCACTCAATCTTCTTACTTTTGTACCGAAAGAAACTTTTTTTTTAACCAGATGCAAACCAAGATGGTCCCCCAGCGAGGAAGCATGAAAACAGTGTAGAAGAGAGGCCACTACAGCAACGTGAACTACGACCTTCGCCCTATGTTTCCCTTGTCACTGACAACAGTAGACCATCTTCCTCAATAAATAGTAGTAATTCTCCTCGCCGTTATTTATTCTCTCAATCATCTTCCTTAATGGAGAGTACTGTCTCTTATAATTCTCCTCCCCCTTAAATAGCTCCAGATATTCTGTTAATATAGCATTTATTTCGTATGGAGACTGTCCAAGTTCGACTACACATTGTTCGTACGTACCCCGCTCTTCGAAAATCCGGCCAAAGCGACAGCGACCAAATTGTCCATCTCCATAACATTTCTTATTCGAAACTGAAACGCCAGTATCCTCGTCGCCCAGTGCTCTATACACCCAGTAATTCGCCTCAATACCCAACTAAGGGCTTGATTATTAGTCTCGACTTCGAAGGATTGGTGCCCCAGATATGTTTTGAACTTTTGAGGAGCGAACAAGACTGCTAAGGTTTCAAGTTCATTTACGGAATATCGTTGTCCAAATGGTAAAGGGAACATGATGCAACATGGTTGACGACCTCTGTCGTGTTCCCGCAGGAGTATCGCCCTCACCCCTGCCTGAGACGCATCTGTTTGGATTATAATGATTCATCAAAATCTGGAAGCTCTAACATCAGTGCGGCCACCAAATGGTTTAAATGGCTCTGAGCACTATGGGACTTAACTTCTGGGGTCATCAGTCCCCTAGAACGTAGAACTACTTAAACCTAACTCACCTAAGGACATCACACACATCCGTGCCCGAGGCAGGATTCGAACCTGCGACCGTAGTGGTCGCGCGGTTCCAGACTGAAGCGCCTAGAACAGCTCGGCCACCCTGGCCGGCGCGGTCACCAAAGTTTCCTGCGAATGACTGCTGTGAAATTTCACTTCCTTCTTTCTTAGCATAACCAAGGGACCTGCGCCGGCCGGGGTGGAGCGGTTCTAGGCGCTTCAGTGTGGAACCGCGCGACCGCTACTGTCGCAGGTTCGAATCCTGCTTAGGCCGTGGATGTTTGTGATGTCCTTAGGTTAGTTAGGTTAAGTAGTTCTAAGTTCTAGGGGACTGATGACCTCAGATGTTAAGTCCCGTAGTGCTCAGAGCCATTTGAACCAAGGGACCTGCTTTCTGCTGAATCCCGGAATGAACTTTTGATAAAAGCTTACCATTCATCAAACCGTGTTACTTGCTTAACATCAGAGGGAGTGGGGATTCTTAGGGATCGACAGTCTGTAGTGAGGCCTTCTGGAGGTACAACATGTCCAAGAAAATGCACTTATGAACATATCTGACCTTGACTGGATTGACCACAACGCCAGCCTTACATAATCTCTCCAGGACTGTCAAGGTGCTGAAGATGTTCCTCTATAGATTGACTATAGACTACTACATCATCAAAGTAATGATGCAAGACCTCAAACTTAATCCCTTCAAGGACTACAACAACGTGTTTTGACAATTCAGCAGCACCAGTGGAAAGCCCGAAAAGAACCTGGTTAAACTTGAACAAAAAAATGGCTCTGAGCACTATGGGACTTAACGTCTGTGATCATCAGTCCCCTAGAACTTAGAACTACTTAAACCTAACTAACCCAAGGACATCACACACATCCATGCCCGAGGTAGGATTCGAACCTGCGACCGTAGCGGTCACTCGGTCCCACACTGAAGCGCCTAGAACCGCACGGCCACACCGGCCGTCAAACTTGAACAGATACCGATCTGTACTAAATGTGGTCTGGTCCTTAGATGACTTTTCAAGAGGTGTTTGATAATACACCTGGTTGAAGCCCAGGGTGGTGGAAAATCTGACTGCCTTGAAGCATGCAAAACAAGACTGAAGATCAGGTAAGGGTATTGAGCACTAAATTACTTTCTTGTTTAATTCCTGATAATCAACAACATGTCGAACTTCCATGTGGCTTCTTAACAGTAAATATACGCAGGGCAGCCGAATGACTCCCTGTTGTGGCATTTTCTCTGCAGTCTGCTTTAACTGGTGGTATAACCTGTAGGGTTGTTTCCGAAAGGGCACTTCATCTCTAACTTGTCTCACATTCAACCAGGTGTGTAAGTAGTTCGGGGAAGTTATTGCACAATGCTTCAGTTCGTGCCTTACCCTGACCTGACAATTGCTGAAACTGATCAATTTACAGAAACGCACCTGTGATCGGACAAGTCTTTTTCTACCCGAATTATTACTTTGATTTCTATCAACCTGAAGCTGAGAAAATTCCAAATTCGAATACATAACAAAATTTAAATTGAAAGTACCCGTCGGCCCAGTGGCGTAAAAGTTCGAACTTACAAATGAACCTCCCCATCGCACCCCCCTCAGATTTAGTTATAACTTGGCACAGTGGATAGGCCTTGATAAACCGAACACAGATCAATTGAGAAAACAGGAAGAAGTTGTGTGAAACTGTGAAAAAATAAGCAAAATATACAAACTGAGTAGTCCATGGGCCACATACGCAACATCAAGGAGCACGTGAGCTCAAGAACGCCGTGGTCTCGTGGTAGCGTGAGCAGCTGCAGAAGAAGAGGTCCTTGTTTCAAGTCTTCGCAGAAGTGAAAATTTTACTTTATTTTTGCATAGTTATGATCTGTCCGTTCGTTCATTGACGTCTCTGTTCACTGTAATAAGTTTAGTGTCTGTGTTTTGCGACCGCATCGCAAAACCGTGCGATTAGTAGAGGAAAGGACGTGCCTCTCCAATCGGAACCGAAAACATTTGATCGCAAGGTCATAGGTCAACCGATTCCTCCACAGGAAAACACATCTGATATATTCTATACGACACTGGTGACGGCATGTGCGTCACATGACAGGAATATGTTGTCGACCCACCCAACTTGTACACTTGGCGAATGGGTAAAAAGATTCTTCTACCTTGCCCGATTTAGGTTTTCTTGTGGATGTGATAATCAATCCCAAAAAAGTGATGAAAACATAAGAGTTTGTCCCATAAACTGAAAATAAAAAATTAAAGATTTCACTCGATTGAAGATTTGAACCAAGGACCTTTCGTTCCGCGGTTGCTCGCGTTACCACGAGACCACGGCGCTCCTGCAATCTGAGTGTCCTTGATGTTGTCTATCTTCCCATAAACTACTCAGTATGCATATTTTGCTTATTTTTTCACAGCTCCACACAACTTCTTGTTGTTTTCTCAATTGATCTGTGTTCAGTTTTTCAAGGCCTATCCAATGTGCCAACTTATAACTAAATCTGAGGGGGGTGCGATGGGGAGGTTCCCTTGTTAGTTACAAAATCAGAACCCAGTAGCTCTTTTGTCGTTAAGATTGCCCACGACCTAACTGTTATCTTCCATGTAAAATTGCCAACAGGGGGCGGAAATTTACATATTTGTTAGTCCTTCTCCGTCAAACGGTGATCAACGGCAGCTTTCACGCTCCTGGTATTCAATAACCCACACCCCAGTTCGTCATTAGTTTGACAACTAAGAAAGGGAACGTCGCTATGTTTTGTCGCATTGTTCCGGTGATACGGTAGCCCTCTTTAGCTCCCCCTCTCCAGACTTTCTATAACTCTTAATTCTGCCTTGTACCTCTATCTGGGGAACAAAATCTTTGAAAGTGGCCTCCCTTCGCGTCTCCCTTCACAAATTTAAAACATGTAATCACACTTTTACCAGGATTTCCTAGCAACTAGTCAGATTCTTTAGCCCAACTCATTGGCAGGTTACCTTGCCGCCTCTGGTCAGTGTAATTATTTCCTGGACATGGCTTGACAACTCTTCCACCCGCTAATAATTCTCAGGCTCCTTACTTAATACCGCACTCTGCCTACACTCCGGTCTTCATCCGTTCACAGTGAGATCGATTACTTGTTGTTCAGTAGCTTACATCTCAAGCCGGGAGTCTTCACACTTGGTTTTTCTCTTCGTATATAACTCCCGTCTGTTTCTGGGGTGTTCTTTTCCCTACCATAACGTACATAAACTAATTTTTGAAGGGCGTGTTCCGGTATCATTTCGGCCACGATTTTACACTGGACACGCATAGCTAAGTACAGCTTTTGTAAGTACGGTATAAACTCATCCTCTACTTTTGCAGAAATTAAAATTAAAATTCTCTGCCAGAAATTCCGAGCAATTAACGTTTAACTTGTAATTCAATTAGAGTATATAGAATTTAACCGTCTCATCCAAGGGATGTGGAAGTTTCCTAAATTTATTTACACCCCATCTCTTCCCGAACGACTATAACGGGTTCAATTTCATCGTCTTCTTCCCGACTTTGTTCGACACCATTCTCACCCTCCGGCTCCAACTAATACACTAACTCACTCAACATATTTCACCTTCAACCTTCGCTGATGAGCTGTGGATGGTTTACCGACATCAAAAACTACACGAATCACCTGCATTTTAGCGACCGCCTCTTTAATAGACAATAGAGAATCACTCACATTTTTACTGCCGTATTATGAAACAGACGTCTCAACCAGGTTTCTGAGCGTGCCGAGTAGTTCCTGCACCTACCATCATTCTGGCCTCCACGAATCCTTCTGCTTTACCAGCTACGGGTCGTACAGAGCACGTGTACTATTACCAAAACAATCGCAGAATAATTACCAACAGAATCAAATAATCAAATCAGCCTCAACAACCGTACCCATAAACACTCTCTACAGCTACTAATTTTGAACCGAGAAATGATCAATTGACAATGGAGGGCTGGAAATCAATTTTGCCGTGGTCGAATTAATATGCTTTTTATTTATTGAGAGTCAAGAACCAAAAGTTTTAAGTTCATCACCGGGGACTGATGCTTGACGTCCACTTCTTGGTCGATATGCGGCAGGTCTCTTCACCCAACTGATTGTGGGGAGAGGGGATGATTGGCACATCAGAAACGCCAACGTGCTGTCCCGAGAACCCTGAAATTATCACACTGAATCACTACGTAGTCTTGGATGTAGCTCAATACTATGCTGATGAGTGACAAAACATTTTAGAACATGCAATATTGACAGTACTATACAAATACAAAAAGGTATGTGCGCCTTCTTAGAAACTAACAGGTACCAGTTCAAAACCCAGCCCAAAATTTACAGGTGCAGCAGGCAGCCATAACACAACAGAATTAGTTTAATTGAAACTAACCATTCAATTAAAACTGAGATAGTGATTTAATTAGGCGGATGCATTATCAAATAACTCTGTTAAAAATCGTAAAAACTGATCCTTAAAATAAACGCTGCCTTGCCAATTAAAAGGAAGGCCACAAGAAAGCCCACGCCACCCAAGAAGACTATGTAAAATTAGAAAATATATTTTAAAGACGACCACTTGATGTGTTAACGAAGAACACTGACAAACGTAGATGGTGGAAGTTTTTTTCCGACGCCAGTGGTTTCAATTTCAAGCTTCACGAAGTACTAGACTCCCATAATCAAGCACCAGTACAATGCAGCCAACCCACAACACGCAGGCTGCTTAGCATAACACAACAGCTGCGCTGCCTTAGCACACAGCTTCAAAGAGCGCTTAGTCTCACTATACAATTGGACACCTTAAGTACATTTCCAGCAGTAGTAGCGTCTACGTAACGTGATTTGAAGACACACAATACGACCGCACCCGGCTCAGTAATTACGGTCAGCAGATAAGTGAGCAGTGGTGAACAACTACTAATCAACGAAAAAATCAGTACGTTATTTCTCATCAAGGTTCCACTTAAATCCTGCCACAAAAGGTAGTACAGCTTTACTGTATCTGCACACTTACGTCAATGGACCAGATGAACGCCATTCAGTGACAACCAAAATGCAAAACACAAAATACGTCTCCACATCTAAACGCTTCACAGCATCCAACAACCTGGTTCAGAAACGCAACGGTCATTCCAGATTGCAATGTCAGCTAGCTCATAATCAATCCGAAACCAAAGAAAATACGCTCTGCAAAACGTACCCACACAATCAATGCAGTAACGGCTAGAAATAAGAAGTCGAAAGCCCTTTTAGCTCGCAGATGTTTGCAGTGCCGTAACGCTCGATACCAACGTTTAGTCGTGTGGACCTCACTTTCAACTATACTCGGCAGCAAGTAACCAACTAGACACCAATGAACAAACCTCTTAGCTACAGACCTTACTGAAAATACACCGTGGCGATGCATAGAATACTCCTTATAGCGGCGGCGTTCCATGCAGTTTTCGTCTTCTAATACCATATATGCACAGTGAAGGCCTTGTGGAGGGCAAAAGGGCAAGAGGCAGACCTAGAAGAAAGTACATAAGCCAGATAATGCAGGACCTAGGATGCGGAAGTTTCACGGAATTGAAGAGGCTGGCCGACAATCGCACTGAATGGAGAGCTGCTGCAAATCAATCTTAGGATTGGCAACTTAAGAAGAAGATATGCACAGTTGCTGGGTCATAGCTCGGCAATTAAAACACCCCCAACAACTTTGCGGACAGTCTGCAAACACCCCAGTGAACGACGAATTACACAGGTCAGTACCTTCTCTGTGTTCGGTAACTCACAAGTACCGGCGCAGTAAGGAGTATCGCCGTTAATGACGTCACATTGGCACCAAATGCCATAATTCTGCTCAACGACGCCACGGACGTCGTCACACCCCCTTTTACTCACTTTCACCCCTTCTTTTGACGCCTCTGAGACGAATGAAGGTCACACCGGTGACGTACAGCTTTAAAATCTTGCGGTTTTCTTGTGGGTGGTCGAGCAAAACATTTCACACACACTCCAGCTCAGAACAGACACGAAAAGGGATTAAGGAACGGCACAAAGTGCGCCAATGAAACTACTCCTTCCCGTGGGGCGCTGATTCACACATATTTCGCGGTCGACCGTGACCGTTTTCAGTGCGATGAACACTAACTAATCTTTGGTGTTTCTGACGTCCCAAGGACCCTTCAACCCTTCTCTGAGAATTTCGTGGGCTATCAACCCCACAGAACGTGACCTCAGCTCTTCGGATCGCACAAAAGCAGTACGCAAAACAGGACGGTTGAAAAAGCATACGCACGCTTTGCTGCGTTGGACAAATATCGTCGAATGATTTTGAACGGTCGCTAGTGGTTTCAGCGTCACCAGAGCAAAAATTGCCGTCGCGATACACTCCAAAAGGGTTGAAAGGCGTGCACTTCATTCACCATGCAGTGCTCGTATTTCATATTTCTAATCCCATCATTCTGGTATTCGATAATATAATAATTCAGGTCCTGTTAATAATTTCTGTGGGTTGCCTAATTTATTTGACCATGTTTACAGTTTGTCTTACACTGATCTGTGAAAGGAGCTTGGCGCTAGGAATTTTCTCTATTTATGGGCGAAGGCAGCAGTCTTCCTAGCAGTCATGATGGCTTCCCGTTTCCCATCCTTTTTCCGATCGCCAGGGTAGCACGTTCTGGCGTTGGAGCGTTCAGTAGTGGCCAAGGTTCCTCCTGTTCTCAGTTCCTCAACCTGCCTTACCGACCTTGTAATTACTATTTCTCCTCGATTTTAGCGTCACGAGGTCGCCTTCCTGTGAGATTCCGGCCCTCTGATGAGCCGGTTCAGGTGCGCGACCGTTTCTCGCGGGTGGGCGCCAACCGCCCTCCACGAGTGGATAGTGGACAAAGAGACAGTGGGCAGTTCTAGTGTGACCGTGCCCGAGGCTGGAGGTGCTGCTTCCAGAAGACAAAGTTTCGGAAAGCATGAGCGCCGACGTGCGCCGTAGCTTCGCGCCCTGCGTCCAAGAGGGAACCTTATAGTCACTTTATTGATGTGCGTTCCTTAAATTACGGTTTAAGCAATTTTTCCGGGTTATAAGACTGTAGGTTGTCCGTGTACAGTTGGGCATAATGTGCGCGATGTGTTGGTTAGTCACAGAAGCATGCAGTTCGGCACTAAAGTGTATACTTTCATGCTCACTTTTCCGCTTCGTCTGGCAGTAGCTCTTTCAGTTCTCCCATAAAATATTTGACTCAGAATTTATGTCTTCCTACCTTGAAAACTTGTGCCCTATTTCCTACGCCACATGGTGAGTGTCTGGCGCCCCTTCATGTTTCGTTGGCGTGGTCGGACCGCGAGCCAAAGTTATCTCGTATGGCCTGTATGAACAGTTTCGCGTCTTGCTGGTTTTATTCCTTTAGTACAGGAGGCTACCTAGCGATTCACCTCCAGTAGCAACTTTCTTAGTCTCTGGCTGATTCATGGTGGTGGTCGTTGCAGCCCCTTCCATTAGTAAATTGAACTCCATTTGATAATACGGCGATCGTTCCTAAAATTCCTTTTCTCCCGCCATCGTGGCTTATTATGAACGTAAGTTGGAGCAGGCTGCAAGTCTTTCTTCCCCCACCCCGATTAGATTGTATAATTGTTCAATATTCAACTATTAAATAAATGAGTAGTTTAATCTTTACATTCTCCCTTTCACTAAAGGAAATCACCCGTAGTGTCACATTAGAATAAAGCAGAACTATTCTCATGATAATGGTTGGTATAAGGTCGCGCAGGTCTCGCGTCTTTAACGATAGGATAAAGATTCAATACCACGCGCCTGGCACGACCATTGCACGCACGGTACCGATAATACTAATAACAATTTTCAGTTATTTCCCATTGATAAACTGGGAAGCGTTCACGGCTCAGTGAGTATGCGAGCACTAAATCGACTTGATGTGGTGGAAGTAGTGGCCTATGTTTTACCTTGCTGGTTTCGAAAAAATATCAAAATTACAGCCCCTACAGCAAGGGATAGTACCCTGTAAAGAAACGAGCCACCGCGTTTAGGGTGCTATTATGTTCAGTGGAACTGCTGTCGTACAATGTTTTTAGCCAACTGTTGAAGCGTCCGGAAGGTGCTAGCAGTGTCAAAAATGGTCAAGAACGTTGTCACGTCACTCATTGCACTACAAAACGCCGTTTCCGATCGCAAATGTGTGGCCATCAACGCCCCGACAGAGGACGTGATATCATTGACGCTCTTTATGCCACTCCCTAACGCCTTTCCGTGTCGAGCCACGGTGTAACTGAAACGTTTTCCCGGGCCACCCATACGAAAACGGCGTGATTTCAAAGCTGGGCGTTGCGATTCTGACCTCCATCGCAGAGAAGTCAATAGAAGAGGTGAAATTAGGGTAAAAAGGGGTGACGAATTTCCCATCGTGTGAAAATTTGGTGCCAATGAGACATCATTAGCACACCTTACACCTCGCATGGACTTCTGAGCTCTGCTCTTTTTCTTTTTTTCTTTTGCGTGTGTCACCATCTTGCTGTTGAATCGTCGAGACTGGCGTCACAGGGAGCCACGCTTTTGCACTATAGAAGAGGAAGGCTGTAGGCGCCTTTGAGCCCAATTTCAAACTTACATGCCGCTGTGGCACAAAGTTACGGGGTTTCAAAAATTGGTTCTCTATTCGTGATGCGCAGAGGACATCCTTTTCTTCCAATTTACACTACCCGGGCTTTTGTGATAAATTTTCGTACGATCTGTACCGACCTGCTACACTAATAGCAGCACATCTCTTTATTCGTGCGACATCTGATGTCATCTCGAGCGGAACAATAACATAGAAATGGACACACTGGAGTTTTGTATCCGATCTCATTTATAGGTGCAGCGCAGCCTCCACGAGTACATATACAATGTTTTAATAAAAACATTAAAGTGCCATGACATGGGCCTGTTTGCGAAGAGATTGTATGTTCTACTGAAAAAAGCGGCAGTCTTGTCTTTTGATCTTTGCCAGTCTCCCTAGTTTTCAGCTGCACAGTTTACGCAAGGTGTTCAAAGGAGCACGTTTCTGAAGCAACTACAAAAATATCTGTGTATTCCAAAGAGCCGAGTTATATGGCGAAAACTTGCCACGAAAATTGCGCTGTAAGGAAACGAGAAGAAAAGAGGATGGAGAGAAATCTAAAAAACCGACAGCTGCGGGTGTAAAAGAACCTGCCTAACTAGCAACACTATTTTCGTCACATATGACGTAAGTAGACCTGGAAGTGGAAACTAGTTTGAATAAAGAACCTAACATATTTTCAAAAATGCATGATCCCAGTAAAAAAGAAAATGTTCTTTTGCTAATTGTTTCTGTATATTTCCCAATTCTTAAGAAGCACACTACATTTCAGGAGTTTGTAATAACTGTATCACAGATATTTTTGTAAACAACATCAGGCATTCCAGTGAAATAAGTAAAGGTATTGTAACTTACGGCCAAAAAACATGTCTATATATGCAGGACATCACCAGGAAGACTCGTCTCGTTACTTTTTACTGTTGTTATCCTCTTTGCTGAATAGTACTGTTTTCTGTTTTAACAAGTTTTTAGTGCCCTGTCAGCACAGTTCAGTGTACACTTTCTAATTTTCTATTTTACCCTTTTTGAAGTCTAGGATTAACAAATTATTACGGGTTTTCTTTTCATGGAGCTTTCAGGGGTATATTTTAATTCTTTCTTTTCTTAACTATGGGCGTAAATGATAGTGACTATTTTTACAATCTTTTCTGTGAGATGTTATGGCATTTAACGCAAGACTCCTGTAATTAGAACGATCTAGGCTTCAGTAAGTCTGTATTTATTATTCACTGAAAATATTGTTCCCTCTTTGACTGCTCCCTTTGTTGAGGTCGTTGAGATATTCCGTTGATCATTTGGTTATCACCCGATCACTAACAATGCTACCGTCGTTTCTACATTACTCTCACTACAGTAAAAAATTTTATATTCACACGTGTGCTAGATATTTCATTTTCTGCTATCCAGAATGAATTTCCTAATGAAGTGTATTTTATTTATCGTTTCTTACACTTGTCACTAAGTACAGTAACTTGACTTAGAAACTTTGTTTTGCATCTGGTTACATTGTAGAGCTTTTTGGTGACAGTTCGCCAAATTTTTTAACGAGGTCACTGCAAGGTGATACAAAGTTAAGCAATTGATCCAAGATGATAATGATGTTTGGTTTGTGGGGCGATCAACTGCGCGGTCATCAGTGCCCGTACAATGCCCCAATTTTTACACAATCTAATTTTTTTTCACGCAGTGCAATCTAGCCTCTGTTACGAATGATGACGATGATGATGAAATGATGAGAACAACACAGACACCCAGTCCCCGGGCAGACAAAAATCTCCAACCCGGCCAGGAATCGAAACCAGGATCCCATGATCCAAGGGCAGCAACGCTAGTCAGAAAACCACGAGCTGCGGACTTGATCCAACAATAATAAACATTCTGTGTTTCAAACGTTTTATTAACAATAACCCGTTTATCACACTTATCAAAGCGAAAGCCTCAGCCATCAAATATGGACGTGGGGAAGCCAGAGATGGCAAGTTGAAAGCGTAAAATTAAAACAATAATATCAAATTGAATCCATGCAAGCACAGTATCAGGATCAAAGAAGAAACTCACCAAACCACGGCAATAAGCGGCCCGAAGGCAGGTTAGCGATCACAGCCAATTTTCATGGTGGTAAACAGACAATGCTTTGGACAACATACTATCCGATCACAATATTACCGCGCACGGTCTCTCGTGGCCTTTATCGGAAACACACGGTGATGTTACAGTAAACAAGTACAGTGGTGAATAAGGTAATCGCATCGCTTTTTGAATGATTTCAAGGCAGTTGTGCATATGCTATAAAGTCGTTCAGTGTTCCTGTGAAATATCACAAGCCAACCGAAGCGTCCTCACACGCAGGTGCAATAACATCGTGGTCGACTAATATACGCTGAAGCGAGTGGGCCACATAGCTGATTGAGGTAAGAACGAAACTTAATCGAAGAGCCGAGTGGTGAAGCTGAACAGTATTAACCAAACATGATGGTAAAACAGGATTAACTAAACACGATGGCAAAACTTTTAAAGTAGACGAAGTATTGGTAACATAGATAATAACTGTTTCAGAGGACTGGCAACTATTCAGATAGATCGAAGTGCCAATCTATACTGAAGAAGCTAACTCAGCAAGTTAATATTAGTCAAAGGATGAAGAGGAGCAAACTGATGTGGGCCGGGCACCTGATTAGGACGCAGGAGGAACGACTACCTAAAGTAGCATTCTCTGGATCCATAGGGGGTGGGGGGGGGGGGGGCAGAAGGAAGCGAGGAAGACCACGAACCAGATGTAACGATGGCATCGAGGAGGACGTAGTGGCAATGGGCCTGAGTTAAGGAGAATGGACTACAAAATCCAGGAACAGAGCACTGGAAGAAGAATGTAGAGAACGAGTATGGTCTCCAAGGCCCAAGCGACAGTTAATGATGATGAATGGTGAAATGCCAATCTAAATGAATAGGGAGAAGGAGAAGGTGGAGGGGAGGAAAGCGTGAGAGGGGAATGACAGGAGGTGGTAAAGGTATCGAGGGAGGGAAGGAGGAAAACAGTTAAAAAATGGCTTAAAAACATTAGCGGTAATGGAAAAATATAACATGAAGCCACATTGGTAGGAGACAAAAGACATGAAAAGTGAGGAGTACACCCAACAATCACCAATGAAGAAGATGACAAGTGGTGTCATAGAAAATTTGGTTATTGGTGGCCAGTTGAACATTAAGGCTTAGGTTTTCCGACCACTTGAGAAATTTGGTTGTCTCTAACTCTTTCAAAAGGGTTAATTTCCTTCCCCTTCGTCCTCCCCCCTTCAGGTATTACATGCAGGATGTGGAGAGAGCCTAGCTTCACAATGGCCATTAGTCGCAAGTCATTCAGAGACAGAGAATTCAAATTTATACCATAAATATAGACTGTCCAGTACAGAACAAAGTAGCTGTTCTGTGATATGGAGTGGGATCAGTTGTGTTTGCATGACAACCGACTACAATCGATTCGCACAGTACATCGATATCTTTGGCAGCAAAAGCACAGCCATCAGCAACAGTTTAGTGGGTGGTTAGAAACTTAAGATTTAAAGACCAAATGGAATGCATATAGAATAAAATTTTCACTCTACAGCGGAGTGTGCGGTAATATGAAACTGCCTGGCAAATTAAAACTGTATGCCGGACCGAGACTCGAAATCGGGACCTTTGCCTTTCGCGGGCAAGTGCTCTACCAACTGAGCTACCCAAGCACGACTCTCGCCCCGTCCTCACAGCTTTATTTCCGCCAGTACCTCGTCTCCAACCTTCCAAACTGCACAGAAGCTCTCCTGCTGGTACTGGCGGAAGTCGTGCTTGGGTAGCTCAGTTGGTAGAGCACTTGCCCGCGAAAGGCAAAGGTCCCGAATTCGAGTCTCGGTCCGGCACACAGTTTTAATCTGCCAGGAAGTTTCAGACTGGATATATTTAAGGTGTCCAAGTGCATGGAACTGTGTGGCTTGCATGGTGCAGTATGGATCGCCGTGGAGAGACTCAGTCTATGTCGAACATACGTTAAACTGCTTTTCAGTGATGTGTAGAGTACGTGTTGGAACATCAAGGTCATAATTAGGAGGAAGACTTACAGAAGAGAATAAATGCTATTATGTGTGTTATGCATAAGTAAGCTAGTTTTACTCCTGTGAAAATAAATTCCGTAGGAACTGAGTTTACAATTGACATACCTAAGTCTGCTAATGTTGCAATTGGTTTGCATACAATACAAGCTGAATACAAAATTTAGAAAAAGCAATTCTCGGGAAGATACTGCAGAGTGATGAATGACGTGGGTGTGGAAGAAAGATAATGGCAGTGTTTTTACCAAGGCATTTTCGACAGTTTATAAATTAAACAAAGGTGTATTAACCATGTACAAAAGTTGTACCAAAATGTGTATAAAATTAGTAACTAAATTTTAGTAGTTTTTACATTCGCAATGGCAGATAGGCTTTACAGCCCACTTCTTGCTATGTCGAAGATGCTTAGCATATTTTTGTATGAGGTGAAACTTAACAGTTCAGCTGTTGCGATGTTCGAGAGAGACAGGGGGAGAGAGAGAGACATAACAGTTCATACATATTTCAGTTGTTGCTGGACTTTGCAACTCATTGTTAGAAGAGGTAAAATTACAAGTGAAAATAATATATTTCAATATTATTCGTTGATATGGAACTAATTCATAAACAATGCTATTATTCTAGCTAAAACAGGATTCAGATAAAGAGCCCATGATGAAACGGAAAGTATACATTTAATGCAAACAGCAATGGATCTTTATGGAAATAATAGCACTTGCATCTCTTCAAGGAAACATTTTATTTATATACTGAACATTGTTGATGACCCTCACAGTAACATGCTGTCCAGATGACAATGCACATGGTGATTTAGGACTAACAACTGTTGCAGCTTCCTGATGTTTAATGTGAGATACATCTTCTGCTTTAATTAATATGTCTGCGCTATGGCATATGGTATCGATGAAGTAATTTTTCATGAAACTCCACATACAATTTCTAAGGCATTCATTCAGCACAGGTGAGAAAATTTTTCACAGTTCTTCGTTGTATCTATGGAACTGATTACGTTCTGCCTGTTATCTTGAACTAATATATGCAACAAAATAAGTAAAACCACACGCAATTATTCTGTGAACGAATTCACCTTCTTCTGCAAAGTGCACTTCCTTCTTCTGATAAGATGAAGAAAATACATGTTCATGGTTTAAGGCTTATCGTACATATACACTCCAAAATCCGAGATAGTAATGTCTTCTGTGGCAAATCATTTATCCTGCGCACACCAACCTGATATATGCCTTATCATGTGACATAACAAATGAAAATCATGCGTAATTTAATTATATCTGTCGAACATATTGGAATGAAAGTATGAAGAGGTGATCTATAAAAATTACCTTGTCTGTTGGAGGAACACTGCTCCTCATGTGTATTCATTATGTCAAAGGCAAGGAATATGATTTATTTGAAAAAACAAGGCTGATTAAGCGTGTTTAACAGATAGGGAGTAATTTGCTAGTCAAGGAGATGTTCGAAAGCTCTTGGTTATTTCTTGGCGTACAATTTTCATATTCAAATACATCATTGTTAAAATTGATGTCTGTGGCATCATGTATTAAGAAACAAACCAAGTTCCTGAATTTAGTGTTGCAGTAACGCAATTAGAGATACAACAATGTTTATTTGGGAAACAGACTAAAAATCTGCGAATCATGCAGTACTTTTAGTTTTTGTGTTGAATGAAACTTTTTGAATCTGATAAAAATTTTTCTTACTCTGCTAGATCGAAAACAAGTTTTGACATGTCTCTGTTCATCTCAATGACCGATAAATAGAAAAACTAATAACATTAACACTGTTGTTTCTGTTCATCTCTCTCTGCAGGTTAACTAGAAGTACCAAGTTTTTATTTTCTTATGTTGTAGCATGAGGTAGGCACCAAATCAGTTGATCATTCTGAATTAGGCATAATCCCACACAATTTTGATTTTCATATTTGTTTTTAAAACTGTTATGCTTATATTTTGATGCTGAAAACTGTTTCTACGATATTTCCCCGTTCTTTTCACCACACTCGCAAACAGTTTGGACATTGTAATGTTGGGCAGTTGGATGTGAACAGCACGTAGCGTTGCGCAGTTGGAGGTGAGCCGTCAGCAGTGGTGGATGTGGGAAGAGAGATGGCAGACTTTTGAGAGCGGATGATCTGGACGTTTCAACGCGCGCGCGCGTTTGTGTGTGTGTGTGTGTGTGTGTGTGTGTTTGTGTGTGTGTGTGTTTGTCTCTGTGCAATCGTGAAAAGGATGTCTGCTCCCCTCTGAGTTGTTTTAGTGTCTTTGTAACTGACGTGAACTATCGTGGGGTACAGCGATCACTAAGCACCACACGAGTCATGTCGGCAGAGGGTACTGCAGAGGTGAGCCGTGGGTTTATCTTGTGTGACTACCTGGAGAGATGATTTTGTGGCTAAGAGGGGGAGGGAGTGGGCAGTCCCTGAGACGGCGGTGTGGTACCGTCTGTCAGTTATTTAACATCCGGCCGCTACTGCATTCGTCGCTGGTTATAGCAAAGGTTTTTTCCCAGAAATGTTGCATCTAACTAGGCTATTGAGCTGCACTCTCATAAAAAAAAGTCGTTGTTTGCTCATCACATTTTTGCGATTCTTTTTGGGTGTTAAATGCACTTGTAAAAAAGTGCAAACATATTTCATTCTCAAATGGCGTTGATGTATGCCTGCTGCATATAAATTAACGAGTTTATGGTAAAACTGGAGTGATAGGCTCTGACCACAGCACCTTTCTTTGGGTTCTGAGTCACTGCACAAGACTTCCCCTAGGAGGACAAACATATGTCGAGAAATTCTGGGATTCTCCGTCAGAATTTAAATGCAGGTGAATTTTGAAAATCTCTGCCAGCTTCATTAAGTGACGAAGCCTAAGTGTGCTTCTTGAATTACACATGTCTTTTCCTCCGCCGTTTAAACTTAGATCATTGAGGTTGTTAATGCAGTGCCATCACAGAGAGCGTACTAATGTTGTAAATCACAACTACTATTCTGAACTCTGCGTGAGCCAGTCGAATCTGCAGTGTGTGTGCCGCGCTGCTGTCATGGACTGTGCGGCTGGGTCCCGGCGGAGGTTAGAGTCCTCCCTCGGGCATGGATGTGTGTGTTTGTTCTCAGGATAATTTAAGTTAAGTAGTGTGTAAGCTTAGGGACTGATGACCTTAGCAGTTAAGTCCAATAAGATTTCACACACATTTGAACAATTTTTTTGCAGTATGTGTTGTGATGTTCTCTCCAGTGCGATGAGTTAACAGACCGTGGGGCATGGCAAATCCAGCGAGTGGGGGCGACTGAGGGAGGGACTCCAATGGTGCCAGTGCTGCATGATGGGTGAGTCTTCTTCACTTCGAATGCGAGAACTGGGGAGTGGCACGAAAGAGGGAGTCTCTTCCCAGATTTGTTTGTATAAATAGTGAAGACACAGTTTTTCCCATCCTTTCCCAGAAGTGGTAGCACTTGTTTAAGCTCAACGTAAGTGTGTATAATCTTTGGGCAAGTAGACTGTTACTTCTTAGGAGTGAGGAAAAGCAGAGATCTTTTAATTTCTCGCCATTTCAAGACGGAGGATATCTGACAACCATGGATGCTGCACCCTTGTCAAAAAATTGTTCAAATGGCACTGAGCACTATGGGACTGAACATCTGAGGTCATCAGTCCCCTAGAACGTAGAACTACTTAAATCTAACTAACCTAGGGAGATCACACACATCCATGCCCGAGGCAGGATTCGAACCTGCTACCGTAGCGGTCGCGCGGTTCCAGACTGAAGCGCCTAGAACCGCACGGACACACCGGCCGGCCTGCACCCTTGTCCCTGAGTTCACCATGTTGGATTATTATGTCATATGGATGGGGAAATCTGACAAACTTGCAGGCAGTATGCATATTACATACTTCACCAGCTTCTATCGTGACATCATAATGCTACACTCAAATTCCTATTTCACGCCCTTGTATTCTGACAATGCAGGGCAGCACTCATATTTCTAGGTCGCCAACTTGGATCACCAGCTTAGATCACCATCTTGGATTCTGAAGTTGTAGCGCTACACTCATATTCCATCGGTCCACCAGCTTTAATGTTTTGATTCTCACCCCAACAGGACGATGCATATTCTAAAATTTTTCGAATTTTACACCAAGTTACTCTTATGACAACAGCCCTAGTTCCCTACTGACAGTATAGGAGTGGTGGACAAATCCTGTAGCACAATTGGGATACATTTTATTTCCTCCCATTTTTTGAATTTCCGCCATATTTTTAATTTCCCGCCACTTTACTCATAAGGAAACCTGCCTGTGTCAGAGGGATGGAGGAAATCTGTCAGCAATGCATGATGCCATCTTTGACGTCATAGTAGGCGAGGTGTATGAGGGATATCTGGCAAAAATGCAGGCTGTGCTCAAACAAGCCTAAATATACCACTCCCAGATAATGGCACTAGGACAGAGTTGATATCCAAGATGACACAAGATATTTTCTGTTGGTAACAAATCTGGGGAATTTGTTGGCCAAGGGAGCACCTCAACATTACACAGACAATTCTTACAAATACGCAACATCTTTACAAGAGAAATATCCTGCTGAGAAACGGTATTATGATACTGTCACGTAATGGGTAGTACATGGGGTTGCAAGAGATTTGTGATGTACCATTGTGCCATAGTGGTTCCCTCAATTAGCACCAGTCGTTATCTGAAGTTATACCCGAGGTCCCTGCACCATAACACCAGTGGTAATACCGCTGTGCCTCTTCGAAACGTCTCCACAAGTCGCCATCAGACTCCATGACGATGTCAGTCTGGGGTAGTGCAGAACCGTTATTCATCGTTGAACACAGTGCGACACAATTCAACAAACTCCACGTTTCTCGGACGCGGCGCCGCTGTAGACGAAGCCAGTTGTACTGTTGTGTTAGCAGCAGCCTACCCACAGGATTTTCATTCGATAGTTCTGCTGCTTGAAGTCTCCAACCAATGGTGCATGATGACACAGAACGTTGCAGGGAGTCCATTACCTCTTCTCGGATGGCAGGCGCAGGTGTGAAGCAGTCACGACGCACTTGGTGCACAGTATGACAGTCCTCCTTTGAAGTGGTCAGATTCACGGAGAGTATGCCATGCTGTCCAAAACTGGGCCAGTATGACATACGAAGAATGCACCACATATGTGAGCCCTACACGATTCGACCAGCCTGCCAAATGGCGTCCCACTATGATGTCCCTTCCGAACTCCGTCAGGCTCCGTTAACGTTGTCTCACATGAGTATGCGGCATCTCTGTTTCCTTCATAGTATTCCTTAAACATCTGACGCTATTCACGCCTCTTACATACCCTATAAGGAGTGGCAACAACACTAAACGTGAACAACACTAATGCAGTCTGGTGACCGTTCTACCTGTTCCAGAACATTCCAGCTTTAATCCTGTCCATACCCGCTGACGGTATGTATGTACCAGGTGATCAAAAAGTCAGTATAAATTTGAAAACTTAATAAACCACGGAATAACGGAGATAGAGAGGTAAAAATTTACACACATGCTTGGAAAGACATGAGGTTATATCAGAACAAAAAAAAAAAAAAACAAATTTCACAAAATGTCCGATAGATGGCGCTGGACAGCAAAACGTCAGTGACTGTGCATGACAATCGTGTATAAAAGAAACTGTAATGAGAGAGAGAATCAGATGCTCCAGCAGTCGCAGCATGTTGACGGTACCTGAAAAGACGCTTTTAGCGAAGCTGTATTATCAGAATGGGGAATGTGCTAGTTCAGCATTACGATCCTATCGCCATAGGAAGGGGATTCGAACGGGTAAAGGTCCGTTGACAAATGCAGCTGTGGCGAGAATGATTTCGAAGTTCGAAGCCACGGCGGGTTGTTTAGACTATAGACCCCGTAGTGGCCGAACGCACAAGACGTAATGCTGCTGAGACAGTTTAGGAAGAAGTGGAGACTGTAGCGGGTTCGTCTATGCACGGTGAAGTCAACGCTCGTGCAGTCGCACGTCGCAGCGGCATTCCATACACTACTGCTTGGTTGGCACTGAGGCGTACCGTCCGATGCTATCCGTACAAAATCCATCGGCATCATGAACTGTTATCTGGCGATTTAGTGAAGCGGAGGGCACTTGCGGTGTGGGCGTTTCAAAAGATAGTGGAAGATGACGATTGGTTGAGTAACGTGTTGTGGACCGACGAAGCTCATTTCACGCTCCGAGGGTCTGTCAACGCCCACAACTGCAGAATTTGGGCTACCCAAAATCCTAGAACTGTCGTGGAAACTCCATTGCACGACGAGAAAGTCACGGTATGGGTTGGATTTACCACATCTACTGTTATCTGGCCTTTTTTCTTCGAGGGAATGCGTAATTCTGTTTTGTAACTGCTGCCGTGACGGGTGAGAGGTACGCCGATATGTTACAGAATCGCATCACCCCCAGCCTGGCTGATAAACACCTGCTGGAACGTACGATGTTTGTGCAGGATGGCGCTCCACCCCATATTGCTAGACGCGTGAAAGATCTCTTTGCGCCCGTCGTTTGTTCATGATCGTGTGCTCAGCCGCCACTTTCGTCATGCTTTGCGTACCAGGTCCCCAGACCTCAGTCCGTGCAATTATTGGCTTTGGGGTTACCTGAAGTCGCAAGTGTATCGTGATCGACCGACATCTCTAGGGATGCTGGAAGACAACATCCGACGCCAATGCCTCACCATAACTCCAGACATGCTTTACAGTGCTGTTCACAACATTATTCCTCGACTACAGCTATTGTTGAGAAATGATGGTGTACATTTTGAGAATTTCCTGTAAAGAACATCATCTTTGCTTTGTCTTACTTTGTTATGCTAATTATTGCTATTCTGATCAGATGAAGCGCCATCTGTCGGACATTTTTTGAACTTTTTTATTTTTTGGTTCTAATAGAACCCCATGTCATTCCAAGCATGTGTGTCAATTTGTACCTCTCTATCTACATTATTCCGTGATTTATTCAGTTTTCAAATTTATAGTGACTTTTTGATCACCAGGTACGTATACGAAGCTTCATTGACGTCTGATCCTGTCTTCTGGGATCTTCGTCTTCTTTGTCAGGCAGTGTATTTGTTATTTAAGAACAAGCCATCTTATGGTAAACAAATGACCACTGTAAATGCAAAATTACTTTGGGGACGCATGTATGATCCTTAGTTTACGTTTCTCGTTTTTTTTCTCACAAAATGAATTAGCGTTCTTTACGAAATATGGAGGTGAAAAATTGGGTTCTGTGATTGCTACTGGAATCTCTGTCACTAGTAGATATCTTTGACAAAGCGTACCGGCCATGATTTTATAGCAGTGGTTTACGAGGGGTGGGCGTATACGAGAGGCGCTATCACTTGGAGACAGTCGCCCCTGCTGGTCAGCCTAGCCTTACGCAGTCTGAGACCGCAGCACTGCGCATGCGCTGGGGATTGTGTACCGAGCTGGGTCGCGCCAGCTTTGTGGAACAGTTAATTAAAAATTACACAAGAAACTGAGAAATTAGGCACCACGACTGTTTCCCTTTATTTTCTTTTTGCCGCGCGAGATGAAATTAGGTTTCCTTTCTGGCGCCCTCTCGTCCGCGGCATCTTTGTGCCTGCGACAGCGCGACTGAGGGGCTCGGGCGTGATAACCCTCCCTCCACCACCACCACCACCACCCGCCTTCCACCGTAATTACCAGGACCTCGCACTGTGCGCTGGGACCCTACGCTGCGCTTAACTCCGCCGTCTGCCTTATTTGTTTTTCTGGCTCCGAGGTAACCCCCGCTCAGCTCCCGAGTGATAGCCTCTGACACCACTCTACACCGTTTTTTTTTCTTTTCTCTCTTTTTTTGTTAAATAAAAACGTGTTAGACATTTTTCCGAGCGGAGGAGCTCAGTCGCATCAAGAAACAGGAAGTGTCCACACCAGCGTGAAAATTAGTCCTGCAGCTGCCTGGAACGTCTGCAGCTGTCTGGAACGTTGCCACCTTATGAAACAAAGAGCCTGAAGGTTTCTTTGCGATTAATAAGGAGCATTTCTGTTGAGGACAACTGAGGAAAAGGGGGAGATATTCTTGCAAGACCAGGATTTTGGTTCCTCCTTTGTGCTGGCACGTACACACTGGTTGAAAGACTAACTCGCTTTTTTTTCTATATTATATCGAACTGGACTAGACATATGAAAGCCTACAGTTTGTCGAATATTCTTATTTGTTATTTTCTGACGGGGTGCATCATAGCTTCTATAACTGTTCACGATGTCGTTTCATTCTTTGTTCCAGTCCTCGCCGATAATAGGAGGCTGTCCTGGTTAATTATCTAATTAATTTGTCACTTTAATCTTGAATTAAACAACATAGAACAACAGGAAATGCAATATGGAGGGAAACAAAGAGGATAACTGACTGAGATCATTATAGCCCACTCTAACATGATAAATATCCGAACGGGATTCAAATTTAATTAGTGACGCAGTCAGTGCTGTGCATTAAGATTTTCAGAGACATACTGAATTTCTGGCCTCTTCATCTGTTAGAGTATTTGTTCCACCTAATTCTATGAAGCAAGGATATTACCACAACGTAACTGAGCCCTACAAGCATTATTATTTCATAGGTCTTAAGGAAAAGTACCAGTGTATCAAAGGGAAACTATTATCTACGTGTCTATTGTTTTCAATTAAATAATGTGTAAATCAAGATATTATTTTATAGGAGGCGATATCAACTCTTGTATCTTCGATTTATGTTGTTTGTCCTACTCATACGAAGATGACATTGACCGAGTAACTGGAATTTTTATAATTGTACTAGAGTGTGACTACACAGAAAATGACATTCGCACCTATCCTCCTTGTCAAGTATAATCAGCTATAAATAGTGGAGGCTGCCTTTACCAAAAGGGGTGCTGTTGTGTACCTGCGCAGTGCAAGGCAGCCACCATGTGAATGGTAAGAATGCTGGATGTTTGTGTGTAAAGATACTGTAGCTGCTCTGGTAAGTCTAGTTGGAAGATGTGGGTGCACCTACAGTTGTGTACAGAGGTACGGCTTTTTTGTGTACAATTACAAATATGACACCACAATATCCCACAGAAGCCTCATAACATAGTCAAGTATCCACTAGTCCGCTTCTGACTAAGCGCGCCCAAGCCACCATTCACCAATGGTAAATGGCACGTGTGTAGTATTTCTTGCTGATACACTCCTTGCTAAAAAGCAGAAGCTGTGTCTTCCACTGGATGCGAACACAAGTCACCCAGAATACTCCAAACGTGAAATCTCCAACATCAATGGAATTGCATAATTTCCTATAAAAAGGTATAATTTCTTGAGCATACACCAATGTCATGAATTAAAGGACGCATACACTCAATGCTAAGTTAAAAACAAGCACTGCATTTACCAGGAAAGATAAAAACATTACTCATTATGCCAAAACCTTTATATTAACAGCTATCTATACCGTTGTGTGAGAACTGAAAATGGTGAGCATGCGGAAGCATATCGTGACATGACAATTGTCTTGTTAGTATCAGTACCGATGACGAATAAAAAATACTGTTGATAATATAAAATATGCGTAGTTAATATTCTGTTCTCCTTCTCGTTAAAACGAGGCACCAGCATCGCAGCAGCAGTAGCCGCCTGAAGAAGAAATCATGTTATGTAACCATACCTACAATCTAAACATATACGGCGCTAAACGTGTCAATGTGGGTATGAAGTTGGTTTGTGAATTGTACCCGTTGGGATATTCGAAAACCCACGAGTTAGTGATGTCAGAGTAACATTATCACTGGATGAATGAATTCATGAATGTGGTTTTTCAATGGAGATATTTCCTTTGCTCCATGGAAACGTACAGACCCCCTTGGTGATGCTGTGTAAAGATACAATCTCTGTTGTGTACTTCCCATGAACCATTAAAATATTTATCGACAGTGTGTGCACACATTTACAGAAACACACATTAAGAATTCAGATGCTTACCAGCTATGCAATACAACATAATCTAGACTTATGTGTCTACCACATCTACGATAAACTATGGAGAAATATGTTACAGATGACATGCAACACTTTTTGGACCTCGGATGAAAATGACACCATCTCTAAGATTCATGTTGTATATCGAACGCCGTTAATATGTGTCCTTGCGTGCCTCAATGATACAGATAACTATACCATAGGTGCAAGCATATCTGAGGGGTATCTGTTGAGAGGCTAGACAAAAGTGTGGTTCCTGAAGAGGGGCAGCAGCTCAGTAGTTGCAGCGGCAACAGAGTGTATGACTGACTGATCTGGCCTTCTAACACCAACCAAAACAGCCTTGCTGTGCTGGTGCTGCAAGTGGCTGAAAGCAAGGGGTTATTAAAGCAGTAATTTATCCCGAGGGCATGCAGCTCTACTATATGGTTGAATGGTAGCGACAACCTTTTGCGTAAAATAATCTGGAGGCAAAATAGTCCCCTATTCAGACTTCCGAGTGGGGACTACAAGGAGGATGTTGTCTCAGGAGAAACAAAAGCCAGCCGGTGTGGCCGAGCGGTTCTAGGCGCTTCAGTCTGTAACCGCGTGACCACTACGGTCGCAGGTTAAAATCCTGCCTCGCGCATGTATGTGTGTGATGTCCTTAGGTTAGTGAGGTTTAAATAGTTCTAAATCTATGATGACCTCAGATGTTAAGTCCCATAGTGCTCAGAGCTATTTGAACAATTTCATCTGGAAAAGTTTTGGTCACAGCATTATGTACTCCCTTTTGCGCTAAAGACAACTACAGTGCTGAGTAATAAATGTTACTTTTCTCTTCTGGTACTTTAATTATGTACATCTTTGATGCGAATAATCCACTACAGATCAAAAGGAACAAACTCCATGAGAGAATCAGTATACTTTGAAGCAATATACAATTCTTGAAGGGATATCAACAAGTCGATAATGGGCGAGCGGGTATTTTTAGCAATTAAGGCTTTGTTTGTTAAAAATTGGATACTCCGGAACATCACCTCAGATGTTAAGTCCCATAGTGCTCAGAGCCATTTGAACCATTTTGAGAAACAAAACAGACATTCTACGGATAGGAGCGAGGAATGTTAGATTCATTAATTGGGTAGGTAGGTTAGAAAGTTTAAAAAGGGAAACGGATAGGCTGAAGTTAGATATAGTGGGCATTTGTGTAGTGGAAGTAGGAACAAAGCTTCTAGCCAGGTGAATACAGGGTTATAAGTGCAAGATCAAATAGTGGTAATCTAAGAGTAGGGTTAATAATGAATAAGAAAATAGGAACACAGGTAAGCCACCATGAACAACGTAGTGAACGCATTATCGAGGCCAAGATAAACACAAATCCAACACCCGCCACAGAAGTAAATGGCTCTGAGCACTATGGGACTCAACTGCTGAGGTCATTAGTCCCCTAGAACTTAGAACTAGTTAAACCTAATTAACCTAAGGACATCACAAACATCCATGCCCGAGGCAGGATTCGAACCTGTGACCGTAGCGGTCTTGCGGTTCCAGACTGCAGCGCCTTTAACCGCACGGCCACTTCGGCCGGCCACAGAAGTAAATGTTTATATACCAACTAGCTCCACGGATGATGAACAGATTGAAGAAATATATTAACAGATAAAAGAAATTATTCAGGCAGATAAAGGTGACGAAAATTTAATTCTGATAGGAGACCGAAATTCGATAGTAGGAAAAGGATGATAAGGATAAATAGTAGCTGAATGTGGACTAGGTGAAAGGAATGGAAGAGGAAGCCACCTGTAGAATTTTGCACGGAGCATAATGTAATCATTGCTAACACTTGGTTTAGGAATCACGAAAGAATGTTATGTAGGTGGAAGAAACATGGAGACACCGGAAGGTTTCAGATTGATTATATGAAGGTAACACAGAGATTTAGGAACCAGATTTTAAATTTTAAGAAATTTCCGGGCGCAGATGTGGACTCTGACCACAATTTATTGGTTATGAACTGTAGACTAAAACAAAGAAACTGTAAAGAGGTAGGAAATTAAGGAGATGGGGGACATCGATAATTTGAAAGAACCAGAATTTGATGAGAGTTTCAGAGAGAGGATTAGGGAACGACTGACTATAACAGGGAAAAGGAATACAGTGGAAGACGAATGGTTACTTTTGAGAGATGAAATTATTAAGTCAGCTGAGGGCCAAATAGAAAGACTAGGCTTAGTAGAAATCTTTAGGTGACATAAGACATACTGAAATTAACTGATGAAACGAGAAAACGTAAAAATGTAGCAAATGGAGCAGGCGAAATGAAATACAAGCTTATAAATAATGAGATTGATAGGTAGTACAAAATGGCTAAGCAGGAATGGCTAAAGGAAAAATGTAAGGATTTAAAGGCATGTATCACCAGAGGAATGATAGATACTGTCTACAGGAAAATTAAAGAGGCCTGTCGAGAAAAAAGAAGCAAGCGACCTGTCGAGAAAAAAGAAGCAGTGATACGAATTTAAGAGCTCGGAGAGAAAACCAGTCATAAGCAAACAAGGGAAAGTTGAGAGATGGGAGTATATAGGGGGTTACACAATGGAGATGAGCTTGCAGACAATATTGTAGAAATGAAATAGCACGTAAATGATGATGAAATGGGAGACATGATACTTCGAGAAGAATTTGACAGAACGCTGAAAGACCTAAGTCGAAGCAAGGACCCAAGGGTATACGACATTCTGTCAGACCTACTGATAGCATTGGGAAAGCCAGCCATGACAACTCTCCCATATGTTGTGCGAGATGTATGAGACAGACAAAATAACCTCAGACTTGAAGAAAAATATAATCATTCCAATTCGAAAATATCCGGCGCTGATACATATGAATATTACCGAAATATCAGTTTAATGAGTCACTGTTGCAAAATACTAACATGAATTCTTTACAGACGAATGGTAAAACTGGTAGAAGCCGACCTCGGGGTAGATCAATGTGGTTTCCGGAGAAATGTAGGAACACGCGAAGCAATACTGACCCTATGACTTATTTTAGGTTACAGAAAGGCAAACGGGGGCTACAGTGTTTGTAAAGACAGCTTTTGACATTGTTGCCTGGAACACTCTCATTGAAATTCTGAAAGCAGAAGGGTAAAATAAAGGGAACTAAAGGATATTTACAACTTGTACAGAAACAGTTACAAGAGTCGAGGGGCATGAAAAGGAAGCAGTAATTGAGAGGTGAGTGAGACAGGGCTGTAGCTCATCCCAGATGTGATTCAGTCTGTACATTGTGCAGCCAGTAAAGGAAATCAAAGAAAAATCTGGAGAAGGAGTTAAGGTTCAGGAAGAGGAACAAAACCTTTCAGGTTTGCCTATGGCATTGCAATTCTGTTAGAGAAGCAAAGGACTTGGAAGAGCAGTTGAACGGAAATAAGACGAACACCAACAAAAGCAGAACAAGCATCATGAAATGTAGTCTAATTAAATCAGATTAAGCTGAGGGACTTAGATTCGGAAACGAGACACTTAAAGCAGTAGATGAGTTTGGGAACTAAAATAATGGATGATGTCCGAAGACCAGAGGATATGAAACGTAGAGTCGCAATTTCAAGAAATGCATTCGTGAAGAAGAGAAATTTTTTACCATAGAACATAGATTAAAATGTTAGGATGTCGTTTCTGAAAGTATTTGTATGGAATGTAGCCATGTATGGGAGTGAAACATGGTTAATAAATAAATTAGAAAGAAAGAGAATAGAAGCTTACGAAATGTGGTGCTACAGAAGAATGCAGACGATTAAGTAGGTAGATCACGTAACTAATGGGGAGGTACTGTACAGAATTGGGGAGAAAAGAAATTTGAGGCGCAACCTGGCTAGAAGAAGGGATTGGCTGGTGGGCCAGATTCTGAGACATCAAGGGATCAACAACTTGGTATTGGAGGGAAATATGGGGGTAAAAATCGTAGAGTGAGACCAAGAGATGAATACAAGAACTAGATTCAGAAGAGTGTAGGTTGCAGTTGTCATTCAGAGATGAAGAGGTTCACACTGGGTAGAGTACCATGAAGAGCAGCATCCAACCAGTCTTCGGATTGAAGACCACAAAACAAGAACATCGATACGAGTGGAAACGCATGAAGCAACTGTGATGAATATAAGCACAAAACTACAGTCTTCCTTAAGTATTTCTGTATACTCGGACACTGCAGTGATTTATTAGTAAGATGAGCAAGAGCTATAAATTGGTTATTAATTCTGTATTGAAACGCCTATATAATAATGAAAATTAGTAATCGTTATTAAGAGTGAGTGGGCAAAAGAGCATGGTCATACGGGCTTTGCGATAAATGTCTGATGCTGCAATGATAGGAGAAACAGGGGGGAGAAAAATAATCGTTCGCTACTTCCTGATAATATATTTGCTCTGACTGTCAGACCATTTGATTGCAGGAAGACTAATCATGTTATGTCACTGTTAACGCATTCTAAGAGGAAACGCTTAAGGCATGTATATATATTTTCAAACGCCCTATTTTAGCCCAAATATCAACTATTACAGGAAAATTTTGCATGGTATGTCTGGAGTAACCTGCCAGACATTCAGCAGAATCAGTACTTTTCCACCAACTGAGAAAGTAAAACAAACAGTACATTCATGTTTGATGACATCACAGTGGAAAACCGGGATCCGATATGCAAATACATTTGTTTTAGCAATCACATGAATGCCAGTGTCTTTTATTTTAGCCAGACATCTTTCAAAGCAGTTGGTAATGGAATGTGTAAACCGTATTGTCGCCTTCAAACAGGACAATGAGCATTTAAAACATATTTCCCAAGCACATGTAGAAACCGACAAAACGTTCAATGAATTTGTCAGTTTATGTACTTAATGCTGGAATCACAAGCAGTACGGTTGTCTGGTTATTGATAAGACGCGGAAATTTAACGGCAACGACACAAACAAAACTTCGAGGATGAGCCTCTTTGGCTCCTATAGATATTCTGTGTGGTTAGTCTCTTTGACTGTTACTAAGCAACGGCTTCACGTCTGGAGATACAGAGATTGAGCGCATAGGGTTACAAGACTTTTTCAGATGTGCCTGACTCGAGAACTTGAGTCTTGGTCCTGCGGGCAACAGATGCGGTTTGGGCTGGCAACAGCAGAGTGGACGATCAGGGGGGCGCGATATGCCTGAGTGCATGACGTCGGCACTGGCAGCTGTGCGAGCGTGCGAGGAGGAGGCAAAGGGGGCGGATGTACCCACATCAAAAAAGGTTTGCATCGCCTCGGTTCCGAGAGTTCCGGAAGCTTGCAGAAAATTGGAGTAGAGATCAACATAAACATCATTTCCGCCCTTTTTATTGCTCATGAAAACCACACATTGCATGTTCTCCAACCATACAGCGAGACCTTCAGAGGTGGTGGTCAACGTTGCTGTACACACCGGTACCTCTAATACCCAGTCCTCTTGCAAGCCTGTATTCGTCTTGGATGCCTCTACTCGTCGTGGCAGATCCACAAGTACAACAGGCACTGTTGGTCCAGATTGTCCCACTTCTCAACGGAGATTCGGTGTGGATCCCTCAGAGTGGCTGGTGGGTCACGTCGTTCATAAAAAGCCCTTTTCAATCTATCCCAGGAAGGTTTGATAGGAATCATGTCTGGAGAACGCTATGGCCATCCTAGTCGAGCGATGTCGTTACCCAGAAGGAAGTCATTCACAAGATGTGCACGATGGAGGCGCGAATTGTCGTCCATGAAGACGAATGCCAAGTCAATATGCTGCCGGTATGGTTGCACTGTCAGTCGGAGGATGGCATTCATGTATCGTACAGTATCGTACAGCCGTTATGGCGCCTTCCATGACCACCAGAGGCTTACGTCGGCCCCACATAATGCCACCCCATAACAGCAGGGAACCTCCACCTTGCTGCGCTTGCTGGACGGTATGTCTAAGGCGTTCAGTCTGACCGAGTTGGCTCAAAACACGTCTCCGACGACTGTCTGGTTGTAGGTATATGCGATAGTCATCGGTGAAGAGAACGTGATGCCAATCCTGAGTGGCCCATTCGGCATATTGTTGGGCCAAACTATACCGCGCTGGATGGTGTCTTGGTGGCAGATATGGACCTCACCATGGACGTCAGGGTTGAAGCTGCGTATCATGCAGCCTATTGCGCACAGTTTGAGTCATAGCACGATGTCCTGTCGCTGCACGAAAAGCATTGTCCAACATGGTGGTGTTGCTCTCTGGGTACCTCCGAGCTATAATCCGTATGTAGCAGACATCCACTGCAGTAGTAGCCCTTGGGCGGCCTGAGCGAGGCATGTCATGGACAGTTCCTGCCTCTCTGTATCTCCTCAATGTCCGAACCATATTGCTGTGAGTCATCCCGAGACGCCCTTCTTGAGAACCCTTCCTGGCCACTCAGATCTCCCGACATGAATCAAGTCGGACTTTCATGGGACGTAACCTAAAGGGCTGTTCATGCACAAAATCCTGCACTGGCAACACTTTCGCAATTGTGGACGGCAGGATGGCTTAACATTTCTGCGTTGGGTCCTTTCCAGGTCCAGTTGCTGCACTATGACGGACAAAAGAGTTCCCACACGATACTGGAACGTATCTCATGAAATTTTTAACCTCAGTCTATTATGTATGACTAACAAACACAGACAAAACAACAAATCAAAGGGATGAGTAAAAATCTAGAAAAGTAATAATTACAAGAATATTATTGGATTTTCTCTACCTTGTGAAAATGGCAGTTGCGAAGGCACTGACATTCAGATTAAAAGACTGAATTCTCTACCTCTGGAGTATGTACACTACGATGACTCAAAGAAAAATGGTTACAATTGCTCACAGCATTGGTCACAGCAGGGAATACGGTTGATGTGTTGATGTGTATGAAATATCAGTCACGTCAGAGCTTCAGGAAAGATGTATCGTCGTATAATTGTGGACACAATCGTTCATGAGCTTCACAAACTTCCACGTGCAACACTGCCACGTAGCTGTGTTGCTATATATGAGTTTCAAATTATGCATGGCAGGTCGATCTCATAAATATAAACTCTCATTCAAGTAAAGGCTCGAAATATATTTGGTCATTGACGCATGTTCCAAATTCGCCTGGGTCCTGCCTATGAAGCCAAAGACAAAGAACGAAACTGCACGGGGGTCTGAACACTTGCTGCAGATTGGATGAACTGAACTCCTGACAAACTTCAAACTGTTTATGGAGGAGAATTTTACAACTGTCATTTCAAGACGCAAAGGAACGATATGGGATAAGAAACTACTCTATATTCTCCTACAAAAAAGTGATTGTTGTGCAACTTTTGAAATGGACGATTAAGAACCATATGTTGACGAAATTTCAACGGCTAAACATTTTCCCACAAATACCTGAGCTGTGTAATCGAACAAAGAATCGTACTGTTAGTGTAAGACCTACTGAGGTACATAATAATTGACTTCTAAGTGCTGCACCCGAGTGCAGGTCGTATGATACTTATTGATAAGGTACATAATTCGAAATCCAAAACTACATTTTAAAAATGTTCGGTGAACAGTGGTAATCACTCATTCCAAAATGAAACGCACAAACCAGAAAAATTACGACTTAAAGGAAGCGAAGCTGAAAAAATTGTCAGAAGTCTTTACAGAAAAGCTCTGAACCACAGGTGTTTCTCTTGTAGTATGTTATAAGATATCGAGGGAGCAAGGCTTAAGTTAAGTCGCTTGACTTCCCATCAAAAAACAAAAGTTACATTAATATTCACAATTTGGTGTATAAACAGGTCACATAAACCTAAAACCTCGCAGTGGTGTGACGCTAGTGCTAGGAAGCACATCAGATGTGGTGGCAGTATTCTTGATGAGTTACCAATCAAACAGCATATACTTGGACACAACAACTATGGACCTGGAAGAAACTTCAAAAAGTGCCTAGCTCATGGCGATAAGGGAATTAATACAGAATACAGGGCGACACCTGCAAGGAGCACAATATTGCTTACACAACAAATAAAGATCATCATTGTCAGCTATTGGCTCTCTGGACAGGAGAACTGCTGCTATATCCCAAACAGTAAAGAATGCACAAAAAGGTAAAAGAGCAACTACTGGAATATAATATGCATAGTAGGATGGTGGAGGTCACCGCTGTCAGTAAGAGACTATATTTAAGACTACATGCGATACGACTTGGACTGTTTATAAAAAAAGAAAGCTTTCTATACTACTTGACATATCGCTCATCAATGCAGATCTATTTAAATTCGTCAGGAGACTCAAAACCCCAACATATAATGGAGTGTATATGGGGAATGCGTTGCCAAAGACGATGAAATACAAGGAATGTGGGATTGTCAAATTACAGGTCAATTTAGTTGCAGGAAGATATGACTCCCACTAGTTTGTGTTTGTTAAAAAGCCGAAATGCCATTTAATACTGGCTCCTAGTGTGATTTAAGATCGCCTCTTGAACTGCTCCAATACTTTACTGACAAATACCAGGTGTTCTACAACCTTCGACGCTACGAAGTGTTCAGTTCATATCTCAAGTGATATACTAATGGGCATACTGCTAATTTCAATCCATTCCCGAAGGGAAACACTAGACAGAGATGACTTCTCATCTTTGTCTAGTGTTTCCCTTCAGGAATGGATTAAAACAAGCAATATGCCCATCAATATATCGCTTGAGCTTTCGATATGATGTATAGCATAATGGAGATGTGTTGGACCACACGCATCATGTCTCACAGTGATCTCTCGGAGTCAGTCATTGTTGTGGATGTGTCATGGTTTCTGTGTTAAAATGTGGACAGTTTGTGTCCAAAGATGTTGCACTCACTACTTTCCTCATTGCTTCGCCCAAACCATTTAGTAGACTACACTGTGCTAGGTCTGGTCGAACCATTCCATGGCTTACTCAATACATACACTCCTGGAAATTGAAATAAGAACACCGTGAATTCATTGTCCCAGGAAGGAGAAACTTTATTGACACTTTCCTGGGGTCAGATACATCACATGATCACACTGACAGAACCACAGGCACATAGACACAGGCAACAGAGCATGCACAATGTCGGCACTAGTACAGTGTATATCCACCATTCGCAGCAATGCAGGCTGCTATTCTCCCATGGAGACGATCGTAGAGATGCTGGATGTAGTCCTGTGGAACGGCTTGCCATGCCATTTCCACCTGGCGCCTCAGTTGGACCAGCGTTCGTGCTGGACGTGCAGACCGCGTGAGACGACGCTTCATCCAGTCCCAAACATGCTCAATGGGGGACAGATCCGGAGATCTTGCTGGCCAGGGTAGTTGACTTACACCTTCTAGAGCACGTTGGGTGGCACGGGATACATGCGGACGTGCATTGTCCTGTTGGAACAGCAAGTTCCCTTGCCGGTCTATGAAAGGTAGAACGATGGGTTCGATGACGGTTTGGATGTACCGTGCACTATTCAGTGTCGCCTCGACGATCACCAGTGGTGTACGGCCAATGTAGGAGATCGCTCCCCACACCATGATGCCGGGTGTTGGCCCTGTGTGCCTCGGTCGTATGCAGTCCTGATTGTGGCGCTCGCCTGCATGGCGCCAAACACGCATACGACCATCATTGGCACCAAGGCAGAAGCGACTCTCATCGCTGAAGACGACGCGTCTCCATTCGTCCCTCCATTCACGCCTGTCGCGACACCACTGGAGGCGGGCTCCACGATGTTGGGGCGTGAGCGGAAGACGGCCTAACGGTGTGCGGGACCGTAGCCCAGCTTCATGGAGACGGTTGCGAATGGTCCTCGCCGATACCCCAGGAGCAACAGTGTCCCTAATTTGCTGGGAAGTGGCGGTGCGGTCCCCTACGGCACTGCGTAGGATCCTACGGTCTTGACGTGCATCCGTGCGTCGCTGCGGTCCGGTCCCAGGTCGACGGGCACTTGCACCTTCCGCCGACCACTGGCGACAACATCGATGTACTGTGGAGACCTCACGCCCCACGTGTTGAGCAATTCGGCGGTACGTCCACCCGGCCTCCCGCATGCCCACTATACGCCCTCGCTCAAAGTCCGTCAACTGCACATGCGGTTCACGTCCACGCTGTCGCGGCATGCTACCAGTGTTAAAGACTGCGATGGAGCTCCGTATGCCACGGCAAACTGGCTGACACTGACGGCGACGGTGCACAAATGCTGCGCAGCTAGCGCCATTCGACGGCCAACACCGCGGTTCCTGGTGTGTCCGCTGTCCCGTGCGTGTGATCATTGCTTGTACAGCCCTCTCGCAGTGTCCGGAGCAAGTATGGTGGGTCTGACACACCGGTGTCAATGTGTTCTTTTTTCCATTTCCAGGAGTGTATAATAAATGAACTGTATTTATTTATTAATTTACAGGTTTCAGGTAAGTATTTAATATATCTCGATCGTTCTCTGTTCATTATATATCCATCGAAGATGAAGTGCCCTGTCGCAGTGGACTGTGTCAGCTGAACGTTCTTAGTATGGCGTTTATACTTACCGCACCTCTCCTGTATAGTCCACATAGTCTGGCCTACATACACCAGCAAAGGATGTGGTAGGCATCCGGCTTTGGGAGTTCAAGGTCGTCCTTGTCTTACCCAAGTAAATTTTTTGTCTTTTATGGTGGACAGATCATGCACTTGTTGTGTTTCCGGAGTATCCTTCCGATTTTTGCTGATGTGTTCCGACGTATGGAATAAACACCATCGGAACTGCTTTATTTTCATCTTCAGCAGGCTGTGATCTTGGATTCCTTGATCTTAAGGAATGTTGTGTCTGATGACTACTGTAACAGTTCATACAGAACATGGCATGTAACTGTTGAAGAGTTATGACAGCTGGAGCTCTCTGATTCTGTACAGAACCTCCTAATTCTTTACTTTATCAGTGCATCTAATTTACAGTATTCGCCCGTAGCACCACATCTCAAATGCTTACATTAGTTTTTCGGCAGTTCATGTTTCACTACGATACGATGCCGGGCCCCAAACATACACACTCAGAAATTTCTTCTTCAGATTAAGTCCTATGTTAGATACTAGTAGACGTCTCGTGGCCAGAAATGCCCTTTTTGTCGATGCTAGGCTACTTTTGATGCCCTTCTTGCTCCAACCCCAAATGGGTATTCCGCTGCTTAGGTAAGAGAATTCCTTTTTTAACCATAAATCCTGATTTTAAGTTTCTCACTGTACTCATTTCTGCTACTTTTCATTACTTTCGTGTTTCTTCGACTTACTCTCAACCCACATCTGTACACTTTATACACTTTCGACTTGCTTCGATTTACGTTCAAGCTACTTTTTCTACACATTACACTGTCCATTCCATTCAGCCTATCCTGCAATTGTTCTTAACTTTCACTGAGCATACCAATGTCATCAGCGAATCTTATCATTGATATCCTTTCACCTTGAATTTTAATTCAACTGTTGAACCTTTCTTTTATTTCCGTCATTGTTTTATCGATATATTCATTTTGACAGAAGAAAAGACTACATCCCTGTCTTACACCTTTTAATCAGAACACTTCGTTCCCGGTCTTCCACTCTTATTGTACCCTCGAGGCTCTTGCACGTATGGTCTTTCTCAATAGCTTACCCCTGTTTTCCTTAGAATTTCGAACGTCTTGCACCATTGTACTTTGTCCAACGCTTTTTCCCGGTCGACAAATCTTATAACGTCTCTTGGTTTTTCTTTAGTTTTGCTTCCATTACCAACTCTAACGGCATAACTGCCTCTCTGGTGACCTTAACTTCCCTAAAGCCAAACTGATCGTCATCTAACACATACTCAATTTTCTTTTCCTTTCTTCTGTGCGCTATTCTTGCCACCAACTTGAGTGAATGAACTGTTAAACTGATTATGAGATAATTCTGATGCTTGTCAGCTCTTGCCCTCTTTGCGGTTGTGTGGGTGATATTTTTTTCGGAAACCAGATGGTTTCAAATGGTTCAAATGGCTCTGAGCACTATGGGGCTCAACATCTGAGGTCATCAGTCCCCTAGAACTTAGAACTACTTAAACTAACTAACGTAAGGATATCACATACATCCATGCCCGAGGCAGGATTTTAACCTGCGACCGTAGCAGTCACGCGGTTCCAGACTGAAGTGCCTAGAACCGCAAGGCCACCGCGGCCGGCCCAGATGGTTTATCGCCTGACTTTTACACTCTACTCATCAACGTGAATAGTGTTTATCCCCCAATATTTTGAGATATTCTGACCAAATGTTCTCCATCTCTTCTGCCTTATTTGCTCTTAAGGTATCGAAAACTATTTTAATGCTGATTTTAATACTGGATCAATTATATCTTCTTTGTCGACTCCTGTTTCTTCTTCCTACACAGACGAATCTTCCCTCTTGTAGAGGCCTTCAGTGTTCCCTTTCCACCTATCCGCTTTCTTATCTCCATTTAACAGTATAATTCTCATTGCACTTTTAACGTTACACCTTGACTTTTCCATATGCTGAGTCAGTCCTTGTGACATTTATTTTTAAATTTCTTCACATTTTTCATGCAACCATTACGTCTTAGCTACCCTGCACTTCCTATTTATTTCATTCTTCAGGGACCTGTCTGTCTACATTCCAGAATTCCCCCGAACATTTTTACTTCCTTCTTCCGTTGATCAACAGATAGTACCGGGTGATCGAAAAGTCAGTATAAATTTGAAAAATTAAGAAACCACGGAAAAATGTAGATAGAGAGGTAAAAATTGACACACATGCTTGGAATAACATGGGTTTTACTACAACAAAAAAAAAAGTTCACAAAATGACAGATAGCGCTGGACAGCAAAACGTCAGTGACTGCGCTTGACAATCGTGTATAAAAGGAGCTGTAATGAGAGAGAGAATCAGATGCGCCAGCAGTCACAGCACGTTGACGTTACCTGAAAAGGCGCTTTTAGTGAGCTGTATTATCAGAAAGTGGAAGTGCTAGTTCAGCGTTACGATCCTATCGCCATAGGAAGGAGATTCGAACTTGTAAAGGTCCGTTGACAAATGCAGCTGTGGCGAGAATGATTTCGAAGTTCGAAGCCACGGATTTGTTTAGACGATGGACACCGTAGTGGCCGACCGAGCACAAGGCGTAATGCTGCTGAGACAGTTGAGGAAGAAACGGAGACTGTAGCGTGTTCGTCTATGCACGGGGAAGCCAGCACTCGTGCAGTCGCACGTCGCACCGGCATTCCATATACTACTGTTTGGTTGGCACTTAGGCATACCCTCCGATGCTATCCGTACAAAATTACTATATACATAACTAGGTCTAGATTGGGTCTTAGCATCTATTCCACAATGGCCAGTCTTGTAAGCGATGATATCTCGGTCAGCGAATGATTCCAATCCAGGTAGTGAGGCATTCTCATATCGGACGATAGCGAGTGTAAACCATCCAGTAGTGAAGCGTAGGGCATTTGCGGTGTGGGCGTTTCAAAAGATGGTGGAAGATGACGATTGGTGGAGCAACGTGTTGTTGACAGACGAAGCTGATTTCACGCTCTGAGGGTATATCTACGCCCACAACTGCAGAATTTGGGCTACCCAAAATCCTAGAACTATCGTGGAAACTCCATTGCACGACGAGAAAGTCACGGTATGGGTTGGATTTACCACATCTACAGTTATCGGGCCTTTTTTCTTCGAGGAAATGCGTGATTCTGGTATCGTAACTGCTACCGTGACGGGTGAGAGGTACGCCGATATGTTACAGAATCGCATCATCCCCAGCCTGGCTGATAAACACCTGCTGGAACGTACGATGTTTATGGAGGATGGCGCTCCACCCATATTGCTAGACGCGTGAAAGATCTCTTGCGCGCGTCGTTTGGTGATGATCGTGTTCTCAGCCGCCACTTTCGTCATGCTTGGCCTCCCAGGTCCCCAGACCTCAGTCCGTGCGATTATTGGCTTTGGGGTTACCTGACGTCGCAAGTGTATCGTGATCGACTGACATCTCTAGGGATACTGAAAGCCAACATCCGAAACCAATGCCTCACCACAATTCCGGAAATTGCTTTACAGTGCTGTTCACAACATTATTCCTCGACTACAGCTATTGTTGAGGTATGATAGTGGACGTTTTGAGCATTTACTGTAAAGAAAAACATCATCTTCGCTTTTTCTTACTTTGTCCTGCTGATTATTGCTATTCTGATCAGATTTTTTGAACTTTTCTATTTTTTCGGTTCTAATAAAACCTCATGTCATTCCAAGATGTGTGTCAATTTGTACCTCTCTATCTACATTATTCCGTGATTTATTCAGTTTTCAAAGTTATACTGACTTTTTGATCACCCGGTATTTCTTCTGTTACCTCCTCTGTACCTACATTTTTCTTTCTAGCTTCTGTGACTGCTTTTTTTAGATATGTCCGTTCTTCTTCAACTGAACTTCGTATGAGCCATTCCTCATAGCAGTATGTATACGCTCAGGAAACCTCAGGCGTACCTCTTGATTCTTTAGTACTTCCGTAGCCAACTGTTTTGCATAATGATTCTTCCTGACTAACATCTGAAACTTCAGCCTACTCTTCATCAGCACTAAGTTGTGATCTGAGTCTATATCTGCTCCTGGGTACACCTTACGATCCAGTATCTGTTTTCGCAATCTCTGACCATCATGTAGTCTAACTGAAATCTTCACGTATCTCCTGGCCTTTTTGCAAGTATAGAATAAAAGATTTCGAGATGTGATGCAACAGAAGAATGCTGAAGATTAGATGGGTAGATCATATAACTAATGAGGAGGTATTGAATAGAATTGGAGTGAAGAGAAATTTGTGGCACAACTTGACTAGAAGAAGGGATCGGTTGGTAGGGCATGTTCTGAGGCATCAAGAGATCACCAATTTAGTATTGGTGGGCAGCGTGGAGGGTACAAATCGTAGAGGGAGATCAAGAGATGAATACACTAAACAGATTCAGAGGGATGTAGGTTGCAGTGGTTACTGGGAGATGAAGAAGCTTGCACAGGATAGAGTAGCATGGAGAGCTGCATCAAACCAGTCTCAGGACTGAAGACCACAACAACAACAACAACAACAACCTCCTCCTCTTGTGCTTCTTGAGCGATTATTCGTTATTACTATCTGAAATTTGTTGCAGAACTCAATTAGTCTTTCTCTTCTCTCATTCCTAGTGCCAAGTCTATATTCTCCAGTAACCGGTTCGTCTGTTCCTTCCCCTACAATCGAATTCCAGTCCCCATGACTATTAATTTTTCATCTCCCTTTACATAATTACCCTCTCATTATCCTAATATACTTTCTACATCTTGCGACGTTGGCATGTATATTTGAACTATTATTGTCGGTGCTGGTTTGCTGTCGATTCTAATGAAAATAACTCTATTACTGAACTGTTCACAGTAACTCATGCTCTGTCCCACCCTCCCATTCATAATGAACCCTACTCCCACTTTATCATTTTCTGCCGCTGTTGACAATACCCTGTGCTCATCTGACCACAAATCCTTGTCTTCTTTCCATTTCACTTCACTGTCACCCATACAGATTAAGCCTTTGCATTTCTCTTTTCAGATTTTGTGGCTTCCCTACCATGTTCAAATTTCTGACTCGAAGCCGTCACTCGTAGAACGTTATCCTTTGTTTGGCTATTCAAACTTTCTCTCTTGGTCACCTTCCCCTTGGCAGTCGCCTCCCAGAGATCCGAATGGAGGACTATGCCGGAATCTTTCGACAATGAAGAAATCATCATGATCCTTTTTCAGGTAAAGGCCGTATGTCGTGTGGATACACATTATGTGTCTTTAATGTTTCCATTGTCTTCTGATTCTTCCACCTTTAGGGGCAGTTTTCCCACCCCAAGGGCAATAATTTGAAATCATCTGACTCCTGCTGCTGACGGCGTTTGTTTCTGATCATCTCACTAAAACGTACAGACAGCAAATGGTGGCACTCATGCAATCAAATTACAAAAATTAAAACTACTTGAGAGATGGGTGGCTGACCTTGCACACCAATGGCTGAAATGTCTTTGTTCTGTCGCTCCAATGCATTTGGCCAACAGCAGGGGGATGACGTCGTGTATGTATGACATCGTTGGTAACGGTGGGATAGGGGAAGGAATGAGGAAGAAGAATTTCCGGGAGATGGGGAGGAAGTGTCAGTGGCATTGCTATGGCAGTGAGAAATTCCAGGAGTGCTGATGCTATTGTCAGCGATTTTGGCCAGAACTGGAAGAGGTCGTCTACTTTCGACTGTAGTTTGTTTTAAGTGAGCATGACGATGACACTACATCTGTGAAGCTCTGAATACCAAACTCAGTATAATCCTAACACTGTACCTGAACAGATGAAACATTTTCAGTCGGGCAATATTCCCGTTTAATTCAATTTAATGTCCTTTTAGTTTTAGAAACATTCATTCGTAATCACAGATCTGAACATCGCTGAAAAAGTATTTTGTGGCCTGTCTTTTGCATTTTCGTATTTCGCTGTCAAGGTGTATCGCTATTTAAAATAGCTGCAAGATTTTGTTAAACTAATTCATCGATAACGACGTATTACTGTGTACAGTTCACATTCGTTTGCGCTACCTGCTTATCCGTTATTGAAGTAAAAACAGGGAATTTCCTCAATATTCACTTGAGCGGATAATAAATTGTTTCAACTACTGCCGCATTTCTGCAACAAGCGTTTTTTTTTCATTTTTTAGTCAACGCTTTGGAAACGGAAATTTGATAATAGCGACACAGTGCATTTCTTTTGATCGCCGTTAGACTGAAAGTAGGGTGTGTTGTATTTTAGGAGTCTCTACAAGGATGCTGTATCATCAGTCTGAGCAACATTACGCCCTGCCAAAGACGGTTATTATTCACTAATTTTCTGAAAGAAAAATGAATGTAGTGGAGGAGAAAAAAAGCTTTTAGCGAATCCTAAAACTATTTCTCTTCCTCTTTACATGTTGGAATCCACGAGGAGTTAAAAAATGGCTCTGAGCACTATGCGACTTAACTTCTGAGGTCATCAGTCGCCTAGAACTTAGAACTAATTAAACCTAACTAACCTAAGGACATCACACACATCCATGCCCGAGGCAGGATTCGAGCCTGCGACCGTAGCGGTCGCTCGGCTCCAGACTGTAGCGCCTAGAACCGCACGGCCACTCCGGCCGGCACGAGGAGTTAAAAATGCGATACACAACATTGAAAATAAAACACGGAGAAAGAGGCTCAGAGCGGACTGCACGGGTTGCTAAGCAAAGCTTTAGTAAGAGCAATTCTCTTGCAGTGCGCCCGGACGGCGGCTTTCGGACAAATCCGGAAGTGAGAGCCCTGAATATTGTACGCTGCTCGCACACTCACTCAGTAGTTCATTATTTCCGCGTTTGAGTCCAGTACAGAGAGCTGTCAGCTGCACTCTTACCTGGAAATTCTGGTCAATGGCAACTCCTCACTCAGAAATCGTGACCTGAATTGCTTTTCCTGCTAATCCAACTTTATCCTCCTCGTACAAACTAGTTCGAGTAGCGGTCTGGTAAACCACAGAAGTTGTACTGTTAAGAGGCCGCCTGTTGGAATTAGAGCTGGATCGACAAATTCAGAATTACCAAAATAGATCTTTGCGACCATGGAAACTACGTCTTCGAAAATATTAATGTGCGTATGTTTCTGACTGTCTACAAGCGAATTTAGAAAAAACAGAAGGAAAGTAGATACATCATCTGCCGTCGAGTTCCGCCCTTGAGTTATGATAGGTACTGTAAACTGATCCCGTATGTTCTCTTTTTCCTGGCGTTAACGCAGTTTACGGGAACGTCGCAGTATGAGCCTCATCTGCCCACTACTTTGCTTCTCTGGCCCTGTGGTGCTTATATTCCCATATTACTATTTACGACTGAAAGGGAATGGGCTTGTATGCAGTATCTGTCAGTAAACATCGTAAAAAGTGTGTTGTTTGTTTTCATGGTTTTGTGCTATGGATAATGCTCTCGATTTGTAACACCAACACGACTTGTTATGGATAGTTATCACTTACTGATAAAAAGTACCTTGCATATAATTTGTGCTTACTTTGTTGACATTAATGTTACATTGTAATTTTTTATTGTATATGATGGATATTTTCTACTTTTGTGTTATAAAATTCTAAACTATGTATAGTGTAACTGTAACAATTGAACTGAAAAAGCTGACGAGAGATCCCAGTGTTTCAGGAAGCCACAAGTGCACCAGTAGCTATGGAAGTGGGGAGGGGGGGGGGGCATGTGCCAAGGCTATGGAAGTGGGGAGGAGGGAGGGAAGGAGAGAAAGGTAGATGGGTTCAAATGGTTCAAATGGTTCTGAGCACTATGTGGACTTAACATCTGGGGTCATCAGTCCACTAGAACTGAGAACAAACCTAACTAACCTAAGGACGTCACACACATCCATGCCCGAGGCAGGATTCGAACCTGCGACCGTAGCGGTCGCGCGGTTCCAGACTGAAGCGCCTAGAACCGCTCAGCCACACCGGCCGGCGGTAGATGGGTCACTATGGCTCCTTTCCCAATCATTTCGCTCAGCAGCCAATTACGATAAGGTATCTGGATTGACTAAAAGACCAAAGAGTTCAACTATGTTTACATTACTGATCTTCAAAAATTCGTTAAAGGGGTGGTTCACCAGTCACTTTGGTACATTTCATTTGAAGCTATAAATCATTTGCCATGGAATATTGGAAGGATTAGATAGCATATTTCTCTATAAATAAACAAATACCAGCACGTAGGTACAAAATATAAATAAAAAAATTAGCAGTTCTTATGTGAACACGAGTTTTACCTTAAATACCATCCCACAAATCCTGAAAACAAGCAATAAAATGAAGTCCTCTTTCATATCCCAGATCCAGATGGTTACGCTGAAAAAACGAGGATACTTCGATCTTTGCACTACGATTTTCTTTGAGGTTATTACCGTCGTCAACAGAGGGCTGCATTGTAGAAAACTCAGATTCTTAGTTTTTTGTACCACTGTCACGAACAGATGGCTCAACTGCTAAAAAGCACAACGTACTCGTAATGTAGTAATTTTTTACATCTAAGATGCTGCAGTATTCTAAAAATCTGTAAAAAAGTCCGCACCACAAAAAATTGTTTACATCGATGGTCGGGGACTTAATTGACACTATGACAAGCAAAAACGCTTTAGGGCTTAAATCAAACACTTTACCAAAGCTGCTGTCAACATATTGTAAAATGCGTCGGAAAGTTTAATATAATACCTCAATACCCTAATTCAATCTGAACATTTCAGTAAACTACGACACATGAAAATAAAACCTGTAACCACACACACACACACACGCGCGCGCGCGCGCACGCGCGCGCGCGTGTACACGCAACGCAATTATCCTATTACGGAAGGAAGGAATAAGGCGATCGATTTTAGGAGGGAATAAGGGGCTGTATTGCTGTACTTGATTATTTATAAACACACACTCAAGGGGGAGACTACCAGTAACATTGAGAGATGTAATATTTCCAAAGACAATGTGAGAGTCAATAAAAAAATGGCTCTGAGCACTATGCGACTCAACTGCTGAGGTCATCAGTCGCCTAGAACTTAGAACTAATTAAACCTAACTAACCTAAGGACATCACACACATCCATGCCCGAGGCAGGATTCGAACCTGCGACCGTAGCGGTCACGCGGTTCCAGACTGAAGCGCCTTTAACCGCACGGCCACACCGGCCGGCGAGAGTCAATATCTAGGAAATAAATAAATCAATGAGAAGTGATTCGTTGGACAAGTAATTCAACATTCGCTAATTTTATCTGGGCAACATTTCATAACTTTAGTAGTTCATCATAACTACTTGGATATTAATTTTTAAGAGAATTGATAACATTGAAAATCCTCTATGGAACTGTCGGATGAAGATGAATTTCATCGAAATTATTTTGATTACTATTCTAAAGACGCTGCACATATATCGTCGTTACCCACCATAGTGAAATGTGGCAGTTACTGTGAAACAAAATTTAAAAACTAAGCGCTGTGCAATAAGCAGTTTTGAGTTGCCTTTTGGATATTACTGCGAATGACAGGGAGATGTACGAGGGCTAACCACAAAGTACATTACGTTTTAGAATTAAAAATAAATAAAGTATTGGAAATTTTTTTTATTATGTACAGATGAAAGCCACACTTAAATACTACTCATCTACATAGTTGCCATTTAAATTAAGGCACTTACCGTAGCGATGGACGAGCTTGGAAATTCCTTCGTCGTAAAATTCGGCCGCCTGCGCCTTCGACCACCTCTTCTTGAAGCTGTGTGTCGTCATCAAAACGCTGCATAGCCAACCACTTCTTCATTGCTGGGAATAAGTGGAAGTCGCTCGGTGCCAGGTCGGGACTGTACGGCGGATGAGGAAACAACTCCCACTTAAAAGATTCGAGAACTTCACGAGTGGCATTTGCCGTGTGGGCCCGGGCGCTGTCGTGAATCGGCAAGATCTTTGAGCCCAACTTTCCCCTGCGCTTGTTTTGTTTCTGAGGTTGTGCAGAGTTTGGCAATACCTTTGAGAATTTATTGTAGAGCCTCTTTGCAGGAAATCCACAAAAATCACACCTTTTCTATCCCAAAAGAAGAGGTAAGCACGTGGTTGAAGGCGCAGGCGGCCGAATTCTACGACGAAGGAATTTCCAAGCTCGTCCATCGCTACGATAAGTGCCTTAATTTAAATGGCAACTATGTAGAAAAGTAGTATTTAAGTGTGGCTTTCATCTGTATATAATTAAAAAAAATTTCAATAATTTATTTATTTTTAATTCCAAAACGTAATGTACTTTGTGGATAGCCCTCGTAATTGTGTTTGTCATGAAACTGAGTTGCGGGTAAGCGGAAAATGTAGCAAGGGGCAGAGATGGTAAGTTGTACAAGGAGGGATTATACTATATTGTTTAATGCCAGATAGCTATAAATCTTCAATTTTTACCAATGAACAACAGATAACAGAAACTGCAGTTTTGGTGAAATACTGTATGGTTGTGAGTGCTGGCCGACTACAGTGGTGACAGAACGCCGCCTAAGTCCAATGGAAACGAAGATGCTAAGGCGGACAGCGGGTCTCACTGAGTTAGATCGCGTTTCCAATGACAGCCTAAGTTTGGTGTTGCACCGATCCAAGACAAGATGCGCGAGAGTCGTCTTCGATGGTTTGGGCATGTTTTACGTGGCGGTGAGAACTCTAAAGCCTAGTCGTCGGCAGGAGACCCAAAGGATGACCTAAGCAACGTTGGGCTGATACGATTCGTAAAGACCTTAACCCTCACATTATCAAGCGGTTTATTCTGACTCCCCCAGGTTGATTTTTTCCCTATAATAATGTTATCTGAAGGGCCACATGCTTGTGGTTTCATGACTTTGTACTAAAATGATTGACGTTGAACTCACACTCACGACTGTCTAATTTTTTTGGCTTTATCATTGTTATTCAAGTCATTTATTGTTGAGATTGTCAGACTACGCCACTTGGTATGAAACGTCTTATTTTCTTATTTGTAGAAAAAGAAGATTTTGGGAAATCTGTCATTCATCTTCTTTGTTGAGTTTTGTGATAGATCCAATGTTTGTTATTGTTGCTGGTTACTGCTGTTGAGTTGAATTTGACGTTCACTGTTGAGCTGACATTACACGAGTCAGTATTTCATCTGCAAGTAATGACGTCCAAAGTACTTTCTAGCGGAGAGATCATGGAAATTCTATACAATTCTGATGTCAGTGACGAAGGAAATGAATGGGACATTGGTAATGCATTGAATGAATATATAGAACCCCTTGACAAAGGCCATATCATAGCGTCAGATTAAGCTGATGGTGAATTATCAGAAGACACTACACATTCACGTGAACTAGTAGTAGAAGAAGAAGAAGAAGAGTATGAAGAAGAAGAAGATGATGATGATGAAGACACCGGAGATTTGTTTGTTTCTAGAAGTGAACTACAATTTTCTAGTGAACTACCAAAAGGTGGGCGTCGTCGTAACGTAACACCTGGCCCAGTGAATGATGGAAAACCAATCAAAACAATAACAGAGTCATTTTTATTATTTATCTCACTGGAAATCGTGAGCATCATTGTAGAAGAAACGAACAGGGAAGACAAACGAGTAATTTCTTTGTGGAATGCAGCTCATTTCTCAAACAAAACGACATGGAGAGATATAAATGCAACTGAAGTGTACGCTGTATTAGCAATTCTAATAGGAGCTGGTCGAATTCATGTACATCGCACAAGTGCTTCCGATCTGTGGGAGATAATGTTGCCTTTCGGCAACCATTGTTTTCTGCTGCCATGTCAAAAAACCGATTTTTGTCTATACTGAAATTCTTGTGATTTGACAACAGAGACACAAGAGCACAGAGCATTGAAGAAACCAAGGACAAGCTACAAGCCATCAGGGTAGTGTTCGACAAATTTCAATCTAACTTGAGCAAGAACGTCCATCCTTATGAATACATGACTATTTATGAACGATTAGCAACATAGGAAGGAAACTGCCCGTTTAGCCTGCCAAGTATGGCATTAAAATTTGGATTTGTGCTGATGTGAAGACATCTTACTTATTACGGATCCAAATTTACATAGGAATGGTGGACAATACTCGGTAATTGAATCAAGGACAGAGGGCCGCTTTGGATCTGATGGAACCATTTCTGAATAACGGTCATGGTATAACAACTGATAATTTTTTCACCAGTTTTCCATTGGCTGCTGAGCTACTAAAACGAAACACGACATTGGTTGGTACCTTGCACTCCAATAAGAAAGAGATTCCGAAGGAATTCTTGCCAAAACAGAAAGAGAGAAGTTCACTCTTCATTGTTTAGTTTCACAAATGACTTGACCCTAGTTTCCTGTTACAAAGAAGGGGAAGGCAGTAATACTACTCTGTACTCAGAATAATGAGAGACGAGTGAGTGGTGAAGAAAGTGAACACAAACCCGAAATCATACTGCACTGCCACAAAACCAAAGATGATGTAGATAATGGGGACTAAATGACAAGAGAATACAGTTGTGTTAGAGGAACGAGGCGGTGGCCGCTAAGAATCTCCATGGAAATGATAGATATTGCAGCACCGAATGCATATATTCTGTACACTCAAAGATTTCCTGAATGGCAGAAGAATAACCGAAGCCGACGTTAACTCTTCACAGCTGAACTGTCATTTGGACTCGGCAAAGGCAACATGGAAGAAAGAGCCAAAAATGTCAACGGTCTTCATAAAGATGTACAAGATGCATGTGATATTGCAATTCCTGCAGCAGTGATCCAGACCCAATGTTCCAAGTTACCAACGCCACAACGATGTCAAGACTGCAAGAGAAACGAAGATCGGAAAACAAGATTCTGTTGTGTAACGTGCAAGAAACCTGCATGTAATGTACACAGAGAAGAAACTGTTAATGTGAAGGGCATGCAGCGCAAAAATGTACTTGACTGAAAAGTTGAAAAAAGTCTTGTATTATTTTACTGCAGTGACTGTTGAGGTACAACGGACCCATGTAGCGGACTCCGCAGGAGAAACGGGGTGCAAACGCTGAAGGAAAAGAAGAAGATTGTCGAGCAAAATATAAACAAAGTTCTTTCGTTTTTCAGCATTTTGTCACTTGTATGGTTGCTCTAATAGTATCGGACATTTTGAGATTGATACAAATATGTTGTTGTTGTGGTCTTCAGTCCTGAGACTGGTTTGATGCAGCTCTCTATGCTACTCTATCCTGTGCAAGCTCCTTCATCTCCCAGTACCTACTGCAACCTACATCCTTCTGTATCTGTTTAGTGTATTCATCTCTTGGTTTCCCTCTACGATTTTTACCCTCCACGCTGCCCTCCAATACTAAATTGGTGATCCCTCAATGCCTCAGAACATGTCCTACCAACCGATCCCTTCTTCTAATCAAGTTGTGCCACAAACTTCTCTTCTCCCCAATCCTATTCAATACCTCTTCATTAGTTATTTGATCTACCCATCTAATCTTCAGCACTCTTCTGTAGCACCACATTTCGAAAGCTTCTATTCTCTTCTTGTCCAAAATATTTATCGTCCATGTTTCACTTCCATACATGGCTACACTCCATACAAATACTTTCAGAAACGACTTCCTGACACTTAAATCTATACTCGATGTTAACAAATTTCTCTTCTTCAGAAACGCTTTCCTTGCCATTGCCAGTCTACTTTTTATATCCTCTCTACTTCGACCATCAACAGTTATTTTGTTCCCCAAATAGCAAAACTCCTTTACTACTTTGTCTCATTTCCTAATCTAATTGCCGGCCGAAGTGGCCGTGCGGTTAAAGGGGCTGCAGTCTGGAACCGCAAGACCGCTACGGTCGCAGGTTCGAATCCTGCCTCGGGCATTGATGTTTGTGTTGTCCTTAGGTTAGTTAGGTTTAACTAGTTCTAAGTTCTAGGGGACTAATGACCTCAGCAGTTGAGTCCCATAGTGCTCAGAGCCATTTGAACCATTTGAACCTAATCTAATTTCCTCAGCGCCACCCGAGTTAACTCGACTACATTCCATTAACATTGTTTTGCTTTTGTTGATGTTCATCTTATATTCTCCTTTCAAGACACTATCCATTCCGATCAACTGCTCTTCTAAGTCCTTTGCTGTCTCTGACAGAATTATAATGTCATCGGCGAACCTCAAAGTTTTTATTTCTTCTCCATGGATTTTAATACCTACTCCGAATTTTTCTTTTGTTTCCTTCACTGCTTCCTCAATATACAAATTGAATAACATCGGGGAGAGGCTACAACCCTGTCTCATTACCTTCCCATCCACTGCATCCCTTTCATGTCCCTCGACTCTTATGACTGCCATCTGGTGTCTCTACAAATAGTAAATAGCCTTTCGATCCCTGTATTTTACCCCTGCCACCTACAGAATTTGAAAGAGAGTATTCCAGTCAACATTGTCAAAAGCATTCTCTAAGTCTACAAATGCTAGAAACGTAGGTTTGCCTTTCCTTAATGTAGCTTCTAAGATAAGTCGTAGGGTCAGTATTGCCTCACGTGTTCCAATATTTCTACGGAATCCAAACTGATCATCCCCGAGGTCGGGTTCTACCATTTTTTCCATTCGTCTGTAAAGAATTCGTGTTAGAATTTTGCATCCGTGACTTGTTCGGTAATTTTGACATCTGTCAGCATACGAATATATAGGTGCGAATATACACTCCTGGAAATTGAAATAAGAACACCGTGAATTCATTGTCCCAGGAAGGGGAAACTTTATTGACACATTCCTGGGGTCAGATACATGATCACACTGACAGAACCACACGCACATAGACACAGGCAACAGAGCATGCACAATGTCGGCACTAGTACAGTGTATATCCACCTTTCGTAGCAATGCAGGCTACTATTCTCCCATGGAGACGATCGTAGAGATGCTGGATGTAGTCCTGTGGAACGGCTTGCCATGCCATTTCCACCTGGCGCCTCAGTTGGACCAGCGTTCGTGCTGGACGTGCAGACCGCGTGAGACGACGCTTCATCCAGTCCCAAACATGCTCAATGGGGGACAGATCCGGAGATCTTGCTGGCCAGGGTAGTTGACTTACACCTTCTAGAGCACGTCGGGTGGCACGGGATACATGCGGACGTGCCTTGTCCTGTTGGAACAGCAAGTTCCCTTGCCGGTCTAGGAATGGTAGAACGATGGGTTCGATGACGGTTTGGATGTACCGTGCACTATTCAGTGTCCCCTCGACGATCACCAGTGGTGTACGGCCAGTGTAGGAGATCGCTCCCCACACCATGATGCCGGGTGTTGGCCCTGTGTGCCTCGGTCGTATGCAGTCCTGATTGTGGCGCTCACCTGCACGGCGCCAAACACGCATACGACCATCATTGGCACCGAGCAGAAGCGACTCTCATCGCTGAAGACGACACGTCTCCATTCGTCCCTCCATTCACGCCTGTCGCGACACCACTGGAAGCGGGCTGCACGATGTTGGGGCGTGAGCGGAAGACGGCCTAACGGTGTGCGGGACCGTAGCCCAGCTTCATGGAGACGGTTGCGAATGGTCCTCGCCGATACCCCAGGAGCAACAGTGTCCCTAATTTGCTGGGAAGTGTTGGTGCGGTCTCCTACGGCACTGCGTAGGATCCTACGGTCTTGGCGTGCATCCGTGCGTCGCTGCGGTCCGGTCCCAGGTCGACGGGCACGTGCACCTTCCGCCGACCACTGGCGACAACATCGATGTACTGTGGAGACCTCACGCCCCACGTGTTGAGCAATTCGGCGGTAAGTCCACCCGGCCTCCCGCATGCCCACTATACGCCCTCGCTCAAAGTCCGTCAACTGCACATACGATTCACGTCCACGCTGTCGCGGCATGCTTCCAGTGTTAAAGACTGCGATGGAGCTCCGTATGCCACGGCAAACTGGCTGACACTGACGGCGGCGGTGCACAAATGCTGCGCAGCTAGCGCCATTCGACGGCCAACACCGCGGTTCCTGGTGTGTCCGCTGTGCCGTGCGTGTGATCATTGCTTGTACAGCCCTCTCGCAGTGTCCGGAGCAAGTATGGTGGGTCTGACACACCGGTGTCAATGTGTTCTTTTTTCCATTTCCAGGAGTGTATATGACTGATTGTACACATTAGCTGTTGTGAATAGCGTGTAAACTGAACTGTAGTAATGTAGTTTACGAGATAGAGGAAAACTTGTTTGCCGGCCGAAGTGGCCGTGCGGTTAAAGGCGCTGCAGTCTGGAACCGCAAGACCGCTACGGTCGCAGGTTCGAATCCCGCCTCGGGCATGGATGTTTGTGATGTCGTTAGGTTTAACTTGTTCTAAGTTCTAGGGGACTAATGACCTCAGCAGTTGAGTCCCATAGTGCTCAGAGCCATTTGAACCATTTTTGAAAAACTTGTTTACTTGAAAATTTCTAACATTTTCATTTTTTTTCTGTCATGTAAAGATGTAGAAACAAAACTAGAGACACTACTATTTTCTATTTATGTAACGATGACTATTTATTTATTTCGAATTTGCAGCTTGTCTTTGGATATGGTCACATATTTTACTTACATGTTTGTATGAGTCTTCAGGTGTTGTTGATAGTTTACCCACTGTACATTTCTTTCCATGTATATGTACGCAATTTTGCGAACGTAATCTTACTGATTTACAGACAAATAAACATACATTGAGATGACGCAACTCAGGGACAGCGATATGCACATATGCAGATGGCGGTAGTATCGCCTGCACGAGGTATAAAAGAACGATGCATTGTTGAAACTGTGATTTGTACTCAGGTTATTCAGTTGAAAGGTTGCCGCTGTGATTATAGCTGCACGACAGGAATTAGCAAACTTTGAACACGGAATGCTAGTTGAAGCTAGACGCGTTGGAGACTCCATTTCGAAAATCGTTAGGAAATTCATATTCCGAGACCCACAGCGACAAGAGTGTGCCGCGAATACCAAATTTCAGGCATTACGCCTCACCATCGACAACGCAGTGGCCGATAGCCTTCTTTTAACGACCGAGAGTAGCGACGTTTGTATAGGGTTAACACACAAGCAACACAGCGGGAAAAATCCGCAGAAATCAATGTGTAATGTACGACTGAACTTTCTGTTGGGACAGTGCAATGAAATGTGGCGTTGATGTACGCTGTGCTAGCTAGTGGTGGCTCCATAACGGTGTGGGTTGTGTTAACATGGATTGGACTGGGTCCTCTAGTACCATGAAACCGGTCATTGCCGGGAAACCGTTATTTTCGGCTACTTGGAGACCATTGGTTGCCATTCATGGACTTCATGTTCCCAAGCAACTGTGCGCCATGTCACCGGACCAAAATTACTCGCGATTGTTTTAAAGAACATTCTGAACAATTTGAGTGAATGGTACGGTCGCCCAGATCGCCCGAAATGAGTCCCACTGAAAATTTACGGGATATAATCGAGAAGTAAATTGGTGCACAAAATCCTGCATCGGCAACACTTCCGCAATTACTGGCTACTATAGAAGTAGCATGGCTCAAAAGTTTTGTAGGGGACTTGCAACTACTCGTAGAGTAGGCCCCACGCGATAGCAGGTGGCTTTGTCACCTCACGGTATTAAGCGCGGGCATTGATATAACACATGAACAAAAATACACAGGAAAAAACTGTAAATTGTAATGGGCAATTTGCTGCATGTAAAATCAGCCTTCTTTAAATCATACAATGTATTTGCTCTATTTGATTAGCCAGATTGTTGCCGATCCTAATGAAGTTTCTTACCTTAAACAAAAATAAGAAGCGACAATCAATGAACACTGTGGAGGGAATGGCTATCGGGGAATACTTTGCAACAGAAAAATGGTGGTGTCAGTCTAACCTGTCAATACTATATTGACTTTAATTAGCACACTATTATGACTAAATTTCGTATATACCCTTTACAGCTTTCAAACGTTAATTCGTTATTACACTTCCTGAACCTAAGGAAAAATTCAGCGCCGAGCTCAAGAACCATATGTCACCTAGAACAGCAGTAGTAGTAGTAGTAGTAGTAGTAGCTCGGCGTCGGCGGGGATACGATCGTTGCCACAGCTCGTCTACGTTTGCTACAGGCGCTTTGAAACATTTGCGCCAGCTATGGCGTGTGAATCGCCCCTGAAAACCTGGCGCTGGACACTCGATTCTCTTTCTGTTCTCTGATCAAATCGGTTGTGTGAAGAGGCTGGCTACACGTTCGTCATCTTTTATTTGTTCGATTCTACGGTTTCCATCACAATGAGACGCCTACAGCCGACACGTGAGAATCCGAGTATTTGTTCCAGAGTAAATTTTCTGTTAAGGGTAAAAAAAATTACGAAATGGCAAGAGGACACACATAAAGGGTAGAAGCATTGAGGAAACCTAAATCAGAGACCTGAAAGTTTAGCACAACAGGATGTAGCTTTCTGTGTTACTTTTAATTTTTGTTGGCAACTCATGAAGTGACAGAGAGACACTCTCACTTTAGTATCAGTTCAAACCCTTTGTTTACTGACACTGAAATCTTTGTTCGAATTTTTATTTTCTTCAGATAGGTTCACTAAAGTACATTTCAAATGAATATAAGTACAAATATTTTCAGAAAAAAGTGTTTTACTGTATTTTGTTGTAGTTTCACTGCAAAACCAGTGGCAAAGCAAGTACTGCTCACGTTTGTGTTTATCTGAAAAACAGTCATGCAGAGCCGAGCAGAACATGTCTGGGTAACCCACTTGCTACGATTGGCCTGTCTCACTATGTTACGCAATGCACATCTTCTTGAAGTTCCCTTTTGCAGACGTTTCCGACCTTTATCTTGCGAAAAACCTGGTTTGCAACAGACATTTATTATTGGCGGAAAATATTTTGATGGTGCTAGAAGCCCTGCAACGAGAGAAGCCCCAAACTTCAAAATTATTCTATCTTCTACATTAATTTCGCTAGTGATTGTGCTGGCTTTGACAAACCACCCATCAAGAAAATGCCGCATTGAGCGGTACCACCATTTCAGATTCATTGTCACTAGAGGACGTTAGTGACTCCTAGTCACCTGGCAGTCCAGCAGCTGATGCACTGTGTCGCCGGCCAGGTCAGTAACGCACAGATTCTATTATTCCAGCACTGAGAAGAAACAATGATTCTACTCGTACTTGCCAGTGGTTACAGATCGAAACTACACATGATTATTTTGTTCAGCAGTAAAGCGACTGGTAGTAATGACTTGTGGCAAACAAAACTTAGTTTTAAGAAGACAACAACGCTTAGCATCGATAAAAAACTAAGTTCTCTGAAATTTATGGTCACGAAAAAACAATTTACTAACAGCAGAGCAAATAAGAAACGTGAGTTACAGAGATAATCTCAAATCCAGGGTAGGCAGGGAATATGTGCTATTCAACACTATGTACAGAAGGTGGCGTGCAGAGGTCAGTAGTTAACAGTAACTTTCACGATTCCACTATAAAACTACTGAAAGAGGCCGCGCAGGATTTTCGTCCAAAGCGGAGGGTGAGTTCATTCGTTTGTTTGGAAGCGGAGTCCGACCAATTTTTTGCCCCTTTTCGGCCCGTCAGAGGTTACAGAATCGAGGCGTACGTCCTACAATTTTTCTCAAACGATATTATAGAAAGTATTCGGTAAAACAATTTTACTTTTGCGTTATTTATAGCTTCATATGTCAGCTTCATGATGATGTGCCCATCATTTCGTTAATGGTCATAGTTATTGTGATATTTGCATGGAAGTAAGAGACTGAAAGAAATTCAAAAACGTTTGCAAAGAAAAGGAGGGGACGGTATAATTTTGCATATGGTAACTATTACATAAAACGTTGCTGGGCATGAAATTTAGCTAACATACTGAATTTTTCTCAACATTTGGATGGATGTCTCTGTCTGTCACCAAACTCGAGATAACTGATTTGATGTAACACGCTGATTTGCGGTCGCCAGTGGCAGCGATAAAGCCAGAGTGAAAGACCACAATATTCATAACATTTCATAACTTTTTTGAGATATCGAAATGAGATTTTGGCAAATGAAAGCATACAAAGAAGAAAGTATTTTGTCGAATGGTTATCATCCGAAACTTTATTGTCTACCGTGTTATTCCACTAACTACGGCCTTTTCGCTGAAATAATGTACTTTTGAAGTGTCACCAATAGCTGGTAAAATAACGTATGCTATGGGTTTTGGTCCATGAACCATGGACCTTGCCGTTGATGGGGAGGCTTGCGTGCCTCCACAACGGAGGGGTACCTGTTATCTGTTGAGAGGCCAGACAAACGTGTGTTTCCTGAAGAGGGGCAGCAGCCTTTTCAGTAGTTGCAGGGGCAACAGTCTGGATGATTGACTGATCTGACCTTGTAAAACTAACCAAAATCGCCTTGCTATGCTAGTACTGCGAACGGCTGAAAGCAAGGGAAAACTACAGCCGTAAGTTTTCCCGAGTGCATGCAGTTTCACTGTATGATTAAATGATGATGGCGTCTTCTTGGGTAAAATATTCCGGAGGTAAAATAGTCCCCTATTTGGATCTCCACGCGGGGACTACTCAGGAGGACATAGTTATCAGGAGAAAGAAAACTGGCATTCTACGGATCGGAGGGTGGAATGTCAGATCCCTTAATAGGGCAGGTAGGTCAGAAAATTTAAAAGCGGAAATGGATAGTTAGATATAGTGGGAATTAGTGAAGTTCGTTGACAGGAGGAAAAAGACTTTTGGTCAGGTAAATACAGCGTTATAAATACAAAATCAAATAGGGGTAATGCAGGAATAGGTTTAATAACGAATAAAAAAGTAGGAAAGCGGGTAAGCTACTACAAACAACATAATCATCGCATTATTGTGGCCAAAATAGACACGACGCCCACGCCTACCACAGTAGTACAAGTTTATATGCCAACTAGCTGTGCAGATGACGAAGAAATTGAAGAAATGTATGAGGAGATAAAGGAAATTATTCAGATAGTGAAGGGAGACGAAAATTTAATAGTCATGGGTGACTGGAATTCGATAGTAGGAAAAGGAAGAGAAGGAAACGTAGTAGGTGAATATGGATTGGGGGTAAGAAATGAAAGACGAAGCCGCCTGGTAGAATTTTGTGCAGAGCATAACTTAATCATAGCTAACACTTGGTTCAAGAATCATGAAAGAATGTTGTATACATGGAAGAAGCCTGAAGATACTGACAGGTTTCAGATAGATTATAAAATGGTAAGACAGAGTTTTAGGAACCAGAATTTAAATTGTAAGACATTTACATGGGCAGATGTGGACTCTGACCACAATCTATTGGTTATGAACTGTAGATTAAAACTGAAGAAACTGCAAAAAGGTGGGAATTTAAGGAGATGGGACCCGGATACACTGACTAAACCAGAGGTTGTACAGAGTTTCAGGGAGAGTATACGGGAAAAATTGACAGGAATGGCGGAAAGAAATACAGTAGCAGAAGAATGGGTGGCTTTGGGGGATGAAGTAGTGAAGGCAGAAGGATCAAGTAGGTAAAAAGACGAGGGCTGGTAGAAATCCTTGGGTAACAGAAGAAATATTGAATTTAATTGACGAAAGGAGAAAATATCTCAAAAATGAGATCGACATGAAGTGCAAAATGGCTAAGCAGGCATGGATATAGGACAAATGTAAGGATATAGATGCTTATATAACTAGGAGAAGGAGGAGGAAGAGATTGGTGTTTAACGTCACGTCGACAACGAGGTCATTAGAGAGTGAGGGAAGGATGGGGAAGGAAATGGGCCGTGCCCTTTCAAAGGAACCATCCCGGCATTTGCCTGAAGCGATTTAGGGAAATCACAGAAAACCTAAATAAGGATGGCCGGAGACGGGATTGAACCGTCGTCCTCCCGAATGCGAGTCCGGTGTGCTAACCACTGCGCCACCTCGCTCGGTAACTAGGAGTAAGATAGACAATGCCTAGAGGAAAATTAAAGAGACCTTTGGAGAAAAGAGAACCATTTGTATGAATATCAAGAGCTCGGATGGAAACCCAGTTCTAAGCAAAGAAGGGAAAGCAGAAAGGTGGAAGGAGTATATAGAGGGTCTATACAAGGGCGATGTACTTGAGGACAGTATTATGGAAATGGAAGAGGATGTAGATGAAGATGAAATGGGAGATACGATACTTTCGTGAAGGGTTTGACAGAGCGCTGAAAGACCTGAGTCGAAACAAGGCCCCGGGAGTAGACAACATTCCATTAGAAATACTGACAGCCTTGGGAGTCCTGACAAAACTCTACTATCTGGTGAACAAGATGTATGAGACCGGCTAAATACCGTCAGACTTCAAGAAGAATATAATAATTCCAATCCCAAAGAAAGCAGGTGTTGACAGATGTGAAAATTACCGAACTATCAGTTTTATAAGTCACAGCAACAAAATACTAACGCGAATTCTTTACAGACGAATAGAAAAAATGGTAGAAGCGGACCTCGGGGAAGATCAGTTTGGATTCCGTAGAAATATTGGAACACGTGAGGCAATACTGACCTTATGACTCACCTTAAGGAAAGGCAAACCTACGTCCCTAGCATTTGTACACTTAGAGACAGCTTTTGACAATGTTGCCTGGAATACTCTCTTTCAAATTCTAAAGATGGTAGGGGTAAAATACAAGGAGCGAAAGGCTATTTACGTTTTGTACAGAAACCAGTCGAGGGGCATGAAAGGGAAGCAGTGGTTGGGAAGGGAGTGAGATAGGGTTGTAGCCTATCCCTGATGTTATTCAATCTGTATATTGAGCATGCAGTAAAGGTAACAAAAGAAAAATTCGGAGTAGATATTAAAATCCATGGGGAGGAAATAAAAACTTTGAGGTTCGCCGATGACACTGTAGTTCTGTCAGAGACAGCAAAGGACTTGGAAGAGCAGTTGAACGGAATGGACAGTGTCTTGAAAGGAGGATATAAGATGAACATCAGCAAAAGCGAAACAAGGTTAATGGAATGTAGTCGAGTTAACTCGGGTGGCGCTGAGGCAATTAGATTAGGAAATGAGACAAAGTAGTAAAGGAGTTTTGCTATTTACTGGGTGTTGTGTGATGTCCTTAGGTTAGTTAAGTTTAAGTAGTTCTAAGTTCTAGGGGACTTATGACCATAGATGTTGAGTCCCATAGTGCTCAGAGCCGTTTGAACCTTTTTTTCTGCTATTTGGGGAGAAAAATAACTGATGATGGTCGAAGTAGAGAGGATATAAAATGTAGACTGGCAGTGGCAAGGAAAGCGTTGCTGAAGAAGAGGAATTTCTTAACATCGAGTAGAGATTTAAGTGTCAGGAAGTCGTTTCTGAAAGTATGTGTATGGAGTGTAGCCATGTATGGAAGTGAAACGTGGACGATTAATAGTTTGGACAAGAAGAGAATAGAAGCTTTCGAAATGTGGTGCTACAGAAGAGTGCTGAAGATTGGATGGGTAGATCACATAACTAATGACGAGGTATTCAAAAGAATTTGGGAGAAGAGGAGCTTGTGGCACAACTTGATTGGAAGAAGGGATCGGTTGGTAGGACATGTTCTGAGGCATCAAGGGATCACCAATTTAGTATTGGAGGGTAGCGTGGAGGGTAAAAATCGTGGAAGGAGACCAAGAGATGAATACACTAAGCAGATTCAGAAGGACGTGGGCTGCAGTAGGTACTGCGGATGAAGAAGCTTGCAGATGATAGAGTAGCATGGAGAGCTGCAACAAACCAGTCTCAGGACTGAAGAGCATAACAACAACAGCAAAATGGGTTTTGGAACTATGCAAGTGAGGATACTGCACATTTATTTTCCTACTGAGGATGTGCTTTTTCGTAATCTTGTTTTTTCTCAGTTCTTTACTTAACAAATTTAATAAACCACTGTTTCAGGCTACTCTCGGAACTAGATCTGCACAACATATTGGTGAGTTGACACTGCCTAAAAGTTGCTGTGTTTTAGCAAAAGAAGCCGCTTTGAATGTGGAAACAAGAGAAATGTGTAGGTTTTTCTCAAAATTCGCCACTCAAACTGCTTGTTACAAATTGTTAACAAGGCACGAAAAAATAAATAATTGCTTTTGTTGTATTTTCAGCGGATTTCTCTTTAGATGCTAACCAAAGCAGATGTGATAGAAGTTATTGAATGATTACTATGCAACTGCGGGCGTGGAGGCGCTCTACTTAACATATACAAGGGCAAAAAAATGTGAATGTAGACTTCAGTTCCGAATGGCGCTTCCAAAAAATGATTCAAATGGCTCTGAGCACTATGGGACTTAACTTCTCGGGTCATCAGTCCCCTAGAAGTTAGAAGAACTTAAACCTAACTAACATAAGGACATCACACATATCCATGCCCGAGGCATGATTCGAACCTGCGACCGTAGCGGTCGCGCGGTTCCAAACTGTAGCGCCTTCAACCGCTCGGCCACTCCGGCCGCATGGCGCTTCCCCTCCAGCGCTAGGCATTTGCCTACAGTGTCTGCCCATAAGCCCCACACTACAGCTCTCCTCATATATGACCTGCTGACAGCACATGTACTGGCCACATTATTCTGTGTGGGCTCTACTGTAGGTAGTCGATCTAAATAAGGTACTTTCGCACAATACCCACTGCTAAACAAAGCATTAAGTAAATTATTCATCATACTTATCATTGAAAATTGGATTAATGAATATCAACGCAGTCGGGTTTCTCAAGCAGTTAGCTCACCCTCACATCTGTAGAAAGTACCTTGTCTTTGTGTAATTGATTTTCATCGGTTATTAGGGAATCTGGTTGCAGTTTCCTACTTCATCACACAACTATCGACCCACACACAGCACAAAAGTTAGACGTCTGTGCCTCTCTGCCCTGCATCACATGCTGACGCTTGCAATTAGCCAATTCGTGTAAAATTGTTTGAGAATACGTTGGTCACAGAAATATGACTACTTTTACCAAGTATTATTGTTTTCACTTTTACATTAATGAATACACTTCTTCTAATAACCTATAACACCCAAATTATTCACACATGGTTCCACTGTTTACGGTAGACCATGAATTTTTTTCATTGGTCATAAACATTCCCCCATAATTGAGCTGTGCACAGTATTTCATGGGACATATGTCCACGTGAAGCTCAACTTTTCATATGTTACTTTCAAAACAGGCATGCCACGAAGACCTCGATCACAACAAACTCTGGACCTTTGACAGAGCAGTTTTCTTCTCAGTTGGCATCATTTGTGCTGGAAAAATGTCCCTAATTCCCCAGCTTTTGTCCTGAATTCTTAATGGATCTTCTGCTTTGCATGGTCTTCCCTTGCAACCGTAGACAGGGAGAGTTGCATTCTCCAAGAGTTGTTCTACCACAATCAGTTGGAATGTTGGAATCCCATTTTTTTATTTTTTTGACCGGTTCCTTTGAGTAGCAGCTCTTTCTTTCTGTTGCATTAGGATTCAGACAGCAAAATTCACTTTCAGTTTAGTAACTGCTACAGGGAATCCTTTGTTTTCACTCCTTCAGTCGTTAGCCAGCGGTTTTCTGCAACTTAAGAGTTTCTTTATTTTGCAATGGACTCGAAAAACTGCGTCGTTAGAAATTAGTTCACGACTTTAAGCTCTGTAGGATTTTGTCACAGATTCCGTAGAACCATCACTTCTATTTCAGATGTCACAGTGTAAATACAAGTTGCAGGATTATAAACTGCATAGTGCCAGGTCAAATGAGGCACTTTTCAACACACTGCAGCACACTTTGTTGTCGTATCGGCACAAGTTTCTTGCGTCGTCTTGCTTAGTTATTACACTCCTGGAAATGGAAAAAAGAACACATTGACACCGGTGTGTCAGACCCACCATACTTGCTCCGGACACTGCGAGAGGGCTGTACAAGCAATGATCACACGCACGGCACAGCGGACACACCAGGAACCGCGGTGTTGGCCGTCGAATGGCGCTAGCTGCGCAGTATTTGTGCACCGCCGCCGTCAGTGTCAGCCAGTTTGCCGTGGCATACAGAGCTCCATCGCAGTCTTTAACACTGGTAGCATGCCGCGACTGCGTGGACGTGAACCGTATGTGCAGTTGACGGACTTTGAGCGAGGGCATATAGTGGGCATGCGGGAGGCCGGGTGGACGTACCGCCGAATTGCTCAACACGTGGGGCGTGAGGTCTCCACAGTACATCGATGTTGTCGCCAGTGGTCGGCGGAAGGTGCACGTGCCCGTCGACCTGGGACCGGACCGCAGCGACGCACGGATGCACGCCAAGACCGTAGGATCCTACGCAGTGCCGTAGGGGACCGCACCGCCACTTCCCAGCAAATTAGGGACACTGTTGCTCCTGGGGTATCGGCGAGGACCATTCGCAACCGTCTCCATGAAGCTGGGCTACGGTCCCGCACACCGTTAGGCCGTCTTCCGCTCACGCCCCAACATCGTGCAGCCCGCCTCCAGTGGTGTCGCGACAGGCGCGAATGGAGGGACGAATGGAGACGTGTCGTCTTCAGCGATGAGAGTCGCTTCTGCCTTGGTGCCAATGATGGTCGTATGCGTGTTTGGCGCCGTGCAGGTGAGCGCCACAATCAGGACTGCATACGACCGAGGCACACAGGGCCAACACCCGGCATCATGGTGTGGGGAGCGATCTCCTACACTGGCCGTACACCACTGGTGATCGTCGAGGGGACACTGAATAGTGCACGTTACATCCAAACCGTCATCGAACCCATCGTTCTACCATTCCTAGACCGGCAAGGGAACTTGCTGTTCCAACAGGACAATGCACGTCCGCATGTATCCCTTGCCACCCAACGTGCTCTAGAAGGTGTAAGTCAACTACCCTGGCCAGCAAGATCTCCGGATCTGTCCCCCATTGAGCATGTTTGGGACTGGATGAAGCGTCGTCTCACGCGGTCTGCACGCCCAGCACGAACGCTGGTCCAACTGAGGCGCCAGGTGGAAATGGCATGGCAAGCCGTTCCACAGGACTACATCCAGCATCTTTACGATCATCTCCATGGGAGAATAGCAGCCTGCATTGCTGCGAAAGGTGGATATACACTGTACTAGTGCCGACATTATGCATGCTCTGTTGCCTGTGTCTATGTGCCTGTGGTTCTGTCAGTGTGATCATGTGATGTATCTGACCCCAGGAATGTGTCAATAAAGTTTCCCCTTCCTGGGACAATGAATTCACGGTGTTCTTATTTCAATTTCCAGGAGTGTATTTCCAATTTTCTCTTCTTCCAGAACGCCTCTGGTTTCACTGTTTTATAATGTGTTGATGGCAGTTTCTTAGTCTGCACTAATAAATGAATCACCAAAATGACGTTCTTCCAAAACACAGCGAATTTTTGTAGTGTCTGCTTCGTAGGGGTTATAAATGATTTCCCTCACTGAGCTCATAAGACACAGACTACGTTCGTGCAAGTTAGAATTATTCTCGTTGAAGTTCGCACAAGCCGGCCGTAGTGGCCGAGTAGTTCTAGGCGCTACAGTCTGGAGCCGCGCGACCGCTACGATCGCAGGTTGGAATCCTGCCTTGGGCATGGATGTGTGTGATGCCCTTAGGTTAGTTAGGTTTAAGCAGTTCTAAGTTCTAGGGGACTGATGACCTCCGAAGTTAAGTCCCATAGTGCTCAGAGCCATTTGAACCTTTTTTTTTTTTTAAGTTCGCACAAAACCTTGAAAGAAACAGAGTTTGTCACTTACTACATTTTCATTGATCATGTAGTAAAACTGCCAAATGAAGCCTGACGCGATAATTAATTATTTCTTAACTACTTCCTCTGTTCGCAACACATATCCTAGACTGCACCCGCATATACCTACGGATATAACTGCAAAATTACATTACTGTAAAACACACGGTTCATGAGACGTCATATGAATCGAGCTGTGTGCGAATGAAACTGCAGAGCGAAATTCGCTAGGGACACAGATGAAATATGTGTACAAATAAGTGTACAAATAAGTGTGAAATATGTTAACTATATGTGAAATATACGAGTGTTGGAACTTTAATAGTGGCAACTATATATTTACAGCTCGCACAGAAAAGATACCTGTTTCAAAGTTTTACTGACCTTTAAAGCAGTCACCAGCATTGTGTATAACCAGTTGCCAGCGATGTGGAAGTCGTGCGATACTCTTAGCAGTGACAGTTGTGTTGACAGCTCGAGCGGCGCGGTGTATTGTCCCTACAAATTCGTCGGGCAATAGATCACGCCACAGGAACTGTCAACACAACTGGCACTGCTTTCCCACGACTTCCACATTGATTAGAATAATGTTTAAGCAATAAATATACATTTCTGAGCATTAAAATTGCAACACCTTGAAGACAGCACCAGCAAATGTCAAACTGGCAAGAAGTGTCCTGCACGCTCCATATGTAAATTATTAGCCCTTCAACGCAAAATGTACATTGGAATTAAGTAAACAGCTTAAAATTAGCTTATGACCACGAGTAATGGATAAGGGTGATCGACTTAGCAAGTAAGATTTTGCAATGGTATTATAATGCTGCATGCCAACACTGAATTGGATTTACATTCCATTGTATTCAAAGTCACTGTTGAGTTTAAATACAGACGAATACATTCTTTTTAGACTCAAATGCCAATCATCCATCCTACGGCCTGAAAAAGTAATGATGGTTAACCTTGATACAGCAAAAATTCTAATATTAATCGCCACACCCCACGCTGGTGATGCATAAGCGGGCTATTCGTTTATTAAGATCCCATCGGCCGTGAAATGGAAAGCACAGTGAAAATCTAAAATGTTTCATTTGCAACATATTGCTACACATTCCAGTTACTTGTCTATATAGCCGCCGCCTCTACTTAAATGTACGTCATAGTAAATAAAAACACCCTGAAGAAGGTCACTTGCAACAGTGACCGAAACATCGACAGTCTTAGATGTTGACAATGCGGTCACAAACCCAGAAAAATTTTATTGACTGTGACAACGGCCACGGACGCTTAGATTTGTATCTGTCACAGTGTTGTAATAGTTTTCCAATACATTCGTCATAGAAGGCAGACGCCCGAGCTTTCCTACTTTACTACTTTCCGCCAGTTCTCTACGCCTATCTGCATCTCGTTGTCCGTCCCAAAATGCTGTTTTCATAGCCAGAGATTTATGTGAGCGAAGATGAAAATCAAAGGGAGTGAAGTCCAGGCTTTATGGTGGATTATCAAACAATTCCCATCGAAAGTGCTGCAGGAGTTTTTTCACTGCCCCTGGAATGTGTGGCCGAGAATTGTCATAAAGCAGGAAATGCTTGAGAGTTATTTTATGTGATCTGCAGGAAAGCAGGCGAAGACTCTGAGCAGGCACCCATACTTGGTGGATGGCACCAGTATGTAGCCGTCTTTCTGTGCTCACTGCCTTTCAGAACTGAGATAAGCGAAGTTACGTGATTGACGGGAGAAGTAGATACACAGCCAAACGATCGAATAGCCGTCGGAGCAACCAAACGCTCCATTCCAAGGTAAACTGCAGCCCAATAATTACCATAACATTGCTGTACCATTAGCTCATACAGTACTTACACAGTTCTTCTTTATATCCACTCTTCACAAAATGTACTTCAGGATTAGATATTGTAGTTAGGGCTATTGTTTGGCGTCTGTCCAGGTGGCAAGCGACGATACTTTCGACCGGCTCTCCCACTAAGCTCAGCACCAAGATTACTACAAAAATGCAATTACATTATGCAATCTGGCTGCTTAAAAGTCAGTGTCATTTAAACGACGATGTGCAGGTTTCGGCTGTTTGCCATTTTCAAGGGCATGCTTCTTTACTTGTAATTTTGCATTGCCATTCATTGTGTCCCATACAAATGTAAATCTGTTACCTTATGAAACGTCACCTTAGAAAAATTTATCAATTATTGTGCTGATAAACCTCTTACATTATTTGCTTTTCAAAGAGCTGAGCAGAACTGAACGTACTCAGACATTTCGCTCTTTGCCTATTCTGATCAACACTAAACTGACACACAATATTTTTAGCGCAACGTAATCGGACTTTCAAAAATCCCTACAAAAGAATGGCCCTGACTAACAATAATCTATACCTTTCATCAATCACTTACCTCACAAAAACCTTCGTTACTCGAACTACTGCAATACAGCGAGCGCCAATACTGCCAGCGAAATGAAAGATTCAAACTACTGAAGGCACTAACTACTGTTAGGCATAGTTAGCAAATGAAAGATTTTGATAGGGAACAAACAATGTATTTACCTTAATAGTGTTTAAAAGTCATTATATATATATATATATATATATATATATATATATATATATATATATATATATATATATATATATATAAAAATTCATGACATCCAGTCTTACAAATTTACTGTCTCTGTCCAGATCATCTGCTTCCAAAACTCCGCCATCTCACTCTCCACATCCACTACCGCTGGCAGCTGACCTCCAACTGCTCAACGCTACACGCTGTTAACAGCCAACTGCCCAACACTACAATAGCGAACAACAGTGCAAACCATCCACAGACTGCACGCGGCACAGTCATTGATTTTCATACAGAGCGCTACGTGGCGTTACCAATATAAAAACCTAAACAGCCTACTTACATAGCCCCCATGCTCCCCACAAAAAATTTTACAAATTGTTTTGGGCAGTGACCAATACATATTTACAAAATTTTTTCATAATTACAATAACAAAGAAATCAAATGCACACACTTAACGATACAATGTTGGTCAAAAGCTAAAATTTTCTCACAGTCCATAAAGACAGTCCTGATCATTCATCACAGTAAAATTACAGTGTTTTTCCCAAAGTTTGAGCAGTAAAACAAAATGCACAGGGAAGTAGTGGAGTTCCATGCTGTCTTGAAGAAGTAGTGTTGTCGTTCCAATGGAAATACAGTGCTGATTCTTGACATGCAGACAGGTAATGGGCCACAACAGAGCAAACCCACAGCAGAGTAAGTTGAAGTTTTGAAGAATATTGGTAGGTAGGTCATCACAGAGCAGACCCACTGTAGTCCTGGTAGAGATTACGGTATTGGTGGACCACCAGAGTTGCAGACCCACTGCAGTCCTTGTAGAAATAATGGTATTGGTGGGCCATCAAAGATGCAGACCCACTGTAGTCCTTTGAGAGGCGGCCAGCAGCCATATGTTGCGACTGTGCAGGTGCACAATCATCATCGAAGAGTCTTACGGAGAATATAGCAAGTCCATAAACCACCACTTGTGCACTCACAAAAAATTTTTTTTAAATGTCCTTAGAACCAGCAATGCTGTTATCCAGTCCCTTGCTGAATTATTAACACACGTGCAAACACTAAGAGTCCTCTTTTTTCACATATTGTGCGTATACTATGACCAACAGAAATGTGTGCAGCGAAATGAATGCTTACAAGTTACTTAATTTGATAAACTGGTGTCAATTACAATTTTATATCATGAGCATACAATAACAAAGGTACAAAATACATCATTAAAGAACATAACAGTACAGATAAAATTTGTAGTAACAGAGGCTTTACAAAAGATCGAAATAACATATACATCAGTGTTACAGGAATTATGACGTAAGTAAATACGTAAAAGGTCGGAATAACTTTCGAAACATGAACTTCACACGTGAGCATTAAAACAAAACAGAATAAATAGTGTCTAAACATCTTTACAAAGTAAATAACATATTATAAATGCAAATTATGTTTGAGGATAACAGTATTCCTCATCATAGTGAATGTAGCTGAGTATTAGAAAAATTCTACAATATAAGTCTTATCAGATAAACACAAAGATGGGAAGAACACAAATACACAAGGGTACACAAACACATAGCGGAATAACATAAAGGACAGGGTTCGTTTTCAGTGTAACATTTGGTACTGCAGTCCAACCCAAAACTTCATTCCATAGATCTTTCCTCTTATTTCAACATTTGTTACCACCAAAAAAATCCCATCCAAGCATGCTTTCTGTATTTATATGTTCACATATTTCTTACCTCATTATTTATTTTCCATTATCTTACCTCATCATTTATTTCCAAGAAAATCCCACCTAAACCTGTTGTCCATAAAAACTACTTTTTTGTTCATATCCTGTTTCAAAATACTTTTTTGGCCAAACCATTTTCTTATAGCTTCTCAATGCATTTCTTCCAATTCATAACAACTCATTCTCTTACATAGCCTACCCCATCTTAAGCTAACTTAGATCTACTGAGCTCAGATGCATAAACTAAGGGACAAAGCAGTGCAGCAGCACAAAACAATTAACACAAACAGCAATGACAAAAAAAATGCAAATTGGCAAAGTTAGCAGCAATAAATATAAATTAGCAAAGCAAATGCAACATTATAACTAATATGAGCCAATGTGCAGCAACAAGAAAAATAAATCAGTAGTAAAACCAGCTTAACAGAGTAATACAAAGTGAACTTCAGTAGCACTATGCCTGACAAACAGCAGCAGCAAATGCAATAACTTATATCTAAACATGACAAAGCTCAAGCAGAAAAAATATTACACTAAAGATGGCCATGTCTAATATCTATCTCACATCTTAACACTAGAGTGATGTATCACTATAAATTACTCTAGCAGACAAGTTATGAAGTCACTGACAAAAATTATGTATGCAATTCCTGTGAAGTCGAAATGTCTTTTTGTGCTCCCTCGATTTTTTTTTTTTTTTTTTTTTTTGGAAGTAGATCATAAATTTATTATTTACTGGATCTGTAGGCATAAAATATCTATATTAGTACATCTATAAAATTTTAATTTAACCAATGCTGCAGTGCAGTTAGAAACTAGGTATTAAACAAAATAGGCAAATGTATATATAAAGCAACATATGAAACGTCATTAACTAGGCAAATGGCGTCTCCAAAGGCAGAAAAAAAAAAAATCTCTCAACTAGAAAGACAATAGATGTAAAATGTTTCTCATCATTTCATTAGGCATTTTAGTAAATATCATAAATTAAGAGCTCCACAGTGTATTCATATGTTTTCAAGTTTGAGCATGTCGTATTTGCGATGGTTTCTAGAAAGAAATGTCAATAGCGAGGATAATGGCCTCTTTTTTTCTCCACCTGTGCCTCTGAAAGGCACATATTAGTGACTTTTTCCCAGGCGACTGTTGCGCACCTGGGTGCTTACAGTGCATTACATCAAGGTGACCTACCTTCCTTACCGAAATATTTACGACATCAGTTTCCACCAGAGCGACAGTTTGATGCAAATAAAATTTCACAGGTCGAAATATTTGCGTTACAAATCTGTAGAAACAAAACCTTTAAATATAACAGTGTCCAAAAAATTTTCGCTGGCATTGTGATACACTCACGCATTTACACACATTTCATAACTCTTAAAGTACGATTCTTGGTTTCCAATGTCCTTTTTCACAAGTCAGAGTCCCTAACCACTACTCATTATTCCTTACCTTATTGCACATATACATATTCGTCGACACTTCTTCAATATTTCATCATAATAAACACGTAGCATAATCAAATTCCTCATATGTCATTAGCTTATTGATAATAAACATACATCAACAGCGTAATACACATAGTCATCGTAACAATAACATCATAGCACCTCAATCAAATCACAAAAATGTCGTAGCTTTCTGCAATAATGTCAAAACCTGAAAAAAATTCTCTGCTCATTTCAATAGTGTCATCTACCTCAAACGTACTTTAAAAATCATGATTCCATACCAAATACATCATTCAAAGCTGTCATAGTATCACAATGGTTCCGAAAATATGTGAACAGTTCACAAAGTACAGACAAAATACAATTTCATAAGTGTGAAGTTATCCAACTGTAATTGCGTAAACATCTGTCACTGATGTAGTAAAAAAAAAAAAAAAAAAAAAAAAAAAAAATGTTTGCCTCTCTCAGTCAAATGATCAAATAGCTGTGTAATTTATGTGTTAGAGAAATATGGTACCAATGTGTAAAGTTGTATAAGCAAATACCATATAAGCTAGGGCTCCTTGTGCTTGCCACACACATGGTACTCAAAGTAAGCGTGTACCCCCTGAGGATTAATGTAATTATACCCTCAGGTGTTACAGATTACAGCAATGGAATGAAATGTATCACAGAAAACCTTTGTATCTTTGTAATTCAAAAATCTTTAAAAATAAATGTTTTAAGTACAAAATTCATCACTCAAATGCGTGTCCTGTAGGGCTAAATGTGCGTCTTGCTGTAAGATAATTCTGTGAAAGTGTGGTAGTTATCGTCCACCTGTAAGCAGAATTCTGCTGAAGTCAATGTACTCACCTCCTCATAAACGAAAGTGAAATGCTTTGCGTATAGATATCTTAGTTATTACGCTTATTGCCGTGATGAAGAAAGCACTGTGCTGTAACGTATTGTTGTGCTACGGAAAAGGCTGTCTCATTGTAGCTATACCACAAAAGTTACTACTAAAACATGTTTTACTTTCCAGAAGAATTCAGAAAAACTGTGCAGATATAAAACAGATAGAGCGCAAAAGCAATAATATAAATCGTGTCACTCATTAGTAGCGTCGTGATATAATCATGTAGCTGTCAAATAAACTAACCACTGAGTCATCTGATCTCTCTCAGAAAGCACTTTAAATCCATAATGTATTTTCAAGTAAACCAAAATGTTGCATTAAAATCTCATTAGTAGTACCGGTACATGTTCTGAGTAAGTGAGCCTTATAGTCGTTATGTAATCGTGCAACTAACAAGCAAGAATGTACCCACACAATAACACTGTGTCGTCTGTTCACTATAACAATGCACTCGTAAATACTGTCTAAATATGTTCCCTAGGTTCTAGACTGGATAGTTAACTTCAAAACATTGTTGCATGTTAACAGTTCCTCAGTGTGAAAAATTGTACTAGTAGCGTGAAGTGAAAAATTTTATGGCAAAGACTAAGTTAAAAAGCAGATTATCTTTCAATAAACGGTTTTACATGTGAAATGTGGTGCAATCCTTCACTCTTCCTAGTACGCAGAGTTTCAACTTCAAGGCAATTATCATGTTGTATACGTCGGTAAGAAATGCTAAAATTTTTCTCAAGGTTAGCGTCTGTGTTATTTTTCTCTGAGCCAGCCGGCGCACGTGGCTGCCTGCGGTGCGAGTCATTGTCTGTCTCTTTGTTGGCGCGCGTCGTTATTAGGATTCGGAGACCTAACTTCTACAAATTCACCTTGTCGACAGTGCCCTGCTCTGTTCGAATCTCGCCAGTTCTGATGCAATTCAGGTCTGTCGTTACGATTATATCGTCTGTCGTCATGTCGGTAGATTCCATAATTTCTTTCTTGTTTCTAACATTGGTGGAGAATGTCTCCCTGAATTGTAACTGCGCTGTGAACAGTTGCGTCTTAAGTTATTCTGTCTCCCATGATAATAATTGCTTTGGTTCCCATATTGTCTGTTTTTATGGTTATCTCTGTCACATTCATTACTACGGAAATGCGACCTTCCCCTGTAACTATTATTCTGCCAACGGTTGTCATACGGGTGGTGTCTGTTTTGGTCACGATTTACGTTGTAAGAATAGCCTTGTCGTGTCCAGTTATTATTTCTTTCATCGCAGAATTGTGACGGATGTGACCTGTAATTGTTGTGTTCCTGTTTTCGCGTCCCGCGATTGTCAGTGTCAACTTCCAGTTCTTGTAACAGTCCCTGAAAAGCTTCAATGTCGTCTTTGCAACGTCCTGCCAAAATAATATGTCGTTAATGTTCAGGCAATTTCATTAAGCAAATGCGGATGAGTTCTGAGGGGCTGTATGGGTTTGACAGGTACTGATACTTGTGCAACATGTCTTCAAAATATTTCACACGACTGGAAACTTCAGATTGTTCAAAAAGTTTCATCATTATGATGCCATGTTTTACTCGTTCTTGTGTAGCTTGAGACCAATATGCTGAGAGAAAGGCATGATAAACTTCTCCTTCACTGTGACAATCGTGAATGACCTATCGCATTCTTACAGCTGGTTCATTCTCTAAATAGCCACACATAAATTCTAATCTGTGCTCTAATGACTAGTTGGGAGGAAAACAATGAGAGAATTGATGAAGCCACGCTTGTGGATGAATGTCGTTGCCGGAATTCTTAAATGTTTTGAATTTACGTGCAGTTCAAAAATGGCTCTGAGCACTATGGGACTCAACTGCTGAGGTCATTAGTCCCCTAGAACTTAGAACTAGTTAAACCTAACTAACCTAAGGACATCACAAACATCCATGCCCGAGGCAGGATTCGAACCTGCGACCGTAGCGGTCTTGTGGTTCCAGACTGCAGCGCCTTTAACCGCACGGCCACTTCGGCCGGCTTACGTGTAGTAATAAACAGCTTATATTCAAAATCATCATGTCGGCGAGTCGCATGTCGGTCATTGTTACGTCCTTTCGGCGGTTCCATCTCAAAATTCGGTGTACCTTGCCAACTTCTTTCATAATTTTCCAAGTTCCCTGTGTTATTATTTTGTGGCTGTTCCATATTTCTAAGTCCTTCTTCCCGTATTGGAGCGCGAGTGTCCTCTGAAATATGTAATTCTTGTATTACCTGTGTCAACTGATCTTGTACTTCCCGGATTTCTCTTTGGTGTTGCATATTAATCTGATTCTGATTTTGTTTGAATTTCCTAATTTGTTCGCACTCTTCTGTGTCATTAAAGACTACCGGTTTTGTGTCATTCAGATTATCATCTACCTTCGTAGATAAATTATTTAGCTGATCCGAAAGTTCAACTACTTTCTCTGATAATGAACTAATTTCCTCCATGTGTCTTTCTGAACCAATTTTCAGAGTATCTACTGTGTCCTTTAAGTTTTCCTGGGGTTTTGCAAGTTGCGTAATCGAATCGGTAGATGCAACTGAGTCAATTTTAGCTTGCAAGGTCTCATGATTTTCAAGAACAATAGTTTGCAGTTCTTTTATGGCTGCTTCGTGATTCTGTAATGCATTTCATGCCGCGAAAAAATAGGTTGAAAATGCTCACAAATTTGTCTTTATACGTCATTGCAGACTTTTTGACATTTCAATTCGATGTTATGTAACTCAATAGTTAAATCTTCACGTGTTCGTTCAAGCGTAGTGTCTAACTTTCGAAGATTTTGTTCCATTGTGTCTAACTTTTGAAGCTTTTGCTGTGTTTGTCTCTGATTTTGTTCCATTGTGTCTAACTTTTGAAGATTTTGTTCCATTGTGTCTAACTGTTGCTGTGTTTGTCTCTGATTTTGTTTCATTTGTTGCATTAATTGCAATAATAATGTATTAGTGTCTGGAATCTGTTCCTCTATGCTTTTCGGCAGTGCATTTGCAGTGGCAACATTCACATTTTGACAAGCAGAAAATGTGTCTTATCTGAGAAAACGGTGAGGATCCAGTATTTGCGAGATTGTGTCCTGTCATTTCGGATTCCTGAGGCGAGCTGTTGCCGACCGATCGGTCGATAATGCTTCCCTGTTCACTAATTGTTTCACTGTCTACACCATTATTTGCAGCCCGCTCCATTTCCCTATGCACAATTACCAAATTACTACTTTGAACATTAGTTAATTCATTACACGGTGGTGCTAACGCACTGCTTTCGTCTTCACTGTCATTTCTCAGTTTACTTTGGAGCCTAGTATTACGTTTTTCACACGCCATTATTGTCACAATATTTCACACGATAACACAGAAAAGCACAATTTGAAGAGCAAAATAAGAAAACGCATTAACGTAGCATTGAAAATAATATCTCGTTAATTGCAAGCGCAGCTGCGAAATACTTGGTGCAAATCTACATGCATGCTACAACTGTTTTACTGTACAACAATGAAAAACTACAACTACAAAGGAAATTCTCTCTATGATTACGCGCTAGCAATAAACAATAGCTACACTAATTACTCAAACTACAAGAAAAGATCAGAAGATTCCAGTGACGTATCCTCGGCTAAGGGTCGACAAATGAAACATCCCCTTAGAAAAATTAATGAATTACTGAGCTGATAAACCTCTTACATTATTTGCTTTTCAAACAGCTGAGCAGAACCGAACGTACTCGGACATTTCGTTCTTTGCCTATTCTGATCAACACTAAACTGACACACAATATTTTTAGCGCAACGTAATCTGACTTTCAAAAATCCCTACAAAAGAATGGCCCTGACTACAAACAATGTATTTACCTTAATAGTGTTCAAAAGTCATTTATATATATATATATATATATATATATATATATATATATATATATATATATATAAGTTCATGACATCCAGACTTACAAATTTACTGTCTCTTTCCAGATCATCCGCTCTCAAAACTCCGCCATCTCACTCCCCACATCCACCACTGCTGGCGGCTCACCTCCAACTGCTCAACGATACGCGCTGTTAACAGCCAACTGCCCAACACTACAATAGCGAACAACAATGCAAACCATCCACAGACTGCACACAGCACAGCCAGTGATTTTCATACAGAACGCTACGTGGCGTTACCAATATAAAAACCTAAACAGCCTACTTACACTTAATACGGAACTGCTGTTGTTGTAAGCAGAATGAGAGAAACGTTCGACATTCACCAGCGCTATAAAATAAAACTGCTGTCGCTTTATCGTACCTATGTAACAATAAAAACACATGATATATGGCACAGAACATTTTCCCTCTGTGGGTGTCGGGGTCAGCTTGCTAATATTTATCCTAAACTGCTTCTATCACTTAACTCAGGAGATAGCTTTGCTATAATGTATACTGCGAAGTGCAGTCTGTGGGAACCCTACGCTTAAATCAATGTTTAACGTGGAAGTAATGTAAAAATTGTAATTTAATCGCTATAATATTCACCTTTTACAATTTTTAAGTGTTGTTTAAATATTCATTATTTAATCAACTGCATTACAAAATGCCTGCAGTATTTTACTTTTTATATCACAAAATCCCATACTTTTTCGAAATTTTTTAAACAGCAAGCCTAAACGAACATTTAGAGAACCGAATTTTATGTACTGCAAAATTATAGTATCTCTGTAGCAAGTACATTTTCACGTAAAACTCAGTTCTGGGGTTTAAATTTGCACAGAAATTGCACAAAACGAAAGGCTGTAAAATCGACATTCAGTAATTGGATCTACAGTTTTCCTTGCCACCACTCAGAACACATTTAATTTTATCCAACACATTTTATTGTAGAAACATGAAGTTCCCCCTCACCTTGGTCCACTGAATGACACTCTTGTTCGCTGCAAGAAAGGAGTGGTGTAAACAGTGGCAATCCTTTCATTATTTCTCGTGTTTTATTCTATTTAATGGAGTTTAAGGGAGGGGATGTTTAATATCTCTTGTCATATGAAGCGAGACGCCCAGAATTCGGCGTTTGAAGGTGTTTGAACAATTTGTTCATCATAATGAATAAAAAATCGTTACCCACGAAGAGGAAGTTCAGTCACAAATACTAATGTAGAAATATTTCTGACTATAATTTTCCTGCAAAATTTAAGCTTAAGAGCTTTTGGTGTTTGTGAAGTGTATAAAAGAACATGCACGGTGCTCAAAAAGATCTAACATTATCTAAAAGTGAAGCTGAGGTTTCAGAGAGAGCCGGGACTAACAGAAGGCTACAGACGAATTACTTGCTCTTTTGTTGCTTAATGAAAACCTCAAACAGTAAATTTCATGAGCGTGCTTTACAAGTAATTCAATGAAGGAAGAAGGTAGATTAGGACTTAAATCATCCCTTCGTGGCAGATATAATTTGAAATGGAGGACAAACTTGGACAGGACAAGGATGGAGAAAAAATTGTCCGCATCATTGTTAAATAAATCATTCCGACACCATTATTAGTCCACTGACAGGTTTTTGAGGACTGGAATTCGATGCCAGCTGCTGCTGAACACAGATTTCTTGCCTCAATCACCTCCTGCTGCTTACTTCGTTAACGGAGGTGAGAGGAACAATTCTTAGTGGGGCAACATATTTTGTATATATGCATTAAATTAGGTGATATTAGCCACAGCAATGTGTGGAACAAGTTTCCTCTGGCAACGTTGCTACAGTCATGGAAAACCTTATAGTCTGTACTCTGCATTTCGCGTCACAGACAAAACACCGCTGCCAAAAGCCATTTTGTTAACGCGCCGGAACGAGTTTATTGCACCTTGCATGATACTATTTAATTTGCGTGAAGGTATTGTTGGTTTAGTACTTTCTTTCGGTGGATAGAAAATTAAAATTCTTTGTCAACGCAAGCCGTCCCGAGGAAAATCCTGCTATGTTTGCGGAACCGTAATGAAGTTATTCCCGCAGTTGATGTTCTTGAGCTTATCGCCCGCAACACACTCTTCAAATTAGAAAAGAAATTCTGAATAAATTCCTCTCCTTAGGAACTCGCAATTCTTCTCCAGACGCATGCGTCAGAAGGAGAAGTAGAGGAAAATTGCTGTATTTAGCTAAGATACATTTCAGTTGCATATTCAGCGTCATTTGTAAAGACTTTTCCTTAATATACAGCAGATGAATGAATTATTATGACTCAATGAATAGATCAGTTACATCATAAGTTGCGTCTTCCTCATTGAGAAAAGGTGGCTGAAGGACGAACAAAGGAATGCTGGAAAGTACTGTCTTCTAATGTATTATGTGAAAACTGTTAATACTTCTGGAATAAAACACACTTACTAACATCCTGTATCTTTATTCCTCATGTGTACTTGTTTATTTGTCACCGTAGTCACCCTGGAGACGAATACATTTCACACAACGAGAGATCAGTTGTTGAAACAGTTATTTTACAATGTTCGACTTCGTTCACGGAGCGGCAAGTGCCATCTACTTGCATCGCTTCATTACTGTCGAAGTGAAGTCCTCGAAAATGTTCCTCGAGTTTTGGAAACAAATGAAAATCAGTTGGAGCCAGGTCGGGACTGTATAGAGAATGATCTATGACAGTGAACCCAAGGCGCCGTATTGTTGCAGATGTCGCAGCACTTGCTGTGTTGTGGCATTATCATGTTGAAGGTTAAGGTGCTCCATGTGTGAACGACTTCTTCGAAATCGTGAAACTCGATTAAGTACGGTGTTACTCACGTTCCGACATTGTTACGTTACACGCTGCCATATAACCACGCTCTAATCCGCTGCTCTCTACCGGAAGATGGTTTCAACTTGCGCCAACAAAGTGGGAAAGTCAATTGAGTAACATGCATGACATTTAATACCCTACCCAGTATTGAGAACAGAATAAAAAATTGGTGGCACTATTTTTCAGCACGCCCTCATCGAAGCAATAGAAGCCCGTGCATATTAATCAGTTCTAGGTCATAAACTCTCTCTGTTTTAGTATATAAAGGTAAGAAAAGTCCGTCCGAACAGACCTTGGTAGGCCCAACGGTACCGACCGACCGCCGTGTCATCTGCAGCTGAAATGCATCACTGGGTTAGATATTGAAATGCATGTGGTGAGCACACCACTGTCCCAGCCGTCGTCAGTTTTCGTGATCGGTGCCGCTGCTTCTCATTCAAATAGAACCTCGACCTCACATGGACTGAGTACACCCCACTTGCCAACAGAAAGAACTCTGCAGACCCAAGTGGTCACCCATCCAAGTTCTAGCCAAGCCTGACAGCGCTTAATTTCTGTGATGTGACGGGAACCGGAGTTAACATTGCGGCAAGGTCGTTCGAAAAGATAAAACAGATAATAAAAATCTATTACATCTAAATATTGGAGTAATGTATTTAGTCATAAAAGTAGCATACAGATTTACTGTAGCATATTATTTGTACCGCTGACCAACAAAACTGCAGCACCATCCTAGTGAATAACGAAATGTAACTTTTTGAACATATAGAGTGTAGTGGAAGAACACATGATTAAATTTGTTAGTGAACTGGGCACATACAGTGTGTGAAACTTAGTATGAAGATTTGCCACGTCTGTTAGTATCAACAGCAATAGTTGAGCTGTGTGTCAAATCGAAGTAAGTGTAGGTAACAGAGTGCGTCATTCCACGCTGACTCAAGTCCGTACCAGAGTTCATAAATCATAATGACAAGCGAGTGCTGACTTGCCAATGCCTGGAAAATTGATAACTAGTTATATCCAGTAAGTGACATATTAGGACATGCCGCTCAGAACAGACAACATGTGGTCTTGCAGTATCCAGTTGAAATCTAAGTCACAGTAACATTTAAGATTATCTTAACGTGTCTTAAATGTAACGGTTGCTATTAAGTTTCCTGCCTATGTGAACCAGAGGTGGTTTTGTTTTGTACCCAACGGAACGCATTCACGCCAGGTGCTCGACCTCTATGAAAATGACGAATATCTGACAACTTTCATTCACCAATAATTTTAACGGATGGATATATCGATTGTAATAACGGACACGCAACCAAGACTGGTAGTGGCTTGATCCAGAATTCTACTAATGTGGTGACCTATAATCTTTTGAATTACAAGCATAGTAATCATAACTTATGTGAATAAATTAGTTCGACATACATGTATTGAACTGTTGAAGTATATTTAACGTTTATATTTCATCGTTTAACATTGCGAGGAACAAAATAAAATGAAAGTAATCATGGTAGCAGCGAGAATCGAACCCAAGGCGATTAACCGCCAGCCGATGTCCTTGATCACTGAGCTACCACACTGATATATGAAATGCTGCTCAAAAATCCCAAATTTTAGGAAAGCGTTTCACCTTTTCCTACAGTCCACTCAGGCAAAATATTATACGAACTTAAAAGGGGCATCGACCTGCTTCTATCGACAAAGTTTGAATCAAATCGGTATGCTTCGTCAACGCCGTCCTGTTGTTAGATTTACATGTGGAGTAAATCTACCTATTCCTTTAACATTCACTTTCTCCTCCAAAGATCTGCTGGAAAGGGCCTCTGCAGCAGATCTACAGAAAACACTTTCGCACTAAATTTCCTTTTATATTCTCTTGTATACCACCATTTATGGTCTTTTGACTTACAAAGAAAGTAATCATAACTAAGCTGGATATATTAATTTTACATTCTTAAACTGAACTGATTAAATATACATTTACATTTTATAATTGATAGTCTAACATTCCTGGAAACAAAATAAAACGAAAAAAATGGGTAGCAGTGCCAATCGAACTTCCAGTGATTCGGCTTGTAGCGGCAGGAAAGAACGGACACAGCCAGCTTCAGCATGAGTGGAGACAAAGTGGACAGTGGTCGAATCCCGAGGTCTGGCCACAGTTCCTCCCACCCCTCCCACCGCCTGTCACTGTGCTGGTCCCTCACAGGGTACTGCCCTTTTTTTTTACTTTATCTTTATTTACTTATTTTTTTGTTGAAATCCTACAACGTCCTAAGCAGAATAAAAAGCCAAATCGGACTTAAATCTACACGGTTAACGACAAAGAAAAAAGTCATTTCCAGTCGTGGCCTGCATAATTTTTATTTTTATTAATTAAACAGAAAAAGGGACAAATAGGGACTCAAAAATGAAATAAACTGTCAGCTGGAATGTAACTAAAAAGAAAATACCAAGAGGATCAGTTAACTCAACACCTATCTTTCTTTTTTCTTTTTCGGCAAGTTTACCAGAAGCAAGTTAACAGGAATGAAATATTCGAACGGAAAAGGGATTCTACACTTCATGCAACTCCTTGTCAATTACATACCAGTTACAGTCTTATCGCAAAAAGCTCGCGATGGCGTGGACTCCTTTGTAATGTCCAATTGGCCCTAATATGTACTGGTAAAAGGCCCAAGGGTCTGGGTCATACCCACTCCTCACCACGTAATGAATGTAATGCCCGACAAGATATGCAACTGTATTGTTCTTCGTTCTGGGAAAGAAGGATCTCACTGAAAATTGCCGCTTCCGACGTCCTGGCAAGAAAGGCTAATCGTCGGTGGAGTCGACTCCAATGTCCATGTCCCCGGACGACCAACCAATGACATAATGTACCCGTTTCATGGCAACGACTGTATCAGTCTGTCTCACTAACGACAATGCGAAAAACTTGAACGTTGGTGGGGACAAAGTTATGAACGACTTGGTACCATGAAGACGCCACTTCTACCGGAAAAACAGGTAGGCTGACATCATACCAAACACCCTTCCAGTCTGTCTCTGGCGATAGGGACTCCACAGAGGAAGCGTGGTTGGGAAATTCCCAGAGACATACGAGCTTTTTGTCAGAAAGATGCGACTGGGAAAGAATATTAATCCCCAAATAACTGATTTCAATGAAAATTCCCGGATATAGCTAAATTTATTATTTATCCTACGAACATCTATGGGAGGGGTTAAGCTCGTAGGTAGGAGACAGCCAAAAAGGCGAACTGTAAGTGAATGGAGGACGCGAAGACAGTGTGTCGCAGACATAAAACAAAAGCCCTAGCCCGAAAATCAGGGAGGCCCAAACCTCCCATCAGCTGACGTCTCACCATAACCTCATCGTGGATCCGAAAAATGGAATTTCAGCAGATAAACTTGTCCGATAATTGTAGCTTTTGGGACATCATCGCAGGGAGGGGAAAAATTTGGGCAGAAAAATAGGCTTTACTCAACAATTGAGTTTCAAGTTCCGAAACTTATGAAGTAGCGAGAGGGATCGCTCTTTGAATCTTGTTCGAAACGGACTGCCAATTTAACGCAGCTATCTTCATGGGACAACGATCAATAATAATACTGAACGATCGATGTCGAGCGACCGCCACAGCCCATGGAATCTGAACCGGGTCACATCCCGCACACTCTATAACCTATACTTCCGCTTGTTAATCTGTGTTCCCATAAACTGAAAAAAAATCATCGAAAACGTCCTTGAACACGAGTATGTCATCACAGTACGAAGAAGTACCATAATGTCATCGGCATAGGCGTGAACGATAAACCTTTCTCCCAGTAACGACCCCTCACCCAATCGAACAGGTATGACCGCAATAAGGATTCCAGGAATAACATGAATTACGACATAGATAGTGGACTCCGACGCAGGACACCTAGACACAATTCTATGGCGGGCGGGCGGAGAGACGACCATTCACGCCAATAGGTGCCTCAATATCAGTAATTAGGTGAATATCAGTCGTGCAGCATCATTAAAACGAACAGATGTGGACACTTTCAACAGAAAATCGTGATCAACCCCATCGTATGATTAAAATCAAGAAAAAGGGAAGATTCCGACACGGGAACAGTGGAAGCAGTCGAGATGCGATCACGACATTCAGAAACAGTAGTCATGAGAGTACGTCCCAGAAGAAAACTTTGATAACGCGTGACGTTCCCAGCAACGAAAATTGTCAAACGGCTGTTTATAGCCCGTGCTGGGATTTTGTAATCAAAACTGTAGATCATGTCTGTGAAGCCTCTGCTGTTCTCGGTTAGCTGTATACAAGACAAGAGTGTATTGGTGTTTACTGACGTTCACCCATGTACAGTCAGTGCCTGATGTTAGTTGTGTTTTAGCTGTTTCTATAATGTGTAATTCTCATAAATCAGTCTCTTTGCATAAATAGTTCTTTGTAGGGAATATGAGTCCCACATTCGTTCACCCTTCCTCACACTGACCTCATACCATTTGGTGGAATTATCACCTCTCTTCATTCACATTGGACTACATATTCCGCCAGTACGACTGTAATATTGCTATTGTCGCTCATCTAATTTCCGTACAAATTTAGTTCACTGCCGCACGCATACTTTTTACATAGAAATTTCAGCCGTCTACGTTTCCCAGACGATAAAACCCGTCACAACATTTACCCATTCTACGAACTACAATTCCATTTTATCCATCCAACATCTGGACTTATACCCTTTTGCTTCCCCCTGTCCCATTTTTTCATAATGCTTTTCCCTTCTGTTTCTCATCTTTTACCAGCGCTTTATTCTTCTGCTCCCCATCTCCCCTCATCCGTTTTCCCTTTTCGGATTATAGTCCTACCCACACCAAAAACTCCTCCTCCCTTCATGTCTTCCAAAAATCCACTATTCGTCCATCGACCATTCTGTCATTTCTCTGTGCCTATACTCAAACTTCCTGTACCACAGAACACCTATTCTCCCTCGAACAACAGACCATTTTTGTCCAATTGCAGGTCTTTCAAATTTTAATGAAAGTGCAGTACATCGTTTTTAAAATCATCTTCGCTACAACGTCTTTTATAAGTTTTAAACGTATTCCTGCTTTAATTTCACTTATTCTGTTTTAATTTTTATAAACGAACAAAGGGTATTCTTTTCTATGAGAGCTTTATTATACACTATTGGCCATTAAAATTGCTACATCACGAAGGAATGCAGCTTATAAACGGGTATTCACTGGACAAATATATTATACTAGAACTGACATGTGGTACATTTTCACGCAGTTTGGGTGAATACATCCTGAGAAATCAGTACCCAGAACAACCACCTCTGGCCGTAATAACGGCCTTGATACGCCTAGGCATTCAGAAAAATTGAGTTTGGATGGCGTGTACAGGCACAGCTGTCAATGCAGCTTCAACACGATACCGCACTTTATCAAGAGTAGTGACTGGCGTATTGTGACGAGCCAGTTGCTCGGCCACCAGTGGCCAGACGTTTTCAGTTGGTGAGAGATCTGGAGAATGTGCTGGCCAGGGCAGCAGTCGAACATATTCTGTATCCAGAATGCCCCATATAAGACCTGCAACATGCGGTCGTGTATTATCTTGCTGAAATTCAGGGTTTCGCAGGGATCGAATAATGGGTAGAGTCACGGGTCGCAACACATCTGAAATGTAACGTCCACTGTTCAAAGTGCCGTCAATGGGAACAAGAGGTGAGCGAGACGTGTAACCAATGGCATCCCATTCCATCACGCCGCGTGATACGCCAGTATGGCGATGACGAATACACGTTTCCAATGCCCGTTCACCGCGATGTCGCCAAATACGGATGCGACCATCATGATGCTGTAAACAGAACCTGGATTCATTAGAAAAAATGACGCTTTGCCATTCGTGCACCCAGGTTCGTCGTTGAGTACACCATCGCAGGCGCTCCTGTCTATGATGCAGCATCAAGGGTAACCGTACCCATGGTCTCCGAGCTGATAGTCCATGCTGCTGCCAACGCCGTCGAACTGTTCGTGCAAATGCTTGTTGTCTTGCAAACGTCCCCATCTGTTGACTCAGGGATCGAGACGTGGCTGCACGATCCGTTACAGCCATGCGGATAAGATGCCTGACATCTCGACTGCTGGTTATACAAGGCCGTTTAATCCAGCACGGCGTTCCGTATTACCCTCCTGAACCCACCGATTCCATATTCTGCTAACAGTCATTGGATCTCGACCAACGCGAGTAGCAATGTCGCGATACGATAAACCGCAATCGCGATAGGCTACAATCCTACCTTTATCAAAGTCGAAAACGTGATGGTACACATTTCTCCTCCTTACACGAAGCATCACGACAACGTATCACCAGGCAACGCCGGTCAACTGCTGTTTGTGTATGAGAAATCGGTTGGAAACTTTCCTAATGTCAGCACGTTGTAGGTGTCGCCACCGGCGCCAACCTTGTGTGAATGCTCTGAAAAGCCAACCATTTGCATATCACAGCATCTTCTTCCTGTCGGTTAAATTTCACGTCTGTAACACGTCATCTTCGTGGTGTAGCAATTTTAACGGCCAGTAGTGTATTCATCCTTTTAAAATTTTTAAAACAATTTGTAAATAATTCACATTTTAATATAGTGTTTTTTGTTTCCGCCTATGTTATCTATCCTTGGGAGAAAACGGGATCAGCTGTACAGTTGAGAGTCCACCTCCCGCCAATTTGGGAAGAGGGGGCTGGAACAACAATAAAGTAAAAAAATGTGTTCATCATTTGACAAGATGATCAAGGCATGGGCAGCAGTATGGTAGACATTTATGCACACGAAATATTTTTGTCATAGATATAAGAATGTTTTCTCCTATGGCGTCTGAGAACGCTTTCTTTCTTTTTCCAGTTAATAATTGTTTGTTGTTTCACGTTTTACACAGTTACAGGAAATTTACTGTGTGGCAACAGTTGCCACACAATAAAGGTATTTCTATTAAAAATGCCACTTTTCAAAAAAAGGATGTTTTTCACGGTCGTGATAAAATCTATTCCCTCAGGCAATTTAGTGTTATTGTGGCATCCTGGTAAATTAAATGACGAGTAGTTACTCTGGTCTATTCCTTTGCACACTGCCTCCCTGCGGCAGTCTATTATTAGTAAATGCAAGAGGGCCGGGGTGGCCGAGCGGTTCTAGGCGCTACAGTCTGGAACTGCGCGACCGCTACGGTCGCAGGTTCGAATCCTGCCTCGGACATGGATGTGTGTGATGTCCTTAGGTTAGTTAGGTTTAAGTAGTTCTAAGTTCTAGGGGACTGATGACCTCGGATGTTAAGTCCCATAGTGCTCAGAGCCATTCGAACCAGTAAATGCGAGGGTATTCGTGTGAGCTAATTTCGTATCAATTACTATCTCAGCTACACCTTGTCTGTCAGTGTGCCTCCAGCCCGGCTGCCGTAGCTTCTGACTTGTGGCAGCAGGTGGCTACAGAGGAAAGTCGACGTTAATCTTAGATTACCAAACGACACCTGTGCGACACTACGCGATTTGAGCTCATATTTCACTCGGGTTCTGCGAACTAAGTAGACACACATAGTCGACCGAATAATATTACAGCGGATTTCATAAAAGAAATAATATTTCCTGGCAGGTTCAACATGTAAAACGTTTTTACTGTGCGATCACTTCATGTAAAGAGGTATCTTGGCAAGGTCAGCTGTGGAAAACGTTCCTACGATAATCTCTCTACTCTCTAATAACTGCATCTGCCTAGAGTGTCTAAACTTGGTTGAGTCGTCATATAATAAAGGAATGCTATTTAATACCTCTTTACTTTTCTTTAAGTTCTTATTTAATTTATTAGATCAGGATCCTAATTTGAAGCTTACCGTATCTTTGTAAGGGCAAAGGAAAATCTTATCTTACTTGAATCATGCAACAGAAAAATCCCCACGAAAATCTATTTTATCATTTAGTATCGCATTAAGCATTTGAATGGATCGTAACCTGTAAGAGCTGTTTGTCTTTTATGTGCTCCATTCAAATGTTTCGTCTGGCGTGGTTGATCTTGTTGAATATACACAAAGAAAATGTATTCAACAACACAAAGCACATACATGGTCCCCACCTTAAATAATATATTAATAAATTTACCAATGTATGAATAATAAATAGCTAACATTTTTACGCACAATATGTATTATCACACAGGACATTGTAATATGGGAAGACCTGGATAAGATTACAAAGGAACTTGGGGTTAGTAAGGAAAATAATGTAACTCCGCACTCGTTCCTTCATCAGACGAAAGTGTCTTTTCACTATTCGTCTGTTCCACAAGAAATATCAACCCAAATTAGAAAACCTATAAATATATTACATGAGTGCTGAGCTGCAAGTATTAAGTGACGATTATGAAAGAATGAACTTGGTTTCTACCACCAGTGATATGCAATCGTTGCTGAACTGAGCCATCAACCTTCAGCTCTCCACAAGTTAAGAAAAACGTCAAGCCTCAACCCTGTGTTACACAATTCGGCTTCAGGTATTTACTCTGTACAATGAAACCAATTCCGCTTTACTATGTGTACGCATGAATATAGTTTCTTTGTGGTGTACTCGATTTGACAGAAAACTGACTCACATGCAACGTAGTCCCCACCAAAAATTTAGTAATAATAAATTAGCACACAAAACTTACCCTACACTAGCACGATTTCCCCAAAAATGTTCAAATGTGTGTGAAATTTTATGGGACTTAACTGCTAAGGTCATCAGTCCCCAACCTTACACATTACTTAACCTAAATTATCCTAAGGACAAACACACACACCCATGCCCGAGGGATGACTCGAACCTCCGCCGGGACCAGCCGCACAGTCCGTGACTGCAGCGCCCCAGACCGCTCGGCTCATACCGCGCGGCACGATTTCCCCCTTATATTCAGAATATCTGAGTTACTAAGTACAAATATCACACAGTAAGTACACACAAATACCTCATTCTGCAATGACGTAAGGGCACATCAGTCCTTATCGGACTTCAATGGGAGATTGTTCTACAGCGGACGTACCGTAACCGCTGTCGCTTTTCAAGAGAACCACAGCACCCCCTAACAACATGTGTCTACTCGGAAAAGCACCTGCTTTCACAGTAAAGTTACACTTCTCTGCCTTTTCGCTTATGTTACCACTAGCTGCCAAGATTTGTCTAGCAGACTACAGAAAATACCACTCTTTTGAATCTCCCATTCGCTTACCTCAGTATGCACACTGGATTGAATTACAGGAAAAGAACATAGGAAGGACACAGCTAAATACATATTAATGAAGAAACTGAGAGTAAAACGACGAAATTCCTATCAGAATGCTTAGTACCTTCGCCTACACGTAGCGAATGGCACCAGAAAACAGGTATAACTTAATGTAGCAGTAAAACATATGACATAGTTCTGACTGATGTGTTTCAATTCCTTGTCGAATGGCCGCCAATCAGACCCCGACCAGCTCTTTCTTTCGCACATTTTTCCTGTGCCGAATTATGACAGGTTTGTATTATCGTCCTAAGGAACACCCTGACGAATTGTTATTTTGATGTTGTTGGTGGGCGGTTCGTCAACCCAACCACAACTCTGGATGTAGAGGACGTATGAGGCCCCCTTGATTTGACAAACATGGAGCGTTTCTCCCTGGCATTCTCTTTGGAACATCCAAAGATATTTGAATTAACTCTGGAACTGTTGCATAGAGTCAGTGGTTGTATAGAATTTTAGCGATACACACAATAAAAGCTTATTTGAACAAAATCGCTTAATTTAAGTTTCAATATGTAATTCCTTTCAGAAAATCCTGAAATTATTCCACATGGGGCATTACCTCGAAAGCATGATTTAAATAGTGGCTAGCAATTAGTGATATAATTTTAATTGTAGTGCAGTTTTTGGTTTTAGTAAAAGATATTGCGTTTGCAAACTTATCATGAGACAACGACTTTGAAAATTGCTCGTCACAAATGAAAGCATCCAGCTTTTATCATTTTCCTTATTTTAAAACTCGCGGGCAGGTTGCTGACATACTCTGGTCTCAGTAATCGATGTCTGAAGCGAGGACACCCTTTGGATACACGTGAATGGAAGTGCAGGCCGCTTTCTTGGGCGATCAGATCTCTCCGTGCTGATCTCATAGTTCAGAGAGAGACTACTTGAGCTTCCTGTTCGGCGCTAGAGATATGGTCTGTGAGGGCATCTCATGTTGATACGTCCTTAGTGTGCAAACTTGCCATAAAATGGCTTTCCTGAAACTCTTGTTACGATCTATGAGATACAGTGAGACAAAGTCCAGGGATGCACTGACAGCACATAAAGTCAGTGCGATGAGGTTTGTGGAGAGTCATTAGGAATGGTAGAATTGAATATCTCGTGTACTTCGAGATACTCCCGATTTCTGTGCGTAGTAGTACACCAGACTCGCAGGTGAGATAAAAAATAATATTCTCCTTCATTTAACCATTTCCGATATCATAGAGTTATTGCACAAAATGGCTTGGTTCAAATGGCTCTGAGCACTATGGGACTTAACAGCTATGGTCATCAGTCACCTAGAACTTAGAACTATTTAAACCTAACCAACCTAAGGACAGCACACAACACCCAGTCATCACGAGGTAGAGAAAATCCCTGACCCCGCCGGGAATCGAACCCGGGCGTGGGAAGCGACGACGCTACCGCACGACCACGAGCTGCGGACAGTTATTGTACAACTTGTGCGTCTCTTCTCTATTCTATGGTGGTATAGAATGCCACATGGTTCATCTATGAATAATTTTATTCTTCCCAGGATGACTCATATAAACCTGAACGAATTCAATGGGTCATAAATTCCTCTGGAATCTCGTGGGAACGGGAAAGTTGTTTTAATGATCTCTGCAGCTCTGGGAGAATCAGAAGTATTGCCAGTTGTTGCCAAGTGGGTTTTTGTTTCTGCGCGTGAAGTACATTGTCCGGTACAATGCCGTGCTTGCTCGGCTCGCGTTCTCGTTTTAGTTCGTTCGTAACCTCATCGGTCGCGGTCTGTGAAGTCTGTGAGTTTGTAGTTCCGTCTGGTGGCAATAACCAGTATAGTAAGTGTTTCGTTAGCAGTCTGTACCTGGCAAAAAAATGCAATATCCACTTCGGGAAGGGTTTTTTTTTTTTTTTTTACTGAGAAAGCGTATTGGAAGACAGGCTTATTGGTTACAACACAACGGGCACTCCGGAGAGATTCCAATAGGCGCGATGTTCGAACAAAGGCAACAGTTTATTGACTGCGAGGAAACTGGAGATAACAGATGTACTAAAGAATGAGAGTGATAAACATAAACCTTCATTGGGTGCTGAGGTTACTGATAATGTTCGAAGACGCTTGGAGAACTCACCTAGAAAATCATTGCCTTGATTGAGCCATAGGACAGGTATTTCATATGGCACATGTCAGAGAGTTGCGAAGACATCAGTACTGCGACCATATAGAGTGCAAATGATGCAAGCATTGCAAGAGACAACCATGAGAAAGAAATGCGTTACTGTCGATGGTTTCCTATTCGAGGTGAAGGCGTTCATTCCATGACTTCGTTTACAGATGAGGCATCGTTCCACCTGTCAGGTTACATCAATATACAAAACAGAAGATACTGGGCTGGTATAAACAACCATATCAACCACGAAAAACCACTACATGATGAAAAAGCTGGAGGGTGGTGTGCGGTATCAGAATTTTTGGTCCCATTTTGTTTGATGCGACCACAGACACTACAGTTCATACGAGCGTCTTCAACACACTTGTGGAGCAGCTGGATGACGAATGTTATTTCCAACAAAATGGAGCCTAACGCTACCATGGATCTTGTAACGTTTATTTGGTGAGCGAATAATCTCAAAAAAAATTATTACCTTGTAGGTGTATCTTAAAAGCCGAAAGTGCAACAATAGCCCACAGACAATTGCAGATTATCGCGTGCCCAGTATAGCGAATAAAGAACAATGGCGAGGATATACTTCACGTCGTGGAATATGGTGAAACGAGTACAGTCGTGTATCGCTGATGGTGGAAGGCACTTCCAATGGTTGTTGTAAGGACTTTGTATCAATATATGTTATGTACGTAATCTCCGAATTGTGCTTTATCATATGCCCAAAAACTGCAAATGTGTCCCATTACTGGTGCAAATGTTATGACTCTCTTGGTTCAAATGGCTCTAAGCACTATGGGACTTAACATCTGAGGTCATCTGTCCCCTTGAACTTAGAACTACTTAAACGTAACTAACCTATCACACACATCTATGCCTGAGGCAGGATTCGAACCTGCGACCGTAGGAGCAGCGCGGTTCCGGACTGAAGCGCCTAGAACTGCTCGGTCACAGCGACCGGCTCACTTAAGTAGTTTAGGTTTGTATTGATCGCATTGTACTGTGAGTTTTGTGTTGATCTAAAATAATCGTTAGCTTGAATACAATATCTCCCACTTTATTTACATATCCTATCCACTGTTAACCACACAGGCGAAACATAACGATTCCACGTAAAATGCCGCGCGTCCGTGCACTTTGCAATCAATGTGTAGTAGGGGCTACAAGAATTTGCTTCAGCAAACTTGTTTATTCATGAACAAAAATATGGGAACTCCAAAATCACAACACGTTACCATGCCTAATACGGTATAGGGAAAACGCCGGCATTCAAAACATCTTGCACTCCTCTTTGTTGTGTACATAGTTCCGCGTAGTCAGCGCGTACACAACTTTCCCACTAGAGCGCGCCCCGGTAACCACAACAGCGCAGGCGCAGCGCTCGTCCGTCTCCGCACTATGAGATGGCGATGTCATAGCGACGGACCAAATTCTGCTTCCGCCGATCAGCGTATTAATATGTAACGCAGACAATGAGATTGCTGCTAACGTAGAACTTTTTCTCCTCGCGGATCACACTCGCGCAGTGATACCTGAACGCGCGAGGTATTATAACGAGTGTACAGACCTCCGATTAGTCAGTCTGCATTAGTCTGTAGTCAAGTTTCAGTCTGCGCCTAATAAGATTATCATATTCCTGTACATAGCCATGAAGAGAAATGAATAGACACTTCGTCAAGTATCAGAGATATGTGAGAATAAGATTAACGTACCAAGACCAAAGGAACTTCAGATCGTCAATTGTAAATAGCATGCAGAATTAAGTTAACTAATGTCTATGCTTTTTATTATTTTAATAAATGTGTGTGAGAACTAATCAAGTTCTGTTTAAAGTTGGTCACCGTCAATCTGCTACTCTAAGCGTGCAAGTGGCATTTCTATCGTCTGACCCAACGGCAGAAGATACACACGCCACGATAAGACCACGAGACATATTGCTGACACTCGCCTACTTCGTTAGAGCGACAAGTCAAATAATCTGATGGTGCGTCTACCGAAGGTCTTACAGTACGCACACCACACTCTTGGAATGGATAACTATAGATCCTGTGCGGTTTTTAAGGGAATCTCATTCTATCCGGAAAACGGTGGGAAATTCGTATAACGACGGTGGAGGGGGTTAGCGATCATGCACTCTTATCTCCAAAGTAGAGCACTAAAGCTCAATAATATTGATATCGGGTGACTGTACTGGGCAGGAGAGATGTGAAAACTCATCCTCGTGTCCACAAAACCAATCCTGGAAGACGCGGACTGTGTGAACAAGAGCGCTAGCGTCTTTAAACACAGCGTCACCACTGGGGAGTAAACCTTGTATCATGGGTTGGACCTGATCAGCAAATTTGATGACATAATTTCTGGCGTTAAAGCGACTTTGCAAAGTAGCCATGGGGCCAGTGGAATTCCAACAATTTGGCTGCCCAAATAATGACCAATGATATCTCAGGCTCCATTGAGTGTTTATTCGAGTATGTTACAATTTCAGTCCACAGCTCGTGGTCTTGCGGTAGCGTTCTCGCTTCTCGCGCGCGGGGTCCCGCGTTCGATTCCCGGCGGGATCAGGGATTTTCTCTGCCCCTTGATGACTGGGTGTTGTGTGTTTTTCATCATCATTGACGCAAGCAACTCGCCGAAGTGGCGTCAACTAAAAAGAACTTGCAATACGGCGGCCGAACGTCCCCGCATGAAGCCTCCCGGCCAACAATGCCATACGATCCTTTCATTGCAGGTCTTTCGTGGAAAAGTATTAAGGTAGCAGACGGAGCCCCAAATGCTCGTTACGCATGCATGTGTCTGTGAGATGGCCCATATAAATGTCTCGTAACTCAGATCATGAACTTAATGATAGGAAATTTAGTCGTTAATGTTAATTTAAATATTCATTTATTTCCATAGGTCAACATGTCCCTTAAAGTATTCTTAAAATATAGCCAGATACCGTTTAATGAAAATTTGATGGCTCAAAAACGTTTCGAATAAGGCTTGCAGAGTCATATTACACGAATTCAGAATTGACCAACACAGGGGCAGTTTAAAACTTTTAAATTACAATCGTTTTACCATGCCTGTAGATTTAACAGCACGCGGTCACAATTCAGATACTGATACTCGGTAAAGCAGGACACTGGAAGGATCGTGGAGCGCTGCCCACATGTTTGTCCCACGTGGGCAAATAGCCAATTCAGTCGACATCATCAGAAAGCAGGAACCAGAGTTAATGAGCTGGAAATGTTTTCGAGATCCGTTCCACCTAACAGGCAGCGGTTGTTTGCGAAAGGAAAATGCGGGCAGTATTTTACTATTTGCCGTTATACTATGCATAGCCTTGTTTGTACTAATTCCAATGATCCGATCCGTTTCTTGTGCTACGCTGAGGTCTTCTTTTAAGAATCTTGATTTCAAGCAAAGCATATTTTAAGAATCCAGATTTAATGACATGCTTATACAAACAGGACATATGTAAGACTTCAGTACAAAACGTAAAACCTAATGGTGATCCCATTTACCGCCTTCGAGTACCTCTACCATTTTTACTTCCTTCTATTACCAAACTGGCGATTTCTTGATGCCTCAAGATGTATCCTCTCAACAGATGTCAAGTAATGCCATAGATTTCGTTTCTCTCAAAAGTGATTCGGTTATCCGGGCTACACATATAATCTTCAGCGGTCTTTTGTAGCATCAAGTTTAAAAAGCTGTTCTCTTCGTGCCTGAACTGTTTGTCGTCCAGAGTTACACTGCAGGATGGGTAAACTTTTATTCGATATTAATAGAATAGCGAGTCTGCATCTTAAATATTCCTCGTTCGGCAGTCGTTGGTTATTCTTCTGCTTAAATACCGAAACTCATCATCTAATTTAACTGACTTATTTTCTGATCTGATTCCCTCAGTATCACCTGATTTGGATTTGATTACCTCCCATTACATTTGTTTTACTCTTTTCACAACAGTCAATTCCGCTCAACTCACGTTCCAGGTCGTTAACCATTTCTGATGTTCAAGCTGCGAAAGCAGTGATGAAAGTAAACTTCATACGAGTTATCAAGGGAAGAAATAGAAAAAAAAAATTAAAAAAAAATGGCTCTGAGCACTATGGGACTTAACTTCTAAGGTCATCAGTCCCCTAGAACTTAGAACTACTTAAACCTAACTATCCTAAGGACATCACACACATCCATGCCCGAGGCAGGATTCGAACCTGCGACCGTAGCGGTCGCGCTGTTCCACACTGTAGCGACTTTTTTTTCATCTCTTTTTGTTCAGTTTTGTTCGTTGCATCTGCTCGTGGCGGACGTCGTAAGACATCCGTTTAAGTTCGTTGTTGATCGGTTAACTCAGTTTTTTATTACAGAGGGCAGCTAACCCTCTGACCGAACACGCTGAGTTACCGTGCCGGCTATCTTTTTGTTCGAGATTGTTCGTTGCGTTTGGTCTGGGCGGACGTCACATGACATCCGTTCAAGTTCATCGTTGATTCTTTGACTCAGTTTTTTTACTACAGAGGGCGAGCAGCCCTCTGACCGAACACGCTGACCTACCGTGCCGGCTGCGCCTAGAACCGCTCGGCAACCCCGGCCGGCTACGATTTATCGATCTATATGTGTAACAAAAAGACCTTATGTCATTAAGTATAACGTAAAAAACGTTAAATGTTTTACTTTTACTTTTCAAAATGATGATAGCTATACAGGGAAACAATGCCTCCAATAGTCGAACTAAATAGGAAAGAGCTCTGAAGTTCATACACAGAATAGCAGTAGTGGAAACAGAAGTACCAATGGGAGGGGGGGAGGGGGGTGGAAGGATGTTGGGTCAAGGCCAATTCTGTACCAGTAGGTATTAGTTTTGTTGCTTTGTAAAGCTAATATGTCTCGTGGTCTTATCGTGGCGTGTTTTTCTGCCGTTAGGTCAGACGATAGAAATGCCACTTGCACGCTTAGAGTAGCAGATTGACGGTGACCAACTTTAAGCAGAACTTGATTAATTTTCACACACATTTATTGAAATAATAAAAAGTATAAACCTTACTTAACTTGATTCTGGATGCGATTTACAATTGACAATCTGAAGTTCCTTTGGCCTTGGTACGTTAATTTTATTCTCACATATATCTGATACTTGACAAAGTGTCTATCCATTTCTCTTCATGGCTATGTACAGGAATATGATAATCTTATTAGGCGCAGACTGAAACTTGACTATAGACTAATGCAGACTGACTAATTGGAGGTCTGTACATTCGTTATAATACCTTGCGCGTTCAGGTATCATTGCGCGAGTGTGATCCGCGAGGAGAAAAAGTTCTACGTTAGCAGCAATCTCATTGTCTGCGTGACATATTAATACGCGGATCGGCGGAAGCAGAATTTGGTCCGTCTCTAAGACAGCGCCATCTCGTAGTGCAGAGACGGACGAGCGCTGCGCCTGCGCTGTTGTGTTTAGCGGGGAGCGCTCTAGTGGGAAAGTTGTGTATGCGCTGACTACGCGGAACTATGTACACAACACAGGGTGGTGAGAAACAGCTTGAAAATGTTATAAGAGTGTTGCAGGATACGTTGTGTTGAGAAACACCTCTTAAAAAGATTCGAGGTATTGTGCCATTTCCGATTTAATTAACATTGAAGTTAGCTCATCATGCCGTTGTGCATGCAAATTCCACAGGCTCGCCAGATGCAGTGTCAGTTGTTCTCATAGCACAGAAGACAGCGCACGAGACTGCTCAGCCTTTGGCTCGGGTTCGATCCTTACAACCGTCCAGAGTCCAATTTTTGTATCGTCCTCTTGTTTGGATTCAGGAAACCAAAGAAAGAAAACGTCCAGCGAGATCGTATCCCGTCTTTTCATAGACAGTTGTGGGACTCGACGGTTCAGTACAGAATGACAAATCAAACATTTTTCACCTTTCAGCCGTCTAATTTCCAAACTCTTACTTTACCTGGCTACCAGTTTCGGTGATTCATAACGCCATCTTCATGACCCCTGATCGATGTGCAGAATGATTCCAATCTCGGTTCGGGTCAAAATAGGGGCCGGCATTCACAGACTGGTTTCTGCAGATTCCTGCTTAGGACAGCGATCACTTCACTGAGTCGGCAGATGATGTTTGAACTGATCGCAGTATCAAGCAAAAATCTACAGATAGCAGTCTTTGAGTACTGTCCCCAAATTTGAGCGGTACCGAGGTTGGAATGTTCCTGCACGTCGGTCAGGAAGTGTAGTGTCCCGTTTGCAATATTCACCATTATCGAGGTGAAACATAAATAAAAATGACTTTATGTGACTCAAAATGAACTGCAAACATCGATTTATCTGCGAAAGGTAATAACACTAACTGTAAAAATATACAATATAGATCGATAGACGCAGAAAGGACATTTTTATTGTATGAGATTAAAACGTGTAAGTAACTAAAAGAAGAATTATTATCTTTGTAAGAGTATAAAACACAATGCAATGCTCTTTCTTCTATTTAGTCTGATTTGTTTTGTTCGTTCTAGTGTTAGCTGGAATAAGGTATGCAAGCTATTGTGCTGCGCTAGCATTTGTTTCTGTCGTAACGTAATTGCAAATATTAAATGGTGTAAACTGTGTCCTAGTAAGAATATATTAGTATAAAGTGATCCCCGTGTGTTATTTCAAGGCCAGCCGGTGTGGCCGTGCGGTCTAGGCGCTTCAGTCTGGGACCGCGTGACCGCTCCGGTCGCAGGTTCCAATCCTGCCTCGGGCGTGGATGTGTGTGATGTCCTTAGGTTAGTTAGGTTTAAGTAGTTCTAAGTTCTAGGGGACTGATGAGCACAGATGTTAAGTCCCATAGTGCTCAGAGCCATTTTGTGTTGAGAGGCACCCACATGCCTTGCTCATACTGCGGCATCAAGCAGTCAGGCCTGCAAGATGAGTGGTCTGCCAAGCGAGTGGATTCTTTCTTAATTTATCGAGTAACATGAACTCTCGTATCTTACTATTTAGTTACAAATTATCCTCCTGTATGAATAATACGCAACAGAAACACGCATCTGACTATCAGTAATTTACAGAACTCTGACTGGACACTACGCACTGGCAATACCACATTTTCTTTTTGTCTTTTATTTAACGGCTTTTATCGACACGTGGCCACCGCACTGAATATGAATGGCGCACACATTATAAATTCGGGACATTATTACAACATACAATTCGAAGGAAAAGTCACCAATATTTTTCTTTTCACTATCTTATATATTCCGATAAATTCTCTAACCTAAACACACAAATTCTATAACCTACAACAATAACACATGAGAAATTCCGCCGAGAGGGCATGGCTTTACAATGGTGAATCTCTATATTATGGTCTCGTAATTATTTTTAACGCTACAGTGCACTTTCTGGATAGGATGGTGGATCTTTTATTGTACCTCACACTTCGACTCTCAGAATCATCATCACTAAACTTTCCTCCAGACCGAGCGGTACAGAAGGAACAGGCATAACCCACCAATCTTTTGAAACTACCTTGCTACTCTCCCATGCAAACCACACATACCCAAATTACATGACATACACCACACTACTACATGAAATACTACACAGAGAATAGTCACAACATTATCACTTTCAGCTTTCCCACTTCAATTAATATTTATCCCAGTTTCACACGACACTGCCCCACTTTGTAATTCTACTTTCCTACTATGAACTCTGGAGATATTTGCACTCACCACGTGGAAGTACGCGTCTCTAATTTCAAGTCCTGCACACGCCATTTCTTAAATATTTCAACTTATGGTACACACGCTATTTCTTAAATATTTCAACTTATTGTACACACACTAGTAATTCAGCTTAACTTAAGCACACGGAAGTATTTCAACTTAATGCTACATGTGGTTTCATTGTGACCGTTGGTCACTTCCGAAGATTCCTACAATCCCATTAATATTACCTGCCTGACATTTAATTCTCCCCACAAAAGTTCCTGAAATAGAGAAATTAATATTTCAAACTACTCTTAAATATTCCACATGCATACCATGTCTCCACTCTTTCGTCATTATGGAGCACAACTAAAACAGGTCTTAACAGCACAAGATCCAGCGGCAGAGTGCTGAAACATGGCCGTTCTCTAGGTCCTCTCCCATCTCTGTTGAGGTGGGGGAAGCACCTTGTTATCGTATTGGTCAGCCACATTTCAGGCGCTCAAAGCTCTGGTAAATTTCATCTCTTTGGTCCCACCAAAGGTGGCCAAAGGATCGACTCAAAGATGATCATATATTCACATTCACTATCTGCAGTTAGCAGACGACCATACATTCATTCATTTCACAGATCTCACCAAACTGGATGTAGGGATTTACTTTGTGGGAGTGCACATGTGATCAATTAAATAAATAAATTGTCATTCTTTCCCACACTGGTATCCGGCTTTGCTGTATTAATTGAAATTGAGTTATTTTACAAAAAAAAATGTGTTCTTCTGACAAAAATAATGAAGTATGTTGTACCTATTTTCAATGTCGAGCAGTACTGTACCCTTTCACCACCGGCTACCCATGCAGAAAAAAATGGCACGGTACTATCCTTGCAATGCGAGGGTAGTTACGAACATTTTTTTAAGAAAGCTGTATTAGAACAAACGTAGCAAGCCATCAAAATAACCAGGAGGAGACCTTAGCCCCTGGTGACCTCAAATAGACGACCAAATGCTGTTACTTTACGAAAGTATTGACACAGTTGTTCCATTATTGTACTCTCCACAATCCGCAGTAACGTACACATACAAGTTTGCAACAATCCACATGACAAATAAAGCATTACATCACACAAATAAGAAATAATATTGAGATAAAAATTTGCTTAGTTACTGGGCTCTTCGTTATTTTTATGAGTAATCCAAACTTTACTAATTCTATGACAAATAAAAAAAATACTAATTGTACTCATGAAATTCTAAATAGCGCACCGTCCAAACACAGAACAAGTAATCTGACATTCATAAATTGCGTTGTAATAGTCTTTACACGGCAATGTCTAAATACAAAACAAAATCAACAAAAGAAAAAATTTCGTACACTAGTTACACGTATAATGTCAGGGTCCATATCAATACACGCAATAAATAGTTAGCAATAACTGTTTGAATCCACCAGTAGCTCTCGTGTCTTACTCTACTGCTCATTTCTCTATTGTTACACATTTAGACGACAAGAACTTGCATTTCGACTAGCCTTCGTTACACTTTAATGTGAAATATCACCACTGTGATAATAAAATAAGTGGCTTCGGTCACCACACCAACAAGATCATTACTGTCCACGACATCAAAATGCATCAATTAATTCCGATATTTGTCGTGCAATGCAAACTCTTCTCCCCTGTGACAACCTTACTGATCAATGCTACAAGAGCCGCTACGTTAGTATTACGCCACTGGCTAATAATTAAAGCATCATTGTACCAAATATTCTAATAAACATGCTATGTGAACTTGATAACCCAGAACAAACAAAAAACAAACACTAACTACTCTAAACACAAATGTTAATGAAAAAACAATTACACTTGCTGTCCCTTCAGGAATGATACATATAAAAAAAATTTACACAATTACAAGTACAAATACATTATTCCCTATCTTGTGAGTCACACGGAAACATTTCATTCTGTGATTTTCTTGGGGTCAAATAAGTTGCTGACAGGTTCCCTAGAAACACTGTCTCGGTGTCAAAGCTCTCCCATGGTTACCCGGACGAAAGTCTTTAAGTCACTCAAATCGGCATTTTGAACACTCACTGAACAGTAAACTGTATCTCACATTAAACACAAATGTCATAGTCACACTCAGCGTACCATCCACACGAATCTGGTCTTCCAGAAATGGCCCTACAACTACTTTTACCCACGGTTCTGTCCTTTCAGTTCATGGTGTAATTAAAAGTCGTAAGTTCCAACAAACAGCACTTATTCCCGCACCAATTAAAGAAATGTCTCCTACTACAGACGCAAATGTCAATGTCCCACGCTAGTTTCTTGCGTTCATACAATAATTAGTCACCAAACGACAACTGTCCTCTTCAAGAATACCAAGCGTCCCACATGCAATTCACAAAGCACACTTAACAAGTCACTGCCAAAAGTTTATGGATCCCACCATTCAGTGGTCAAGACAAAACAAAATGATCGTCCTGTCTCCTAAAAACAAAATCTTTTCCACTACTCACAACGTGGGAACACCAGTCTTTCACTTTCCATCTTATGGAGACATACGAGCAGTCATCTTGCTTCATGGCTCCACAGTCCAGTACTAGTTAATAGTTGCTGGTAACAAATACCCGCCGGGCTCTGCCGCGCGTCGTCCATTCTGCCGTGGCGCCGCTGCGTGCCCCGTTGAGCAGAAGAAAACACCCGCTGTTGCCTCCGCGGGATACTTTCCCCAGTCGTAAGGGTGGCGGAACTTATGAATGGCCAGTGGTACCTGCGTGTCGCCCCAGGCCATTGAGCTGCTGTAGCGGGCGTGTGGAGTGTACCCCGTCCGGCAGTGGAGTGGGGAGTGCCGCGGCTCTGTCGCCCGTCGCCATGGCTACGTCAGCTCGGCCCGCTAGCGGTATGGGCGTTACGACACCCAATCAGTCAGACCCTTCTGTGCATCTCGCAACATTACAGACAAAAGGATATATTTAAATATTCTTTGATTACATGTATGATCTATTAGATACATTGGTAATAAAAGAATCTTTGTTCTAAAAAACATAAAACTATACACCCTAGTTTTCTACACATACATCAACATTTATCCCTTTTCTATATACAGCCCACACTTGCGCTATTGATTGTACCTGTCGTCCCTCATACAAAACATGAAAGTGTAAAAAAAAAAAAAGGAATAATAAACAATCTATACAAATCATAATTACAATGTAAAATAGTAGACTACTCTAACATCCTATCACAATAAACATTTTAGAAACTGGTGACTCTAAATCTACAACATACAATGCACCTTTGTGCTTGTGACAGACTGAAATTAGTATCTCTTTATATATTTTACCTTTTTTATTATATATAACAACATTTCTAGGACACGTATGTACCATCCACATGATGTCAGATCCTGACCTGCCATCGAGGTTCTTCCAAATCAAACAATACACAATAATGTTTTAGTTACAGATCGGTAGCATCCCCTTTACACGAGTGTGCGCATTGATCACACTACTCTACGACTCTCACTCACCAGACATCACATTTTCCTTCTCATTCAATCCATTAATACACTAATAGAATAGGTCTAGAAGTCAGCTAACCTTAACACCACCACACTCACGACAACATACCATACCTTTGCTCCCTTATACTCATAACACCACCACACTCACAACATAGCATACCTTTGCTCCCTTATACTCAACCACATAACACATGAAGCTGTTTCGGAGATAGCATTCCAGTCTCCGAATTCGTCCTTTCACTCTGGCACCTCTCTCCATCGGCTTACCTCTGCATTCGCTTTACCGACTATTCCTCCTGCTAAATATCACTTTAGAATTGCGACATTTCATCTAAGAACAAAAATACACAAATTATTCAACCTGCAAAATAACTGTACACATTCTTGGTACCGTTTTGATTAGTTATACTGGTACCAGGCTTCAACAACAACAACAACAAATAATATTTTTGCCAAATCGCAAATGTTATGCTAAGAATTAGATCTACACTTATATTACATCTTACTTCAGTATTCCACAACGTTCACCATCTGGATCTCATACTCCCTTTATGTCCTTTCACATTGTGCAGTTGTCCTCATCTCTTCATTCGTATTTCGGCTCTCCGTCCGTCCATTACTCCATCATTTCCTGGTCTTCCTTCGCCATTGGCATCAATCTCTATTGCAGCATACACAGGCCTCTCTGTAACATACATCTAAGACATCTCCACATTATTCAATTCTACTCACCTTTATTTACCACTGTTTCATCACGTCGAATCTCTCTTTATTAACCACACTGCTTCACGTCGCTTCTCTCCTTAAATATCACCTTTATCCACTACTATTTATCACGTCGCTTCTCTATTTACCATCTTTATCCACTCATTAATCATCACGTCGTTTCTACTTGATCCTTATTCGTATGACAAAAAATACGTACATACACCACTCTGTCGACTCCTGTTCATGACTCATTCGACCAGTCTATTCCGTCATACTTCCTGACATACCGCCTGAAAATTGTTATGTTCGATTTGACGCTGCACAACGTTACACACCACAAATAAATACACTGACTATCTACCATAAATTGCCTAGTTTAGATCTATCCTTAACTTTTCCATAATTTGATGTTAGAAATGCGATGAAGCCCACGAGATTGTTATCCCTTGATCGTCTCAATTGTGACAATGATTGTCCTGTCGTGAACGCAATGACAGCCTATCCTCTCTTCGCCCATCATTTTGATTTTCCCTTCTTCTTCCATCTCTGTCCCATCTTCTATTTTCCCGGTTTGACGGGCGATATTCCCATGAATTCTGCCCCCTATTTCCTCGCCATCTTCCATTCCCGTCATTCCTCTGATTCCATGCCCTTGATCGTCTCAATTGTGACAATGATTGTCCTGTCGTGAACGCAATGACAGCCTATCCTCTCTTCGCCCATCATTTTGATTTTCCCTTCTTCTTCCATCTCTGTCCCATCTTCTATTTTCCCGGTTTGACGGGCGATATTCCCATGAATTCTGCCCCCTATTTCCTCGCCATCTTCCATTCCCGTCATTCCTCTGATTCCATGCTCTCCTGCCATTCTGATAGTTTCTGCCGTTCCTATCCTCGACACTGTCTGACCTATGAGTCGTGTCTCCGTTCACGATGTTGCTCTCATTACTCAGTTCCTGTAACAAGTGCTGAAATGACGCAGAATCTTCTAAGCCTCTGCCTGCTATCACTATATCTCTGCGCAGTTTCACTGGCAACTTCGTCATACAGATCCTAATGAGCTCCCCAGGTTCGTATGGCACATCCAAATATCTATTTCGTCTCAGCATTTCCTGATAGCACGCCACTGGATCTCTTATACTACCTTCGTTACAATTTGGCATCATCAATATGCTTTGCTTAACCTGGTCCTGCTTACTTTTCGACCAGAATTCATTTAAAAACTTGTCACAAAATATCTTGTAGCTACTACAGTCATTAATAACTTCCTGCATTTTCGCTCTAGCCTCGTCCCTCAAATGGTTGCACACAAACTTCATTTTGAGGAGCGGTCCCCACGATGCAGGTAATGAATCTTGAAATTGAGACAGCCACAGACATGGATGTTGGTAGTCATCAGGATCCGGAAAACAAGTGAACTTTTCTACTGACACGAAGTGCCTCCTACATTCTTCTTCCGCATTTATGTTTTCCGACCTTGGGCTATACCCAGATGGATTTGCCACCTGTTTTATCCGACATAACCGTTCTTCTAACTCTCTGAGTTCGTCTTCCTCTTTCTGCCTATTTTCTTTTTTTGAATTTATCTCACTCTTCCTCTGCAATCTACCTGGTGGTGTGTCACCTCCGCTACTGCATGGTAATTGAAACTGTGCTAGCTCTTCCCTATGTTTCCTATTTATTTCTAATTGCGCCTCTTTAAACTGTAATAGTGATTGTATCTCTTCCTGCTCGGCATAAACCTCTCGCTGCGTACTGTCAGAGCCTGTTTCGCCTCTTACACTGACCTTTTCTACCTCTGCACTAATTGTATTCATTCTGACCACTACCTCCGCAACTTCATCCCTGTATTTATTTAGCGCCACTTCCTGCTGGGTGACTTGAACTTCCACGCTGTCTAATGCCCCTTGTTTATCTGCAAGTAAGTCCTCCACTACCTCTTTGATTCGCTCATCTGGCAACACGTCCCTACGTTCTGTGATATCCCTCTCTATTGCAATTATTCGTACCTCCAAATTATTGGTTTTTTCTTTCACGGCGTCACATACTTGCTTCAACGCACCCAGATTCTTCTCCCCCTCATCTAACCAATTATTAACTGCGGACAGACGCTCATCGATAACTGAGAGTAGCTTCCTCATTGCCTCTTTATTTCCCTTATCCATTGCCTCCAATCTTTCCTTATTCTCCCTATCTCTCTCCTTAGTCTCCCTATCTCTCTCCTTATTATCTCTGTCCATCGCTTCCAATCTTTCCTTATTTGCTTCCAATCTTTCCTTAGTCTCCCTATCCATCCTCTGTAAAAACTGCAGTAGCACACTCTCATTTGCTACTTTCGGTGCGCTCACCTCGTTCGCCTGTGAAACCGTAGCTTCGCTAAGGGTAGCTGCACTTTGACTGCATACCTGACCTAGTCCCGGCTCGCCCGCGTCGTCGGGAAAAGCCCGCGTTTGTGGACAAAGCCCGCCGGATAAAGGATCACCCAGCAGCGGTCCACTGAACAATTCAGCCCCTTCGGAGTGTTTGTCTTTCTCGCTCATTATCCCATGGTCAACAGCTACTTCCTGCTGCACTGCTACGTTCACGCCAGAATCGCTATTCTCCCTGATGACTACACTTTTCGACTGCGACCTAGTTACCACGGACATTACGCAAAAAAAATTATACAACGATCTTCCAGCCCTGGGCGATATAGCAATTAACTACATAAAAAAATAAAAGATCCTCACCAATCCAGAAAGAAATTGCAAACAGAAAAAATTTTACTTCTTAGCGCTATCACAATATATTCCATCAAAAAAAAAATCTTAACAGCAATAAACCTAACAGCATTAAATCCTGGCAAAAAATATCCTGGCAAAAAATATCCTGGAAGAAAAATATCCTGGCAGGGTCGAAATTATGAGAGGCACCCACATGCCTTGCTCATACTGTGGCATCAAGCAGTCAGGCCTGCAAGATGAGTGGTCTGCCAAGCGAGTGGATTCTTTCTTAATTTATCGAGTAACATGAACTCTCGTATCTTACTATTTAGTTACAAATTATCCTCCTGTATGAATAATACGCAACAGAAACACGCATCTGACTATCAGTAATTTACAGAACTCTGACTGGACACTACGCACTGGCAATACCACATTTTCTTTGTCTTTTATTTAACAGCTTTTATCGACACGTGGCCACCCCACTGAATATGAATGGCGCACACATTATAAATTCGGGACATTATTACAACATACAATTCGAAGGAAAAGTCACCAATATTTTTCTTTTCACTATCTTATTTATTCCGATAAATTCTCTAACCTAAACACACAAATTCTATAACCTACAACAATGACACATGAGAAATTCCGCCCAGTGGGCATGGCTTTACAATGGTGAATCTCTATATTATGGTCTCGTAATTATTTTTAACGCTACAGTGCACTTACTGGATAGGATGGTGGATCTTTTATTGTACCTCACACTTCGACTCTCACAATCATCATCACTAAACTTTCCTCCAGACCGAGCGGTACAGAAGGAACAAGCATAACCCACCAATCTTTTGAAACTACCTTGCTACTCTCCCATGCAAACCACACATACCCAAATTACATGACATACACCACACTACAGCATGAAATACTACACAGAGAATAGTCACAACATTATCACTTTCAGCTTTCCCACTTCAATTAATATTTATCCCAGTTTCACACGACACTGCCCCACTTTGTAATTCTACTTTCCTACTATGAACTCTGGAGATATTTGCACGTCTTCCTGTGCAATGCAAGCCAAGTAGCGTTGCTGGATAGATGGCCGACTCACCTTGCTTCTCTCTCAGAGTTTGAATCAAGCGTCACACGGAATCATATCACGCAAAGTAATATTAAGAACATCACACACGCGAGTCCTCAACTGATACCATGGACGAGTACTTCTCTTTATCCTTTGTCTCATACACAGATTGAGACTCACACAGTACTCACCACGTGGAAGTACGCGTCTCTAATTTCAAGTCCTGCACACGCCATTTCTTAAATATTTCAACTTATGGTACACACGCTATTTCTTAAATATTTCAACTTATTGTACACACACTAGTAATTCAGCTTAACTTAAGCACACGGAAGTATTTCAACTTAATGCTACACGTGGTTTCATTGTGACCGTTGGTCACTTCCGAAGATTCCTACAATCCCATTAATATTACCTGCCTGACATTTAATTCTCCCCACAAAAGTTCCTGAAATAGAGAAATTAATATTTCAAACTACTCTTAAATATTCCACATGCATACCATGTCTCCACTCTTTCGTCATTACGGAGCACAACTAAAACAGGTCTTAACAGCACGAGATCCAGCGGCAGAGTGCTGAAACATGGCCGTTCTCTAGGTCCTCTCCCACCTCTGTCGAGGTGGGGGAAGCACCTTGCTATCGTATTGGTCAGCCACATTTCAGGCGCTCAAAGCTCTGGTAAATTTCATCTCTTTGGTCCCACCAAAGGTGGCCAAAGGATCGACTCAAAGATGATCATATATTCACATTCACTACCTGCAGTTAGCAGACGACCATACATTCATTCATTTCACAGATCTCACCAAACTGGATGTAGGGATTTACTTTGTGGGAGTGCACATGTGATCAATTAAATAAATAAATTGTCATTCTTTCCCACACTGGTATCCGGCTTCGCTGTATTAATTGAAATTGAGTTATTTTACAAAAAAAATGTGTTCTTCTGACAAAAATAATGAAGTATGTTGTACCTATTTTCAATGTCGGGCGGTACTGTACCCTTTCAGTGTTATTTCAAGAACCTACGCCACATTTATCTTATGAAAAGAATATTTAATGAAAATTATTTAGCATGTTTCCAGCTGCTGCGGAGCGAGTAACAGTGATCTCTGACTGTTAACAATTAGCCGCCATTACGCGGTGCATTTAAAAATATTTTTTCACAGAACAATGTCTGATAGCCGGAGCGGAAGAAATTATGTAAAAATATTCAGTGAGATTAATTGAAGAAATCCAGTGAAATAATTTTATTTAAACTTGTCTATTTTCTGTGATAGTAATAATTTCAGATCAGTGAACTGGAGCTGAGTAGTACTACGCTATTGCATTTACAGTAATTTGTAGGGAGCCTGGCGCTCGATAAAACCAGATATAATACGTAATCGGCAACCTAGGAAATTCATTATTTTGCTTATTATATCTCTTTTATATATTTTTGAAAGCTAATGTAAAAACTAACTAAAAATCACGAACAGATCACGATAAATCGAAGGACAATCAAATTTACTAGGAGAGTGTTTTCTCTAAAATAAATAGTTACACATTATTTTCTTAAGAGATATAATAGGAGTCTGAACATGGAGCAATGTATCACCGAAACTGGTAGTCCAATAAAACAACAGTTTGGAAATTACTCGCCTGAAAGGTGTTTGATTTGACATTCTGTCTTTTTCTCTTGTGTTTCGGCAGGTATTTATCATACCGTTTTTGCATCATATGGTAGGAAACAGCCCAAACAAATGCCACTCATACACCATTCATGATACACCAATTCCTTAAAGTGGTCCCAAATTAGCCTCGTGCGATGTTCGTTTTATCGGTATGTATTAGCAGAAACAATAAAACACGAAGAATAACAAATACTGTAGCAGCGACTGACCAGCACTGCTGCGTAGGGGTAGCAGTCAGTGCAGGCCAGGGCAGTGCTGCCACTGTTGGAGTACTGGTTACTATTTGTATTTTACTGTCCCAGTTAACACATACCAATTATCGAAAATCACATTAGGCCAGTCTGGAACTACTCTATAGAATGGTCACGCAGAATTCCACTTTGAAAGCAATTACACTACTGGCCATTAAAATTGCTACACCAAGAAGAAATGCAGATGATAAACGGGTATTCATTGGACAAATATGCCAATATGCATCGTGACAGGGGGCTGTGGCAGGAGGCTGGATGGAGCAGTGGCTGGGTGTCCAGTAGCCAAAAAGGGGCAGTCTCGCTCACTGAGACCACTCGCGTGATCGACACGACACTGCAGGCTGGAGTGTGGCAGCAACCCTCGAGTCCTTTGTAGCAGAGCACCAGCACTCAACAGTGGTTTTCGGTTCTCCGCCTGGGACCACTGACAGAACTGCATCAGTGACAGACAGGTCCTGGGGGTTTTAAATCTTCTGGCCCACGCTGACGATCGCGGAAGAGACGTGTTTCAGGGTTGCATCGAAGCATTTAGAGTGGACCAGTGGCTGGGGCACGACGTAAGCGGCAAAAGGTCAGCCAAGCCGCAGCAGGTACATGACGACCCCAACTGACTTGTGGAAGCATCGACAGCGGACGCTGTGCCTCTGCCGAACTTGCTTTGTTAGCACAAGAATCGACCAAAGAGCTGCAGCCTCATTCCAGCACTGGGCTTTTTTCTATGCTTTTGGCTTCTGAGACTGTAGGCTCTCTCCCTTATCCGTCCCTGGATTTCTGTTTGTTGGTGTAGGTGCAACAGAGAAACACACATCTGTAATATTTTTTACCCATCCAATCAATCTCCACCGCTGTTCTCACAATCAGCGAAATCTCTTTCTTCCCATTACAATACCATCAGAGAGGAACACGGAATCTTAAGGAGAATTGGATAAAGCCTGTTTCGTCGCTTCACATAATGCAACACAGGTGATGAACACCTCAACGAGCATTTACTTTACAGCAGCGAAGCTACAAATTCGGTTTACGGTATTAGACTATAAAATCAACAACCATTCTCAAAACAACAGTACTTTGGTGTTTCATTTAGCCTCCTGAATGTATTGAATGTGCGATTGTAGGTTCCTGATATCAAAAAGTTCAAAATGTCTTCCTCTACAATCGCCTAAATTTTTAACATTACGTTCTGTAACACCCCGTACGTATGCACACTGCCCACCCACATTAATGTGACCGTCTCTTAAAAGTATGAGCATACACCTTTTACACTGTGCACCGTTGCGAGAAATGCAGGAAGAGAATCAGTGAGGTTATGAAAGGTACCGATAGGCATGTGGGGTCATGCCGACTCCAATGTACTGCGTTTCTCGGTTGAGGATCCATTACGCGAATAGCCCGATCGACATGGTCCCACAGATTCTCTAAAGCTCCTCCCGCAGAGGCCATGAAGGCCCAAAGGTACTAACAGGCCGCCGTGTCATCCTCAGCGCACAGGCGTCACTGGATACGGACATGGAGGGGCATGTGGTCAGCACACCACTCTCCCGGCCGTATATCGGTTTCCGAGACCGGAGCCGCTACTTCTCAGTCAAGTAGCTCCTCAGTTTGCCTCACAAGGGCTGAGTGCACCCCGCTTGCCAACAGCGCTCTGCAGACCGGATGGTCACCCATCCGCGTGCTAGCCCAGCCCGACAGCGCTAAACTTCGGTGATCTGACGGGAAACGGTGTTACCATTGCGGCAGGGCCGTTTAAACTCGAGGAGTTTTGGGTTCGAGGGACCATGGTAAACTCATCCTGGTGCACGTACACTGCAAGTCTGTGTGATATGTTGCACTGTCTTGCTGTTACGCACCATCGTGTCGACGAAAAACAAACTGCATGTAGGGTGAACATGAACCCCATGGATAGGTAGATACATTTGTTGATTTGTTGTCCCTTAGAAAATCCAGAGATCGCCCAGGAAATGCGACGAAGTCTTTCCCAGACCACAACGCACGCGAGGTGTTCGCTTCTAGATTTTTTACGCCGCACACGCCAACATCCATCTGTCCGATGGAACAAAAAATGTGCTTCATCTGAAAAGGTCACCTGCGCCAATCAGTGGACGTCCAGTTGCAGCATCGGCGTGAAAATTCCGGCATTGTTCAAATGTGTGTGAAATCTTGTGGTACTTAACTGCTAAGGTCATCAGTACCTAAGCTTACACACTACTTAACCTAAATCATCCTAAGGACAAACACACACACCCATGCCCGAGGGAGGGCTCGAACCTCCGCCGGGACCAGCCGCACAGTCCATGATTGCAGCGCCTGAGACCGCTCGGCTAATCCCGCGTGGCATTCCGGCCTTCTTCGGCGATGGACAGCAGTCAATATGGTTGTATGAACCAGGCATCTGCTTCCGAGAGCCATTCGCAGTAACGTTCGCTGAAAAGTCGTTGAGAAGACACTGTCGAAAACCTCTTGGCTCATCTGAACGGTCAGTTGATCAAGAACTGCACATCTATTCGCCCGTACACATCTTCGCAGCCGCTGATCACCCCTGTGATCTACAGCTCATGGTGCACAATTGCCTCGGCGCTGGTTTTGGGTACTGGCATTTTTCCATGTACGGTATACTTTAACCTCAGTGGTATGCGAACGGTTTACAAACTTAGCCGCTTCGAAAATGCTTCTACGCTTTATCCCAAAGCCGATGATCATACCCTTTTGGACGTCAGATAAATAGCTCTACCGCCGCGGTACAGCAACGGCTGCAATATTTTCTGCCTGCCCTATACGTTCTATCTACCTCCACTGATAGTGCTGCCACATGTCGTCTGTGTGTGGTTATTACACTTTGACGTCGAAAATAGGCGGTGGTCACATTAATGTGCCTCGACAGTGTCTGAACTGGCCTTGATGGTTAAACACGTCGTTCACATCACAGGCATACAATAGCGACATACGCCATAGACTCTACCTTCTAAGTTTGGAACAAATATTTTCACATACACTCAGCTTTCATGGCTCGGTATAAAATTAAAAGTCATTCCTTCTCCTTAGTTCCGACCAGAATTAGTGGAAGGATTCCCTTGACTGTAAATAAACGCAGCAAGTGGAAAACTCTTCCCAAATTTCCACAATCAGAGCTCGTCCTGCCCCGTTACTAGCTCCACTAATCTACAATACGTTGTCTCTCGAACACATCACTTTATATTTTCATTCATTCATTCATTCATTTCATTGTTGCCCTTATGGACAGTGTTTGAACTCGAAAATCACATGATGACACAATTTTCACTTCTTTCCTTTCTTCCTCTTCTCTTCCCAAAATCTCTTCATCCTTTGGCTGTGCTCCTGTTTCCTTTGCTCTGTCCATAATGTTCCTTTCTTCTTTCTCTCCTTTACAATAAATTTTGCATTCCTAACTTTGTTTCTGAAGTATTTCCTGTCTCCTATCATTTGCCTGTTGATCCCTATCTGCCTTAAGTCTTCGTCTATTTCATGATACCAATTTGTTTTCTTGCTTGAGCTGTTTACTACATCAAAAATTTTCTTTGTAAGTCGGTTGTTGTCCATTCTCTGTATGTGCCCATAGAAAGTTAATCTGCGTTTTCTGATCGCGTCTGTTAGTCTGTCAGTGTGCTGGTACAGCTCTTTGGTAGGTCGCTTCATCCATATGCCATCTCTGTGAATTGGTCCAAATATTTTTCTGAGAATTTTGCGTTCTATTTTTTCTGTGTCTATGATGCCTGATGCTCCAATTGTTGTTGTTTCTGACGCGTACAATGCTTCTGGTAATACAACTGTTTTGTAGTGCCTAAGTGCCTTTATATTTTAGTATTGGTAATTTGTTCATTAATTAAAACTGTTAAAACCTGAGAAAAATAAACTTATATTTTCCGTCGTTTTTAGAAAGTAAGGTTTTTGTTTTCAGATGCAAATAACTGCATAAATTTTCTCCAATAACTTCTTAATGCCAAATCCTTCATAACACGAAAGTAGATAATCTCCGTCACTTTTACGCAATGATGTTGGAATACAAATATAAATAAAGAGTTACACGACTGCCTCCATTATGGTAACTGTGTTGGTAGAAAAGGAAAGCCTTACGATAAACAAAAAAAAAAAAACAAAGGCGGCAAGCTTCCAGTTAATTACGACTGGTAAGTCGCGAGAGAGCTCTCCCGGGGCGCACCTGGGCATCGGCATCGGCAGCCTGCGGGATTTGGTTGGGCGGCCCGCTGCGCTAGCGACCAGCTCCCAGGAGATAAAGCCGATTTAATTCCGCCAAAAATGTGGGGAATCCTTCTAATTGCTTGGCGATATATATCTGCGAGTTCCCCGCGACTCATTTGCCTCCGATGCAGGGCGATTAAATTAATTTGTAGCCGCACCTCGATTAAGAGGTGGACGATTGGTAAAGCTCTCTTCAGGGCTTTAAACCCATGTAGTTGGTGCGGCCCGGCCGCTGCATGACGACTGTTTTAACAATAATCTCTGACGGCTCATCTGAGTAATACTGTACGATCGTCATAAAATGTTCATTATGTTATCAGTATGAATACGCCTTTATTCAGACAGCAACGTTAAAGCTCCAGAAACACTGATGTTCTACCCCTATGCGCACTATTAGTACCAGATCTGCATGGACATAATACTGAGAGGTACCTCCCAATCCGCATATATCTTTGTCGGAATATGTATCAACTAACTGTTAACCCGTTCTCTTATATAATACCGTCGTTATATTCGATAACCTGCACCTAACACTGCATATAGAAAACGTTTAGGACGATATACCAGTGAATAAGAAACAATATTGCCTTTTAACATGAAACAAAAATAGCTTAACACGAACGCTCGAGCGAACAGTTGTACATGCTTTTTCGCAGTTGGAACGTCAAGGGGATTTTTATTTCACATGATTTCAGAGATATTCTCAAGTCACACGTATCTGTGGTATACATATGCAGACTGACGTAGCAAATGAAAATGTGTACCAAGTTTGGGATACGAATCAGGGACTCCTCACTAGGCAGATGTACGCAAGGTAGACACAGTGGCTTTGAACAAGTGCATGGACTACCGTAACACCCCTCCTCCTCAATCCACACTCCCATTCGCGCCTCAGACCACTTGGTGTTCCCCCTAAACTCAAAAAGCATTGCAGAAATTCTCTAAATGTATTGGAATAACGCAAAAATGAAACTATATGGTTTCGGAGACCTTTCCACGTATCAGACACCTGTGATGTATACGGGCAGACTGAAGTGACGAATGAAAATTTGTATGAAGGTCAAGTCTCGAACCAAGATCTCCTGGTCACTAGGAAGATACGCTAACCACTACATCACCCTGGCACTGCGGCTTTGACCAATAGCACGCCTCCCTCCTCAATCCAAATTCCCATTCACACCTCAATGTGCGAGGATAGTCCACGAAGTTGTGCAAAGCTACTGACCATGGTGGTGTAGTGGTTAATTCATCTGCCCACTGAGCAGGAGACCCTGATCAGAATCCCAGCCTTGGTTCAAATTTTCATTCGTCGCTTCAGACTGCATACGTACGTCACGGATGTTTGTTTATTAATTTATTTATAGTTAGTCCGAACAATGATGTCATGTCGCACGTCTTTGAGTTCCAACATTGTACAAATATTTCAGTCAATTTTAGAATTAAGGATCGATGTCTCGAAATCGGCAAATTGTGAATATTCATCAGTGAATTTTGTGTTAAAACTGTTTGGTGTGTTTGTTTACAATTACAGATACCGTATGTTTTCAAGAGCCAAGACAGAGAACTCGGGATGAAAGCAAACCATTATTTCTATTAAAATGAAGACGGAGCTTCTTAACGAATTTATTGAAAGATGGAGGTGGGAAATGGATTTTCTTACTGCTAACTCTATAATGTCAACGATAATTTTAAAAAAAATGAGGTAATGTTACGCCAATGTTTGGGTGCAGTGTCCTCGAGTCTGAGAGAAAATATTTGAGAACGGCTAAAGATGAAGGTATAGAGATTGTGTTCTCTGTATAGCCCAAACAAGTTAGGTTGACGCTCTCGTATCATGAACTTCATTTATGGAAAGGGCTAGTGAACTGGTAAAATCAGTAAACCCAGGCTAGTTTTAACTTTTCAAGGAAAGGAATGGCATAGTGTTAAAAAAACATCTGCGGTGAAGATACCTGAGGTTTGCTGAGTATGACTACATACTGGTTGCCACCTACTTTGGCTACAATACTTGACGCAAAAGATTTCTTCAGTCGCGGATAAAATGACGTACGTTACCGCTGTTTATCCAAGCGACAACTGCGTTCAGAGGAAATTCTTTAAGGAAGGAAGTACGGATTATAACACATGGGGGAATTCTGGAAGCAGAGGTGACTTACTAAGCCGTACCGTTTGTCACGGCTACGCAGACATGATGACAGCCGTCTCTTGCTGTCGTAGTTCAGTATCGCTAGTTGATGTGTGCATCCCTCTTCTTTCCAAAGATCACACGCACAAACGTCCCTGTTAGCGGAATGTTCTCTGTACGAGTCGTAGTGCCACGATACGACAAAACCATTTGACAATAAATAACAAGTCACCGCTGTTACATGTCACACACTTTCTTGTAGATTGTAAGTGAATGCCATCTTCACACGTTATTCGAACGCTCCACTGAACAAGCTCTGAAGAAAAGAAAAAAGATATTTGAAGAGAGATTTAAAGTTGAAGGAGAAGAGGTTTGCTGATGATATGGTGTGTAGACGTGGTAAAGGATTTGGAGCATTTGAATGAAATGTGTACTATCTTGAAAAGAGCTTATAAGATGGACTTCAATAAAAGCATTATGAAATGTACTCGAATTAAGCAAGATAATACTGAAAGAGTTAGAAAATTAAATACTAAAAGCAATGAGTTTTGCAATTTGGGCTACAAAATAAATGAGCGGAGGAAAATGTAGTAAGAAAGTGGGGGAAGGGAAGAAATGTAGTGTTTGCGTGAGATGTTCCGGACATCGAACGTCTGACATGAGAGTATGAACGACTTAAGTACTAACAGTGGGAACGATGTGTAAAGGTGGAGTAAGTAACGTGCGATTCCAAGCTATCAAAGTTATTGAGATTCTGCAAGCAATTTATGATCGTAGAGGAGCTGATTTGAGCTATATGGGACGGAAGATTCTGGCATTTTTTTTTTTTAATTACGGGGGGGAATGATTAATTTCTAAACGAAACTTTTTTTAAGGCATGGCGCATCTAACTGCTTCTTGAATCTTTTCTTTATAGTAAAGGATTGTGCCTCTGTTGATATAATTGTATGGAGGGGCTATGGTCAAACATAACTGAAAATCGGCTATTGTGAGTAAATTTAAAATATTTGTCCCACCACGCCATCTTTACTAAATCAGTGAAGGCAGAGATTGCAGTATCAGCTGCGTTCTATGCACATCGTCGGTTAGGTTAGACTTCTTTACTTCTTTGTAGTGCTCGTGCTTCTGAGCATCCAAAAACAACTTCAATACAATGAACAAACTGTATGAGGTCGCTCGTACATAGTAAGAACCATCACTTAAAGATTGCCTTCTCTTGTTTATGTTTTGCTTTTTTATTATTTTGTTGGAGTTCAGGTGTGTAATTAGAGTATCACTTAGTTCTTTTTTTAAATTGAAACAGTTGCAGCATTCCAGTTCTGTAAAGATTTTAGGGAGGTTTCTCGCGGTCAACAGATGACTGATGGGACTGGACATTCCCTCTGCTCCTCTCCTAGTCTGTTGAGATTTTTGGCTGAAGAGGACGGAGTCCTCCAACAGCCCACCCTGCTCTCAAGAGCTGTAAACGAAAGATTTAAAAAAGAGAAAGAAAGGAAAAATGTTTAATAAGTAATTCGCTATGCATAACGATACCATCCAGGTAGTGGCATGTTAACAGGAAACATATTTTGGAACCAGTAAGAAACTCATTAATGATATACAATACTGCGATGTTAGATATCAGACGGTTTCGTATTTTGCAGTCCAGGATTGCGTATGTGCATGAGTCTTGTATATGCTGTGAATGGAATTATTGTCATCAAATTAAAGATGCGTAGGAAGTAAAATAAAGTAAAGTAAAGCAAGAAGTAATATTGGTACAGTTATAAACTCTGCCTGGAATATTCGGGTGCTAACGTGACTGGACACATTACTTACAATTGGGAACTTGTGTATACACAATGTATGCTATGACTTGAAATTTCATTTTCATTAATTGAATGTTTCTCCCTTGAATAGTCGATCAGGGACCAAATGCAGTACAGGAAGAGAGAGAGATAGTGGAAGGTGGCATTCCCGTTTCGCAACTAAAAATCACCCTCTCTTATAACTTAGCAGTGACTGACTCTGATCTAAGGTTCTATTCTCCTCCCCCCCCCCCCCCCCTTTCCATGGGTCGTCCCCCGAGCCAACCACACTGTTAACTTGCTGTAATAATAAAAAATACATAAAATGTTTTAATGCAATAATAATAATTTGTAGACGATAATACACAGTAGTGCCAAAGAAACTGGTATAAGAATGCGTATTCAAACACAGAGACATGTAAACAGGCAGAATACGGAGCTGAGGTCGACAACGCCTATATAAGACAAGCGTCTGGTGCATTTGTTAGTTCGTTTACTGCTGCTACAACGGCAGATTATCAAGATTTAAGTGAGTTTGAAGACGGTGCTATAGTCGGCGCACGAGCGGTGGGACACAGCATCTCCGAGGTGACGACGAAGTTACATTTTTCCCTTACGAACATTTCACGAGTGTATGGTGAATGCAAATTTAGGGTAAGAAAAGAAATTTGTTAACATCGAGTATAGATTTAAGTGTCAGGAAGTCGTTTCTGAAAGTATTTGTATGGAGTGTAGCCATGTATGGAAGTGAAACATGGACGATAACCAGTTTGGACAAGAAGAGAGTAGAAGCTTTCGAAATGTGGTGCTACAGAAGAATGCTGAAGATTAGATGGGTAGATCACATAACTAAGGAGGAGGTATTGAATAGGGTTGGGGAGAAGAGAAGTTTGTGGCACAACTTGACTAGAAGAAGGGATCGGTTGGTAGGACATGTTTTAAGGCATCAAGGGATCACAAATTTAGCATTGGAGGGCAGCGTGGAGGGTAAAAATCGTAGAGGGAGACCGAGAGATCAATACACTAAGCAGATTCAGAAGGATGTAGGTTGCAGTAGGTACTGGGAGATGAAGAAGCTTGCACAGGATAGAGTAGCATGGAGAGCTGCATCAAACCAGTCTCAGGACTGAAGACCACAACAACAACAATGGTGAATGCCAAGAATCTGGTAAAACATCAAACCTCCGACATCGCTGCTGCCGGAAAAACATCATGCAAGAACGGGACCAACGATGACTGAAGAGAATCGTTCAACGTGACAAAAATGCAACCCCTCCACAAATTGCTGCCGACTTCAGTGCTGGGCCATCGCAAAGTGTCACCGTGCGAACCAATCAACGAAACATCACCGATATGGACTTTCGAAGCCGAAGGCCCACTCGTGTACCCTTGATGACTGCACGACACAAAGCTTTACGCGTCGCCTGGGCTCGTCGACACCGACATAGGACAGTTGATGGCTGGAAACATGTTGCCTGGTCGGACGAGCCTCGTTTCAACTTGTATCGAGCGGATGGGCTTGTTTGGATGTGGAGACAACCTCATGAATCCGTGGACCCTGTATGTCAGCAGGGAACTGTTCAAGCTGGTGGAGGTTCTCTAATGGTATAGGGCGTGTGCAGTTGGAGTGATATGGGACCCCTGAAACATCTACATAAGACTCTCACAGGTGACACGTACTTAAGTATCCTGTCTGATCACCTGCATAAATTCATATCCATTGTGCATTTCGTCGGACTTGGGCAACTTTAACAGGACAATGCGACACCCCACACGTCCGAAATTGCTACAGAGTGGCTCAGAGCACACCCGCTGGCCACCAAACTCCCCAGACATGAACATTGTTGAGCATTTCTGGGATGCCTTGCAATGTGCTGTTCAGAAGAGATCTCCACCCCCTCGTACTGTTACGTATTTATGACAGCCGTGCAGGAGTCATGGTATCAGTTCCTTCCAGCCCTACTTCAGACATTAGTCGAGTTCATGCCACTCATTTTACGCCACTTCCGCTTGCTCGCGGGGGCCCTACACGATATTAGGCAAGAGTTCTAGTTTCTTTGGCTCTTCAGTGTATTTAGTACGTCGTTTTAGTATAGAATTTCAGAAACAGAAACTCAGAGAAAATTACACTACCTAATCAGAAATTGGATTTGCATTCGTGAAGACGACGGTTGAAACCCGCGTTCGGCCATCCCTAGATCGCTTCAGGCAAATGCCGGGGTAGTTCCTTTGAAAGGATACGCCCGACTTCCTTCCATAATCCGATGGGACGAATGACCTCGCTGTTTGGTCCCCTCCCCCAAATCAACCGACCAACCCAATCAGAAGTGTACGGAAAGCCCTACGTAATCCAGAAATGTCCACTAGAAGTCATGAGACATGTACCTGCCATTATAAAAGGAGACGAGGAGTATTGTGTTGTCAATAGAGAAGCAGCAACAGCAAAATGCCTTGACCATGAGACACCAGTGACGTCGAACGTGGACATGTCATTGGATGTCATCTGAGTAAGAAACCATCAATGACACTTAAAACCTTCTAAAGCACCCTTAGTCGACTGTTGGTGGTTTGACTGTGAAGTGAAAACGCGAAGGAGCAGTCTGTTAAACCAAGACTCGACATACCTCATCTACAGTGACGGACAAGCATTGCGAAGGGTGGTTGTACAAATCTCGTGAAATCAGAGGAAGGAATTACAGTTACGAAGTGCTAACAGAAGTCCAGCCAGGACGATGATTGGATGCAGTGAGCTAAAATGTAAGGGGTACGATGTTCGAGCAGTTCCTTTCTCTAGCCAAATGAGGAACCACGCTTGAAGTGGTGTACAGAGTAACGCCACTGCGTAGTGGCCTATACCCTACGGCAATCAGACTGAAGGGTATGGCGAATGCCTGGAGAACATTACCTGCCCTCACACGTAGTGCCAACAGTGAAGTAGGGAGGAGGTGGGGCTATGTTTTTGTGGTTTTTTTTTCTTTTTAGAGACATCACTCTTCTGGTTTGTTTGATGCTGCCCACCACGAATTCCTTATCTGAGTAAAAAACCATCAACGACACTTAAAACCGTCACTTCCTCTTCATCTCAGAGCAGCACTTCCAATGTGCATCTTCAATTACTTGCTGGATGTATTCCAATCTCTGTCTTCTTTTACAGTTGTCGCCTCCTACAGCTCACTCTAGCACCATGGTAGTTATTCCCTGATGTCTTAACAGATATCCTATCATTCTGTCCCCTCTCTTTGTCAGTGTTTCCCACATATTCCTTTCCTCTCCGATTCTGTGCAGAACCTTCTCGTTCCTTACCTTATCAGTGCACCCAATTTTCAACATAGCACCATGTCTCTAATGCTTCGATTCTCTTCTGTTCTGCTTTTCCCACAGTCTGTGTTTTATATCCATACAATGCTGTGCTCCAAACGTACTTTCTCAGAAATTTCTTCCTCAAATTACGGCCTACGTTTGATGCTAGGAGACGTCTCTTGGCCAGGAATGCCCTTTTTACCAATGCTAGCTCCTTGAATTTTGATTCCACTCCTTAACCTTCGTTTTATTTCCATCATTGCTTCTTCGATGTACAGATTGAACAGTAGGGGCGAAAGACTACATTCTTGTGTGGCACCCTTTTTCATCCGAGCACTTCGCTCTTGGCCGTCCACTCTTGTTGTTCCCTCTTGGCTCTTGTACACATTGCGTATTACCCGTGTCTCCCTACAGGTTATCAGCATTTTTCTCAGAATTCTGAAAATCTTGCGACATTTCACGTTGTCGAATGCTTCTGCCAGCTGTTATGTTACGGGGGTGTTTTTCGTGGTTAGGGAGTGATGCTTGTAATCTTTTTCTTTTTCTTGTCGCTTTCTGCCGCCTTGGTGCATGGCATTGTTAATTAAGAGGTGGTTGAGTCCCTTCTTGTCACCATTCCGTTGCCTTCTGGGAGGTAACAATTGTTCCCCAACTGTCTGTATACATTGTTATTCATGTGAAGGTCTACAAAAGTTTTCCAAATGTTTTTGAATTGTGTAACAGAGGCGGAAACTTGGCACTAGCTGGGTGTTCATGCAATGGGATGTGGGAATCTTATCCAGATTGGCCGGAACACTGATCCTCGTCGTTGAGCCATCAGGCGGATTGGAAGCTGCACGGCGTAGCTGCGCGGTCTTGGGCGCCTTGCCACGGTTCGCACGGCTTCCCTCCGTCGAAGGTTCAAGTCCTTTCTCTGACATGGGTGTGTGAGTGTGTTGTACTTAGCGTAAATTAGTTGAAGTTAGATGAAGTAGTTTGTAAGCCTAGGGACCGATGACCTCAGCAGTTTGGTCCCATAGGGACTTGCCACCACACCAGCACCACCACTACCGCGGATTCGATTTGCACTTCCCGGTTCTGCCAGCAGCGTTTAACACGCACTGCTCTCCTGGTGGGTTCTGGTGGTCTGTTCTTGTTGGCCGCTTATTACGCTTAAGATAACTCTAAATATAGAGGAATATGGAAACATTTTGTAGCGTTATCTGGGGTACTACGCACAGCAGAGAAACAGCTCGGAGACAACGATTGTTCGTACCAACATGGTAATGCTCCATGTCATAAGACAGCTTCTCTGAGGCAATGGACTGTGAAAAATAACAGTTCTGAAATGCACTGCCCTGCCGAGAGCTCCGACCTGCACCCAGTGGAAAACAGTTGGGATGAGATAGAACGTCGACATCGTTACTTAGTCTGCTTTCACCTGTTGACGACAAATTCAGAGACGTCAATGAAAGTGTTTCCAGAAGTGTTCAGGCCGTCACAAATGCAAAGGGTGAACACATTCCGTTTCAGTTTCCACTAATTAGTGCTTTCGACAAGATAGTGTACATCCGACAGGCAAATGTCCGAAAAAATGAAAAGAACATGCGTCACACAATTAATTGAAGAACCATAATAGCAAGAAACTCTCACAGCTTTGAAATCGTCACAATTTACACAATCTGAAATCACATTCAACATCATTTGTATTACGTTTACCGCAACGACTTTGAACACAGGTCTGAATACTGTTGCTACATGTGCTTGAAAATTGGAGACATTTCGTTTGTTTCAATCGTGTCCATCCTCGTACGTCGAGGAAGACAGGTTTCCTGTTATCTTCTTTCGTCTTAATTGAGGGTCTTTGCCAGCCGCAGTGGCCGAGCGGTTCTAGGCGCTTCAGTCTAGAACCGTGCCACCGATACGGTCGCAGGTTCGAATCCTGCCTCGGGCATTGATGTGTGTGGTGTCCTTCGGTTAGTTAGGTTTAGGTAGTTCTATGGGACTGATGACCTTAGATATTAAGTCCCATAGTCCTCAGAGCCATTTTTTATAGTCTTTCCCTTTCTGCTTTACCTTACTCGAGTACCTGTGGTCTGTGGGTACTGCCAGTCGCCTAAAGAAACTTATGAACCGTATCGGATTTGTTGCTCACAACATTCACGATCGAGCCTGTGTTAACATTTGTGCAGAAATGGAATGTGTTCTGTAGAGCCCAATACACTTCAGGTAGACTTTTTTCTGTCACATGCATTAACTTTGCCAACTCACAGTCACCTTCATTCCGGAATTAGACCTCGGGTTAGCTACACGTCAGTTTGTCAGCACGAGAAGGTTTTTTAGTTTCCACGTACATTGGCTTTGCCCACTCACAACCAGACTGTCACATACCAACCTAGCCTAGACATGATCTGAAAAGGGGAAAACCAGCTCAAAACCGGTAAAGGCAAAATAAATTACCTCAAAAAAGTGACTGGTGATAGTTTTACAGCTTTTTAACGTATATTAACACTAATTCTTAGTGACACTCGTTGTAGACTACTGCCTGCTGTGCTACACTGATAGAAATGAAACAAATTCTTATTGTGCCTGTGAGGTACCAGTGAAAAGCCGCTTATTCCAGCAAGAGCCCCAGGCTCAGCAGAGACATCTCTCCACACAAATGTTCCGAGCTCGGTATAGTCGACCTGCGATTGTCCGCCTTAAACTGGGTAGAATGTTATCTGTTACGTCGTAAGATAATCCATGGGGGCAAGCCCTAGCACAAGCAGCTGAATACTATTACATTGTAATTTACTTGGGGCGTTCAACAATGATTGGCAGTAAAATTTGCCCGTGTCCACTGGAACCATTTATTGAACAATGTCTTAACGTCATACAATGTAGGCTTTCAAGGCCGGTGTTGTCTTCAGTTAAAACTTCCGGGCTGAGAGGCCGTGGTCGATGTATAAAATTTGTACCTAATGATGGAGACGAAACGTTAGGTGGAAATTATATACACGACCACGGCCTCTCAGCCCGGAAGTTTTAAGTAAAGAATGTCTTAACACTTTTGCCATCAGTCTGGCAGCTTCCATATTTGCTTAGCTAATCACACATTCGGAGTGTCCCGTGGCCAATGTTGGAGAACTGCATGAAGTTCGTCATTGATGGTGAACTTCTTACTTCGCACGGCCTCTTTTATTCTGTCCAGTAGAGATAGCTGCTAGAAGCCATACCCGGCGAATATGGATGATACTGTAGCACAATAAAGCCAAGTACTCCCTCAAAGAACTCTGCTGTATCTGCACTGAACTGTTGCACCAACTGCCGACGTATCTGTTTCTACGGAATGGTGAGGAAATGAGGCACCCATTTTGTGCACATCTTGACCTTCAGATCCTCTTGCACGGTGCTATGAAGGGTTTCCCCGAATAGACCTGTTGCGTTCTCCAGTTCATCAAACGTGATTGGATTGTGCCTGCGTACAGTTGCTGGACGCCCAGTGATATTATCGGCACAGACCCGCCGTGCATGTGCTCTGATACCCAACGGAACACAGATTTGCGACTTGGTGCTGTTTCCCCACATAGACATGTGTGTGAAGCCGTCACTACTTCCCTCCAGAGAAACCACGCTGTCCGCTGTTGCCCGTGTTTGTCTGCTTCCATGTTGTCTTATCGATGTCCATCACCGTACTCGCAAAGCGGATCAGGTGCTGCTGTGGGCCATCTGTGGGGAGTAACAACCCATCCAGTGGCAATAGATAGTGCTAGAGGAGATGGGGAAATTCCCAGTCATGCAGACAATGCCAGTCACTTCATATTGTAGCGAGAACTTCCCTCTGAAATGGTTGATGGTGCCATCTGCAGAACAATAGTGGGAAATAGTCTATCAGCCGTTGTCGGCTGGTATCGCTTAGAGGCAAGACAGGTCTTAAAGATTTTATCAGTTTTCGTATATCAGGTTACCTTCCATTCAGAAGGATGTTGCACGCAGCGACTGTTATATTGATGTGTAAATAATGGATTTCAGCTATCAGTCGTCCTTTTTAAATTTAATTGGCAGATCTAGATTTCAGCTAGAAATTAGCCATTCTCAATGCACTATCATTTTTGATGAATGCATGTAATGCCTGTTGGTCGGGTTTCATCCACAGTTCATTCAATGAATGGCTAATTTCTAGCTGAAATCTAGATCTTCCAATAAAATTTAAAAAAGACGACTGATAGCTGAAATCTATTATTTACAAATTTTCGTATAATTCTAGTTGTGTGATTTAACCGAGGAAGATGTGAGTATTCTTTTCAATTTTGCAGAATACTTGTGATTTATAACTCGGTTACATACAGCAAATTAATGCGACAGTTTGATCTGTGAACTGAACTGCAGTGCAATGTATATGACTTGTAGGTGAAGATTGTGGTGGACAACATGATCAGCATTGCCTCCACGACCAGCATTGTCCAACGAATAATGGTTTTGAATTTACTATTTTTTACGTGGCGAAGAATAGTAAAATAATTTCGAACATGGGCGCATGAGAAGCTGAAAACTGCTGTTAATTCTTGCAAAGGTGGGAAACCTATAAGATCAGTGACAAGAGAATTGAGGAGGCCCCTAGAAAGCATCACAAATAGCCGTAAACTGCTCAGCAGGATCAAGAAATTGCAAATCACATCAGGAAGTTAGCAGACATGCTGAATGGTGCCAGTTCTCTCGATCACAGAAATGGTCCAAATGAATTTACAAAACAAAATAGTTAACAATTTCAGCTCGACTGGATGTACGCCTGGTAGAATTTGCTTGGAGAGTTTTCTGGAGAGGAATCCACGATTTCTCTAAGGAAGCCAGAATCAGTCAACCTGAGCCGGATTCGAGTCTTTAATAAGGAAAAAAGGTTCCACGTCCTGTGATCCTCTGGCTGAATGATCAAATGGTTCAAATGGCTCTAAGCACTGTGGGACTTAACATCTGAGGTCATCAGTCCCCTAGACTTAGAACTACTTAAACCTAACTAACCTAAGGACATCACACACATCCATGTCCGAGGCAGTATACGAACCTGCGATCGTAGCAGCGGCGAGGTTCGGGACTGAAGCGCCTAGAACCGCTCGGCCACAGCGGCCGTCGCCTGAATGCTCCAGTGCATGAATGTCCAAAGTAACTTTGCATCGTAATCAGAATAACACAGGCACTACAATATCGTATTTATCTGAGGTAAACGGGCAAGCGACTTTCAAGTACAGCGTCTGACCCGTAAGGGATAATATGCATAACTGATGTAGGAGTACACGTCTAGACCCATGGTTGACGACATGTGGAAGTTTGGGTCTGGCAGTGAGTCGTTCACGGATAGGTAATGCGACCGCTCGCGATAAGGAGGCATCCCGGGTTCGAGTCCCGGCCCGGTACAGGTTTCCGTTGTCGTCTTTCCACTCTACAGCTGGTGGTAGTCCTTAATCGCAATTGTGAATTCAGTTGATGTGGATCCCAACTGGGTCCCTCCTGAAGAAAATTCTTGAAGACAAAGGGCAAAGAAGCAGCAAAGGTAAACAAATAGAAATCGAAGACCTTGAAAAGAGGAAACTAATCCATTAGTAGAAAAATATAGGTGCCCGGAGGAATCCAGCTGCTGATTTAATGTTACTAAATCGGAGAGTGACATTGAAACCAGTGCGATGATAAAGCTGACGACTACATTGAAACTGAGTGAGAAAGGTATCTAATTTGTGCAGACTAAGGAAGGCACTACGACATACGGTACAGATGTACAATTTGTGGTCTATGGACACATTCATATTGTTCAGAGTGGAATGATCACACTAGTGCAAGAGTGATTTTTGTGTAAATATGAGGGTGAGTCAAATGAAAACCATAAATTTATAATAACAAATCGAAATTTGGCGCCGTTATCATGTAAGTTGGTAAGAGTGCTACAAACAGCGTGCAGAACGGCCTATAGCTGGCAGCATAGAGCAGATGCACGCATACCATCGCAGTATCGGTATAAAGATAGACGACCCACTTGCGACTTGCACCAGGGAAGAACAGCGTTCTGTTATTCGGTTTTTGTGTAGTGAAGGGTTGAAACCTATTGAAATTCATCGACGAATGAAGGTTCAGTACGATGATGCATGTTTGTCACAGCAGCAGTTCTACGAATGGAGTAGGAAGTTCGCAAATGGTGTGACTTCAGTGGAAGATGCTCCTCGTCCAGGTCACGTACAATGAGTTGTGACTCGACAGAACATTGCAGCTGTTGAAGCCGTCGTGAAGGAAAACCGCTGAGTTCCACTGAATGACATTGCAGCATGTTTACAGATTAGTCATGGGTCAGCACACGACACTGTGCATGATGTGCTCCAGTTTCACAAAGTTTCTGCGAGATGGGTGCCACGTCAGCTGATTCCTGAAATGAGAGAACGACGTGTTGATGCTTGTGAAGAGCTTCTTCGGCGCTTTGAACGAGAAGGTGATGACTTCCTTGCAAGAATCGTTACTGGGGACGAAACTTGGGTTCACTTTCACCAACCGGAAACGAAGAGAACGAGCAAGGAATGGCGCCATCCCTCATCACTAAAACCAAAGAAGTTTCGAACAGAACCACCAGCAGGGAAGGTTATGCTGACTCTCTTTTGGGACGAAAAAGGGGTCATTTTGGAGTATTACATGCCTAGAGGGACCACTGTCACCAGTGCATCATACACAGATCTCCTAAAAAATCATCTGCGACCTGCAATCAAATCAAAGTGACGTGGATTGCTGTCAGCAGGTGTCCTTTTGCAACATGACACTGCAAGACCCCACACTGCACGTACAACAGTTCCAACAATCACAGACCTGCATTTTGATTGTCTTTCTCACCCACCATACTCACCAGACCTCGCCACAAGTGATTTCCATATGTTTGGACCACTCAAAGACGCAATGGGGGAAAGAAGTGCCCTTCTGATGAAGAGATACGCCACGCGGTACATGAGTGGTTGCACGGACTACCAAAAGAATTTTTTTCTAAAGGAATTTATGTTCTTTGTAAGCACTGGAGGACTTGCGTTGAGCGTGGGGGAGATTATGTTGAAAAGTGATACGGCTTTGTACCACTTCTGCTCAACAAATAATATTTAAAAAAGGTTTAAGGTTTATTTGCTTCACCCTCGTACAACTGCAAACTGAGTAGAAAAATTTCATTTATTTAGTTTTTGCCAAGCTGTTATTGTTATGAATTTCATATTGCTTACATACCATAATATGGAGTTTAACTATGGTTCTGCATGCATTCGTGCTGGCCTGAGAGTTGGTTTCCTTCATTACAATGTTGTATTTGTGTTCATCGATGTCTATGATCAAGTAATTCTGAAAAGATGCCTCTGATCGTCAGTTCCCCAATCTACGGCTATTGCCTGTCAAAGCAGTATTTTAATTTCATTCACTTTGTAAACGAGGGCTGATACATAAAAATTCAAAACAACACTGTTCCTAAATTTATACACAGGCGACAGGCAAAATAATGTGAACAGTGGTAATAATGGGGAGGTTGTGTTTGACGAACAACAACGCAGGTAAGGCACGTGTCGCGCTGGACTGTGCGTGTTCAGTACGGACTAGGCATCAGTGTAGACTGTTTACGAGTAGTGCACACTTCGTATTTGCATTCAGAGGCAGAGGTCGACGTGCAATGAGAGACCTAACAGATTTCCAAAGAGGGCAGATTGTGGGGGACCGATTAGCTGGAGCATCAGTAACCAAGGCGGCCAACAGAGCAACTGTTTCAACAATCATGACAGTCTACGTACAACATGGAAAGACATCATCGTGTAAACGTAATAGTGGGCTCAAATAAAAACTACGTGAGAGAGATGGTCGTACCCTAACACGAATTGTGTTAAAACCATGTAAAACTAGGGCGGCTAAAGTGACTGCACAGTTCAATACCTGTAGCCATCTTCGAGGCCCCGTATCTAACGTCACTGTCCGCTGAGAACTCCATTCATGGACGAATTGCTACACCAAAACCATTAATGTCGACAACCGACGCAAAGAAGCGTAAAACATAGTGTCAGGTGCATAAATCCTTGACGGCTGATCAGTGTACCCACGGCATATGGTCCGACGAGTCAACATTTTCGTTATTTCCAACATAGGGTGGGGTTTGCATCTGGAGAACATCAAAAGAAGCCTACAGTCCTGATTGTTTGGATCCAACGGTTAAGCATGGAAGTGGAAGTGCGTTGGTGTGGGCAGCCATATCATGATGCTCTGCTGGTCCCATCGTTACACACAAAGGCGTGCTACAGCCAATGATTATGTGAACATTTTAGGTGATCAGGTGCACCCCATAATCAAATGGTGTTATCCAACAATGATGCCATACTTATGGACAATAATGCACCCATTCACACTGCCAGAACAGTACAGTCGTGGTATGAGGAACATGCAACTGAACTGCAGGGTCTTCCCTGGCTAGCATAGTCCCCGGACTTGAACGTTATCGGACTCTTATGGGCGGTACTGGAGCCTCCAGAACAGATTTCCGGCTCCCTCGTCACTACAAGAGGAGGTTCCGATCGAAGAGTGGCATAAAATTCCAATGGAGACTATACAATCATTATATGCCAGTATTCCAAGAAGAATCGCCGCTGTATTACGAGCAAATGTGAGTCCAACCGCTTATTAGCGAATCATTCCCAAGTCAGAGCAGGTGTTCCTATTATTTTGCCTATCCCCTGTATTTCAATGAATATAGACATGCCATTTAATAACTAAGGTATGACGTTTCTGATGTCCTAATTTTGACTCCTCCTTAAATGACAGCGACATCTGCCGTCTCCATTATAGTCTATCTATATTCTCCCATACACCGACACACGTTTCGAACTGCTACTTTGCAGGACTATAGGAGAGTGCCAGTCACTAATCAACGAAATACATATAAAATTCCTTACCATTTTCGGGACTCTAAATTTTCGTGCTACTTTTTCCGCAAATTAGAAATTGCTCCCCCCCTCCTACCTGCCCTATCTCTTCCATTTCCTGACACATACACATATACACAGTCTAACCTCTATCCTCGCGTGTGTGTCAGGGGGTGGGGCGGGGGGAAGGGGGAGGGGAGGTGCTAGTTAGACTTCGTCTCCGCATGGCGGCAACCTGGATGAAGGCTTTAGTCGTGACCGCTTAGTGTCACGAAACAATTCGTCGATGGGATAAAACCGGGCTAACGGACTGTGAGTTGGTGTGGTAAGGGGAAAGGAGTAGGAGTGGCGATGGTCAGGTGGCGACTCGGGCTGCCGCGTCGCAGCACTACGCTGCGCTGCGCGGCCAGATTGGTTTACGGGGGCGGGTGACCGCGGAGCGCTAACCCATTTAGACCCGATGTGCCTCATTCCGTATTCTCGCAGGGTGGCTGCTAAGCCAATTACGATGCTCCGCCTCCACGACGGACGGACAGAAGGAAACACATTTCTGCTACTCAACCGCGGTCACGGCGCCGAGTCCCGGCGATGAAACACGTCCCAAACCCAGCGCTCCGTCTCCACCGTCGTACCTGCCGCAGGAGGGCTGGTGTCACACGGTGGATGCTGCGGTAGGCAGTGTCCTACTGCTGGGCAGAACAGCTCGCGTGACTTAAGGGGAACGAATTAACTGCATATAGTAGCCGGGGATGGGTGTGGTATTTTATTTATTTATTTATTCATCGTATGGTAATTTTATACAATATACAGCTGATTTAAGGCAAATGATTTGATACAATATACATATGATATAAGACAAGATTTAACTTTAAATTCCGTGTTTTTCAACCAGTTAATTAAGCTGGGTGTGATAGTGAACAAGTCATCGGGAATTTCAGGGTATGAATGAAGTGGACAGCATTGGACTAAATGTTCAATTGTCTGCTCTTCTTGATTACATTCACACACTGGTGAACTGATCCAGCCCCATTTGTGCCTGAAGTAGCTACAACAACCATGTCCAGTCCTTAATCTGTTGAGGCGGCACCAAAGTTTCCTCGGTAGGTCAAAACCTTTTGGCTTCTTTGTGGGATCAAAGTGACGGGCTCTTGTTCCCAATGTTTTTGTTGACCATTCATGCTTCCAGCTTTCATTTAGATCAAAACCATCCGCGATGAGTTGTCCTGCAGTAACACTTGCTGGTCTTCTTGACCGCAGTCGTTTCTGTGCCGGATGACAGAATTCCTGGTACAGTGGTACAGAAGGTGATGCAGAGATTTTCTCGGCGTCCCTCAGTAGAGCTTGTGTCCTCCCTAGGTGAGGTGGAGGGATGTGACTCAACACAGGTAACCAGTAGTGATAACACTGGACAAAAGTCTTTTTCTTGTATTTCTTATGTTTCGACAATAACTTCTTTCATAGAAAACTGATCATGCTCAACATTGCGGTACTTGTAATCGACCTAAGGCCGAAATCATTACGTTACAGTAGAAAAAACGATCAAAACAGTCAACTGGCGGAACTTTCATTTAAAAAGTATAACGTGATTGTGGCTCCAAACCGTATTAAAAATATCAAGAACATTGTTGTTGCAAAGAGTGTAAATGGTGTTCTTTGCAGACTCGTGGGTGATGATTATAAAAATGCGACGAGATTAGGCTCTTGTGCCCAATTTTCCTATGACGCGCAACCTTCTATGTATTGAAATCCTTGAAAAAACTGCATACTGATTATTCTGCCTGTCGAAAAAGGAATTACCATACATAACCATCAGTTCAGAAACATCCCTCCAGGAAATAATATTAATTAAGACTGGCCATGGGTTCAGTTTAAATGACTGGCGCTTTTTCATGAATTCTAGGAAAGTTTGTTTGAGAGCAACACTTTCCCACAATAGGATAAAGTTCCTTTCTTTTCCGATACCTCACGCAGTTAATCTGAAGGAGACAAATTAAAGCTTTGAGCTACTACATAAACTTATGTAGGATGACTAATGTTGTAAGTAGGCTGTTTAGGTTCTTATATTGGTAACGCCGCCGCCACGTAGCGCTCTGTATGAAAATCACTGGCTGTGCTGTGTGCAGTCTGTGGCTAGTTTGCATTATCTGCCATTGTAGTGTTGGGCAGTTGGCTGTTAACAGCGCGTAGCGTTGCGAAGTTGGAGGTGAGCCGCAGCAGTGGTGGATGTGGGGAGAGAGATGGCGGAGTTTTGAAATTTGTAAGACTGGATGTCATGAACTTCTATATACATTATGACTTTTGAACACTATTGAGGTAAATACATTGTTTGTTCTCTATCAAACTCTTTCATTTGCTAACTATGCCTATTAGTAGTTAGTGCCTTCAGTAGTTTGAATCTTTTATTTAGCTGGCAGTAGTGGCGCTCGCTGTATTGCAGTAGTAATGAAGATTTTTGGTGAGGTAAGTGATTTGTGAAAGGTATAGGTTAATGTTAGTCAGGGCCATTCTTTTGTATGGATCTTTGAAAGTCAGACTGCGTTGCGCTAAAAATATTGTGTGTCAATTTGTCAGTTTAAGCACAGTCATGCATAATTTTTCTAATGGGACGTTTCAATGTGAATCATGTGCAAGTGGAGGTCTCACGCTCGGGTACACAAGGCATTGTCTATCTCTTTGCGAGACACGGACAGAAGTAACTAATTTCATGGAAAAATATTACTTGTTTGGAATGCTCTACCAGCAGTGCAGAAGGGTGTGGATATGACTCCGCCTGTTCAGTCATACCATGTGTGTCTACTTCCACTACACATTAAATTTTCTCTCGTCAGAACTTTTATGAAATCTACATGGATCCATGTACCTGCGAGATAGTTTTCCAAGGATCAGTGAAACGAAAATAAACGAAAGAATATTTGTACTACGGAAAACTGGAGAATTAATGTCGGATGAATATTTCCTTGTTTTGTTGAGTGATGTTGAAAGAATGGTACGGCTGCCATTCACAACTGTTTGTAAAAACTTTTAGGAACCTATAGGGAAGAGAAGTGTCACGAAGTAGATCATACAACCTTATGAACTATAACACGTTATTTAAAGTACTTCTCTTGACTGATCATTTGAATTTTCCGTCATATCCTTGAGTCGTTAGTGACGAACATGGTGAACACTTCCACCAAGACATTTCACAAATAAAAAAGCGTTAACAAGACAAATGGAGTAACGCAATCTTGTTGAACCACTGCTAGTCCCTATGAATCGACGTAACTGAGGCAAAATGTCGCAAGAAATTGCAAAGGAGATAATTTTAGGTGTAATTCCTAACTTTCAATTGCTCTTATGTTCCGGCTTCACAACAAGGGGTGATTGTCTGGGGGTGCCATTTCTTTTGTCATAGCTGGTCCCTTTTGGTTGTCATCTGCAGCACCATTAAGGCACAACAGCATGTCGATGATATGTTGAGCCCCTTTTTGTTGCCCTTCATGGCATGGTAAACCATTCTGGGCATTCATTTCGGAACTATAATGCCCGTCCGCACACGGTGATAATTTCTACTGCTTATCTTCGTGCATCCCAAACCCTACCTTGGCCACCAAGATCGCTGGATCTCTCCACAAATGAGAAAGTTTGGAGCGTTATGGGCAGGACTCGCGAACCAGCTTGAGATTTTGACGATATAACTCGGCAACAGTACAGAGTTTGAAATGATACCCCTCAGGATGACATCCAACAACTCAGTCAATCAATGTCAAGCCGAATAACCGCTTACATAGAGACCAGAGGTGGACCGACGCGTTGTTGACTTTCTCAGTTTGTGAGACTCTTATTCTTGAACAAATCATCCAGTTTTCCTGAAATTGTAATCCTTTGTTTTTCTGTACATGTACATTACATCTACCGATTTCCATTCTTTTCGAATAATCCCTTCGTGCTGCGTCATTTTTTTCATTTTTGTCTTGGAGTGTATTAACATCGAAAAGCATGTACGATTATACGAAATGGGATATAGAAACAGCTTCATAACTTCGCAGCAGCTACAGTGACATACGGATATACTCGTATCCGAGACGAGAAGCGGCCGCTGATGCCATATGGTCGCATAAACTCTAATTTTAACAGTTTCTAACGGCCTAGGTGTAAAGTTTACGTCTGAATTCCTAGCCTGACCTAATGGAGTCAAAAGAGTTACTGAATATTTATTACCTGAAGTTCACTATGTAGAGCAAATCAACGTGCAATTGAACAGGGCAAGCAATTGATGTATCATAATGATTGCAGACGACGTGCACCCCTTCATGACGATCATGTTTCGCGATGACAGTGGCATATTTCAGTATGATAATGCTCCATGTCACAAGGCCAGCAGTGTGATGGAGTGGTTTGAGTGGAGTGGTTCCGGTTGAGGTGCTGGCCTCCCAAATCGCCATATCTGAATGCGATGGAACACATCTGAGATATGACGGCGTCAGAGCCCGTCGTCCCGCTTCCCTGACTTTACGGGATTTGGGTGACTTGTGTGTGCAGATGTGGTGCCAAAACTCCATCCAATGACCTACTAAGGCATCGCAGCTTATATGACATGGTGCGTCGCCGATGTTATTCGTATCAGGGGGGGACATACCGGCTATTAGGTAGATGGTCATAATGTTCTGGGTGATCAGTGTCATATGCATGTATGTTTACTGTCAATGTACCTATACATATTCGACGCCAGTATCGTCTCCCTCCATCTCGAAGAAATGTAACGATCGTTGAAGAGTAGACCTAAATACTTTCTGTTGCGTGTTTCGTAAAACAGACGACTCTGCATGCCTGATTCGAACTGTCAGATTCTGGAGGTCCCATACCTTTGTTTTGTATACTGTAGACTTATTCTCACAAGCAAAGAAATACAAGGTATCAAATCAGGTGGACGCAATGGTCACAGTACTGCAGAAGAATGACATCTGCAAATGAGCCTTACAGTACAATCAGATAATCAAACGCTTGTAAATAATTTTATTGGTTCAAAAACACGACCGGTTTCGGGCAATTATAGGCCCATATCAGGTGCACAAGAACGGTGGGGTACGTAGCCGCTACACACCGTGAAAACTATGCTGCGGGCAGGTGACCGTCGCTTGTGAAGCCGTATCCGTAAATAAAGAGTTTGATTATCTGTTTCCGCCACAGTATTACTGAAATTGTCACTATCCGTCTGAAACTTCGCTTTAGGTACTCCCTTACTATGAGAGCCAAACGAGTTGGTGTTCAATTCATTTGGAACGCAACACTGTCTTGCTGGAAGTGTGGTACTAGGAATTTCTCCAACAGATGAGGGCAAATGGTCCCTGCAAATGCCTCAGTTCCAAAACTGAGGGGTCCGTTAACTGAGGTGTCTGTGAATCCAAGCCACGCGTTCACTTTGATTTTTGGAGCAAGAACGTGTTTTATTCTCCTGACGATCCGTTACTCCAAGCCAAAGCTGATCATCTGTCACAGTGTGCACGAAAACTCGAAGTTGCAACAGTATCACATTTGTGATGAAAAATCCTGAAAATTGTTTAGGCTTTCATGGCTTCTGATGATTTTACTGACGTTTCGCCAGCACGAGTGGCTGCCATTGTCAAAGCTTCACCTTCCATTGCTGATTGAGAATTGAAGCCGAGCTCGCGGCTGCGAACTACACTCCTGGAAATTGAAATAAGAACACCGTGAATTCATTGTCCCAGGAAGGGGAAACTTTATTGACACATTCCTGGGGTCAGATACATCACATGATCACACTGACAGAACCACAGGCACATAGACACAGGCAACAGAGCATGCACAATGTCGGCACTAGTACAGTGTATATCCACCTTTCGCAGCAATGCAGGCTGCTATTCTCCCATGGAGACGATCGTAGAGATGCTGGATGTAGTCCTGTGGAACGGCTTGCCATGCCATTTCCACCTGGCGCCTCAGTTGGACCAGCGTTCGTGCTGGACGTGCAGACCGCGTGAGACGACGCTTCATCCAGTCCCAAACATGCTCAATGGGGGACAGATCCGGAGATATTGCTGGCCAGGGTAGTTGACTTACACCTTCTAGAGCACGTTGGGTGGCACGGGATACATGCGGACGTGCATTGTCCTGTTGGAACAGCAAGTTCCCTTGCCGGTCTAGGAATGGTAGAACGATGGGTTCGATGACGGTTTGGATGTACCGTGCACTATTCAGTGTCCCCTCGACGATCACCAGTGGTGTACGGCCAGTGTAGGAGATCGCTCCCCACACCATGATGCCGGGTGTTGGCCCTGTGTGCCTCGGTCGTATGCAGTCCTGATTGTGGCGCTCACCTGCACGGCGCCAAACACGCATACGACCATCATTGGCACCAAGGCAGAAGTGACTCTCATCGCTGAAGACGACACGTCTCCATTCGTCCCTCCATTCACGCCTGTCGCGACACCACTGGAGGCGGGCTGCACGATGTTGGGGCGTGAGCGGAAGACGGCCTAACGGTGTGCGGGACCGTAGCCCAGCTTCATGGAGACGGTTGCGAATGGTCCTCGCCGATACCCCAGGAGCAACAGTGTCCCTAATTTGCTGGGAAGTGGCGGTGCGGTCCCCTACGGCACTGCGTAGGATCCTACGGTCTTGGCGTGCATCCGTGCGTCGCTGCGGTCCGGTCCCAGGTCGACGGGCACGTGCACCTTCCGCCGACTACTGGTGACAACATCGATGTACTGTGGAGACCTCACGCCCCACGTGTTGAGCAATTCGGCGGTATGTCCACCCGGCCTCCCGCATGCCCACTATACGCCCTCGCTCAAAGTCCGTCAACTGCACATACGGTTCACGTCCACGCTGTCGCGGCATGCTACCAGTGTTAAAGACTGCGATGGAGCTCCGTATGCCACGGCAAACTGGCTGACACTGACGGCGGCGGTGCACAAATGCTGCGCAGCTAGCACCATTCGACGGCCAACACCGCGGTTCCTGGTGTGTCCGCTGTGCCGTGCGTGTGATCATTGCTTGTAGAGCCCTCTCGCAGTGTCCGGAACAAGTATGGTGGGTCTGACACACCGGTGTCAATGTGTTCTTTTTTCCATTTCCAGAAGTGTATATGTTCCTGGTGCGCCAACGTCCGAGGGCTTTTCAGAGGTCATTTCCGGTGCGGTTCTCCTCTTGCTACCTGCGACGGTCGTTCGCTGCAGCACTGGAAGCCAGGATCCGTTTACCTTAAGGCTTTATTCTTTCTTGTTGAAGCTATTCCCGTGTTTATGTAATTCTATAGCTTCTCTGAACAAGTGACTGAGACAGTGCTTCTCTACAATCAGAACTTCCATGTCGGCGATTTTTACTACGTGGTGGATCTCACGCAGTGCGTGCTGTACCACTGCCGATTTCTCTACCTGCTCCAATCTGCAATGTCGCTTATGTTCTTTGATCCTGGTGTTGATTGATCGACCAGTAATTTCAACATAAACTTTTCCGCATGTGCGTGGTATGCGGTATATTTCCCACCATTGCAAGAGCGTTTACGTCATCTCTTATGACCAGAACATCTAGAACCGGGTAGTTTTTTGCCCATTTCTACCATTTCTAGATGTGCTGGTCACAAGGGATGGCGTAAACCTGAGACAAAGCGTATATCGGAAACCGACACACACGGACCGATACCTGCACAAACTATCAAACCATCACCAGAGCCAGAAAAGAGGCGTGATTAATATGCTCGTAATGCGAGCTGAACGAATATGTGACCCGCAGCACCTCAGACGAGAAATGCAACACCTGGAAAGTCTTCTGAGGAGCAGTGGGTGCTCCACAAGTTATATTACAAGTGTAAGAGAGCCAAACACTCGGCGTAGTGACAAATTTTGCGGCACAGAAACAATGAGTTCGAATGAAATTAATGCAAATAACAACATACACAATGTAGGGGCACGTTTACGCAGATCACTTCCCTCGTGAACCATTCTTGTAAGAGCGCTATCGACAGTGAAAGATTGATACTGCCATTTACTGAAGACTCTCACAAATTTCACGGTACCAGGTTAGAGAACGTCTTAGGCGAAGAATGTATTTCTGTTTTTCTGCGAGATGATTAGATTCTGTTACGCAAATATTGATGCTCTTAGGGAGCATACCTTTTAGAAATGAGGACAGATAAATGTATGTTCATTTACAGGAGATTTTCCTACGTTACACAGTAGGTTTGAATAATATGAAAGCCTGAAAGTTACTACTGTAGTTTCGAAAATACAAAAAAATTGTCACCTATACGCAGTTCTGTTGGGGCACGGTAAGCACCACGATTTGGTATTGCCATCGTAACTGATACCTTAGTCAAGGAAACTTTAACACAACAGCAGTTGGAAACAGAATCTAAAAGGAAAAATGTGGACACGCCTACTTCTGATATTATTAGTGTGTTATCCAGCTCCTCTTCCTTTCTCTTATAACGTACTACCGTATGATGAAGACGATAAAAATTGTCTTACAACCAATGAAAAATAAATGCAGAATGACTCTAGTGCCTTCGATGAGAAACGTGGAGTCACGACGGTTTTGATTCAGGAAATATATTATGTTTTGTGTGCATAAACTGCAGTTCGGACAATGATGATGAATAGGCCTTTAATTAACATTCAGACTTCTATTTGGTCCATATTAGGTTAACAGGTGGATCTTCACAAAATGAAATGTTTAGCGACAGTATAATTCTTATGTTTACCTTGTTAACTGGTGTAACTAAAACTATAATTCTGTTTACTGCCAACAAACAATATTTTGAAAAGTTTAGTAGTGTGTTGCATGTACCCGTTTTGTGTTCTATGATATGCGTAAATGTAAGATGCGAACACCTGCCCCATATTCGGGGCTCGCTTATGCCCTCGACTTGAGGCTACATAAAATTATGTTGAGTTAGAAGTACATTCTAAGACAAACCAAGATGGAAGTATCCGAATAAGATGGAAATCTGTTGATATCATGCACATGAACAGACAAATAAAAGATTACAATTTCAGAAAAATTGCATGATTTATTCAAGACAAAGAGCTTCAGAAACCGAGGAAGTCAGTAACACGCTGTTCCACCTATGATTCTTATGCAAGCAGCTGTGCAGCTGTGCATTGACTGACAGAGCTGTTGGATGTTTGTCTAACTGGATCGTATAAATTCCGAGATAGTTCGAGAGCCCTGTCCATAATACAGGCTTATTCTAAATGATAGCCTCATTTTCAAAAATTCGTATGTATTCAAATGTAATCCAAAACGAACATGCTTTATACTAATGAAAAGAGGAAGTTTCAAAGTTTTTGGCGGGCGGTGACGGTTTGAGAAGCGGCCGGTAGAATTTCACTGCCAGTTGTGAGTGGGATGGTGACCGTGGAGCACAAGGTTTTCAGCGTTCTTGAGTTCGCGAAAAGTGAGTCGCAAATTGCAATGCAGTGGGCGTTTCGTGCCACATTCTGTATTCAACCACAAAATAGAAAAGGCATTAGCCGTTCGTTTAAGCAATGTAAACGGACTGGGAGTGTGTGCATAGGAAAAACCACAAGCCGACCGCGTGTGTCAGAGGATGATGTCCGACGGATACAAATAAGTTTTATGCGCAGTCGCAGTAAGTCTACCAATAGAGCCAGTCGAGAACTTGGAATACCCCAACCAACTGTATGGAAAGTTGCTGTACATCTACATCTACATTTATACTCCGCAAGCCACCCAACGGTGTGTGGCGAAGGGCACTTTACGTGCCACTGTCATTACCTCCCTTTCCTGTTCCAGTCGCGTAAGGTTCGCCCGAAGAACGTCTGCCGGATGGCCTCCTTGAGCTCTCGAATGACTCTAATTTTACATTCGTGATCTCCTCGGGAGGTATAAATAGGGGGAAGCAATATATTTGATACCTCATCCAGAAACGCACCCTCTCGAAACCTGGACAGCAAGCTACACCGCGATGCAGTGCGCCTCTCTTGCAGAATCTGCCACTTGAGTTTGCTAAACATCTCCGTAACGCTATCACGGTTACCAAATAACCCTGTGACGAAACGCGCCGCTCTTCTTTGGAACTTCTCTATCTCCTCCGTCAACCCGACCTGGTACGAATTCCACACTGATGAGCAATACTCATGTATAGGTCGAACGAGTGTTTTGTAAGCCACCTCCTTTGTTAATGGACTACATTTTCTAAGGACTCTCCCAATGAATCTCAACTTGGCACCTGCCTTACCAACAATTAATTTTATATGATCATTCCACTTCAAATCGTTCCGTACGCATACTCCCAGATATTTTACAGAAGTAACTGCTACCAGTTTTTGTGCAGCTATCATATAATCACACAATAAAGGATCCTTCTTTCTATGTATTCGCAATACATTACATTTGTCTACGTTAAGAGTCAGTTGCCACTCCCTGCACGAACTGACTATCCGCTGCAGATCTTCCTGCATTTCGCTGCAATATTCTAATGCTGTAACTTCTCTGTATACTACAGCATCATCCGCGAAAAGCCTCATGGAACTTCCGACACTATCTACTAGGTCATTTATATATATTGTGAAAAGCAATGGTCCCATGACACTCCCCTGTGGCACGCCAGAGGTTATTTTAACGTCTGTAGACGTCTCTCCATTGAGAACAACAAGCTCTACCCATTACAACTTGTACAAGCTCTCAATTATTAAAAACTAATTAATTACGTATTATAAAATTTATTAAATTTATATCAAACAATACGAAAATAACCTAGAAACTTACTCTTTTCATTGGTATAAAGCTTTTTCATTTTGCATTTGTAGTTGAATAAATACGTTTTGAAAATGGGTACATCATTTAGAATAACCCTGTACCCCAAATGTTCGCAGTTGGGGAGAGATCGGAGGACCTTGCTGACCAATGCAGGGTTTGCCAAGCACGAAGACAAGCAGCAGAAACTCTAGATGTGTGAGGGCGGGGATTATCTTGCTGAAATGTAAGCGCAGGATGGGTTGTCACGAAGGGGAACAAAACGGAAAGTAGAATATCGTCGACGTACCGCTGCGATGTAGGGACCCCACGGATGACAACCAAATGCGTCCTGATATGAAAAGAAATGGCGCTCCAGACGGTCACTCCTGGTTTTCAGGCCGTATGGCGGGCGACATGTAGGCTGGTATCCCATCGCCGTCCGGGGCCTCGCCACGCATCTCATCAAGTGGAGTAGAACTGTCTTCAGCAACGAGTTCCGCATCGAACTGATCTCCGACGACCAGCTAAGACGTGTCTGGAGCCGCCCCATACAGCGCTTTCATATCGGCCTAAGTGTCGCCTGTCATAAGGCCTAACAACCAGGAGTGACGGTATGGTATCATTTGAGTTGATAGGAGGACCCATTTAGTTGTCATTCCGCTGCACCTTAACAGCACAGCGGTACGATGACGATATTCTGCCTTTGTTGCCCTTCACTGCATGCCATCCTGGTCTTACATTTCAGCAACATATTCCCGCCCACACACAACAGTTTCCACGGCTTTTCTCGGTGGTTGCCAAGTCCTGTCTTGGCCAACAAGGTCGCCGGATCTCTCCCCAGTTGAGAACATTTGGAGCATTATGGCCAGGGCTCTCTAAGCAGCTCGAGATTTTGAAGTTCTTATGTGCCGATATACAGTAAAGTACAATGTTGATTGGAATACTCTCTTTCAAATTCTGAAGGTGGCGGGGGTAAAATACAGGGAGAGAAAAACTATTTACAATATGTACAGATACCAGGTGGCAGTTATAAGAGTCGACGGGCATGAAAGGGAAGCAGTGGTTGGCAAGGGAGTGAGACAGGGTTGTAGCCTGTCCCCGATGTTATTCAATCTGTATATTGAGCAAGCAGTAAAGGAAACAGAAGAAAAATTCAGAGTAGGAATTAAAATCCATGGAGAAGAAATAAAAACTTTGAGGTTCGCCGATGACATTGTAATTCTGTCAGAGACAGCAAATGACCTGGAAGAGCAGCTGAACGGAATGGACAGTGTCTTGAAAGGAGGATATAAGATGAACATCAACAAACGCAAAACGAGGATAATGGAATGTAGTCGAATTAAATCGGGTGATGCTGCGGGAATTAGATTAGGAAATGAGACGCTTAAAGTAGTAAATGAGTTTTACTGTTTGGGGAGCAAAATAACTGATGATGGTCGAAGTAGAGAGGATATAAAATGTACCCTGGCAATGGCTAGGAAAGCGTTTGTGAAGAAGATAAATTTGTTAACATCGAGTATATATTTGTCAGGCAGTCGTTTCTGAAAGTATTTTTATGGAGTGTAGCTATGTATGGAAGTGAAACGTCGACGATAAATAGTTTAGACAAAAAAAGAATAGAAGCTTTCGAAATGTGGTGCTACAGAAGAATGCTGAAGATTAGATGGGTAGATCACATAACTAATGAGGAGGTATTGAATAGAATTGCAGAGAAGAGAAATTTGTGGCACAACTTCACTAGAAGAAGGGATTGGTTGGTATGGCATATTCTGAGGCATCAAGGGATCACCAATTTAGTATTGGAGGTCAGCGTGGAGGGTGAAAATCGTAGAGGGAAACCAAGAAATAAATACACTAAACAGATTCAGGAGGATGTAGGGTGCAGTAGGTACTGGGAGATGAAGAAGCTTGCACAGTATAGAGTAGCATGGAGAGCTTGTAAGTACGCTGTGTAGGTTTTTTTATTGGTAACGCCACGTAGCGCTGTATATGAAAATCACTGACTGTGCTGTGTGCTGGTCCACATTGTTGCAGTAGTCGCTATTGCAGTGCTGGGCAGTTGGCTTTTTACAGCGCATAGCGTTGCACAGTTGGAGGTGAGCCGCCAGCAGTGGTGGATGTGGGGAGAGAGAGGGTGGAATTCTGAGAGCGGACGATCTGGACGTGTGTCCATCAGAAACAGTAAATTTGTAATATTGGATATCATGGACTGATATATATATTATGACTTTTGGACACTATTAAGGTAAATACATTGTTTGTTCTCTATCAAAATCTTTCTTTTGCTAACTATGCCTATCAGTAGTTAGTGCCTTCAGTAGTCTGAATCTTTTATTTAGCTGGCAGTAGTGGCGCTCGCCGTATTGCAATAGTTCCAGTAACGAAGATTTTTGTGAGGTAAGTGATTTGTGAAAGGTATAGGTTAATGTTAGTTAGGGCCATTCTTTTGTAGGGATTATTGAAAGGCAGATTGCGTAGCGCTAAAAAAATATTGTGTGTCAGTTTAAGCCCAGTCATGTATAATTTTTCTAAGGGGACGTTTCAAGCCACATCAAACCAGTCTCTGGACTCAGGAGCACAACAACAACAATGTGCCAATTGGACAGAAACTGTCAGATATCACTTAGAGGGACATCCAAGAACTCTGTCAATTAATACCAACCCGAATTACTGCTTGCTTAAGGACCACAGGTGAACCAGTGTTTTATAGACTTTCTCAGTTATTGAAGCTCTTTCTCTTGATCAAAGCATCCAATGTTTTAGACACGATAAATCTAACGAAAGAATTTTAAAAATACCGAAAAGAATTTCCCGTAAATCTGCCCTAGTTTCACCTAATGTACATAATGACATAAAATAGTGTTGTTAACAGAAATAGGTAACGTTAGATAAATAAGTGCGTGTATTGTTTAAGTTAAAAATTACTGTAACAGTCGTAACCTTGGTTCCGATTTAAGAGAAGACACAAGTTACCTGAAGCAGAAATACAACAAAAAGCAAGACTCTTGACGCGATGACAATTCACAGGCAAAGGACTACTCTCCGGAGCGAAAACACGTCTTCTCGTCAAGGAAACGCTCAAGACGCAATAGCATACGAATGCTCTGCTTACGAAAGACGAGGACTTTGAGTTTGCTGGTGAGAGTTCTTCTGTCAAGGCTCTAGTAAACGTTACTCCGGAGCCCAGTCGGCTACGCTGTGTCACTGTTCCTCGTTTCAGAGACGTGAAGAGGCAGCGGAAGGGACTTCAGGAGCAGATGGTCGGTGGCCGCGAGTGCTGATGGAAAAACGTCAGTGCGGGCGGATTGTCGCTGTGGCGGACGCGCGCTCGTCACTTTATCCGGCCGGAGTGAGTTACAAAGGGCCGCAGTACGGCCGGCGTGTCCTCCGCAGGTCGCTCAGTATGCGACGTCGCCGTCGCGGCCGAGACGTGCGCCGCATGCAGCCAGAGCCCGCCAATCGGCCACGCATATCAAGTCGCGCCGCCGCCGCTGCCGCTGTATGAATATGGCAGCCGCTCCGGGCTACGTCTCCTCCTCCTCTTCCTCCTGCTGATGCCGCCGCTGTAGGCGCAGGGGCAACGTGGCAGGACAAAGAGCAGCAGCGTCTTCCGCCAGCAACTGGCGCCGCTATAACTGCCTCGCCAGTCCTTTGACGAGAATACTTGCTCAAGTCTTTCTCCTGCTTACTAGCACTATCAAGGGTACCGCGCCTTATGATCGCTACGGACTGCGCCGAAACTTGTAGTATCTGCAGTGGTTGGCCAGAAGTGACAGATTTTTCCGTGCGTCTGGCGAGAAGTGATCCATGTACTTAGAAGTGTAAAACTGCAGTAGGCTACCGTAAACTGTCCTATTAAGTGTAGCTACGGTAGTTTTCTTAGTAGCTTTGGCCAGTAAAGGTCATACCTGCATTACCTGCATGTTATGTGTGTTGTATACCTATCAGGCGTGACGTCATAAAGATGGGTCTCTCTACATATGCGATCAGCTTCTTATTAAATTTCCCCAGAAATCGAAGTGATGAACCGTCTGGAAACCAGTGGCAGCTCGTGACCAAAGAAGATGGCTCTAAACACTATGGGACTCAACTTCTGAGGTCATCAGTCCCCTAGAACTTAGAACTACTTAAACGTAACAAACCTAAGGACATTACACACATCCATGCCCGAGGCAGGATTCGAACCTGCGACCGTAGCGGTTGAGCGGTTCCAGACTGTAGCGCCTAGAACCGCTCGGCCACCAAAGAAGATGGTGGTGCACTTTTCTCACGAAGGAAAACATCAACAAAAGAAAGAAAATCAGTACACTGCTCATGTTTCTGTAATGCCTGATATAAACAGACCGCTCACTCGTGTCACTCCTGCATCTACTCATAATAAAACCAAAAGGTGTACACAGAAAAAAGTATTACTTTTGCAGAACAATAGGAATTAGAATCTAGTGCAGCTCTATGTACTCAGAAAGTGGTAGGCATGCCTTACTAACCTTTTTCAGCAGGACTGAGGTTAACGCCGTTCGATTTTATCTCTGAATTTGAATGTGGTGGTGATCACTTGTACAGGAACTCTATCCTTCTTTCCTTCAAATTTGCAAATCTTTCAGTCACTCTTTGATTGAAGTCTGCAATTCCTGAAACGAGGTCTCGTTCAATAGAGAGCATCGCGAGTGCTGATAGTCTTTCTTGGTCCACAGTATTCCGCAATAAGGTTTTGATGCGTTTCAGCGAAGAAAAACAACGTTCTGCTTCTGATGTTGTCATTGTAATTGTAATTATCGCTTTCAGGAACTTCACAGATTCGATCAGTGTATCACAAATATTATTATCTGTTATGTAATCCAGAAAGCTCAAAGCTCCACACATGCTTTTGAACTCCTCTCTTCCATAAATAACAGAGAGTTCTGTTCGAAGTTTCTTTGCTTCCAAAAAAAGAGCAGCATTCAGTAGCAGCTCTGAAAGAAGTTCCTGGAAAACTTGAAGAGTAAGTAGCGAATTTCTGTGGTAGAAAGAGAGAGGCTGCAACTAGGTGTCCAGTGACCTTGAATATTTCTTTTGCTTCGTAACTTATGACACATACTTCTTTTGCCTCCTGCAATAGATTACACATCGCTGCACCATCTTCAGTTCTCCATCTTTTATGGTACTCGTGTAATCCTGTTGAATTTTCACTCATTCGTTCCCTAATGTTCGCAATTTCACTCTCAAAAGCTGTTAGCTGATTTTGTGCGTAAGTTGGGTCAATAGCCCTTTTTTGTAGTTGGTTATACAAAATATCCACATGGATCATGATTTTATGAAAAAAATAAAAGCCAAAAAATGAACTTTTCTTCGTTCAAAATTGTTACTAAGCCACAGGCTTGCAGGATCGTGTTCTCATTACACAGTTTTTCCCCCTGGCTCATATTATTCATGCACGTGATATCTTCCCTATATTCGAAAACGGCATTGACGCTCCTTGACTGAAAATTCCAACGATTAGGCACTGAACGTGGCAGTCGTTTTCGTACTATTTCGTCGAGAACTGCTGTTCTTTGAGGAGATGCTGAAAAGAAGCTACAAAGTCCCTGAAGTTCAGTGAAGAATATTCGCACATTTTTATTAATGGAAGCGGCTTTAGTTATAATGAGATTCAACTGGCGGACATAACAATGAATGTATGAAGCATTGGGAAACTATTCCTTAACAAGAGCCCATGTGACGAACCGCTCACGACTTCTGCACCATCATATGTTCGCGCTATTAGCTTATATGGACAGTTCCTCAAATGATTGTTTATCTGTTCGATGATGGACGTTGCCAAAGACTGGGCAACATGCTTTTCTGGTGCTATGAAGCCCCAAAATTTTTCAACTGGTTTTCCGTTAATGATGTACCTATATATTATAGCCATCTGGAACACACAGGCTACGTCATTGCTTTCGTTAGCTATTACGGCCAAAAACTCTGCACCCTTAGTTTCCTTTCTAATTTTCTCTTGGCAGACTTGAAGCATGCACCGGAGGAGTTCATTCTGGATGGTTTTTGAGGATCCTATGAAAATTGTAGCCTTCTCTAAATACGATTTTAATACTGTTTAATTTGGTAGTAATATTTACATTGCCTAGACTTGCCATATTCAAAATGTTATTTACATGGACTGAAGAAAGTCCGTGTTTTATAATTTTTTCATGGAGGTGTTGAATGTCACCAACTCTGTGTTTAGACCATGGAAGATCTCCTCCAAATAATAATGAAGGAAAAGAAAATAAGGCCTTTTTCATGTTACAAACACAAAGCCATTCATGCTTGTTGTACAATTCAGAGCTAAATTTCCTACTGAATTGGCGACTTTTCGTTTTAACGGTCTGCGAAATTGTTGAAGCAGGAGTCGGCCTACCTAGCCTCTTGATTTCTAATTTTTCTTCAAACTTCCGTGAACTGAAAGATTCAGAGGGCAATGAAATTACCTGATTCATTATTTCACATATTCACTGGTCACTTGAGCCTCAAAATTCACTGTAGCACACGCTAAAATAAGTAACACAACGCACGGGAAATAGTTAGTTCTCTCGCAGCTACACCTGAACTGTAAGGTGGCGCGAGAATTCCGCTTTGTTCGAAGATCCGATAGTACCGTTTCCCTTCGGAAGAGTTCGTGCCCTCTTTCTTGCAGCTGGCAGGGTGGCCCGGGTGAGGTGTTTATACACACAAGGCCCGCATACAAGTACAGTGTTGCCCGCTCCCCCTCTGGGACACCCAAAAAGTCCGCCTTTGCAGCCACAGTGCAACCCACTGTCGCCGTCGACACATTCCGTCCAACTCCGCTGCGTTCGGCGTTTGGAGCCCGGGCATTTCAAAAGAGATAAACGGCGCGCTACTTCTCCACTAGTATAGAACGTTCAGAAGGCAAACACAGTTGAACAAAATTATTGGTTCAAATGACTCTGACCACTATGCGACTTAACTTCTGAGGTCATCAGTCGCCTAGAACTTAGAACTAATTAAACCTAACTAACCTAAGGCCATCACACACATCCATGCCCGAGGCAGGATTCGAACCTGCGACCGGAGCGGTCGCGCGGTTCCAGACTGAAGCGCCTAGAACCGCTCGGCCACACCGAACAAAATTATTCCTTGGGGGTAGCGCAAACCTGCAAACCTATACACGAGCCGCCCCTGCTACAAACTGAGTGAGGATATTTAAAGGGCCGCCTAACCTACGCCACATTTTTGTTCTACATAGTTATCCTTCCATCTTTTACTTGAAAATAGATATTTTTTATAGCAAAATTGGAACTGTCGATGTTTAAGTCAGATTTTATTCGAAAACTGCTGATTTGCAAAGTCAAACAGAGGAATGTTGTAGTGAAATTAAAGAAAACAATGCAGATATAACATGTAGCGCTAGAAGATGCAATTTCCTCAAAAAACGCTAAACAAAAAAAAACTGCAATACAAAATTATATCAACTATAGCTGCAGTACCTTGTCGAATTTATATAAAACATGTCTCTGTTACTCATAACTACTTTTGCATTTGATGAAGGTAGAGAACATTCTCTTGAGTACAAAATAACAACAATAATTATATATATTTGTGCATGTAAACTGTACTTGCATCAAAAACAATTGATTTGGTTACATAAAAGTGTAGAAGTTACACGATCAAATAATTTTTATGACTTATACGTTGTAAAATAAATTATATTCTGTAAGGATTTTAAATACAAAATGGACTAGCACTGAATGATTTACGGTTCTAATTATGGGCAAAACAAGTAACCAGACAAACACAAAGAAGGAAAAGTCGCCAGTTCCCAGTTTCTCTATCACACATTCATTTTTCTTTTCCTACCAATACTAAAGGATATCTTACCATCTACCACGTCATTTGTGTAATCTACCAGAACTACAAAGCCTTAGCTTCGGTAGAGCGCAACTCTGCTTAGCCTCGAGACAGCGGCTGACGCCGCTGTAATAGTACAGAAGAGTAATCCGAGATTAGTAAAGGGCGAATCTGTAGGCGAAAACATTTTTTTTATTGTTTTCAATATTTACGTTAAACTGCAAATAAACCGACGATCTACATCTACATCTACATTTATACTCCGCAAGCCACCCAACGGTGTGTGGCGGAGGGCACTTTACGTGCCACTGTCATTAGCTCCCTTTCCTGTTCCAGTCGCGTATGGTTCGCGGGAAGAACGACTGTCTGAAAGCCTCCGTGCGCGCTCTAATCTCTCTAATTTTACATTCGTGATCTCCTCGGGAGGTATAAGTAGGGGGAAGCAATATATTCGATACCTCATCCAGAAACGCACCCTCTCGAAACCTGGCGAGCAAGCTACACCGCGATGCAGAGCGCCTCTCTTGCAGAGTCTGCCACTTGAGTTTATTAAACATCTCCGTAACGCTATCACGGTTACCAAATAACCCTGTGACGAAACGCGCCGCTCTTCTTTGGATCTTCACTATCTCCTCCGTCAAACCGATCTGGTACGGATCCCACACTGATGAGCAATACTCAAGTATAGGTCGAACGAGTGTTTTGTAAGCCACCTCCTTTGTTGATGGACTACATTTTCTAAGCACTCTCCCAATGAATCTCAACCTGGTACCCGCCTTACCAACAATTAATTTTATATGATCATTCCACTTCAAATCGTTCCGCACGCATACTCCCAGATATTTTACAGAAGTAACTGCTACCAGTGTTTGTTCCGCTATCATATAATCATACAATAAAGGATCCTTCTTTCTATGTATTCGCAATACATTACATTTGTCTATGTTAAGGGTCAGTTGCCACTCCCTGCACCAAGTGCCTATCCGCTGCAGATCTTCCTGCATTTCGCTACAATTTTCTAATGCTGCAACTTCTCTGTATACTACAGCATCATCCGCGAAAAGCCGCATGGAACTTCCGACACTATCTACCAGGTCATTTATATATATTGTGAAAAGCAATGGTCCTATAACACTCCCCTGTGGCACGCCAGAGGTTACTTTAACGTCTGTAAACGTCTCTCCATTGATAACAACATGCTGTGTTCTGCTTGCTAAAAACTCTTTAATCCAGCCACACAGCTGGTCTGATATTCCGTAGGCTCTTACTTTGTTTATCAGGCGACAGTGCGGAACTGTATCGAACGCCTTCCGGAAGTCAAGAAAAATGGCATCTACCTGGGAGCCTGTATCTAATATTTTCTGGGTCTCATGAACAAATAAAGCGAGTTGGGTCTCACACGATCGCTGTTTCCGGAATCCATGTTGATTCCTACATAGTAGATTCTGGGTTTCCAAAAACGACATGATACTCGAGCAAAAAACATGTTCTAAAATTCTACAACAGATCGACGTCAGATATATAGGTCTATAGTTTTGCGCATCTGCTCGACGACCCTTCTTGAAGACTGGGACTATCTGTGCTCTTTTCCAATCATTTGGAACCCTCCGTTCCTCTAGAGACTTGCGGTACACGGCTGTTAGAAGAGAGGCAAGTTCTTTCGCGTACTCTGTGTAGAATCGAATTGGTATCCCGTCAGGTCCAGTGGACTTTCCTCTATTGAGTGATTCCAGTTGATTTACTATTCCTTGGACACTTATTTCGATGTCAGCCATTTTTTCGTTTGTGCGAGGATTTAGAGAAGGAACTGCAGTGCGGTCTTCCTCTGTGAAACAGCTTTGGAAAAAGGTGTTTAGTATTTCAGCTTTACGCGTGTTGTCCTCTGTTTCAATGCCATCATCATCCCGTAGTGTCTGGATATGCTGTTTCGAGCCACTTACTGATTTAACGTAAGACCAGAACTTCCTAGGATTTTCTGTCAAGTCGGTACATAGAATTTTACTTTCGAATTCACTGAACGCTTCACGCATAGCCCTCCTTACGCTAACTTTGACATCGTTTAGCTTGTGTTTGTCTGAGAGGTTTTGGCTGCGTTTAAACTTGGAGTGGAGCTCCCTTGCTTTCGCAGTAGTTTCCTAACTTTCTTGTTGTACCACGGTGGGTTTTTCCCGTCCCTCACAATTTTACTCGGCACGTACCTGTATAAAACGCATTTTACGATTGCCTTGAACTTTTTCCATAAACACTCAACATTGTCAGTATCGGAACAGAAATTTTCGTTTTGATCTGTTAGGTAGTCTGAAATCTGCCTTCTATTACTCTTGCTAAACAGATAAACCTTCCTCCCTTTTTTTATATTCCTATTAACTTCCATATTCAGGGATGCTGCAACGGCCTTATGATCACTGATTCCCTGTTCTGTACATACAGAATCGAAAAGTTCGGGTCTGTTTGTTATCAGTAGGTCCAAGATGTTATCTCCACGAGTCGGTTCTCTGTTTAATTGCTCGAGGTAATTTTCGGATAGTGCACTCAGTATAATGTCACTCGATGCTCTGTCCCTACCACCCGTCCTAAACATCTGAGTGTCCCAGTCTATATCTGGTAAATTGAAATCTCCACCTAAGACTATAACATGCTGAGAAAATTTATGTGAAATGTATTCCAAATTTTCTCTCAGTTGTTCTGCCACTAATGCTGCTGAGTCGGGAGGTCGGTAAAAGGAGCCAATTATTAACCTAGTTCGGTTGTTGAGTGTAACCTCCACCCATAATAATTCACAGGAACTATCCACTTCTACTTCACTACAGGATAAACTACTACTAACAGCGACGAACACTCCACCACCGGTTGCATGCAATCTATCCTTTCTAAACACCGTCTGTACCTTTGTAAAAATTTCGGCAGAATTTATCTCTGGCTTAAGCCAGCTTTCTGTACCTATAACGATTTCAGCTTCGGTGCTTTCTATCAGCGCTTGAAGTTCTGGTACTTTACCAACGCCGCTTCGACAGTTTACAATTACAATACCGATTGCTGCTTGGTCCCCGCATGTCCTGACTTTGCCTCGCACCCGTTGAGGCTGTTGCCCTTTCTGTACTTGCCCAAGGCCATCTAACCTAAAAAACCGCCCAGCCCACGCCACACAACCCCTGCTACCCGTGTAGCCGCTTGTTGCGTGTAGTGGACTCCTGACCTATCCAGCGGAACCCGAAACGCCAGCACCCTATCGCGCAAGTCGAGGAATCTGCAGCCCACACGGTCGCAGAACCGTCTCAGCCTCTGATTCAGACCCTCCACTCGGCTCTGTACCAAAGGTCCGCAGTCAGTCCTGTCGACGATGCTGCAGATGGTGAGCTCTGCTTTCATCCCGCTAGCGAGACTGGCAGTCTTCACCAAATCAGATAGCCGCCGGACGCCAGAGAGGATTTCCTCCGATCCATGGCGACAAACATCATTGGTGCCGACATGAGCGACCACCTGCAGATGGGTGCACCCTGTACCCTTCATGGCATCCGGAAGGACCCTTTCCACATCTGGAATGACTCCCCCCGGTATGCACACGGAGTGCACATTGGTTTTCTTCCCCTCTCTTGCTGCGATTTCCCTAAGGGGCCCCATTACGCGCCTGACGTTGGAGCTCCCAACTATCAGTAAGCCCACCCTCTGCGACTGCCCGGATCTTGCAGACTGAGGGGCAACCTCTGGATCAGGACAAGCAGCCATGTCAGGCCGAAGATCAGTATCAGCCTGAGACAGAGCCTGAAACCGGTTCGTCAGACAAACTGGAGAGGCTTTCCGTTCAGCCCTCCGGAATGTCTTTCGCCCCCTGCCACACCTTGAGACGACCTCCCACTCTACCACAGGTGAGGGATCAGCCTCAATGCGGGCAGTATCCCGGGCAACCAAAGTCGTAGTCCGATCAGGGGATGCGTGGGACGAGCTGGCCGTCCCCGACAAACCCCCATCCGGACCCCCACAGTGATGCCCATTGGCAACAGCCTCAAGCTGTGTGACCGAAGCCAACACTCCCTGAAGCTGGGAGCGAAGGGATGCCAACTCAGCCTGCATCCGAACACAGCAGTTGCAGTCCCTATCCATGCTAAAAACTGTTTTGCAAAGAACATCTGAACTAATCTACAGAGAGCGCAAACAAATCGACAAAATTTAAACGGTTATTAATATACAAGATTGCCTAGTAAATGCAGTAATGCTGCTACTTGCGCACTGCTGACACTGCTCGGCGGCGGAAGGAGACTACGCGAATTTACACTATTCAGGTACTAAAACGCGATGCTACACTCTCAAATACTATAATACGCCCGAAATTTATGAATTAAACAATGCAAGTACCAAAAACACGCAAAGAAATTAAGAATTAAACTACGTAACAAATGAGTGAGCTAGGAGTATACGACTTGCTGCTGCAGCTGCTTATCCAACGGCGGCAGTATACTGTATTTATTAATATTTTCGTTAAAAGCATGAAGATGTAATGCAAAGGAAAATTTCCGATTGCAAATAAATTTCCAACAAAGGGTTAAATTTAAAGCGTCCACAAGGAATCTGCAAATACCTTTTCAAGAATGGATTGTAATTAAAACGTAAAGGAGGTCCGTATTCCATTTGTTTCATTTTTACCTGCGAGCAACTAATGCAACCGCGCCGTGTCCACTTTCATCGTCAGCATTGAGAGAGCAAAATAAATCACATCCCGAGACGCCTGCGTCAAAATACGTCCTGCTGTACATGGTGGTTGTAATTAAACTTTCGCTATTTGAGAGGCTCCATGAAAACCGAGTGATCGTAATACTATGAAACTTGGAAACAGTTGTAAGGACATGCGGAAGAGAAGTAGCGAATAAGCCGTTGAAAGAAACAGATTTAAATTTCTACATGAGAGGGTAACATTTGTAACTGCGTACCAAGCTTACAAACCACGTTACAAACGTTGCGCAATTACACGACCATATACATCGACGACAGCATGGAACGGCGCTGGAGATACCGTTTTCCAATTGTTCTCAGCACTTTCGGAAAGGTGGATCATGGAATGTTCAACTCTCGTGATACAGCCCGTGCTCTTCTTAAAGATCGCCCAGTGCGTCCAGCATTCTCAGCCATGGCAACTATTTGTAGTGCAGTTGGCCGCTGGCCCCTCCCAGCAATTCCCAAATCAACAGTTAAGTCCACAACCTAATTTCAAAAACTGTGGTGTTTGTAACGAGTGAAAGATGCCAAGAAAACATCAGCTTCCCCTGCTTTTACGATGAACATCATCCTAGCACGTGTAAATTATCAACTATAAACTAATGAAAGTGTGTAATTTTCTATACCAAGTTCTAGTGTACGCCTTAAAATCCCTTCCTGCCATTTCTTCACAACCTCGAATTTCCTTTTGTCGTTCCTCTTCACGCATTTCATGAAAATGTTAATAAATGCAATGTATTGAACATATTTTCAGGTTATTGCACGACCTCTGTATTACCGTTTTATGCTCTTTTCCCAGCGCTAACCGTTGTCTGTCAATTTCTTTAACATAAATGGCTCGTACCTCGATCTAACTGTGCGAAAAATGGTATGTTTTCCAAATGCTTGGTGATCTGGACATCCTACTTTTCTTACTTCAATTTGAGGCCAAGCACTACATGTGCCATAAATCTCCACGAAATCGGCGATGTCCAGTAGAAGCGGTCCCCTTGTAAGGGTTGCATTTAAGTCATAACACTTCCAATTCGTTTTCCTCACAAACCTGGAACCGCGAGACCGCTACGGTCGCAGGTTCGAATCCTGCCTCGGGCATGGATGTGTGTGATGTCGTTAGGTTAGTTAGGTTTAACTAGTTCTAAGTTCTAGGGGACTAATGACCTCAGAAGTTGAGTCCCATAGTGCCCGAGCCATTTGAACCATTTGAACCTCACAAACCAATGAAACAAAAGCTGTGAAAGTTGTGTCATTTCTCGATGTAATCTCCCCGCTGCCGTCCCCTTTTTTCACAACATCTACAAGATTCCGCGGCCGTAGCGAGCGCTCCTTTAGGAGTCTCGTTTGAACACTGGCAAATCACTCATGCAACAGCGGCACGCCCAGTAAATGTGCAACCACGGAGAGTGTCTTTCATGATTGGAAACAGAGAGAAGTCAGTAGGAGCGATGTCAGGCTGCTAGTGAGTATGAGAAATAATTTGAGAGCTGCTGTCTCGAAGAAACTGAAACGTCGCATTCTCCCGATAAGTGTTGTCTTAGTGTAAGAGCACACTTGTAGCTACACTCCTGGAAATTGAAATAAGAACACCGTGAATTCATTGTCCCAGGAAGGGGAAACTTTATTGACACATTCCTGGGGTCAGATACATCACATGATCACACTGAAAGAACCACAGGCACATAGACACAGGCAACAGAGCATGCACAATGTCGGCACTAGTACAGTGTATATCCACCTTTCGCAGCAATGCAGGCTGCTATTCTCCCATGGAGACGATCGTAGAGATGCTGGATGTAGTCCTGTGGAACGGCTTGCCATGCCATTTCCACCTGGCGCCTCAGTTGGACCAGCGTTCGTGCTGGACGTGCAGACCGCGTGAGACGACGCTTCATCCAGTCCCAAACATGCTCAATGGGGGACAGATCCGGAGATCTTGCTGGCCAGGGTAGTTGACTTACACCTTCTAGAGCACGTTGGGTGGCACGGGATACATGCGGACGTGCACTGTCCTGTTGGAACAGCAAGTTCCCTTACCGGTCTAGGAATGGTAGAACGATGGGTTCGATGACGGTTTGGATGTACCGTGCACTATTCAGTGTCCCCTCGACGATCACCAGTGGTGTACGGCCAGTGTAGGAGATCGCTCCCCACACCATGATGCCGGGTGTTGGCCCTGTGTGCCTCGGTCGTATGCAGTCCTGATTGTGGCGCTCACCTGCACGGCGCCAAACACGCATACGGCCATCATTGGCACCAAGGCATAAGCGACTCTCATCGCTGAAGACGACACGTCTCCATTCGTCCCTCCATTCACGCCTGTCGCGACACCACTGGAGGCGGGCTGCACGATGTTGGGGCGTGAGCGGAAGACGGCCTAACGGTGTGCGGGACCGTAGCCCAGCTTCATGGAGACGGTTGCGAATGGTCCTCGCCGATACCCCAGGAGCAACAGTGTCCCTAATTTGCTGGGAAGTGGACGTGCGGTCCCCTACGGCACTGCGTAGGATCCTACGGTCTTGGCGTGCATCCGTGCGTCGCTGCGGTCCGGTCCCTGGTCGACGGGCACGTGCACCTTCCGCCGACCACTGGCGACAACATCGATGTGCTGTGGAGACCTCACGCCCCACGTGTTGAGCAATTCGGCGGTACGTCCACCCGGCCTCCCGCATGCCCACTATACGCCCTCGCTCAAAGTCCGTCAACTGCACATACGGTTCACGTCCACGCTGTCGCGGCATGCTACCAGTGTTAAAGACTGCGATGGAGCTCCGTATGCCACGGCAAACTGGCTGACACTGACGGCGGCGGTGCACAAATGCTGCGCAGCTAGCGCCATTCGACGGCCAACACCGCGGTTCCTGGTGTGTCCGCTGTGCTGTGCGTGTGATCATTGCTTGTACAGCCCTCTCGCAGTGTCCGGAGCAAGTATGGTGGGTCTGACGCACCGGTGTCAATGTGTTCTTTTTTCCATTTCCAGGAGTGTATTTGCGATCGTTTCTCACGGAATGCTGCAAGGAGCCTGTTCTTCAAAACATCTTGGTTGGATGCACTTGTCACCATAGTGCCCTCTGGAACTTAGTGAGTAAGAATTACTTCGTCGCTGTCCCGTCCCAGAACATGGCCACCATCGTATTTTCGGCACTGGTGTTCACCCGATTATTTTTTTATTTTTGTTTTTATTTTATTTTTTGTAGCCTTGAGTGTGTGTGCTTCTGCTGATCTGACTGATGCTTCGTTTTGGGATTGAGAAATGGCACCCATGTCTCATCCTTTGCCAAAGTACACTAGAAGAAAGTACCATTCACGCCGTCCTCACAGTCAACATTGCCTGGGAACGCGCCAAGCACGCAGGCTTGTTGTAGTCTATCAACATTCGTGGCACCCACCTGGGTGACACCTTCCGCATGCGAGACTGGGTGCACAGATGCCGCGGAAATGGCAACTTCGGAGGCCACGTGTTCCACACTCATTCAGGGATTCTCCAAAGCAACTTTGTTCACTCGCTCAGTCATGTCGACGGACCTGCTGGTTCGAGTCCAAGATTGTCTTCGTTTGTAGTCACACGCCGTTCTGCTTTCTTTGAACTGTCACATCCACGAACACGCATTAGATACATCCATCACAGCATCAACATATGTCTCACTTTACTGGTTACGGTTTCAATCAGTGCCATACCACTTAAACTGAGAAAACTAATGATTACACGCTGTTCTTGTAATGAAAAAGTCGCCATTTTAAATACCAAGAAGTCCTCACTCATGCCGCTGCCGCCGGACTTCCTTGTGCCGTACAGTACTGCCATCTCTGTTGCGCATTCACAACGAGTGCTTGCGTATTTGAAAACAAATGACTTGTTCCTAACTATTACCATTCCTGAGAAAAAAAGGAGGTTTTATAATTTAATTACAGCTCACACTAATATAAAGCGGTCAGACTCAGATAGGCTGCAGAGATCAAGGAGATTGTCAGTTGTTGCCACTCTTGTTACTGTGACTGCATTACCTTCGTAAAAAAGAAGCCAAACTTCATTCACCTGATTTCTGTTTCAATGCTCGATATATTTCGCCTAGTCTGGGCTTCTCATCTTGTGTGTGTCTGTATTGTGTATTGAACCGGGGCACTAGAAACGACCGAGAGGCTTCGTCCCGCCGTAACCCTCAGTGGTTCACAACCCCAAAACAGGTCACAGCAGTCCACCCGCCCCCACCTCCGCCCCACACCAAATTATTGTGCGGCTTGGCAACCAGTGGACCCCACGCTGTCGGGAACGTCTCATACCAAATGAGTGTAACCCCAAATGTTTGCGCAATAGAGTAATTATGGTTTACGCGTACGTGACACAATGTTTGTGCAGCATCGCCGACATAGTGTAACTGAGGCGGAATAAGGAGAAACAACGTGCAGATGGAAAACCGCCTTAAAAACCATTCAAATACTGACCGGCACACCGGACCTCGACACTAATCCGCTGGGCGGATTCGTGCCGGGGACCGACACGCCTTCCCGCTCGGGCAGCAGCGCGTTAGAGCGCGTGTCTAGCCGGGCTGTCTCTCATCACATCTAACCTACATCTACGTCGTACTCCAGCAGCCAACTAATGGTGTGTGCAGGAGCGTATTTTTTGTACCACTAACTGATCCCCCCAACCCTGTTCCACTCGCGAGTAGTTCATGGGAAGACTGATTGTCAATAAGCCTATGTATTGGATCTAATTTCTCGAATTTTCTCCCCATGGTAACTACGTGAGACGTTTGTAGGGGGAAGTAACATGTTCTCCGACTTCCCCGAAAGTGCTCTTTTGAAATTACAATAGTAAATCTCTCCATGGTGCGTAACGCCTCTCTTGCAACGCCTGTCAGTGGAGCTTGTTGAGCACTTCCGTAACGCTCTCTTTCCGACTAAACGATCCCGTGATGAAAGGAGCCGCTCCTCGTTGGATCTTTTCTACCTCTTCTGTCAGTCTCATCTGGTAGAGATCCCAGATAAATGAACAATACTCAAGAATGATTCGAACAAGCGCCATATAAGCCACTTTATTTGTGGATGATTTACATTTCCTTAAGATTCTTCCTATGAATTTGAGTATGGCATCTGCTTTCCCACTATTTGTTTTATATGGCCATTCTACTTGAGACCGCTCCGGATAGTTACTCCTAGATATTTCCGGCAGATACTGTTTCCAACGGTTCGTCACCGATAGTGTAACTATACAGTAGTGCATTCCTTTTCCTGTATATGCGCAATGTGTTACATTTATTTACTCTTACATTCAGGGTTAACTGGCAGAGCCTGTACCATTCATCTGTTCTCTGGATGTCATTCTGCAAATCGTTACTATCTTCTGGCGTTGCTACTATATTACAGACAACCGCATCATCTGTGAACAGTCCCAGAGAGCATCTGACGCTTTCTTCTAGATCATTTACATATGCTGTAAAAAGCAAGCGTCTTATCACACTTCCTTGTGGTACGCCGGAAATTGCCTTTACATCTGTCGATTTTGTTCCGTTAAGAGGGACGTGTTGAGTTCTGACAACAGAAGGGGAGGAGGAATCGTTTGTGGAACTTCACAGATGGAGATGACATGTAATGTTATTTCAGTGATTACAAATACAGAGCCACATTTACAATAAACATGGAAATATCAGCCCACTTCAATAAAATATTCTCGGTTTTCAAACCGGGTCAGTTCGAATAAAACTCTCGAGCTTTCAATGGCTATATCCGTCATAGTCGCCACGAGTAAAAGTACTGACTGACTGTCAGTGGTTTTACAGTCAGCAGCTTTACTCCTGACGACGATGGCGGAGACAACCGTCGAAAGCTTGAGAATTTTATTGGAACTGACGCGGTTTGAAACCCGAGAAGATTCTATGCCGCCGCGAAATACTCCGAGGGCACATGAGATCACGTATCAGTATGACGCTGCTCCCACTCTAGCCTGATTATCTGCAATGTTTCGGTTGGGAAGACTACCATAAAGCCAATTTACCCTCTCCTGGGGCAAGGTGAGGCAACTGTTGTAACTGGTGCTTGATATCCAGGATGCTTTCATTGGGACGAAGTTTACATTTAAGTTGGTACTACACATTTCCGTATAGGATAATTCTTGAAATCTTGCTGGCCATAGCAATGCCTCAGAACAAATATGCACGCAGGATGTCTGTATCTTGCCGTCGTGTCGTCTGAGTTTTCTCACTCACCACCACCACCACCAGTGACCTCAAGTCATACCTGATGTTCCTCCACAGCATATCGCCAGTAGTAACACAGCTATGTCTCTCAGAAACATTAGAGGACCGCTCCTCAGGCCCCAGCTATGCTATTGTCATTCGGGATAGTGCAAAGACACAATTCGTCGCTGATCCGTTGCCTGTGCTTGCTGGTCACAGTATCACGCCAAACACAGCCCTTCGTATTTTGGTGTTACCTTTGGCCTATGCATTCCCTAGTGCATCTGCTGCTAGCCTGCAACCAATGGTGAAATAGGACACAGTATACTGCAGGGAGTCCATTACATATTTTCGGATGACAGCCACCGATGGGAAGGGGTTACGATGAGCCTGGTGCACAATAGGGTAATCGTCCCTTGTGGTGGTCGACGTCATCTGGGGCGGAAACGTGATAACAGTGTACTTGCCCACACGATCCCATACAGTCCAATATCGGGCCACTGTCACAGCTGAATGTTCCACAAATGTGAATATTGCAAGATTCGACCAGCCAGCCAAATGAAAACCCACAACGGTGCCCTTTATGAACTGTCAGGCGATCACAGTGCTGTGCCACATGAGTACATGGCACCTCGGTGTCCTGCAAAGCGAACGCTCAAAACTGACACCTTTCGCGCCTCTTATATGCCCTACTAGGCCTGGTACCGTACCGAACACAATCAGTAGTAATGTACTCTGACAGCAGTTGTACCTGCCACAGAGAACTGCAAATATATTCTTTTACGTAGCTGCTGATGGTTGTAAAGTGCCCGTCTTCCCTTAATTTAGATTAACTTTTGCGATTATCAGAGTACTGGATTCGAGTGTGGAAGCCTTACATGCTTCGTTACATATTGAACATAACCGTGTGCCTAATACCAATAAGCGTCTATTGTTATTTTCAAATATTAAGGTTACACAACTGAAAAAAAAGAAAACGCCACTGAGATAATAACAGTACGAGAAATTTACTTTCTTTCATTGCCCCTTTAGTACGTAGAACACTTCCCTAACAATGCCTAAATTCATCAAGTCTTGTACTAACGGTTAATCTCTTTCCGCATTCATACTGAAGGAACAATTGCTATGTTCCTTTTCCACATGAATTGGACGGGCAAATAACGATCGCGGAAGCCTTTTCATTTTCTAATATCAATATGAACCTCCACGAAAATTATTGATTCACTAACACGACACTGTTTAAAACACGATTTTGATAGCTTCAGAAGTTGAGCAGTATTAAAGATATCTGTAGATTAGGTCAGGGCTATTTAGAACCAAGAAAACGTAGATGCCCTTTGTTGTAACGTATTGGATAAAATAGAAGCAATCTCTTCTATTTGAGACACCATTGTATTTACTGAAAAAGTGAAAAGTGATTGCTTTATACTGTTCGGTTTTGTCAGGATACAGTTTGTAAGTAACCTGTTTGTATGTTGGCAGCGCTATAGAGTGTGTTAACATCGCTGGCTACGCTCTGCGCATTCGGCAAGAGATTCTGTGGTTGGACGGGTCAGCAGCTGGCGAGTGAATAGAGAAGTGTATGGACATACTTTTCGTTAGTGGAGACTCTGTGTTGGTAGGACACGCAATGTAAAGTGAGATGAAATTTCTTATAGTGAAATATGCTAGGAAAGATATGATAATGGATTTATGGTTGAATTATTGACAACTATATAATTTGGGGAACTGGATATCACGTGAATAAGATCCATTATATAATAGTTTGACCATCCACATTCTTTAAAAAAAGAGCACTTGGAAAACAAAGATCAATAAGAAGGAGAAGGAACTAGTAACAGGAACTGCATACATAATTTTCTTTTCAACAACTTGGTAAAATGTTTTGGTAGGATAAGTTGTTGTGGTGCACCACTTTAGTGTTAAGAAGTAACGCAGAATCATTGCATTTCACATGGGAGGTAGTATAGATCTTGTTCCTTGTGCTGGCGCTTTGCATAGTTTTGATGATCACAGTTGCACACATGCTATATTTCCCTTATCTGCATTGCTGTCTTTACTGTAATGTTTTTCTGTTTGTGTTTTGTCATGTTTAGGTATAAGTTATAACCTTTTCTACTGCTGTTTGTCAGGCAATGTCCTACTGAATTTTACTTTGTATAACTGTGCTAAGACAGTTTTAGCACTGATTTATTTTTCTTCTTTACTGCATATTGTATTGCATTAGTTGTAATGTTGCATTTGCTTTTGCTAATTTAGATATGCAGCTGCTTGTTCTGCCAACTTGCATTTTTGACGTTGTTGTTTGTGTTAATTTTTTTGTAGTGCTGCATTGCTTCATTCTCTAGTTTATGTATCTGAGCTCAGTAGATTTAAATTAGCTTAAGAGGGGTATGCTGTATAAGGAAATGAGTTGTGATGATTTGGGAAGAAATGCACTGAGAAGCTATAACGAAAAGGTCTGGCCAAAGTGTGTTTATAATGAGGAACAATTATTTTGAAAAAGGAAATGAACAGATATAAGTAGGGTTTAGTGACAACAGGTTTATGTAGGATTTTCTTGGAAACGAATGATGAGGTAAGAAAAATATGGAAGTCTAAGCACTGGTTGACTGTATCAATACAGATAGGAGGCTTAGGTAGGACTTTTTTGTGGAAACAAATTTTGAAGTAAGAGAGGTCTGCGAGAATTAAATGAAGTTTTGGTTGGAAAAGGAGTAGTTCTGGTTGAAAGTAAAGGAGGTATGAGCATGAAGAATATTACTGAAAAAAAATGAAATAGAGTATTAAATGCACACCACAAGTACTGCAGTATCAAATGTTAAATTTACACTTACATTTTGACACATTTACACTTGAAAACAGATCCTGTCCTTTTCTTTTGTGTTATTCCGCTATGTTTATGTGTACCCTTGTGTCTCTTTGTTTTTCCTATCACCTGATAAGATTAATTCGGTAGAATTTTTTATCCTTCTAATACTAGGCTGCATTCACTGTGATGAGGAATAATGTTATTCTCAAACATAATCTCTGTTTTTGTACCATATTATTTACTTTAGGAAGATGTTCAGACATTATTTATTCTGTTTTCTTTTGATATTTATGTAACAAGTCAATGTTTCTCTTGATAGTCTCTTTTTTCATTAATTTACTTATGTCATAATTCCTTCATATATGCTTACTTCTATTTTTTTTTTTTGTAAAGCCTGTATTACTAAAAATGTTACCTTTATTATGTTCATTATTATAATGATGTTTTCTTTACATTTGTAGTTGTTATCTTATGCCGTAAAATTGTAATTGTATAGACATCAGTTCTTCAAGTTAAGTAAATAGTAGGAACTCTTTTTGTCTGCTGGTCATTCTAAATGTATCAAACCTCAGAGATTATGTGACTGTGTTAGTGCATGCACATGCGTTGGTAATTCAGAAAGAGATTGGTTGAAAGCATTGCTGATTGTAAGGACATTGCAAAGAAAAGTTAGTGAGTGCGCAGTCGGTGACTCAGGGAGCTGTAATAGGCATCAATACTGATTGCACAATGGTGGTTCATGGACTTGCTGTATTATCCTCAAGACTCTCCAGTTGTGAAACTGCACCCGCACAGTCGCAACGGATGGCTGCTGACCATCTCTACAAGGTCTACTTTGGATCTGTACCTTTGGTGGACCACTACTTTCATAATCTCTATTAAGACTGTAGTGGGTCTGCTGTGTTGTGACCCGCCAATACTACCAGTATTCTTCAATATTTCGATTGATAATACAGTGGGTCTGCTCTGTGGTGACCCAACAATACTACCAATATTCTTCAAGACTTCGATTGATACTACAGGGGTCTATTCTATGGTGACCCACCAATTCTACCAAACTTCTTCAGGACTTCGACTGATACTGCTGTTGGTCTGCTCTGTTGTGGCCCATTATAGATCTTATGAAATCAACTGAAAACTTCATGTCACGAGTCAGCACTGTGTTTCCGTGGGGAGGACAACACTACTTCTTCAAGACTGGATGGTTGGCCACTACCTATTAGTGTATTTTCATGTACTGCTCAGCCTTTGTGCGTAAAACTAGCGTAAACTTCTCTTCGGATGAATTATTAGGACTGTATTTAGAGACTGTGAGGAGAATTTTTACTTTGTTGACCAACAGCATATTACTTAACCTTTGTGTGCATCTGTTCTATTTGATATGGTTAATATAAAAGATTTTAACAACTTAATCTTGGCCACTGCCCAAAACATTTGTAAAATTTTTTGAGGGGAGCAGGGGGCTATGTAAGCAGTTTGTATGTTGGCATCGCTGTAGACTGTGTTGCATATTATGGGTCATAAATGAATAGTTTAAGTTTGATTTGTCTTGGTCAGGGAAAATTCTGTTGGTCGGTGCTTAGTAAAAAAAAAAAAAAAAAAAAAAAATTAAAGAGTTAGTTTCATGTTTATCAGCTGTGATGAAAGTGCACCTCCTTATGTTATCGCCGTTAACGTGGCAATTTTATTGCTAGTTCGTAAACTTACTTTCATAATTACTTTAATTTCCTGAACACGCCTATCATTTTTTTTTAATTTTTTGTTGAAAGCTAACTCGACGTTTAAGTATTTAGTGTTTATATTTACAAACTTTGTCCATGACCGTCTCTAATGACCTCGTTGTCCACGGGACGTTAAACACTAACTACCTACCTACCTTTGTCCATGAATTTATCAAACTATACATTGTGCTTTCTTTCATAATGTCTACAATAACTTTGTTGCATATAACACATTTGGCTTGTTATCATTGTCTATAATGAATTATTTCAAGACCCGCGTACTGAAGGTACGACACCTTTCTGTTTTTAGTTTCAATAGACACACTATACAGGGTCTTCCTTTGATCGTGACCGGGCCAAATATCACACGAAATAAGCGTCAAACGAAAAATCTACAAAGAACGAAACTTGTCTAGCTTAAAGGGGGAAACCAGATGGAGCTATGGTTGGCCCACTAGATGGCGCTGCCATAGGACAAACGGATATCAACTGCGTTATTTTAAATAGCATCCCCCATTTTTATTGCATATTCGTGTAGTACGTAAAGAAATATGAATGTTTTAGCTGGACCACTTTTTTCGCTTTGTGAGAGATGGCGCTGTAATAGTGACATACACATGGCTCTCAATTTTAAACGAACAGTTGGTAACAGGTAGGTTTTTTAAATTAAAATACGGAACGTAGGTACGTTTGAACATTTTATTTCAGTTGTTCCAATGTGATACATCTACCTTTGTGAACTTATCATTTCTGAGAACGCATGCTGTTTCAGCGTGATTTCCTGTAAATACCACTTTAATGCAATAAATGCTCAAAATGATGTCCGTCAACCTCAATGCATGTGGCAATACGTGTAACGACATTCCTCTCAACAGCGAGAAGTTCGCCTTCCGTAATGTGAGCAAATGTATTGACAATGCGCTGACGGATGTTGTCAGGCGTTATCGGTGGATCACGATAGCAAATATCCTTCAACTTTCCCCACAGAAGGAAATCCGAGGACGACAGATCCGGAGAAAGTGCGGGCCATGGTATGGTGCTTCGACGACGAATCCACCTGTCTTGAAATATGCTATTCAATACCGCTTCAACCGCACACGAGCTATGTGTCGGACATGCATCATGTTGGAAGTACATCGCCATTCTGTCACGCAGTGAAACATCTTGTACTAACATCGGTAGAACAATACGTAGGAAATCAGCATACATTGCACCATTGAGATTGCCATCGACAAAATGGGGGCCAATTATCCTTCCTCCCATAATGCCGCACCATATATTAACCCGCCAAGTTCGCTGATGTTCCACTTGTCGCAACCAGCGTGGATTTTCCGTTGGCCAGTAGTGCATATTGTGCCGGTTTACGTTACCACTGTTGGTGAATGACGCTTCGTCGCTAAATAGAACGCGTGCAAAAAATCTGTTATCATCCCGTAATTTCTCTTGTGCCCAGTGTCAGAACTGTACACAACGTTCAAAGTCGTCACCATTCAATTCTTGATGCATAGAAATATGGTACAGGTTGTTGTAGCATTCTCAACATCGTGTTTTTGAGATTCCCTATTCTGGCGCAATTTGTCTGCCACTGATATGCGGATTAGCCGCGGCAGCACATAAAACACCTACCTGGGCATCATAATTTGTTGCAGGTCGTGGTTGACGTTTCACATGTGGCTGAACACTTCCTGTTTCCTTAAATAACGCAACTATCGGGCGAACGGTCCGGACACTTGGATGATGTCGCCAGGATACCGAGCAGCATACATAGCACACGCACGATGGGCATTTTGATCACAATAGCCATCCATCAACACGATATCGACCTTTTCCGGAATTGGTAAACGGTCCATTTTAGCACGAAGCAAATACCGTCCGCACTGGCGGAATGTTACGTGATACCACGTACTTGTGCGTTTGTGGGTATTACAGCGCCATCTATCACAAAGCGAAAAAAGTGGTCCAACTGAAATATTCATATTTCTTTACGTACTACACGAATATGTAATAAAAAATGAGGGTTTCTGTTTTAAAAAACGCAGTTGATATCCGTTTGACGTATGGTAGCGCGATCTAGCGGGCCAACCATAGCGCCATCTGGTTTCCCCCTTCAAGCTAGACGAATTTCGTTCTCTGTAGTTCTTTCGTTTAATGCTTATTTCGTGAGATATTTGTCCCGGTCACTTTCAATGGACCACCGTGTATATGTATTCCAAAGCTAGAAAACTTGAAATAACAACACAGTAAACACTACCATGAAGTCACAGTCAGCTGCAGACAGAGAGCCTCTGCTGGCATCTGTGTTGTTTATGAACGAGTGAAGGCAATACCCCCTAGCGGTTTCCTTCATTGTTAGTGCTCTATCCGTGAGGAGGCATCAGGACGCAGGAAACGGGACCTACGAGAAATACGGGCACCGCAACTAACTCGTGACGTCACACAACTTGGTTTGTCCGCCACACTTCGCGAACGCTCGGCTCCATGCAGTTTCCTCGGGAAATCAATGTATATTGCACAGGTACGCACTGAAGGTCTTACAATTGTCTTATGCTGTCGAGAGCTTGCATGCATTTAAATGTGCTGTCAAGAATTGTTTAATTCGTCTGAAATGGTTACTCGCTCCACTGCTGGCACTCGTAAGACCTGTAGCGTCACGCGCTGTGACGTACTCGCCACGGCCTGTCTTTTTTCGCCGGCCTCACCAGGAGGGAACGGATGAACCTGGAGGGCCGAAGGGCCGCCTGTAGAAGAGAGTACGACACCAAGATGTAGTCGAAGTAAACACGACTGACCAACGGCGAACATGACGCAGACAAGAAAAAGCCCAAAGTAACCTATCAACAACGAGGTGCAAAGCGGAATCCTTCCCCCAACAAGGATGTCAACACACCAAGAGGGGAGAGAGATGCAATCCGAATCACTACCAAACAGGAAGACCAAGAGACAAACCAGGTTGTTATCGAATAGTTTGTAGTACATTGATGACACTAACAGAAACGAACAGAGAACTGACTGATCGTTCACTGGATGACCGTATTTAGTGCTGTGGCGATACTATGCTCTCTAACGGTCATCTACGTCCATTTCTTCCGGTGGGTGCAGCTTTCACGGAGCTAGAAAGTAGACTTGAAGAGTTGAACCAGCGGGAGGAATCGCAGGCTGCTTTAAAAGTTTCTTACTAAAAAAAAAAAAAAAAAAAAAAAAAAAAAAAAAAAAAAAAAAAAACTTTCTCTCAAGCGTGGGCGAGATTAAATCCCTTTCTGAGCCAGATGTGGCAGATGGTCGTATTTCGGAGACCCCTGACCTAGAGTATAAAACGAAATAGACAGGGCATTGGCAGACAATATACGTGGACTAAGCTCCAACGGCGTGATCGCAGAAGAACGTTGTCAAGTAACTCCGATACCCGAGGCTTACGGCTTAGGCGAGAAACACGACAGTGCAGTCGTGGCAGTTATTGTGCCGTGGAGACAGCGAAGCGCGGGCACGGTGCCCACCCAGGCGCGCTGCGTGGGAACCTCGCGTCGCTAGGCGACTGCAGGCAGCGGAGCCAAGGAACTCTGGGGGAGCGTTGCTCCCTGCACGGCGCACGCTGCCAGGGCGCCGATGCACCGCGGTTCTAAACACCGACTGCTGAAGGCCATCCGTACATTTTCTAGGTGTTCAGTCGTTCGGCTTGGTCCTTCAGTTGTCACCTGTACATACTAGGAAAGTATCGGAGTTTTCCTCCTTTTGACGATGTTGACTGTAAAATGCAGCCAGCGAGGGTCCTATTCTCCTTTTTTCCGACTGATTTGATGATGCCCGCCACCACTTCTGATTCTGTACCAACCTTTTCATTCCAGAGTGGCATTTGCATTCCACTCGGTTCTGGGCGCTTCCCTCCGGAACCACAGGTTCGAATTCTGCCTCGGGCATGGATGTGTGTGATGTCCTCAGGTTAGTTAGGTTTAAGTAGTTCTACGTCTAGGGGACTGATGACCTCAGATGTTAAGTCCCATAGTGCTTAGAGCCATTTGAACCATTTTGCATTCCACCTCGTCATTTACCTGCTACATGTGCTTCAGTGTCTTCCAATAAAGCTTTGAACAACCTAAACTATTGCCCATACACTGAATGTAACATCATCTAAAACTGCTCCAGAACAACAAACGTAAAACTATGCAACTTAGCTGTTAGTATAAATTTCCTATGCTCCTGCCTATATACAAAATGAAGCGACTCCACCTACTCAGTTATCTGTTGGATATGTTTGAATGCATTCTCCTACAGTTTTTAACTTTTTATACTGTTGCTTGTATACTAAGTGAAATGATACCAAAAATAGCTTCAAAACAACAACTGTGAAACTATGCAACTTCGCTGTTACTTTAAAATAGCAAGAGTTTCCTATACTACTGACTATAAACAAAATGTAAGGTTTCCTAAAAAAAGCCTCAAAACAACAACAGTAAGATATGTAACGTAACCACACTAAAAATGTACTACTTCAAAAAAAATGTTCAGATGTGTGTGAAATCTTGTGGGACTTAACTGCTAAGGTCATCAGTCCCTAAGCTTACACACTACTTAACCAAATTTATCCCAGGGACAAACACACACACCCAATGCCGAGGGAGGACTCGAACATCCGCCGGGACCAGCCGTGTACTAATTCATTTGAGTTTTAACGTAATTGTACTGAACAGACTGTTACTCTAAAAGAGCGCAAATTTCCTATATTGTTGCGTATACAGGATGTTGCCGCAAACCTGTCAGGTTAGCCGAGAGCACAGTCTGCTTTCGGCTGCGGTGGGGCGAGGACGTCCGCTGCGCCTCGCCGTGCGCGACCGTGAGCGCTTGCTTGTGTTTACCTTCTCGCGGCGCGAGTTGTATTTGTTCCAAGTTCAGTCAGATTATGGCACACACATGGCGCCACGATACGATCAAAATTACTTTCCAACCAGATCACGCGCGCCCTCGAGCCTATGAAATAGAACAGTTCATACGCGACGATCTACGTTTAGATCCGGCGACTGTCGTCGGAATACATTTTTCTATAACGGCGAGCGTGGTTTATGTTAAAATGACCAGTGCAGAGGTCTGCGCGACAGTGGTTTCTAACTACTCGAACTCCCTCCGATTCAAACATTCTGACGGGCATATCGGTGCAGTGACGGTGCATCATGCTGGCATGGGCCTAAGGACTGTAAGAGTTTTTGAGCTCCCCTTCGAGGTCCCAGAGGAAGTTGTCAAGGACGCCTTCCGACCATATGGCAATGTTATCAGCCACGTTGCAGAAAAGTGGCAAACTGTCTCGACGTATAAGGTCTACAATGGTGTGCGCCAAATTAAACTTGAGCTCAAGAAACATGTGCCGTCCTATTTGAACATCGGTGGCTGTCGTGCAATCATCATGTACGACGGTCAACCGCGTACCTGTTCCGGATTTGGGCAGGAAGGCCATGTTTGATCGAGCTGCTTACAACGTAGAATTACGCAGATACCAGTGGGAGATTCCGTTTCCCCGACGGGGACGACAATCCTGCCCTTCACGTACGCTCAGACGACGATGCGCACCATAGTTGAGAACGAAACGGGCGATCAGACACATCCATCGACGCCAGAAGTACCACGGGAGGAAGAGGAAGGACCCTCGGTGCCAACCCATATGTCGCCCCCTCCACAGCAACAACAGCAGCAACAGTCCCACGGACTCCAGACGCAACATAACATTCAGAACGCGATGGACGTGGACGCGAACATTGTCCCGACCGCGGCTTTCCTAGCGGAAGGTGATACGACGCTGGATTGCCTCCCACATTCGGATACGGATGTCCACGTTCGAAAGCAACGTTCGCCCCGACGACGCAAGCGACGTCGGCGGACCCCTTCTGACGATTGCCTCCTACACACGGCCGGTCAAGAAGGTGACATCTCATCAGACAGCATGGATGCTGCGCCTGCTGAGGATCTAAGTGGTGTAGACGGTTCACTTGCCCATACTACGAGTGCCCAGTTACTTCTTGCACCACAAACGCGGCAGGTCGCGTCGATGGATGGCGATCCGTCTACCTCTACCAAAGACGACGTACGTGAGAGAGATTTAGGTGCCGATCAGCCACACAGCATCGTGTTGCACCCACTGTGGTCGGACGATGTTGAGGAACTTCCTGAAGAGGGCACGGGTGACAGGGGAGGGGGCGGCATTGGGGATGCCACTACTAGCGTGAACGACTCATAATTTGTAACGGGTTTGGTGGGTCCGGCATCTCTTGTGGTTAGCTTTTATTGCCGTGGCGTCTACCCTAGGTGAAGAGGCTAGGCAGCACACCTTTCGCCTTGCCACAATCAATATCAACGCGATAAGGGCACCACACAAACTGACAATGCTACAACGCATGCTTGATGCGGCGGACATCGACGTGGCCCTCTTACAGGAAGTATGTGTCGCTAGTTTCCCTGACTTCTACGGATATACCGCCCACATCTCCCACGCCTCTTCTACCGATTGTGGTGTGGCTGTTCTGTTACGGGACGGTTTGGCGGCTACGGACGTACTGTACTTACCGAGTGCAAGAGCCATGGCAGTAACTGTCAACGGTGTACGACTCATCAATGTATATGCCCCTTCAGGATCAGGGAGACGGAGAGATCGGGCCCGCTTTTTTTCGGAAGATATTACGCGTCTATTTATGGGCCACATAGACGATATGGTGATCGGAGGAGATTTTAACTGTACATTATCTCCATCTGATCAGCAGCCACATCACGTCCCTTGTGCGGAATTGGAAATGCTAGTGCGTGACCTCCACCTGATTGACACGTGGCGCCACATCCATGGCCCAGCTCCTGGTTACACCCATTATACAAGCCATTCATCAAGTCGGTTGGACAGGATTTACGTCACAAGCACCCTTTCGACGGCGACGAGAGGAGCAGAGCTCTGGCCCACTGCATTCACCGACCACACAGCCTATATTTGCACCATTGCCCTCCAACCTGCACGTGTGTGGCGCAGGAGGCCCCCTGGAAACTGAACGTCGCCCATCTGGACGAGCCGGCATGTAAAGGTGCTGTCGAAGAGTCGTGGACCGCGTCCTTACGGCGTCGTGGTCGGTACCGATCGACCCTCAGTTGGTGGATTGAATGTGCGAAGCCTGCTCTTAGACGCACCTTCATAGCTTACGGCCAGGAAGCAGCGGCATGGAGGAGGAGCACGGAAAATTTTTATTACACCGTCCTACGGGAATGTCTTGCTATGGAGCCCTCACCTGACAGGCAGATCATAGTCAATCGCGCGAAAGCGCAGCTCGTCTCCTTAGCACGCCATCATTTACAAGGCGCTGTTATACGGTCGCGTGCTCCAGACATGATACAATCAGAAAGGCCATCTATGCACCACGTGCTCATAGAACGCAGGAGGCGCCGCAGGGCACTGGTAACCGACATGATAACCGACGACGGTCGACATGTGGTAGAACAAGCAGATATAGCAGAAGCCTTCTATGGGCATTACGCTCAACTTTATTCAGCAGTGCTCCCTGATATGGCGACGGTAGACACCGTTTCAGCACATGTCCACGGTACAGTTCCACCAGACATGGTACCGAATTTACTGGGAGAAGTGACAGAAGAGGAAGTGCTCGACGCCATTGGTAAGGGTGCTCCCCATAAATCACCAGGAATCGATGGGTTACCATTAGAGTTCTATCGAGCCTTTACACAACTGTTGCTACCGTGTTTGATTGAAATTTGCCAGGAATTGATGTCCCCGGATATAACATTGCCTGCACCATTCTTGGAAGGTCTGATTGTCCCCATCCATAAGCCGAAGGGACGGAATCATGTCCGCGACTATCGTCCCTTAACGTTATTGAACAGCGACTTCAAGATCTTTTCGAGGCTGCTATCAGAACGTATTCGCGGCACACTATTGCACGTCTTGTCCGGCGATCAGACGTCCTTGGGGGGACCCAACAACATCAGAACTGGGTTATGTCGTTACCGAGATCTCATCTCCCTTGCACGGGTGAGACGTTTGCCGGCAGCCCTCGCGTCTATCGACTTTAGCCAGGCTTTTGACCGTGTGGGCCACACTTTCCTCACGGCCGTTCTACGGCGCATGGAATACCCCGACCCCTTTATCACAGTGTTGACACGCCTACTACATGGTGCAACTTCTCGAGTTCTTGTCAATGGAAGACAAACGGCACCCATGCCGATCCGCCGATCAGTACGACAGGGATGTCCATTATCAACATTGTTATTTGCATTGACCTTAGAACCCTTGTTGTGTGGTCTCCGAGACAGGCTCACTGGGATACAGTTCGGCGGCTCCATCTATCGCTGCACCGCATATGCGGATGATTTGATGATCGTCATACGAGGAGCTGACGATATGGCCGCGGCTTTGGACTGGATTGCAACCTACGGTACAGCTTCTGGTAGCCAAATCAACGTTGACAAGTCCGTCGCCTTGAGCATCGGGTTTGGGCTACCGCAGGAACACATTGCCCCCTTACGCTTCAGTGATACTGTACGCTGCTTGGGCTTAGATTTCATGAACGACATGCGACGCGCGACGACGCTCAATTATCGACGCCTTCTTAACCAAATTAGGGCCGGAATTGCAAATCAGCGCTTGCGATCCCTCAACATCGTTCAGCGGGCGTATTATGCCAATGTATACCTTGCGTCCCGCATACCGCATGTCGCCCAAACGCTACCCATTCCGAAGCCCTTGGCTCGTAGCATTATGGCAGCGCTGGGATACTTCGTCACCACTGGTATGTTACTGAAGATCAGATACGTATCTCTTACCCTCCCCAAGGAAAAAGGTGGTCTCGGCCTAGTTAACGTCCATGATACGGCCATTGCCCTCTATGTTAGCTCACATTTAAGTCTGCTGCGCCGTTGTCCTACGAGCCTCACGATTCTGCTTCTGACGGCGCTACGACCTGCTTCACTAAGAGCGCCGGTGCCACTACAGGACATCTCAGCGGCCCTCTTTTATATAGGACGTTTCTATTTAGAACAAAGTTATTGCAGTGTCGCGCTCACGACACCACAAATTGCCACAACTCGACGCCTATATCATGACATGCTGCAACGCCGCCCCCTAAATGTGGTCGAACTAAAATATCCTGACGTACGGTGGCGCGTGGTGTGGAAGACTGTACACGATGCCATGCTTGATTCCGATGTTGTTTCTCAATGGTACGTCGTCGTTAATGGGAAGCTCGTGACGCAAGAACGTCTCTACAATATCCACATGACAGAATCTCCCAATTGTGTGGGTTGTAATACAGTAGATTCTGACGAGCACCGCCTCAGCTGTGGAGAGGCGGAACCGGTTTGGCACCTAGTGCGGCAGATGCTGGCTTATCTCTTGCGAGTTAGGCCGGAGCATATATCTGCACGCACGTTATTGTTTCCGGATGAGACATTTTACCCCAAGACTCGAACCAACTCTGTCACCTGGATACGTGGACATGCCGTCCATTACCTCTGTCGTGACGGACACAAGGATTTCCTTGACTTCTGGCTCTATTTGCAAGAAATACATCATGCCATTTCCGGGCATACCAGATATCGACAGTGCTTCGCAAACTACCTGTAGAGTGCCTTTCACAGCCCGCCGTGTAGCTGGAATGTTCCAGGCAGTGGCAGATGAGGTCAGAACGAAATGCAAACGACCATATATTGAACAATCTTATCAGTGGGCGCAGTCGCTGGGAAGCCTCACTACGACGTGGTAGCTTTCTTTTCATGCTATTTATGTTTCATTTCTTCGATGGCGTCTTCATTCTGTTTTAGTTTTCCAGGCTTGGTTAACTGTGACTGTTCGCACATTTAAAAAAATGCATCGGTGATAGGGGCCAACGCCTGAAGTGGAAGAGGTAAAAGAGCGCTAATGCGCTGCTTCCTGGACTCGGGTAGGCGCGCCGGCCACGGATCGAATCCGCCTGGCGGCTTAACGATGGAGGCCGGTGTGCCGGCCAGCCTGGATGTAGTTCTTAGGCGGTTTTCCACATCTCCCTAGGTAAATACCGGGCTGTTCCCCACGTTCCGCCTCAGTTACACGGCTCGCAGACGTCTGAACACATTCGCACTATTCGATGGATTACACTAGACACAGACAGTTGGGGTACACTAATTCCATCCCGGGAGGTATGGGGTGGCAGCAGGAAGGGCATCCGGCCACCCCTTAAATTAACCTTGCCAATTCCGATTAACCATGCTGACCCTGCGTCATTGCGGGAAAAAGGCGCAAGCAAAAGAAAAAAAAAGACAGGGTGTTTGCGTAAGGGAGAGCAAAAATGTAACAGGACATAAAGAATGCTTCACTGGACAATTTGAGGTAGGGAATCTGGGGTTGGAGAAGCCACCTTAAGCAGATATGAAAGTAGACTTGCCTACCGCTTCGTCTAGCATTACTGTTTTCCAGCTTATTTACAACTAACATGCGTACAAGTTTACACGTATTGTGCTGTTTATTTACATGTAAATTCTTTATTTCCTGCAAGGAAACAAGGAGGACGAGCCTCCGTACCTTCCACCTGGCCGTCTCGATGGCCATCTGTACTCAATTCATGCATAGAGTTCTACCTAAGTTGTTGGAGCACGTACGCTTGGTTGTCCGTGAAAGGATGGGAATACAACATGGCGGTGGACCGCCTCACTTCAGTGTGGCAGCCCGCAAGCATCTCAATGCTGAATTTCGTGGTCGCTGGATTGGAGGGGGAGGTCTTATTCCACGGCCTGCGAAGTCACCTGACCTGACCCTCCTTGATCATTCCTATGGGGATATCTAAAGTCACTTGTATATGAGACCCCAGTGGTTACTGAGATGAAATTAGTTGCCAGAAATGTAGCTGCGTGTGATACGAAATACAGTAAGGATATGTGTCAAAGTACGTCAGAATCTTGTTCGCCGATACATGCTTGCATTGAAGTTGATGGCCATCAGTTTCAGCATATTTTGTAAGATACAGTACAAATGGTACCTTTGAAAGAAGTCTACTGGGGTGCACTTATATGAGGCACCCAAATATGACAATAATACTAATGTGAACTAAAATGAAATTATTGTATTATAAACGTATATCTCTGATAGGCTTTTTAAAGTTGATCGCTGACTGTGCGCGACCGCAGAGCCAAAGATACTGCTTCTGGTCTTAGATTGTAGTGTTGGAGTAAGAGGGCGCTTGGCGCACGGTGGTGGGTAGCTGTCTGTGAGCGAAAGAAGTTGGAGTAGGAAATGTTCGTGGTGTGCTCTGTGAAGGCACCAAGTATTAGATTATAATGTAGAAATTACGAGTACATTTATGGAAGTATGAATGTGGAAGCTGAAGTCTTCACGCAAGCAAGGTAAAGATGTTGAATATTTATGAGTCTCGTTTTGCCATCGCTTTAATGTAAATAAGTTGGCTGATAATTTGTGATTGTTAAATAACCCCAGAATTTACATAAACTGATTTTATGTAAAGGCTAGTTAGATATTTCCCTTTTTTAATGTTTCTAAGATTTGTTAAAACAGGTATATGTAATTTGATGATTTGTATTTATGCTTTTTTGGTGACGTTGGATAATATTTGCTGTATAAATCTCATTGTTTGTGAATAAACTAGTAAAAAGGGATGGAATTTTTCTGAGTAAAGTTATTTCAACTGTCAGTGTTTTTGAAAAGCAAAACTTAACTTGGAGTACAATTTCACTAAAACGTCACTGTTAGTAATTCACCACATGCAGTACCGCCTCCCTGTTCAGGTTATATGTTTTTCAAAGACGTTAGATTTTTCTTAAATGTTTCCATTTATCAGCCAAAAGAATCTTAGGTACATTTCAAAGTATTACGGCCGGCATTGTACTCCGCTGATCCTGTAGCTAGCATAATTTATTTATTTATTTATTTTTTTCATGAGGGACCAGAATATATCGCGTTCCACCTTGCTGCTTTAGAGATAATTTAATTTATTTGTTATGTGCACAGGGACCAAATTTATCAGTAGTGAACAGGGCTCGAGGAGTCAGTCCATAAGGGGGTGAATGCACGAGGGCGGTTCAGAAAGTAACCTCCGATTGGTCACAGTGCGGGTTGTGGGGGGAGTAGCGACGCCATCTGTGCGTTCACACACTCAACAGGTCAGTCGGCATCAAGCCGTGGTCGAGTGAACGTCGTACCTGCGCTAGTTTAGTTTTTGTGGCAGTTTGAAATGTGTGCTGCAATAGAAAACCCCGCCAAATGTGAAGTGCGTGCTGTCATAAGGTTTTTTACAGCCAAAGGATATTCTGCAGCAGCTATTCATCGTGAGCTTTGTGCCGTGTACGGACCAAGAGTTATGAGTGAAGGAGTTGTCCGTGAATGGGTACGTTTATTTAAAAGTGGACGAGAAAACGTTCATGATGAAGAGAGGAGTGGTAGACCATCATTGGTGACTGACGAACTCGTTCAGACAGTTGATGCAAAAGTTCGTGAAAATCGACGTTTCTCAATGTCGGAGTTGTCTACTGGTTTTCCACAGATTTCTAAGACACTCTTGTACGAGATAGTGACAGCAAGATTGGGTTACCGTAAGTTCTGTGCACGATGGGTGCCCAAAATTCTTACCGACCACCACAAAACTCAAAGAATGGCCTCTGCATTAGACTTTCTGTCACGTTATGAGGATGGAGGAGAGCCATTGTTAAACAGAATCGTGACCGGTGACGAAACCTGGATTAAGTACGTGAACCCTGAGACAAAAGAACAATCAAAGATGTGGGCACATTCAAATTCGCCTACCAAACCGAGAAAGGCCTCGCAAGATTTTTCTGCCAGAAAACTGATGGCAACGGTGTTTTGGGATGCCAAAGGGGTGTTGTTGGTTGAATTCATGGAACGTGGTATGACCATTAATCAAGACGTGTACTGTGAAACAATAAAAAAGTTACGACGGGCTATACAGAACAAACGCCGTGGTATGCTGACTTCCGGTATCGTTTTTTTGCACGATGACGCCCGTCCTCACTCTGCTCGCAGAACAACGGCCCTTCTTGAGTCCTTCAAGTGGGACGTTATCAACCATCCACCTTACAGCCCAGACCTGGCGCCAAGTGATTATCACCTCTTCATGCATTTGAAGAAATGGCTCGGGTCACAGCGGTTTGATGACGACGAAGAGCTCAAAGATGCAGTCACAGGCTGGCTCCAGGCACAAGCGGGTGATTTTTATGCAGAATAAATTTCAAAGCTTGTGAAGAGATACGATAAGTGCCTCAATCGCTATGGAGACTATGTAGATAAATAGTGCAAAGATGTAGTTGTAAGATGTATATATTAAAATATTTTTATTTAACTTGGTGTATTTTTTTAAATCAACCGGAGGCTACTTTCTGAACAGCCCTCGTATTTTGCCGTGACTGTATTTCTACAGTGGTATTGGGAGTTGCATTGCCCAATCACTTCGTATAAAGTTTTTGTTAATAATAGTACAGAATAAGTACACCACTTGCAGTTACAACACGCTACACGATAACTCGAGTTTTGTATTCATTCCTCAACTCAGGCATTCATTCAGTGTAGTACTAAGTAAATCATTAGAGAACGATATATGTTCATTATGCCAATCATGGTACTTTCAGTTAACTGTAACTAATGTAAATGAAAAAGTACACAGTAATGTGCTTTTATTCCTATTATCTCCTTAAGCTGGCTTCTGCGGCCCCCTGGCTCCCTACCTCAAATTGTTCAGTGGAACGTCCTCTATGTCCTGGTAAATTTTTGCACACTCTTAGAGAATCACCCAGCATACAAAATGTCACATAAAAACGCTTGAGAACAACAACCGTGAAATAATGCAACTTAACTAAAAGTATACCAACGCCCTTGCCGTAAAAATGGAAACTTGCTGTAGTCACATAGTGCCATGGCTCTCAGTATAGCATATCAGGCCGAATGACGATGAAAGGTGCCTCCAGGGTATTTAAGATGTGTCAGACTGTGTACATTACTCGTCTATGCTGCACAGTCCTGCCAGGTAATTAATTTACATCTCCTTCTGTATTCTTACCCATACAGACCAAAGCCATCGTAAATAAAATCTCTATAAATTTTTCCATATTTTAACTTATTTTATTCATCCATAAGTGTTACGCTTTTAACATAAAACGTGAGCACATACCTGCTTCGATTTACTTTAATATACACTCCTGGAAATGGAAAAAAGAACACATTGACACCGGTGTGTCAGACCCACCATACTTGCTCCGGACACTGCGAGAGGGCTGTACAAGCAATGATCACACGCATGGCACAGCGGACACACCAGGAACCGCGGTGTTGGCCGTCGAATGGCGCTAGCTGCGCAGCATTTGTGCACCGCCGCCGTCAGTGTCAGCCAGTTTGCCGTGGCATACGGAGCTCCATCGCAGTCTTTAACACTGGTAGCATGCCGCGACAGCGTGGACGTGAACCGTAGTGCAGTTGACGGACTTTGAGCGAGGGCGTATATTGGGCATGCAGGAGGCCGGGTGGACGTACCGCCGAATTGGTCAACACGTGGGGCGTGAGGTCTCCACAGTACATCGATGTTGTCGCCAGTGGTCGGCGGAAGGTGCACGTGCCCGTCGACCTGGGACCGGACCGCAGCGACGCACGGATGCACGCCAAGACCGTAGGATCCTACGCAGTGCCGTAGGGGACCGCACCGCCACTTCCCAGCAAATTAGGGACACTGTTGCTCCTGGGGTATCGGCGAGGACCATTCGCAACCGACTCCATGAAGCTGGGCTACGGTCCCGCACACCGTTAGGCCGTCTTCCGCTCACGCCCCAACATCGTGCAGCCCGCCTCCAGTGGTGTCGCGACAGGCGTGAATGGAGGGACGAATGGAGACGTGTCGTCTTCAGCGATGAGAGTCGCTTCTGCCTTGGTGCCAATGATGGTCGTATGCGTGTTTGGCGCCGTGCAGGTGAGCGCCACAATCAGGACTGCATACGACCGAGGCACACAGGGCCAACACCCGGCATCATGGTGTGGGGAGCGATCTCCTACACTGGCCGTACACCACTGGTGATCGTCGAGGGGACACTGAATAGTGCACGGTACATCCAAACCGTCATCGAACCCATCGTTCTACCATTCCTAGACCGGCAAGGGAACTTGCTGTTCCAACAGGACAATGCACGTCCGCATGTATCCCGTGCCACCCATCGTGCTCTAGAAGGTGTAAGTCAACTACCCTGGCCAGCAAGATCTCCGGAACTGTCCCCAATTGAGCATGTTTGGGACTGGATGAAGCGTCGTCTCACGCGGTCTGCACGTCCAGCACGAACGCTGGTCCAACTGAGGCGCCAGGTGGAAATGGCATGGCAAGCCGTTGACAGGACTACATCCAGCATCTCTACGATCGTCTCCATGGGAGAGTAGCAGCCTGCATTGCTGCGAAAGGTGGATATACACTGTACTAGTGCCGACATTGTGCATGCTCTGTTGCCTGTGTCTATGTGCCTGTGGTTCTGTCAGTGTGATCATGTGATGTATCTGACCCCAGAAATGTGTCAATAAAGTTTCCCCTTCCTGGGACAATGAATTCACGGTGTTCTTATTTCAATTTCCAGGAGTGTATATAACGAAGGCAGTCTATTTTTGCCAGTACCTGAATCGTGAGCACCCATAATCCACTTACAAACACTATAATGGTATGTTACAAAAGAATTTTAAATTTTTAATCTTTCCAGTTGCAACTAGGATCATTCCTTTCTAACACAGTTGTAATTCTGCAACCAAGACTGTTGTTTTCACCACACTCTACAAATCTCTTTATTACCTTCCCTTGTAGATTTCGCGGAGAACCTCCTCACTTGTTATCTTATCAGCCCTCCTGTAGCACCACAACTCAAACGCTCCGATTCTCTTATTTTCATCTTTTTCCATAGCCTGTGACTCACCTCCACACAATTTTTACTGTGCTGCGAACGTACATTGTCGCATATTTATTTCTCATATTAGGGTCCGTGTTTGATACTACGAGACTTCTTTGGGTCAGGAATGCGCTCTTTGAATGCTCTAGTCTGATTTTTATACATTCTTTGTTTCAAAAGTAACATAATTTCTTCCGTTTGGCGTTTACCAAGTTTTATCACTAATGTTTCTGTGTGATCTGAGGTTTTCCCAGCGTACAGAAATCTTGAAAATATCTCGGGTTTTTAGCCATGTAACGCGTCCAAAAGGCGCGATATTTCGGCAAGCCGACTTCTTGCCATCTTCAGGCGTTCAGACACCAAGAACGCCTGGAGATGACAAGAAGTCGGCTTGCCGAAATATCGCGCCTTTTGGAAGACGCCACCTGCCTGAATACCAGAGAAATTTTCTAGACCTTCCTCATTCCTCTTCCTTTGGTTTACCCTCAATCCGTATTCTATAGTTAGGATACTGTTCATTCCACTCAACAGATCTCTTACTCTTTTCACAATTAATGTCGTGGTTTCCCAGTTACTCTATAAATTTTCCAGTTACTTTATATAACTGACAATATAGCTTTATAGCTGATTCCTGTCACATAAATTTGTACTGAGGGGACTTGTTTTTCTCCCAGATGTCAGATGATGCTCCTGTGGGAGTGAAACGTGTCACTAATTAAATAAATAAAAAACCATTTTGCAACCGATACTGCCTTGTTTTTCTTCAACAGATCCCGTAATCCTTCTGCACTTTTGAGATGCAATTTCAACAGTAAATCGTATAACTAATATGCTTTCACAATGAATTTTAATTCCACTTCTGAAACTTCCTTTGATTTCGTCATTAATTCTTCGCTGTACAGATTGCAGAATAGTGGCGAAAGACTGCATCCCTGTCACAAACTCTTTCTAATATGTACACATGTCCTTGGTCAATTCTTATGGCCTCCTACTATTTTTTGTTCATACTGTTTATTTTCCGTCTCTCTTTATACCTTGAAAATGGGGAAGGACTGTTTAACCGTTTCTGGTGGTTATTTATCTTTTCCCGTTCCTACATCACCGTGAGAGATCGCATTTACGTTCGTCTACTCACATTCATAGCGCTGGTCGCATGCCACACAATTTAGGCTAATCCTAGTGAACTGACCCAGTAGTTAAAGCTATTGTCGTTACTTCAATGCGCAACGAATTACTAGAATGAGACTTATCTATTTTTCTAGGAAGCCTCTGACGATACGTTAACTTCTTCGGATTGCTTCCTAATAAAATACAGGCATCATGCATACCAACAGAGCTGGCGTCATACGCACGGATAGAGAATTGAGATTCTGCTATGTGGGTTGCGTTAGAGTAGAAATGAAATTCATTAATAACAGTGCGAATTTATTAATCGCATCGATGTATCGTCTAAAGGACAGCTCGATACAGATTGTTATACATTTAGAAGGATAAGGAGTGTACGCAGTTCAAGAAACAAGCAGTCCCTCAATAAACAGCCACGGAAAATCAGTAACATACTAGTAAAACAACGGCACACAGCCAGGTTCGAGGACGCGATAGTCATTACTATAATGGAAGTGGAGAATCAGGAGTCTAACAACATTTACCTTTAGAATTTGCTATCTTTCAGGCAGTTCAAAGAACTAACAGGAATCAGGGTCGCGAGATACATCCATGACCATCACATAAAGGGAAACGAAAATGTGGGAATCAGAAACTAAGATAAATTTTCCACATTATACTTAGGGTAAGCTTTCGAAATTTGGTGCTGCAGAAGAATGTTGAAGATTAGATGGGTAGATCACATAACTAATGAGGAGGTATTGAATAGGATTGGGGAGAAGAGAAGTTTGTGGCACAACTTGATTAGAAGAAGGGATTGGTTGGTAGGACATGTCCTGAGGCATCAAGGGATTGGAGGGCAGCGTGGAGGGTAAAAATCGTAGAGGGAGACCAAGAGATGAATACACCAAGCAGATTCAGAAGGATGCAGGTTGCGGTAGGTACTGGGAGATGAAGGAGCTTGCACAGGATAGAATAGCGTGGAGAGCTGCATCAAACCAGTCTCAGGACTGAAGACCACAACAACAACTTAGGGTTATACGTCCATTAACGCAGATTGGAACACGTGCTCCCAGTGACCGGATTCTAGACAGATGATGGGCTGAACACCAGAATTTACACCATCTTCCAGAAATAAGAAGGCGGGAACATTCCGCACACGTGTAGGTATTCGTTAGATTTGCTGTTTTGAGATGTACAGTTTGAACAACACCATTTAACAGTAGCAGCAAAACGTTGAACATGTGGGTTGCTTGTGGTCAGAAGTTACTCTGCCAGGTACAAGAGTAATTCCGTCACGGTACTGGCAAACCACGACCCCAAACCGGCATACGGGCTATCAAAAAATTGAACCACATCATGACTAAAATCGTTCGTGATACCGTAATGTTTTGGACGAGAGCACACCGTCGGTAGTTCCTTTATCTGAACGAAGCCTAGCATTTCCAGTCACATAAAAGCACACGAATTTACGCGAAACTGAAAATAAAAGGAGAATGGGGAACCTCTCGCCTATTCGTCACAACTGTAGTAAATGAAGTTAATCATAGTGTCACGTTAAACTAAGCAAATCTAATGCTTTTGTACGTAGTACCAGAGGAACACTTATTCAAGCATCCAATACTAACAGAGCCCAATGGAAGAATGCTGTAATGCGCTCTCGTTCGAAATCTACACCCAGAATTTCGTGGTGGAGGATGTTCTCTTTAGGGCAGAGGCTGATTCCCAACAACATTCCTGTGGCGTACTAGACTGGCTCCCGCCTCTGTCACTGACCGAATCTCTCCAGTCCCTGCACTTCCCATCTACGAAGTTACGTTGGTAGTACGATCCCACTGCCTTGCGAACTGTGGACATAGTAGGTGGAACTTCAAAATTCATTCTCGCCTTCTCTCAATCACAGATATTTACTGGTGAGTAATGTGCAGAAGTGAATAAAGGAAAAAAAAACGCTTTTCTGTTTTCTAGAAGCTACGTGTCGGCTGCGACAGAGTGAAATGTCCAACGGACTAAAAACTGTCAGCATGCTAAAGCACTCGGTGCGCTTAACATTGATGAAATGGGTTTCACTGACAGTGAAACGGCCCCTTAGAAAATTATAGATGACTGTGATTAAACTGACACACAATATTTTTTAGCGCAACGCAATCTGAATTTCAATAATCCCTACAAAAGAATGGCCCTGACTAACGTTAACCTATATCTTTCACAAATCACTTACAAAAACCTTCGTTACTCGAACTACTGCAATACAGCGAGCGCCACTACTGCCAGCTAAATAAAAGATTGTAACCACTGAAGGCACTAACTACTGATAGGCATAGTTAGCAAATGAAAGATTCTGATAGAGAACAAACAATGTATTTACCTTAATAGTGTTCAAAAGTCATAATATATATAGCAGTTCATGACATCCATTCTTACACATGTACTGTTTCTGATGGAAACACGTCCAGATCATCCGCTCTCAAAAATCCGCCATCTCACTTCCAACACATCCAGCACTGCTGGCGGCTCACCTCCAACTGCGCAACCCTACGTGCTGTTAACATCCAGCTGCCCAACACTACAATAGCCAACAACAATGCAAACCAGCCACAGACTGCACACAGCACAGCCAGTGATTTTCATACAGAGCGCTACGTGGCGTTACCAATAAAAAAACCAACACAGCCTACTTACATAGCCCCCATGCTCCCCACAAAAAATTTTACAAATTGTTTTGGGCAGTGGCCAATTACAATAACAAAGATATCAAATGCACACACTTATTGATACAATGTTGGTCAAAAGCTAAAATTTTCTCACAGTCCATACAGACAGTCCTGATCATTCATCACAGTAAAATTGCAGTCTTTTTTTTTCTCAAAGTCTGAGCAATAAAAGGGAATGCACACGGAAGTAGTGGATTTCCATGCAGTCTTGAAGAAGTAGTGTTGTCCTTCCAACGGAAAGACAGTGCTGACTCTTGACATGCAGACAGGTAATGGGCCACAACAGAGCAAACCCACAGCGGAGTCAGTCGAAGTTTTGAAGAATATTGGTAGGTAGGTCATCACAGAACGGACCCACTGTAGTCCTGGTAGAGAGGACGGTATTGGTGGGCCACCAGAGGTGCAGACCCACTGCAGTCCTTGTAGAAATAATGGTATTGGTGGGTCATCAAAGGTGCAGACCCACTGCAGTCCTTGCAGAGACGGCCAGCAGCCATCTGTTGCGACTGTGCAGGTGCACAATCACCATTGAGGAGTCTTACGGAGAATATAGCAAGTCCATAAACCACCACTTGTCCACTTACAAAAAATTTGTTTGAAATGTCCTTTGAACCAGCAATGCCGTTGTCCAGTTATTTGCTGAGTTATTAACACACTTGCAAACACTATCAGTCCCTACATCTCACACATTGTCCATATACTATGGTCAACAGAAACGTGTGCAGTGAAATGTAACTTACAAGTTACTTAATTTGAGGAGCTGGTGTCAATAACAATTTTATAACATAAGAATACAATAAGAAAGGTACAAAATATATCATTAAAGAACGTAACAATACAGATAACATTTGTAGTAATAGGGGCTTTACAAAAGAATAGAAATAAACATATATATCAGTGTTACAGGAATTATGACATAAGTAAATACATAAAAGATCAGAATACCTTTTGAAACATCAACTTCACACATGATCATTAAAACAAAACAGAATACATAATATCTAAACATCTTTACAAAGTAAATAACATATTATCAGAAAAATTCTGCAACGTAACTCTCATCAGATAAACACATAAAGACAGGAAGAACACAAATACCCAAGGGTACACAAACACGTAGTGGGATAACACAAGGAAAAGACAAGGTTTGTTTTACTGCAGTATTTTGCAAACAAAACTTTCTTTACTTCTCGGAGAATTCCCTTGGTTCTTCATTATTTCCAAAAAGTCCTATCTATACCTGCTTTCTGTACTTTTTTCGTATAACTTCTCAACGCATTTCTTCCAATTCATCGCAACTCATTATATAGTCTACCCCCTCTCAAGCTAACTTAAATCTACTGAGCTCAGATGCATAAACTAAGGGATGAGGCAATGCAGCAGCACAAAACAATTAATACAAACAGCAATGACAAAAAAATGTAAATTGGCAAAGCAAGCAGCAGTAAATGTAATAACTTATATCTAAACATGATAAACCTACAAGCACAAAAAAATAGTACACTAAAGATAACAATGCAGATAAGGGAAATGTATAATCACATCTTAATGTCTATGTAATTAAAGTGGTGCACCACAAAAACGTATTCTACAAAAAATTACCAAGTACTTGAAAAGAAAATTATATATACAGTTACTGTTATTAGTCCCTTCTTATTGTTCTTTCCATTCCAAGAGCTCCTTTTTCGAAGAATGTGGATCATAAAATAATTATTTAATAGATCTGTTGACAGAAAGTGTTCACACTAGCAAATGCATTTAAGTTTATTTTATAAAACCAATGCTGCAACAGAGCTGGAAAACTGATATCAAATGAAATAAGCAATTATGCAAACCAAAGCATAAAAACATCATTCAATAGCTATGTGGCATTTCGTAAGTCAGTAGCTCTCAACTCTCATAGAAAGACACTTGTCATAATCAGGTTTGGAGATGTAAGAATATTTCCCATCAATTCATAAGCATTTCAGTAAGTAGCACAAAGTATGATATGTTTCCAAGTAATGAGCGTGTCGTACTTGCGATGCTTTCTACAATGTAATGTCAATAGCAAGGTTAATGGTCTCTTTTTTTTTCACCTAATGGCTTTTGCTCCAGGCGACTCGCACAGCTGGTCGCCCATAACGCATTACGTCAAGGTCACTTAGCTTTCTTACCCAAATATTTACGACACCAGTTTGCACTACAGTGACAGTCTCATATAAAAATTTCACAGGTCGAGATTTTGCGTTACAAACGTGTAGAAACAAAACCCTATAAATATAACAGTGTCCAAAAAATTTTCGTCGGCGTTGTGATACATTTACGCATATACATACATTTCATAACTCTTAAAGTACGATTCTTGGTTTCCAATATCCCTTTTCACAAATCGGAGTCCCTAACCACTACTCATTATGCCTTACCTTATTACACATATACATATTCGTCGACATTCTTCAATATTTCATCATTATAAATATGTAGCATAATCAAATTCCTCATATAGCATCAGCTTATTGATCATAAACATACCTCAACAGCATAATACACATCGTCGTCGTAAAAATAACATCATAACATCTCAGTCAAATCTCAAAAACGTCGTAACTCTCTGCAATAATTTCAAAACCTAAAAAAAATTCTCTGCTCATTTCAATAGTGTCATCTACCTCAAATGTACTTTAAAATCATGATCCATACCAAATACATCATTCAGAGCTCTCATAGTATCACAATGGTTCTGAAAAAATATGAACAGTTCACAAAGTATAGACAAAATGCAATTTCATAAGTGTGAAGTTATCCAACTGTGTAACTGCGTAAGCATCTGTCACTGACGTAGTAAAAAAAGTTTGTTTCTCCGGTAAATAATCAGACAGCTGTGTAATTCTGTGTTAGAGAAATATGGTACCGATGTGTAAAGTTGTATAAGCAAATACCATATTAGCTAGGGCTCCTTGCGCTTGCCAAACACATGGTACACAAAGTAGGCGTGTACCCCCTGAGGATTAATGTAATTATACCCTCAGGTGTTACAGATTACAGAAATGGAATGAAATGTATCACGGAAAACATTCTTTGTAATTCAAAAATCTTTAAAAATAAATGTTTTAAGTACAAAATTAATCACTCAAATACGTGTACTGCGGCGCTAAATTGTGCGTCTTGTAACATAATCTCTGTCATTACTTGGAGGTAAAAAAAGTGCCAAGTGTCGTAATTATCGTCGTCAGTAAGCAAAGTTCTGTAGAAATCAATGTACTTACCTCGTACTAAACGAAGTAAATTGCTATGCGTATAGATATCGTAGTTGTTACGCTTATTGTCGTGATGAAGTAAGCACTGTACTGTAACGTATTGTTGTGCTACAGAAAAGGCTGTCTCATTGTAGCTATACCACAAAAGTTATTACTAAACCATGTTTTCCTTTCCAGAAGAATTCAGAAAAACTGTGCAGATATAAAACAGATACAGCACAAAAGCAATAATATAAATTGTGTCACTCATTAGTAGTGTCGTGATATAATCGTGTAGCTGTCAAATAAACTAACCACTGTGTCATCTGATTTTGTTTCATTTGTTGCATTAATTGCAATAATAATGTATTAGTGTCTGGAATCTGTTCCTCTATGCTTTTCGGCAGTGCATTTGCACCGGCAACATTCACGTTTTGACGAGCAGAAAATGTGTCTTGACTTATTTGAGAAAACGGTGAAGAACGCAAAACCTGAATCTGCAGTATTTGCAAGATTGTGTCCTGTCATCGCGGATTCCTGAGGCGAACTGTTGCCAACCGATCGATCGATAATGCTTCCCTGTTCACCAATTGTTTCACTGTCTACACCATTATTTGCCGCCCACTCCATTTCCCTATGCACAATTACCAAATTACTAGTTTGAACATTAGTTAATTCATTACACGGTGGCGCTAACACACTGCTTTCGTCTTCACTGTCATTTCTCAGTTTACTTTGGAGCCTAGTATTACGTTTTTCACACGCCATTATTGTCACAATATTTCACACGACAACACAGAAAAGCACAATTTGAAGAGCAAAATAAGAAAACAAATTAACATAGCAATGAAAATAATATCTATTTAATTGCAAGCGCAGCTGCGAAGTACTTGGTGCAAATCTACATGCATGCCACAACTGTTTTACTGTACAACAACGAAAAACTACAACTACAAAGGAAATTCTCTCTATAATTACGCACTAGCAATAAACAATAGCTACACTAATTACACAAACTACAAGAAAAAATCAGAAGATTCCAGTGAGGTATCCTCGTCTAAGGGTCGACATATGAAACGTTCCCTTAGAAAAACTATACATGACTGTACTTAAACTGACACACAATATTTTTTAGCGCAACGCAATCTGAATTTCAATAATCCCTACAAAATAACGGCCCTGACTAACGTTAACCTATATCTTTCACAAATCACTTATCTCACAAGAACCGTCGTTACTCGAACTACTGCAATACAGGGAGCGCCAATACTGCCAGCTAAATAAAAAGTACTGAAGGCACTAACTACTGATAGGCATAGTTAGCAAATGAAAGATTTTAATAGAGAACAAACAATGTATTTACCTTAATAGTGTTCAAAAGTCATAATACATATAGCAGTTCATGACATCCATTCTTACACATGCACTGTTTCTGATGGAAACACGTCCAGATCATCCGCTCTAAAAATCCGCCCTCTCACTTCCCCACATCCACCACTGCTGGCGGCTCACCTCCAACTGCGCAACGCTACGCGCTGTTACCATCCAGCTGTCCAACACTACGATAGCCAACAACAATGCAAACCAGCCACAGACTGCACACAGTACAGCCAGTGATTTTCATACAGAGCGCTACGTGGCGTTACCAATAAAAAAACCTACACAGCCTACTTACATCCGGTTTAAAGCTTTAAACTACTTTCCTAAGAATTTCGAATATTTTCTACATTTTTCAGTTTGGAATTCGTTTTCTAGGTCGACAAATCCTATGAAAGTGCAAGGATTTTTCATAAGCCTTGCTTTCACTATAAATCAAAAGTAATCGTCAGTTAATAGAATATCAACTTTCTTTTCCATTGATCTGTATACTATTCTTATTAATAGATTTGACGCATGAATGTTAAGATGACTGTTCGATAGTTCACGCGATTATCTACCCTTGCTATCTTCGGGACTGAATAGATGATTTTTTTCGAAAGTCTAATGGAATGCCTTCAATATAATGATAATACACATTAACTTGAATGGTAGTCCATTTCCTCCAATAATCATAGAGCTTCTGAAGGAATGTTACGTATTCCTTTCACGAGATATTAACTACAACTCGCTCAGAAAAGAGACTGCTCTTCCAAGAGTCGAAGGACACTAAAGGGGGGCTATAATTGAGATGAAGTGGGACAGTCTTTAAATGCGAATATTTTTTTTTGTTAGGCCTTACCATAATTGTTGTTGACATCGAATGAAAGAACGTGTTTACTGTTACCAGTCACAGTTAATCTATTAGTTTTTCCATCTGCAGATTCAACAACTGTTGTTTAGGGTAACGAAAAACCGCACCATTTGGTGTTGAAAACTTTACCAAGTCCACTACCCCTTTCAGCTTTTTCATTAGGCCATTACCAAGTGGTTCTCAAAATTACCATAAATAGTATATGTGTGTAAATACCCTCCAGGATAGCCGAGAGCGCTAACGCGCTGCTTCCTGGACTCAGGTAGGCGCGCCGGCCCCGGATCGAGTCCGCCCGGCGGATTAACGACGGCGGCCGGTGTGCGGCCAGCCTGGATGTGGATTTTAGGCGGTTTCCCACATGCTATGGGGTGAATACCGGGCTGGTCCCCACGTCCCGCCTCAGTTACACGACTCGCAGATACACTAGACGCAGAAAGCTGGGGTACACTAATTCCGTCCTGGGCGGTAGGGGGGGGGGGGGCGGCAGGAAGGGTATCTGGCCACACCTTCACTTAACCATGCCAAATCCGTAGTTAACCCTGCCGACCCTGCGCAAAATGCGGGATAAAGGCTGTAGAGAAAGAGAAAAGAAAGAAAGTATATGTGTGTAAATATTGTACATAACAGAATTGAAGAACCAGTATGTGTAACACAAGGGTTGGAACTTAAATAGTGGCAACTATTTATTCACAACCGATACAAAAGAGTTACATGTTTGTACCTGTTACTGTGCTTCACAGTAGTCACCAGCGTTGTGTAGAACCTGTTGCCAGCTATATGGAAGGCATAGTATACCGTTAGCAGAGCCTGTTCTGTTGATGTTACGAATGCCTCAAAGTGGCTCATTCACTTTCGGAATCAAATTAAAGTCACTGAGACTTAAGTCCGGGCAGAATGTTGGATGGTACAGTACTTCCCAGTCCCATCGACCGAACAGTGCAGTTACAGCTTGCGCTGTATGCGACCGCGCATTGTCGAGTAAAATAATGGGTGGGTCGCGCAGAAAGTGTCGCCGCTTCTTTTGCAAAGCTGGTCGCAGTTGATGCTGCAAAAATGAACAGTAATACCACTTAGGTCCTTGTGACTTTGATTTGATTCCGAAGATGAAGCAAAACTACCGGAATGCTTGATTTGTATGGCCGTACCCGAACCGCGCCATAGGGGTGACTGATTTCGGAGTGTGTTCCATCCACCACCGTAGCTCTCGCACCGGCGCCTACGCGGCTACCGACGAAATACAAACCACAACCATTGTAACATCTTAAAATATCCATGCAGTGATAGTGACAGGCTCACCTGTCACGCATACTCATCGAAATCAAGTACCCCAAGGGTTAGAGGCAATGGGGTTCACCGAAACTGAACACCTCAATGTTGAGAGGCGAGGGGACTCACCGATATCAAGCGTCCCGATGGGAGCAGAAAACCATTGCATCCACGTCGCCGTCCCTGGATCACGCTACACGATGTTTCTAACCAGACACTGAAACATTTAACCATAGTGCACTGTACGATCAAATCTGCAGCACTAAAGTAAAATTCGAATATATCAACCGTCAGAACACAAAAATTTACGTGTACATTGTAACTGAAATGTAGAATGAAATGCATCGGTTCTTAATTGCAAAAACATGCATACGCGATATTGATCGATTACAGCGCCATCTACCATGAATGGAAAAAAATTGTTTGAGTAAACCGTGCGTATTTTTTGGCGTAAAATTCGAAATGCGAGAAGAATGGGAGCTTCCATTTGAAAATGCGAAACTGACTCTGCTCATGCAGGAGGGATGGTTAGAAGATGGTAAGTTGGAGCACAGATAGATGTCCCCTCTCCAAATATTAACTTTTCAACTTTTCATATACGTTTTTTTGTTTTGTTTTGTACGATGCGTTGTTTTCGAAATATTTAGTTGTCTAGAGTTAAAACAATCACCCTGTGTATGTACACCAATAATTTGTTCAAGATAATTCTAATTTTTTGTTCCATCTCAGTCGCACATTTTTAATTAGATTACATGCCTCGATCACCCTTGATTATCCTCAGATCTAAACCGAAGTAGAACTAAATATGTATCGTGTAATATGTTACAATAAGTGGAAAAGAAAAGAATTGTACATAAATTAGAACTTACCTAAGTGGTTGAGTCAGCAATCTGTCTCATCTACTCGGAACCACATGTCAGAGTGCTTTGTTTTGTAAGTGCAAACAATATTATAAGCAGGTATATGTTGGCGGTAGGAGGCGGAGGGTGGAAGGAGAAATGGAGTAAGGCTGACTGGGGGATCGAACAGAAACCAGGGAGGGGGTGATGAGGATGTCATGTGTTTACAAGAGACGTCGTGTTAAAATTTGAGAACGGATACTAACTATGTAAATATTCTCGCTGAAACACCAATAGTGTAGAACAATGCATATGTAAAATGTAAACGACATGAAATAGTGAAATTATAAAGTGGAGCGAAGGGGGACTGATCGAGTACAGGGAATAATTCGTTTTTTCGTAGTGAAATAAGAATGTCTTACATCGAGAGAACTGACTTTTTTCAAGTACGTAAGTACAGTTGTACCAAACACGTCTTTTAAAAAGTTGCCCTTGAGCTCTGAGACAAGACTACTTGTCTAGCGACATGACACACTCAGATTCATTAAACGCTCGTGACCTCTCTCTATTTCAGAGGTAGCGTGACATACGCTGCTTGAGTTTTAATATAAACATTGAGTGCGCAAAAGTAATTATTACCCGTATAATTACCTCACGTACTGAAGAGAACATGGCTTGTCAAGTTAACTTTGTATCTCTGTCAAACAGAGATCGCACGCTACGTTTCCTCCGAATGGAACTCAAAGAGTTTCGTTTATTTCAACAGGCTCTTTGCAGCACATGTACGAGACACAGCCAACCATTGTGTGAAGAAGGTAAATGTCAGCTTATATAAGGAACATTATCTCTAACTTTAACATTAGTACCAATGCCCCGCATTTTCGTATTTGTGTTAATGTTGCTAATGTGGATAAGTACAGGCGCTTCTTCTTTTTTTTTCTTCTTCGTCTTCTTTGTTCTCATACGCTTTCAAGTATCGGAGACACCTTACTCTGCCCACTCTATTCTCACATAAACTCTTAAATTCCACGATTGGTTTTGTACGGGCTTGTCCCAGATTCTCAGCCCCGTCCTCCCATATGATGCGGGATCTTCCTCGTCCACCTCCTCCCTGCACAGCCACTTCAAACACTTGTTTAGCTAACCGACCGTTATGGCCGAGCGGTTCTAGGCGCTTCAGTCCGGAACCCCGCTGCTGCTACGGTCGCAGGTTCGAATCCTACCTTGGTCATGGACGTGTGTAATGTCCTTAGGTTAGTTAGGTTTAAGTAGTTCTAAGTCTAGGGGATTGATGACCTCAGATGTTAAGTCCCATAGTACTTAGAGCCATTTGGACCACTTGAACTTGTTTAGCTTTCCTTTCTGTCGCATTCTTTTAACAAGTCCATACGACCACTATCGACACTCCTCAACCAACACAATTATTGCTTCCTTCTGCCCAATCTCTCCTCTAATTCTTTATTTCTAACTTGATTTCTTCTGGTCTGTCCTACCGCTCTCCTCATAATCTTCATTTATGTGCCAATATTATTGGTTTCGTGTTTCACTTGTAGTGCCAAAAGCTCCAAACCATACGTTGTAACTGGTGCCGTAGTTGAGATGTAAATTGATATTTTAGATAACAAACTAACCTTTTTCTTCCCTCCTGTTGTGTCATTCATCTGACTGTTCGCTGAGAATGCTTCTTACTTCTATTTAGCACCTCTTCTTCTCTTCTCCCATTACTACTATCGTGCCAAGAAATTCAATATTATCTACTTATTCAAGAGACTTTCCATTACAGAATACAAAGAGTTCTTCTTCCTTTCTGTTCCGTTTAGAAACCCACATTATTTAGCTTTCATCTGCATTCACTGTAACTCCCTTCAGTTCTTCATACGACTCCACCACTGTCTGCTGAAATGGTGTGTCAGATACCAGTGCTGTATCATCTCCATAGAGCAATGTTTGCAGGTAGACTGGTCGTAGTCTCCACGTTCCAAACTTCGTCCTGTACTTCCACTTTCTGCATGCTTTTATTACTTCATTTAGGAAAATTTTGTAGAGTAAGGAGCTGAGGCTATTACCTTGTTTGATTCATTTCTCTATCGGGAATTCTCCTGATTTTTCACAATGAATACGAACCACTCTCACTGGTTGCTCAGACGCACTCTTCACGACATTCAAGAATTTTATTAGTACCGTATTTGTTGCCAGGGCTTCCCACATGTACTGCGTTGGCACGGAGGCAAATGCTTTAGGTTCTAAATGTGTGATAAAGGTGCCGTTCTTGGCTATGCTTTTCTCCACGATTATATATATATATATATATATATATATATATATATATATATATATATATATATATATATATAGTGTAGCTGTCGTGTCTAGCGTTCTTGACTAAATGCAGCCTCGTTCTTCTCCATATCCTCTTCCACCACTTTTCTCAGTCGCCTCTCCAACACACGAATACAAACTTTAAAGACTGCTGACGACAGAGAGACTTGCAGTTACCACAGCCACAACTCCACCCTTCTTATGCAATGGTACGAATAAGTTCTTCGTCCATTCCTTTGGGATACTATTCTCCTCCCACACTATTTGGAACAGACCGTAAGTTTCTTTACCATCTATGCTCCACCACATTTGATTAGTTCCAGAGCTGTTCATTCAGGTCCTCTAGCCTTCCATATTCCAACTTGGTCAAATGTCTTACAAAGGGAGGCCGCCAATTGTGAAATTCAGATTCGATTCATACTGCGCATAATGAAAGCTCATGGCCAGAGGTGTAATGTGGCAAAGCACCAAGATGCACTTCTCAGCCGTTGTCGAGAAAATCGACAGTTGAAAGAAACCGTTGCGGTGAAATACTCTCTACCATTAATAATTTTCTACAGCGTCGTGGCGCAGCGGTAAGTGCTCGGGTTCGTAATCCGAAATTCGCCGGATCGAATCTCGCGCCATGCGACCTTTTATTTTTTTTTTAGTATTTGTTTTTTGTAATTCAAATGTGTATATATATATACATATATATATATATATATATATATATATATATATATATATACGCATTTGAATTACAAAAATATATATAATATATATATATAATTATATATATAATATATATAATTCCTGGCAATCAGTTGCAACAATTATGCATATAATAAGTTGTTGACAGTCGTTTGTCGTGGAAAAACTGGCGACTTCGAACATCATTATGTTTTCCGCAAACAAAGTTGTATTTCACAAATGTTATTAATTGTCTTCATAATGTTAACCACGTATAGTTAACGGAAGACGTAGAAACGATATTCCGAAACGAATATGTATAGCGTAAGTCAAACGTTCGAATTAGAATAGAGACCCCACGAACACAAATTTGCTGTGGCAGGTATGAAATATAAACTCCGTTACTCGCTCGTTACACTTGAAGGACAGATGTTGAATGGGCCGAAACGAGCCACCGCATAACAGCGTAGTTGCCTGCTAACTTCGAAAGAAGGTAGATGCGGTCCCTAGCGCAACTTATAACATCGTCGAAAATCAGTGCGGGCGGGAGAGCTTTGGTACACCCTGTTAAAAAAACGGAAAAATGGAGGCGGTACAATTGGAGAGCGATCTGCCTTCACCAACATGCATACGCAATTCATTAATAATTTATATATATATATATATATATATATATATATATATATATATATATATATATATTTGAATTATAAAAAACTAATAATAAAAAAAACTTGCATTGCGCGAGATTCGATCCGGCGACCTTCGGATAACGAACCCGAGCGCTTACCGCTGCGCCACGACGCTGTAGAAAATTATTAATCGTAGAGAGTATTTCACCGCAACCGTTTGTTTTAACTGTCGATTTTCTCGACAACGGCTGAGAAGTGCATCTTGGTGCTTTGCCACATTACACCTCTGGCCATGAGCCTTTATTATGCGCAGTATGAATCGAATCTGAATTTCACAATTGGCAGCCTCCCCTTGTTAGATGCTTTGCATCTGTTGCAGGATTCCTTCTTATCTCTCACCATCACTTCCTCATTGCATCAACGTGTTCCTTGTATCTGCTACTACATTTACTCATACCTCTTCTGCTGACTGTTGTAATACTGATTTCAGCTTAATTCACATGACGATAATATTGTCATCTTCATTAGTTCTGCTTTGGACCCCTGATGTCACAACTTCTTCATGGTGAGTCTTTTGCTTTTCCTTCTGAAATTCCTTCAGTTTAATCGACTTCAGTTTCTTGGTTTTAGATTTAGCTGAATTCCTAAACCTAGTGCCCATCATCCCCAATCTATATGATGTGTAGCAAGTTCTGTTCTGCATATAACCTTCATGATACTATTCCGTATACCATATCAAACCTCTCAGAAACGAAAAACTAGACGTTTCTGGAGCTTATTATCAGGAATTACTTCCAAGAAACCAACTTCTTCGAGTAAATAAAGCATACTTTTGTTTGATCATTGCATCACTGTGAACACTGAAGTACTGTTTGCTAAGCCATTTGCTATGAATCAGTCTAAAATTTCATCTTCCGGTGAGAGGTGGCATGAGCCCCCTTCATATTTCTATCTTAGTCTGAGTAATTCGATCTTCCTCTTTAATTGCATGTGGTGAAAAGTCGCTATTCCTTCACACGCGGACTTCCCACACAGCATCTCTCGTCACCCGGGTGGTCCAGTTACAGGCGGGAACTTCTGATCTTGAAGGGGTTAAGCCTACGGGTGTGAGGGAGTCGGTGAATGCTTTCCAGACGCCGACATTGTCATAAGAGCGGCAGAGACACACCTGCAGGGGCCTGAAGGAGTGGCTGGGCTAGAGATTCCGTTACTTAGCAGAAACTTAGCGAAAACACTTTCTGGCGGGCTACCAGCGAGGCATGGGAATGACTTGTGTTCCCAGGCAGTCTTGGCGGGCAAATTCCCGCGTTTTCTGCAAAATTGTAACTGTGATTGGCTTGCTCAGGGCATAGCTCCATGACGTAGCAAAATCGGCGCAGAAATTGGCGCCAAGAATCTCCATTGGTGGAATGGTAGTGCTTCAGCAATAGAGTGGAATTTTCCGCCGGTTTTCGAGTTGCTGATTGGAACGTTTAACCATGGCCACTGTCGTGGGAGTGGGTATGTTCTGTGTTCGGTTTGTACAGGTGCTCTTGTGGGAGTCAGCTCTCGCCTTTCGGTCAGAGTAGGTTACAAGACTGAGCTGTCGCTGCTCTGGACAACCTGCCTTCCGTTGGCTGTCTAATATACTCTTATTTAATTGTAACTGTTTGACGAAGTTGCTGAAGTTTCGACTTCAATGTAACTTTCCGAGTACAGTTGGCAATTGAGCGTTCTGCGTACAAGCAGTCTATGTTGTCTGTCTTGAGCAGTTTTGGCTAAAGTTGACTGTGTGACTTCGCTTGTTAAAATCAATCACTGTACCATCAGTGATTGTGTGGCGAGCCTTCTTCGTCTCCCTCAGAGGCGCATGTGTATTGCTAGGAAGTCTTTAGTCTGGAACAACCAGACCAGGATAATTTGTTTCGGGCTATTCTCGCGACCTTATCATCACCATGACGGGACTTCAAAACAACCAGCCATCGCCTCCAGTACGCCAGATCGTGTCCTTGCAGTTAAGAAGATAGCTTGGTAATGTACGTCCGCAGCACCGGCAAAGCAGGCAATTTTTCTAGGTGATAATCACAGTTCAGCAGAGCGCGCGCCTGTTTGTCTTTTCTAACCGAGCGAGGTGGCGCAGTGGTTAGCACACTGGGCTCGCATTCGGGAGGACGACGATTCAATCCCATCTCCGGCCATCCTGATTCAGGTTTTCCGTGATTTCCCTAAATCGCTTCAGGCAAATGCCGAGATGGTTCCTTTGAATGGGCACGGCCGATTTCCTACCCCATCCTTCCCTCATCCGAGCTTGCGCTCCGTCTCTAATGACCTCGTTGTCGACGGGACGTTAAACACTAATCTCCTCCTCCTTTGTCTTTTCTAACTTTATTCTGTCTTGGGTGTTCACTGTCTGAGTTCTCACTACTGTAGCAGCAATTAATGTTGGTGTTTCTCTTAAGATTTGAGTTACAAGTAATTGGCTCCACATACCACTTCGTCATAAATGTCACAATCTAGTTTAGGGACAACTTCACCTTCACAGCATTTATTTGAGTATCCAATTTGAGCCAATTTCATGTATTGAAAATGTTTCATGTGTTTTGTTTATTATTTTGAGTTTAGTCATAATAAATCATATTGTTATTTTGGACAGAACTTTCATTCTGTTAATAGGTAGAGCAACCCTATCATTTCTCAGTACGTTAATGAAACTTTCCTTTATTTAACTTATTTATCAAATTAAATTATTGCAGGTGCCAAACTTTTTCTACTCCACTTGAAGGGTCGATTACAGTCAGTTCACGTTTCTTTTTAATCCATGTGCAACAGCAAAAGTCGGAGTTAGAATAGGGGGGGGGGGGGGGGGGGGCTTAGAGCATCATTTACATATGTAGATTCTAGAAGAATTTAGTGTTAAATACACTGCTAGCCCCGGCACCTCGCACCGGATGTTTCTAAGCGCATTTAACTTACTCATCTGTTCTGTTCCTCCTCTTCTTCTTCTTCTTCTTTCTCCTCTTCCTCCTTCTCTTTTTCCCTACTTAAGTCTTACAAATGTTCCCTACTTTCGTCAAGATACTCTTACATGACATCATTTTTATCGATGGATAAATATTGTCTGTTGATTAGTTTGATGTGATATCCAGTTACTCTTGACTGGATATTAAGACTTGCTTATAGTACTCGTAATTTGATGAACACAACAACATTTTTGTTTGTGAGTTATGTATTTGAGAATTAGTTGAAAAATCAATACGTACTAACGTTTCACAGTTCCTTTAATGTACCGTCTTGCGTCTAAAACACCAAATGGAATCCAGTAAATTTGCATAAGTAGTATAATATATGTAGCGTGGTATATTATGAAATGCACTTCAGCAAACTTCAGTGAGTACAGTGTTGGTACTGTCACGCTACACTGATGCAAAACTGTTGCTGTCGAATCAGACGTCAGAGAGATGATCTAGTAAAGTAAAAATGGAAACACAGTTCAGACAGACCATTATTACTAAAAGGAATAAGGTAGCGAGACACCTTTTGTACCACTTTATTGATGCTACGAAGCGTTTCTTACCTGCGTTCATATTCAAGTCCCATAACAGATTTACGTCTTCATTAACACTAAATTAATGTCGACTATAGTTTGAAATCAGTAGCTGCCCTGTGCAAAATTTTGAAATCAGTAGCTGCCCTGTGCAAAATAATAAATTCTATAACTACCGACTTTCACCAGTTGTAAATTTAGGTTTAATTTACAATTACGAGCACTAGCTTATATTATGTGACTTGTAACTCCTGGTTTCGTATTTTTGTATAAAATTCACACACTTTTATATCCAATGTTGTTTATTTTCTTTCTGGTGTTGCGATGAATTCGCGATATGGCCGACTAATGAATTTATTTATGTAGTGTAATTATAAATTTTGGAAATAATTTCTAAATGTACACGAAAACTGTGTAGGAGTCAGGCAGAAAAAATTTCAGTAATATTACGCGTATTGTGTAGCATCTTTCAGCCTATTTCTCAATCGACCGGACGAGAATGTAACTGACGCGATTATTTTGCATATCATCTTGTAACCAACGAATCTTAGTTCACCCGCTTCTCGGTCAGGTTTTATGAAGGTTTGAAGTGTTAGTCCGGTGTTTTGGAGTGCCAGTATGTTTCGTTTAGGTAACGATCCTTTCTGTTAACTATCGGGAAATATTAAATTTATAAAATGGCCAAATTAATAGTAAAGGTATTTATGGTTAGACAAGCGACCACGTGTCAGGCCCTTATGATGAAATTTACCTATATCGGTCGAACGGTAGTTCAGGTTTCATGAATGCCCAAAGGGACATTCCAGCTTGTCCTACGTTTTCTACGTCTCTGATTTATTTATTTTTAATGTTATTTTCTCATTCATTTTATTGTGTAGTTTAAAGAATTTATTAGACTGATGAAGTGTTCAGGATTTGATTTCAGTGACATGCGGCCACGTATTTGATTCCGAAAATCATGCGGTTGACCACGTGTATTAAGAATACTGATGAACTTTGACCGCCATTATCCTTAACATTTGAAATATAGTAGTATATGCAAGACTGTCGGGGACTGATATGTATGAACCAAGGGCCATATTCCGCACTTCTCTTCCAGCACTCCTCAGACTGTAACTCATTATAGTGAAGTGATTTCGTGTCCTGAATTTCAGCTTCTAAGGTAAGTTTACGTGAGTTACAGAGTATATCTCCGGACAAACCCTTTCCGCTCGATAAAATCATGGTCAGATTATTTGTGTTCGTTCATTGCAGAGCTCTTTTCAGTACGACAGGTTGCTAAAGCACACTACTAATAGGCTTCACTCACTGGTAGAGGCAGTGTCTGTTTCCAGTGGGACGAAGTAATTCAGAAGTTATAGTACATATTTCCAGCAAGAAGAAAAAAGCATACACTCTGGCTACACATTTCGTATAACAAGAGCGGAGCCTGTGGTACACCTATATTGAATATGCTGTTTCGTTACACATATTCCCTTTGCATCTTCATGTACCACTTTCCATTGCAATTACAGATACAATTTATGACTGTGGAGGAAAATGTCAGATACAGTCTGTTTGGCTATTGGATCTGGTATCGTAGGTGTAATAATCATGCAGCCACTGACGATTTAATAAACTTTTGAAAACGTTCGCTCGTTGCGTTTTTTAGTTTTCTGTGCGTTGAAATCGTTTAGTACAATAAATTTCGTGCTTTAGTTTTCAGTAGACGTTTCTTATTGTTTCAAGTGAAATGTTTCAGTAAAATTTTCATTCATTGTTATAACTTTGTTGAGTGTTCCAGCAGCCGCCTGAATTTTTGGTTTTAGTTAATAATTTTCTAAAGTTTTGTTGGTATTTGTATTAGCTGTGGTGTAGTAGTATTTATACAAGTACTTGCTTTCTTAGTAGACAGAGAATTTAGAGACCCCTATTGTTAGTTTCATAAATAGTTCTACTGGTGGAACTGAACTTAGGTAACTTCGACGTATAGTTTTTTTCAGTAGCTGTAAAATTTTACCATGAGTGATAAGTTTGGGCTCTGTCATACGTTTGTGAGTAGTGGATTACGGTGTGGGATTTGTTCAAAGTATATTCATTGGGGGGAATGCAGTGCGGAAGCCAGTGGACATTATAGCAAGATCCTCTCCTGAGAATGCAGAATCTGTAGTATAAATATGTTGATAGAGGAGCAGAAGCGTAAGATCTGTGCCTTTCGGGTGCAGTTACAACGCGCAAAGGAGGACCTGGATAGGTTGAGGTAGGTGAAGGGTGGTGGGGAATGAGAACTGGCAGTTGGAAAGAAGGCGGCTAGGAGGAGGAGGTATCAGACAGTTATACTTTGCATACACGCAATAGGTTTGACCAACTGTCAGAGTTGAGTGGAGAGGAACTACTTGTAGCTATAGATGTAGGATGGATGCAGCAGTCCTCAGCAGTTAGTAGGCCTAGGTCAGCTGCAAAGTCTAACAGAAAGAAGAAGGTTCTGCTACTAGGTAGTTCGCACAATAGAGGTGTGAGCCAGCAGTTGCAGGAAGTGTTGGTAACTAACATTGTGAAGCCTAGTTCAGGGGTGGCTCAGTGACTGACAGCATAGAGGAGCTATGTACGAATTTTACAAAGGAGGATAAGATAGCGATAGTGGGTGGAGCAGGGAACAGTCTTGATAGGGACGGGGAATTTGATGTGGGTGGTAACCTGGAAAATATAGCTACTCAAACTGGTGGCACTAATGTGCATTTCGTGCAGCTGTTTCAGCGTCATGATCGGCCTCATCTTAATGCAGCTCTTAACATGGGGCTGGAGAAGGCACTGATGGCAGAGGGCACCCGTCACATTTCAGTGGTGCCAGTTGAGTCTATCGGTAGATCAGATTTCACTAGGTATGGCCTGCATCTCAATAGTTATGGGAAGTGAAGGCTAGCAAAGCCTATAGCTGACAGTCTAGTGGGTAGTGGTGGAATGACTCATGGAAAAATTCCTGTAGTAGCTGGTGTTAGAGGTACCGGTACACCTTCTTTAGACTGAAGTCAGCCGATAGGTATACCTGCTTAAAAAAAGTCCCTCTAGCTAAGGGCTCAACTTCAGAGGATGTCATGTTTCCTAGTAGAGAAGTAATTAACATATTTCATGAAACTATAAGAGGTATTAGTGATAAAGTTAGTGAAATGCTTATAGATGTTGACGGAAGTTATTGGTATGTCGGAGGACCATTTAAATAATTTGACAGTTCAGAGGCTTCCTTTACCAGGATACAGACTAGCTGGCTGTTTTTCACGGAGTACTTTGCAGAATGGGGAGTGGATATTTACGTCCACAGATGAATCACGGAACTGCTCTGAACAGATAATATAATGTTGTGCAGGGGCAGTTGAATTTAGTGAAACTAAACTTCTAATTGTTGTTGTTTATAGGTCCCTTAACTCTTGACTTCAAAGCATTTCCGCTCAAGCTAGAGAGAGTTCTTGATTCACTTTGTAGGAAGTACCAGAAGTTGGTTACATGTTGTGACTTCAATATAAATTTGGTATATGATGGTGCAAGGAAAATGATGTTGGTACACTCCTGGAAATGGAAAAAAGAACACATTGACACCGGTGTGTCAGACCCACCATACTTGCTCCGGACACTGCGAGAGGGCTGTACAAGCAATGATCACACGCACGGCACAGCGGACACACCAGGAACCGCGGTGTTGGCCGTCGAATGGCGCTAGCTGCGCAGCATTTGTGCACCGCCGCCGTCAGTGACAGCCAGTTTGCCGTGGCATACGGAGCTCCATCGCAGTCTTTAACACTGGTAGCATGCCGCGACAGCGTGGACGTGAACCGTATGTGCAGTTGACGGACTTTGAGCGAGGGCGTATAGTGGGCATGCGGGAGGCCGGGTGGACGTACCGCCGAATTGCTCAACACGTGGGGCGTGAGGTCTCCACAGTACATCGATGTTGTCGCCAGTGGTCGGCGGAAGGTGCACGTGCCCGTCGATCTGGGACCGGACCGCAGCGACGCACGGGTGCACGCCAAGACCGTAGGATCCTACGCAGTGCCGTAGGGGACCGCACCGCACTTCCCAGCAAATTAGGGACACTGTTGCTCCTGGGGTATCGGCGAGGACCATTCGCAACCGTCTCCATGAAGCTGGGCTACGGTCCCGCACACCGTTAGGCCGTCTTCCGCTCACGCCCCAACATCGTGCAGCCCGCCTCCAGTGGTGTCGCGACAGGCGTGAATGGAGGGACGAATGGAGACGTGTCGTCTTCAGCGATGAGAGTCGCTTCTGCCTTGGTGCACGTCCGCATGTATCCCGTGCCACCCAACGTGCTCTAGAAGGTGTAAGTCAACTACCCTGGCCAGCAAGATCTCCGTATCTGTCCCCCATTGAGCATGTTTGGGACTGGATGAAGCGTCGTCTCACGCGGTCTGCACGTCCAGCACGAACGCTGGTCCAACTGAGGCGCCAGGTGGAAATGGCATGGCAAGCCGTTCCACCGGACTACATCCAGCATCTCCACGATCGTCTCCATGGGAGAATAGCAGCCTGCATTGCTGCGAAAGGTGGATATACACTGTACTAGTGCCGACATTGTGCATGCTCTGTTGCCTGTGTATATGTGCCTGTGGTTCTGTCAGTGTGATCATGTGATGTATCTGACCCCTGGAATGTGTCAATAAAGTTTCCCCTTCCTGGGACAATGAATTCACGGTGTTCTTATTTCAATTTCCAGGAGTGTAGATCTCCTAAATTCATATATGATGCAGACTGTGCTTTTTTCCAACTAGGTTGCAGGAGAACAGTAGCACAGCCATAAACAATATTTTTATTCATTCTTCATTACTAGATGGTTAGTAAAAGGGTGGATTGCCTTTCAGACCATGAAGCACAAACTGTAACACTAAAAGGCTTTTGTACTCAAACAAATATCACATGTAATTACAAACTATGCAGGAAAGTTAATTCAACAGCAATAGAGAGTTTTTTAAACCTTGTCAAGTAACAAGATTGGCAGAACGTTTATAGTGCCAATAACATAGATGATAAATATAATGCTTTCCTTAAGACATTTCTGATGCTCTTTGAGAGTTGCTTTCAATTAGGACATTGTAAGCAGGGTACTAGCAGTAATAGGCAGCCCAGGCGGCTGACTAGTTGGAAAAGGATATCATGTAGAACAAAGCGGGAATTATATCAAAATCCTAGAAGTAGTTACAATCAAGCTACAGTAACACATCACAAGCAGTACTGTGAGCTGCTTAAAAATGTTATTAGGAAGGAAAAGAGTATGTGGTGTGCAAATAGAATAGCTAATTCACAGAATAAAATTAAAACCACATGGTCAGTTGTGAAGGAAGTGTCTGGTCAGCAGCTCAAGGTCGACGATATAGTTCGTAGTAGAAATATTTCTGTTGCTGATAAATCAGATAAACGTACAGTATTTAACAATCATTTTCTGAGCACTGTTGGTGAATTTAAGAAAAATTTGTTTCCAGAGGGAATCATATAACTTTCTTGGCAGATACCTTACCGAGAGTGATGTCTGAAATACTTCCCAGTGATACAGACAAGGGGGAGATTGTGTCAATACTTAAATCACTGAAAACTAAGGACTCTCATGGTTATGATTGAGTGCCTAGCTGAATATTAAAGTACTGTGCTGCACACGTTAGCCCTGTATTTTGCCATCTTTGTAATTTTTTCTGTAGGAATGGTCACTATCCTGAACGATTAAAGTAGTAGTAAATCCGCTTTATGTAAAGAGAGAAAGGGGTAATGTAGACAATTTTAGACCCATTTCTATGCCATCAGTGTTTGCTAAAGTTATTGAAAAGGCTGTGTATGTAAGGATAACTGATCATTTTATATCACACGATTTGCTATCAAATGTACAGTTCGGCTTTAGAAATCGCGTAACAACTGAAAATGCTATATTATCTTTTTTCTGTGAGGTACTGGATTGGTGAAAGAAAATGTTTCGAACACTATGCGTATTTTTTTATTTAACTAAGGCATTTGATGGTGTTGATCAAAAAATATTGCTCCAGAAGTAGGACCATTACGGAATACGGGGAGTACCTCATAGTTGGTTAACCTGTTACTTTAGCAACAGACAGCAAAAGCCCATTATTCACAATGCTGAGAATGGCTGTGATGTGGGGTCTCAGTGGATACGGTCAGGGATGAGTGTTGAGGCCACCCCTATTCCTTATTTATATAAATGATAAGATCTCTACTACTATGGGTGACTCTAAAACATTTCTGCTTGCTGATGACACTAGTTTTTTAGGAAAGGATATTGTGTTCAACATTGGCTCCGTTTCAAATAGTGCAGTTTATGACCTTAGTTCATGGCTTGTAGAAAATAAAACAACGCTAAATCACAGTAGGACTCAGTTTTTACAGTTTCTAATACACAATTGAACAAAACCTGACGTTTTAATTTCGCAGAATGGACATTTGATTAGTGAAACTGAACAGTTCAAATTTCTAGATGTTCAGATAGAAAACTGTCATGGAAAGCCCACGTTCAGGATCTTCTTCAAAGACTTAATGCTGCCATTTTCACTATTCGAACGGTATCTGAAGCGAGCGATCGTTCGACACGAAAATTAGTCTACTTTGCTTATTTTCATTATTTCGTATGGTATTATATTTTGGGGTAACTCTTCCTATTCTAAAAGGATATTTTTGGCTCAGAAGCGGGAGGTACGGGCAGTAAGTGGTGTAAGTTTACGAACCTCTTGTCGACCCCTTGTCACGAGTCTGGTATTTTGACATTGGTCTCTCAATATATTCCTTACTGTCATTTCTTTTTAACAATATTAGGTTATTCCCAAGAATAAGCAGCTTTCACTCAGTTAACACTCGGCAGAAATCAAACCTGCATTTGGACTGGACTTCCTTAACTCTTATGCAGAAAGGTGTGCGGTAAACTGCCGCACCCATTTTCAATAAGCTACCACTCGAATTCAAAAATCTTTGCCATAATACACACGGTTTCAAATCGTAACTGAAGAGTTTCCCCATGGGTCACTCCTTCTATTCTGTCGTGGAGTTCCTTGAAAAATTAAGCTGATTCTTCTTGTATTGTTGATTGCGTTTACTTACACTTATGGATTGACTTTTTTCGAGTTTATAAGCAGTTTATTTTTATCTGTTATTACTTTTATGTTGTAATTTCATGTATTGACACGTTCCATGCCCTTGGAGATTTGGTCCTCAATTTGGTCCTCCAGGACTGACCCATGTAAATAAAAAAAATTATATCATCTATGTAACGTAAACAGATTGCTGTGTACCGAATGGAGTGAAAAGAGAAGTATACAGAAGCAAGGCGATTGCATCACAGATTGCTGTCGTCATAAAAAGAATTTATCAATGCAGTAAGACAAGCATTCCAACATGAGAACGCAAATTCCCATTGAAAAATTTACAGTAGTCTACTGGAATCTTGATGTTTCGTACTGGGATATCCCCTACACATACATGGGAGTACACATCATGTATGTTTTTTTCCTTCTCCCGTAAAGCACATTCACGATCAATGTAATGATGTGGAACGTGTCGACAGAACAAACTCAGAACAAATTTATGCAGGGTGTAACTAAATTCTCTTCTCAGACTTTGAGGACACGTTCCTTACCCTAAAACAAGAAAAAAGGTCCGGTAAACATGGATTCTAAAATGCGTTCCTTAGGAGGGTTGACCATTTGTTGATCTTTGCTACTGTGAAACAATCTCTTCTGCGCCAAACTCTTTCTCTCCATATTTTGGGAGGAGTTAGTACGGACCATATCAAGAAAAATTGGGCAGTAAGTATGGGCTCTAAAATGCGTATCTTAAGAACTATGAGCGCTTGTTCATTGCTGTTGTGAAACACAACTCCTTTACTGAACATGGGGTCATATCTCCTAAGGTAAACACTTTTAGAGACGTGACTACTACACATTCTTTTTTCTACTTCTGGTCAATACTACAGCCTTCCAAAATATCGAAAGCAAAGAGCTTGCAGTAGAAGAGTTGTGGTCTGCTGTATCAAAGATGGACAAGTGCTCATAGCTCCTACTGTATGCATTTTAGGACCCATGATTACAGATATTGTTTTCTTATTTTGGTGTAAGTGAACTGTCCTCAGAGTATGTGAATGGTATTTCGTTACACCCTGTATATCCAACAGAAAAGGTTAAAAAAGTATTTATGTTGCTGCATGCTCCCATTTACAGGTTTTTTCTGTACAAACGAATAACTATTTGCATTCAAGAATGCTTCTGTGTTATAGAATGAGCTGCTAACGAGAAACCTCTTCAAACTGCGTTTGAAAACACTTCTTTTACTTGTCAGAAAAATTTTTTTGGTAGGCTGTGAAAACACTTCATTTCTGCATATTTCACACTATCTTGTGCCAAAGCTAGAGTCATGCAGTTTATTTATCCTTCAAGTGTTTCATTTGTGTATATCTCTGCTAATCTCAAACTGAAATGGACTGTTAGCATATAAGTGCATAAATAACTTGTGAAGCGGCTAATGTTTCCAGATCGTTAAAGAGATATAGGATGACAAAAGATACAGGGTGACAAGTATTGAACTATATGAAATAAAATCGTCATAACTTCTGAACGGTTTGCGTACGGGCGTTCAACCTTGACGATCGGCCACGGGCCATGATGGGTATTAGTATACTCTTGCGCATTTTAGCGACGAAGCCCACTTTCATTTAGATGGCTTCGTCAATAAGCAAAATTCGTCATTTGGGGATTGAGAATCAGCATTTCGCGATCGAGAAGTCTCTTCGCCCTCAACGGGTAAATGAGTGGTGTCCAATGTCCATTCACGGAAAAATCGGTGCGATATTCCATGATGGCACGGTGACTACCGAACGATACGTGAAGGTTTTCGGAGAATATTTCATCCCCAACATCTACAGTGACCCTGCTTTCGACAAGATGTTGTTCATGTAACACGGAGATCGACCCCATCGAAGCAGGAGAGTGTTTGATGTCCTGGAGGAGCACTTTGGAGACCGCATTCTGGCTCTTAGGTACCCAGAGGCCACTGGCATCGGCCTCGATTGGCCGCCATATTCCCTGCATCTGAACACATGCGACTCCTTTTTGCGGGGCTATATTAAAGAAAAGGCGTACAGCAACAACCTCAAAACCATTTCTTAGATGAAAGCAGCCATTCAGGAGGTCATGGACAGCATCGATGTTCCAACACTTCAGCAGGTAATCTAGAATTTCCCTATTCCTCTAAGCCACATCATCGCCAATGAAGGCAGGCATGTCGAACATGACATAACCTAAATCCGAATGTCTGTAGTGACATTTACATGTTGAATAAAAAAATGTTCAATTGTGTTTGAAATCTTATGGGACTTAACTGCTAAGATCATCAGTAACTAAGCTTACACACTACTTAACCTAAATTATCGTAAGGACAAACACACACACCCATGCCCGAGGGAGGACTCGAACCTCCACCGGGATCAGCCGCACAGTCCATGACTGCAGCGCCCAAGACCGCTCGGCTAATCCCGCGCGGCTGTTGAATAAAGTTTGAGCACGCCGTAGTTTATCAATAAAATTAGATTTTTTTCTCACTTAGTTCAATAATTGTCTCGCAGTACCTGCAAGATCTTTTTGGGTAATTCAGCACGTAATTTTAATTAGTTATTTTGTACAGTGGATAAATTTTGCTTGACTGAGGTATTACCCCAGAATATTATCGCATAATGCAGGCATGGGCGACTTTTGGTGACCTACCGGGCTAATTCATATATTTTCTTAAGCTTGCGGCCTGTCTCGTCACCCAACATAACAGCAGCACTCCTAGCGTATAAAAATAAATGAAATTTATAGCGTCGGTGATGTTATAGTTTATGAGGTGATGCTACAGTCGAACATAACAGTCGTGACACAATGCGTCGCATTTGTTACCCACTGCGTTAATAATGCGGCCAAGCGGCCATCAATTTCCACTGTTGAGTTCTTCATGAAGTGCAGCGCCAATTGTGAATACGGTACCACCATAGCTACACAATTTACTGGAAACAAATGAAAATTTGTGCCGGACGTCGACTCGAAGCGGAATTTCCCGCTTCACACGAGTGGCCGTCATAAACGCTTCAGGTATGCGAGCATTCTTTACGGACAGACCCAAACTTCCATATGACCCAGCGTCTGCTTCCAACAGTTCCCGCACAGCTATGTAATTCCCGCACGGGGACAGGCTTATTTAGTTTTCTCGTCAGGTTGACTTAGCTTTGACAAAAATGGTTCAAATGGCTCTGAGCACTATGGGACTCAACTGCTGTGGTCACAAGTCCCCTAGAACTTAGAACTAATTAAACCTAACTAACCTAAGGACATCACACACATCCATGCCCGAGGCAGGATTCGAACCTGCGACCGTAGCAGCCCCGCGGTTCCAGACTGCGCGCTTAGTAGCTTTGACATGAAAAACATTAGTTCAGTGTTTGTATCTGACAGTGTCTGTAAAGATGGATTCGATGTTTCTTAGGACAGGAATGCGTGTCCAAACAAACATTGCATCGATCTTTACGAACACTGTCAATCATAGACAGTGCACTAAGGTACCTCTGAGTTCAGTAGTATGGCTTTTACTCACGATCCGTATGCAGCGAAATAAGCCGCAGCAACAACAACAAGAAGTCACCACACTTGTCTATCTTTAGTTTCCTAAGGACCCTGGGGATGAACGAAACCCTACGTAACAGGAAAGTTTACATACGATTCTCTTGTAACCAGCAGTTGTTTACTCAATATTGTCGCATCCTTTTAAGAACACAAAAAACTAAAAGACAGCAGAAGATCTTACCTTTTGCAGAAAGATGTCGTATATCTGCTCAACAACAGAAATATTGTTTACCACACATCAAATAAAATCAGTGAATTTGGAATCGTGAAAAGCAACAAAACTATTTCCCAACACAGGAGAACCTTTTTCCACAGTTGTCGCTACATCTGAGCCGCAACACATTTGCTTTTTAAACAAAAGAAATTATATTTACAAAAACGTTAGTTCATTAGAAAGATGAATGATGTGTAAGAAAGTGTGGATCATATAACGTAAATTGATGGAGGAGGGGAGAGAAAGGAATGGAAAGAGAAGCGTTTATTGATATCAGCTGCATGAAGAATTTGTGCGGCATCAGTGGCGACGAGTGAAAATGTGTGCCAGACTGGTATTCGAACCTTGGATCTTCTCCTTACAGAGTAATTACATTAACCACTGCACCACACGCACAGAGTGCTTCTGGCACCTGCGCGGACTATCTTGACATACACTTCGGGTGACCCACACTCGCACCTAGCGCCTCGTATCCGCTGTCTCTGTCCATGAATTCCATGCTCGCTACTTAGTGACTCCTGCAGGAGGTCAGACGTAATTGTGCATCCGCACTGAATATGGTGGATCCAGTGCACATCGGGATGAATCAATAATGTGAGTGCGTGGGACCTGTTCTTTCGGACATGTCCGAAAGAACAGACTACTCGCATTCGTATAATGTGTGAATCGTTAGACACCACACAAATCTGCTTCGTGTCAAGATAAGTGGCTATCATTTTAGAACAGAAAGATACAGAAATATATGTTACTCTTGCATGAAATACTGTGTTTTTCTCTTGCCTTCGGCGAAGTAAGCTGGAACTATACACCTATTCGAAAGCATTTATTCGTTAATAAGTCGTAGATTAAGTCACTGAACCAGTCAGGTCCGCCTCCTTTTATATTTATTTCACGATCATTAACGTTGTAAGAGGTCCATGACTAAGGAATTTATTACTAGCGTACTCAAGCAGATGTAATTTCGATGGATTGCTCACGCATTGCCTGCTATATGTAACCTATAAGAGAATCTCAGACCAATGAGCAGTGTTGGATGCAGTAGGAACTGTGTGGTAGTAGGAGTAAGTAGTAGCGAGCAGTCTGGTGTATCGAGTTGGCTGGGCCGGTCGTGGAGAGCGATGGCGGTACCTGATCGGCACTAGGTTGTGTCTGTCATTCATGAATGTGATCAAATATACTCTATTTGTTTCACAACCTTGCTACAGTTGGCTCATGACGAATGACATTATTAATCCTTATTTCCAGCAATAAGTCAAAAGCAAATATTTTCATTCCCCAGCAATGGACTATCGATCCCAATGCAATGCATTGCTAGCACAAAATGAAAGTCCCAATTATTACCATTATCCAACTAAATAACGCTACCAGTTTAATATATATTTCTAATCCTAAATGTAATGCAAATTTTTCTGATGTATTGATTTCCTTATGTCTATGTATTATTGGACTACAGACCTTGAGTAATAGTTACAATGTTTTATATTTTAAATATGTCTTAAGTCACTTACACGATATCATATATAAACACTAGCAGCTTGATGCTACACCCAATAACTCGTGTTTTGAATGATGACTTCTGAATTATACTGAATTATGTTTTATATTACTACATAAATGTTTAGTAACTAGCCAACGAATGCCAATAATTACTGTAATGAGATGACTTATGAGTAATGTTCTGTAATACTCCATACATACTACATAAATGTTTAATAATTGGCCAATGAATCCCAATGATTACTGTAATGAGATGACTTATGCATAAATGCTATGCCAATAATTACTGTAATAAGATGACTTACGAATAATGTTCTGTAATACCCCATACATACAACAGAAATGATTAGTAACTAGACAATGAGTGCCAATAATTATTCAAATCGGTTGATACTCTAGTGTAATTCTGAATAATGACTAGAATAAGACTTAATATCCTTCACCTTCTGACCTAACTACCAGCAATTACTGCAATATATGTCCTGTCCATCCTCATGATCATGGAGCACTGTATTCGGTTTTTGCACTAATTGTACGTTGATGTAAAACTATGGATTCTACAAGAATGTGGCGTTGACATATCAAGCTGTCCACCACTCTCACCGAAGGAGATGTCATTATGGTCCTACTGTTTGGTGTACCTAATGTACTACCAAAATGATAACATGCAATATTAATACAACATTTCAGTGTCTTGGCTACACTGATAAATACTTCAGGAAAAAAAATCTTCACATGGTCTCTCTTGGTGTTGTGCTTCTGTAGAAAGATATGGACTTTCAGTGCAGCTATGTGCAACCCACTGTGCTACAACCATGATGCGATCCTTCCCATTCCTTTCCTAGTTCTTATAAAATGTTAGAGACTTATACAGTCCATATGAACTTTATTTTATTTCTTGATGTATTCAGTACTTGTAAAAAAAGATGCTAAGGATTTCTACAGCGCATGTGCACTTTATTTCACTCCTTGATATGTTTAATTCATGTAAAAATGCTAAAAACTTTCACAGTGGGTGTGCATTTCATTTCACTCCTTGATATGTTTAATACATGTAAAAATGCTAAAAACTTTTACAGTGCATGTGCTCTTTGTTTCATTCCTTGATATGTTTAATTCATGTAAAAATTTTAAAGACTTTTACAGTGCATGTGCAATTTATTTCATTTCTTAATGTATTCAGTTCTTGTAAAAAATGCTAAAGACTTCTACAGTGTGTGTGCACTTTATTTCCCTCCATGATATGTTTAATTCATGTAAAAAATGCTAAACACTTCTACAGTACATGTGTACTTTATTTCACTCCTTGATATGTTTAATTCATGTAAGAAATGCTAAAGACTTCTACAGTACATATGTTCTTTATTTCATTTCTTAATGTATTCAGTTCATGTAAAAATGTTAAAGACATATACCGCAAATGTGCACTTTATGTAATTTCTTAATATGTTCTGTACTCAGTGTGTGTGCACCCTATTTCATTTCTTAATATGTTCTGTGCTTATATTATTTATCAATAATGTTATATATACATATATACTCTGTCACTGTAGACTTAGTAAACTAAATAGATTATAGAAAAATTTGTTGCTCATGGCAAGTCCAATTGACTCACCAGCGCTGCCAAATTTTTGCCCCCCCCCCCCCCCCACAGTGGAGGGTTATGTAAGAATTTATTGCTAGTGCACTCGAGCAGATGTAATTTCGATGGATTGCTCACGCGCTGCCTGCGATATGTAAGCTATAAGAGAATCTCAGACCAGAGAGCAGTGTTGGCTGCAGTAGGAACTGTGTGGCAGTATGGCAGTAGTAGTGGTAGTAGTGAGCAGTCATGTGTATCGAGTTGGCAGAGCCAGTTGTGGGGAGCGATGGTGGTGCCTAAGCAATGTAGTATAATGTGAAAGCAGCCTTGCGCATATTTATTATTGTTAAATCAAGTCCCATTAAATGTTTTTCAAAAATCTCCTAATAATAATCTTTCTTAAAAAAATTAACATTTGACAATCCTTCATCTCAATTTAAAGAATTTACTAATTTCTCCAATCCATTGTCATCTCGATTATTGTAAGGAAAAATCAGTTGTTTCCTTTGATACATGACAAATCTATCGGCCAGCATTGCACTGGGGTGTGCCAGAAAAATTTCTTATAGGAGCAGATATATACGCATTATCCGGAGACCTTATTGAGGTAAGAATTTCCAATTTATTCAGAATGATCTTTCAGGGCCATGACGTCCAAAGGTACCAGTTTAGATTGACAGTCAGTTAATTATTGAAAGGTTATAAGTGAACCACAATTTTGAAAGGTATGTGCTAAAGATCTGATCAAGGTAGCTCCAGAATATAATCGGTAGTCGCCAACCGCAAGGTGGAACAAGTATAATATCTTCGACTAGGAGGTTCTTTGATGGTTAAGAGAGCTGGGTGGTGCAGTAAAAAACCGAGGAGTCGCAGCTAGGTGTCCGGAGGGAGCAGATGCGTGGTGACAGCTGTAAGGTAGGTCGCTCTCGCTGCCCCAGACCAAACCTTAGCACGTAAATGAGAGAAGATATATAATGATATCAAATTGGTTTTGTTAGATAATCTTCAGAGTTAGGATTTGTATGTCCAAGGTTTGACATAGTAAGCGTTTGGTAAATTTTTTTAAAGATTGTTTTGTGCTACAAAAATGTTGGAAATGTAGGTTTTGTGTATGACTTAAAATTTTCACAACGAGCATGGTTTGCAGACGTGTAGCACCTCTGCGGCGGTAGCCTGGAATGCTCCTAAGGGCTGTCACAGCTGGCAGTAGGCAACAATGGAAACAACATGCACTGCTGGCGGGACAGACCCTTTTCATGTCATTAGGCCTGGGTCGAGCGCATTTCTTTTCCAGTGTGCAAACATTCAGAATATTTACCCATGTAAGAGCTCCAAATAACTCCACCTGCGTTCTGTTCTGGCATTAGATAAAGACATGAGTTCGAAGACATCATTTTCTGGAGACAGCTTAGTAGTGTTACCAGCTTTCTTTCTTACTTATTGTAAAAACTGGGGATCATTTCAGTACATTGCTGATGAACTACATTATTCTTTTCTGTGAAACTTTTTTCATACTGGCATTTGAAGTTGACACTACACCTGAAAATTTCGGTCATCAAATTGATGTTGATACTTTCTACATGATATCTTTGCTCCTATTTTTTGTTGGAGGATCACCTCTGTTCCTTTGCGATGACTACATTGAACTATGTTTATATGATGTAATGACACTAACTGTAACAAGATTTTGTAGTAACGATGGCCACTTTGTATGTTGATGTTAAGCTAGTGGTACCAATTTTGCTGAAGTTTACTTAGGGTTTTCGTGCTAAAGGATGTAATATGAACATAAGAAGATGAAAATAATGTTTTTGATGCTTTTAAGATATCTGAAGAAAGGGTGTGTTCATACGAGTTTTTAAGATGATATTTGAAACTTATGAGCAGAATGAGATATTGTTAGATTTAAGTTCTTTATTTGAGACTTCGGAATCGTAGATACTACAAGTGATGATTAGCAAACACTGTGCACAGAAGTTATGACCATAGAAACATGACGTGTGAGCGATGTTGTTCTACATTGTCCAGAAATGTTGATGGTGATTTTCTGACAAGTTTCATAATTAACTTTAATATTATTTAACAATTAATTTTCTCTGCAGCTTTTAAGAACAGGTATCAACTATTTAACAATGTACAAAGTAACTTTCGTTTCTGACCCTCTCCTTTTTATAATAAGCAAATACTTTTCTCGGGAAACTTAACACTTTGTTTCCAATTGTATACTGTTTATTAATTTTCAACTATGTTTCAGATGCCATTAATGAAATAATATGATGACTTGGGATTACTAGAGACCAATTGGGATTGTTTTCAGACTCATTGTTGAGGATCCACTTAGGACTTACGTCATGACATACTACAAGCATTCTTTAATCTTTTTTTTATACCTACAGCACCACAAGTATCATCATTCTTACCTTTTATGATATCTCTGTGCTACCTTCTAAGTTCCCTTTTCTCTTTTCCCGTGTTTTTTAAGTAAAGATATAATCGTCTTTTAGTATTTCATTGTTTATCACTTGTGCTATGCTTTGCTTTATGTATCTCTACACTTTTATTTTCTGGTTGTGTTACCTATTTCAGGATTAAGATAATCTTATGGTCTATACTTTCAGTTAAAAGTTTTGTTTTGTGTTGACATGCTATTTTTGCTTTATTATCTGAAGTTGACATATTACTTTTTGTTACAGTTACTTCCAGACTTTCTCTGAATGCTTATTATTTTTTGTTTATGTTAGACTGATTATGGATCTTTTAAGCAATGTTTTTGCCTTTGTACTTTGTGACGCTAATTATGTTGCCACTTACTATATGTACATTGTTCTATTTATGCACACTTTTGATTTGTCACATTATTATTTTCTGAGACATGACAGTGCCTCTCCTTGGCTGAGCTCAACGATTTGTCCATTCCTAATGCCCGTTCCTTAAGTGTGATCATATTTTCATTCTACATTAAAATAACATTATTGTATTTTGTTTCCATGACAATTATGTTTTTGGTGTACCATAACCACCATAATTTTCAGCTACAGCAATTACTATCCTCTTTATTGTCTCTAACTATCATTTAATTAAGTAAATTTGTTTACCTTTTTCTCGCAAATAATTTCCATTATTGACATTATTTCAACACTTGATAACAGATTATCCTTGTGGTCTACACAAAAAAGACCTAGTGGGGTAGAGGGTTGGCTATTCTTTAACTGACACACCACATGGCATTGGTGCCCCGTATCCTTGAGCTCTGTAGTACTCATTCTTCCTATCTGAGTTCTCAGTCTACTCTTCTTTCTATTTTAATATTTTTCTTATTTTTCTAAGATATCTGTGTAACTTACCTCCAATACGTAAAAAACTTTTTTTAATAATTGTACTGAAAAGAATAAAATTTTTACTGTGAAGTTAAAATACTTATTCAGACTTTATCAAAACTCTTATTTAAAAAGGTTGTATAAAATTTGTTATGGCATTACCTGTCAAAACTTAATGTAAAGTTAACACTAAAATGACTACTGCAATTGTGCAGGTTGTTGTAATCATTAATATTATATATATGACTATGAATCACTTGTAAATAGAGTCTGTATGACGATTTCAATACAGAATTGTTACTGTGTACGTGAAGTTCTAAAATGAATACTGTGATTGTGCAGGTTATTGTAATCATTAATATTCGATTGCAAATAGAGTCTTAATGATAATTTCAATACAACATTGTTACTGACCATATGAGGTTCTATTCACCTTAAATACATACAGATATTTACTTTTTAACCAATGTCCACTGAATAGTGTTATTATTATGGTATACTACCCTTAGTAGGAATATTTCTTGTACATAGATTCCATAGAACTAATTACTGTTATTGCTACAGAGTATGTGACATTATTGTTACCATCAAGATATATAAAAATTTTGCAACAAATGTCCACTGCATACAGTTATTGTATATTATTTTACATATTAATTTCTTGCACAATGATAATAGCAATGTAACTAAAATTACGTTTCTGTCACTATGACAAACGATTTTGTAAATGTTTTTAACTTAGTGTCAGACTATGCTGTCGCCTGACAGGAAATACGTTCTGCATCTGTCAGAATCTCATGATTGTGTTTAAGAGTTAGCGTGGACTACCACCTGACATAACGAGTAGCCTGAGTCTTCATAAATATAAGTGAAACTCAGACTGAACTGTCACCTGACATAATAACTGGTCTGAGTCTATGAGAATAAAACAAAAGTCAGTTGAGCTACATTCTCACGTAAAATGTCTCCTATAGCAAATTGAATATAATGTCTTTAAGGGTACGTCAGTGTGAGCTACCAACTGACATGATGTGTTCTATGACTGATAGAATATCATAATTGTAACTGAAAGTCAGTGTGTCCTATCACCTGATGTGACAGCTATTGTACAATGGACATTATTTGTGGCTCAGAGTGTTTCATCACCTGAGACCCCTGTTTGTGACACAATATAAATTTTCATTGTGGTAACCGAAACAGAGCGAGTTATCCCCTGACTTAACAGGTATTATATGGTTACAATAAGGTGGCTCATCCCATTACCTGATGCCCACCCTTCTTCAACCTTATTGTACCATGGATCACTATTAAAGTCAGTGTGTCCTATCACCTGATATGGCATCTATTTTACAATCGACATTATTTGTGGCTCAGTGTGTTTCACCACCTGAGGCCCCATATTTTACTATGGTCTACAAGTAGAATCTGTGTAAACTGTCACCTGACATGACATGGGTTGTACAATTGACACTAGTTGTGGCTCAGTGTGTTTCTTCACCTGAGGCCCCACATTTTACTACAGTTTACAATTAGACTCAATGTAAACTGTAACCAAATGTGACATGTCTTCTTCATTTACTATTGTGAATGAAACATGCCATGTGCTCTAGGTCTACTACAAGATAACGATTGTAACTGAAATTCAATATCTGCTGTCACAAGATTGACACATATTTTATATTTAAAGCTACTGTTACTTAAAGTATCTTACTGCATTATTTTACTGGCATTAAGAGTTCTCTATGAGACATTTATGTATATTTGCTGTTAACTTCTAGTGGATATTTAACTATTTTATTTATTTTACCTCACGTTCTACATTTCTGTTTGATACAGTTTGATGTTATTTGAGGTATTTTACCCCAAATTACTATGCTTCTATATAGAGTCTTTATGTCTTTTATACTATTTTGTAAATTTTAATACTATTTGATACACTTCCCTTTAGAAATTTAAGTATATTCTGCATTTTACCCCACATTCTACATTTTTTTATTATAACCTTTGATCTCATTTGAGACAATTCAATATCTAAATACCTTATCGATTTTACCTCACATTGTTTTCCTCTGTTTTGTACATTTTGATGGTATTTGATACACTTCTCTTCATAATGTAGTGCTGATGTCTTTGCCCTACATTTATGTGTTTCTGTTTTGTACATTTTGATGTTCTTTAATTCACTGCAATTTGACAGTTTAATGATATTATGCATTTTACATCACATTATATGTTGTATTGGCCAATTTTATTGCTGTGTAATACACTTTTAATTGGAATGCTATGTATGTTTTGTATTGTATCTTACACTGTATTTTTTTTACGAATTTCGTGGGGAAATCTGTGCCAACTGCACAAATCCCCCCACCAAATTCTGGTCCAGTGGACCAGGGGGTTATGAAAGGTATGTGTGTAGGTCTGATGAGGATAGCTCCAGAATACAGTCGGTAGTTGCCAACCGCAAGCTGGAACAAGTATAATATCTTTGAGTAGGAGGTTCTTTGATGGTTAAGAGAGCCGGGCGCATGCAGTAAAAAACCGAGGAGTTGCAGCTAGGTGCCCAGAGGAAGCAGATGTGTGGTGACAGCTGTAAGGTAGGTCGCGCTCACTGCCCCAAACCAGACCTTAGCACGTAAATGAGAGAAAATACACAATGATTTCAAATTGGTTTTCTTAGATAATATTCAGAGCTAGGATTTGTATGTCCAAGGTTTGACATAGTAAGCGTTTGGTAACATTTTTTGTAAGATTGTTTCGTGCTACAAACATGTTGGAAATGTAGGTTTTGTGTATGACTTAAAATATTAACAATCAAAAAGTCAGTATCAAATTGAAAACTGAATAAATCACGGAATAATGTAGATAAAGAGCTACAAATTTACACACATGCTTGGAATGACATGGGGTTTTATTAGAACCAAAAAAATACAAAAGTTCAAAAAATGTCCGACAGATGGCGCTTCATCTGATCAGAATAGGAGTAATTAGCATAACAAAGTAAGACAAAGCAAAATGATGTTCTTTACAGGAAATGCTCAATATGTCCACCATCATTCCTCAACAATAGCTGTAGTCGAGGAATAATGTTGTGAACAGCACTGTAAAGCATGTCCGGAGTTATGGTGAGGCATTGGCATCAAATGTTGTCTTTGAACATCGCTAGAGATGTCGGTCGATCACGATACACTTGCGACTTCAGGTAACCCCAAAGCCAATAATCGCCTGGACTGAGGTCTGGGGACCTGGGAGGCCAAGCATGACGATTGTCACCCGCAGACACTGACGTTTTGCTGTCCAGCGCTATCTGTCGTACATTTTGTGAACTTTGTTTTTTTTTGTTCTAATAAAACCCCATGTCATTCCAAGCATGTGTGTCAATTTTTACCTCTCTATCTATATTATTCCGTGGTTTATTAAGTTTTCAAATTTATACTGACTTTTTGATCATCTGATATATATATTGAGATCAACATTGTGTCCTTTGCTTAAATTGAATATGGAAATGAGTAGTAGAGTAAATTTACTCACCAATGGAAGAACCATGTAAACATCAGGGCCAAAAGTTAATTTGCCAGTGCCATCTTAATGCCATTGCTCAAACGGCATTATTCTCTTAAATTTTATTGCTGAGTCAAATACATGTTGCATTTCTGGCAAAACAGAGGAGTGCAAGATACAAGTTCACAGACGCATGCAGGTTTGCTGAATAATTAATTTAGAACAATCTTATCAATGATACTTTCAACTTTATCGTGATATGAGCCATATTTTTCATTGTTCCAAGGTTACGGAAGTAAACTGTTGGTAGGTTACACTGAGTGGGAATGATATAATTATATTTTTTACTGTTGTGAGGTTATTATACTTTTTTATCTGTTGGGAGGTTACAACATCTCTTGAAAATTTACATATTCTTGGAATGCAAAGGTGTGATTACTATCTCTTTGCTTGAACAGAAGTATAATTAAAAACAAACATTAATCTTACGGGTTGCTTTCTCGTCGCTGGGGGTGCTTGTGTCGTGTCAGCTGTCAGACGGTAACATATTTCACAGTATTGAGTGTCGCGACCGTACATGTCAGACTGTGGTAATGCTCTGGTTTGAATGGCCCCCCTCCATTAACCGACACGCCACGCTAACAAATTATGCCTAAAAACATGCTTTTCTGAGAGTACATTCAATTTATGTTCTCCCCGTCTTCAGATATTTGCAATTATTCATATGTCGTGAACACTGTCTTAAGAACTTCCGTTGCAAAATTTGTAATTGTTTTAGTAAAGAAACTATGTTCACTACATGTATATAAATGTAAACATCTGGAGATAGGATAAGGCATCTTGAAATGTGAGCCTGGAAAAATAAACGCCTATAAAAGCGACTGGTGGCACTTAATTCATTACGAACTACCTTAGATTTCAATAGCTGCAGTGTTCTGATACGTTCACAACAGACAAAAATCACTTACTGATGTTAATTCAAGAAAGAATAGAAAAACAATATACGACAATGAGATAGGCAGTTCCAGTCGACAAGCAATTAGGACCCACTTTGCGATTTTTGGCTACAGGCAGCTCATTCGAGAATTTGGAATTGGGTGTGTTTACATCTCCAAAAACTATTAGGAAGTGCTTTTTAAATATTCGTCCAAAAATACTTATAATGGCTGGTCATACAGGCAAGGATCGCTTCTGTAACACTATACAAATACGATGCGAGCGCCTCGCTCTCATTCCGACGATTTATCCCGCGGGCCGGATGGTAACCAATGGCGGTCTGTATCCGGTCCGCAGGACGCTGGCAGCCCCCTTCTGCCATGAGGCATTAGTGAATGAAAATGTACAAAATATGTTAACGCAGTGACTTCTTTATCATCTAATGACAAACACGGCAAGTGCCATAACCCGATTTCCCAGAAACTTCGTTCAGGTGAAAAGGAGCTGAAATAAAATAACATGTAGCTAGGCACTCGACCGTTTCTAAGAAAACGACCTTCAGAGTTTTCGAATAAATTTCAATGTCTTCTAGTGCGCGTTGAGCTCGGTAGCACAATGGGTGGTGTCACAGCTTCTCCACTTTTGCGTCTTGTGTTCGAAACCCGATTATTTATTTTATTTTTTCCATGTATCTACCCACGACCACAGAATGTTTCTACTCGAATGTTTCTTATTAAGTTATGGGATAATAGAGCGTTACAGTAATTGTAAAGTTACAACTGGGTTTCACAATTTGCGTCGTAGAATTACGTAATATATATGTGTCTGGTATTTTCAGAGGCTACAATCTTTCTAAATTCTCGAATTCTTGTATTTCATTATTATATCGGTTCTTAATTATTATATTTTATTCTTACGTTTGTTCTTCAGGAAGATTGGTTGTATTCCTTTGGACGATACTGATTGCAGAAATATTCGAAACATAGACGTTCCTAACAGTAAGAACATCGCGCGAAGGCAGGTTTGTCACAGCGACGTATCTTTGTATGAACCTCACTGTATTGTAACTTATACTGTTTTGTCTATATGGGAATAAGTTTTATTTTGTCTGTCTATTTTTGGCCATTCATTCGTCTAAGTAATTTACGGCAAAGATAAAAACGCGGTATGACCGCAGCAAACAAGCCTATGGATCTAGCGAGAAGAACTGAAGAACATTAATTTTCTTATATTTGTAAAAGCTCCTATCGGATAATTCAACGATCTTGTACAGTCTGTCCTTTCCCATCTGTGATAGAGAGAGGACGTGTACTTCAGTTAACTTCACTAATAATATAAAATACATTAATTCTTATAGTTCGAATTCAACTTCATTTACTAGTTCTTTATTTCACCTGGTCTATCTATCTGGGTTACCAGTATCTGTAATACTTCGGAGAAGCAAGAAATTAAAGCAGAGTAAGGTGGACGTCATAGTACTATTTCTAAAGAAGAAGCGGTAAACAACTTCAAGGCTCGAACAACTGTCGTCTAATTTTCCAGTATTACGTGCTACAGATTTTTGTGTGTACGAAAAATCATAAGCCCGACTGGAGAGTCTGTCACTGTGCGTAATTTAGCAGAGAAACACCCTCCCGAGAGAACTCGCTACTGTTGCACCTCTTATGCAGCGCTAGCAAAATTCCATCGCAGTTACTATTCTTAATGGTTCAAATGGCTCTGAGCACTTTGGGACTTACCATCTGTGGTCATCGGTCCCCTAGACTTAGAACTACTTAAACCTAATTAACCTAAAGACATCACACACATCCATGCCCGAGTCAGGATTCGAACCTGCGACAGTAGCGGTCACGCGGTTCCAGACTGAAGCGCCCAGAAGCGCACGGCCACACCAGCCGGCTATTATTCTTAATATTATTAATTAATTAGTAGATCATTCGGGAAAGAAACGTTGATAACACAGCTGAAGATTTCACGCAATAGAAACAGCATCGCGGCAAACCACGTATAACGGATCACTTTTCCGAAAGCTGGCGCCTACAATTGATAACGACAAAATACAGGTGAATTTCACACAAAAACGTTTAAAAACTTTGTTTTTTATCCTTTTTTAAATTCATTCACCAGACATACAATTATTAGACGAATAAGTGCAACGTCATTTCGATATCCACTGGAATTTTTTTTTTTTTTTTTTTTTTTTTTTTTTTTTTTTTTTTTTTTTTTTTTTTTTTTTAGACCGGTTTGATGCAGTCCGCCACACGAGTTCCTCTCATGTCCCAACCTATTTATCTCGGAGAAGCACTTGCAACCTACCTCCTAAATTATTTCCTGGATGTATTCCAATCTCTGTCTTCCTCTACCATTTTTACCCTCTAAAGCTCCCTCCAGCACATGGAAGTTATTCCCTGATGTCTTAACAGATGTCCTGTCATCCTGTCCCTTCTTCTTGTCAGTGTTTTCCACATATTCCTATCCTCACCTATTCTGCGGGGAAGCTCATCATTCCTTACCTTATCAATCCAATTAATTTTCAACATTTTTCTGTAGCACCACATCTCAAATGCTTAGTCTCAGCTTTACCGGTTTCCCCACAGTTCATGTTTCACTACCAGACAAGGCTGTGCTCCAAACGTACAATCTCAGAAATTTCTTCCTGAAATTAACGTAAAGATTTCATACCAGTATATTTCTCTTGGCCAGGAATGCCCTTTTTGCAATTGTTAGTCTACGTTTTATGTCATCCTTGCTCTGTCCGTCATCCATTATTTTGCTGCCTGGATAGCAGAATTCCTTAACTCCATCTTTTTTGTGATCACCAGTCCTGATGTTTACATTCTCACTGTCCTGATTTCTCTTACTTCTCATTATTTTCGTGTGTCTTCTACTTACTGTTTTGTACTCATTAGACTAATTATTCCACTCCGCAGGTCCTGTAACTATTCTTAACTTTCACTGAAGACCGCAACGTCATCAGCGAATCATGTAATTGATATCCATTCACATTCAATTTTAATTACGCTCTTGAACGTTGTCGGTGTTGGTTTGCTGTCGATTCTGGCTTGGCTCTGAGTACCGTGGGACTTAACTTCTGAGGCCATCAGTCCCTTAGAACTTAGAACTACTTAAACCTAACTAACCTAAGGACATCACAAACATCCATGCCCGAGGCAGGATTCGAACCTGCGACCATAGCGGCTGTCGATTCTGATGAGAGCCACCCTATCACTGAATCGTTCACAGTAACACACTGGCAATCCTACCTTCTCGTCCTTAACGAATGCCACTCCCGTTATACCATTTTCTGCCGCTGTTGATAATACCCTATGTTGATCTGACCAGAAATCCTTTTCTTTTTTTCCATTCCACTTCACTGACTTCCACTGTATTTAAACTGAGCCTGAGCTTTTCCCTTTCGAGATTTTCTAGCTTCTCTAGTACGTTTAAACATCCGACATTCCCCACCCCGAGAAGTAGAACGTTATCCTTTCGTTGGTTACTCAGTCTTTTTCTCACGGTCACCTCCCCCTTGTCAGTCACCCGCCGGGGCTCCGAATGTGGGACTATTCCAGAATCATTTGCCACTGGAGAGATCACACTGACACTTCTACAATTACAGGCCACGTGTTCTGTGGATGCACATTATGTGTTTAATACAGTGGTTGTTCTGTGGATGCACATTATGTGTTTAATGCAGTGGTTGCAAGGGAGTGCCCTGAACTTCTATCCTCTCCTCCGCCCTCTTTGACAAGACAGTTGCCTGAATGAGGGGTGACTTCTTATGACGGAAGTCTTCAGCCACCACAGCTGAGATTTTTAATCAGAATTTAAGTAGTCACGGTTTTTGAACTCGGGACCGAGGCGTTTTGATTATTAACCAATGACGCAATTCCGAGACTAGACGTTACTAGGACGTCTTCTACGGACATTGATAGGTGGAAAAGAAAACTAAAAGTATAGATAATAACCGGTTCTTGGACATGAAGGGAAAAAGTGAGATCCACGAAGCTAGCCACTGCTTCACCATTTAGGTTAGAATTTATTCTGGCTGCCACGAAAACTGTGATCATAGGTTTCTCAGAAACGGTCTATTATCTGCAGTTAAATTGAGATATCTGTTCTTATTTTGACCCTTCCTTCACTGAGTGAAATTTCTGGAAAATCCCGTCATGGTACTTTCCATGTTCTCGGCGTAAGCTCGAAATCATTCTCATGGTAAAAGTACCTGAAGTATCTGAACGTTTTATTAGGTGTACTACACGGTTTTCATCGGTAAGCACATCTTAGTGCTATCGTTTATTCTTGTTGGTAGACTATGTTATTAGGAAGTGCGATAGTTTCGACAGTACAACACCAGATGGGCGCTTTCTTTTTTCTTTTTTTTTTTTTTTTTTTTTTTTTTTTTTTTAAGGCTAGCCAATTTGCGCAAAATTAGTCGGCAACTTTCAGGAAAATGTCAAAATATCATTTACCATTTTCCGATATTTCTTTGCTAGGCTTCAGAACAATGGATATATCATCTTCAGACAAAAGTAATTACGCTTCCAGATTCAAATAAAAAGGCAGATTATTATCGTAAATCATGAACAGTAGTGGACCAATCATACAACCTTGCGGGAGTCGATTTCTTTAAGTTCTCCCGTTATAGATACGGCGTCCCTCGTTCTTTTATTCGGACAGCCTGGGGTAGCATTCTGCATTCTGTTTCCTAAAGAAGAAATAAAACAGGCATGTGCAAAAACTTCTAATAGTGTATTTTTTATTTAGCTTGTGGCTAATACAGACATATCATGAGATTAAATTAGATATACATATGTAAATATTGACACACAAGAAACTTAAGTTTTTCTTTACAACTGAATATCCAGTCCTTCAATCCAGCGCACTGCATCTGGAGTTGCTATCAGGGAGTCCTCTTTGGCGCCGTGATAGGCTCGAATCCTGCATTCACTGAAAATGTGGTGAACAGTCTGGTACGGGGCCCCACAGTCACAGGCCGGATCACGCAGCTTCTTCCACTCAAAGGGAGCATCCCTGCATCGGCCATGGCCGGTACGGATTCTGTTGAGAGTAGTCCAGGTCTTGCGTGGTAGGTCGAAACCACTTGGAAGTTTAGCACCTGAGAAGATGTTAAGCAGGTGCACATCTGTCACTGCTTCCCACCGACGTTTCCATTCTTCAAGAGGTTTGAAATCCTTAGCAACCATGTCAGCAGCATCGCACAGAGCTGGATGGCGTGATTTCAGTCTCTTGCGATTTAAAAGTGGCATGTCGCTACGCACGGGTAGGTCAGAAATCCTGGAGATCTTGTGGAATTCTCTCGTAAGGGCAGTACATCTGCGTAGATCGGGAGGCATTATACCGGTTAACAGTGGAAGCCAATAAACTGGAGTAGATCTTACTGCGCCAGATATTATGCGCATTGTCGTATTCAGTTGGGTATCAACAAGCCTTGTATGATGACTTCGTCCAAACAGGTGCACAATACTCTAATAGGATATTATGACTGACATAGTCAAATGCCGATGAATTATCAAGCAACGCACACTACTCCCTAATGGCTTCATGTGTAGGATTCGCCTAAACTGTCACACAATATCAGCATGCTCGTTTCTTTTTTTTTTTTTTTAGAGTCGCCAGGTGAGAAGTAGAAGCGGACAGTGGTGACCCCGGTGGAAGTTCGGCGGTGACTTCAGGAAGTGAGCCCTCGGTGCGAGGTCCGTGGCGGCAGTCTCAGCAGTGGGAGGCAGACGGAGTCGGCGGCGGCAGTGACGCGATAAGCGTGCGCGGTCACGCGGGGCGGCGCCGGGGCGTGACCGGCGTCCCAAGCCGCCCCCGACAGGACTGGCCGGCGGCCGCGCAGCTGCGACAGCGCCCAATCCCCCACTGCTTACCACCCGCCTGCCCGACTCAACCGCCGCGTCCAGATGCTCGCCGCCCTTTCTTGTAATTGCCACGAGGCGTAATCGGGTTTCTTGTCAGAGAGGGGAGGAAATCGGGTAAGAGTTTACAGTCGACAACGATGCCATAGCAGGACGAATACCAACTCAGGTGGAGTGGGATGCGGATGGGATTGTCCGTGGCCTTGGAGGCACCCTGTCGGAATTTACCTGGAGAAATTTAGTAAAAATTTGGGGACAATAAGTACTGTGTATACCACTGCAATTTCGGTAACGTAGCAATTTTAATGTGTCTTTCTAATTACTGAACACCACTGCAATTTCGGTAACGTAGCAATTTTAATGTGTCTTTCTAATTACTGAACAAATTTAAGCGTTAGCACCTACTGTAAAACCTTTATAATTTTTCCTTCTCAGGGGTCTGTCAATGACGGATTACCAAACATGCCAGTTTACCTGCCGGCCGGTGTGGCCGTGCGGTTCTAAGCGCTTCATTCTGGAACCGCGTGACCGCTACGGTCGCAGGTTCGAATCCAGCCTCGGGCATGGATGTGTGTGATGTCCTTAGGTTAGTTAGGTTTAAGTAGTTCTAAGTTCTACGGGACTGATGACCTCCGAAGTTAAGTCCCATAGTGCTCAGAGCCATTTGAATCGAGCCAGTTTACCTATGTCACTTCCAAAAACCTTGTTTAAAAAAAGGATTATAACCATAGCTTACATTTCAAATATGGAAACCGAGTAAGTATTAATATTTAACACAACAGAAGGGATTAAGCTAAGTCTTACTTTTCTGTAACTGAATTACAAATTGAATACTATACTGCTCTGTTAAATCAGATTAAGGGGAGAGAAAATGTTAAAACTTCAATTTCGTTTTGCAAAACCTTTATTAGATATATCGTACCACTTGATTGTTCACACTAAGGTCCCTAAATGACTCGACCGCATTCGAATTACATATACGTTTAAGAAATATGTGAAATATGGAATGCGCCGGCCGCTGTGGTAGAGCGGTTCTATGTGCTTCAGTCCGGAACCGCGCTGGAGATACGGTCGCAGGTTCGAATCCTGCCTCGGGCATGGATGTGTGTGATCTCCTTAGGTTAGTTAGGTTTAAGCAGTTCTAAGTCTAGGGGACTGATGACCTCAGCTGTTAAGTCCCATCGTGCTTAGAGCCATTTGAACCAAATATGGACTGCACGCTGGCTGTGACACACTGACAGCTGTCAAAGAGTTCAAGATAGCGCCTGTCCACCAGATAATTACATCTGATGGGGTGCTGGCAAGATACATTTATCGTAAGATAAAAAATGCAAATAAAAGTTGGCGTAGTGTCATTTGGTCCAAGTATACTAAAGGAAAAAAATCTTTTGAGTCTTGTAAAAGCTGATTCACAGTTTAATACGGAATGTGTGAACAGTAAAAAAAAGCAAGAGCCCCAGAACTCCTTTATCGCCCTCCTAGAAGAAGATCTGCTTGTCTGGACATCATTAAGCAGTCCACACGATGCCACGTGGAGGACGAAAAATTCAAAAAAAAGCTGTTCTTAGTCTTGAAATTACATGAAGCAGAAGCCTTAGGAGAGCATGAAGGGAAAACTTATGATGGTGGTGGATTACAATACGTAAATGTTTGTACTAAAGTTCATCTTTTAGTAAAGTTTTAAAAACCATTTTTCCATAACACTGTTTTTCTGAGGTCATTGCCAACGTTTTTATCCTAAATATTAACCACTCTCAATGAAATTTCTTTCAGGGAGTAGTCTTCAGTTATTTGCATGCTTCTGTCCATTAACATACTCGAAAATCAAGTGTTTCTGTTTTAATATCACATTTACGTGCTAATAACAGAAAAAGAGCAAATGGCTGAAACCGGTTGCTAACGAGTAAAAATTGTTTGATTTTTAACAGTTAATTCGTAAATTTCTCAAAATGGCGTAGAACTACAGAAGATCGAGAGGCCGTTGGTTGGAAAAATGGTTGCCGGATGGGACCCCGGCCACTCCGATGGCCAGACGCCTGGCGCCACCCCAGTAATGCCAAACTTTGTATGGGCGGGCCGAACAGACAGTCGGCTGGAAGTGTAAGCCACCGACGGCCTTCCCGGCCCCAGTCATGTTGGCAGCAGGGACCCTTTGCTCTCGATAAAAGGATACAGTGTGCGGGAACCCGGGTTTACCCAGCTACTGAGAATCACCGTATCGGACTCATTAACCACCAGAAATTTTTACATATTCACATCTCTGGTGCCACCAGTAATTTTTACATATTTACATCTCTGAGTTAAAGCTTACGTTCCACTGCGGTTCTAGGCGCTTTTGTCTGGAACCGCGCGACGGCTACGTCTTCGTATTCTTTGTTCTCTTACGCTTTCAAGTGTCGAAGACGCCTTACTCTGTCCACTATATTCTCACATAAACTCCACGATTGTTCTTCCACGGGCTTGTCCCAGTTTCTCAGCCCTGTCCTCCCACATGACGCGGGATCTTCAGCGTCCAGCTCCTCCCTGCACAGGCACTTCAAAAATGGCTCTGAGCACTATGGGACTTAACATCTGAGGTCATCAGTCCCATACCACTTAGAACTACTTAAACCTAACTAACCTAAGGACATCACACACATCCATGCCCGAGGCAGGATTCGAACCTGCGACCGTAGGGGTCGCGCGGTTCCAGACTGTAGCGCCTATAACCGCTCGGCCACTCCGGCCGGCCGGCACTTCAAATACTTGTTTAGCCAACCGGCCGCTGTGGTCGAGCAGTTCTAGGCGCTTCAGTCCGGAACCACGCTGCTGCTACGGTCGCAGATTCGAATCCTTCCTCGGGCGTGGATGGGCGTGATGTCCCTAGGTTAGCTAGGTTTAAGTAGTTCTAAGTTCTAGGGGACTGATGACCACAGATGTTATGTCCCATAGTGCTCAGAGCCATTTGAATATTCCTTACGTTCCACTGGATAAAGTCTCAAGCATGTAATAGTTTTAGTTGGTAAAGAGGCATGAGTCATGTACCTACCTTTGGCGCGCGACCTTGACTGCTCGGTTCGCATTCGCGGCGTACACGGGCTACTAGAGATCTTAACGACCGCGTACGGCTTAGGCACTACGCTCTGCCGTGAATTTTTCTATGTCCAGAGTGGGTCGCCTGAGGACTGTGTCAGTTTTATGTTTCTTCAGGAGCTGGCTAACCTTTGCTGTCTCGATCACAGCGTCTACCGCAAGCCAACCACAACGGATCGCTATCTACACGCCACCAGCTACCACCATCCAGCACAAAAACGTTCTGTCCTGAGGACGTCGGTACATCGAGCCGAAACAGTCTCAGTGCTACAACAACACACACATTTCGCAAGCAGTTTCATCTAAGCCGTGAAAGCAAAACGCTTCCGAAGAAGACATGAAGAAGATTGCGTTTTTACTGCTTTGTTGCTCAATAACTGGGAAAATACCTAACTCCTGAAGAAACAAAACATCGATACAGTCTTCAGTGTCCCAGCAAAGATCCGGCAACCAACAAAGCCTGTGAAAGATGATGTAGACCTCAGAAAACCGGAAATATAAAAATACCATGTGGGTTTGGGCAGATTTAAGTCGGTCACGCTGTTCGCACTATTAAAAACCGCCGCATAGAACATTAAAGGTGTTTCCGTCAACGCTACCCAGAAAAAAATCAGCTGTAGCGGCGCATGAACTGGCTATCGGACACCGAATTGCAATCGACAGTACTTTTGTTATTAAACACACCAACGGCTTCTGGGATAGCGTAAAAATTGAAACGAAAGGAACCAAACTATCGGACAACACCCTCAATAAAAACTGTAGATTGCAGCCGAGTAGGCCTGCGATCCTGTAATTGGTGAGTTGAAGAGAGCGCGGTGGTTGAGGCACCAAATGGCTCTGAGCACTATGGGGCTTAACATCTGAGGTCATCAATCCCCTAGAACTTAGAACTACTTAAATCTAACTCATCTAAGGGCTTCACACACATCCATGCCCGAGGCAGGATTCGAACCTGCGACCGTAGCAGTGGCGCGGTTCCAGACTGAAGCGCCTAGAACCGCTCGGCCACATCGGCCGGCCGGTTGAGGCACCAAACATTGCCATATATGGTGCGGGCCTGGGCACCAGGGATGTCACTGGCTGCGATGTGGCCTTACAAGCACGGCAGCGGCATTCGCACGACTATCACCCACATGACAATGGCAGAAGAAATCTCTGCCGAAACCTCGCGGGCAGTTAAGAAGCTGAGGCGATTCGAAACCCGAGAAACTTTTATTATTGTTGGATGTGACGTCTGCCAGTTATGCAAAACGCCTTTTTTCTCAGTACCCAACCATCTTTCGGCACCACTGTGCCACCATCAATGGGTTTTCGTTTTTGTTTACTCTGCAATGTCAACATTTTTGTTAAATGAATATAAAATTATGTGAATTTTTAGTTCAAACAACAGAGCGTTTCTTTCTGTAAATACCTTTACATTTGGTGTGCATGAATGTTCTGGATCACTTGTGTCTTAATTACTACAGGTAGCTTGTCATCTGCAACCAAACGATGTCGATGAGATTTTTTTTTTCCTGGGAGTTAACCTATCTTCTAGAATGTAATTCAGTTTTTCGCGATGTTACATTCTAGAAGATAGGTTAACTACCAGAAAAAAAAAAAACTCATGAACATAGTTTGGTTGCAGATGACAAGCTACCTGTAGTAATTAACACACAAGTGGCTCAGAAAATTAATATACACCAAATTATTTAAAAAAGAATCGATCTGTTGTCAGAACTAAAAATTCACATAATATTGTAATCATTTAACAAAAATGTTCACATTGCATAATAAATAAAAACGAAAACCCACTTATGATGGCACAGTGGTGCCGAAAGATGTTTGGGTATTGAGAAAAACGGTGTTTTGCATAACTGGCGGACCTCACATCCAACAATTTCAACGGCAAACACGGCCAATACAAGGAGCTGCAAATGAAAATGATGAAAATTTTATTAATTGCATTTATTGGGTATCGACATATTGCATCTAACTTTCGGGCTGTGCCTTTTTTGTCAAAACCACCTTCCAAGTGAAGAAGTCTTCACAGTCCAGGGACAGACGATTAGCAGGTTAGTGCTACTGACTGTGTGATACGGAAACTTTGATAGGCAGTGATTTCCCCAGTTTCATCATCACTTATCAGCTACAGACCAGTCGCTACAAGTACTTTCAAACGACTTTTTGTGGCTGGAATCGCAATGTACGAGAACTGAAATATGTATATTATTGACACTCACTTGAAACCGGTTACAAAACGGAAATTATAATAATGTGTCCAGGAGGAAATAAAATAACAGTAAAATTATGAGAGCATTATTATTGACACGACGGTGCCTCCTGACAATAAGGAAATAATAAATGATAAATTTTGATCACGGAGCTGCTTACTGCCTCCGAACGCCAAAGACTGCATACTTAGCGAGGAATGACCACCGCCATAAAGTAAGAATAATGATACTTCATCCAGCAGTATTAAGGATTTCATTTTTTACACGCTTTATTCTAGAATATAAAGGTAGACGTGCCAGAATATATCTTTTACACTGCAGAGTAGTGTGCACCCTTTTAAGGGTTCCTTACGGAGCAAGGCTATGAGCTGGACCAGGATCCCTGCACAGAACCTCGTCTTTCGTAGGCAGTGTTCTTACCAGCTGAGCTATCTGTGTACAACTCACTAAATGTTCTCGCAGTTTCATTTCTGGCTGTTATCTCTGTCCTTTACGAACTTCCCCTTCACACATCCTTGGGTAAGACTCTGAGCAGAAAGGATACTGCGAATAAATGGGTTATCACTGTCTAGGTGTTGACTTCAAACTGAATCTTTTACTCTGCTGCAGGATGCGCACTTTTTCCACGAAAAACAATGTTCCTGGTTCGAGTTCCAGAATCGAGCAATGCTGCGCACTGGTAACACACTGGTCGCGTATTTGGGAGTTCGGCGCTTCGGATCCAAGATATAGCTCCATCTCTAATGACTTTGTAAGCTACGGAATGTTAAACCATAATCTTCTGTTCTTCCATTACGACATATCAACGGGTGACACGGGAAGCTGCATAGCTCACATCAGTACAGAAGTAAGGAATCGGAAGTAGTCCGCTGAATTCTAGGCCTATATCACTGACACTTTCTCTCCCAAATCCGAAAATATTTTATTGACTACCACCCACATAGGGGTAAATTACCATTGTAATAAAGAGAAATCAGATCTCGAACGTTAACGTCTAAGTGCTCGTGATTCGATTCATTAATTTCTAAAATAAATTTTAGGTGCCAAACACACATCTTCAGTCATACAATTCCCGACCCCCACACCTCTCCCAGCTATAAACGTAACAAATTTAGATTTTTGAAAACTTGTGATAATATGTACAATGAGAAATCATTTTTTACAAAATTCCGTTCTAAAGCTCACGTTTTTAAAAAGAAAATTTCTTATAATGAAAACAATAAAACCACAAGATTTAATACAAAAAACAAATGGTATCGTCTCTACCCGTAGCTTCCTACTTCTGCTCTATATATATCGACATAAGTCGATAATCTTCGTGCGTATGACATGATGTTTTCAACTGCTGACGGCCGCCACGTTCAAGCGCCTGCGTTATAGCTGCTCGGTAAACGTGTTTCCAGCATTAATTAATACAACTAGTTTACCTTACAAAATTAATAAATCATTTAGCGATAACTAGCGATGAAGATATTCCTAGACTGTCAGAGTCACGTACAGTTTCGACATCCTGAAGAGTTGGAGAACACAAAATGAGATGTGACAGGAGTCACGGATCTAGATGTAGTGCACGCTTTAAATGTCATCTGTGTTCTACTCATTGAGTTGTATTGCAAATGGATTGATTTAAGCTAACATTAATTGCAACAAATAAGCAGCTCATTTGAACACGAAAATACCTATAACACATCTTCATGGAATTTTAATTTCGTAGTCCACTTGTACCACATCATTTGATCGGTGCGTGGTGCCTAAGTTGGCAGCAATGTAAGATAAAGAGATAAACATTCCCCCTCTCTCCATACTCACTTAGTGGCTGACATTATCTTTCTCCTCTCCTCCCCACCACACGTGTCATTGTTATGGGGACAGGCTGTACCTAATACTCTTCAGTCAAATTTTCGTGTAGAGGAAAGGCGATATATACTGATTGCAACCTTAGAACGAAGCTCATCTTATCTTGGTTATATTGTAGACCTCAGAGGTTTTTGGCAATCATAAACAAAACATAGCCGACACAAGGGTTCGGATATGTACCATCTTGCTTATACTCTAAACACACACACACACACACACACACACACACACGCACGCGTACACAGACACACACACACGTACACAGACACACACACACACACACAAATTACCTCGCCCCACGTCCCTGCACATCGCATCAGGCTGCTCATGAATTCCAAGAAGAACACGTACACTTACTTTGATGACGAAATCATTCCGAAGGCTCAAAATGTTGGAGCATCAACACGAGGTCGTAACAGAGGATACATTGTAAGAGAACCTGAGCTGTGCAGAAGGGAGGTATGCACTAAAAATAAAACATCCTTCTCTCATCAACACGCATACTTTGACTGCACGATGCACTCGAATCCTATGCGTACATCTTGAGGTATTTTTTGGTCTTAAGCGGAATGATGATATGGAAATGTACCAGGCGCTCAGGAAATATTGTAGAATATCGAAAAACGCGAATAACAGAACACGAAACAAAAAGGTTTCGATTACATCGAATGATACGCATCACCCATGTCCAAAAGAACAGAGACCACGCATTTTGTGTGTTTCTAACTTAATTAAACCATCAAATTTGTTACTTCTCGAACCATGAAATGGACGTTGGTTTCGATAATGGCCTTTTTGTTTACCTTGATTACCTCTTCTTGATGGAAATTCACGATGCTGTATTTCAAGATGGATCGAAAGCATATTCACACATTGGAATTTCAGAATTTTGATCGCACTATTTGTGAAGCCCACAAATAATTAACGTTTCGTGGCTTGCAGATTTCACAGCCCTGTACTGGTGCCCCACTGCAGGCTGTTGACGAAGGTTTGAGCATATGGAATAAGTTCACAAGTATGTGAGTCGCTCGAAGACTTCTTAAGTAATAGAACACAGTATGTTGTCCTCGACAGCGAGTGTTCATCTAGTATAAGGGTATGGTCAGGAGTACCTCAGGGAAGTATGATAGGACCGCTGTTATTATCTGTATACCATACATAAATGATTTGGCGGAAGGGGTGTGCACCAATCTGCCATTGTTTGCTGATGATGCTGTGGTGCACGGTAAGGTGTTGAATTTGAGTGGCTGTTCAAAGATACAGGATGACTTAGACAAAATTTCTAGTTGCTGTGATGAATGGTAGCTACCTCTAAATGTGGAAAAATGCGGTTGAGTAGGAAAATGCGGTTGAGTAGGAAAAACAAAGTTGTAACTTCCGCATACATCATTACTAGTGTACTGCTTGACACAGTCACGCCGTTTAGATGTCTATGCGTAACGTATCACAGTGGCATGAAATAGAATGAGCCAGCGAGGACTGTGTTAGGTTTAAAATGGTTCAAATGGCTCTAAGGCATGGACATCACACACATCCATGCCCGAGGCAGGATTAGAACCTGCGACTGTAGCAGCAGCACCGTTCCGGAGTGAAGCGCCTAGAACCGCTCTGTCACAGCGGCCGGCGACTGTGGCAGGCAAGGCGAATGGTCGACTTCAGGTTATTGGGATAATTTTGGGAAAGTGTGGTTCATCTGTAAAGAAGACCGCATATAGGACGCTGGTGCGAACTATTCTTGAAAACTGCTCGAGTGTTTGGGATCCGTACCAAGTCGGACTGAAGGCGGACATCGAAGCAGTTCAGAGGCGGGCTGCTAGATTCGTTACCGGTAGATTCGAACATGTAACTCTTACGGAGCTGCTTCGGGAACTCAAATGGGAATTCCCAGAGGGATAGCGACGTTCTTTTCGAGAAACAATATTGAGAAAATTTAGAGAACAGGCATTTGAAGCTGACTGCTGAATGATTCTACGGCCGCCAACATACAATGCGCGAAAGAGGACCAAGAAAGGAAGATATGAGATAGTATTGCTCATACAGAGGCATACAGACAATCGTTTCTCCTTCAAGTCCAACAGGAAAGGAAATGAGTAGTAGTGGTAGAGGGTACCCTCCGCCGCGCGCCGTACGGTGGCTTGTGGAGTATCTGTGTCCACTCACTTGTCTTCATTGTTATCACCGAGTAGCAAAGTTCCTTAAGATAACTGTTCAAGAGCAATTCAGCATTAAGTATAAACAAACTAACAAGGCCATACACTACGAACTGACCCACACATGTAATCAGTACATATCGAATCACGTTGTTGTACTGCCCAGCGAACCCTGCGACCTTCTATCTTCTTTCAAACACAGTGTTATTTTACTGTATAAATGAATAACAGGCAGTTCATGAAATGCCTTGATTCAGCAGTCTGGATTCCAGCACTCTTTAACAAGACATTTTGAAGAGAAATATAGACGAGATACAATCAACACCTTAAGTAGTGCTGTTAGTATTATTAGAGCATGGGACTCGTATAAGCGCATATGCTTCGATCGCAACTCATTGAAGACGTAAGACGCACTCAGCTTTAAATAGAACGGTAAGAGCCTTCTGGCGCAAGATATTTTCAAGTGGCACTCAGACAAATTAAAAACACGCGCAGCGGACGGTGGACCCACTCCGAGTACACAGGGTGAAGTGACATTAAACATAGCATCAGCGCGTCTCGCGTTTCATTTCCATTTTAAGGTCGTTGATGGAATAATAAACGTACGAATCCGAATCCAACTATATTCTTTGTATTTAACTACTAAAGACACAGCAAAAAATGGATTACACGGTTAGACACTTTTGAAAATGTGCTAAATATACCTACAACCGTTTTCGACTGATTTTCAATAACCCACTCTAAGACAAACATGAGCGATGTAATGCGGCTGATAATCGTTAAAACTATTAGCATGAAACTGTATGCAGGGTTCTCTGTTTTTTATTTAAAAGTGTCACTGCACCGATGTCTAGTAAATAAGATTTTTCTGATGGTCAGGATTTAATCTGTCAGCAGTGTGTCAAGAAACATTATATTAATAATCTGCTTCGTTGTTGTAATGTACCCTCATCAGATTTGAGAAGGCAAACATAATTAGCTGACTTTCACTGTCTAAGATATATTTGTGACCACTGTATAAGTGACATTGCAACTACATGTAGTTACTTCAGTTATCCAATAAACTTCTACCGAATTTAGGTAAAACCATGCAGATCAGTTAACAAATAAAACTGTGAGACTAAGTTTTTGCTTTCTACGAAATTGTAAATATGGCTGATTACACACAAGTACTTGTTCATAATTTGCGTTCCATTCATCTCCAGCACCAACAGTTCGAGAAATAGTGTTTACATTATTTTGCATTCAGGTCATGTATCGTCTGCTGTAGCAATGTTCTTAATGTCAGTCATTTATGGCTTCATTGCTGCTTTTATGAGTATGGGAATTAAATCTATTGGAAGAATCATCTGAGAAATTATAAGGAGTAAATGATGGAAGACGTTATTAATTTCATCATTTCTTCTACTCTAAAAAACAAAAATTCCCCCAAAGTACTTTTTATATTCGTGAAAATTTTATGCTCGGTTCTCAGACACGAAGAGTAAGTTCTACGATCAGAGAAGCGTATAAGCTTTGCCCTGGTCGCTCAATAGGAAACCAAGACAAACCATGAACACCACATATGTGTTGTCCAATTATGTTGTTGATCTTAATGGTTTGATGAGTGGTTTCAGAACTGTTATGCTATTCGCTGTTCCAGTGGTTTGGAGGGAGCCTCAGCGACTACTGTTTTACTTTAACGAACGTTTGTAGCAATGCGTCTAAAGCTAAACAAACTGTTGTATACCCAAATCCCCCATCGGCTTTCAGTCCAGTACCTGATAGTGACAGCTTATCTGTTTCTGAGAAACCAACAATATACGACCTTGATCTCCTGATTGGACCGGGAAATTTAGGAGATGCTCGTGAATGATTCTGAAAACCAGACGAAAGCCTCAGTGCCTCACGTTTTTGGCTACACAGAACTAAGCAACCTTGTCCACGACCTACATTTACGAAATAAACAAAGGGGAGGCACCTGCTTCGAAGTTGAAGGAGTGGAATTTTCTGCACAAGGAAGTCAAAATATGCCTTTATCGCACCTGCGAGAAAAAATGGTTGTTTTTTTCTCTACATAGGAATATGAACTTCTGCCTGGATGTTAATGGAAGTAATCACAATCCAGAAGAGTGATATTTGTTCATCGTCTCGTCTAAGACAGCCTTTAAAGGTGTTCTTCTATAAATAGCTAATGAGCTTCCACTTCTGCAAATTTTGCGTCCAGTGCACACTGTGCGTTAATGTTTATTGTGTTCATGTATATGTGGAGATTTAACCTGTTCTTCTTTCAAAACTACGACTAGATTATATTAAGCTACGCTGCTTCGTTTACAAGTGAAGCAATAGGACAATATATAATCATTATTCTACAATGTCCTTTGAAATTGGTACAACGAATGTTAAAAATTCACCGCTTATAGCTCAAAAGAAAATACGCATTTGAGACTTGGTTCTATAAAATTATGTGAAAGTCATCAATCACATGGTAAGAGAAGTTGTGTATATATGGAATAAGTTCTCGCAAATCATTGAGGCTAAAATTAAAGAAGGAATCGCCATAGGACATCGAAAACGGATTTCATGAAAGACAAAAATTCTGTTGAATTACTTCAAGGAATTGGTGAATAGCAAGACGAGAGATATCACTATGAAACCTCTAACATGGGATTGTGCTACCAAGGCAAATTAACCCCAGCAGTGGTTACAGATTGTAGTTGGTTGTTTAAACTGGAGATTCCAGCTATAATATATACATGAATATCGTGTTCTAAACCACTCTGTTTTGAAAGATGGTTTTATAATGCATCTTAGGAGGTCAAACGAAATTAGTTTGTTTAACACCTATATGTTTGAAATTACAAAGACAAAAAGAATTGTAATAATTGTAGTAGTTGTATTAAATTTGATGTCATATTGCGTATGCAGAATGAATAAGTAAAAATTAAATTAATTCCTTCTCAAAAAGTTTCGTGATACATTGTTTACGGTGCCAGAACTGAATTCAGATTATCAAAATATATATACAATACTAAATTTCTTGCGAAAAGGAAAACTAAGTTTAAATTGGTTGATCAGTCTAGATAGGTGTTTTTGTATGTATATAAAGGTCGCAAATATCTGATCGTATAAATTTAGCTAATTATGTGAATCTTTTAGCAACTTACACTGAAAAGTTGTCAACAGGGAGTCTGTTGATATGTTATACAGCTGAATGATTAAACTGAAATCGAGGACCTTCTGAGGCACATAGATTGAAAATGTTCATTTTGTAAACAATATCATTTGCTGCTACAGACATGTCTAACGAGAGAGAAGCAGCAAATTGTACTGTTTACAAAATTTATAAGGCATTTACAAACATCCACCGGATCCATATAATATGGGCACATTTTAGTAAAAGTATCCATTGATACTCAGTACAACAGGTAGTGACAGGGTTTAAATTATCGTGTCGAAAAAAACTTAGTGAAAATTAGTAACAGTGTTAGCATTTCTCTATATACACAGACGATAATGTGACACGTGTTTCCATCGACAGACGACTTGACAGAGACCGTCGATGTAGAAATCTACTTTTGCCTGTTCAGGAAACGTTCCACCTCGGAAATCACTTCGTCATCATATTGGCTATGCCTGCCATGAATCGTTTCTTCATATGATGAAAGAGGAAGAAGGAACTGGGTGCCATTTGCGGAGAATACAAGAGTAGGTTATCAGTGAGAGCTTAAGTCCAGGATCAGCTATAGCCAATTTCTTATCTCAAGGTCACTGATAAGATAAGAGGAAATCAGGATACACATCCAGTGTCAGGTTACACACTTGGGCACCTTACAATCAAGTTCACCCCCCCCCCTCTCCTCCCCTTAGGGAACCACCAAAAATTGATCAAGATCACCCAGGGGAACCACAACCCCATTCCCTTCTCCCTCTCTCCCCCTCCTCTCTCTCTGGACCAATGAGAAACACTCCTTCCCCATATTCATCTTTTGTAACTGGACCACTTGAGTGAGTGGGGTTCATTCTGCAGCTGTACATCTTAGGGGGAGGATCAGACTGTGACCATTTGTTACTAACAAATCACGTTAAGCCACTGCACTCAAGGTCTGTTTGTTAAGAACAATTGAATATTACGTGACTTTCATCATTCTAAGCACCAGTAGAGACCCTACCCAGCCAGATAAGTAAGCATTCTGATTCTTCAATATTTTCCTCAGTTTATATGTTCCACCAGTTTTTTCGTATTTTTCCATATTTTTCCGTTTTTTCCACAACTATACATATTTCTGTACATTATATGTATCTTTCAAAAATGTTAACATTTTATCGAATTACGTGATTTCCATCCCGCTGCTCTCGACAGCATGTCAACATCACATTGACATCATGATCCTCTCAGCCAATCACAGTGCAGTATTCACCTGAATTATTTATCACTGCTAAGCAAACCATTGCAATATGTGAGTGTGTTGTGAGAGAAAGAAACACACTGGAAGGAATAATGACGTCGTAGAAAATTCTATAAGCTCTGCAGTTTTATCGATTTGCAATAAGAGATACACTATATGCTGGAGATACCACACCATGACAGATAAGCCCCTGCTAAGGTACCGATACATTAGTAGACTTTGTGACGTCGTAGCAAAATTTTGATGCTTCCAACCAAAAATATTATGTGTGTCTAAGAATTAGCACAATGCACAAACTATGCATCGAGAGAATTTGGCACTCTTTCTGAACTTGTTTCATGTGTGTTTCTATATGTTTTGCAAATTGAAGGTCTATCCACCCACTTGGGTGGATTACGTGCATCCATCTCCTTGGTTTGTTAACCTGGTAAGAACATCTCGCAGGAATACTGCGGTTCCATATACTCCCCTTGTCAGAAAAGTTCCAGGATAGGTTTTATTAAAAATAGAAAAAAACACTTACCAAGTAATGATCCTAGGTCCTATCGAAGTAGCCGTCCTGGCTACCTTTACACGCCAACGTTTCTGAAGGCCTTGCAAGCAAGAAGGGAAATTTTCAGCGGCGATGCTTCTAAGTTCATTTGTCACAGCCCGTTGGATGTCTACAATATTTTGATGAAGCTTTTCTTTCAGCCACCTTTTGAATCGTGCAAACAAGAAAAAATCGCAAGGCGAGACGCCGGGCGAATATGGTGTGCAGTAACAGAATGTCTGGCCAGATACTCAGTAACAGAAAAGCATTATGGGGTCTCGCATTGTCATCGAATGAGAAGCAGTCCTGAGAATGACAAAAATCTGGGCGACGACATCGAATTACTTGCCGCAACTGTTTCAAGTCTCCGATGTAAAGTGTTTGCTTCACTGTTTGGAGTTGGTTGGGTTGATGTGGGGGGAAGAGACCAAACAGCGACGTCATCGGTCTCATCGGATTAGGGAAGGAAATACGCCATTCCCTGTCAAAGGAACCATCCCGGCATTTGCCTCAAGCGATGTAGGGAAATCACGCAAAACCTAAATCAGGATGGTCGGACGCGGGATTGAACCTTCGTCCTCCTTCACTGTTTGACGTGGAGAAATATAGTCATGGTGAACTAATCCTTTATTGTCAAAGAATATCTTCATCTTTTTCTCGAAGGTTGTCGTTTGACTTTTTCCGCAGTTGGTGATCCAGTACGCCGGCATTTAGCACACTGACGCTGGTAGCACCAGCTTTCGTGCCCAGCAGTAATCTTTGACAGAAATGTGGTATAGCGTCTGACTCTGTCCTGCAGTTCAACAGAAATTCTTCATCTTTTCTCTTTCTGTTCGTCTGTTAGTGTGTGAGGGATGAGCTTTGACACGCAACACGAATTAAATTAAGTTCTTCTGGTATCGCACGCACAGTTACTTGACTGTCTTTTTGAAATAGGTGCTCCCGTGTTTGCATCGGCATATGCCGTAGACTGGCGACTAGTTCTTTAATCGTCTTGCACTGTATCTCTACCATCCCGAAACCTTTTGTGCCACCTGCAAACACGACTTATTGAAAGGGCCCCGCCAGCATACTCCTGCTCAATTATTGTCCACGTTTCACTTGGGGTTTTTCTGAGCTTAATGCAAAATCGCAAACTCAGGAATATAAAAACCTGACGCTTTCAACCAGAGACACTGTGTGTATAAGATATAGCTACAAAAAGACGCTCCTGAAGACATGAGCAGTATCTCAAGGTCTGTATGGGGAGGGCAGGGTGGTGGGGGGGAGGGGGGGATGTAACCTGATGAGTAGAGTACTCTTTAAACTTCGACATGCAATGTATAGCCGCGAACACTCCTCCAACCATGAGCGGCTTACAGCGGGGCATAAGTCGTCTCTGACCTGGTGGCTGGCACGAAAAACACCGCTATGAAATTAATCATTCAGGGACAACTCATCACAGCGAACCAGCCATAACTTGCAGACGCCTACATGTTCGCCAGTGGAAATCTGTGGAAGACTTTGCAGATAAACATTGCTAACAGTTTAAGCACCAAGCACTCACCTCCCCTACTATCTTTGGACCAATAATAAACGAGTTCCCGAACCTCCTTAACCTTCATGCTCGTAAAAGTAGCGCTTATATGTCTGCGATCCCACTTCGAGCCAGGTGGAATGAAGACACATAATTATAATTATGATATGCAAATAAAATAAAACCTGGAATATTGTTAGCATATGTGACCTTGTGATAAGTCAGGTATATTAATCACAGGAAAAACCAAGTATGGCCACTGCTGTTAACGTGATTTCGATTGCTCTATACAATTCGAAAGACACCCTCTGGACAGTAAGCACACTGCACCATTTAAGAATTATTCTCACGAGTACTTATTTGTGCATTAATAGTGACATCACATATACAGGGTGAGTCACTAACTATTGTCCCCTAGAATAATTCCGAAAGTATGATAAGAGCTGAAAAGCTTGTGGGACAAAAGTTGCATGCGACAACGGGGGCCATAATATGACATTGGTTTTTTTGCTAGGTTGGGTCGTTTCAGAGATATGAAGGTCAACTATGTTTCTTTAAATAAGATGCTATTGTTTGGTACTTATTTTCTGATAACGGCTTTCGAGACGAATCCAATGACATGTAGTAGTAAGGTCTTTGAAGGACAACGAAGGTCACAAAGTGGCATGAACGTCTATTTACAGAAGGTGTTCGAAGTGATGACCATTGCTATCAATTCAATGCTGCAATCGTCTTATCATGGACTGAGTGGTATTCCTGATCACATCGGCACTTACCGAAGCACATGCTCTTACAGTTCACTTTCGCATACCTTCAGGTGTAGTTGGAATGTCTTTATAAACAATGTCTTTTACGAATCCTCACAAGAAAAAATCCAGAGGCATCAAGCCTGGCAAACGAGCTGGCCACGACACATCTCCTCCGCGTCTAATCCAACGATTTGGGAATTGTCTCTGCAACTCATTTCTATCCATCAGCGAAAAATGTGCCGGACACTCATCGTGTTGATACCACATTCTGTTCCTTGTTCTTAAAGGTATTTCTTCCAATAACAGACCTAATGTTTCTTGCAGGAATGTGATGTACTTCCTACCATTAAAATTTCCTTCGATGAAATAGGAGCCTATAATTCTGTCCTTCAGAATCCCACGCCATACATTCACTGACTACGGTTTTTGCTGTGCTACTTGCCGCAGCCAACATGCATCTTCAGCTGCCCAGTAATGCATGTTATGTAAATTAACGTTACCATGGGTCATGAACTTAGCCTTGTCAGTAAATAAAATCAAATTAATAAATGTATCATCCCCCTGAATCTGAAGTTGAGCCCATCGACAGAATTCATTGCGACACATACAATCCATACCAGTTAACTCTTGGAAAAGACTGATATGGTAAGTATTATATTTATGACGATACAGGAGACGAACAACACTGCTCTGGCTCATGACAGATTCCCTTGCGATTTGACGCGATATAACATAAGGATCTCGAACCACTGTGGCAAGAGTACTAATTTCCGTTTCCTCGTTAGTAACTTTCCTTTGCCGGATATATTTCCGACGCGTTAAAGATCCAGTTGTTCTCAGTTTATCATAAACATATTTCAATGTACGACGTATAGGGTCCGTTGAGAATACCTTTCAGTGGATAATTCATTAGCTCTCACTGAATTTCGTTGGCATTTCTGTAAATGAGAAGCATATCGACTTGTTCTTCGTAGGAATACATCATTCACATTCGCTTGATTCGACGATACCAGTCTTACCGTTCCTATTAGTGTTGTATTGCTAAACTGTCGAATTGTGTTTACAAGTCAATGCCACCTTAGATGGATACGCCGTATTCGGCGAATATTTAGTATTTGCACTATATACGAGAGAGAATTGTCAGAGCATGTTCTTCGATAAGTGAATAAGTGATAAGGAATATTACTCAATCCATGATGAGCACTGTATTGGTACCAATGGTCATCACTTCGAACTCATTCTGTAAATGGTCGTTCATGCCACATTTTTGACCTCCGTTGACCTTCAAAGTTCTTACTGTTACACATCATTGAATTCGCGTCAATAGCCGCTGTCAGCTACCATCATACTTTCGGAGTTATTCTAGGTGGCAACAGTTAGTGACTCAACCTGTATATGTGCGCTTTAACAATGGAACGCCAGAGCATTACTGTTAACCTGCTACAAGATAACATATGTATTTTTAGTTTGGGGCAATTCTATATGACTCGTAAACATATACTCGCAACCACATTGACTGTGGACAAGATCTGCCAAAGTTCCAAAGCAGAATAAAAAGACATGTAACTATTGCGATATTTGCATGCGACTTCAGTATAAGACTCGTAAATAGATACTGAGTATATATACATATCCCCGCTACTCAAATGAGACAGTGCAATGTCCACAGTGCAGCAAAAGTTAACTATTCCCACACACAGTGGTCGCACCACCTCTCCCGCTCTGTGATAAGATTCGACCTTAGAGAGCTGTGAAAACCGAACACAATCTGTCGATAAGCCTATTCTTCAAAGACAGTTACAATTAACCAACGCCCACCGTGATCAAATTGCGAACAACATACGAGGAGTGACTCCTGAAGAAACTAACTATACATCCTGATAACAGTAGAATTACCATTATTGCTTAACGATTCCTGCGACCACCACAACGGTCCATGTAGCTCTTACATGTTAACACAGTGGCAGTCATCACGAAAATTAAATGCCTAGTCTCTAGAATCACCACACCCTCATTGGCTCACGGTAACTGCTAGAAAACTTCCTATGCATAATGATAACACGGTGAATCATCGAGCTATGTGTCCTTCTAGTTAACTATCCAGAATTTCTTTCAATGGATTGAAACACGTGCTACTGCTTTCTCCAGATAAATCCCACTGCCTCTTAAGACTGCCGCCTGACAGTGCACACTTCGATAAAGACGCTAGTACGCTCTCCAAACGGTGTGTGAGGACGACCTTGGAACGTTGTATTATACAGGTGTATGTTGTTGCACATATTTACGAGCTGCTGGATTTACCCATACAGCCTTATTAACAAAATGCATTACTTAGTAGCGAGGAACATCTGTATGTTTATTCGATACAGTGAAATCATCAGGTTTCAGGTGTTGGACATAATGATTTTTCCATGAATCCACTTTTCTCTTAGTTCTCAAATATCGTTAGAACTCCGATAGTGTCCCCTCTATAGTACGGCCATTGATGACAATGGACATTTCAGCCAATACTGGAGTCAAGTTCAGAGCCTGATACTGCTGAGAGAACAAAGGATAGGGTATTACTTTTTCTTCATTCTCTTGTAGGGTAGTATACGTCACAACTTGTTGGGAAAAATGCCATTTATCATTGCATGTGATGTTTTGCTCTACACCTCTCTGCAGGGTAATTTGTTTGTGGACTATATGTTTACGATAGGGTGCTCGATAATTACAGCTCACATCCATTAATACAGCTTGATACTGGTCTCAGACTGACGAGAGAATCCTGTTATGTGTTTTTATAAGGTTGCTGACCCCACTTCATAGCAATGAATCTTTCGTTGCTTGTGGGAATGCTTTAACACACCCCTCACTGAGCAGAAGACTTTTTCCAAAGACAAATACGTAATAATGGACTTGTCACCGTTAAGATCGATCAACACGCTAGTATTACGTGAACTCAGACTGACCCAACCAACACTCTTTTCATTAATACTCTATTGAGAACCGACATTTGCAGCTAATGTAAAATAAGAGAAATTAGAATTCATACAGAAAGACATTTCTCTCTCTCTCTCTCTCTCTCTCTCTCTCTCTCCCATGCCCCCCTTTCTCTCTCTCTCTACCTCCATTTTTGTGAGTGGCGTATGATAATACAAGGAATGCGCCTGGGTGTGTGTGTGTGTGTGTGCGCGCGCACGCGCGCGCGTATGTGTAGAAATTTAGGAAGACACATCATGATTATGTGCTCCTCTTATAAGACACCTAGAGTTCGGATAAACACTAAAAAACATGATGAATTTGTGCACAAGTGTTTGTCTAATAGTTGTTCAGAAAAACATGCATTTGAACTCTGGGCTGGCAATAAACTTATGCTTCTGTGGGAGAGTTACAATATAATTCTCACGATAATCCTAGCCCACATCTATTAATCAAACCTGGTAAATGTCTTAGAGAGATGAGCAAATCCCATATTTTTGTCATAACACGCCCAGAAAATCCTAAAATTTTAGTCACGTTATGAATAATTATAGTTTCGATCAGTAATTGTAGATATTTACCTACAATACCATACTAACATTACCGCTGTGTTGCGGAATCATGGAACCATAATAAACCTGGAAACCACTGTTGGGAATATACATCGTGGAAATTATAGAAACGCTTCAGCTGTACGAAAAACCTTTTTATTCGACTCTCGACTGGTTCTGGGGCATTTCAACCACGTCTTCAAGTGAACACTTAGATATAAGTTCATAATCTTAAATTACAATCTACGACCTTACTGCCGGTCTTTGTCCTGTCATTTTAATTATTTTTAATGTGCATTTACATTTTATCGTTGGGTTTACATTGATGTATTCATTTCTCTTTTGTAATGATTTTTTTGGTATTCCCACTCGGGTTCTTGTATTAATAATTATAGGGAAGTCAGCTAACCTCCTTTGTTCAGTTTAATCCGGTCAGTATCAGTCCGTTTCATGTTCATGTCTCTTGCCACCGCTGAGCGCACAGTCTTGTCTATGGTGCATACGTTCGATTTCTTAGTAGATTACTTTCACGCGTCTCGTATTAGACCATTCGAGGTGGTGTCCTCTGCAGTTCGTGACATTGAGTTTCCTCAACCGCTTCATCGTTTTTACTGTGTCGTCCTACTGACAGCACTAATATTTAATTTCTAGGTACAGGTTTTTCTACAATGTAAATCCAGTTTTGGATCTATCACTGGCTTCCACGTTCTACCTTTCGAACAATTTGACAGTTACACTTTCAAGGTATAATTTTCTATGAGTTATTTCTGTTTAATCCTATTTTAACTTGCTATTTAACTACTTATTGCTCACATGGTTTTGCTGGTTGTCACACAGCATTTTATTGTATAGTTAGAAGCTACATCTACATATGTACTCCACTAACCACCAAGCAATGTGTGCCAGACGGCACAATTCGCACCAAATTCATATTCCCCAACCCCCACCCGCCTGTTCCACTCGCGGATCACGCGAGGGAAAAACGACTGTCTGAACGCCTCAATACGATCTCTAATTTCCCTTATATTTGAATGGTGTTCATTGCGCGATTTTAAAGTTGGTGGTAATAATATATGCTCTACATCCTCAGTGAAGATCGGATTTCGAAATTTAGTGAGCAGCCCCTTCCGTTTAGCGCGCTTTCTATCTGCAAGCAACGCTCTCGCGATGGCTAAATGTACCAGTCACGAATCTTGCAGCTCTTTTTGAACTCAACTTCACTTTACAAACTACAATCCCGTTTTGTTGTGCCATCTGTTCACCACTATGTCGTCAACGAGGAATACTTACCCACTATGTCACACGTGCACTGTCTGCTACAGCTCTGGCAGGGTTAAACATTTCTCCAACAGCCTGCTGAGCTACGAATCAGACCCAACTGGTAAGGGACCCACACAGACGAACAATACTCTAAGACTGGACGAACTAACGTATTGTAAGCTATTTCCTTTGTTGAAAGACTGCATCGCTTCAGGATTCTACCAATAAACCGCAATCTAGTGTTTGTCTTATGTAATCTGATCATTCTATTTGAGATCATTTCGAATAGTCACACCGAGATACTTGACGGATGTTACCGCTTCCAAAGACTGGGCATTTATTTTGTACTCATGCATTAATGGGGATTTTCGCCTTGTTATACGCAGTAGGTTACACTTACTGATATTGAGAGAGCTAACTGCCAGTCATTACACCACGCATTTATTTTCTGTAAATCCTCATGGATTTGTTCACATCTTTCGTGTGGTACTACTTTCCTGTAGACTACAGCATCATCAGCAAACAGTCTAATGCTTTTGTCAATACCATCATCCGGATCGTTTATGTAAATCGTAAAAAGCAGCAGACCTATTACGCTGCCCTGAAGCTACTTGGGGGATAAGATATTGTAGCTTCCATTTCCAGTCGATCGTCTTCTTTTCGATTGAGTTGTCATCCTAAATTGACGATGAATATTGGGTCTTTCGTATATTCCCAGTAATGATCATATTGTGGCCCGAGATACGTGAGTATTTTCTTTCACAAGTACGTTTATGATTATGCACTTACAACAAAGAGTAAATACGAGTATTATAACTAGATGCTCACCTGTCATTTCCCTAAATCGCTTCAGGCAAATGCCGGGATGGTTTCTTTGAAAGACCACGATCGACTTCCTTCCTCATCCTTCCCTAATGGACCGATAACCTCGCTGTTTGGTCCCCTCCCCCAAATCATCCAGCCAACCAACCAAGCAGTCAAGAGTCATGAAGTTGGACCGGTTTTCAAATTTCGAAGAAGGATACATGTGGCAAGGCTATGATTCTGCCAGCAATAGCTATGGATGCATAATATTATGTTTCTCAGTCTTGGTTCTACAGGAAATAGCTCACTCAGTATCATGGTAGACGAATTGATTTCAGTCATCCGACAGGGTAACTTGGAGTGCCACCGTTAGGTTACCTACAAAATAGCTGCCGTTATCAGTTTTTTGTGTAATCTATTTTCACGTTAAAACTTCAAACAAGTGAATAGTTTTGTAAACCATAATAGGTGCTGGTTATCTTTTGTACGTACAGTATCGAACTATAGTTTTGCACTCTCCCAGCAGTGAATAATCCGTTAAAACTATAGTCTTCCACAACATATACAGAGCCAGAGAAGAATACAAAAATTATGTATTCAAATTTTAAGAGTCATAACCAGAAAGACATCTTGATCACATGATCAACAACATTTAAATTATTATTCATTCCAGTAGATAAAATTGCAGAACATTCTTAGGAAAAAATATACGAAAACTTTAATAGGTAATGGTTTAAGTCTACTAGTCGCACTTCGCGTACCTTACGTATCAGAAAGGCATAATTCGTTCCATATCTTTGCCAGAAAGACAGTCAGGCCCTATAGAGATGTACAGATGTTCTTTTCATTCTCAGATTTACTGTCATCAATATTTTCCATTTTTTTAACAATAGCAATACTGATTTGCTTACGACGAACACACAGTTATCCACCAAGAAACATTACCCACAGTAGACCAATCAGCATTACTGTTTGGTAGTTCATTTAATCGATTTCCAGAATAAATAATTTAACTATGGGCATGCAGAGCATGATTTAATAATCAATTAGGGGTTCTTATAACCTCTAATTTACGTACATCCATACAAGTGAACATTATTTACATTAATTGCTTGAAAGATGGTGGTTTATACTCCACATCTGTCATCCTCAGTCTTAGTAAATGTTTAGGACAAACAGTGGAATGTGTCTTCGCATAGCAATGTGATCAGATGACCGCCAACAGCAAATGATTTTTACTAATATGTTGATTCATACTAATAGCAGAAACATTCATGTAAAGGTAATGGTGAGAATACTACTAGTCACGTGATTTTCTATCATAGCTCCTAAATTTCGCTAGTTTTGCAATCCAGTTACATTATTTTGTGTCCATGCAGCGACTTGGATACCCCACGGCCATGGTGTGGGGTGTAGGTCCAGCAGCAACTGCACTTGCTCAAAATGGCAACACTTTGGATCATACCATCTAAGTGTGGAAGTAATTACACACCTGTTTGATGATTTTCATATTTTCTAACAAGAGAACTGTCCAATCTGACATCTCGAAACGTGCCCTAAAATATTTTTATATACGAAGAATATACTGAAAGGAACACAACGTCAGTATTTTAGCAGCTGAGACTGCCAGTATTTTTTACAAATTCGTAGCTCAGCAGGCTGTTGGAGAAATGTTTAACCCTGCCAGAGCTGTAGCAGACAGTGCACGTGCGACATAGTGGGTAAGTATTCCTCGTTGACGCCACAGTGGTGAACAGATGGCACAACAAAACGGGATTGTAGTTTGTAAAGTGAAGTTGAGTTTCTAGTGATAGTTTCTTTGACACATTAATTCACTGTTACTGAAGAATGCTGAAGATTAGACGGGTAGATCACGTAACTAATGAGGAAGTATTGAATAGGATTGGAGAGAAGAGGAGTTTATGGCACAACTTGACAAGAAGAAGGGATCGGTTGGTAGGACAAACAACAACATTAATTTCAAACACAAACTGAAATCATTAGACTTACTTGACAACTGCTGCTACTCCAAAGACCTTTTAAAATTTGTTGGTTTGTTTGTAGCAAAAAGGAATTACTGGTAGAAAAGACTAATGGAAAGACTATTGTAAAAATTGTTTGAGTGTTGTCGCATTTTTCGCTGTCAATGGGCGTTGTGAATGTAAACTAAGTCGTTCGAGCCGGCCGGTGTGGCCGTGCGGTTAAAGGCGCTTCAGTCTGGAACCGCGTGACCGCTACGGTCGTAGGTTCGAATCCTGCCTCGGGCATGGATGTGTGTGATGTCCTTAGGTTAGTTAGGTTTAATTAGTTCTAAGTTCTAGGCGACTGATGACCTCAGAAGTTAAGTCCCATAGTGCTCAGAGCCATTTGAACCAGCCATAAGTCGTTCGACATTACAGTGAGAGACCGCGTTTTTAATACATTGGGCAAGGAAACTCGAGGAAATACTGACCGATAATATCGAAAACGCCGATACCTCGGAGGGTAATCCTCCCTGACATTTTAAGGCATTTTCCAATTCGTGCCTTGGAACTGACAGGGATTTACCTGTGGAAGTATCGGAATTTTTGACGAATTTTTCCGGCTATAATGTCGCGAGTTATTAGAGCATTAAACTCGCTGGGAAAGCTTAACTTTTCCTTGGGTAATACATTGAAAATTATTGTCTACAAAATTCTTAGAATACAAATTCCTAATCAATAAACACCAAGAAATTCTCTTATACTATGTATGCAACTGATACGTTAAAACACATATTTAAACCATAGACGGCCGCGGTGGCCGAGCGGCTCTAGGCGCTTCAGTCCGGAACCGCAAGACTGCTACGGTCGCAGGTTCGAATCCAGCCTCGAGCATGGATGTGTGTCATGTCCTTAGGTAAGTTAGGTTTAAGTAGTTCTACGTTCTAGGGGACTGATGACCTCCGATGTTAAGTCCCAGAGTGCTCAGAGCCATTTGACCCATTTAAACCATGAGTATTTAAGATCAAGAAATACTGTCACTTTGTTCCAAAGTCTACATCGTAATACCATCGTCACAACTATCTGAATCTATTTCTGGGCCATCTGATGGTAAATTTACGATAACAGGCTGAAGACTTATATTCATTTCACCTCCCTATCAAAGTCTTCTTCCTAAATCTTTTCAGAGTGCTGCAGAGACTACGCCTACGCTGAAGATGGGGTGCAGTGGTGGGGGGAATGTTGGTTATTGGTACATGCGCAAGCGATTCAGTGTCTGTTTTTTTTTCTCCCACATAGACTGTAACCTTTGTTCAAATTAATTCCATGCGATTATACTGACAGCGGTTGTGGGTAAACGCAAAATTGTTTGTCCAGATTCACCAGTCCATATTCACGTGCAAGAAAGTCAAGTTTGTACGTTATGTCACGTGATTCGTATAAACTAACGAGCTACATGTGTTCGCAACGAGTATGGTTTATACTGTACGGAATTGTTATTTTTAATCCAGGGTGCAATAACCGCCTGCCTGGTGTTTTTACTTGGAGTTACCTCCGTAACATCTGGATGATAACTGGCATTGAACCCCAAAGCCAAGCATGCCAAGTATTGTTCAGCGAACTACTTCATGAAACTGACAGCGTTCATTTCTGAATGGTAGTCTGCTGTTTTCCTTGCACCTAAATACAAGTTTACTCTCAGAAACAAAACCAGAGTAAGAGCCAGCATGCAGAATAATTACGCGAGAACCTATACGTACATTAATTTTAAAAACGTCAGATATTACTGAAATGATTCTGATTCACTTATGTTTCATTTTGAGCGACCGCCTTCTCTTGTATGGATCTTTATATGGGATATGGTTTGTGCTGTATCTGTGTCGCTTCTTTCAACTAAAAATCATCTTAACGTCTTTGAAACCAAATGTCTTTTAAAAATCTCTGCACTGACGAGGGGCTACCATTGAAGCTAATTTTCCCATGCATAACTCTAACAAGTGTTGTGATGACGAGTATTTACCATCCACACAGAGAGCTTTAATACTTCACTGTCAAAAATGGTTTTTATTACTGGTTTCTTGCTATTTTGATGCTTTCCAGGCAACACGAAAGCAATTTTTCCTAAGGTTTCTACAGCTTTCACACTTTCGTATACAGTTCTCCCTACAGTTCTCTTGCCGACACCAAAAAGTTCTGCAGTCCGTTTTTGTCTTCAAATGTCAGCAGTAGAAGTTCAACTTTCAAATTCACGTTTGAAACAGTTATAAATGCGGCAAATAATCCCCCTCACCTACTTGTGAAGCACTTCACGTTAATTACCGCCGCCTGACATTTTAGTCGCACTAAAACATTTACAGATACGCGTTCACAGCTACATTGCAACAAGAAAAGAACAACACAGTTAACTGAATAATTTGGTTGTTGCGAAGTACGGAAACAGTGCAGCATACAGGAGAGAGATCCTCGCCATCTAGGTGTAGCTCGCTGCCAGCCGCTCGCGAAAGGGAATGAATATCATTGGCTACCAGCGGTTAAATGAGAGGGATGAACAGAACGGCTGAAAATTGGGCCACCTTCCTGCATGACGCAGACTCTGATAGTTGTGTTCCCTGGTACCAACTTGTAGCTTTCCAGGCATCCAAGAGATCCGCTCGCACTTTCATCTAGTGCATGTGACATAAAAAATTACTATTAATTCATATGTTTAAATAAATACAGATTTCCTGTATGACCTGTCGTATCACGATTTTATGTATTTGTTGCCGGCCAGGGTGGCCGAGCGGTTCTAGGCGCTATAGTGTGGAACAGCGCGACCGCTACGGTCGCAGGTTCGAATCCTGCCTCGGGCATGGATGTGTGTGACGTCCTTAGGTTAGTTAGGTTTAAGTAGTTCTAAGTTCTGGAGGACTGATGACCTCAGCAGTTAAGTCCCAAGGTGCTCAGAGCCATTTGAGCCATTTTACTATATTTGTTGACATTTCTTTTACCATTTTCCACTTTTTTCCGTTTTTCCTATTTACGTGTTACTGTAGCATGTAGATGTGTACCTAAAGAACTTTCTTTGCTTTTTCTACTCCAGTATTGGCCATTTAGAAGCGGGAGTGTCTTTGAGCTCGGGTGAAGTAATGGTCTCGTTCGGTTTTCTCCTTGTCTTTAACAGTGATATCATACGTGACGCCAACTTCTGCTGAGGGCAAGGCAGGTTTTTGTGTGTGTGCTGTCATGTCTTGAAAGACTCTCTCGATTAGTCGTCTGGAACCTCAAGCTGCTGAATGTTTATGGCCCAACTATATTATTTGATATTTCCTTGCCGGCCGCGGTGGCCGAGCGGTTCGAGGCGCTTCAGTCTGGAACCGCGCGACTGCTACGGTCACAGGTTCGAATCCTGCCTCGGGCATGGATGTGTGTGATGTCCTTAGGTTAGTTAGATTTAAGTAGTTCTAAGTTCTAGGGGACTCATGACCTCAGATGTTAAGTCCCATAGTGCTCAGAGCCATTTGAACCATTTTTGATATTTCCTCTCTATCACCCGGACGTTCGTGGTTGTACCCATTGTCTCATATATTACGATGAATCTGTGCTTACCTCTCAGCTCTCAAGGAAAGTTTCGATCCAGGCGGAATCAACGAGTTGCAGTGCAGAGATGAAATATATTGCACTAATTATTGTCAACAGATGTTACGCTCCCTGAACCAATTACGGAATTTGATATGTCATGCACGATTTTTTTCTCGGGTCTCCAGTCTTCTGTCTGGTTTGATACGGCCCGCCACGAGCTAATTTCCTTTGCCAAGCTCGTCATCTCAATGTAGCACTACGTCCTCAATCATTTTCTGTATGTATTCCAATCTCTGCATTCCTCTACAATTTTTACCCTCTACAGCTCCCTATTGTACCATGGAAGTCATTCCCTGATGTCTTAACAGATATATCATCCTGTCCTTCTCCTTGTTAGTGATTTCCATAAATTTCTTTCTTCTCTGATTATCCGCAGAACCTCCTCATTCCTTACCTTATCAGTCTACCTAATTTTCAACATTCGCCTGCAGCACCACATCTCATATGCTTCGATTCTCTCCTGTTTCGGTTTTCACACAGTCCATGTTTCACTACCATACACTGCTGTGCTCCAGACGTACATTCTTAAAAATGTATTCCTCAAATTAAGATCTATGTTTGCTACTAGTAGACTTCTCTTGACCAGGAATGCTCTTTCTGCCAGTGCTAGTCTGCTTTTGATGTCCGCCGTGCTCCGTCCGTCATTGGTTATTTTGGTATTTTGCTACCTAGGTACAGAATTCCAGAATTCCTTAACTTCATCTACTTCGTGACCATCAATCCTGATGTTAAGTTTCTCGCTGTTCTCATTTCTGGTGGTTCTCATTACTTTCGTCTTTCTTCAGTTTACTCTCAATCCATATTCTATACTCATTAAACTGTTAATTTCATTCAGCTGATAATTTAATTCTTCTTCACTTCCACTCAGGATAGCAAAGTCATCAGCGAATCGTATCACTGATATCCTTTCACCTTGAGTTGTAATTTCACTCCCGAGCCTTTGTTTTGTTTGCATCATTGCTTCTTCAATGTATAGATTGAACATTTGGGGCGAATGATTACATCCCTGTCTTCCACCCTTTTTAATCTGAGCGCTTCTTTCTTCGTCGTCCAACCCTCTTATCTTATTCCCTCTTGTCTCTTGATCATATCCAATATGACTCGTCTCTCGGTATAGCTTAACCATATTTTCCTCAGAATTTCGAACATCTTGCTCCATTTTACACTGTCGATCACTTTTTCCTATGAACGTGTCTTGACTTTTCTTTAGTCTTGCTTCAATTATCAACGTCAGAATTGACTCACAGGTGCCTCTACCTTCCCTAAAGCCAACTGCTCGACATCTACCACATCCTCAATTTTCTTTTCCATTCTTCTGTCTCTTATTATTGTCAGCAACTTGGACGGATGAGCTGTTAAACTGATTGTTCGATGATTCTCGCACCTGTCATCTCTTGCACTCTTCGGAATTGTGTGGATGATATCTTTCCGAAAGTCACGTGGTACGTCGCCAGACTCATACATTCTATACACCAACGTGAATTGTAGTTTTGTTGCTACTCCCCCCAATGATTTTAGAAATTTTGATGGAATTTTATCTATCCCTTCTGCCTCATTTGATCGTAAGTCTCCAAAGCTATCTTTAATTCTGATCCTAATACTGGATCCCCTATCTTTTCTAAATCGACACCTGTTTCTTCTTCAATCACATCAGACAAATCTTTACCCTCATAGAGGCCTTCAATGTATTCTTCACACCTATCCGCTGTCTCCTCTGCATTTAACAGTGGAATTTCTGTTCGCTCTTAATGTTACCATACGTCGAAATCATTCAAATGAAATGTCATATGGAATTTTTGGTTGAGATATTCCATGGGATGCGTTCAACTGCTTAGCGGGAAGGGTGTTCTCCTTCCGCACATCTTGTTCTCTTTTTTTGCGGGTATCTCAGAGTTGTGTAACACAGGTATGGTTTGAGTACCGGGTGATCAAAAAGTAAGTATAAATTTGAAAACTTCATAAACCACGGAATAATGTACATAGAGAGGTAAAAATTGACACACATGCTTGGAATCACATGAGGTTTTATTAGAACAAAAAAAAAAAACAAAGTTCATAAAATGTCCGACAGACGGCGCTAGACATCAAAACGTCAGTGACTGCGCATGACAATCGTGTATAAAAGGAGCTGTAATGAGAGAGAGAATCAGATGCGCCAGCAGTCGCAGTATGTTGACGTTACCTGAAAAGGCGCTTTTAGTGGAGCTGTATTATCAGAATGGGGAGTGTGCTATTGCAGCGTTACGATCCTATCGCCATAGGAAGGGGATTCGGACGGGTAAAGGTTCGTTGACAAATGCAGCTGTGGCGAGAATGATTTCGAAGTTCTAAGCCACGGTTTGTTTAGACGATAGACCCCGAAGTGGCCGACCGAGCACAAGGCGTAATGCTGCTGAGACAGTTCAGGAAGAAATGGAGACTGTAGCGGGTTCGTCTAGGCACGGGGAAGTCAGCGCTTGTGCAGTCGCACGTCGCACCGGCATTCCATACACTACTGTTTGGTTGGCACTAAGGCGTACCCTCCGATGCTATCCGTACAAAATCCATTGGCATCATGAACTTTTACCCGGCGATTTAGTGAAGCGGAGGGCATATGCGGTGTGGGCGTTTCAAAAGATGGCGGAAGATGACAATTGGTTGAGTAACGTGTTGTGGACCGACGAATCTCATTTCACGCTCCGCGGGTCTGTCAGCGCCCACAACTGCAGTATCTGGACTACCGAAAACCCTAGAACTGTCGTGGAAACTCCATTGCACGGCGAGAAAGTCACTGCATGGGTTGGATTTACCACATCTACCGTTATCGGGCCTTTTTTCTTCGAGGAAATGCGTGATTCTGGTTTTGTACCGTAACTGCTACCGTGACGGGTGAGAGGTACGCCGATATGTTACAGAATCGCATCATCCCCAGCCTGGCTGATAAACACCTGCTGGAACGTAGGATGTTTATGCAGGATGGCGCTCCACCCCATATTGCTAGACGCGTGAAAGATCTCTTGCGCGCGTCGTTTGGTGGTGATCGTGTGCTCAGCCGCCACTTTCATCATGCTTGGCCTCCCAGGTCCCCAGACCTCAGTCCTTGCGATTATTGGCTTTGGGGTTACCTGAAGTCGCAAGTGTATCGTGATCGACCGACATCTCTAGGGATGCTGGAAGACAACGTCCGACGCCAATGACTCACCATAACTTCGGTCATGCTTTACAGTGCTCTTCACAACATTACTCCTCGTCTACAGCTATTGTTGAGGAATGATGGTGGACATATTGGGCATTTCCTGTAAAGAACATCATTTTTGCTTTGTCTTACTATGTTATGCTAATTATTGCTATTCTGATCAGATGAAGCGCCATCTGTCGGACATTTTTTGAACTTTTGTATTTTTTTGGTTCTAATAAAACCCCATGTCATTCCAAGCATGTGTGTCAATTTGTACCTCTCTATCTACATTATTCCGTGATTTATTCAGTTTTCAAATTTGTAGTGACTTTTTGATCACCCAGTATAGTTGAGTGTAATAGACGTAATACAGAATATATGTTGATCATTAGCATAGAGAAAAGGTGATACCCAGTGTAGACGACGCTGTCATATAGCCTAGCCCTTTGGGAAAGCCTAAAGAGAGCCACTGAGCTTAATGTTCCCATCCAAGGGACAGATCACCATCAACATTTTCACATGCCATCACTTCATGATACACTGTGGAGAGGTCTTGGGATTTTCTTCTACCCTCAGAGGCTAAATACTAGCCATTAAAATTTCATGCACCACTAGAATTTCAGTCCGCTTCCCCCGGGATATTGTAGTAATAGTGATACCGTAAAATTTTCCATGCGACAGAAAAGTTTTAATGCCCAGTTTTTGCTTATTAATTGCTCAGACTTAGTGTGGTATAACGAGGGTAGAGACAATGCCCATTTATTTTCAGTGGGATGGTTTCTTTCAGATAACAAAATTTACTCGTTATTGTAGTTTAGGGTTGCATTGGCCTACAATAGTTCACATACGTTCGCGGTGAGATGTTATGCTGCATATTGCTTGCTTTAAATACCATCCGAAAACTGTGTCTTGCACATGAGAGGCCCTCAGAAGATTTTCCAGTAAAGCACACGTAAAATTAGCTTAAAATGAATTACATTCGTAATATGACGATATACAAAGTTTTCAGGGAAGGAGTCCCTGGTTTAAAAATTAAATATCTCTAAAACTAAGATCGACAGACGAACCCAACAAAAGACAATTGATTGTGAGAGCTGTAAGAATTTTATACATGTGTTAGACGGACGTTTCGAATTAATTTGAAAAGCTGCTAACAGATGGCACTGTATGCTGTGCAACACGTACAGTATCAGCGTGCATAATTATACTTGTCCTCCGCAAGCAGCCCTTGCAGTCACATCAGATTTTTTTCGAAATGTTCACCACTTGCATTGTGGAGGTGCCAGAAACGAAGAATGAAAATTTTCCAAGAAATCTTGTAATGTTTGAACGGCAGTTGATTGAAAGGCAGATCGCCGATTCGAGCTCGTCCAGAGTGGTGGGACGATTCCGGTAGACAGTGTCTTTCAATGTCCCCAAAAGACAGTAGTCACAAGGAGTCAAATCTAGAGAATATGGAGGCCAATCCATCCCTGCACCAGTAAATCTGCGATAATCCAACGTTGTCTAGTAATGTAGTATTCACCAAGGTGCGATGTGGTCGGGCCTCATCTTGCATGAACGACTAGGTGCCTGGTCTGTCCTCCATCACTACCTGCCTGGCTGCAAAGTTTTCCAAGTTTTCAGCCTAACGTTCACTAGTGACCATTTCTTGCATAGAAGAAGACCAATAATGCCTCTGCTGCAAAACCGCAGCCCAAACAATAACTTTGGCAGAGGACAGTGGTTTCACTTCAGACAAATCCGGATTTTTCGGAACTCCAAAATCACCAGTTTTGTTTATGCATGATTCTATTCAGGTGTACATGTGCTTCATCTGTAAATCAGATGCGGCCAACATCAGATACGTCTTCATCAGTCAATGTGAGAATCTGCTTCCCAAGTCAGTCCTCTGTCGCACGGCTCTTACATGTATGGCCTGGTGGCTCTGGACTTCGAATGGAAACATGTGTAGACTCTGTCAGTATTTTGTCCAGTCTGTGCAGCATTTCCTCGGACTGGATCCTTTAGATTTGGCCGAATAATTCCTAAAACCTTCCAAAAACCGTGGCATTTTTAGGAGTATCTACAAACTGCCTTGGGCTAACATTCCCCACTAGATTGTCAGCCACGTGCCTGTCCATTGGAATCTGGCGAATAGTTTGCGAATGATTTTCGCGTCACATAGTTTTGGATCATTAAAATCTGTTTGGGCAACGGCCTTTCCACTGTGGATACATCGGTCCCCGTGAGATCACCGAAGTTAAACTCTGTCGGGCGTGGCCGGTACTTGGATGGGTGACCATCCAGTCTGCCATGTGCCGTTACCATTTTTCGGGGTGCACTCGGCCTCGTGATGCCAATTGAGGAGCTACTCGACCGAATAGTAGCGGTTCCGGTCAAAGTAAACCATCATAACGACCGTGAGAGTGGTGTGCTGACCACACGCCCCTCCTATCTGCATTCGCAACTGAGGATGACACGGCGGTCAGATGGTCCCGATGGGCCACTTGTGACCTGAAGACGGAGTACTTTCAACCTGTGTTTGAAAACTGCGCCTTGCTATCATAGGACTGTGTTGTAACCTGTGGTATTCCAGTACCACAAGCACACATTGTCTAATGCATCAAACGATTTCAACCACTTCCTTCGATACTCCAACTTCCTTTCACCTTACATGCCATCTAAGGAGGATCATCAATAAGTGGGACATGTCAAGCTAATGTCAAAAGATTTGCTAAAATGCTTTCTCCTGTATATTGTGATTTCTAAGGCTTAAAAATCATCTATGAGCACTACATATACAGGATATAATTATTTGCACAAGATGGTTTTTGACTGAAATGTTTTATTTCAGACAACCCTATGTATAATGTGCTGCATTTTATTCACTAATATGACGACTTGGCAGGAGGTTCCAACTCACAATAAACACGGTTAAAAAAAAAAAAAAAAAAAAAAAAAAAAAAAAAAAAAATTGAGACCACAAGATGACAGCAAAGTCGATCGACTCTGGTTGTTAATAACTAAGACTTTTTATGTAGTGTCGGCTACAGAAAATATGTTACTAAGTAAAAAAGATCGCACCTTATCATTCCTCAACAGAAGAAAATTCAGTATTTCACTTCTCAATGTTGGGAACTGATCCCTCTGCTGCTGCTGACTTTCCAAAGGTGCTTGAGTTCGCAACACAATGTATTTCATATCCTATGCAAAGTCTATAGGTGTTGTCTTCTGTTTCTTGTCTTTTATTTCCCTGTGAGTTTGTTGTGTTGACAGTTATATTGGGGGCTGTATGGAGGACTTCACATTAGAAGTAGCTGTACCAAAACTGTCCCATTATGAGTGGCTTTGCTAGGGCCAGTGCATTAGCTGTGGTCTGAATTGGAGTCCCTGAAGACGTTAAGAGAAATGGGTTGCACTATTTATAGGCACTACGTATCTGTGATTACAAGCCATCTGTTAGCAGCTTTTCGAATTATTTCGAAACGTCTGTATAAAATTATTACAGGTTTCGGAATGAAAACATCTTTTGTTGCACTCGTGTATCGGTCTTGGTTTTTGAGATATTCAATTTTGAAATCAGGAGCTCCTTTGCTGGACGCTCTGTAGCTGGGGAGAGACCGCCGCTTGTTTGGAAGTGCCAGCAACTGCGCCTGCGCGTCCGCTGTGGCGCCTGTGGAGGCGGTTACGCGCCATGCTTCTTAATATCGGCCGGGCCACGCCGCCCGGAATATCCCGATAATGGGTGCGACTGTTTTGCGGGTTAGCCGCAAGTAAGGGGAGCAGAGCAGAGCAGAGCAGGGAAGACTCAGGCAGTCGGCGAGCAGATAATCCTCGCCGGGCCACCCTGAACGGCGCGCAGCAGTTTCGGTGGCTCGCTTCACTGGCCTGCGGAGTGCTCGCTCGCGCCGCCCTTCCGTATTCAGTTGATACGCCAACAGCGCCGGTGAGCGCAAAGTGCCGTTAATATTGCCATCAGCCTAATTAGATCGCCTACATGGAGGCCCCCGTTGATTATGCAGTTGCCGCAGCCTCTAGGCCTAGAAAGCGCCCATCGTCCCGAGATACTGCCTACTCGCCAGAAAGGACACAGTAGTAATAAACTAAATAATCAAGAGACTCTGCAGGAAATACACTACTGGCCATTAAAATTGCTACACCACGAAGATCATGTGCTACAGACGCGAAATTTAACCGACAGCAAGAAGATGCTGTGATATGCAAATGATTAGCTTTTCAGAGCATTCACAACAAGGTTGGCACCGGTGGCGACACCTACAACGTGCTGACATTAGGAAAGTTTCCAACCGATTTCTCATACACAAATAGCAGTTGAACGGCGTTGCCTGGTGAAACGTTGTTGTGAGTCTTCCCGTAAGGAGGAGAAATGCGTACCATCACGTTTCCGACTTTGATAAAGGTCTAATTGTAGCCTATCACGATTGCAGTTTATCGTATCGCGATACTGCTGCTCGCGTTTGTCGAGATCCAATGACTTTTAGCAGAATACGGAATCGGTGGGTTCAGGAGGGTAATACGGAACGCAGTGCTGGATCCCAACGGCCTCGTATCACTACCAGTCGAGATACAGGCATCTTATAAGCATGACTGCAACGGATCGTGGAGTCACGTCTCGATCCCTGAGTCAAAAGATAGGGACGTTTGCAAGACAACCATCTGCGCGAACAATTCGACGACTTTTGCAGCAGCATGGACTATCAGCTTGGAGACCATGGCTGCCGCTACCCTTGACGCTGCATCACAGGCAGGAGCGCTTGCGATGGTATACTCAACGACTAACCTGGGTGCACGAATGGCAAAACGTCATTTTTTCGGATGAATCCAGGTTCTGTTTACAGAATCATAATGGTCGCATCCGTGTTTGGTGACATCGCGGTGAACGCACATTGGAAGCGTGTATTCGCCATCGCCATACTGGCGTATCACTCGGCGTGATGGTATGGGGTGCCATTGGTTACACGTCTCGGTCACCTCTTGTTCGTATTGACGGAACTTTGAACAGTGGACGTTACATTTCAATTGTGTTACGACCCGTGGTTCTACCCTTCATTCGATACCTGCGAAACCCTACAATTCAATAGGATAATGCACGACTGCATGTTGCATGTCCTGTACGGGCCTTTCTGGGTACAGAAAATGTTCGAATGCTGCCCTGGCCAGCACATTCTCCAGATCTCTCACCAACTGAAAACGTCTGGTCAACGGTGACCGAGCAACTGGCACGTCACAGTACGCCAGTCACTACTCTTGATGAACTGTGGTATCGTGTTGAGGCTGCATGGGCAACTGTACCTGTACACGCCATCCAAGCTCTGTTTTACTCGATGCCCAGGCGTATCAAGGCCGTTATTGCGGCCAGAGGTGGTTGTTCTGGATACTGATTTCTCAGTATCTATGCACCCAAATTGCATAATAATGTAATCACATGTCAGTTATAGTATAATATATTTGTCCAATGAATACCCGTTTATCATCTGCATTTCTTCTTGGTGTAGTAATTTTAATGGCTAGTAGTCTATTATACTGAAGTTTCGCATTTAATGCCGTTTTCATATACAAAACTGCTTATTACGTATTGTTTATAGAACTCTGAGGATTTTACGAGGGCGTGCTGGAAAGTAATGCTTCCGATTTTTTTCTGTCTTTTTCTCTCTCTCTCTTTTCTCTGTATCGGTTGATATAGGGCCTCCCGCCCATAAATGCCATACGCTCATTTCATTTCATCGGCAGACTTTTCCGCTTCGCTGGAGCAACTTGCTACCCTCTGTCGCTAGAGGCCTCCGAAATGTAATGTGTAACATAACTGTCAGTGCGTGAAATGCAGCTTACGATAATGGAGTTTGTAACCGTAGAAGACTGTATGCACGTGCCACACCTTCAGCTTCACTGTCGCCATGCCAGGCTACACACGAGTACCGCGACGTCTGCATCTACCCGACGCCTTGGGTGCGCTGTCACACATCATCGTCGTTACAGTCCCGACTTGACCCCATACGATTTTATCTGTTTCCAAAACGTTCGAGGACTTCACTTTGCTAGTGACAAAGCAGTGCAAGCAGAGGTGAGGTGGCTCCGCCAACAAAATCAAACATTCTGCAGTGACGGAGTCAGCAACATGGTCTCTCGCTGTCAGAAATGTTTTTTCACGGATTTAGAATGCTAATAAAGTTTGTTTTAAGCTTCTAAGAGTTTTCACATCAAAAATTCGGAGGCCTTACTTTTTTGCACGCTCTTGTAGTTTACTGCCTGATCTGCATTTAGTCCTTATTTAGCTGGCTGAGTTATACGCCACCGCTGAAATATAGGATGAAGCCAAACTTCTCCGACAAACTATTATTATTTTACTCGTTATTCAGCTCAGTATTACTTCACAATAATATGGGAATTGTAAGTAGATCTAAATATAGAATGTACGGAACACATATCGTGCTTTATAAGCATAGACCAGGTACTCTATGACCATAAGACAGTTGATCTACCGTGGCCTTGATGGAGGAACCATCACAGCATTTATCTTCGCCATTTAAGAAACCTAATCAGGACGATTGGACTGAGCAATTCCATCCCCTCTAAAATCAGTCTTTAAAACAGCGCTGCCCCATTTCCTTGGTCCCTGTAGTACAATGTTCCCTGACTTGTACACAGTTTGTTTCAGTAACTCGTAGTATACAGCACAGTTCCGCTCTTCATTGTCGAGCACGCTAAGGACACCCCCTGGGGAGACTCCTGGACTGTACGAATGCTCCCATGCTCCTCGCACGAACTCCAGTCTCTTTAGAAAGCAGAATCCATCCCTGCACATACTCAACTATGCTCCTCAACTCGTCAGTATCCCCTCAAAATGAGTGAGATGGTGACCTCAGGAGAATGAGAAGACATTATTACCGTGCATTTTACATCTTGACACGACATTTTCTTGTGAAAGCAGCAAACCATGATCATGTATTGAAATTTAATAAGGTGTTGTCGCTATCCCCTTTCATTAGTACCCACCACGCTGCGTCCTACAAGAAATTTTTAATTCTGTAATATGCATTACTGTAGCTGTATTTTTAAACATATGTACTTAACTAATGTTTTTTAATTACCTTTGTCAATTTATTATATAATTTTACTAACTGATAAAAAGTTCTATTTCGGGTTTTTGTTTGTTTTGCCTTGGTAAATGGAAGTCCAAACTGGCTGCTATTCGGCGGTCGCTGTGGCCGAGCCATTCTAGGCGCTTCAGTCTGGAACCGCACTGCTGCTACAGTCGCAGGTTCGAATCCTGCCTCGGGCATGGCTGTGTGTGATGTCCTTAGGTTAGTTAGCTTTATGTGGTTCTAAGTTCTAGGGGACTGATGACCTCAGATGTTAAGTCCCATAGTGCTTAGAGCCATTTGAACCATTTTTGGCTGCTATTACATGATTATGTATAGAACTATTAGCGAAATTTTTTGAAAGAAATTTTCGCGATTAGACTGTTAACTGTTCATTTATTGTGTACAATAAATGAACAGTTAACAGTTCTCCAGGAAGGTGGGATTATTAGTGAAATACTTGGTAACGTTTTCCCTCTTACGCACCGCCAACTGGGTGGTGCACTCAGATGGTGCAGTAAGATGTCGGATTTTTTAAATAGCCTTTTACAGTGAGCCCGTCAGGGATATTTTTGTGTAAAGGACTCGCAGTCTCCTATGGCTCATTAAAGCTGTTTTTGTAGCTGTGGTCATCAGTCAGTGGTTTGGTTGAGCTTTCTACGCTGTAGTATCCTGTAGAAGGCTCTTCATCCTATACAACTACTGTAATTACGAGGCGACTTCAAAAAGTAGTTACACATTATGTCAGGCCAAGTTACTTTTATTAAATGCTGTATACACTTCAGAGCGACACAGATAAACTGTTTTCCCACAGTCACCACGTTTCTGTAAACAATGGTCGACACGTTCTACCAATCGCTCAGAAATGTGTCGTGGAACTATTCGAGAACCGCTGCGTGAATGTCCTCGTCGTTGGAAAATCTCTTTTCGCCCCGATTTTCTTTCAGCATGTCGGAAAGTGGGAAATCGCATGGCGGAAGATCTGAACTTTCCGATCAACATCACCAACGTCAGTGCTGCCCTGGTCAAATTGTCGGCACCATTTCACTACGGCTGGGCACAACACTGCAACTGGTCCACTTACCGTCAGTATTTCACAGTGAGCCACTCTTGTTGGTGGTACGACATGTGTAACTTACTTTCTCGGGCCTTGCGCATTTACATTTGGACGTTTACAGAATACTTGCTCTCGCTCTTAACAAATTAAGTGTTCTATGAGGCCACTTTTAGCCAAGTTGTCCCATGAAGCTCTGTTCTCCCCGATTCGCTGCAGTACCTCGTCATTACTCATCTGATCAATTCATCTAATCTTCATTACTCTACAGCACCATGCTTTAAAAGTTTGTATTTTCTGCTTGTGTGTGCTGCTTGGACAATTACTTTCAAAAAAGACTTACTAATACTTAAATACATATTCAATGCCAGCAAATTTCTCTTTTTCAGAAATGCTTTTCTTGCTGTTGCCAGTCTGCATGTCTATCATCTTTACTTCTGCCATTCTCAGCTATTTTGCTGCCCAAATAGCAAAAGTCATCTACTACTTCAAGCGTCTAATTTATTCATCTAATTTTCTCAGTATTAACGAACACAATTGGTATTCATGGTATAAGTTTTTTCAAGACACTATTCATTTCTTTCGACTGTTCTTCAAAGGCCGTCGTCATCTGTGAAAAGAGTATAATGTCATCAGCTAATCTCAAATGTTTTTTTCACATTTCTCCTCGATTGCATTGAGAGCTTGTTCTTTGTACAGACTCAATAACATAGGAAATAGGCTGCAAGCCTTTCCCGGTGTTCCCACTCTTTCATGTCATTACCCTCTTGCAGCGGCAGTTTGGTTTCTGTACAACTTGGGGATACCTTTTCGCCCCTTTATTTGTTCCTTGTTAAATTTAGGAATAGACTGCAATAAATACGCACAAACTATGGATACGTGAAATATTCACGGGTCCGCAATGTAGGTAGATGGATTGTGAAAAACAGTCTCTGTAAAATACAGTTTGTCTGCAATATATTACACTCTTTACAAACTAGCTTGCACTAATTGAAAACCCAGGCTCACTCATAATTACTCCTGTAACATTACGCTACTCACCAGCAGAATATATTATATGTGGTTGTGCCACGCTAAAGAAATGTCCACTGACGAGTCGCAGCACAGATTCAGAAAACTACAGAACTGTCCCACTGTCGTCAGCTTGTTTTAAAATTTCTGGGACGTGTGTTACGCTTCCTGTATATTTTGTTGCTCGGTTCTGATAAATTTAGAGAAAATCACGTTTTCCACCTTATCGTGCTTGTAACTTTCTTTTAATTTCTTCCCCGTCAGTAGTTTCTGGTGGGTCCTGTTTTCTAGTGGTATTAAATAAGGAATGTGAGTAATATGAAGACATGCTTGGGTGCTACAGCTTCTATTAAAGGTTAACAATTGAGAGAGGAGCCGGGGGAGAAGATTCCATATGACCAAAACTGTTCTAACGGCTGTTGATGAAGTTTTCAGTGCCTTGAACTGGGTAAACGAAATACGAACACTTGTTTTCGGAATATGGATGAGTTTAGCTGAAGACGATTAAGCACAGAAAAGTGTATAAGAGGCCTTTGTCTAACAGTGAATCCCAAATCGATGATGGAGCGTGCAGACATCACCCAAATAAAACAATACGAAGTTTTCACATGATGTCCAGTAGTACAAATGTGTCTCGACATAACGTGCTGAATGAGAATGTATACACCCTACAAAAAGATTACGCTGCCGTGGATGATCAAATATTCAGTTTTGGCTTGAAAAGGGTACTGACCGATGTCACCCGAATACTCGAAGCCGCTATCTCTAAGGTGGTGTCGTCCGGAGAAACGGGAACCAGAATCTTAATCAATGTGAAACTCAATACCTGTAACAGACAGAAAGTGGCATAGATTATCAGATGTGAAAAGTAATCTCCATATACTGCAGGGAAACCCACGAGCACATTAAAGCAAAACCTTCACACGGTCATTCAAACGACTTTCCTTGCAGAAAAAAAAGAAAGAAAATGTAATATAATATGTGACAGTTAATCCGATGACACTCATCACCACTGATACTGTATAGTCAAATTTAGAGCCTGGATATGAAGGCAGTCGAAGGTGATGAAATTTCGTTTAGTAGTGAATATCTGTGACCCATCTGTTTGGCACTGGGCTGGAGATAATCTTGTTGACTTGAGCTTTACTTGCGCAGAAAACACAAATACATTACATTATAATGCATCTGGCTGAGTCCAAATAATGAATACAGCCAATATTATGGAAACTTCGTTTTCCGAAATTCCTTCAGCAGGGAAGACGAATGGAATATTCCAGAATTTGAAACACGAGTTTCTTAGAAGTAGATACCTAAGGGGTTGCGAAGCAACTCAAATCGCTTGATACGGGCAAGTCTTCAGGTCCAGATTGTATACTGATTAGGTTCCTTTCAGATTACGCTGATACAATAGCTCCCTACTTAGCAATCATATACAACCGCTCGCTCACCGATAGATCTGTACCTACAGATTGGAAAATTGCGCAGGTCGCACCAGTGTTTAAGAAGGGTAGTAGGAGTAATCCATCGAACTACAGACCTATATCATTGACGTCGGTTTGCAGTAGGGTTTTGGAGCATATACCGTATTCAAACATTATGAATCAACCTCGAAGGGAATGATCTATTGATACGCAATCAGCATGGATTCAGGAAACATCGTTCTTGTGCAACGCAGCTAGCTCTTTATTCGCACGAAGTAATGGGGGCTATCGACAGGGGATCTCAAGTTGATTCGGTATTTCTAGATTTCCGGAAAGCTTTTGACACTGTTCCTCACAAGCGACTACTAATCAAGCTGCGGGCCTACGGGGTATCGTCTCAGTTGTGCGACTGGATTCGAGATTTCCTGTCAGGAAAGTCGCAGTTCGTAGTAATAGACGGCAAATCATCGAGTAAAACTGAAGTGATATCAGGTGTTCCCCAGGGAAGCGTCCTGGGACCTCTGCTGTTCCTGATCTATATAAATAACCTGGGTGACAATCTGAGCAGTTCTCTTAGGTTGTTCGCAGATGATGCTGTAATTTACCGTCTAGTAAGGTCATCCGAAGACCAGTATCAGTTGCAAAGCGATTTAGAAAGGATTGCTGCATGGCGTGGCAGGTGGCAGTTCACGCTAAATAACGAAAAGTGTGAGGTGACCCACATGAGTTCCAAAAGAAATCCGTTGGAATTCGATTACTCGATAAATAGTAAAATTCTCAAGGCTGTCAATTCAACTAAGTACCTGGGTGTTAAAATTACGAACAACTTCAGTTGAAAAGACCACATAGACAATATTGTGGGGAAGGCGAGCCAAAGGTTGCGTTTCATTGGCAGGACACTTAGAAGATGCAACAAGTCCACTAAAGAGACAGCTTACACTATACTCGTTCGTCCTTTGTTAGAATATTGCTGCGCGGTGTGAGATCCTTGCCAGGTGGGATTGACGGAGGACATCAAAAGGGTGCAAAAAAGGGCAGCTCGTTTCGTATTATCACGTAATAGGGGAGAGAGTGTGGCAGATATGATACGCGAGTTGGGATGGAAGTCATTAAAGCAAAGAAGTTTTTCGTCGCGGCGAGATGTATTTACGAAATTTCAGTCACCAACTTTCTCTTTCGAATGCGAAAATATTTTGTTGAGCCCAACCTACATAGGTAGGAATGATCATCAAAATAAAATAAGAGAAATCAGAGCTCGAACAGAAAGGTTTAGGTGTTCGTTTTTCCCGCGCGCTATTCGGGAGTGGAATGGTAGAGAGATCGTATGATTGTTGTTCGATGAACCCTCTGCCAAGCACTTAAATGTGAATTGCAGAGTAATCATATAGATGTAGATGTAAACAGATTAAAACTGCTGCTTGCGGACTAGGATTCAGACCCAGAACCTCGTAAAATGTGGGTAATGTAACAACTGAGATATTCAAGTTCGAATCACGACTCGCCCACAAAATGAAAATCACCGTTCGACATTCACGAAGGAGGTAGTTTGGGATGTTGTGATATATTCTGCAAAAATGAAACCAGAAAATCAAAGACTTGCCGAACCATTCTGTGGTTTACAGTCAAAAGCAAAAAATAACACGAAAGATGGAGACCAGACCACGAAAACGTAATCAGACTTCCAGCAATCATACATTTCTGCAGCTTCATCGAACAATAAATAGGAATCTTCCAAAAATATCGAGCCAAGATTTGCGTTGCTTAGCACAACAGATACAGTCCAGATTTCAATCCAAACAATCACATATAAATTTTCTGAGGTTTATTTTGACTGATTAAGGTCAGTGCCAAGATTGTTCCTTTGAATACATTTTCTTCCGCATCCTTGCTTCACTCTGAGCTTGTGCGCCGTCTCTAAAGAGCTCAGATCATCACAATGCCTGCAAGGAATCAGCTTTTTATACATTGACGTTAGGTGCTGTTCGAAATAATTCTTAAACATCTGACGGTTCAAGATTCAGTTTCGAAATATTTTTACAAAGTCGTGCTCCACAGCTGACAAGTATAGCAAAAGTTAGGTATTGAGAATCGCCATATAAAAGATAATTAATCAAGATCGATATCTAAAAGATAACTGTCTGATAAAAAGATAATCACTCTTTTTTGGTTTGATTTTGATGAAAGCTGACTGATGGTTGAAGTAAGTCACACTGAGCCAGTGGCACAACTACTTTATATAATTTAACGGTAACAAAAAACAACTCCAAATCAACTTTCTTAATTCAACAATAATGAAAAGCCAAAGAGTAGAGGACAAGCCTCTGTCAGCAAAGGGTAGTGTACATTTAAAAGAAATGTTTCCTTTAAGGCGTATAGAATGCCGAAAATAGCCGCCTATCAGCTTTAACAGATTATTAATCAGACAACCACTCTGCTTCTAGAATTGTCATTAAAAAAACGGCTAATCTTCTACTTGATCAGGAAAATTAATGGAACTGTGCAAATTTACGCAAAGGAAAATACTATAGAATGTAACCTAGGAAACAGAGATTGGTATGGGTGGAATAAGTTAGTGGCAGCAAGGATCAAACTCAATCAAAACTGCACTAAATATTATTTAATACCAGAAGTTAGAAAAGAACATTAAACACTTTCACAAGAACATAATGGCCCGCTGGCGCCTGATTTACTAAGCAACCGAGCACAAAACCTAAGAAAACAGCGTGCCTCATGGGCTTATAAACCACTGATATCACGAAAAATAGAGGCAGTTTGATGGGAAGGTATCCCCATGAGCATCCACGTTCACATTAACACCATCAGACGAAAAAAAAGAAACTGAAAGCGTTAAAACATACAGTAAAATCACAAGTAGTCGGCAAAAAGGTATGATCCCTCCGGCCTAACGAATCAGTAATGAACACAAAAACTTGGTACTAACAAACCGAATGGAAAATCACGTCACAAATGCAATTTGGATCAGAAATCGTGATTCAGTAAGGAATATATGTACGGATTCATCCAAACGGACCAGGGAAGAACCACGTCTCCGAGCAAATTAACATCAGAGGAAACCACAAAAATTCCACAGTTTCTAAGTAATAGACAGAACCGATAATAAAACGTAAACGTGAAAGAACCACTGCAGTACACGTGGAAACAATCAAACGAAGCTCTCTCACAAGGAAGAATTCACGGAAAAATACGAATGGCCCGAAATACAGCTCAGAGATAACACATCCGCCAATAGAATTACATTTCAGGCCCAACGATAATCAAAGGAACTGAAAAACGTGCTGACAGCTCTTTCGTTATTCAGACTCGTTAACCAACTTACACAATGTAAGACAATGACAAAACATGGAAATCCTGAAGAACTGGTTATTCCGGAGAAGATTTTTTCACACCAGAAATTTACTACTAAATAATACAAATCCAAACAGTCAGAAAACTGAATTCTGTCTAAACAAGTTACGAGTACATGGAATCGTACAGGTATGAATCAGATACAAATTTCAGAATAAAATGAAACCAATGAAAAGGCAAGAATTACAACGGAAGAAGCAAAACAAAGACATATTGACCCTGAGGAAACGCGAATGCTAGCCGAAACTTAGCATAGTTCGTCTGCCACGCTTCCGTACTGCTAAGACGTCGCTAAACAAAGCAGCTAATAAAAATTGAATAACTGCAAAAATCCAAGCACTCCCTATGTTTATTATATTATACTATATGATTACCATGACCTAAGACTGCAAAAGAAATGGATTTATACCTCAGCTATGCTGAAACTTCCACAATCTCAGACACTGACTACTGTAGGCGAACTCTCATGAGCAACGTTCCACCAAGATCTCAAGAACGGGTGCATGGGCACACTACCAAAAGCTGGGTATACATAGGTATCGGAAGTGACCAGAGAAAACCCTTTGCATACTGTACCAACTCAAGCAGAATAGCTCTTCAACTAGAGGGGATCAAACTTCTTCGCCTCACTCTAATTGTATGCAAGACTTGGCTAAAGTGCCACAGCCTAACACTTTGAAAACACAATACACAGACACATTCACTTACTCTGCCATTCAAAGCTGGGGGAGTGGGAAATAAACATAAGAATACAACATTAAGACCAGGGTATGGAAGGGAAAGGAAACATAGATACCTAATGAATCTCCATATATGTGCAAACCAGTTAGAAAACGGACATGACTGCAAGAAATGTGTGACACTGTTGCTGATACGGACAATGTCAGCTGGTCACTCTTTATTCCGGCTTGATTTAATAAAGGTACCGAAACTGTGAGGTGCTATAGACATGGAAAATGAAGTTAACTTCTATAAATAATTACGAAATGTCTCACATAGAGACCTTCCATCACGTTTTGCCCCGGGGGAAGATTGCATAGGGATGATCTCGATGTCCAAGGGCATTACCAAAGAGGCTCTCTAAACTCATGGAACCCCGTTTAAAAATGACAACGAATTGGGGTGTATAACATTAAAAGTAAAATGTGTTAAGTATAAAACAGGCAACCAGCACTATAAGCTAAAAACTTTATCTATGACTAACAATCTACATTTGAAACTTATTTTATTCCACGGCACCGATTTTCATAATAAATATTGACCTTATCTTGGTCAGCAAAATTTCGCTTGCCGCTGTGTTATTGCTCGACGAAAAAAGAGGCTGTAACCCTTATGGTGTTCACCACATTAGGCTCAGTGCAAAAGAATGTAAAGACACAGGCCATAAAAACTGATAAATGTGTAAGCATTAACAATGAGAAAGCAAAAGTGACGCAGCAACTAATGTACATGAAAAATCTGAACAAAAGTGAAATATCGTTATATAAAAATATATTAAAATATCAATAAGGAAAGACAATAAAACAATAGCACGTCAAACAAACAAACAAGTGATAACATGATTGTAACTTTGGGGCGTCGCTTTTAAAAGTCTTTTCTTTCGACCACTTAGAAAAAAAAATGTATGAATGCTCTTAGAACATTTACGTGTCAGCAAAAATGAAACTGGACTGACTCATGAATCATAAGAGTTCAGTTTCATAAAACGAATAATAAAATAGAACAGTACGATACAAAAATAATATTCAGTGCTGATATCATCTTTACACTTGCCAACTAGAATAATGTGGTGGCTATGCATCGGCAATTTCGTGATACTAATGCAGATGAGACTGCCGCTTTATACGGATGCTAGAAGAACTATGTGCATTGCTACATAGGTTCAGATAGACGCGCAAGACCCGGGAGGCCTGACTAGTTAAAGTTTGGTAGCATGATCCTATTCGTTTGAGTAACAGTTGAAACCCTTGGAATCACAGAAATGCATTCGGTGGAGACGTTCTCGCAGTTCGATTGGTTCGTGACTGGCTAAAAACTGTTCGGATGGTTAGCCACGGATGGTTGCAACTACTTTCAACTCTCCAGAGATATTACTTCTAGTGACTCCAAAGCGTTTAATAATCTTGCACCATAGAGATAAGACCGCGCGTGCGTAAAGATCTCTGTGTTCAGTCATGCAACTTCCACATTGAAGACAATAAGTACTAGGTTACGGCTAGCCATTTAAAGGGGCGGTACATCCGAACCTTACGAAAATTTAATACATCATAGTGTAATTTTATTCCTTTCAGAGATTTCTCTGCAGAAATGTATTGTACACTCCTGGAAATTGAAATAAGAACACAGTGAATTCATTGTCCCAGGAAGGGGAAACTTTATTGACACATTCCTGGGGTCAGATACATCACATGATCACACTGACAGAACCACAGGCACATAGACACAGGCAACAGAGCATGCACAATGTCGGCACTAGTACAGTGTATATTCACCTTTCGCAGCAATGCAGGCTGCTATTCTCCCATGGAGACGATCGTAGAGATGCTGGGTGTAGTCCTGTGGAACGGCTTGCCATGCCATTTCCACCTGGCGCCTCAGTTGGACCAGCGTTCGTGCTGGACGTGCAAACCGCGTGAGACGACGCTTCATCCTGTCCCAAACATGCTCAATGGGGGACAGATCCGGAGATCTTGCTGGCCAGGGTAGTTGACTTACACCTTCTAGAGCACGTTGGGTGGCACGGGATACATGCGGACGTGAATTGTCCTGTTGGAACAGCAAGTTCCCTTGCCGGTCTAGGAATGGTAGAACGATGGGTTCGATGAGGGTTTGGATGTACCGTGCACTATTCAGTGTCCCCTCGACGATCACCAGTGGTGTACGGCCAGTGTAGGAGATCGCTCCCCACACCATGATGCCGGGTGTTGGCCCTGTGTGCCTCGGCCGTATGCAGTCCTGATTGTGGCGCTCACCTGCACGGCGCCAAACACGCATACGACCGTCATTGGCACCAAGGCAGAAGCGACTCTCATCGCTGAAGACGACACGTCTCCATTCGTCCCTCCATTCACGCCTGTCGCGACACCACTGGAGGCGGGCTGCACGATGTTGGGGCGTGAGCGGAAGACGGCCTAACGGTGTGCGGGACCGTAGCCCAGCTTCATGGAGACGGTTGCGAATGGTCCTCGCCGATACCCCAGGAGCAACAGTGTCCCTAATTTGCTGGGAAGTGGCGGTGCGGTCCCCTACGGCACTGCGTAGGATCCTACGGTCTTGGCGTGCATCCGTGCGTCGCTGCGGTCCGGTCCCAGGTCGACGGGCACGTGCACCTTCCGCCGACCACTGGCGACAACATCGATGTACTGTGGAGACCTCACGCCCCACGTGTTGAGCAATTCGGCGGTACGTCCACCCGGCCTCCCGCATGCCCACTGTACGCCCTCGCTCAAAGTCCGTCAACTGCACATACGGTTCACATCCACGCTGTCGCGGCATGCTACCAGTGTTAAAGACTACGATGGAGCTCCGTATGCCACAGCAAACTGGCTGACACTGACGGCGGCGGTGCACAAATGCTGCGCAGCTAGCGCCATTCGACGGCCAACACCGCGGTTCCTGGTGTGTCCGCTGTGCCGTGCGTGTGATCATTGCTTGTACAGCCCTCTCGCAGTGTCCGGAGCAAGTATGGTGGGTCTGACACACCGGTGTCAATGTGTTCTTTTTTCCATTTCCAGGAGTGTATATGTATGAATGATGGACTATCGAAAGCAAAAGGATCTCACTATCCTCTGTTGACTTCAGTTTCAAAATTAATCAATTTTCCCGCATCCATACAAGTATCGGATCACGAGAGCCGATAACGATGGGCCACATACTTCACTCGCTGTATAAATGACGAGCAAACATTAACTGGCCTCTCTGTAGAGGGGAGGTAACAAAGACAGAAATATGCATGCTGTACTGTTACACGCATATTAGTGAAATTAAGCTGCATACAACATTCATAACCACTGGACACGTTTGAGCCACTCCGTATCAACTAAACCAGTGATAATTTTTCTTGCAATGAGATAATTCCAGCATTTTTAATACTTAGACATTTCCTACATTGTAGTTTATTAGTATTAATGTCAATTATCCGATATTTATTACCAACCAGAAACAAAATTTTTGAGACCAAAGTGAATGAAACAGTCTTATAAAATTGTTGTCATCGTATGTGTATAACTAAAATAATTTTGAAAATACAATACATTAATGAGGAAATTAGTCAGCATGAGGAATAATTCAGAACATCTTCAACTAACATTTTGTTTCACTACCGCTCTCAGAAGTTCCGATCACAAGTGGGAAACAGAAACATTGGACATAATTTCACTCGTCATAAAAGATTTTTTTTTTTTTTTTTTTTTTTGCATTGCCTGCAACTGTGACCTTCAGTATTTAAATAATGAAACATTGAACCAGTTACGTATTTTTTAATCGTAGTGTGATGCTTTTTGAGAATTTCTCATTCTCTTGATCAAATATTTACGTCCGTATTCTGTGTGTTTTTCTGCCTCTCTTGAACTGTATTCGTTTTTTATTTTTTTATACAGTAAACGACAAAAAACAGTGTGAAATTTCACAAACACCATGAACAATTGCGTGTATGTGAATTTTTGCATAATGGGAAAGGCACACCATCACGAAACTGAGCATGCGCAATAGAGTCTGAAAAATGCTGCAATATTTTACTATATCTTGACTCGGACGAACCTGCAACCATGTTTTACCGATCCTGAGCTGCCTCCGACCAACAGGTCGGTAAAAACGCCTGATCGAACTCATTTACGGTGACACAGTGTCGTACAACTGTTCTAATACTAAGAGCGGACTCACTTTTTAAGTATCCGCTTCTATTTAATGTGCACTTGGCCAAGCAGTAGGAAGAGAAAACTGACAGTGTTCCAACCAAGTCCAGGTACGGATGCCATTGGAAGAGTTTCTAAAAATCTGGAAGTTCCTCACAGATATGTTTGAAGTCAAAACAAAACATATTCTCTCATGGAGAAAGCTCACCGAAGTTTCTGTTTTTCTTTCTCCGGCTTCCGATGTCCCTCTCTTGCCTATAGTGAAAGTCGTCCCCTTGTCCTGAGCCTCTGTCACGGCTACCGCGCTTGTCAATTCTCACGCACATACCTTTTTCTGTTTTACTACCGAGGCGGTCTTCAATGTCGAATACCTGCTCATGCAATTCGTTCATGATTCTCTTGTGCCTCCTGTTTATTTCATATTTCGTATTGGCCCTGTTGAAATTTTAACGGCGAGCTCGTTTCCTCTGTAACACACGTGGCGACTGGCTCAGTCCTGTCACTACAGTCTGTAATGGTAAAATTGATACGCTCTGTAGGAGCTTCATGACTTTGTCTCTGAATTTTAAATTTTCTTTGGCACTCATTAAATGTGTGAAACGCTTCTCTAGCAGGATGACGGCCACACTATCGCTCTCTACTTTTCTTTTAACAGGTTCTGTGTCCTCCTGTTATTGAACAACTACTTTCTTCCTTGCCGAAGGGTATTACTTTCGTCTGCACTGACACAAGGCTAATTAGGACTTTAATTCTGTTTAACATTAACACGATGAAAATTAATATTTGGAATAAATGCGTACGGCAGTATGTTCTTCATTCGTATTTGATATGAGCTGTAGATTCTTGTCTCACGTTACTGGCATTCCAGTTAAAGTTTAATTCGCTTACATAATATTATTTCTGAATTTATTCTGAAACTCATATTAGCGACCACGCTTTCAGGTATATTCTCTGAACTGTAAGGAATTTAATATGAAGAGGGTGCACGAGTCTTATTTGAACACTAATACGCTTTCATTATTTTAAAAAATACAGATCCCTTTGTTCTTAAGTCGACTGTACTCCTCCAGAAGTTACGAATGACTGTGATTTTACATTGGATGTAATTAATTTTATAATATTCTTCAGTGACCAGCGAGTCGTGTCAATATTGCAAGGATTCATAATCTGGAAGTAAGATTTCTCTGTATCGCTACGTAATCTCTGGCCAACACCAGAGGTAAAGCTAATTTCATAATCGTTCCCAAGACACATGTTACTCACTCAGCCCCTGCAATCGCCACCAAGACTCTTCAAGATTCTTGAGTACTGCTCGAGCGTTTTGGATCCCTATCAGATCGGATTGAGGGAGAACATAGAAGCAATTCAGAGGCGGGCTGCTAGATTTGTTACTGGTAGGTTTGGAGAAAAAGATTTACAAAGCCTTTGATGAGTCTACAGACGATGCAAAAGAAGTATATGATTTACGATTCATCTTACACGTCATCTGAAAATTGCAGTAATTCTTCGCGTACACGATCGCACTTATCCTGTAACAGCGTGCGGGGCCCACGAGAAATACGGGCCCCACAACGAACTTGTGACTTCACACTATGCGCCTTGTCCACCACACTTGGCGAACGCTCAGCTCCATGCAGGGCTCGCGGCAAATCAATATGCAAATGAAAAAGTACTCACTAAAGGTCTTAACTTTGTCGTGTCCTATCAAGAGCTTGCATGTATTAAAACGCGCAGTCAAAAATTTTTAAACTCTTCCGAAAGAGTTACCGCTCCGGCATAGTCTGCTGCCACTCGTTAAGACCTGCAGTATCACGTTCTGTGACGTAGGCACCACGACCTGTGTCTCCCATGGGCCTCGCTTAGAGTACTGATGGTGTAATATTACGGCGCTTGCGGGACGTGAGAATGTGCAACGAACTTAATATTACCACTTACCATGATTTTCAGCCGTTTCGAACGTATTTTTACTTCTCCCAGAATCATTTGTGAGGTCCGTGGACATCGTAGATGGCAACAGCGGTATCACTTCAACAGTTCGTCTTTGTTATTCTCCCTTGCTCCGTAAGCATTAGACGACATTCGATTTCTCTCTACTTCCAGCGTTTCGTTTGGTTTTCTGCTGTGTTCAAAATGTGCAGTGAAGAGGTGAAACGTTTGGAGAAAAAGATTTACAAAGCCTTTGATGAGTCTACAGACAATGCAAAATAAGTATATGATTTGCGATTCATCTCACTCGTCATCTGAAAATTGCAGTAATTCTTTACTTTTTTGGAGAAGAGTTGCTGCACACGTTAGCGTACTATTTTATCACTCTGTGTTATTATGAAGGATTCTCCTTAAGATACGTTAGGAAATAAATCTGAGCATAAGAGTCCAGCGAATGTAATGTTGGACTGTACATCTCCATGTTTCGTCTTGCATCACCTTTTACTCCACTATATATGAAAAATTTTGATTTTGTCTTGTGTTTTGTGTGTTTCTTTGGACATGGATTTGGTGTAAAAGAAATGTAAACAGAAAGATCACATGTTTGCTTACGTATATGAATACTAGAATTCCTTTTCAACATTTTTTCTGTGATGATTACTCACTAGCAATACCATAATACGTTTATTTAAATTAACAAGTCAAATAAACCCAAAAATGTTGTGAAATTGCAACTACATATTTGTACACAGGTATTACAGCTTAAAAAAAGGGGGTCATCTGTTAGCCAGTTCACAGGTAATAGCAGCTACCTACAACACCAGCACCTTAAGGCCAGAGCCAGCCGGAGTGGCCGTGCGGTTCTAGGCGCTACAGTCTGGAACCGAGCGACCACTACAGTCGCAGGTTCAAATCCTGCCTCGGGCATGGATGTGTGTGATGTCCTTAGATTAGTTAGGTTTAATTAGTTCTAAGTTCTAGGCGTCTGATGACCTCAGAAGTTAAGTGGCATAGTGCTCAGAGCCATTTGAGCCTTAGGGCCAGACTGTATAAATATCGCTGACTGGAGATCAAATTTGACATTAGATCAGACACTGAACAGCCGCTTTACATCAGAGGATGTCTTCCGCAGTCAGAGAGGAAACATCAGGGGAGAGTTTTATACATCGTCCACGGCCTATAAGCCCGGAAGTTTTGAGTGAAGACTATACCGGTCGTGAAAGACTACATTGTATGATCAGACAGTGAACTATGTTCAGGACTCAGCTCTATTGTACTCGTATAACGCTATAAACTTCGATCCATTAAAGCAGATTAGACGTAACAAGCTTTACTACACTCTACTATCAACACCATTATCGCCCTTCGACCATTGATATTTATCGTACGTCGTAGATACGCAACATTTATTGTAGAAAGTGTGGTGCTATAACCGTGGAGGCAAGAAAACTGGAAAAGAAACTATCGTCAAACTTCTGTCGATACTAGGAAGATTTGCAGCTGGAAATTGCGTTGGGTCAGTATAAAGATATAACTGAGTGCGAAAAAGAAAGTCACTGTGGCCAGCGAGGTAAATGCTAGGAGAGAAGATGCTGTTGACTTTAAGTCTTTGGCAAGGTCGATACCTTATGGGCAGATCTGCTAGCTGTTGCTATATATGCTCTAAACAGATCACCAGCCACTATTTCAAAGGACTCTGTGGAGTAAAATCTTAAGGTTAACAACAACATGCACGTTGCAGTCAGTGGTTGGTTCCTTTTGGTTAGTTTCGTCAGTCTCCGAGCCTTAGTTGCAACTGCTCTACAGTACTTTTCTCCAAACGAAACCTCAGCTTAAATGACATGTTATTTAACTCTAAGAGTGGGTTCAGCCGTTCTCGGAACGAGCGGGGAGATAGTTGTGTCTCGTCATCGTCGTCCTCTGTAGACACATCTGAATGCTCAAATGTTTGTAAACCAAGCGAAAGCAAACAATGTAAGTCACATCGCGTAGGGTTATTGCACACAGAATTTTGCGCAAGAGTGGTCCAGAACGCTCGGAAAACGGACAGTATAGCAAAGTTTCAATAGTACGGAACAACATGGTAAAGTTTCTGTAATTGTCTTTACGACCAATAATGCAGAGAAAGTAATAACAAAGAAAAAGACGTGGGTTCGGATATGTGATCTTATGCCCAACGTAGCTTCTGAGCCACCGAAATTAATTAAACATACTTATGTGGTTAGTTTATTTCGCAATACTTGCTGATGTTCTATTTATCGACGAACGTGGAATTGCCAAAGCAGTTTCAGGACGCGTTAGGTAGTAAAAATTTAATACGAACTGCGTAGTTACTGCTACTTGAGCCGAAAGAGCAATGTAAAATCCTTATTGGCTGCTGTCAAAATTCCAAATATTTCGAACTTTCCATTCTTACTCTGCAGCTAACTGCCTATAAAATGCTTTTGAACTAATAACATACAGTATGAGTTGTCTCCCAGTAGCCGATAAGATCCTTAACCTAACCTTTAAGATAAAAAAAAGAAAGAAAAGAAAGAAAAGGTAATTCAGCATCAGCAGCGTGGGGATGATGTAGTCACATATTTACTTGCCATTTTTGTGTTAATAACAACCTTTTTTATTATTTCGATTGGTATCTACTAAAAACAAAAGCGATGAATCGTAGTACTACTACACTATAAAGTGACAAATGGAGCTGAACCACGAATTTTCGCCAATAAAATACGATCCGACTTCACGTCGATATGATTTAGGATTAACGTTTATACAAAGCAGATTTCCAGGTTAAGCTTGATGTAAGGTCATTTTCTGTTTTAATCTAAGGTTAAATGCTTCATACAATCGGCCCTAATTGGTCCCCACGCATTCTGATGTCCTCGCTCACGCGTAACTACTAGCCTTCTATTGCGCTACGCTGCTCTACACTTTCGAACAAAGCCTCGAGGTCGGCCGCGATTTGCGTCATAATATCGACCTCCAGACTGTTTAGCTTGGACTGAACTTCGTTTACGTCTTCTTGCATTTTCGCGTTGTCCACAGTAAAATCTTCGCCAAGCTTCATTTGTCGATAGATAAATCTTTGCGAAGATACACGGTCACAGTTCCTTAGCAATTTTATTTTCCAAATCCCACATGAGCTGCGCCAAAACCGCCAAACACCAGTGGTGGTTTATGATCATGAAATTCTGCCGTAATTTCGTTACCACTCTGAGAACTTTGCATCTCATTCTGATTCTCAGAAGCTGATAGCAGAACCTGCTGTACACCTTCCAAATTTAGAATCGCCGCAGCGCCACTGAAATCCGGCTCACTAATATGCTCATACATTCTCCCGTCAACGGAAGAACGTGCTTCGTTATACGCGCTACATGTTCAGCTTACTTTAACTCAACATTCGGGACCTCTCCTAGGCCCCTGGTACTTTCGATTCTATTGCACTTTTCTACTTCTTTTTGTATCCTCATTTCTTCTTACCATTTCGGATATCTTAGTCGTTTCTCATTTTCGTAGACTTTGTTGAGGAACGCTATAAAGCATTATGGACAAAATGAATCTCTCACTCAGGAGAGTAGTGGTATGAAAGTTTCTGACATATTAAACCAGTGAGACGAACAGGGACTGCAACCTGGACCTATTCCTCCCCTGGCATTATTCTGATCGAATGAACCATCTAAGCACGAGGAGGTGGAGATTAGTGTTTAACGTCCCGTCGACAATGAGGTCATTAGAGACAGAATCTACGCACGAAATACTGTGTGTTATAATTAAAGCGCAGCTTCTCAAGGGGGACCCATCTGGGCTGTAATTATCGTATGGCAGCGAACCTTGTAGATATGCTAATGCGTTAATGAGGAACCAATTTACGCCGGAATACAAGCAGGTTCCAGTTGTGGTCTCCAGGTGCAGATCTGGCGCTGTATACTGTTTGTACGACGGTACGACGTCCACGCTCTCATTTGACAACCCGCAACGTGAGTAAACAGTATGGGTATCGAGCCCGCCCGGTTAGCCGTGCGGTCTAACGCAGTGCTTTCCGGGTGGAAAGGCGTGCCGGTCCCCGGCACGGATCCGCCGGGCGAATTAGTGTCGAGGTCCGGTGTGCCGGCCAGTCTGTCGATGGCTTTTCAGGCGGTTTTCCATCTGCCTCGGCGAATGCGGGCCGGTTCCCCTTAATCCGCCTCAGTTACACTATTTCGGCGGTTGCTGCGCAAACACTATCTCCACGTACGCGTACACCATAATTACTCCAACACGCAAAGATTTGGGGTTACACTCGTCTGGTGTGAGACCTTCCCGGGGGTGTCCATTGGGGACCGAACCCCACAATAACCCTGGGTTCGGTGTGGGGCGGCGGTGGGGTGAGTGGACTGCTGTAGCCTGTTGTTGGGTTGTGTACCACTGAGGGATACGGCGGGGATGAAGCCTCTCCGTTGTTTCTAGGTCCCCAGTTCTATACAATACAATACAGTGGATATGTAGAAGAGAGACCGTGTGCTGTCAGTGAAACTATGTGTAAGGCAGCAGTTACAGTCCTCTATTGATATAGTATCGCCGACTCAAAGGTCTGAGGAAGGGCCTGATGTCATTAAATGAATGCGAAAATTTTTAGGTTAGGCTTTACCGTGACTGTTACTGACATTAAATGAAACAACAAGTTTACTGTTACCAATCACCGTTTTATTTTTCCCACGACGCGTTTCGAAGGTTTAAACCTCCATCATCGGGTGGATTTACATTAGTTAGTATTACATATGTGTGTATGTTGTGTTACGGCTTTGGAGGAACTTGTGGCACTGCCTAGTGGAGAAACAAGACACTATTTCAGAATATGGTTTTGGATAACTTTTGACAAAAAATTAAACTGATATCTAATGGTAAACTTTAATAAGTAAACTAGAGTACCTCCAGTGGTCACAGGTTCCTTTTTCTGTCGTAACACTTCACGTGTATACTGCCACATCTGTAAACAAATATGGCGTCTGGAATCAGTAATAGCTACCCACCTACATGAAACAAAACACCATGTTAACAACACAAGTATTAGCATCCTACACATCCAACCAAAAGGCAGGAAACTAGACATCCTTGAAACACTCCAAATATACAAACACCAAATGAAACAACCAGAATCCATCTTAAATGACAAAAATGACAATATTTACAATAGTATCATCTCACACACACACACACACATACACACACACACACACACACACACACACATGTGCAGACATCGTAATATTTACCATAAATATTGACAGCCGCCAAGAGTACAAGAGATTGACCTCATTCACAGATAATCCATCACACCAACAGCTTGTACCTCTTGTCAGCTTAAAACTGTATGTACATCAACTACTGGCACAAATGTTTATTTATCTGCATATTTTATAACATTAACCAGTGTATTACCCCAACCTTTAGGCAGCTAATATATGCAACATGTAATCTTAAGACTCCTTGCCATGTAAATGTTTGCTCTCATATAATCACTCCTTCCTCTCTCTCTCTCACTCTCTCTCTCTCTCTCTTTCTTCTAAGAGTGTCATCTATGTATGATTTAACTGCTGTAGCCAATATGATCATTGTAATTCAAGCCTGTAATATTTTACCTAATTGTTATTAGCAAGTATGAAGTTTAAGCCATTTTAACATTTCATCTGATTGCATAAACGAGTAGGAATGTTTAGCTGTTTTAACCTTTCAAAATTGGATTTATATACCACCTGAAGTACACACACATATATTTGACACCTCAAAACAAACACCTCCAAATGGTTTAAACGATTATTCTGTAATAATGTTGTTACGATGTATATTCTTTGCACTTTGCGATTACGTCTTCTCTTCTGCTGTACGAACCTTGCACCCAGCTGATTCCAGACGCCGTATTTGTTTACAAATGTGGCAGTATACATGTGAAGTGTTACGACAGAAAAAGGAACCTGTGACCACTGGAGATACTCTAGTTTACTTATTAAAGTTTACCATTAGATATCAGTTTAATTTTTTGTCAAAAGTTATCCAAAACCATATTCTGAAATAGTGTCTTGTTTCTCCACTAGGCAGTGCCACAAGTTCCTCCAAAGCCGTAACACAACATACACACATATGTAATACTAACTAATGTAAATCCACCCGATGATGGAGGTTTAAACCTTCTAAACGCGTCGTGGAAAAAATAATACGGTGACTGGTAACAGTAAACTTGTTGTTTCATTTAATGTCATTAAATGATTTAATGAAGATGATAATAAGATTCGAAAACACAGATGAGCTCGGTGCGACACCTGGAAGAGGATGGCCACCTATCAGAGTGGAAATTATTGAGTAGGCTACTGTTGCTGTAACTGACCATGCAACGTGTGACCCTGCTCGTTCAGTACCATGAGAATTGGCCACCCCATGCTCAGCAGTACGGGAAGTCTTGCGATCTGTTTTACAATGGCACAAGACCCAGACGGTGCAGAAACCGAAATCTCATGCTCCACAGCAACATTCTTAACTTACAATTCGGTTTCTAGCATGGATCCAACTTGATGAGCTGTAGCCGGGTAGTATTCTACGGAGTGCCGAGGCACATTTTACACTACAGGGTGCAGAGAATACACAAATTTTAGGGTAGTGTTAAGACGCATGTTGTACACAAAGAGCCATTGCACTCGCCGTCTCGCATGTTACTGTATTGAATGAATTCACAAGCACGTTTATTCTCGGTCCGTTCTTCTTTGAAAAGAATATACCCAAAGGGCCTGTCGGGTGTACCGCGCCGTTTGCACATCATAGAGACCTCCCTGCACACATGTGATTACTACGTTGAAAGAGCGCAACTATGTGGAAACCACTGTTTTCGCCAGTGAAAGATCTGCTTAATGCAACCTTCCACTAACGTGATGTTTCCAACGATTTTCCAGATGCATGGGCTGCAAGATCGAATCAGTGCCACTTTTGGCTCTGGAGACATCTAAAAGAAAGTGTTTATCAGGGACACATTCGGTCTGTACCTGATGTGAAAGCCTGTATACAGAAACATGTTGCTCAGATTCCACAGGAACTTCCGCGAGCAATTGTAATCACATCATTTGACGGATGCAGCAGTTCGTCGATGAATCGTCGATGAATCTTGTGCTCATAATGAACAAATTGTGTAAGCGGCAGTTAACAATATAATCAAGGTTATGCCTTTCTCAGTTTTTTTACCTTTTCTGTCCACATCCCGTTCCTAATCCATTACATACGGAAATGTTTCTATACTTCTTGCATTCACAGCGCCAGATTTGCACCTGGTGGTCAAACCTGGAACTATTTTTTTCTTTCTTCTTTTCTTTCTTCCTTTTTTTCCTCTGCGGAAATCGGATCAACATTAAAGTATTAGAATATCAGTAAGGGATGTGTCAGAACTCTCCATTGGATTGAAAACTGTGTAGCCAACTTAACGCTATTCTTTGCATTGTGTAAGATTGGAAATAAATAAGTACTCAGATATCGATAGTAACAATCAGAGGGCGAAACATGGAAGCGCTATTCTAAGCATTGTTGTGAGACGAGGTCTGTCAGTGAGAGTCGAAGTAGTAGTGTCGGTCGAGAGCTCAAGCAGAGACAGAAGTCGTGTCATGCTGTCCTCACGTCGGTGATGGCAGATCTTATCACGCTCAAGCCTGATTTCATTTATAGAGCCAGGAGAGATTTGGATGACTTAAGGGGCTCAGGAACGCCCTATACTTGCAATGTTAAAATAACGCTTATAAATTACATCTTTCCTCACAAAGTATTTGAGGTAGGAAGTTGAACTTTTTACAGATTATTTACTGGAATATGGGCTACAACTTAACACAGGGATTTTACAAAATTTTAGTTCAGTTATTAAAGATGATTTCTTTTCTATTGTAATGAGAATTCACAACATTTTTTTGCATTTTTTTATTTATATATTCAAAAATATACAGTTTTTTGGAAAAAGGCTGTGTTAAATTATGCAGAAGGTACTGTGTAACATTTACTGAAAGTTTGAAACGAATATGTTTGGAATATCCTTAGAAAACATGTAATTAGTTTGAGAAAATAAAGGTTTTGGGAATCGAGCGACAAAGATTGGATTAACTTTTTAGTGCATTCCAGGTCCATAGGATGGATTATCTTCATCCTCTGCAAACTCCTCCTCCAGCTTCCTCTTGTTCCTCCTCCTGTTTACTCTTGCTTGTATTTCTAGACTCTTTACAGCCCTGTCTGCAGCCCGAAGGCGTTCCTTGTCTAAAGCAAGCATCGCTCGTTGTTGTGTTCGTAGGTTTTGCTACCATTTTCTTCAGTTGCAGTTACTGCAACACTGTTCCAAAAGGTGGTCATGTATGAACACTTATCACATTTCAGTTGTATTTCACTAGCAAGTCCTACGTGCTTTATTATGGAGAGTTCCAGACCAACTTCACTGCAATGAATACATCTTACACAGTTTGAAAAAATTCTTTTGAGAACCGACATATCAAATATCTCATTCACATCCGATTCGCCCACAAAACATTCATAGTTTTCACTCATTGAACCAAGCTTCTTCTATGAAGTATTTTCTTTCCCACTTTGACTGCTATGGGCAGGTGTACTTGAGAGGTTAGGTTCACTCACTGGTTATCGTCTTTATTGTTTACAGTAATAACACATACCTTTGGCTTTCCAACATTTTTCCTTTTCTTAAAAGCCTTCAGAGGATTTCTAATAACTTTACTTTTACTCATTATTATACTTCAACAAAACAGAGACTCAAGAAACAGAATTAATTACGAATATTTTCGAGATAACGACAGAGTAAATAAACATGAAACAATCGACAATCACACCAGCGATATATATTGAACCATCACAGGTTAGCCACAACACATACTTTATCTCACATCACTAAAATGTACCTGATGAACACGGACGTTAATAATAACACCATTTGACAGCAGTTTAACAGCGCCACAGTGGGTCACGCCCATGTAGAACACATTTCAAAAAAAATTTAAAAATAGTTGTAGTCTTCGGAATTGAATAAATTGTATATCTATTAAAAGGTAAAAGTCTGCAGATTCAGAAAACGCAAAAAAGTAAAAATTGAACTTTTCATGATTTTGAGCCTTTCCGGAGCCCCTTAACTACGCTTGAAGATGGAATAAAAGGTAACAGTCGCAAGCAAAGTGCAAAATCAATTGCAGGGTTAGGCTGGTTATTGTTAGTCCGAGTTTGCAATAATCCCATGTTTTCTTGCCAGTCAAAGAAGCCTCCTTATCCTCCAAATAATAATAATTACTCTCCACATCTTATTAATAAATGTACTGTGCTTATTAAATGTTAATGTAGCTCTGAAATTGAAATAATATGTTAATCCGGCACTCAGTCATTATTGATACTTAAGTCATTGTCATTGTCTATTATTGGTCCTGATGATTTTTGAGGTTTTAAATAGACTTAATTTATGAAATCCCTTCTTACAAGGTATTTAATAGTTAACAGGACCCGAGAAAACTCCTTTTTATTAAATTCATTTTTAGTAACAATAAGCTTTAGCCGCTGCTGCTGCATGCTACAGCGAATTGCTGTAAACCATATGGAAAAAGGCAGTGATCTAAAGAGGTGAGGGAAAAACGTAGGGCCAAAACACAAGCACTGACACACCACAATATGTCATGTACTCTAATCTTTAAATTCCGCTGCACGTGTCAGATTCTCTGTCAGTTGTAAATTCATATTCGAAAAAGCAGTCAGATAGCTTAAGTTCAAAAATGGCTCTTAGCAAAAAGGACTTAACTTCCGACACATCCATGCTCGAGGCAGGATTCGAACCTGCGAAGCGGTCGCGTGGTTCCAGACTGTAGCGCCTAGAACCGCTCGGCCACTCCGGCCGACATAGCATAGTATTCGTTGTTATAGGCTGATTTGTTCCTGTAGTTTTTCATATTCAAATACGCAGTCAGATAGCTTAACCAAATATTAGTTTTAAGTTGTTCATGTAACGATCTGTTGAGGTCTTAGATGACAGTGAAACTGACACTCATACAACACGCACACGGTTTATGCAGGTTAGATTCCGATTACTGACAGCTCAGGTTGCTTATCGAGAGCATTTTTACAGGCGAACATAGGCATATTGTTGTACGAACGTCACATGTTAGTTGTAGATACGTTACATATTTACCAAGTTTCGTTGCCGTTCAATAACGACACCCTCACTAGACCTCTGTGAGTAGCTGCGCTTCTATTATTATCACCCGATATGACCCACATCAAAACTTGAGATTCAAAAAATGCCTCGGAGCACTATGGGACTTAACAGCTATGGTCATCAGTCCCCTACAACTTAGAACTACTTAAACCTAACTAACCTAAGGACATCACACAACACCCAGTCATCACGAGGCAGAGAAAATCCCTGACCCCGCCGGGAATCGAACCCGGGAACCCGGGCGTGGGAAGCGCGAACGCTACCGCACGACCACGAGCTGCGGACAACAACTTCAGATTCGATCTGTCATGGAAAACAGGAGTATACATAGTGAGCAGGTGCTAAACACATTTCATGTATTCACAATTACGAATATGGACAACCATCAGCTATAGAAAGGAATGACGACAGTGAAAATTTGTACCGGGACTCGAACCCAGGTTTCCCGCTTACCGTTGGCATGCATGCATGCATGTCCGAAGGAACTTTTGCATCTTAATTCAGAATAATACAGGCACTTCGCTATCGTAAATGCTAAGCAGGATCATGATAAACGAAGAAGATGGGGCGTATCAGCAACGCTATTGCCTCTGCGAGCACCTAGCCAGGAAAGCATCGCCTTCGTTAGTGTGGAAAGGGTAGTTGGTAGGCGGTAGGGGGCGCCTCAGTGTGCGGAAAGACAAGCACCCCGTCAGACGCTGTACGAGTAGAACAAACACGCGGCCGTGTTTACCTCGCTCGTAAACAAGCGCAGTTAGTGCCGCTACTTTATTCCCGGCGCACCAATCACTTGACCGACAATAGCCCTTCTGTCCTCACGCGACGAGTTTTCCGTCCGGGGCGGCAGCGCCGCGGCCTTGAATTATCCACGGAGCTGTGCGCACACTGCCTGTTTCACTACGACCGCCAGGGGCAGCGGCACGCGACACCCGCTCTATGATTTACTAGCTTTCTGGGGTACTGCGGACCAGACGTCAGGACAAACGGCCGGGGCACAAGTTACATAAACAGTGATTTGTGCGACTCTAATGCACAAACGTACATTCTCAATCACCGGCTCTTATGTAAACTGACGGGACAGCGCGATCACCGCAGTGCCGTTTCCGAACGGTATTGCGCTAAGTACCACTAGAGGATGTATCAGATTGGACGGCGTGGCACCGGGTACTAATGCCTCGCCATCGGCAATCCACCTATGAATCTGCAAGGCCAACTCTAGAGCAAACGGTGTGATTATACATCATTGAGGGGTATTTCAGCAACGCCATAGACCAACGTAAATGTACCTTTAACCCTCGTGGAGAAAGGAAGATCAAATGGCAGGACCGCCCATCCGAGCTGAAAAGCGTAACTGTAATGTGGTGTGCGTACTGTAAGACCATCGGTACACACACCATCAGCTTATTTGAATTGTCGCTTTAACGAAGTAGGCGAGTGTCAGCAATGTGTCTCGTGGTCTTATCGTGGCGTGTTTATCTTCCGCCGTTAGGTCAGACGATAGAAATGCCACTTGCACGCTTAGAGTAGCAGATTGACGGTGACCAACTTTAAACAGAAATTGATTAATTTTCACACACATTTATTAAAATAATAAAAAGCATAGACATTACGTAACTTGATTCTGGATGCTGTTTCCAACTGACAACCTGAAGTTCCTTTGGTCTTGTTACGTTAATCTTATTCTCACGTGTCTCTGATACTTGACAAAGTGTCTATACGTTTATCTTCATGGCTATGTACAGGAATATGATAATCTTATTAGGCGCAGACTGAAACTTGACTACAGACTAGTACAGACTGGTGCAGACAAATTTAGACTAATGCAGACTGACTAATCGGAGGTCTGTACACTCGTTATAATACTCGCGTGTTCAGGTATCACTGCGCGAGTGTGATCCGCGAGGAGAAAAGGTTCTACGTTAGCAGCAATCTCATTGGCTGCATTACATATTAATACGCGGATCGTCGGAAGCAGAATTTGGTCCGCCCCTAAGGCAGCGCCATCTCGTAGTGCAGAGACGGACGAGCGCTGCGCCTGCGGTGTTGTGCTTAGCGGGGCGTGCTCTAGTGGGAAAGTTGTGTACGCGCTGACTACGCGGAAGTATGTACACAACATGTAAATTGCATTATTTTGCCATGCACGATTAGCCACGGCTGCACACGAACAGTTTGCAGACTTAGCCATTTCGGCGATGTTTCCACCCTTGGCCAGAAAGCCAATGATCATGCCTTTTTGGATGTCTCCACATTACGACAAAGACTGCACTGTTTACTGTGTGTGTCCCCCACCCCCCTCCGCGACGCGCTTTATACCATCAACAGTTATTGCTGCCACCTGTCACCTGTGAGCAGTTATTACAAGTTGACGTGGAATATAGGCTGTGGTCACATTATTGTAACTTGACCGGTCATTAAATTACACTGCCTGACACAAGATGTGAGGCAAGTAGGCATAGGGGTGCTCAAGGGTAAGGTACCAAGCCCTAACAAAGGCGGTTAGAAGGAAAATATGCCTGTTCTTCGGTGCGGTACAGGTTACGGCGTTGTCCTGCATTCACATCAGATGTGACAGTTTGCAGAACATTGTCAACCTTCCTTCTGCAAACTACTCTTTGTCTCTTCCACGTGCAGATCTTATCGGAGCCCAAATCCAACACTCAGAACCTACTCTCAGCATAGAATAAACGTGTCACCGTGATACCTGCCCAATATCCTTCCTCAGTTCCCTCAAGGACACCATTCCCTACTACGGCACAAGTTAATTGCAATAATAGTTTACCATCGTTCTGTGGTCAAAGAAGATATGTCACGACGTTCTGGGACCACATTCTGTATTTCAGTCTCAGAGCGATTGTAGAATGTAGAACACAGTATGGATATACCTCATATACTGATCAGAATATATCGATTGAATGTAAAGAATACCATTGTCTTTGTTAGAATAGAAGAAATGTTTAGGTCGAAAAGATCTCCAAGAATACAAATCGTCTCAGATACCATGGCATGAAACGCAGTTCAACATGTGGTCATAGATTTACGAATTCAGCAGTCCAGCGAACATGGCTGAGGGAGAGAGGGGAAGGGTGGTTCGGTTATGAGACAAAGGTTGGTTCAGTCCTATTTAAGATTCCATCATATTGGCCAGTTTATAATTGTTTTCGGAGGCCTTTCGCCTTCATATTGTCGAATGCACGCTTGGGCTACACTTAAACTAAATAACGTAGAAATGTAGCTTTCAAAACACATTTTATTAATCTGTAATCATGTTTGCAACTTTAAAAAATACTTACCTACTGCGTTGGCTGCACAAACCGCAGTCGGTCTTTGGTCTCACCAATTAGGCTCTTCCAGCGTCCTCGGTCCATGTATCCTTCTTCAGACAGCCCCAGCGTAATCATTTCCTCTCTGACCTGATCAATCCATTGGAGCCGTGGTCTTCCCCGTGGTCTTTTGCCTCTAATATCGTCCTCCACTACCTGCCTGATGATCCTCCTTCTCGACTCATTAATTGTCCATACCACTTCCGTCTTCTTTCTTTGCTGACTGCCACGATGTCCATCGACTTTATAGCTCCTGCAATTCTCAGTTCTTTCTTTTCCTCCATTCATCTCCATCCTCCACTGGCCCAAAAATCTGTCTGAGGATGTAATTCTCAAATGTCAGGAGTTTTCTTTAAATCTTTTGGGTGATGGTCCAGCAGTTGTATTCCTGTCTCCAGGCTTGCTACCTTTCTCTGGGCTCTCTCCAGTACCAGGTTAAACAGGAGAGGGGAGAGGCAGTCTCCTTGTCCCACTCCAGTCCTCACCTTGAACTTCTTTGATGTGTTTCCATTTACTTTCACGATGCATGTTATCTCCTGGGTGCATATCTGTGTCAGTTTTATGAGTTTCCTGGAAACTTAAGCCCTTTCGAGTTCTTGCCATATTGCCTGTCGATTCACACTATTACATGCTTTTTGGAAGTCCACAAAAAGGCAGTAAACATTTTTGCGGAATTCCCAGCTCTTTGCTGCACTTGCCGTATTGTATGTAAATGGTCTACAGTTGCCTTTCCCTTTCTGAAACTGCTTGTTAGAAGCCCATTACTTTCTCGACATGTGGTGTTAGTCGCTTCAGTAACAACATGCTCAAGATCTTATAAGCTGTATATAGTAGTCTGATTCCTCTATAGTTGCTACATTTCATTGGGTCTTCTTTCTTTAGTATAGGGCAAATGACAAGACTCCTTCCATTCGTCTGGGATCCCTTCCTTCTTCCAAATTAAGCAGATTAAGTGGCATAGTCTCGCTTGTAAAGTAGCCCTTCCCTCCTTCAGCATCTCTGCAGGTATGCCATTTATTCCTGGTGCCTTCCCCCTCTTCAACAGTTTTATGGTCGCTCTTACCTCTTTCATGCTTGGTACAGTATCTCTGTTTTCTCTATATGATTCCTCATTTTCTGTTGTAGCACTCGTGGTGTTTACATCCACATTCAGGACGTTTCCGAAGAAGTTTTTCCATTCCTCAATATCTTTCATTTCATCTGTACTTATCTGTTCTTCTTGACCTCTGATCATGTCAATCCTTGGATTGTATCATTTCTTGAAGAACCTGACCTGTAAAATTCTCTTGTATTTCATACTGTCCGGTCTTCTTCTGCTAGTTCTATTTTACTGTTTATGAACTCTCGCTTTTCTGTTCGAAGGACTTGTCCTGCTTCTCTTGGTGCTTACTTGTATCCCAACCTTGTTCTTTCATCCTGTTCGTTTGTCAGTCATAACAGTTTCGCTGCTTTTCTCTTGGTGACTCCATCTCTACACCTATCATTAAACCATCCTCTGCTCTTCCTCCTTTTCTCTATTGGTTTCAGCACCTCACTTGCAGCACCTTTTAAACCTTTCTTGATTTTCGACCTAAATTTTTCAATATCATCTTTGTCATCTTCTTTTATGGAAGCAAACATGTTTCCAATTTCAAGAGCATATCTTTCCTTAATTTGGTTCTTTTTCAGTAGGTCTACGTTTATTTTCTGGTCTGCTTCTCCTCTCCTGCTGTTACGGCTTTCTATCCTTGTCACCACAAGGTAATGGTTTGATCCTATTTCTGCACCTCTTTGAGATTTTACATTCTAGCTAGCACTTCTGTGACTGGCACCCAAAAGTACTTGGTCTATTTGGTTCTGAGTCTCTTGGCCAGGTGACTTCCACGTTATTTTATGGATGCCTTTGCGAGGAAAGTAGGTACTTATAATTCTTAAGTTTTTTGAAGCTTCCAGATTGCCTAATCTCATTCCAGTGTTGTTAGAGAAATCATACAGACTGAAAAGGCCAGAGTAAAGTCTCAAAATATCTTCTCTTCCTACTTTAGCATTGGCATTACCACGGGAAACGTTCATATCGTATGACGGTGCATCTTCGTGCACTGATTCTAGGTCTTCGTGGAAACTGTCCTTTTCACTGTCATCTTTATCTTCCGTAGGTGCATGGAATGAATTTATCTTTATTCTTATACAGCATATTCTTTCATTAACAGCCTTGAAGTCCATGATATTTCCCCTTACTCTGTTGGCTACTGCAAAGCCCTCTCCAAACTGATGTTTACCTCCTTTATTTCCACTGTAGAAGTAGCTATACCACTTTTCTTTATGGATTCCTTCCCCAGGCTATGTCTAGCCTGTACCTATTCAGTTCTTCATTAACGACCTTCACATTTCCAGGTGAGAGTAGTGTTTTTACATTACAAGTGCCACACTTCACTCTACGTTCGTTCCGTAATCTCCTGACATTAACCTTTGACTTGCTGGGATCGTTTCCATTGTTCCGTACCGAATCCGAGGCTATTTCTTGGTGTTTCTTAACAATCATCTTTTTTAAGGTGTGAAGGTGTTGGCCCAACCCCAACCTGGAGGACCAGGGTGTCTTATTTGGTCTGGATCATCATCTTTGACCTATCTGGTATGGGAGGCCCTACTAGTTGCTCATAGTATCATTTGACCACGCAAGCCCCACCACCAAGACAAGCAAGCTTAAAAAAAACACAACAAAATCCAGTTAAATGATCATATGTGTAAGTTTTGTAAGAAAACAATAGTGATTTAAGTTGTCGCCTATACATTTCAACTGTGCCCTGGAAAAAGTAATTAGAGCTTGGAGAAAATCCGATGCGAAAGATAAATTAGGAAACTGAAAGGATAACATCTATGTAGATTGCTTTGCTTTCGTGGATGACGCTGTCCTGATAACAGACACAGTGGAGAATGCGAAAATCCAAATCGAAAACCTAACAGAGCAAGCAAGAAAACTCAGTTTACAAATTTCTTTCACAAATACAAGGTTTATAACAAATGTAAAATATTGGCCAGAGAAGCTACTCATAAATCAAAACAGAATCAAGAAAGTTAATTCATTCAAATATTTAGCTAAGTGGCTAAATATAAACAATAATGAGAAAGATAGTCTATAAATAAGAGAAAAAAAGATGAACATTGCATTCCACACCACCAGAAAATATACAAAAAGAATGTGTTATCATGGGACACCAAATACTACAATATAGTGGTGAGAACAGAGGCTCTGTATGGTGCCGAAACACTAAACCTAGTACAAGAAGGTGGGATACATAAAATAATGAAAACAGAGAGGAGACTGGTTATAAGCATACTCGGCCCAAGGACAAAAGGAACAGAATACATCAGACCACGACCCAACAAAGAAATCTACGAACATGTAGAGAACAGAATACTTATTATGTGCAAAAGAAGAATGACATTCTTTGAACATTAGGCGAGGATTGAAAACGACAGGCTCACAAAACAAACCTTTCATAAAATAACGAAGCTTAATGGACAACCAGCGTATTTTACACAGACTTTAAATGACCTCAAAGAAGTAAACATTGAGAAAATAGGCACATGCAACAAAAACTTGCGCAATAACAAAATTCAGACGGTGATTCTCAGAGAAGAACAACAGAGAAAAAGAAAGCAGCCTCATAACATCAAGGAGCTCTCAAGACAGAGATCAGAACGCATGAAATTAATGTGGCCAGAAAGGAAGAAGAAGGAAGAAAGCAAGAATTGACGTATTGATTTAACGTGCTCCGAAAAAGTCCATTCGTATACATAAATATATAAACTGTTTCAATGTTTATTTCCAGTTTCTTTACTTTGAGGAGTATTAAGTAATGGCATTTTCCCTGGGTACGTTTCTTAATAATCGACAGAAATTTCTCAAGTTTCCTGATAAAGAGCGCTTTAAAATCTTCACCCAGGAGCGGAGAAAGAAACGAAATAAAACTTCACAGACAGAGAGGATATATGATGTTAATTTGAATGATTACAAAACTGTGCCGAATTTACAAAGAACTTCGCCGTACAAGGCCATTTATCAGTATGACATTGTACGCCCTCTGGTTTGGATATACGCACTAATTCGTTTGGCAGGGCTATCGTAATGCTGTTGTATCTTCTGCTCATGCGAGCTGGCCCACAGCTGTTGTCGATACTCCTTGATGTCCTGGACACTTGCACTGAGATGGAGTTGGCGTAGTCGTTGTATCCACATTGCCACTGTAGCGTCTTGTACCATAGGAATCTAGGGAGAGAATGTTTGGTGGCTGGTATCCTGTTTCTACAACACAACTACACACATGTATTAACAGGTTTCTATATTTCCTTAAACAGATAGCTGCTAGTTAACTTTAACAGCGCTCATGTGGTCTGGTACAAGCTCCTCAATATTAGTCCACATTAGTCTCACTGCTGGTGAAGTACAAGTCCCGCTATATACTCTAATCTGGTCTCAAGGTACTGACAGGCGCCAACTTGGAGTGCGAGTTAGTGAGCCAGCGACTGAGCGGTTGAACTAGTCCGAGACCGAGCCTGAGTGAGAGACTGACACTGAGACCCTCTGCGACGGTGATGTAAATATTTGCGGTGGAGAGGGAGTTGGTTGCGTGTTGCTTGCGAGTTTGTCTTTGGCCTCTCTCCTGATTGGTGCGCTTGATCCAGTGCCCACTATCGATCTTCTTGCTACATCTTTGCCGACCGGTGCCCTGGCGACAGCTTACGCCAGCACATTTCTCCCCCTCCCCACCTGAAATGTCGCACCATTGTCGTGTTGGGAAGATGCAAACGACAACGGGGAGGGAGGCAGAATTCTGGACGTAGAAATCAGTGTGGAGTTGTACCTGTGGAGGACAGAGTACTCCGCCATGGTCTCACACGTTTTCAGTTGCTGTCCATGCGAGTACCTCCACATCACGTACTTATTTCATAGAGAAAGATGCCATGTATGGATCAGCATTGTCCTTGTGACAAATGGCACAAAGTTATTACCATATGAGAGGAAAAACACGAGAACACGGCATGTTCGAGATGTATCGTTGTGTCGTCGGACTTCCCTCAACCACCACCAGTGGTGACATAAAATTATTGATTTATAAGGGTCAAGGAAATGTTTCCGAAGAAGAGAAATTTGTTAATATCGAGTATAGATTTAAGTGTCAGGAAGTCGTTTCTGAAAGTATTTGTATGGAGTGTAGCCCTGTATGGAAGTGAAACGTGGTCGATAAATAGTTTAGACAAGAAGAGAATAGAAGCTTTCGAAATGTGGTGCTACAGAAGAATGCTGAAGATCAGATGGCTAGATCACATAACTAATGAGAAGGTATTGAATAGAATTGGAGAGAAGAGAAATTTGTGGCACAACTTGACTAGAAGAAGGGATCAGTTGGTGGGGCATATTCTGAGGCCTCAAGGGATCACCAGTTTAGTATTAGAAGGTAAAAATCGTAGAGGGAGACCAAGAGATGAATACACTAAGCAGATTCAGAAGGATGTAGGTTGCAGTAGTTACTGGGAGATGAAGAAGCTTGCACAGGATAGAGTAGCATGGAGAGCTGCATCAAACCAGTCTCTGGACTGAAGACCACAACAACCACAAAGGTCAATCAAAAAGTTTCCGTTTCTGGTCCGTGCTGCAGCGTATGATCAACGTAGTGCGCCTCCAATACGGGTATATCAGCACCGACATGTAGTTAGTGGCTTAGTGTGGCAAACGTGTGTTTCCCACTTGCACGCGGTTAATGCGGAGACGTGAACTACGTGGACGTTATTAGTAAATGCGTCCAAACATGACCTACGTTCTGTTATTCTTTTCTTGGCTGTCAAAGGATAAACACTGGTGGACATCCACTGGAGAATGAAGAATGTGTGTGGGCAGCATGTTTGTTGAGAACCACCGTTGTGGAATGCTGCTGCTTCATGATAAAGCACGTCCCGATATCACAAATGCCGTAACGTAGACGTTACGCTTACTCGAGTGGGAAACACTCGTCGTGATCTCTCTCCCTGCGACTATCACGCCTTCGGCCCCTTAAAAAATGGCCTTCATGGGTCGAAGATTCCTGTCAGACGATGCTGTGCAGTAGGCATTTACGGACTTCTTCAGCATGGCTCGTCGTTTGGATGGTTGCCTCGGTGTTCACTACAGTGCCTCATCAGCATACCGATACCGGATTGTACCGCACAAGGTGTCCAAGAGGCCCATACCGATGTCATTTTACGAAACTCCCAATGTTATATCTGGCTTTCGAAAACCACGCACGAGATTTTCACATTATGTCGCTCGCTGTGCGCAGACTGTTAACCCCACAAAAAACATGAGCAGGGCATTTTGTAGAAAATTTCATGTAGTTAAATTTTGTCCTGGGATACGTTTTACATAGAGGTCGCAGTTTTCAAGTTATTTAAGAATAACATACGAAAGTGACCTTGAAACGCCTCCCCCCCCCCCCCCCCAAACTCACCCTCACCGGTCAGGATTTCTAGTATGTTGTCCATGGCACTCCCTCCTGCCACTGTACAAAAGTTAACATTACACTTTTTTTATCTTCATTGTTTGGCCTCACTGCACAGCTGGCTTAGTCGGGCACTTACAATTTGTAAATTGACTTTTGCGTAAATTTTACCTGACGTTTTTGTGTATTTTAATAGCATAAAATAAACAATTACCTCGTTGCATTCGTCAGTTCTCCTGACTACGAAGTTACTGCGCTTGTAAAGAATAAGTTTGCATCGAACTGTCAACTTAATCAGTTTTAGCGCACTGTTTACAAAAGTAGTTTTTCATTCATTACTGTCACGGGCACGTTTAAATTGATAATGTTAGCAAAACAGCCGTCTATGTTGGTGGCGAAGTAGATCAGAGAGCAAAATAAGTTGAATATCGGGAATAGTTCGTGTAAGCGAAAATTTTTATGCACAGGTTGAAGGGAGTGCCACCAAAAACGTACTACAAATCCTGACTGCTGGGAGAAAAGTGTGGGTGTGGAGGTGTGTGTGAAGGTCCCTTTGTACATTTTTCTTGAATAACTCGAAAATCATGGCCTCCACGGGAAACGTACCCAGAAAAAAATTTTACTACAATAAATTTCCCACAAAAGAGCCCTGTTCATTTTTTCCGTACGAGTAATAATTTGCACGTAGAGAGCGAGAGAATATAAAAATCTCGCTCGTGGTTATTGAAAGCTAGATATAACATTGCGTATTGCATAAAACGACGTCGGTAGAGTATAATGTACAACACTTTAGTAATTACATGTCCAATTCCAGCAATGTGTTGGCGTTTGGGTTGTTGTGTTGACCTGGCGTATGAAGAATTCATTCGAATGTTCCACTGGAATTACATTACAGACAAATGCTAGAGATAGAGGTAATAGTTTGAAAATGAATGTACACGTTCAAAAGTAATCGTCATTATTCATTACATGCAGCTGGAAGAGAAAAAAAATTAAATGATAAATGTAGTAATAACTGTAGCACAGAATAAGAAAACAAATGAATATAACTTACATTAGTACAGCAACAAAGACAAGTTACAGGAATATAGATTTCTGCTATGAGGGCTAGTAGCAGTGATCGTGAGAGAAGTGGTAGAAAAAGGAGAAAAAGAGAAACATGATGAAACACAATTAATGTAGATAGGAATGAAAAAAGTGAGGCGACTGATTTATAAATGAAAACAGCACGACGTGTAAAGGGGGCAGCACGGAAAAATATATTTAGCTTTGGGAAAATGCTATTAGTGTGGTGGAAAGAAGTGCTTCTTCTTAAAAGCAACAAGACAGTTAATTGTGATCTGAGTAAAAAGTAACTAGTTCGAAATGAGGTTGCCAGTGACAGGGAAGGAGTCTGAGAAAATGACGTGAAGTACTCTCTATGTCTGACATTCTTTTCACTTCTGTATTTCTACTATCCTCACGAAGTTTAACTGAAGGTGTACCATGAATACACCCTTCATTCTACTTCCAGTACTGTTCGGACATTTATCTGTCACTTTTCACCTCTTTACCATCTGACAGTGTTCGTTAATGTGAAAAATTCCGAGTTGTCTCGCGGTTCTAAGTCCACATTGAACTGCAGCTCCTCCTATAATTGGCTAGATGAGTCATTTCAAAATTCAAAGGAAGGTAATGGAACGCCACATCCAATAGGACCATGCCAGGTGCTTAATTCATGACAGTATTGCTGCAGATCAGGATGAAAATGAGAGAGTGAAACTTAGTGTTATACACCGCCTGCTCCCACTGAATGGCACCGATGCTGTCGCCGCTATAATTTCCTTATCTTCTGAGCAAATAATCAAAGACAGTCACACATTCCATCGAACCACAAGTGGTTTTGGACTTAATCCATGCCATTGATGCATACTATAACGAACAGTAAACACAATTTCTACGCTAGATAGCGAAATAACAGTGAAAGAAATGAAAACTATGGTTTAACCTGAATGACGCCCACTCGTGCTTCAACTACAATCGCCGGCCGCTGGTGCCGAGCGGTTCTAGGCGCTTCAGTCCGGAACAGCGTTGCTGCTATGGTCGCTGGTTCGAATCCTACCTCTCGGGCATTGCTGTATGTGATGTTCTTAGGTTAGTTAGGTTTAAGTAGTTCTAAGTCCATGGGACTGATGACCTCAGATTTTAAGTACCATAGTGCTTAGAGCCATTTGAACCATTTTTTAAACTACAATCCCATATAAATGGTCAGATCGGAAGCGTGTCTAGTGCTCGTTTGCATGGAGTAAGTCTCCATGAACTAAATTTTTGAATTTGTTAGCAGTTAAATCAATTAAGATTGAGAGAATCACTCGATTGTTAAAATTTCATCCTGGAATCAATGGAGTGATATCTCATTGGGTAACACAATATTCGATTCAAAATAAAACTTTCGTATTCACACAAAATAAACGCATTACAAAACTAATCACTTGGCTGTGAGAAGGCCAGACAAAAGCGATGAACGGACACCACGAGCAACATTAGTAAATACAATTTACAAACCATTTAACATTTATTGGGAAATACAATCACAAGTAACTTCAGCTACGAACGTTAATGATTACTGAAGGAATACGTAATATTCTCTGTGTATACTTTAGCTACTTCATAAAAAGCCTCGATTCGCTATACTGAAGGATTCACCTCATCTACAAGCGCATGTGCATTCTTCCCACAATACGCACTCAGAAAGAAGAGAACGTAAGGATAAATTTACACACCAGATTAAAAATCGATGGGGCAGAGAAACGTTAGTTGTACAGATCAACCGCGTAGTCGGTAGCTCGCTAGAAATTCTCCATCTCGGAGGAACAAAAAAATACAGAAAATTTTAGATCAAAGTAGATTTCCATACGCCTCGAAATTCGAGTTGAACAACACGCTTTAATTTATGACGTTGAGGTGAAGGCTTTCCACATGTCGGAAATGCACGTAGTCTAGTTTAGCTAATCAACACAAGCACCGAACTCAAATTATTCAAACGAACTAAAATTATACACAAGACAGAATTATAAAAAAAAAATCACAGTAGAAGTTGAGACTTACAGAGGGAAGGCTCTAACGCGCCACATGGTCTATTATCAGTTCACATGCTACAAACTCTCGAAAGGAATTTAAAACTGAGATAAGGCAAACAAATTTTAACACGATAAACGGATAACACATACAAGGCATTCACACATGAAAGATTCACTCTAAAGCGACTCCTAGATTTGAACAACCACTCTCTCATCGCTAAGTAGCTGCAGGACAAAGAATCGCGTTAAATAACGGAAACATTAATAAGCATCGTCGCGCTGCCTAACTAGAATAAATACTCCTGTATAATGTACCATGGCTATACTTCTAAGAAATGACATTGCGTCTCAACCTCGACCAAATGCTTACACATTCCGAATACCTAAACTTATAAGCCAACGCTGTTTTTATTACCAGAAGAGAGAACATCACCTTCCTACGACGCAGCGAACAGTAATGTCTCACGCTACCAGTCGTAAGTCCACAGGTGGAAATGAGCAGAGAGAATACGTTCCAGCTACCTACGCCAACATCTACAATAGTTACTGACCAGTGTCCCCTAATGAGTCTAGTGAGAAAGTAAACACAGAAATATAACACGGAAACTTTATAAAAAAATGGAAAAAGGAAACACAGGACTATATATACTCTTAGTATACCCATAGATATATGAAGCGTAAAGCATAAATTGAGAAAAGACAGTATTTGCCTGTTTCAGTGCCATTGTGGCGATCTAACGGAACAGTCTGCTGCTTATCTTTCGCCCCATAAAAGAAAGCACAGATGTTATAACCAACAGAGGTGCCAATAACTGTAGAAAGGCTGAAGGCAGATCAACAGAGCCAATGGAACGGCTCACACCAAGACATCTCAAACTGCTCCCCTGACGACAAGATCATTAGAGACAGAAGACGACCTCGGATATGTTAAGGATGGCGTATGAAAATGGCTAGCATCTTCCCTAAGAGATACAGAGAAACTACCAAAAACTTAAACATGGATGGCAGGTCGAGGATTTAAGCTGCTGCCCTTCTGATCGCGAATCCAGTTTGTTACGAACTCTGCCACTCCGACTTGTCACCCAATATCTCGGCACTATTGACCTATTCTAATAGAATCTCTGTGGTCATCTTCGTCACCTTCTGACAGCCTTTTTGTTACCTAAAGTTACAGTTGCTGAAACGTACACTTAGAAAAATTATACAAGACTGTGCTTAAACTGACACACAATATTTTTTTGCGCAGCGCAATCTGACTTTCAATAATCCCTCCAAAAGAATGGCCCTGACTAACATTAACCTATACCTTTCACAAATCACTTACCTCACAAAAATCTTCGTTACTCGAACTACTGCAATACAGCGAGCGCCACTACTGCCAGCCAAATAAAAGATTCCAACTACTGAAGGCACTAACTACTGATAGGCATAGTTGGCAAATGAAAAATTTTGATAGAGAACAAACAATGTATTTACCTTAATAGTCATAATATATATAGCATTTCATGACATCCAGTATTACAAATTTCAAAACTCCACCATCTCACTCCCCACATCCAACACTGCTGGTGGCTCACCTCCAACTGCGCAACGCTACGCGCTGTTAACATCCAGCTGCCCAACACTACAATGGCAGACAACAATGCAAACTAGCCACAGACTGCACGCAGCACAGCCAGTGATTTTCATACAGAGCGCTACGTGGCGTTACCAATAAGAAAACCTAAACAGCCTACTTACATAGCCCCCATGCTCCCCACAAAAAATTTTACAAATTGTTTTAGGCACTGGCCAATACATATTTGTTAAAATTTTTTCACAATTACAATAACAAAGAAATCAAATGCACACACTTATTGATACAATGTTGGTCAAAAGCTAAAATTTTCTCACAGTCCATAAAGACAGTCCTGATCGTTCATCATAGTAAAATTGCAGTGTTTTTCTCAAAGTCTGAGCAGTAAAAGAAAATGCACACAGAAGTAGTGGATTTCCATGCAGTCTTGAAAAAGTAGTGTTGTCCTTCCGACGGAAAGACAGTGCTGACTCTTGACATGCAGACAGGTAATGCGCCACAACAGAGCAAACCCACTGCAGAGCCAGTCAAAGTTTTGAAGAATACTGGTAGGTAGGTCATCAAAGAGTAGACCCACTGTAGTCCTAGTAGAGATTACGGTATTGGTGGGCCATCAAAGATGTAGACCCACTATAGTCCTTGTAGAGATAATCGTATTGGTGGGTCTTGCGGAGAATATGGCAAGTCCATAAACCACCACGTGTCCACTCACAAAAAATTTGTTTGAAATGTCCTTAGAACCAGCAATGCTGTTATCCAGTCCCTTGCTGAATTATTAACACACGTGCAAACACTATCAGTCCCTACTTCTCTCATATTGTCCATATACTATGACCAACAGAAACGTGTGTAGTGAAATGGAACTTACAAGTCAATAATATGATGAACTGGTGTCCATTACAATTTTATAACATAAGAATACAATAACAAAGGTACAAAATACATCATTAAAAACATAACAATACAGATAACATTTGTGGTACAGGCTTTACAAATGAATCGAAATAACATATACATCAGTATTAACAGGAATTATGACATAAGTAAATATATAAAATAATGAGAATAGTTTTCGAAACATTAATTTCACACTTGAGCATTGAAACAGAACAGAATTAATCATGTCTAAAGATCTTTACGAAGAAAATAACATAATATTTGAAAAATTCTACAACATAAATCTTATTAGCTAAACACATAAAGACGGGAAAAACACAAATATACAAGAGTACACACACACATAGCAGAATAACACAGGGGGAAAAGACAGGGTTTGTTTTCAGTGTAACATTTGGTACTGCAGTATTTTGCAAAAAAAACCTTTTTTTTCTTGGAGATCTCCCTTCGTTCATCATTATTCCCAAAAAGTCCTATCTATACCTGCTTTCTGTACTTTTTTCGTATAACTTCTCAATGCATTTCTTCCAATTCATTGCAACTCATTCTCTTATATAGTCTACCCCCCCCTTAAACTAACTTAAATCTACTGAGCTCAGATGCTAAACTAAGGGACGAGGCAATGCAGCAACACAAAATAATTAACACAAACAGCAATGACCAAAAAAAAATGGAAATTGGCAAAGCAAGCAGCACTAAAATAAATTGGCAGAGCAATTACAATATTACAACTAATATGAGGCAATGTGCAGCAAACAATAAAAATAAATCAGTAGTGAAACTGGCTTAACAGAGTAATACAAAGTCAAATTCAGTAACACTATGCCTGGAAAACAGCAGCAGCAAATGAAATAACTTATACCTAAACATGACAAAGCTCAAGCAGAAAAAATATTACATTAAAAATGGCCATGTTTAATACCTATGTCACGTCTTAACACTAGGGTGATGCATCACCTTAACTTACACTACTAAATAAGTTACCCAGTCATTGACAAAAATTATGTATGCAATTCCTGTGAAGGAAAATGTCTTTTTATGCTCTCTTTTCTAAGAAAGTATATCATAAACGTATTCTTTACTGGGCCTGTAGACAGAAAATAGTGATATTAGTACATCTATTAAATTTTATAATAACCAATGCTGCAGTGCAGCTAGAAACTAGATATTAAAGAAAATGAGGAAATATGTACAAAGGAAGGCATGAAACATCATTCATTAGCCATGTGGCATTTCATAAGGTAGTAAAAAAATCTCTCAACTAGAAAGACAGTAGTCATAATCAGGTGTATAGACATAAAAATATTTCTCGTCATTTCATTAGGCATTTCAGTAAATATCACAAATTAAGAGCTCCACAGTGTTATCATATGTTTTAAAGTTTGAGCATGTCGTATTTGCGATGCTTTCTACCAAGGAATGTCAACAGCGAGGATAATGGCCTCCTTTTTTTTTCTCCACCTGTGCCTCTAAAAGGCACACACTAATGGCTTTTTTCCAAACAACTATTGCGCAGCTGGATGCCCACCACACATTACGTGAGGGTCACTTAACTTTCTTACCGAAATATTTACGACAGCAGTTTCCGCTACAGTGGCACTCTCATATAAAAAATTTCACAGGTCGAGAATTTGCGTTACAAATGTGTAGAAACAAAATCCTATAAATACAACAGTGTCCAAAAAATTTTCAATGGCATTGTGATACATTCACACATGTACACACATTTCATAATTCTAAAGTAAGATTCTTGGTTTCCAACATCCTTTTCCACAAATCAGAGTCCCTAACCACTACTCATTATTCCTTACCTTATTATACATATACATATTCATTGACACTTCTTCAATATTTCATCATAAGAAATTCATAGCATAATCAAATTCCTCATATACGGTATCATCATCTTACTGATCATAAACATACCTCAACAGCATAATACATATTGTCGTCGTAATAATATCATAACATCTCAGTCAATTCTCAAAATCATCGTAGCTTCCTCCAATAATTTCAAACCCTAAAAAAATTCTCTGCTCATTTCAATAGTGTCATCTACCTCCAACGTACTTTAAAACTCATGCTCCCTTACCAAATACATCATTCAAAGCTCTCATAGTGTTACAATGGTTCAGAAAAATATGAACTGTTCACAAAGTTCAGACAAAATACAATTTCATAAGTGTGAAGTTATCCAACTGTGTAACTGCGTAAAATAGTAAAAAAAGTTTTGTTTCTCTGTTAAATAATCAGATGGCTGTGTAATTCTGTGTTAGAGAAATATGGTACCGATGTGTAAAGTTGTATGAGCAAATATGATATTAGCTAGGGCTCCTTGTGCTTGCCAAACACATAGTACACAAAGTAAGCGAGTACCCCCCTGAGGATTAATGTAATTATACCCTCAGGTGTTACAGATTACAGCAATGGAATGAAATGTATCACGGAAAACTTTCTTTGTAATTGAAAAATCTTGAAAAATAAACGTTTTAAGTACAAAATTAATCACTCAAATGCGTGTCCTGTAGCGCTAAATGTACGTCTTGCTGTAAGATAATTCTGTGGAAGTGTTGTAGTTATCGTCCTCTGAAAGCTAAGTTCTGCAGAAGTAAATGTACTTACCTCATCATAAACAAAAGTGAAATGCTTATTGCCGTGATGAAGAAAGTACTGTACTGTAACGTATTGTTGCGCTACAGAAAAGGCTGCCTCATTGTAGCTATACCACAAAAGTTACTACTAAAACATGTTTTACTTTCCAGAATAATACATAAAACTGTGGAGATATAAAACAGATACACTGCAAAAGCAACAATGTAAATTGTGTCACACATTAGTAGCGTCGTGATAAAATCGTGCAGCTGTCACATAAACTAATCACTGTGTCATCTGGTATCTCACATAAAGTACTTTAAATCCAGAATGTATTTTCAAATAAACCAAAATGTTGCATTAAAATCTCATTAGCAGTACCAGTATATGTTCTAAGTATGTAAGTCATATTCGTTACGTAATCGTGCAACTAACAAGCAAGAATGTACACACACAATAACACTGTGTCGTCTGTTCACCATAACAATGCATTCGTAATTTCTGTTTAAATATGTTCTCTTGATTCTTGAGTGGATATTTAAGTTCAAACATTGTTGCATGTTAACAGTTTCTTAAGTCTGACAAAGCATACTAGAAATGTGAAGTGAAAAATTTTATGACAAAGACCAAGTTAAAAAGCAGATTATCTTTCAATAAACGGTTTTACATGTGAAATGTGGTGCAATCCTTTACTCTTCCTAGTACGCAGAGTTTCAACTTCAACGCAATTATCATGTGGTATATGTCGGCTTCTGTAAGGTCCATTGTAAACTAGAAAGAATTTGTGACTCAAGTGTTTCTTCTTATGTGACAATGAATGAGCTTTAATGAGAACTTTCTGACCAATATATATTCCTTTGCATTTGCTTTACCGTGTAGTTTTCTCCTTTTGTCTGCTGCAGATTTTATATTTTTAATAGCCAAATCAATTATGTCCTTGTGTCGAAGTTTACGTGTATTCGGGAAAGGTACAAGCTCTCTGATTCTGTTCCGTGGTTCTTCAATCTTCAGTACAAGAGTAGGTGGTAAAGCAGTGGAATCATGAGGCATTTCATTCAGCACATTTTGAAATAAGTGTAAATATCTGTCCCAATGCTGATGCTTACTGTGACAATAAAGTCTGCAAAGCTTATTGATTTCTTTCATAATTCGTTCAGATGGGTTGCAATGTGGTGAGTACAATGAAATAAAAACAGGTTTGATTTTATGATTCCGAAGCATGCATGACCAAACAGCCGATCTGAATTGCGGTCCGTTATCTGAAATGACTTTAGCAACGTGGCCAACTTCACGTAAGAAATTTTTAACATAGGCGTTGGATACAGACCGTCCAGTGGGTTTACGTAACGGAGTGAAAGAAACAAATTTTGAAGTAAGTTCAACAGCTACTAGAACGTACGAAAATTCATTCTATGTTCTGACAAGGGGTCCCAAGAGATCAACTGCAGCAAATTCTTTTAATTTAGAAGGACTAATAGGAAACAACGGAGCACGATGTGAGATAGTAGATGGTTTCGCCTTTTGACAAAGTTTACAAATAGACAAGACTCTTCGAATTCTCTTTTCCATATTGTTAAAATAACAAGTCGTTCGAAGAATATGATATATTTTCGTGGACCAAAATGAGCGTAGCTGAAATGAATGTACTAAATGAGCTTATTAACAAAATCGTCCGGAATGCAAAGTACCCATAGCTTGTCATCAACAGCGCAGCGTTTGAAGAGTATGTTGTTTCTAACCAGATAATAATGCCGAATCTGAGTGTGCGTCTTTTCGTGCAATTTACTTTTGATGTCTATCCAAATCGGCTCTTTATCTTGCTCATGAGCAATGTCCTTTAAAGATGTGGTGATGAAGTTCTCAAAGGCGCCTTTCTGAATGTAAAGAATACTGAAGTTTTTCTCGAGGTTGCCTTCTGTGTTACTTTTCTCAAGCCCAGCCGGTGCGCGTGACAGTGCGTCCGCAACAATGTTCTCCTTTCCGGGAATGTAGACTATTGTGAAGTGGAATTCTTGCAGAAACAATGCCCAACTTTTTAACCTGTCATGATTTAATTTTGAAGACATAAGAAATTGTAATGCACGATGATCAGTGTATACTTTTACGTGCTTACCAGAAAGAAAGAAACGGAATTTGTTAAATGCCCAAACGATAGCCAAAGCTTCTAATTCAGTAACGGAATAATTTTTTTCAGATTTTGTTAGCACTCGGCTAGCTTTGTATTCATTCAAAAAGTCTACCCCCAAAATAATTTCCGTCGACAATAATGGAACAATAAGAAAGTTCATAGAGAAGCTGTGGCTTTGACAAAAGAATTCTAAGTTGGTTTGCTGGCGTACATCTACACTTTTTCCAAAGATTGCAACTTGTAATTTAATCCTACGTAACGGAAGTGTGGGGCAATCGTTCGATTTGTTGCATTTGCTAAAGGCTGTTTCACTAATTACTGAAATGGGACTGCCAGAGTCAAGTAATGCTGTAAATTTTACGTCATTTACTGTAATGTGCATTACACAGGATATGCAATGTTGTTATGTTTTACGTCGTGTTCCTGGAGTAAGATGTCCCTAATGTCTTCCATTTTTACGTAATTACTAGCTGCGGCAGCTGTGTCGTCAGTTTCAGAAGTACGTTTTGTGGCTGCCTATTGTCTCTTTGTTGGCGCGTGTCGTTATTGGGATTTGGAGACCTAACTTCTACAAATTCACCTTGTCGAGAGGGCCCTGCCCTGTTTGAATTTCACCAGTTCTGATGCAATTCAGGTCTGTCGTTACGATCATATCGTCTGTCGTCATGTCGGTAGATTCCATAGTTTCTTTCCTGTCGGTCACGTGTTGGAGAATTTCTCCCGGAATTGTAACTGCGCGCTGGACCGTTACGTCTAAAGTTATTCTGTCTCCCTTGATAATAATTATTTTGGTTCCCGTACTATCTGTTTCTCTGATTGTCTCTGTGATAGTCACTACTGCGGAGAGGTGATCTTTCCCTGTAATTATGGCATGATAAAATTCTCCTTCACTGTGGCAATCGTGAATGACCGATCGCATTCTTACAGCGGGTTCATTCTCTAAATAGCCACACATAAATTCTAACCTGTGCTCTAATGACCAGTTGGGAGGAAAACAATGAGAGAATTGATGAAGCCACGCTTGTGGATGAATGTCGTTGCCGGAATTCTTAAATGTTTTGAATTTACGTGTAGTAATAAACAGCTTATAGTCAAAATCATCATGTCGGCGAGTCGCATATCGGTCATTGTTACGTCGTGTCGGCGGTTCCATCTCAAAATTCGGTGCACCTTGCCAATTTCTTTCATAATTTCCGAAATGCCCTGTGTTATTATTTTTTCCGTATTTCTAAGTTCCTCTTCCCGTGTTGGAGCGCGAGTGTCCTCTGAAATATGTAATTCTTGTATTACTTGTGCCAAGTGATCTTGTACTTCCCGAATTTCTCTTTTGTACTGTGTATTGATTTGATTTTGATTTTGTTTGAATTTTCTAATTTGTTCATACTCTTCAGTGTCAGTGAAGGCTACAGGTCTTGTGTCATTCAGATCATCATCTACCTTTGTAGATAAATTATTTAGCTGATCCGAAAGTTCGACTACTTTCTCTGATAATGATCTAATTTCCTCCATGTGTCTTTCTGAACCAGTTTTCAGAGTATCTACTGCGTCCTTTAAGTTTTCCTGAGTTTTTGCAAGTTGCATAACCGAATCGGTAGATGCAACTGAGTCAATTTTAGCTTGCAAGGTCTAATGATTTTCATGAACAATAGTTTGCAGTACTTTTATGACTGCTTCGTGATTCTTTAATGCATTTTCATGCCGCGAAAAAATAGGTTGAAATTGCTCACAAATTTGTGTTTTTACGTCATTACAGACTTTTTGACATTTCGATTCAATGTTATGTAACTCAGTAGTTAAATCTTCACGTGTTTGTTCAAGCGTGGTGTCTAACTTCCGAAGATTTTGTTCCATTGTGTCTAACTTTTGAAGATTTTGTTCCATTGTGTCTAACTTTTGAAGTTTTTGCTGTGTCTGTCTCTGATTTTGCTCCATTGTGTCTAACTTTTGAAGCTTTTGTCCCATTTGTTGCATTAATTGTAATAACAATGCACTGGTGTCTGAAACATGTTCCTCAGTGCTTTTCGGCAGTGAATTTGCACCGGCAACATTCACATTTTGACAAGTGGAAAATGTGTCTTGACTCATTTGAGAAAACGGTGAGAACCCAAAACCTGAGTCTACAGTATTTGCAATATTGTGTTCTGTCATTCGCGATTCCTGAGGCGAGCTGTTGCCGACCGATCGATCGATAATGCTTCCCTGTTCACTACCTGTTTCACTGCCTACACCATTATTTGACGCCCGCTCCATTTCCCTATGCACAGTTACCAAATACTACTTTGAATGTCTGTTAATTCATTACACAGTGGCGCTGGTAAGCTACGCTCGTCGACACTATTATTTCTCAGTTTACTTTGGAGCCTGGTGTTACGTTTTTCACACGCCATTATTGTCACAATATTTCACACGATAACACAGAAAAGCACAATTTGAAGAGCAAAAATAAGAGAACACATTAACATAGCGCTGAAAATAATATCTAGCTAATTACAAGCGCAGCTGCGAAATACTTGGTGCAAATCTACATGCATGCCACAACTGTTTTACTGTAGAACAGTGAAAGACTGCAACTACAAAGGAGATTCTCTCTGCAATTACGCGCTAGCAATAAACAAAAGCTACACTAATTACACAAACTACAAGAAAAAATCAGAAGATTCCAGTGAGGTATCTTCGGCTAAGGGTCGACATATGAAACGTCCCCTTTGAACAATTATACATGATTGTGCTTAAACTGACACACAATATTTTTTAGCGCAACGCAATCTGACTTTCAATAATCCCTCCAAAAGAATGGCCCTGACTAACATTAACCTATACCTTTCACAAATCACTTACCTCACAAAAATCTTCGTTACTCGAACTACTGCAATACAGCGAGCGCCACTACTGCCAGCCAAATAAAAGATTCCAACTACTGAAGGCACTAACTACTGATAGGCATAGTTGGCAAATGAAAAATTTTGATAGAGAACAAACAATGTATTTACCTTAATAGTCATAATATATATAGCAGTTCATGACATCCAGTCTTACAAATTTCAAAACTCCGCCATCTCTCTCCCCACATCCACCACTGCTGGCGGCTCACCTCCAACTGCGCAACGCTACGCGCTGTTAACATCCAGCTGCCCAACACTACAATGGCAGACAACAATGCAAACTAGCCACAGACCGCACACAGCACAGCCAGTGATTTTCATACAGAGCGCTACTTGGCGTTACCAATAAGAAAACCTAAACAGCCTACTTACATTGCCCACAGTGGATGAGAGACTGTGGAAAGGTTTGGGCTTAGCTCAGACCACCGCTGGTCAGTCTGACTGTGAGGGAATGTACATGTCCTACTTTCGGTAGCAAAGACTAGTGACGTAAATTTATTACACCATCAGGAGTCAAATTAATTTTCCGAATCCGTCGAAAGATCGCACCATAGGCTGGTAATATTTCTGGTCCTTCTGTAAGATAAAGTGGACTTTTTGCGTAACTTATATAATCAGTTCGTGAATATGTTGGGATACTTTCCAATCCTCACACAAAATCGATGTTCCATTTGACGGGCAGCGAGAAATGAAATGTTTTGTGGTTGAAAGTGTTTCCTAGAATTTACTTAAAATATACAAATGAATGCTCGGAAATATCACAAAATCATTATTTTTATATTTGCTCGAAATGGTGCAGCTTAGTGAAAGTTGGATCTCTGTTCTGGGTCTGATTCGGTGACCGTAAGTGCAATGCTCATTAGAAAACAGTTCTTTGATCACAGAAGACATCTGAGTGTAGTGCTCGTTCCTTTCTCTGAATTCGTAACATCACCGGTAGCTCAGTTTTGCCTCCGGTCTTTGTGGCCGAGCGGTTCTAGGCGCTTAAGCCCGGAACCGCGCTGCTGCTACGGTCGCAGGTTCGAATCCTGCCTCGGGCATGGATGTGTGTGATGTCCTTAGGTTTCAGTAGTTCTAAGTCTAGGGGACTGATTACCTCAGATGTAAGTCCCATAATGCTGAGAGCCATTTGAAACTTTTTTTTTTTTTAGTTTTGCCACGGTGAACAATAATAACGCCACAACAGTGAGGAAAATAAATTTACGGATGTATCTGGTTATATTTATAATTAGTGGGTCGCTTAGCCACAGAAAAATTGTAGGACAACGTAAAGGTTCTTGAAATCTTACTCAAAACTGAATTTAACAAATAGTTACTGACTGCGAAATGTGTTGTGAAGAGAGTTGGCTGTATTAATAATAAATTAGAAGGTCATACATGGTAAGGCAGTTTTCCACGCATTTCATTGTTTATTGTGGTGTCACCGCAAGGCATCACACTTGCTAGGTCGTAGGCCTCAAATCAGCCGCGGTCCGTCAGTACACATCGGACCCGCGAGTCGCCACTGTCGACGCTAGCAGACCAAGCGTCGCCACTCGGCTGGTCTTTCGAGACAAGCCAGCGCACTGGCCAGCTCTACAGCCGACTTTAATAGGAATGGTTCACTCGTTATAGCTTCAGAGATCTCATTTGCAGAGACGCTGGTTAGCATAGCCTTCAGTTAAGTCAGTAGCTACGACCTAGCCAGACGCCACATACAGTTTATGCATTGACAATTGATCTATATGTATGAAGCAATCAGAATTGTAAAGAAATATTCGCAGTTCAGTCTATAACTGCACTTGTAAATATTATTGTACAAAGTCAAGATAGACGTTCACCTAAGATGTTCCAGATACATCCCGTCAAGTATAGTTCATTGATCCTTACGTCTGCCTACGTGATCAACGAGTGCAGTTAATGGCCGCACCTCGTTATCAGACTAAGAGTCAAATTGCGTGACTCAGCCAGGTCACCCTTTTTCCATGAGGCCCGTTGTTCCGCCTCATACGTAACATTTATGGCGTCATGTCTTCTGAACTGCGAATCAAACAATTTATACAGTACTTTCGTAGGTACATTTAGTGGTACATGTGAATACTGTCTGAGAAACGTGTCGTGTATGGAGTTAATGGTAAAGTCAACCGATGATGTGCAAACGCAGCGCTCTGGGAATTGTCTGAACGTTGGACATGCCTGCGAGCAGGCTGCATAAAATCCTGTCCATACAAGATCATTCTTGTTCAGGAAATGCTTCCTATTGACTTGTCAGCAAGACGGACGTTTGTTCTGGAATTTCTTACACGTGTGTAAGTGGACATTCTTTGGACAGATGAATCCAGTTTCCATCTCCATGGATATGTTAATACGCAGAACTGTAGAGTATGGTCAACGGAAAATTCACACGCAAATCAATCAGTACCACTTCATTCTGCAGAGGTGACTGTATGATGCGGGCTGATGGCATTGCTTCTCGTAGGGCCATGTTTTTTAGAGGAGATCAGTCCTCCGGGTATTGTTACTTACGCACCAAATAGCGTGGATGCATGATGGCGTTCCTCTGCACATTGCACAGGCAGTGAAGCGGTAGCTGCAGACACATTTCGGAATTATCAACCCTCTTTTGCATACAGCCTGGCCGTCCAGATCAACCGATCTTAATCCGTGTGACTTCGCTATGGGGTTGTCTGAAAAATGTATTCAGCGCTACAATTACGAACATAGCTGAAGACGCTGTGCGCATCGTATTCTGATCGTCACCTGCGAGTCACTCCGATCTGTTTCGGAACATGCTGTTTCTCCATTTCAAATTGTGGCAAAAAACGGTGTACAGCACATTGAACAATTATTGCGCCAATCTCACGACTATTAGAAACAAATATCATTTTGCTATTTTTGCGGTTTTTCGCCCCACAACATTTAATAACCGATGTCATTGTACTTCGTACGCGGTTAAAACCGATTTTCTCTATCCGATGTGGTGCGACCTTACCGCGCTGGATTGGCTTACCTAACTAACAGGGCCACAACTGCTAATCGCCGAACTTCTACACACATTGAAGATACATATGGTGTAATGTGATGTAGAACTCAAACTATAGCCATCATATTTGATTCATCTGACATTTCTACCTTACCCCATTTACGTTAAGAGGCGTACAGTGCAATCTATTGTTAATTTTTTTTTTCGTGACGTTTCCCCTTGAGTCAGTAATATGTTTTTCAAAGTTTACGTCATACTGCGGAGTGATTCTCCAGCGTTTTGAACTGGAACTTTAATAATAAATGAAAAGCACCAGCTTGCTTTTGTTCTACAATATTACTTTTATTGTTTATTAAACAAACTGGGCTGTCGTGTTCCTGACACAGCGTGTTTAGCAAAGGCAAGATCCAGTTATTACCCAACAGTGGGGTATACAAAATCACCTGTTCTGATTGTGACAAATTTTACGTTGATCAGTCAGGCAGACACATATCAACTAGGCTGGCTGAACATGAACGCAGCTGGAGGTTGCAGAAGTCAGACTCTGCATTTGCTGAGCATGTACTGAGTGAGGGTCACAACTACCAGCCAGTGTCCCATGTACCTCACTTAGCAAACAAACGCCATAAACTCAACCTGCTGGAAGCCCTGGAAATTAACAAACATCTTGCTCACAGTCCGGATCCCATCCTAAGTGACCAGACACAGCTCAACACTTCCCCTCTCCTAAACTTCATATAATCATCTTTGTTGTTCATTACTTCCCACACTCTCTCTTCCTACGTATTCCCATTTTCATGTATTCATTAAGTTGTTTTGTTTGTTGAAGTTGTCTTTGTATTCCACATAGACTGTGGTTTCAATAGTTAGGGCTTTCTTTTAACTGGTACTTGTATTACTGTACATGTTTAACACCCCTTGTAGTTGTCTCATTAAACACTGCTCATATTTTACTTTGCTCGTTTATTTAATGGAAACTCGTACACAGCCACTGCTTTGATTATAATGTTAATGCTAAAATGCAGTACCACCACACTCTCAAAATGTAAGTTCCCTAAAACACCTCCACTTTCCTGCATTTATTAATTTCTGTTTATCTTACTTATATTGCTTAAGTTCCTTATGTATTCTGTATTTACATTGATAACTGTATCTTCTTTTAATTGATTGTGTATCACTCTCCATGTTTCATATCTCCTGATGCAGCGTTGTCTAGTACTAATTTTATTTTATTTCATTAGTTTTGTTTATTAATAGAAACTGTTATGTAGGCATGCTACTCATATTTTGTGCTAAAGGTTTTCCTGTCTACTCCATTGTTATTTATGTACTGTTCAGTTTTTACTCTTTCACTGCAAAGATGTTACTTACTGTATGATTCTACTTCAGTCTAGATGTGTTACTTCTCTTCCAATGTTGTCTGCTAACATTTAACTTCTTTGGCGATACTACTCAGTAAGTGTCTGAAGATAGCCTTGTAAGCCGAAAACCGGTTAACAATAAAAGTAGTATTGTAGAACAAAAGCAAACTGTTGCTTTTCATTTATTATAACGTTGATCTACCAAGACCCGACGGATGATTCTGTTAATATGGAACTTTAATTATGAACACCCTATATGTGCGAGACCGAGCTGAAAAGTAATGCCTGCAAATTTTTCATGTGAAAATTCCTAAAGCTTTTTAAATAAAACAAAAGAATACAATTTAAATCTTCGGTCTTCACGTCTGCATGCTTATTTCTCGACGTAGTCTTTCAGGCGACGAACTCACTTCTTCCAATGAGAGTTTAGTTTGTTGATTAGTGACGATAGAATGTTTGACTTTACTGACGGAGCCACAGCCACGCCTCTGCTTGCACCGCTTCATCACTATCAAAGTAGACCCTGTACGGTGGTCTTCAAATTTCAGAAATAGATGAAAATCGGATGGCCGTGAACCCACGGCGTCGGCTTGCTGCTGATGTCGATGCAGCGTGTGTGGTCGGCATTGCCATGCTGAAGGACAGCGGGCTCCATACGTGGACGAACTCTTTGAATTCGAAGCTGTCACACTCCGACATCGTTTCGTCACAAAGCATCCTTCTCGCGCTAAAATTTGGAGCCCTCTAGCGGCAGAGTGCTGAAAATGTTTAGAAATGGAGAATAAATTTGCAGCATGCTAATAACGTTTGATTTTCTTAAAAAGTTTAGAGTTTTCTCATAAACAATTCGGAGCCATTACTTTCCAGTACGGCCTCGCACATCCACTTTTATAATACACTACTGGCCATTAAAATTGCTACACCAAGAACAAATGCAGATGATAAACGGGTATTCATTGGACAAATATATTATACTAGAACTGACATGTGATTACATTTTCACGCAATTTGGGTGCATACATCCTGAGAAATCAGTACCCAGAACAACCACCTCTGGCCGTAATAACGGCCTTGATACGCCTGGACATTGAGTCAAACAGAGATTGCATGGCGTGTACAGGTGTAGCTGCCCAAGCAGCTTCAACACGATACCACAGTTCGTCAAGAGTAGTGACTGGCGTATTCTGAAGAGCCAGTTGCTCGGCCACCATTGACCAGACGTTTTCAATTGGTGAGAGATCTGGAGAACGTGCTGGCCAGGGCAGCAGTCGAACATTTTCTGTATCCAGAAAGCCCCGTGCAGGGCCTGCAACATGCGATCGTGCATTATCATGCTGAAATGTAGGGTTCCGCATGGATCGAATGAAGGGTAGAGCCACGGGTCGTAACACATCTGAAATGTAACGTCCACTGTTCAAAGTGCCGTCAATGCGAACAAGAGGTGACCGAGACGTGTAACCAATGGCACCCCATACCATCACGCCGGGTGATACGTCAGTATGGCGATGACAAATACACGCTTTCAATGTGCGTTCACCGCGATGTCGCCAAACACGGATGCGACCGTAATGATGCTGTAAACAGAACCTGGATTCATCCGTAAAAATGATGTTTTGGAATTCGTACACCCAGGTCCGTCGCTGAGTACACCATTGCAGGCGCTCCTGTATGTGATGCAGCGTCAAGGGTAACCGCAGTCGTGGTCTCCGAGCTGATAGTCCATGCTGCTGCAAAAGTCGTCGAACTGTTCGTGCAGATGATTGTTATGTTGCAAACGTCCCCATCTGTTGGCTCAGGGATCGAGACGTGGCTGCACGATCCGTTACAGCCATGCGGATAAGATGCCTGTCATCTCGACTGCTAGTGATACGAGGCCGTTGGGATCCAGCACGGCGTTCCGTATTACCCTCCTGAACCCACCGATTCCATATGCTGCTAACAGTCATTGGATCTCGACCAACGCGAGCAGCAGTATCGCGATACGATAAACTGCAATCGTGATAGGCTACAATCCGACCTTTATCAAAGTCGGAAACGTGATGGTACGCATTTCTCCTCCTTACACGAGGCATCCCAACAACGTTTCACCAGGCAACACCGGTCAACCGCTATTTGTGTATGAGAAATCGGTTGGAAACGTTCCTCGCGTCAGCACGTTGTAGGTGTCGCCACCGGCGCCAACCTTGTGCGAATGGTCTGAAAAGCTAATCATTTGCATACCACAGCATCTTCTTCCTGTCGGTTAAATCTCGCGTCTTTAGCACGTCGGCTTCGTGGTGTAGAAATTTTAATGCCCAATAGCGTATTACGAGTGGATACCTCCGGAGTTTCGGAAGATGACTGTATGACATATAAAAAAGATACCTATGATTCGATAGTATCTCCTCCAAGTTTTTAACTCACATTACAGGTGCTGAATATAGACACCGTTGGTGACTCGGAAAACGTCAGTACCGGCGCGAGAGCACATTCGTCGCTGCTGGAATGATGCAGCGACGGTAACACGCCTAGGAATTCTGTTGATTGTGTTGCGTATCTGCAGGCGCGTGAACTAAATCGACAAATTAATCTGACGCGGAAAAATCGAGCTCCCTAGTGGGCCACTGCGCAACTATGGCACGGGGCCTGTTAAAAATCGAAACTTGGAGAGATGATGTATCCATGGAATGTGTTCTTTCTCAGTATATCATAGCTTTCGCGCAGCCGTAGTATTCATTTCAATTTTGCTTAAAATTATGGAATAATTATTTAGACATTGTTTTCTTTACTGACCAATTTTTGTATCTCTGTACATGATTCTTGATCATGTCGACGAAGATATTACGTCGCTGATGCGAGTCCGTGTTCCAGCGTATGTTTGACAAATTCTCTTCTGGGGTGGGATGAGCTTGTGAGCGGTACTAAATCTGACTGCTCCTGGGACTGCACCTATTGTACGAAGAAACGTATGCTTTCAATGTATTTACAATGATGGAAAACACAGCACTAAATCATTATAAACAAAATAAAAGGGCCCTGAAAGAATTTCTTATTTTTATTTCACTATTGTAATCGATTGTCGAACTAATCTAAATTTCTTTAAGTACTTTTGTGGCGTCGAAACAATAATGTAGGGACGATCCCTGCTATTGATGGAGAAGTATAGCACAGTTTTCCTAGCATGGCAGCTGGCTCAAAGCAAACTGACCAGCTGAATTATAGTCGGAGATGACGTAACAAACATGCTGCTGATTGTCGGTCGTCCAGCAAGATTGTGAAGAATGCTGCTTTTGTAAATATTCAGTTAATAAAATATTTTGGACTATTCTGCAGTGGTCGTATGGATTTCACATCAAAATCTAACGTTTCACCCCCATCTGCAAAGGACACTTTCTAAATACAACTTCCAAATATTAAATATTTAAAACCAAAAATTAAGATTAAGAACTATGCAGACCCTTGATCGTATCCTGTGACCCGGGAGAAACACGAATGACGCAGTGTGAGAGAGGTGAAATACCCCAGACTGAAAGAAGAACGTAATAAACTTAATTCGAAACAAGACAGATTCTGACAATTGTGACTATTACCAGAGAACCACTTCAGTTATTCACGGCAACGAAATTGATTACAGAAGTGCAGAATAGTAGGAGGCAAACTCGTGTAAGATCAGTTTAAATTCCAGAGGCGTGTCGGGCAGCATAACTTTTAGAGTTTTTACATTTCGAGAACGTTTTTGATAATGATGACTGACATACCTATCGAAATTCTGAAGGCAGTAGGTAAAAAAGAGAAAGTGAAAGGTTATCTACAGCTTTGATCTGGGATGTTGGCGTTTACCCTTACGCGAAAGATAAACATGGAGGGTAAACAGTTTAGACAAGAAGAGAATCAAAATTCTGTGTGGGACAGACTCGAACCTGGGACCTTAGCCCTTCGCGCTCAAGTGCTATACCAAAGCCCAGTTTCAAATCCTGGTACGGCACACCTTTCAGTCTGTCACGAAATTTCTAATCGACGTACACTCCACTGCACAATGAAAATTCTTTCTGGTATCAGAGCAGAGGCTTGAACAATGTGGTGCTACAGAAGAATAGTGAAGGTAAGATGGGTAGATCGAGTAACTAATGAAGATGTACGGTATCGAAGTGGGGAAAAATAAGATTTATGGCAGAAGTTGACCAAGAGAAGGGATCAAATCTCAGGACACTTTCTGAAGCTTCAAAGAGTAATCATTTTGATGGTGGAGGAAAGCCCGTTCCGGCTTTGGCGTATTGTTCCATCGTTGCATTTGGTTTATCGGACGTCAGGTAGCTTCAGCAACATTATTATTAGTCATTCGTTAGACTGTCACTAATCTGAGTTGCCATCTTGTGAAGTGAATGCAAGTCTTGGCTGCCTATCGCATCGCTCGCTAAAGTGTTTGATGCCAGACCTTCTCAGAGGTCAATTCCTGGAGGATCATCTGTGGCCACTTGTTACCTGAAAGACATGTGTGTTCCAAAAGGAGGTGTGATGGCCAGTAGTTCAGCGTCATGCTCCTTCAGTCCACGCCTTCTGCGGGTATAATGTGCCTCAGTACCCTTTAAGGAACTTATATACTGGTCCTTGTGTTTTACTACTGTATTATTTATTACAATACCTTGTAATGCCTACATTAAATGTTATACATGTCTACTTAATAGTTCTGGTCGCCTTCTGGAATAAAACTAGCAATGTAGTGTTCAGTGGATGTTAAGGGTTGTGTTACAAAGTTTACCATCATCCTATTTCACCCGTTTGGTGATCAGTTGCTTGTTTTTAATTAGCATTTGCTATTGTATTTGCTGTTTTGCAGCAGGTTTCAATTTTTTTGTATATATTATTGCCGTTACTGGCGTATAAGGTCTTCACTCGTGATTGTGGTAACTTGCCTTAAAATTCTAATTGCCTTTAAAACTTTTACTGCCATTCCTGGCGTCTGATGCCTTCTGCTGTGTTTGTGGCGGCTTGCCTTTAATATTTCAATACCTGTAATTTTTAAGTTGCAAGGAGTTTTAAACAGTTCTTAATTTATTGCCGTTCCTGGCGTGTATGGCCTTCTGCCCAGATCACAGTGGCTTGCTTTTATAACATCATCTGCTGTATCTGTAATTAATTTTGATTTGCTAAATTGTATCTCACTGAAAACACTATTATTTACACAGTTGTTTATTCCTTCGTTAACAACGTGTGGTATTTTTCATTTATTGTTGATTCTGGAATTACTGGTTTAAAATAAATTGTGTGTAACTGTAAAGGGAAACCAATAGTAACTCATTACGGCCCCGTCCACAATCGTAACCGATTCCTGCCTTCCCATGACTACCAGGATTCAACTACAGTAAGCAGACTGAAGTGTACGCGATTTCCAATAGCCACACAGAGAAGACCAGGTTGGAAAGCTACATTAAACCAGTCTTTGGGCTGAAGACCACAACAACAACAACGCCAGAATCTCTGCGGTCGCGGACGCTGCAGCGTCTGCAGTTGCGGGGAGCCGCTCGCCGAACCAGGCGGCGCGGTTGACGGAGCGCGCCGCGAGATCGCTGTAGCGGGGGTCGATGGACACGGCGCCGGCTGAATTATACAGCAGCGGACGGCGTCGCGCCAGTCGCCGGAGCGGACGCTGGCAGTCCGTCTTGGAGCAGATGTACGCCTCTCGCCGCTTCCGTCCGCTTTCCGAGTCGATTCTCCGGCCGCTGTATTTTGTGGGGCTTCGCAGACCATCTGCAGTCCAGCGAACTGAGCCAGCGATTTTTTCGTATCTCCGCTCTGCTTCCTCCTCATAATACAGCAGAACTGAAATGCCACAAGTGATTTTGTTCTTCCTTCACGAAATGCTGTCTAACAGCCGTAAAAGTACGAAGGGCGTTCAGTATGTAATGCAACACATTTTTCTTTCTCGACCAATTTCGGTTAAGAGATTGTGGAAATTGTTGTAGGACAGGGTGGAATATTCTTACTTCAGCCCGTATAGTTTCATCAAGGTACGACAGTGTGCATAGCCCTAAAAATGGCATCTGTAACGTAGATGGGTTTCAAGCAGAGAGTGCAAGATCCCCTCGCTTCTAAACTGATACTGTTATTACTCAGCTTAGCCGCGAGTCTGTAGAGGGTGGCATATGTGACGTACAGTACAACTGGTCAGCACTTCCACCCGGAATTTGCGAATTTCCTTGATCCACCTTGGCGGGTCGTGTCGTCGTATTTCCTCCTAGCTGTGCAGCTCTCGTAAATGTCGTCCCGTGCAGATTCTTCATTGGCGCATTGCATGTTTCTGTCGGTGGGAGGTAATTATCTGAAATTGCTATCGATCAACTCTGGGGTATCTATTTACTCGAAATTAACATTCATAATTAAGTCGGGTGATGCTGAGGGAATTAGATTAGAAAATGAGACACTTAAAGTAGTAAAGGAGTTTTGTTATTTGGGGAGCAAAATAACTGATGATGGTCGAAGTAGAGAGGATATAAAATGTAGACTTGCAATGCCAAGGAAACCGTTTCTGAAGAAGAGAAATTTGTTAACATTGAGTATAGATTTGTCAGGAAATCGTTTCTGGAAGTATTTGTATGGATAGTAGCCATGTATGGAAGTGAAAGATGGACAATAACTAGTTTGGACAAGAAGAGAATAGAAGCTTTCGAAATGTGGTGCTACAGAAGAATGCTGAAAATTAGATGGGTAGATCACATAACTAACGAGGAAGTATTGAATAGGATTGGGGAGAAGAGAAGTTTGTGGCACAACTTGACTAGAAGAAGGGATCGGTTGGTAGAACATGTTATGAGGCATCAAGGGATCACCAGTTTAGTATTGGAGGGCAGCGTGGAGGGTAAAAATCGTAGAGGGAGACCAAGAGATGAATACAGTAAGCAGATTCAGAAGGATGTAGGTTGCAGTAGGTACTGGGAGATGAAGAAGCCTGCACAGGATAGAGTAGCTTGGAGAGCTGCATCAAACCAGTCTTTGGACTGAAGACCACAACAACAACAACAATGCCGTAAAATCACTTTTATTCCTAGTAGATCAATAATGAAACACTCATGTCACAAACTACTCGTAACCGAGAGCATGGCTACCACCAAACAAGATAAGAAGAGCTCTTAACGCCGACTGCCGACTTTGGCTCGCAGTCCGTATCTCTTACTAGTTTCGTCACAGTTCGTGGATTTCCAATCAGGTTTGTACTTACTAAGATATGCATTTGTTAATGAACGGGTGTGAATTTTAACGAGGCAAAATTATAATAAACAGTTTTAAACATCCAGAGGCTCCTCCTAGTATTCATGTTGTCATAAAAGACTTTAATTATTAAATATAAATAAACAGAATCGGTGACTTTGGCACCAAGATGGCGGTACTTCCCGTCATGCATATTTCCCATGCTGACGCTTGTTGCTACGGTCCAGCGCCGAGCCCCACCCCACTACGCGTGACATTTGGTCGCTTCGTCACCTAGCCACCCAGCGTGGGAAATGCTCTCCGACTCATGGCCGGCTACGGACTACAGCACTCCTAACATCAATAAGAGACAATAATTTATTAAAACTGGTAAAAATGTCTTGCTCACGTAAGAGGCACCTTACAAGGGCTGACACTGAGTTTCTCTTAGCGGAAAATTAGAACATCACAGAAATTCACAGGCACTTGCATAATATCCACGGATACCTTGCGGTGAACAAAAGTACTGAGAGTCGTTGGCGAAGGCTGTCATCATAGCAACAAGGTCGACCAAACCTGTCCGATTTCCCTCGCGCAGCCCGGCCACAGGCAGCAGTGACTCCCGTAATGTTGGAACGTGCGGACACTCATAGATGGATCGCAACCCCACCTCGCTTCACGGTTGAACGTCTCTGTTGGCAGTGCTGACACACTCGTCCACCATTTGGACTACTCGCAGATGTGTCACAGCTGGGTTACTCGCCGCATAACCGTAATCAGTAACTGTGCGGAGATGTTTGAGCATTATGAGGCAGATCATGGCAATTTTTTGTCGAAGATCAGCACAGGCGATAAAACATGGGTTCATCACTTCGAACCGGAGACGAAACGGGAACCCATGGAGTGGCACCACACCGCGTCTCCTCAGAAAAAAGTTTCAAATCCGCACACTCAGACGGTTATGTCATGACGGCCGTCTTCTGGGATTCTGAAGGGGTTATTCAGTTTGATGTCCCCTCTCGCGGTCCAACGATCGATTCTGAATTACACTACTGGCCATTAAAATTGCTACACCACGGAGATGACGTGCTACAGACGCGAAATTTAACCGGCAGCAAGAAGATGCTGTGACATGCAAATGATTAGCTTTTCAGAGCATTCACACAAGGTTGGCGCCGGTGGCGGCACCTACAACGTGCTGACATGAGGAAACTTTCCAACCGATTTCTCATAGACAAACAGCAGTTAACTGGCGTTGCCTGGTGAAACGTTGTTGTGATGCTTCGTGTAAGGAGGAGAAATGCGTACAATGATAAAGGTCGGATTGTAGCCTATCGCGGTTGCGGTTTATCGTATCGCGACGTTGCTCCTCCCATTGGTCGAGATCCAATGACTGTTAGCAGAATATGTAATCGGTGGGTTCGGGAGGGTAATACGGAACGCCATGCTGGATCCCGACGCCCTCGTATCACTAGCAGTCGAGATGACAGGCATCTTATCCGCATGGCTGTAACGGATCTTGCAGCCACGTCTCGATCCCTAAGTCAACAGATGGGGACGTTTGCAAGACAACAACCATCTGCACCAACAGTTCGACGACGTTTGCAGCAGAATGGACTATCAGCTCGGAGACCATGGCTGCGGTTACCCTTGACGCTGCATCACAGACAGGAGCGCCAGTGAAGGTGTACTCAACGACGAACCAGGGTGCACAAATTGCAAAACGTCACTTTTTCGGATGAATACAGTATCATGATGGTCGCATCCGTGTTTGGCCACATCGCGGTGAACACACATTGGAAGCGTGTATTTGTCATCACTGTACTGGCGTATCACCCGGCGTGATGATACCGGGTGCCACTGGTTACACGTCTCGGTCACCTCTTGTTCACATTGATTGCACTTTGAACAGTGGACGTTACATTTGAGATGTGTTACGACCCGTGACTCTACCGTTCATTCGATCCCTGCGAAATCCTACATTTCAGCAGGATAATGCACGACCACATGTTGCAGATCCTGTACGGGCCTTTCTGGATACAGAAAATGTTCGACTGCTGCCCTGGCCAGCACATTCTCGAGATCTCTCACCAACTGACAATGTCTGGTCAATGGTGGCCGAGCAACTGGCTAGTCACTACTCTTGATGAATTGTGGTATCGCGTTGAAGCTGCATGGGCAGCTGTAACTGTACACGCCATCCAAGCTCTATTTGACTCAATGCCCAGGCGTATCAAGACCGTTATTACGGCCACAGGTGGTTGTTCTGGGTACTGATTTCTCAGGATCTATGCATCCAAATTGCGTGAAAATGTAATCACATGTCAGTTCTAGTATAATATATTTGTCCAAAGAGTACCCGTTTATCATCTGCATTTCTTCTTGGTGTAGCAATTTTAATGGCCAGTAGTGTATATTGCGCTACTTCCAGGAAATTGAGAGAGTAGCTTCGGCTTGTTCGTCGCCACAAAAATGCAAACGAACTTCTTCTCCGTGACAGCGCAATGCCTCACCCAAGTCTGTGCACCCGAGAAGAGCTCACAAAACTTCATCAGACTCTTCCTCCTTATCCACCCTACAGCGCGGATCTAGCACCTTCCGACTTCCGCCTGTTTGGCCCACTGAACAATACACTCCGCAGGTAGCAGCAAGTAGATGGCGGGAAGGTTGCTGGTGCAGCAAGACGTTAGCTCCGACTTCGACCAGGAGAGTGGTACCATTCTGGCATATACACGGCCTCCCAGTAAGGAGGCCTAAGGCCGTTGCATGGAGCCGAGGTTATATTGTGAAGTAGGGTTTTGTTGCCAAAAGAGTGGGGAATAATATGGTTTACTGGAATTCTGAATAAAACCGATATGGTTTCAGAAAGAATGTGTTGCGATTGTTACTGAAAGCCCCGCATGCCTTGTAATGTAGCAGAGGGGCCATCCTGCAGAATGGTGGCGTCTTTTCTGACTATTCGTATTGATTAGATATGCACGAACAGGTACCAGGAAGAGAAAACTCACGGTTGCAGACAAAAAATAGGTAACACTGATATAACAAAATACAGTAACCAACTCGTGGAAGTATCGGAATTGCGGCCTCTGGGTAGCATTATGGAGGAACACAACAGGTGTCAAAGGGAAACCAAGGGAAGAATACCATTGGCCAGGAGTGCCTTCCAAAAGAAGTCGAATCTTCTACTGGAAAAGCAAATCAGCTTCCACAATAAGAAAAGCATTGTAAAGGCATTTTTTTGAGTGCCCTGACATGCGGATGTGGAATCTGGAGATTATCAAAGGAGGACATAACTCAACGCGAAGCTGCGGTAATGTGCCTCTGGAGGAGAAATACAGGAACTAGCTGGACTGACAGAAAAACGAATGAGATAGTTCTACAAGACACAGGAGAAAAAAAAGAACTTTTGAAAGTTGTAGGCAAACACAAAGCAAAATTCATTGTACAGTTGACTAGACATAATGTTTTCTGCGAAACATCTTCAATTGCAAAATCGTTGGGAAGAAAACGAGGGGACCACCAAAAACATTCTATTCAAAAGGTATGATCAGTGGGATTGGATTTTCTTCATACATGGACATGAAGAGCACTGCTGAAAAGTGGAAGCTGCAGCTGCAGTGACAAGGCTTACCGTTGTTAAAGAAGAAGAATAGATTTCGGCAAAACTTTCGATTCTGTTGACATTGACATCTCGCTTCCGAAACTCACAAGCCAACATTTTCCTTGGAGCGCTGTTCCGCTCACTTCTTAACCTCTCCCTCCACCCTCTTCTCCTTGTGTTATCATCTGGTCAGTACTGTTTATGCGATGGTTAGTGAAAATCTAAAAAAAATAAAAAAGTGAATTAACAGGATGCTTTCTTGTTAAATTTAGAATAACATTAGTACTAATCCTGAATCGTACAAAACTAGAGCATCAGATGCATGTGGCTTAAAGCGTTACTCAACGATACACTAACATAAACATTTGTGAATTTAGCTTATAAATTATAGTTACTAAAAACTGTTAAGTATGGTGTGTAACGTTAATAGAACTTCTTGAGCATTCGCAAGAAAGGTAACTGATAGAAAAACACCGTTTATTGAAAACAGCCATCAGGAAATATCTTAAAAAATGATACACGAATATAAAATGAAAAGAATAATGGATAGCTTCAAGTTTCCCACAAATATACCGATTATTTATTGTTAAAATAACTCTGACCATATGTAACACAACACTAAAATCACAAAAAGCGAACTAATCTAATAATTATATCACATGAAACTGTTAATACAATGTTAAACCATAGCTGTGTCAGGTTCACATTTTCTGCCACTGTATCCATACAATTAATTACACCAATCAAGTGTAACACTTTCTAAAACGAGTGAACTTAAGCAGCCCTGTCTTGGACGAAAAACAAACACATGTTTGACACAACTGTATATATCCTGCTGTTATTTTTTTTAATCAAACTGGTGGACATGAACTGTTAATAACAGTCTCCTTCTAAATCACTCGTGCGTATATTTACTGCATTAACACTTGTTATTTCAGTAGGTTCAAAATAATAACTCAGAGAAGTAAGAGCAGTACCTGGCTTTTACAGAAACTCCTCTTTCATCCACTATCAATCTCTTTCTGTTTCAGTTTCAACAATAAATATCGTTTGTTATCATAGATAGAACCTAGATTGAAGAAATTAGTGTCAACGAAATGCCAGAGTAATAACCATAATTTTCAGTTCGTATTACGTTTTGCAACTAGTCTAAAAATGACAAGTCCTAAATGCATGTAGCCAACGTATTGGATCAGTCAATATCAGCTTCCATTGGAAACTTTGAAAACAGTTTTCTGAAGTTTTGTAAATACAGTCTTGCCATATGCTCTAAGCTCTGTCCATTGAATAACTGGAGCTTCAGCAGCTACATCACAATAATTGCTCAGTGCATATACAAGTATCCACCATCTTCATACTTCTTCCTGCATCAAGTCTGTAGTTCTCGCACGAAATATTCTTGTAAAGTCTTTAATGCCGCATTGAAATAATCTGCCTATATTGTCCAGTGAACCTGATACGTGTTACAAACCGGACACAATAGGAAGGACCAAGCCCCTTTGCTTTTTTCTTTTATCACTCGTTTATTACATCAGAGAAATACACGTTTTAAGACCAAATTTAACTACATGAAATATTGCTCCCAGTAAGGTTAACATAAGCAGTGACAAAACTTAGTTCTCTTAAGGGTTTCTGCTGGCAACAAATTTAAAGGAGGCAATGTAAGGTTTATATCAATTTAGCTCAAACATTTAGCTAGTGATCGAATCACGGCACAGACACTTTAACAATTTCGACAACAAATAAATAGCGTGAATTTGTACTCAGAATAACCAACTAATCAACAGCCTTGCTATTGAATAAATAGTAGGCCATTTGGAACGAATTAGCAACACCCGGCAACTAGGGGAGTTAATACCAACAGTCTTTAAATGGCTTGCTCCGCATTAAATAAACAAACTTACAGTAATTAAATGAATAACAAATCAAACATACTACGCTCCACTCAAACTCTTCAGTGGAAGCCAAGCCAAAGTGAAGATTCCATTAACTGACTAGCACTGAAGTCACACTAAAGCTCATCTCTGTGTTCCCAGACACACATGGGGCAACCTTATTAGTGCTATACTGCGTTCCAAAATATTCATTCAAATGGTCAATTCAAAATTAAGTACACATAAACCAGTATTAATTGACGAGGAGTGACACCAGGTCGCTCGAAGGGATGACAGCACTTAAATGCTAAGACAAATGCCGGGGGCGTCAGTAACATCAAACACTTTGTCCGAGTTTTAACCAGGAGTCACTTTCCGCTATACAAGGAAACATTTAACCAAGTACAAGGAAGGAACCCCAAAGAGAAAATTCAAATAAAACCCCCAAAAGACTTTAAAGGACAGGGAATCCCAACTATTAATTTTAAAAGAATTAGCTCCCCCCAAAGGCACTGTAAACGCTAGGGCCACACTTAAGAGGCCACCAAAATTGGTTACAAAACGTCTTACACCTTTGCTCCTTTTCTTTAAAAGAAACACAAGGCTGCTTAACTTCTGCTGGACGTCCGGTATGGCTCGTGTAGGATACACCAGGCAGCAACCCAAACTAGGCGAGTAAAATCAGGAGAGCAGACAGGCAGGCAGCCAACACATATCCTCCATCCTGAACCGGCAGACCGCGTGCAACCAACTCCACAATACGTGGTTGTTTCCCACCTAGTACCTCGCGGCGTCTCAGCAGGTAGCCCGAGCAAACGTCAACTGCCACTCACCCCGCGAATGCGGAAAACAACAAGGCAAGCAAAGATAAGAAACATCGGAGGATCGATAATGGACATCCAAGAGACTGGCGCGCCAGTAACGAGCGCCACGGCTCAGAACCCTTTCACTACTACACTACACAAAACAAAGCTTTCAAAAGTTCTCTGTCTCAGAATACATACAAATTAGATAAGTTTCCTCACGAAGAATGAAATTTACAAATTTATGATCACATATCATTTACATATGAAGCAAACAAATTTTACGTGTCTTGGAGGCACCATTGATCTTTGATTCCTTCACTTAAAGTTCGACCTTGGTCATGACCACCAACACTTCGTAGCGATGATTAGCGAGTCGACAGCAACAGCTGCGCTATGTCAACCAGAGGTGGTAGGCGCACTCGCCCACAGATTCATCCTCACTTTGCACTTAATATTCAATGCGCAATTTCACTCTTAACGCTGTTCGTATAAATGTTTTACCCTCGATAACGTATAATTCAGAAACGTCACAACCGAGAGAGACAGTGCCAATGGCCCCATAAGGATCAGTACTAGGTACAATACTTATATGTTAATGATGGTCGACTTTCCAATTGCAAGTGTCACATAATTATACGCTGACGATCTTCAGTTATGTGGAAGAACAAGTCCAGCGAACATGCGCACATCCATCCAGCATGTAAACACTGACTTCTTTGCCTCGTCACAATCTGCGCAGAACATTTAATTAAAACTTAAGTCATCTAATATGCAAGCAGTTTGAGTGTCTAACAGAGGGCTTATTACTTCCATCCGTTTTTTCTAAACAGTACAGTAATTACATTCTACAATCTCTCAGGCTTCTAGCCGCGTGTAATGATTCCAGATCATGAACTTATAACTGACTGCTCCTCAGTTATTGTAAACGGGAGACTGTCGTTCTTACAAAGGGTATCCCAGGTGGAATGGTCAATGTTCAGCGATATGAGGGGTCGATCATTTGAAGCAAAAAATTTTGGTAAACGTGGGCCCTAAAATGCGTATCTTTAGAGCTATGAACAGTTTTTAACCTTCGGTAATGTGAAACAAATCTCCTCTATTGAAACCTCTTTGGTTTTGTATTTTGGGAGGAGGTAGTCGGTGCCAAAACAAGAAAAAGTTGTCTTGCAAAGTGGACTCTGAAATGCAAACCTTAAAGAGCAATGAACACTTATTCACCAGAAGAGACGTGTGTCACAGTAGCGAAGATGAAAAAGTACTCACACTTACAGTACCTCTTAAGGAGAACATTTTAGAGACCAGGCTTATCGGACTTTATGCTTCGAATGATCGTTCCTGTCATCATCATCTTCGAAACCTTCCAGCGATCCGGGTACGATGTTTATGAGCAACTTGTCTCCATTTCTCGCTATCTCGATATACTTCTTGTCTTATTATTGTTTGCAGTTTCCTCTTCTAGCCTTCATATCGTCTTTAATCTGATCCAGCCATATTTTCCTGGGCTGGCCTATGGGTTCTTTGTTCTGCATATTTCTATCCAAGTATTTTTTTGGCAGGCGGTTATCCTTCGTCCTCTTCACTCGTTCATACCACTTGAGCCGTGCAGTTCTAAGTCTCTTAGTCGCTGACAGATTCACTTGCATCTCTCCTCTGTCTTCATTTCTAATTTTATCTCTTCTAGTCTTCCGGAAGGCGATCACAGAAACATATATCGCGTACTTGTAGCTTGCTCAGATGTCTTGCTAATCACACATAAATCCAAATTGTATGCTATAATCGACAGAAGATACGTTTTAAACGTGATCTGTTTGGCTCTCAAATTAAACCCCTTGTCCCACACATGGTTCCACACTTCATGGAAAAAATCAGATCTATTCTTACTTTGTTTTGTACTTATAGTTTGGCAGATCCATCCCTTGATATTGTACTTTCCAGGTATATCTCCATCTAGCACCAGGTTGCCCTTGGCAGATGCCCTGCTCACAATCATTGCTACAATTTTGCTCTTCCTGACTGTCAGCTGGTGCTCTTTAAACTTGGAGCTCCAATCATCTAATTTTCCCTGTACCTATAGTTTTGTTTCTCCACAAACAGCTACATCATCAACAAAAACAAAAGCATTGAGATCACCATTTCCTGTCTCGTTGACTTTCTTTATAATCACATCTATTAGTGCAATAAAATGTGATAGGGAAAGTGCGCTCCGTGTTGCACTCCTCTCGATGACCTGAACCAGTCCAACCTGCCATTATCCACTTGTTCACATCTTTTGCTCCCTTCTCAAGGTATTTTGTCCTTGTTCTTTAGGGAGTTTGGCTCCTTTAGTTTTTTTCTAAACACTGTAGGTGTCAGCACCGACACAAACAAGGAAGGGAAGAAGTTGCGATGGCCGTTGGCACGAATCCAGAATGAACTGTACATAACACTTGCAGATTAACAGAACACTTTATTTCTAAAAAAGGCATGAAACATCTCGTTATGAGGTGGCTTGGAGCGCTTTCTACGCGTCCAACATGCAACTACTTTATCACACTATTACCACTTGCAGATCGCAGACTAGTTGTCGTCTTCCTATTGCTCAGTACTGATGCTCTCGAAGTCTGCGACCGAACTGGGCTCCGATCAGCGATGGGCGGCTGGTTAAGTCAGCGTCGACAGCGGGCACTGAACTCTGTCTTCCTAGAGGCGTGCCCGCTCTTTTCACTGGCGCGGAAGTCAGCGCCTTCTTGCTGCCGTTTCGCGGTCCTGCGCTGGCCGGTGTGCAATCGATGCGTTAGGACTGCACACTAAATGGGATTAAATAGAAGAGGACACGACTACCTTCGAAGAAGAGGGATCTTTTGTGCTTGGTCACCCATTCATTTCCGTATCCAGTCAGCACTTCTAAAACGTACCAATTCTGATGGCCTTGTTATTCGTCGCGTAAAGCCCTGTGTTGTGCAAGATTGTTCCAGTAGAGGGTATACCAGCAAGTGGTTCGAATCTTGCTTTGCTTGGCTCTCGCAGAAGACGTCTCTATCAGCTGGAAAGATGTCCTGTTTCTGAATGCTGATCTTGCAACGGGGGACGCCAGTCATTAGATGGTTGAGTGCCTCGAAACAGGGTTGCCTTGGACTAGCTCTTCTAATGTTACCAGGCTGCAGCTTACTTTTCCAGCTGGGGATTCGGTTAGACTCAAGTGGTACTTCCTACAGTTGAGTGCTTGGGATTAATTTCTTTCAGTCGACAGAATACAACTTGATGATGGTGCAGTGGATGACAGGGATCACTGAACTGCTTTGCCCTCTCCGCATCGGTGGCGATGGCCAGTCTGACAGTGATGCGAGGCTGTGACGTGAGGTTGGGTGGGAGGTACGGAATAGCTACTCTATCAATCGGATAGATTTGTCGACTGCAGTTGGCTTCTGAAACCGCGTTCAGTCTCAATGATTGCAGTGTCTACCTGCTTGATGTGTGCAGAGGTACTCCACACAAGTGAAACATACTCTGCATCTCACATACACAAACAAGGGCAGAAGTTCCCAGGTGGCGTCGGCTAGCTCCCCATGTTGTGCCTGTGAGCTTCCTCAAAATACCGTTCCTTGCACCGACATTTCAGCCTGACTTTACGGAAATGTTTCTTGAAAGACAGTGTTACGTCAAGAGTAACACCCAGATACACGAGTGATGGGCGATGTTTTAAGTCGTTCACCTTGCCATGTGACATCCAGTTCGCGCCAGGCTTCTCTATTTCATAAGTGAAGTTCGCACGCCTGAATCTTGTTTGGATTTGGACTGCTGTGGATGGTGACACCGATTCGTGTGAGTCAGTTTTCGGTAAACACTGTGGCTGAGACAGCATTTGCTTTTCGGCCAGCAAATATGTGAAAAATGGTCAGTCCATTTCACCGTCCTTGGTGAACTTCATGTGGTCGTAGGTACTGTTTAGACGTGCTCCAAGACCTTTTTCAGCTCTTCACGTCTACAACGCCATACTACGACTATATCGTCAAAGTACCGATAAAATCAACTAGGCTTTGCAGTAGCCGTGTCCAAGCGATGTTTTCAAGGTGCACCATAAACAGTTTGGCTATAAATGATGCTAATGTGCTTCACATCACGACATCTGGTTAAAATATTCGCCATGTACAAAAAATCGGATGGCGACAGAGTGTATTTAAATAACTCTATAACAGTGTCATGAAATAACCAGGAGGGCGGATCTATAGAGCCTATGATAGATACGAGAGCGAATAATGAGACCATATCGGTGCTGACCATTTTATCTCCTTCTGAACACGCAGGCATTTGATTCGACAGATGAAATCAGTTGTATTCCTGATATGGTGAGCACGGTGACCAATGTGGCCAGATGTTTTACAGATGTGTAAATCGGCGATCCAATAGTGCTAAAGGGCGGAAGGTTGTGTCCATCTTACGAACCTTTGGAAGGCCAAAAAATTTTAGGTGGCCGAGGTGCTTTCTAAGGCTGTCACAAGTTTTCTGTTATTGTAAATTACTCATCTATACTGTACTGCGACGAAGATGAACGGACGCATTGCATAAGTGGTGAATAACATCCTTGACTTTGTGTTTAGTTTTACCTGTGACTGGCTTGCTAGTCAGTCGCGAGGTTCTGGGGTATTCTTATTTGAAGCATGGTATCGAGCAGTTGAGTTTTTCAGAGAATGAGATCTGTTATTTGTGAATCTGGAAGACACTATCTCGAATGCCTTATTCAGGAGCTGAAAACCCTTTTATAATACTTTCTCGTTCTGGAGAAGATTTTGGAGGAATTTTAAAGGTAATGAAGGCATGTGCAGGAATGAAATGTTTGTTTGTCAGAACTACTAATTGAAGGAAATCCTTGTTTCTCAGATAGCTAACAACTTTCATGATTAGTGTTAATTTGATCTCTTACGTTTTCGTTATGTACAATCAACTCAACTGAATGAAATGTTTGAACATCTGTAATTTTTTTGTGAGAGATATTTGTAATTATTAGAGTCTTCTTATGCCGTGCAGTCCTTTTTGTCAATAATCAGAGTTTGATTTTCAAGACCGATTTTCTTTAAAGTGAATCCACTTCCATGATTCACAGTAAAGTTTTATATTTTGTCGTGTGTGCATTGCACCTTACGCCACGCAAAGTCGCAGACAGTTTCTGACAAGCCAGAAGAAAGAAATTTCTAGTGAGTAGTTTATATTCCCTTAACTGGTGCATCTATTGATTTATATTTGCTTTCGAGAACGTCAGTACTCCAGACGCAAAAGCAGCATGCTCAGAAAGAGGTAAGTCTGTTACTTCAGAATCTTGCATTCTTGAGCAAATAGTGTGTAGTCAAGATTGTCAGACATCGTGCTAGCAAGCAGATTAATTTGCAGTGAACAGTGTTGGTAATTTCAGACACTTATTTTCTTCCGAGTAGAGCAATAATTTATTTTTGTGGATATTGCAAGTCAAACATTGTACTTCATACCACGCAACGTCCATAATACACTTCGTTACTGAGGTTTAGTTACATAGTTTTCATTGAGCACACAATCAGTTTCTTTTGGCTTTTTATTATATTCATTTTCTTTATTTAAAATTTTGCGTTTCATGAAGTTTTAAGTTTTATTTCACAACACAATTCACATGCGCAGCACAGGAGCAACGAGCAGTCAGTTTTGCGCAGCAATAAAATCTAAGGTATACGTTATATGAGAAAAATACTTTTGAAATAAATGTATTCAGTTTCCTCACACATATAGATAAAATTTTCATAGAAAGCTTGCGTGCATGAGGGAGAAGATTTTTAATGACACTCCCTTCCAGTGAATTGTCTTCCTCATTATTCTGGATGTTTGGTACCGTGGAAATTTTTGGTATGTCTCGTCCTCCAGGATGAATCTGATTTGTCCGGTATAGACGGCTCGTCCCATTATTACGGTTATATTTCCCTTGTCAATTGGCGTAACTACTAACAGAGGATAGTTTCAGAGCTTGTGAATTTCATTACATTCAGATATTGTCATGTTCGACGCTGGCGACTTGCATTTCGGAAGAATACGGCTCGTTTATCAACGAATTTCTTCTGAAGCTTCACGTCTGCGAAGATGGCGTGAAGCTAAATCCCTTATTATTTATGAATTCTTCCGTTGCTTCTTGGAAGAATAATTCCATGTTTAAGGTTGAATAACAAGTACACTGCTTTCGTTCTACTGATTTTTGTTCATTTCGCACAAGTTTTCTGCTTGTTGGGCCATCTTCAGGAAACAGTTGTTTCTTGAAGATAGTCCAATAAGCCTAAAACTAGTCTGAAGTAAAAAAAAGTCAGTAGAACAAAAACAGTGTCCTGGTTACACAGCCATAAAAGCCCTATATTATGTGTCGACAAACATGAGTCGTTTTTTCTCGCAGTCGTGTTGATCACGGTGAATTTTGGCATTTTGTGGTTCTCTTTTCTGCCTCCTGCTGGTTCTTCGAAAAGACATCGACCTGGATACGGACCGTCAACGCTAGATTCATTCTCTGGTGCCACAGACTTGAAAAAATGGAACAGTTCTTGGACCATATCATCAGTTTCCGTGACCACATGAAGTTCACGATGGAGCTAGAGACAGACAGTGCCTTTGCATTTCTTGACATCCTAAAAAGAAATGGGTCTGAGCACTATGGGACTTAACATCTGTGGTCATCAGTCCCCTAGAACTTAGAACTACTTAAACCTAACTAACCTAAGGACATCACACACATCCACGTCCGAGGCAGGATTCGAACCTGCGACCGTAGCGGTCACGCGGCTCCAGACTGAAGCGCCTAGAACCGGACGGCACACCGGCCGGCCTCGACATCCTTGATCGCCAAAACGCAAATGGGTGTCTCAGAGCCAGTTTCTACCGGAAGCGCATCCATACTGACCGGTATCTGCAAGCTACCAGCCACCACCACCCAGCACAGAAGCATTCTGTTCTGAGGACACTGATTCATCGAGCAGAACTCATTTCAGACGCTGAAAAGCAGCCAAAAGATTTTAGTCACTTACGGAAAGTGTTCAAAGAAAATGGCTAAAACAACCATCACAATTCGCAAGGCAATGCACCGAAGACTCATAAGCGGAAGGCCCCCGACGAGCACACAAAGATGTTTTCCGTTCTGTGGCTCAATAACAGCAAAGATTAGGCTGCTTCTAAAGAGGCACACAGTTGATTCCGCCTTCAGGCCTCCCGTAAAAATAAGACAACTTATAAGGCTTATGAAACATTATGTACGCCCCAGAACTCCAGGAATACACAGAACGCCGTTAAAGTGTGGACAATGTTAAGTTGGACAGAGTGTGCCACTACTGAAGAGCACCATCTATAACACGAGAGGAATTCTGCCTCGGAAACCAACTGTAACACAGGATACGGTGAACATACCTGTTACTAAAGAGACAAATGCATAGCACCACAAAAGAAGCGATGGGGAACAAAATATCTGAAAACATCCTCAATAATAACGGTGGTCTGCGTTTACAGAGAACTTAGGTCCCATCTAATGGGAAGGCTGAAGTGGACGCGGTAGTCGCGCGACCAAAACATGACTATCTATGGCGCCGGACTAGGCATCAGTGACGTCACACGAATTCGCACCGTTATATAAAGATGACAGTAGCAACGACACCACTTGGCAATGGCCGAAAACTCGTGGATTTGAAACCAATTAATATAGATGGTACTTTCTCTTCCTTCTCTTCCTTTGTAAAGAACTTTGGGATTATTATGGAACATCACTTACATTGGACTGAGCTCCCAAATGCAGTCTGTAAGAAATTGTCAACTTCCTTTTGTGCACTACTGAAAAATGACAATTCCATTTTGAACTTAAAAACAGAAAGAAACTGGTAAACTCACTAATACTTCCTATTGCTGATTATGGTGGTGTTATTCTTCAAGGACTTTCTCGTCAAAGCTCTACCATCTGCTCAATTACTGCACTCCCTCTTACTTATATTCAACTCTATCACATCTATTTGAGCAGCATAGCAGAAACACTGGCTGCCAGAAAAGTGAAATCGTCTCTATACTATGACATAACATCGTCTCAAAATTATTTTTTGTCAGGAACCCGACTTTGGAACAACCTTCCGCAATGTCTGTGAGATATTGCCTGGGAAATTACACTCCTTCCCAAATCAGAGGACATTTAATGGTCCACCTTGTACCACAACATATCTCTCTTACAAATATTTGTCTGTGTGTCATCCCTGTTAATACTCATTTCTCTCTTCTTTGTATATACCTTCCTCTATTGAAAGAATCAGATGTTTCCTAAAACTTACTGCCACTGAATTTTAAATCACTTTCTCTGTCAGTTTTTCTTCTGTTTCTGATGTCATTAAACAGCTTAAAAGTACTGAACTAGTTAATTTTATTGCAGTTGTTAACATCTGTTTCTATTACTCTTACTATTGTTCTGTATTATTATTTCTGTTGGTAATTATAATGTTTTACAGTAGTTTTTGATATGTACTTTCCTCGTCAGATTTGAGACAGTGCCTGAAGGCTCTAACTTAGCTAAACTACATAAAAATAAAAAATTAATAAAAATGTATTGATAATTCTAACATATATCAATACAAGTAGAATTAACGATGTAGAAATTCTTCACACAATTTGAATAGCATAACGGATACTCATTTCTTTTCTTCTTAATGTATGTAATTTCTTTGAGTTTAAGTAAAAAAATAATTCTTTTTAAGGAAAGTTCTGGAATATTTGTTAATTTATGAGTATCACGGCAGACACATATTGTAGACGAGCGCAAGACAGACTTGAAATTTCTTCTCTTTTTTTATTAGCACAACAGGGAGCGCAATAGGTAGCGTAACGACAAGTGGCTATGTAATACACTGTTTGCATAAAATTGTAATTGCTATAAACATTTGCAAGAGAAACCATGATAATATGGTCGATGATTTAAAAACGAAAACGACATAACCTTTTTTTTAAAAAAAAAATCTTAAATCCATTGAATCTAGTAGAAACTCTCCCGACTAAAGTATTAAGTTTTATACTATTAATACACCGATGGTTCGATGTTCACCCTTATGACTGCAGCCAAGTGATTTCTCCAACAATCTCAAATTAGATCGAAAGCATGATCCAGTCATCAATGGCCAACATGCTGCAGATTGTAACTGGTGTCAAATCATGAGGGTATTTTTGATCCGTCGTTGCAACTACAAAAATGCGTGATTTTTTTTACCAGACGCGTTTCGCTTTATTGATGTAAAGCCTCATCAGTGGTCTGTAATTAAGTTACTTAAATTTTGATTTGCTTTTAGATCGAAATCGCTGCACTGGACACAGTCAGGAGCACCCAGCTCTGGCCGGAATTTACTTCCACTGGACCTGTCATATCAAGTGATACTGTGTACGCCAATCTATACTGAGGCTAGAACAAGTTAACTCTTTGAAGACCACCTATCTGACACACTTGGGGCAACGAAAATTCAAACCGTCAATGCGCATGTTACAGACAAGCGATTTAACTGCACCTCCGCCAAGCACACGCTGACACTCAGAAATCACTTTCAAATAACTTCCGGGAATTCAGCCAGGTAACACTTTCAGCAACCGCCGATATTTCGGCGGGAGAACACCCCGCCATTTTCAAGGCAAACTGCAACGGACAAGCGACGTACATGCAAATTTAATACCTCGGTTCTCGGACTCAGGTCTCACTCAGAAATCAGTCTTATAATCTAAGATTGCGACTTAAATGTACCTTCCTTCATCGAGTTTCCAGATAAATCGTGTTTTTTATACAACATAATGTACAAATAAACAAAAGGTGCTAGCGTTGCCGCCCGATATCACTGCACAGCTATTTTAATTAAAAATTATTAATTACATTGTTTCAATATTAACTCTCATGCAGTTTCCTAAAAAAAATTACCATCAATCAAGAATGAAAAATTAAATAAAAGGTCAAAGTAAGTTTTTCTACCTTTTTTTCAGGCCTGGTGCAAACCTGGAAGCGTATAGGAGTAAATACCCTCATCGGGTTTTCTTATACAATCAGGTATAAAATGTAAATAATTTTATTGCAAACACGATGGTATAGGGTTGTCTTAGCAAGAGTGGGCCAATCTTAAGGTTGTCGCGGTTCATAGTTTCAGTAACTGAGTACGAGAGCATGGCACAGCGGAGAAACACTGAACGTACAGACACGTGCGATGGAGAAAGATGCAGAATAAACGAGACTGGGCACGCTCCGTGCAACCAGAGTCAATGGTAACAAATCGCGAAGCTCTCACAGTTTTCTTGCAACCGCAACTGCAACGCTGCCAATCGACTGGTATGTATAAACACACTGTGAAATGATTGTGTATTGTGTATATGGAGTGTAGAAGCACGCTAAAAAGGCAAATATAGGCTGAAAGTTTCGTGTTTTGAAGGACGTAATAATTTCCACTATATAAATACACAATATAATAATAACAAGGAATATTTACTTACCTTTCAAATTTTACATATTTATTTATAAAATAGGGTTAACAAATGAAGGACATAAATCAACATTTCAAAACCCAATTAACACATTTGTTGTAAGAGAAACAATGTAATTTGTTGTATAATTTAAAATACAAAGATTTCAAATACTAATAGTTACATAGAATCTAACGCGTCAAAAGATGAAATATTGACATCAGGTTCAGAGGGATTGTCATCATTACTATCACTGTCTGCATTCGGAAAATTTCGTCAACTTATAAAGACTTTGGCCACCGAGCATTGCCTTTAAATAGCCATGCGTGTACCATCCATAAAATTGAGGATGTAATTTTACACAAGAAGGGTCGGCGGCATTAAGACGCGTAAATTTTACATATATTGTGAGTAAAATTTTTTTTGTTTTAACGAATTTCAGAATGTTGAAATGGTATTTGAATTGAAGCTTTTAATTTTTTCATATACTGTTCATTATCTTTTTTGGCTGAATAATTCGTTTGTAAAATACGAAATCCGTGTCATTGACAGTTTTACTCTGCTTTATGTCTTAGGTAACAGGAGTAAAGTCTTGAACCACTTCAGTTTTTTCGTTAATGAAAACGTCGGAGTTATCTGTTAATGACGCAATAGTTTTTTTGTAAATTTTGATTTTTGAAAACGTTTGAAACATGCCGACTTCTTCCTAGTGGTAGAAAGTGGTGATGTAATCACGGCCTTTAAATACGTGGCGAAATATTTCTGCAGGAGACTTCAAACGCCTTGTTGAGTCCATACGGTTTCGAGGTACTGGATACCGTCGGAAAAAGGAGGTCGGACGTGACATTAGGTAGTATCCCATGACCTTTTTCACGAACAAACTCAAGAACCGTTTCCGATGTGGGCGACTGATAAGAACCCAAAAGAAATCTTTCTCCAACGTGAAAATGGATGCTCACGCACAAGTTTCAGAACACTGGAACATAACGCCAAATTGAGATGGATATGGTTGTTTTATCCACCTTATTGCTTTATCCACCATATAGCCCACACCTGGCTCCCTCGTTTTCCACTTTTTTGAGCCCCTGAAGGTTTTTTTAGGTGGTGTACACTTTCAAGATGATGCGAGCTAAATATAAGCATTGAGAGCAGGATTTCAAGCTCAGAACGAGAGCAATATTAGCTCTTAAGCAACGTTGACATAAGGCCGCTGAACGTGATGGGGTCTAAGTAGAAAAATTCTACATGAAGAAATATTTCATTAATATTGTCATCAAATTTTAATTCTCAACAGTAAATGTATATTTGTGTGCGTGTTTCTTACAAATGTGTCGTGAAATGCCTGAGCTGCTCATGCATACATCTCGACACATAAACAGAAGACGCCTTAGGCGAAGAAAGCTATAGCTATGCTACACATCTTCCTCTCTTAAACAATGTGCCACAACGTCAAGAAAAGAAGAAAAAACGAGAAACCATATACTAATTGGTCGTGACACTGAAAAAAATTGATAAAATTTGATGAAAACAATTTTAGAAAGTAGAAATCATTGTAATTTACAAAGCGTACAACGTATAGTAATTTTCTACATATTACTTTCCAGGTGTACAAACAGTCACACCAAAGAACTTAGTAGTCTAGCAACCCCCCAACGCAAATGTAGAGAGAAAAGATATTAGAACAGTACAATTAATTATAGTTTATATGTGTGGTGATTCGACGTAGGAGATTATGTAAAGAGATGAGATGGACTCCTTTCAAGTTGTGCATGATTTTCGAAAACAGAGTAAGGAACTAAATCATTTGCGTCTTTATAGCGTTATTTAATTGTCTCTTATCATAGGAATCGGTTTCTACCATATATAACCACGACAACTTAAACACTTTGCCTTAGCGAACATCGTGTGTAAGGATAATTTTGCAGTCAATTTTTAAAAAAGTTAAAAATTACTTCATTTACGTCGACCTGCAAATAAATTTCATGTTTGGTTACACTGAATGTGGAAACGTAAAGAAGAGTGTGCTCCCTGTAGTTGGCTTTAGTTGCGTGTTTGTTTTTGGAAGGAGCGCTCCGAGAGCGCAGCGTTTGGTACTTAGTTCACAAACTGTTTGCTGTACAAATAAACAGACTGTACACACACACACACAGGGGTGTGCATACATCCTGCTGACGTTATATCGCGTAATAACATTACAGGGTAATCTAATACAGTTAGGCACAGAGCTTCCGCGTCCCAGTTAGTCGCTAATGCACTTACTGACTTTAAGCCGTTACATGACAGGTGAAGTTTAATGTAACTTGGCGAGGATCCACCAGACCATGGATATTCAGCCTACTTCCGATGTTTCAACAGTTAGAGTTGCACATGAACGAGATTAAGTAAACAGGGGTGACTGCTAGGAATTTTTCAGCGTACGAAGACAACTGCCTAACTACTACGCATGGTGCATTGTGGAGGGTACCTTGTACCACTGCTAGTCATTGCTTTTTCTGTTCCACTCGCAAACAGAGCGAGGGAAAGACTCCTGCTATACACCTCCGTACGAGCCCTAATTTTTCTTATTTTCGTGGTCCTAATTCGAAATGTGCTTTGGTGGCAGTAGTATCGATCTGCAATCAACTTGATATGCCGGGTCTCCAAATTTTCTCAATAGTGTTCCGCAAAAAGTACGTCTTTATTCCAGGGATTCCCATTTGAGTTCAGAACGAATTCATGTAATACGTTATGATCGAATCTTTCTGTAAAAAATGTAACAATAACCATCTGAATAGCTTCGATGTCTTTATTTATTCTACCTGATGAGGGTCCCAAACATTCGAGCAGTACTCAAGAATTATTGTTCTATATGTGGGCTCTTCGCAGATCGACCACACTTTCCTGAAATTCACCCAATTAACTGGAGTCGACTATTCGCCTTCGCTACTACCGTCTTTTCGTGCTCCTTGCATTTCACATCTTTTTGCAACTTTACGCCTAGATATTTAATCGACTGACAGTCTCACCTAGCACACTACTAATGCTATATTTTAAGATTACAGGATTGTTTTTTTCTGCTCATCTGCATTAACATACGTTTTTCTACTTTTAGATCATCACACGAACTAGAAATTTTGTCTGTGTTCTTGTATTCTCGTACACTCTCTCAACGGCGAGACCTTCCCACACACCACAGCATCATCAGTAAACAGCCACAGATTGCTCCTCACCGCCGGCCGCGGTGGACGAGCGGTTCTAACCGCTTCAGTCCGGAACCGCGCGACTGTACGGCCGCAGGTTCGAATATCTGCCTCGGTCATGGATATGTGTGATATCCTTAGGTTAGTTATGTTTAAGTAGTTCTATGTTCTAGGGGACTGATGACCTCAGATGTTCTTAGGTTGGTTATGTTTAAGTAGTTCTATGTTCTAGGGGACTGATGACCTCAGATGTTAAGTCCCATCTGTGAATGGTTCATCCAACAATGTGTCAATCCTCATTTCAGTCCAAATGTTCTCTTTACGGATGAGGCTTCATTCCAACGTGATCAAATTGTAAATTTTCACAATCAACATGTGTGGGCTGACGAGAATCCGCACGCAATTGTGCTATCACGTCATCAACACAGAGTTTCTGTGAACGTTTGGGCAGGCAGTGTTGATGATGTCTTGATTGGGCCCCATGTTCTTCCACCTACGCTCAATGGAGCACGTTATCATGATTTCGTACGGGATACTCTACCTGTGCTGCTAGAACATGTGCCCTTACAAGTACGACACAGCATGTTGTTCATGCACGATGGAGCTCCTGCACATTTCAGTCGAAGTGTTCGTACGCTTCTCAACAACAGATTCGGTGACCGATGGATTGGTAGAGGCGGACCAATTCCATGGCCTCCACGCTCTCCTGACCTCAACCCTCTTGACTTTCATTTATGGGGGCATTTGAAAGCTCTTGTTTACGCAACCCCGGTACCAAATGTTGACACTCTCCGTGCTCATATTGTGGACGGCCATTCTCCAGGACTGCATCAGCGCATCAGGGATTCCATGCGACGGAGAGTGGATGCATGTATCCTCGCTAACGGAGGACATTTTGAACATTTCCTGTAACAAAGTGTTTGAAGTCATGCTGGCACGTTCTGTTGCTGTGTGTTTCCATTTCATGATTTGAAGAGAAGTAATAAAATGAGCTCTAACATGGAAAGTAAGCGTTCCCGGACACATGTCCACATAACATATTTTCTTTCTTTGTTTGTGAGGAATGTTTCCTGAAAGCTTAGCCGTACCTTTTTGTAACACCCTGTATACTTGAATACGATGGATTCGCGCTCTCCAGCGAGAATGGTGAAGTAGTTATGGAACTCATCAGACCGAGCAGCGCTCTGCACTGCGCCAACGTCCATTGCCGATGGTCATAAGCCCATTTCTGTCGTTGCTGCCGATACTGTGTTGTAAACATTGGCACATTCATGGGTAGTCGGCTGCAGACTGGTAAAACAGGACAGGCAGTGAACTGTGGAGGAGTTAACATGATACTTTAATGCTGGGTATAGTACAGGTGTGTCCAACACGCACTGCACCCAACCCTCCTAACGATGGGCCTCTGTAACAGAGAACCCATGCATGTGCCCATATTAACACCGCAACAACGGCAACTACGACTGAGATGGGCTCGTGACCAGCGGCACTGAACGTTGACGGAGTGGCAAAGTGGGGTCTGATGAATCCCGATACTTTCTTCATCATGCCTTTTGGAAGGCGCATTTCCGTCGTCTTCCAGGGGAACAGCTTCTAGACACCTATAATGCTGGATGGAGACAACCTGCCGGCGGCTCCATTATGCTCTGGGGAGCTTTCACCTGGGCGTCCTTGGGTTCAGTGAAGCTCTTGAAAGTAACCAAGTCAGTCATGGAGTATCGTACACTGGTTGCAGACCACGTACATACTTTCATGACAATCATATTGGCTGACAGCGAGATAATGCGCCATGTCACAAGGCCAGCAGGAGTGTGATGGAATGGTTCGAGGAACATGTGGCGAGCTCCAATTGATGTGCTGTCCCCCTCCCCCCCCCCCCCCACCCCCTCACTCCCTTCCCCCAGCTCACCAGATCTGAACGTGGTCGAACACTACTGGGATGTGGTTGAGCTTGGAATCAGAGTTCGTCGATCCCCTTCGTGGAATTTACGAGAATTGGTGAACTGTGTGTGCAAATATTATGTCAACTCCCTCCAGCGACCAACCAAGGCCTCATTGCTCTCGTTACCAGTGCCAAAAACGGACGTACCTACTGTCAGGTAGGTGCTCATAATGTTGTGTCTGACCAGTGTATGTGCTGAGGTTGACACATCACGTACTCGTGCTACTTATCTATTTTCCCATAGAAATACTTGTGTCCTCGAACAAGATTTCAAAACAGTTACTGTGCTGTGTCTACCTCACCGTTTCTGTTACCTCGCCTTCAATATTCTGCCAATAGGAGGTGTCACTTTATCTTCGGCAAGAGGTGGCTCCGCGGGCGGGGCAAGTAACAAGTGATGTGCGCGGAAGTGTAAAAGCTGTACACTCACAGTGTCATGGCGGTGTACTACGACAATTACGGCTCGTTATCCGCGTGAGATCGATTGCTGGAACTGACGTATTGCAAATACACTTCTGGAAATGGAAAAAAGAACACATTGACACCGGTGTGTCAGACCCACCATACTTGCTCCGGACACTGCGAGAGGGCTGTACAAGCAATGATCACACGCACGGCACAGCGGACACACCAGGAACCGCGGTGTTGGCCGTCGAATGGCGCTAGCTGCGCAGCATTTGTGCACCGCCGCCGTCAGTGTCAGCCAGTTTGCCGTGGCATACGGAGCTCCATCGCATTCTTTAACACTGGTAGCATGCCGCGACAGCGTGGACGTGAACCGTATGTGCAGTTGACGGTCTTTGAGCGAGGGCGTATAGTGGGCATGCGGGAGGCCGGGTGGACGTACCGCCGAATTGCTCAACACGTGGGGCGTGAGGTCTCCACAGTACATCGATGTTGTCGCCAGTGGTCGGCGGAAGGTGCACGTGCCCGTCGACCTGGGACCGGACCGCAGCGACGCACGGATGCACGCCAAGACCGTAGGATCCTACGCAGTGCCGTAGGGGACCGCACCGCCACTTCCCAGCAAATTAGGGACACTGTTGCTCCTGGGGTATCGGCGAGGACCATTCGCAACCGTCTCCATGAAGCTGGGCTACGGTCCCGCACACCGTTAGGCCGTCTCCCGCTCACGCCCCAACATCGTGCAGCCCGCCTCCAGTGGTGTCGCGACAGGCGTGAATGGAGGGACGAATGGAGACGTGTCGTCTTCAGCGATGAGAGTCGCTTCTGCCTTGGTGCCAATGATGGTCGTATGCGTGTTTGGCGCCGTGCAGGTGAGCGCCACAATCAGGACTGCATACGACCGAGGCACACAGGGCCAACACCCGGCATCATGGTGTGGGGAGCGATCTCCTACACTGGCCGTACACCACTGGTGATCGTCGAGGGGACACTGAATAGTGCACGGTACATCCAAACCGTCATCGAACCTATCGTTCTACCATTCCTAGACCGGCAAGGGAACTTGCTGTTCCAACAGGACAATGCACGTCCGCATGTATCCCGTGCCACCCAACGTGCTCTAGAAGGTGTAAGTCAACTACCCTGGCCAGCAAGATCTCCGGATCTGTCCCCCATTGAGCATGTTTGGGACTGGATGAAGCGTCGTCTCACGCGGTCTGCACGTCCAGCACGAACGCTGGTCCAACTGAGGCGCCAGGTGGAAATGGCATGGCAAGCCGTTCCACAGGACTACATCCAGCATCTCTACGATCGTCTCCATGGGAGAATAGCAGCCTGCATTGCTGCGAAAGGTGGATATACACTGTACTAGTGCCGACATTGTGCTTACTCTGTTGCCTGTGTCTATGTGCCTGTGGTTCTGTCAGTGTGATCATGTGATGTATCTGACCCCAGGAATGTGTCAATAAAGTTTCCCCTTCCTGGGACAATGAATTCACGGTGTTCTTATTTCAATTTCCAGGAGTGTACGTGTGCGGAGGGGCAACTCGTAGTTCCAAGCTGAATGGACTATGCTGTCTGACGTTAGGGGGACAAGGCTTGGTGCCCGTCACTGTGGTGGAAGTCTTTATTTTGAACCACGTCTGGGTATAGTGGAATTGCAGCAACCGTTACCAAAGCCAGTAGGTGTCATAGCAGTAATTACTATTTGAAACGGACGGAACACTCAACCGCTGGAGGACGGTGCCTTCGCTAACTGTCTGTTCTTGGAACTAACGTTTCTTGGTGAACTTCAAGTGTTTCTGTGGATTGTAATTCACCACCATGGCTACTTAGAGCCTAATTGTGGTACAGCGACTAGACACTTAGCTGTAGCGAGTGCCTTGCCTTATTACAGGTTTTAGTACATGAAATCTATTGCTCTATTCAAGCTTCCTTGCAAGTGGCCGAAAATTTAGTTGTTTTGGTGTGTGATTCACCTGGCCCCACTGCCAGCCGTTTTTTTTTTGTGTGAACTGTTGCATTGATTCTTTAAGCCGTCTATCGCCAAATGTTGTGTGTCATTTGACGTACGAATTATCTAAAATTTTACAGTCTATGAATTTCAAACCGTCATTAAGCTCATTTCTCTTCTGTAAAGATAAGGACAATTATATGCGGCCTTCGATTGTTAATATAACGGACAGTTTCACGAATCCGTTAAAACTACACACATTTAAAAAAGTCTTGCGGCACCTCGTTTCCGAGAGTTCCGGAACCTGTCAGAAAATTATAATAGAGATCTACATAAACATAATTTCCGCTCATGAAAATCACACAGTGCATACATATTGTACCACCATACAGTGAGACCTTCAGAGGTGGTGGTCAGGAATTCTGTACACACCAGTACCGTTAAAACCGAGTAGATCTTCCTCAGGCTTACGCGTGGTCTAGGGGTAGCGTCTTTGATTCGTAATCAAAACGTCTCCAGCACCGGGTTCGGTCCCCGCCACATTTTGATAAATAATCAGCATTGGCAGCCGAAGACTTCCGGCATAAGAAGTCAGCCTCATTCTGCCAACGGCCTTGGCAAAGAGGGCGGAGGAGCGGATAGAGGTTCAGGGCACTCTCTTGGCCTAGGGGTGGGAAATTGCCCCTAAAGGCGGAAGAATCAGCAATGATCAACGGCGTGAGGATGCAGAAGGCAATGGAAACCACTGCATTAAAGACACGTAACGTATCCACAGGACATGTGGCCGGTAATTGAAGAAGTGTCATGATGATCTCTCCATTGGCAAAAGATTCCAGAATAGTCCCCCATTCGGACCTCCGGGAGGGGACTGCCAAGGGGGAGGTTACCATGAGAAAAAGATTGATAATCAACGAAAGGATAACGTTCTATGAGTCGGGGCGTGGAATGTCAGAAGCTTGAACGTGGTAGGGAAACTAGAAAATCTGAAAAGGGAAATGCAAAGGCTCAATCTAGATATAGTAGGGGTCAGTGAAGTGAAGTGGAAGGAAGACAAGGATTTCTGGTCGGATGAGTATCGGGTGAGATCAACAGCAGCAGAAAATGGTATAACAGGTGTAGGATTCGTTATGAATAGCAAGGTAGGGTAGAGGGTGTGTTACTGTGAACAGTTGAGTGACCGGGTTGTTCTAATCAGAATCGACAGCAGACCAACACCGACAACGATAGTTCAGGTATACATGCCGACGTCGCAAGCTGAAGATGAACAAATAGAGACAGTGTATGAGGATATGGAAAGGGTAATGCAGTATGTAAAGGGGGACGAAAATCTAATAGTCATGGGCGACTGGAATGCAGTAGTAGGGGAAGGAGTAAAACAAAAGGTTATAGGAGAATATGGGCTTGGGACAAGGAAAGAAAGAGGAGAAAGACTAATTGAGTTCTGTAACAAGTTTCAGCTAGTAATAGCGAACACCCTGTTCAAGAATCACAAGAGGAGGAGGTATACTTGGAAAAAGCCGGGAGATACGGGAAGATTTCAATTAGATTACATCATGGTCAGACAGAGATTCCGAAATCAGATACTAGATTGCAAGGCGTACCCAGGAGCAGATATAGACTCAGATCACAATATAGTAGTGATGAAGAGTAGGCTGAAGTTCAAGACATTAGTCAGGAAGAATCAATACGCAAAGAAGTGGGATACGGAAGTACTAAGGAATGACGAGTTACGTTTGAAGTTCTCTAATGCTATAGATACAGCAATAAGGAATAGCGCAGTAGGCAGTACAGCTGAAGAGAAATGGACATCTCTAAAAAGGGCCGTCACAGAAGTTGGGAAGGAAAACATAGGTACAAAGAAGGTAGCTGCGAAGAAACCATGGGTAACAGAAGAAATACTTAGTTGATTGATGAAACGAGGAAGTACAAACATGTTCCGGGCAAATCAGGAATACAGAAATACAAGTCGCTGAGGAATGAAATAAATAGGAAGTGCAGGGAAGCTAAGACGAAATGGCTCAAATGGCTCTGAGCACTATGGGACTTAACATCTGTGGTCATCAGTCCCCTAGAACTTAGAACTACTTAAAGCTAACTAACCTAAGGACATCACACACATCCATGCCCGAGGCAGGATTCGATCCAGCGACCGTAGCAGTCTCGCGGCTCCGGACTGCACGCCAAGAACCGCTAGACCACGGCGGCCGGCTAAGACGAAATGGCTGCAGCAAAAATGTGAAGACATCGAAAAAGATATGATTGTCGGAAGGGCAGACTCAGCATACAGGAAAGTCAAAACAACCTTTGGTGACATTAAAAGCAACGGTGGTAACATTAAGGGTGCAACGGAATTCCACTGTTAAATGCAGAGGAGAGAGCAGATAGGTGGAAAGAATACATTGGAAGCCTCTATGAGGGTGAAGATTTGTCTGATGTGATAGAAGAAGAAACAGGAGTCGATTTAGAAGAGATAGGGGATCCAGTATTAGAATCGGAATTTAAAAGAGTTTTGGAGGACTTACGGTCAAATAAGGCAGAAGGGATAGATAACATTCCATCAGAATTTCTAAAATCATTGGGGGAAGTGGTAACAAAACGACTATTCACGTTGGTGTGTAGAATATATGAGTCTGGCGATATACCATCTGACTTTCGGAAAAGCATCATCCACACAATTCCGAAGACGGCAAGAGCTGACAAGTGCGACAATTATCGCACAATCGGCTTAACAGCTCATGCATCGAAGCTGCTTACAAGAATAATATACAGAGGAATGGAAAAGAAAATTGAGAATGCGCTAGGTGACGATCAGTTTCGCTTTAGGAAAAGTAAAGGGACGAGGGAGGCAATTCTGACGTTACGGCTAATAATGGAAGCAAGGCTAAAGAAAAATCAAGACACTTTCATAGGATTTGTCGACCTGGAAAAAGCGTTCGACAATATAAAATGGTGCAAGCTGATCAAGATTCTGAAAAAAGTAGGAGTAAGCTATAGGGAGAGACGAGTCATATACAATATGTACAACAACCAAGAGGGAATAATAAGAGTGGACGATCAAGAACGAAGTGCTCGTATTAAGAAGGATGTAAGACAAGGCTGCACCCTTTCGCCCCTACTCTTCAATCTGTACATCGAGGAAGCAATGATGGAAATAAAAGAAAGGTTCAGGAGTGGAATTAAAATACAGGGTGAAAGGATATCAATGATACGATTCGCTGATGACATTGCTATCCTGAGTGAAAGTGAAGAAGAATTAAATGATCTGCTGAACGGAATGAACAGTCTAATGAGTACACAGTATGGTTTGAGAGTAAATCGGAGAAAGAGGAGGGTAATGAGAAGTAGTAGAAATGAGAACAGCGAGAAACTTAACATCAGGATTGATGGTCACGAAGTCAATGAAGTTAAGGAATTCTGCTACCTAGGCAGTAAAATAACCAATGACGGGCGGAGCAAGGAGGACATCAAAAGCAGACTCGCTACGGCAAAAAAGGCATTTCTGGCCAAGAGAAGTCTACTAATATTAAATACCGGCCTTAATTTGAGGAAGAAATTTCTGAGGATGTACGTCTGGAGAACAGCATTGTATGATAGTGAAACATGGACTGTGGGAAAACCGGAACAGAAGAGAATCGAAGCATTTGAGATGTGGTGCTATAGACGAATGTTGAAAATTAGGTGGACTGATAAGGTAAGGAATGAGGAGGTTCTACGCATTATCGGAGAGGAAAGGAATATGTGGAAAACACTGATAAGGAGAAGGGACAGGATGATAGGACATCTGCTAAGACATGAGGGAATGTCTTCCATGGTACTAGAGGGAGCTGTAGAGGGCAAAAACCGTAGAGGAAGACAGAGATTGGAATACGTCAAGCAAATAATTGAGGACGTAGGTTGCAAGTGCTACTCTAAGATGAAGAGGTTAGCACAGGAAAGGAATTCGTGGCGGGCCGCATCACACCAGTCAGTAGACTGATGACCAAAAAAAAAAAGATCGTCCTCTTGCATTGATGTATGCCTGTATTCGTCGTGGCATACTATCCACAAGCTCATCAAATTGTACCATTCCTCAACGGCGATCCGGCGTGGTTGGTGGGTCATGTCTTCCATAAATAGCCCTATTGTATCTATCCCAGACATGTTCGATAGCGTTCATGTCTGGAGAACATGCTGGCCTATCTAGTCGAGCGATGTCATTATCCTGAAGGAAGTTATTCAAAATATGTACACTTCCATGGAGACGAATGCCTCACCAATACGCTGCCAGTATGATTGCACTATCGGTCGGAGGATGACATTCACGTATCGTACAGCCGATACGGCGCTTTCAATGGCCACCAACGTCGTACGTCGGCCCTACAGAATGCCACCACAAAACATCAGCGAACCTCCACCTTGCTAGACTCGCTGTCTACGGCGTTCAGCCTGACCGGGTTGCCCAAAAACACGACTCCGGCGATTGTCTGGTTGAAGGCATACGCGACACTCAACGGTGAATATAACTTGATTCTAATCCTCAGCGGTCCATTTGACATGTTGTGGGCCCATTTGTACCGCGCTCCACAGTTTCGTTGCAAATATGGACCTCGCTATGGACGCCAGGTGTGAAGTTGTGCATCATTCAGCCTATTGCGCGCGGTTTCAGTCGTACCACGACGTCTTGTGGCTGCACGAAGAGCATTATTCAACACGGTGGCGTTGTTGTACTGCGTCCGGTGTGTCGAAGTGATGATTCTCGTGCTCGTCTGCAACGATGAAAGAATTCCAGCCACAAATAAACTCTTTCCAACACTAGGATGGTAGAAGGCGGTCCTCTGACTAATATACTCTAATGCTGTCTTCTCCTCTCTGTGTTCTACAGACGAGAAACGACAACTCTCAGCCACAAGGACAGAGTTCAGGTAACGTCTCAACGTAATTATAGGCAAAGGAAGCGCTCTCAATTACTGAACGCTGAATACTCAGTGAGGAGTTCCAACCCGGAGGTGAAGTCCAGAATCGTATAGATTCACAACAGTACAGTGCCTAACTGTTCTAACTATAAACTCTCCTGAGAGCAAAGACAGCAAGTCCGTCGATATCGAGCGACCGTCACACACAGGCGCCCACAACGGAAGACCACGTCTCTCCACTGCTGGCCTCCCAGCAAGGCTCAGCTCCCCACCATCGTAATTCCGAAACGAATCATCTTCCCGAAATGACAGGATATTTTCCCTCTACAGATTCTTCCGAACACCGACCAACCATATATTAGTAATTGTCGTCAGCGCGGAAAGCTTGGGAGGAAAAACCTATACCTGTGCAATGGTACGCTTCTAAGTAAAATTCCATCGAAATAACCAAGCCTGCGTAGTTTCTGAGGTGCCGCTTCTTCGTTTCTCTCACCTGCGTCCAAGATTTCCGTCGTTTCTGAAGTATAATCCTTCCGATTAAGCTAAAACACTGGCCGGTCGCCACTCTATTGTGCTCCAGCGCGTAGGTGCTACGACGTCCGTCTTCCTACTTCCTGTATTTACGCAGGACCAACACACCTCTGTTGGCCTTCCACCCAGGGCTTCAGTTCCATCTGCCGCTTCATTTCCACTGTCATTCCAACCTCTACTAGTATGATAATAAAGACACTCCGTCACTTTTCATGCAATAAGCGTAAACAATTATTTACAAGGTGTACGTGACAATGTCAGTCTCCTTTAAATATTCATATATACGACGTACTACGTACTTACGTTGATACGTTATCTGAACTCTGTCCTTGTGGCTGAGAGGTCGCATTTCTCGTCTGTAGAACACAGAGAGAAGAAGACAGTATCAGAGTTTATTAGTCAGAGGACCGCCTTCTACCGTCCTAGTGTTTGAAAGAGTGTATTTGTGGCTGGAGTTCTTCCATCGCCGCAGACGAGTACGAGAACCATCACTGTGTGATCACGTTAGTTTATTTCTACTGAGGTTCCACACCACCATAGATCATCTTTGAAAGTAGCGTTTTCTATGTTTGGTATATAGATTATATCAGTCATTTCATGTTATTGATATTAGACAACGCAGTCATAATAAGCGGCAGAGTTGGGCAACTGATTAGTAATTTTACTTAGTAAATGTAAACTTTGTAATACAAAGTTTTTTTTTAAAATCTACAATAAATATATAAGCAGGAACAATGTTTATCATTTATTAGGATTCGATGCCTTCATCATTCATTTATGTTTAGATTGTAATTTATAGAATTAAGAGATCCTAAGATCTGCTTCAGGGGATAGCAGACAGTGCCAAATCTTCATTTTAGCATTTATTATTCTCCATTGTGCACATTCATTTTACACCCGCCTGGAGTAGCGTCTTGGATATGGCGAACCTGCCAGGATCCTACTTTAAGCCTTCTGATAGTAGTCATAAAGTGGTTTGAAACCTCAGAAAATTTCAAAATTTTTTTCCCATTTAATGTTTAGATGTTATTGATAGTGTCACCACCTTGCATGTATAGTTTGCAGTGGTAAAGTCACCCGATAACATTAAAAATATTATCTGTGTATTTATTGCATTTCTTTTCAGAGTCGTTGCGCTTCAGCCCACTGGCTGCAATTTATTGATTTATATTATGAAAAGCGTCAGTGTATTTTGCTTGTATTGTAACGACACTGCTCGTTCACGATGTAGCCGTTAGTTTAGTACTACCTATCAAATAATTCCTAATGTGGTTGTAGATCACGGCAAAGTTTGTGGATGAGTGCTTGTAATGTGCGAAAGTATAGCCACCTTATAATTGGCAAGTTTAAAAGTGGAAAGTACTGTGCATACACTGCATAGTAATTTTGGTTTATCTTAGAGGTTAATAAGTGAGTGTTCTTGACGTCAGTTGCAATATCTATTGCTTGTTTAAATTAAGAAAATCTGTTATATCTTTCTGTTTTTGTACGTTGTTTATTGTTTTTCGGCCAATGCTCTTGCCGCAGTGGTAACTCCGGTTCCCGCTAGATCACCAAAGTTAAGCGCTGTCGGGTTGGGCTAACACTTGGATGGGTGAGCATCCGGTCTGCCGAGCGCTGTTGGCAAGCGGGATGCACTCAACACTTGTGGGCAAACCGATGAGCTACTTGATTGAGAAGTAGCGGCACCGGTCTCGAAAACTGACATACGGCCGAGAGAGTGGTGTGCTGACCACATGCCGCTCCATCTCTGTATCCGGTGACGCCTGTGGGCTGAGGATGACACGGTGGCCGGTCGGTACCGCTGGCTCCGCCAGGGACTGTGGATGGAGTTTACGTTTTATCCTGTTTCGTGTCTAATTGTTAATGTGTTCAGTGAGTAAGAATTACTTTATTTGATAGAGGTTTCGTGCCGTTGATGGCAGTCACTGTTGCTGCAAATTGAGGCCTGTTTACTGAACTCTCTCTCATTTATCTTCTTTTGCTAAACTTGAGTTTGGCTTATTTCTACCTTCGGGTCATGGGCCATAAGTGTTAGTTTCTTCTTCTACTGCTTCATAATGTGCCTGTAGACAGCGATGTATGTGATTGGTTCATTTTGTTGCGATAGTGCTAGTTTATGTGTTCCTTGGGTGAAAGTTAACCGTTTGTGACAACCGCCTAGGGCACTTTTCGTATTGAAGTGTTCTTGTTAAAAACCGACTAATACGGTAGACCTGTTTAACATTTTTTTGTGTAAGTTTATCCACCGCTAACCATATCTCAGTTTTTAAAAAAGTGTCACAGTTTACTTAAAGGACTCATTACGTCATTTGCTACCTTTTGCCTATTTTCAGAACTTTGCTTGGTAGATTGCATGAGTTATTCCACCATTAACTGTTTTCTGTGTTCTTTAAAATTTTATGTTGTGGATTACATAACAAAAAAATTATTTCATTCACTTCAAACTTTTGATTTTCTCTGCCTCGTGATGACTGGGTGTTGTGTGATGTCCTTAGGTTAGTTAGATTTAAGCAGTTCTAAGTTCTAGGGGACTGATGACCATAGATGTTAAGTCCCATAGTGCTCAGAGCCATTTGAACCATTTGAACTTCAAACTTTTATGTGATCAGTGAATGGGCCCCAGCTGTCGTGGTAATCACTTACCTAAACTTATACAAGCAGTTGTGTATGTCTTCCAACGTCTATGCTGTTACACTTAAGCCCGCATCTCGTGGTCGTGCGGTAGCGTTCTCGCTTCCCACGCCCGGGTTCCCGGGTTCGATTCCCGGCGGGATCAGGGCTTTTCTCTGCCTCGTGATGGCTGGGTGTTGTGTGCTGTCCTTAGGTTAGTTAGGTTTAAGTAGTTCTAAGTTCTAGGGGACTTATGACCACAGCAGTTGAGTCCCATAGTGCTCAGAGCCATTTTTTTTGTTACACTTAAGTTGATTAAATATTTGTTATTCATGCGTGGCATAAAGTCGGGTTTTTGGGTTACTTGTAAAAAAAATTGTTAAAGTAAATCACGATTTTACTGGCAGAGCGCCTTACCACACCCTCCACTCTCTCCCTACCAATTCAGCAGATGTGTATAGTTGGATACTTGAGAAGCATCTTGAAAATTTTTGTCTGGTTTCGGGCAACTTTAGCGTAACTGGCCTTTCGATCAAGCCCAGTATGGTGAATTTAATGCAACCAGGGATATCATTAGATTTTTTCCTCAGCCTAATAATTGCTGAGGGATCACGAGATTTGTCGGAATAATTAATTTCTTTCGGAAGGTGTTTTTTTTTTTTTTTTTTTTTTTTCTGGCGGATTCGTACAGTTAGCTCCTCCACTGAATACCCTTCGTCACAAACGCGTCCCCTTTCAATGGAGAGACAGTCTGCAAGAAACATTTGATGCTTTAAAATTAAAATTAGCCCATAGTACAGCACCAGCGTTAGCAATCCCCACCTTTGTGTAAGATTTTATACACCGGACGAACACATCTAATTCGGTGATGGAAGAGGTGCTATTGCAGGAGTGTGTTGACGAGCGTTGTCTTGCGGTATATGCATACAGGAACCCGTCAAGACTAGAAGATAATTAATCTGTTTACAAATTAGAGGCTATGACAGTGCTTTCAAACTCTGGCAACATTTCGATTCTATTCGGAACATTGATCTTTCTTACTTGAGACCAATAATCAGGCCTTTAGCTAGACCATGTAAGACTGAGCGTATAGTGGGGTGGGCCATACGGATTTCAGTATTTTGTTTCATGGTTAGTCAAATTCGGGATACCAATAATCACTGGCTGGTGCCCTCAGTAGAATGTTTAATGCGAGTACAGAGAGTGGAGAAACAGTGTAGGTGTATGTTGAGTGTAATTTGGTCATTCGTAGTGGGATTTCTGAATTATTTCAAGATCTGACCCCACTCAGAGTAGAGAAATGCTAGTTTACAGTTTTAGTAAATAACTGTTTTATTATCACACTAGAGGTAATGATAACGTCAAGTTATGTCTTCCAGCAAACCTAGTGCCTACCATTTTTTCGCTATTTTCATCATTACTTTTGTAGAGGGCATTTCGGTGTTTCCAAAAGCGGGTGGGGAAGAATCTAGTCCCAATGCATTAGAATTCAGAACTCTCCTTGTCCATCTACTTACACTGAAAACTGCAAGCAATATTCACTACTGGATATGACTGCATTTCTGGTTATTTCTGTATTCCTTTCCTCGGTACAGTGAGGGAGTCTTGTTATTTCGGGAGGCTTGAGGCTTTTAGCTGGCTCATAAAAGGTAAGTTTCACTTAGGGGAATAGAATACCGGTAAGTTGTTTTCTACTGAACGCCATCATTCGCACAGGTAGAGAGCAGAGGACAATCTGCCATCCCAGACCAGTAGAAGAGTGAGGGAGGCCCGGCACTGTGTCAAAAAAACTGCATTGTGCGAAAAGCACAAGCAGTCTTTTTTGCCTAAGATGAGAATCTTAAAGACAGGAAATAACATGAGACTACGAAGCACGAGAGCATCCATTAGGCCCAGGCAGTCTGCCATTATCTTTGTTCAAGCTCTAGTAAGTGTTCTCTGGTTGGCTCATTGTAATTATTTGGGTAGCAGGGGCAAGAATGTGAAAACATGCACTTCTTTTGGGTGGCCATGACTGAAAACCTGTGATATAGTGGAAGAGATTTTCTACCTGCTTCCCCACGCTACGAGAGAATTAGACCTTGGAGCAAAATGCTGTCATTATCGTCCAGCAGATGCGTACACTATGCAACGTGTGCGCACAGCATTACTCGGATAGTAAAATCTGAATCATCGGCTGCCTTCAGAGTCCTAACTGGAAATATTTAGGAGGAGATTTCCATCTCCAGAATTTGCCTTACATTCAAGGAAATCCTCGCGAAAATTTTGGCCACAAAAAATATCCAATCATAGTGTATGTAAGAATTTATTGTTTTACGTGCATGCCCCGATACGTTGATGATGTGCCACAAATGTACAGTTTATCTATGCTGCTGTACGAACAACGTATTTTTGTTCCCTTCTGTATAAGGACTGCTGTGACAGTGAAAAGATAAAACTCTCCCAAAACCTCGCGCGTTTAAAACACTGCCGGTAATCTGAGAACGTTCCATATATTCAACAAAAAGACTTCTTGCGGTACGCGTCTTCTGTGGATGAAGCGAAAGAAGACTGGCTGTGTGTTGGGTCGTATCGTCGTCCCCAACGATTCGTCTCAGGTTGCTTCGGCAATGAATGGGCGTAGCGCGCTGTGGTTTCGCCGCCGCCACCCCTTGTGCCCTCAAAGTGTACCCCGCTGCCGCCTCAGCATTTAAGCGCCCAGGGCGGGCGTATTAAGGCAGCGTGAGGTGTCCATCAGACGGGCGATGAGCCTCCGGTGCGTCCTTGGGCGTGAAGGACAAAGGCCGGTGGCGGCAGCTGCCGTGGCGCGTGTGGCACCTGGCGGGCAGCTGCCAGCTGCCGCTGCGGGCCTATCCCAACCGACGCCGGGGTGACTTTTTTTCTGGGTGCCGCCTCTGCCCCTGGGGCGGGGACGGAGGCGGCGGCCGCGTTCGCCTCGGCACGCGGGCAGATGCGGCTGCGCTCCTTTACCTGCTCCCTGGGGCCGGCGGCGCCTGGCTTGCCCTCTCTCAACATCTGCCGACGTTCTGTGGCGTGGCCTGTACGACCCGCAGGCACTGGCGCCACACCGCCGCTCGATAACTGGCGCCAGGATAAAAGGCTACACGCAGTTGACATCAACGGAATGGAACTGAAAGTGTCGTCAGCACTGGTCTGCGGTACACGAGAGACATTTTTACTCTCATACAGCTTGGTACAAACAGGTACGAACCGCAGGGTTGTTAACATCAGGTGCGTATTTTTTGCTAATAGTTACTGTCTGATAGTATACAGGGTGAAAAGTATTTAAACCTACAAACTCTGGGAGGTTGTAGGGGACATCAAAACAAATAATTTTCCCTAATGTCATTTTTTCCTATGAGGATTATTTGAACCGGTGGAGACCGTATTACCGTCTTCAGTTGTTAGACGGTGTACTACGCTCTTCAGTTGTAGGCAACTGCTGTCCACCAGTGTAGTAGTGCATTGTCTCTGTTTACTAATGGAGCGATACATCTGGGGTGAGTACACTGATATGGTTGGTGCGTACTACGTAGCGCACCACAACGGACGAGCTGCACAGCGGGTTTATCAACAACAATATCCTAATCACCGTATCCCGTATCATACGACCTTTGCTGCTGTGTACCAACGTCTGCGTGAGACCGGGTCATTTAGCAGAATACCTGGACAGGGACGCCGTCGCATGGTAAGAACGCTGCTATCTGAGGAAGCTGTCTCGCAGCATGTGGAGCGGGATCCTTCAATCAGCACTCGTGCAATTGCACGTAACATGGGGACGAATCAGACGAATGTTAGAACAGTCCTTCGAGAGCAATTGTTACGTACATTTCACTTACAGCGTGTCCACAACCTAGAACCAGTTGATTATCCACCCAGAGCACAGTAAGAACGCTGCTATTTGAGGAAGCTGTCTCGCAGCATGTGGAGCGGGATCCTTCAATCAGCACTCGTGCAATTGCACGTAACATGGGGACGAATCAGACGAATGTTAGAACAGTCCTTCGAGAGCAATTGTTACGTACATTTCACTTACAGCGTGTCCACAACCTAGAACCAGTTGATTATCCACCCAGAGCACAGTTTTCGCAGTGGTACCTGGAACAGTGTGAAATGCATCCTACATTCCCATCCTCTGTGTTGTTTACCGATGAAGCAACATTCCGGCGTGATGGAGTCTTCAACATGCACAATTCGCAAGTTTGGAGTGAGGATACCGTGCGGTTAAAGGCGCTGCAGTCTGGAACCGCAAGACCTCTACGGTCGCAGGTTCGAATCCTGCCTCGGGCATGGATGTTTGTGATGTCCTTAGGTTAGTTAGGTTTAACTAGTTCTAAGTTCTAGGGGACTAATGACCTCAGCAGTTGAGTCCCATAGTGCTCAGAGCCATTTGAACCATTTTGAGTGAGGATAACACACATGCCACAGTTACTAGCACTCATCAAGTGCGGTTCTTCGTTAATGTGTGTGTCGGTGTTGTTGGGGACTGTTTAATTGGGCCGTATCTGCTACCTAGGCCATTAAATGGCAGGCACTATTACAATTTTTTCGCCAGATCATTGCCAGAATTGCTGGAAGACGTCCCGTTCCCTACAAGACAACGCATGTGGTTCCAACATGACGGGGCGCCGGCACATTTCAGTCGTCGTGAGCGTCGATTCCTGGACCGACGGTTCCCAGAAAAGTGGATTGGCAGAGGCGGTCCTGTACCATGGCCTGCTCGATCCCCAGATATGTCCCCTCTGGACTTTTTTGTGTGAGGAGAGATGCGCAACATTGTTTATGTAACTCCTGTTGCATCAGAAGAGAATCTGGTTGCCCGGACAGTAGCAGCAGCAGGAACAATTCAGGATACTCCTGGGGTTTTTGCCCGTGTCGGACACAACATGATCCGACGGTGTAGCCTTTGTTTACGTGTCAGTGGCGGCATTTTTGAAAATCTACTGTATCTGTAATATGGTTGTGTTAATGTGTTGTGTCTCGGTCATAAAAAATGGAAAAGTGTTTGTTGGTTTAATTAATTTGCCGCCAGAAATCTTCCTCTACCGGTTTAAATACTCCTCATAGGAGAAAATGACACTAGGGAAAAATATTTGTTTTGATGTCCCCTACAACCTCCCAGAGTTTGTCGGTGTAAATACTTTTCACCCTGTATAGCATACTGAACGGAGAATTCAGTACCAAAATGGAGATTAAAGTCTAATAGTCATGAGGGACTGAAGTGCAGATTTATTGGCTCGAATAGAAAAAAAGTTTACAGGAGAATGTGGGCATGGTGGTAGAAACGAGAGAGGAGAAAGACTGAGTTCTGCTGTAAATATAAATCAGCAATAACGAATATTCTGTTCAAGAATCACAAGAGGAGGAGGTACACTTGGCAGGGAGGGACGAGAATATTTCAGTTAGATTATATCACGGTCAGACGGAGATTTAGAAAACTGAAACTGGATTGTAAGGCATGTGCAGGAGCATATATAGACTCACATCACAATTTACTAATGATGAAGTGTAGGCTAAAGCTTAAGAAACTAGACAGGAAGAATCAGAAGTGGACTATGAACGTACTAAGGGCGTCTGAAGTTATCTAAGGCTTTGCACTGCGATAACCTTAGCTCAGTAGGCAGTATAGAGGAGACTTCTCTAAAGAGTGCAGTTAAACAATCTGGAAAGAAAATCGTACATAGAAGGAAGGAAACTGCGAAAACACCGTGGTTAACGCGTCAAATACTTTAGCTGATAGAGGAAAGAAGGAAGGAAAAATATGCAGGGAAATTCAAGAATATAGAAATGTAAGTCACTTAGAAAGAAATAAACAGAAACTGCTGGGAAGCTAAGGTAAAATGGCTCCATGAAAACTATGAACGAAGCGAAAAAGAAATGATTGGCGGAAGGATGGATTCTCAATATGGAAAACTCAAAACAACCTTTGGTGAAATTAAAAGCAAGGGCGGTAACATTAAGAGTTCAGTGGGAATTCCACTATTAAATGCACAGGACAGAGCGGATAGGTGGAAAGAGCAGACTCAGTGCCTCTACAAGGAGGGAGACGTGTCTGATGACGTTATAAAGGAACAAATAAGAGTCGATTTAGAAGAGATAGGGGATTCAGTATTAGAATCAGAATTTAAAAGAGCTTTGGAAGACTTAAGATCAAATAAGACAGAAGGGACTGATAACATTCCATTGAAATTTCTAAAATTATTGGGGGAAGTGGCAACAAAATGACTATCCACGTTGGTGTGTAGGTTGTATGAGAACGTTGGTATACCAACAGAATTTCGAAAAATATCGTCCACACAATTCCGAAGATAGCAAGAGCCGACAAGTGCGAGAATAATCACACAAGCTGCTGACACGTATACAGAAGAATGGAAAAGAAAAGGGAGGATCTGATAGATGACGATGAGTGACGTCAGGAAAGGTAAAGGTACCGGAGAGGCAGTTCTGACACTGAGGTTGATTATGGAAGCCAGACTGAAGAAAAATCAAAACATATTCGTAGGATCTGTTGGCGTTGGAAAAGCGTTCGTCAGTGTAAAATAGTGCAAGATGTTCGAAATTGTGAGAAAAAGAGGGGTGAGCTACAGAGAAAGTCGAGTACTACACAATATGTACAATTACAACTGGAAGACCCAGAACGACGAGCTTAGGCTAAAAAGGTTGTTAGACAGGGATGTAGTCTTTCCCCCTACTGTTCAATCTGTACACTTAATGAGCAGTCAAGAAACGAAAGAAGTGTTCAGGAGTGGGATTAAAATTCATGGTGTAAGGATATCGACGATAAGATTCGTTGATGACTATGCCATCCCCAGTGAAAGTGAAGAAGAACTGCAGCAAGTGTTGAATGGAATGAACAGTGTTATGAGTACAGAGTGTAGATTGAGAGTAACTAGAAGAAAGACGAAAGTAATTAGAAGAAGCAGAAATACGAGCAGCGAGGATCTTAACATTGCAATTGGGGATCACGAAGTAGATGTAGTTAAGGATTTCTGCTATCTAGGTAGCAAAGTAGCCTGTAACCGACGGAGCAGTGAGGACATAAAAAGGAGCCTAGGACTAGCGAAATGGCATTTCTGGACAACAGCAATCTGCTAGTATCAAACAAAAGTCGTAACCTGAGGAAGAAATTTCCGAGAGTGCTCTTTTGGAGCACAACATTGTATGGTAGGGAGATGTGGACTGTAGAAAAACCAGAACAGAAGAGAATCTAAGCCTTTGAGATACGATGCTACAGAAAAATGTTGAAAATTTCGTAGACGTGTAAGGTACGGAATGAGGAGGTTCACCTCAGACTAGGCAAGGAAAGAAACATGCAAATGGAAAACACTGAAAGGAAGACGGGATAGGATAATAAGACATTTATTAAAACATCAGGTATTAATTTCTATGGTGCTAGAGCGAGCCGTAGAGGGTAAAAACTGTAGAAAAAGACAGAAATTGGAATACATGTAACATGTAATTGAGGACGTAGTTTTCAAGTGCTACTCCGAGGCGATTACGTTCTGTAAGTGCTGGAGCGTCTAGCGAGAGCAGGTGCCGGAAGCGTTTGCACACAGTAGGTTGAGGGTGTCTGTGATAGTTGAGAAGATTCACTCTCCGTGAGATTTTTCTGTCGTAGTTCTGAACGTGATGGAAGAGGTTGAGATGGAAGAGCGTCGGTCTGCAGCTGCACTTTTAATACTTTTAGTGGCAAACAAAAAACTTAAACGACGTGTTCGTCTTGGATATAAGAGAAGATCAGACGGCGGGACGACTTTGGAGCGTGCAAGAGTACCACTGCAGAGCTTTTGATGTAAAATCCACGAAAGTATCGAAACTTTACCAGAATGAGCAATTGAGATACAAGAAATACCCTATATAACTGGACCCAAAATTGCCAAACAAGTTACTATTGTGCGTAAATCCATTATCGTTAAAGACAGACTGCTTGTAACACTAATATTTATAGTATCAGTTACGCACATGCGGTAAAGTAACAAATACAATGAAATAACATTACACCACCTTTAGCCTGATACCGACACACGTTCAAAAGCCAAATACGGCTCATATCTGATAAATGAAGCGTTTGAGCATATACATTTATTTGAACGGTTTTACTTGTATTGACGAGAAACCGCTCGTAAATTCCTGAAGATCTGCTCTACAACACCCAATATAATAATATAATCAATAAATATCACGTCATGTAAAATTATGGATGCAGCTGCACTACTTGAAGTTAAATGGCAGTTTTCTGAGTTCCTAAACTATTACTTTCAAACATACCTCCAATTGTTCCTGTGTTAATTAATCAGTGGTATAAAACTACTTTGCCTGATGCCTTGTACTGTAGATATCCTCTTAAATTTCTTCTGTGGAGCTATTAGAAAATATAGTCATTTCAGGAAACAAACTTCGCTTCTTATCCCAGTACTCATTTCCTGTAGTCAAGTAACTGTACATCCCAAAAAGCTGGTCTTTCCTCGTACAAACAATTGGTGATGATGAAGATTTATGGTGGAGGGCGCTAAACAGCAAGGTCATCAGCGCCCTTACAAACAACTGAAATGCGCAACTGCGTCCTGAGTCCACTTCTTAACGGCTTTCTTTATTACTTTTTTTATCGACACATCGCTTACAAACGCAGTGCGTATCCGTCGCGACAGTAGTCTGAAGTGCCCCGCCAATACCGGTACACGTATATAAAGCAACTGCCTGCAGTTTTGATGGGGTGAAGTGGCTAGAGCGCTCGTCCGTCGTTCACGTTTTCATATTAACTTGGGATCGCAATCTCTTCAGTGACAATTTTTTTTGTTTTCATTTGTTAATTCTCTATAATATGTCTATGATGTTTTTATATGTTATTTCCTGCGTAGCATTATTTATACTAACTGGTCGTGCTGTTTGTTTAGGGGAGTGAAACATGGATTTCTTCGCTCAGAGATATGCCACGGCCACATATTATGACTAATAACACGCAGTTTCGTGAGTATTTATATTTAATGTGTGCGTGAGTACGGCAAAATATGTTATCAAGAAGTGATAGTCAACAAATTGAGAAATACGACACAAGCCTGGGATGCAAAACGGCCATTCAGCACTCTCCGAATACTCTCACCTCTGCCGACAATGCTGGTATAGTTTTTCTTGGCTGAGAGCTATGGTTACCAGCTCTCAAGAGATGGAGTTTGCCGGCTATGCGAGAGGTTTAAACTTTCAGAGTGCGACTATTTAAGATCTCGCCCCGCTTTCGGACACTGTTAGCAAGCTGACTCTCTAAGCTCTCTAGGAGTGAAAAACTATCACGTGTATATATAGCTGAAGACCGATTCACATTAGACGTCAGCAGAACGTCAGGCGGGATCACCTTCAAACGCTGCAGTATTGGCACAAGACAGAAAATCAACATTTCACACTAAACGGAACGTCAACATTGTGTAAATACCAAACATTATAAATAAGTCGGAGTATAGTATCCGAATTAAGGAAATAAAACCGATAAAGTTTATTAATGGTCATGGTAAACTTGCTGCCGAAAATATATGCGTGCAAACACAGCCGGCCAGGGTGGCCGAGGGGTTCTAGGCGCTACAGTCTGGAACCGCGGGACCTCTACGGTCGCGGGTTCGAATCCTGCCTCGGGCATGGATGTGTGTAATGTCCTTAGGTTAGTTAGGTTTAAGTAGTTCTAAGTTCTAGGGGACTGATGACCTCAAAAGTTAAGTCCCATAGTGCTCAGAGCCATTTGAACCTATTTTTTTTTTTTTTTTTGCAAACAGATCTAATATTATTTGTCAATAAATTCCCACTTTTTGTAGAATCGAACTCGCATGTGTAAAATAATTTCAGACGTCTAAATACATTACTAATGCATGATCACTTCATAATCACCTGCCAACAGGAGGCTAATAATTCCAGACATCTGAATACATTACTAATGTGTGATCACTTCAACCATCACCTGTCGGCAGGTGATGGTCGAAGTGATCGATATAGCAAAAACCTACTAATACCAGTGTACCGCTTTTTTGATCACAACCGAGAAAAATTCTTCCTACACGTCGGTCAGGGGCCTGAGGATGGCGTAGTTGCCAAATAAAATAAGGTTGGAAACTTGACACCTGAAAGGTGTTTAATTTGACATCCTGTTCGTAAGAGTGTTCAGAGACAAGTCCAAGCAGACCAGCCTCCTCTGGTTAGGACTGATGGGATGCTGTCACCCCCAATTGCCAGTGTGGCTTTAGTGCAGCTCCAGACTAGCATTTGTAGGACATCGAAAATTAACCGAAAATTCCAACCATTTTTCTCATCTGTAGGACAATGCCTTGAACAATGTGTTCTCCTGATTCCAGTAGCAAATATAAGCTAAACCCCTCGGTGCCTCCATGTACAATCAGAATAAAAAAGTGCTACAATTGTTTCAAAATTCCATGCTGCATTGTCACCCACAAATTGTTTAAATAAGCAGTATTCCATACACTGATATCACTTTCCCGACAAATTCTTTAACTAAATAAATAAACTATATTCCAATCACTGCCTTGTATCCCATGAACTGTTTATTTATCAATATTCCACACATTGCCTTGTCTACCAGAAATTTTTTAAACTATATTCCATACACTGCCATCGATTCCCCACCAAACAGCCAACCAAATTTTTCACGTCAGTTTCCATGGGGGAGTGGAGTGAGAGTGCTAGGGGATTTCTAGATGGGGTGGGTTTAGTTAATTCATCGATTTAATTAATTAGACGATTAGTTTGATACCAAAAGTGTGCTTGTATTGGGCAAGGGATTTCTCAAAGGGCTGGTGGGAGGCGGAGAGGGAGACGGGGAGAGGATGGGGACGGGTGGGAGGTTCTGGAAGTGAAGGATGGGTAATCCACTCAGCAGAACAATACGTTAAGGACCTGTCAGTCAAAAGAGAACAATAGTTTGGCCTCTGAATGTATGCTTGCTCCTGTTGTAGCCAAGCTGTACTAACAAAATGCCCCAGAACGAACTTTGCCCTAATACTATTACCTACTGCAATTACATTTTATTGTGTCTCACTGTTTAGAGGCACAAAAAGCGTGGGTGTTTTCAGCTCGTTACTAAATGCAAATAAGTAGGAGCCCGAGTTGATAGGAGCTGAAGGAGTCCAAGTTGCATTAATGCGTGGTACGTCACGCTGTTAGAGGAAGGATTATTATTCAAGAAACACAGAGTACAATGAAATTGCTTATCTTCAGTAGTTTGTAGGACTGCAGCAGCTGCTATGAACTGACAATCTCGTAACATGGAATACTATGAACTAATACAAAATATTCTCAGGAACCAAGCCTTATGGGCCCTCCTCAGAGAATCAATGCAAACATTACAGAACTGGCTGAGGGCTGATTATGAAAGTGCGTCTGCCTAGGTTGAAATCTAGCTAACAAGGGAACCTCCCCATCGCACCCCCCTCAGATTTAGTTATAAGTTGGCACAGTGGATAGGCCTTGAAAAACTGAACACAGATCAATTGAGAAAACAGGAAGAAGTTGTGTGGAACTGTGAAAAAATAAGCAAAATATACAAACTGAGTAGTTCATGGGAAGATAGGCAATATCAAGGATATTGCAGGAGCGCCGTGGTCTCGTGGTAACGTGAGCAGCTGCGGAACGGAAGGTCCTTGGTTCAAATCTTCCAGCGAGTGAAAAGTTTAATTTTTTATTTTCGGTTTATGTGACAAACTCTTATGTTTTCATCACTTTTTTGGGAGTGATTATGACATCCACAAGAAAACCTAAATCGGGCAAGGTAGAAGAATCTTTTTACCCATTCGCCAAGTGTACAAGTTAGGTGGGTCGACAACATATTCCTGTCATGTGACCTACATGCCGTCACCAGTGTCGTATAGAATATATCAGATGTGTTTTCCTGTGGAGGAATCGGTTGACGTATGACCTTGCGATCAAATGTTTTCGGTTCCCATTGGAGAGGCACGTCCTTTCGTCTACTAATCGCACGGTTTTGCATGCGGTCGCAAAACACATACACTAAACTTATTACAGTGAACAGAGACGTCAATGAACGAACGGACAGATAATAACTATGCACAAATAAAGAAATTAAAATTTTCACTCGAGGGAAGACTTGAACGAAGGACCTTTCGTTCCGCAGCAGGTCGCGCTACCACGGGACACCGCCGCTCCTGTGCTTATGTTGTGCATTATGTTGCCTATGTGGCCCATGGACTACTCACTTTGTATATTTTGCTTATTTTTTCACAGTTCCACACAACTTCTTCCTGTTTTCGCAATTGATCTGTGTTCAGTTTATCAAGGCCTATCCACTGTGCCAACTTATAACTAAATCTAACCAAGTCGGGTGCGATGGGGAGGTTCCCTTGTAAGAAGTGAACGAGGCACACTCCAGTTCCGTCGAGCTGCACAGCCCACTAGAGTGCGTTGTGCTCAACAGATGACGGGCTGCCAACCTTGTGTTGGCCCGGTATTGTAGTAGTATCTGTGGCAATGATACTACAAATTTTAGACAAATTTTATAGTTTTCTTTTAAGCAATTAGCTTTTAATACCATCGACAAAATTATACATCTTCATCTGAACTATGCGAGGATCTACATAGCTAATGTCATGCCGACCGAGGTCTGTGTATTCTCGTTACAAGTGCCAGCAAGTGAACGTTTTTATCCGAAAGCTTTTCACAGTGAATAGCTTTGTCGATCACTATGGGTCAACAACTTCAGACTTTAGAAACAAGGAACACCGTCGAACCGCATCCTTCTTCCGAGGAAGTTGAAACAGTTTAGGAAATATTTGTTGATGCCCTCTCCTACCATACTTAGTGCAACATAAACCGAACTAAAGGGACTACTTCTCTTCAGCGATATAACCTAAAAGTTGTTCTGCGACTTGTTACTTACCTTACGGGTAGATAACGTGATGGTGGCTGAGAAAGATACCAGAAAGGAAAAAGTAAGCACTGAGACTGCTGCGTTTTCGGGGAAGAAAATTAATGCCGGCTTCTGAACGCCAGGCAGAATTGCGACAGTGTTGATGTGGAGTAAATCTGACCGCTGCGGTGCCGAGTGGGAGATAATCCGGACGGGGAAAAGATTAACGGCGATGAGAACGGGACAACGCAATTACACACGGCGGCCTCCAGCAGGTATTTTCTCCGCCTAAATTGTGGCTCCGGCGACATTTAACAACGTCTCGTCCGTACTCGCTATTATTAAATTCAAAGCGGCTTACCTTAATAGGATAACGGCATTTATCTCGCACGGCCAATTCTCGTTTCCCCGTCCCGGGAATCTCGACTAGAGCTCGCGCGTCATCTGTGGCGCCCTTAGCGCATGGAAAAAGGGGAAGGTAGGAGGAATAAAAGGGAAAGAAAAGCGCAGGCTGCTAATCCCAGGGGACACACTGAGCAGGGACCAGACACCTGCGCAGGAAAACAGGAAGCGCCGCCTCAGCAGGCAAGCAGAGCGGTTGGCGGCGGGTGGCGGCAGGTTTAAAAGCCAGGAAGTCGGCTCCGTTGCTTTAAACGGACGCCCAACGGCACCGGGCACCTGCGCCGCCCTGCTGACGTCACCGCGCAGTTTGAATCGTACCTACCGTGGCACGCGTGGGACTGCCTGTCAACCGCGTGTTCTTGGATTCCTGTGCGTACTTCAAGCGGCTGATACACGTAACCGATCCATAAAATACCGAGTGAACTACGAGAAACGGACGGCTTTCAGACGAACAACAGCACTGATGATCATTGATTTATGTGTATAATCCACTGTCGAGCACATTACTCTCTTAAGGTTTTTAATATGGCTGTCAATCAGCGACTGTTGTATAATACAAAATTTTGAAAAACATAGCCCTCAATCGCGAACACAATTAATTTGTAACCTAGGTTTCGGTGTCACAAGGGACACCACCTTCTGACAAAATTGACACTAAATGTTACAGTATAACATACCAAACAATACGAAAGCTGTCGTCATACCTGTTTTGTGTTGACTGTAGAACAGGACACATGGCAGCCCCTAGTGGCTTACACCTCTGTTACATTTTATTTTAATTCTATCTGACGCTGTCAAGTATGACAGCAGCTTTCGTATTTTTTGGTACGTTATGCTGTAACATTTAGTTTTAATTTTGTCCGAAGAAGGTGTCTCTTGTGACACTGAAACCTAGGTAACAAATTAATTGTGTTCGCGACTGGGGGTTGTGTTTTTCAAAATTTTGTTTTACATTACTCTCTGCTTAACGTTTCGTCTTCCACTGCTGGAGACCTCATTACAGGCTTTCGCAACTAAGAAAGCAGTTACAGACTCTAACCAGGTTCAGAAAGCCGAACTGCTTTTTTTAAACATTATGTGTCCACGCAACAGTCGGTTCGTGACAGCGTCAGAAGGCTGCCGAAGACCGCGGTGTGTGGGCGACGTATGCTGTGGAGCTTGTAGTAGGGAAGAGTTGGCGCTGTTTGTTTTATCTAGCACTAAGGTCCACAATTGCCCGCCCGGTTGGCTGTGCGGTCTAGCGCACGGCTTTCCGGATGGGAAGGAGCGCTGGACCCCGGCACGAATCCGCCCGGCGGATTTGTGTCGAGGTCCGGTGAGCCGGCCAGTCTGTGGATGGTTTTTAGGCGGTTTTCCATCTGCCTCGGTGAATGCGGGCTGGTTCCCTTATTCCACCTCAGCTACACTATGTCGGCGATTGCTGTGCTAACAAGTTCTCCATGTACGCGTACACCACCATTACTCTACTACACAAACATAGGGGTTATACTCGTCTGGTGTGAGACGTTCCCTGGGGGGCCCACCGGGGGCCGAACCGCACAATAACCCTGGGTTTGGTGTGGGCGGCGGAGAGAGAAGTGGACTGCGATAGTCGTCGTGGGATTGCGGAGCACTGCGGCTGCGACAGGGACGAAGCCTCTCCGTCGTTTCTAGGTCCCCGGTTAACATATCATAGCATAACATCACATAACAAAGTCCACAATTTGTCTAATTTCAATTCTCCTTCTTTTCTGTTGAAACTGATTATGCGCTTTCGTATTGCCATGGTCTCTCAGTACATCCTAGCGCAGTAATTATTACATCCTGCTAAATCCGCAGTGTCAGAGAAAAGAATTTGATGGTTTCCCCTATTCTAGTGCTTGATCTGTTACAGCTACCCAGGTGACAGTTGCTCTTATGTCCCTTCATTAGATGTAAATGTTTCTTTTTATACTTTCTATGTGCACTTGGCCGCAAATGTGTGGAGTATTTGTGTGGGACGTTTCGAAACTATTCAGTCAGATAAATTCAGGACATCAAAAGAAATATATTTCGAGAAGGAATATGTGGTATCTCGACATTTTGTTAGTCACGGAGACGTAAGCTGTTGGGTTGATGTCGCTGAATGGGAATGTGCAGTGATATTCAAAACTGCTCTGTGTACTGATGGGTGGCTGTCTTGGTTGTATCTACCTCTGAATGTTAGACAAAGGATATACTTCCAGCTTGATTGGGCGCCAGCCCATTTTACCGCTTCATCACTCGATGGATCAAATGGTTCAAATGGCTCTGAGAACTATGGGACTCAACTGCTGATGTCATTAGTCCCCTAGAACTTAGAACTAGTTAAACCTAACTAACCTAAGGACAATTCAAACATCCATGCCCGAGGCAGGATTCGAACCTGCGACCGTAGCGGTCTTGCGGTTCCAGACTGCAGCGCCTTTAACCGCATGGCCACTTCGGCCGGCACTCGATGGATCGACTGTGGTGGCCCTGTGGCCTGGTCGCCCAGATCACCTGACCTCAATTATCTGGATTTCTTCTTCTGGGGGCATATGAAGAAGCTGGTGTATCAAACCGTTCTGAAACAGAAGAAGATCTGAATGCTAGAATCGCCGTCCCTGCTAGTACCATTGCGAACATGTTAAGACTCTTCGAACGACATCAACAATCAATAGTTCGACTATGTTCTGCGTGCATACAGGCCAACGGTCGTGCATTCGAGCATTTCCTGTGAATGCCACTGCTGTAATTAGCATGCTTAACTACCTACTGCGTAAATTGTCCTTAGCATCAAAAGCTGCCGTCAGGAACCTTATTGATCTTAACTGTATATATATATTCTCTACCTATTAAGTTGAACGAATAATTTTGTACCCGTTGAATACTCCTGCGGTGGCAAGTGGAGGCCATAGGTCTTTCTCTCAGTGTTCAGATATTCGTGCACCTATCTTGTTGGTTTAGATACCGTATAAATACCGTGTTTCCTGAGTACTTTGCTAACACAATCTGTCATAGTTTTTACAAACATTTCCTTTACTTGTTTGTTTTTCATTAAAAACTCCAAATTTTCTAGGATGTAGTGCCCTGTTTATCACTTTGTTTGAGTAGCCGTTTCTTCTGAAGGCCATTCTTAAATTATTGAGCTCGACCTCCAAATAGTGTAGTACACAGATTCTTTCAGCTCGACCTGCTCATGTTTTGATCGCTCCTCTTTTCTGCTTGGAAAGGTTATTCGAATTTTTGAGGATGTATCAATCCATGCGAATGTCCTTTCTGTAGACTTTATGCCCTAAAGTTCCGACAGGTTTTCTAATTACCTGTACATCTACAGGAAGCCCACTCACACGGATAGATATCTTCACAAAAATTCCGTCGCCAGCCCAAGTAGAAAACAGGTGTGATCAAGACATTAGTAGGTCGGGCTGAAAGACTCTGTGAACAACAGTACTTGGAAGACGATAACGATCACTTAAGAAGGGTCTTCAGAAGAAACGGCTACTCTGACCAAGAGATAAATAGAGCGCTACATCCTGAGAGGTCTAGAGCTTCTAATGAAAAGGAACCAACTAAATCGAAGGTTTTCCTTCGATTTGTAAAATGTCATGGATCGCTTCAGTGAAGTACTCACAAAACACGGTTTCATACAGTGTGTAAACTATCAAGAAAGGTCCGTCAATATTTGAACATTTCAAAGAACCTACGCCATGTACAGGCAGGAGGACATAAAATCCCCCATGCACTTATGGGCAACAGTACATACGAACTACAAAAACAAGCTTTAAATTCCATCTCAAGGAACGCAAGAGCAATTTTCGCCTAGGTAAGACACATAAATCAGCAGTAGCACACCACGCACTAGGACTGGGGAACCACCATATCCGTTTCCTTGACTCTGGAGTTTCAGCATGCTCTAATAATTAGTGTGCTAGGATGTACTGAGAAGCCATAGATATTAAAAAGCACAAAAACAACTTCAAGACAAAAGAAGGATTGAAGTTAGACGAACTGGGGTCCGTGTGGCTACATAAAACAGACAGCGCCAACTCTTCCTCACGTCCGAGCGATTCCGTGACCTTAGGCAGCCGTGTGAGCACGTCACAAACCGACCGTTGCGGGGACACATATGAACAGTTCGGCTTTCTAAGCTTGTTTTGAGTCTATGACACCTTTCCGAGTCGTGAAAGCCTTTGATGAAGTCTCTGGTAGTGGAAGACGAAATGTTGGGCAGAGAATAGTGTCTTGGACAATGACCATATCCCCATACATCAAATATCAGCAATGTCCCAAAAAAACGCGTTACATGAACAGCAGCTTGTCTTGCAATAATTTTTACTGCTTCAGCCAACACGGGGTGCCGGCTTTTAAAAACAATTGTGGGTGCTCAAAATTACAGTTCATAAATATTCGTCCTAAAATTTCAGTTTCAAGTGTTCTCAAGTGAGTAACACTTCATAAAGGTAAACCACATCAACTAATTCACATAAAAAGTAATCCACATAGTATTATCAAATTGTTTAAGACTTCTCTAGCCATAATAGAAGGTATTTCACTTGTTATGTCGTACGAAATCCATCTGTACTTTGTACACCGAGGCCAAGAGAACGAATAGATCTTCAGCAACTAAGTCTGAAAATCCACTATAACTGGAAATTTCATCTGTGTGACCACGTATTTCTAATCCCTGCACCTTGAGATAAAGCAGCGAAGATAGCTCTTTCAGACTCCATTTCTCCTTCCTTACCTTTAGACATTAACCACTGCACATTCACACTTCTATCAGGTGAACTTTTTCTACCGCAGCAAGACCCATAGTAATTCGATATTTCGTGACAATCAAACCTTTCTAACGCTTTGTTCCAAGAATAAAAGTCGACTTTAACGAATACTATTGCCATATCCTCGTCCTGTATAGTTTTCTTCGCAAGAGGCACCTAGAGGAATTCATTTCGTTACGTACAGAACAAATCACTGTACCACCCTTCTCGGCGTGTAACATCTATTGTCTCTGGAAAGAACGGCCACCACCAACATCACCAGTTTTCTTTGTTTAATTTGATACAGCAGCTGAATTGGATCCGCGTGATACAATATCTGTATAAGTCTTAGCCAAATCACTGTTATTCACTGATGAGCGAACCATGACTTTACCCTTTACGGAAACTAAGAATGACAAATAAATAAACAAAACAAATTGAACTTCTAAGAGATTGTCTTACGGAATAAAAATTATAAACTAAAACTTACTTCTCCACAAAAGACGGTAATGAGTGAGTGAATATCTATCTACACAAAGCAAGCGGTTTACGAGGTGCATTCAAGTTCTAAGGCCTCCGATTTTTTTTCTAATTAACTACTCACCCGAAATCGATGAAACTGGCGTTATTTCTCGACGTTATCGCCCTGCATATGTACACATTTTTCACAACGCTGACGCCATGATTCCATGGCAGCGGCGAAGGCTTCTTTAGGAGTGTGTTTTGACCACTGGAAAATCGCTGAGGCAATAGCAGCACGGCTGGTGAATGTGCGGCCACAGAGAGTGTCTTTCATTTTTGGAAAAAGCCAAAAGTCACTAGGAGCCAGGCCAGGTGAGTAGGGAGCATGAGGAATCACTTCAAAGTTGTTATCACGAAGAAACTGTTGCGTAACGTTAGCTCGATGTGCGGGTGCGTTGTCTTGGTGAAACAGCACACGCGCAGCCCTTCCCGGACGTTTTTGTTGCAGTGCAGGAAGGAATTTGTTCTTCAAAACATTTTCGCAGGATGCACCTGTTACCGTAGTGCCCTTAGGAACGCAATGGGTAAGGATTACGCCCTCGCTGTCCCAGAACACGGACACCATCATTTTTTCAGCACTGGCAGTTACCCGAAATTTTTTTGGCGGCGGTGACTCTGTGTGCTTCCATTGAGCTGACTGGCGCTTTGTTTCTGGATTGAATAATGGCATCCACGCCTCATCCATTGTCACAACCGACGAAAAGAAAGTCCCATTCATGCTGTCGTTGTGCGTCAACATTGCTCGGCAACATGCCACACGGGCAGCCATGTGGTCGTCCGTCAGCATTCGTGGCACCCACCTGGATGACACTTTTCGCATTTTCAGGTCGTCATGCAGGATTGTGTGCACAGAACCCACAGAAATGCCAACTGTGGAGGCGATCTGTTCAACAGTCATTCGGCGATCCCCCAAAACAATTCTCTCCATTTTCTCGATCATGTCGTCAGACCGGCTTGTGCAAGCCCGAGGTTGTTTAGGTTTGTCGTCACACGATGTTCTGCCTTCATTAAACTGTCGCACCCACGAACGCACTTTCGACACATCCATAACTCCATCACCACATGTCTCCTTCAACTGTCGATGAATTTCAATTGGTTTCACACCACGCAAATTCAGAAAACGAATGATTGCACGCTGTTCAAGTAAGGAAAACGTCGCCATTTTAAGTATTTAAAACAGTTCTCATTCTTGGCGCTGGCGGTAAAATTCCATCTGCCGTACAGTGCTGCTATCTCTGGGATGTATTGACAATGAACGCAGCCTCATTTTAAAACAATGCGCATGTTTCTATCTCTTTCCAGTCCGGAGAAAAAAAATCGGAGGCCTTAGAACTTAAATGCATCTCGGCCAGCTGTTGTCCATTGGGTGGAGCGTTGAAAAACTTTAGTGATGTTTTCACGGGAGAGCATTTGTCAGTTCTGGAGAATTGCGAATCGCTAGGCCGTGTTTGCATGGGCCGACGCCAAGAGCGACCCGTCAAAACTCGCATAATTTACGGATTTCAAGTTTCCCCTCAGTTTTTCTGTTTTTTTTTAATTTATTTGTTCCTTTTTATTTTCCTTCCAATTTTGTGTGGGAGCTGAGGACCACCTATCTAATGCGTTCCTGAGGCAACAAATATCTGATTTTCAATATTTCGGGTAATTATTGGCCGAATTTAAAAATTTAAAATGCTGTCATAATCTACTCATTAAGAGGTACAGTTTTATGTAAACAGTGTGACACGTTAATATTACAGTTGGGCACTGTATGCTTGTCCCAAAACAATATAACTGCCGGCGTACAAGTGCTCGGAATTTATTCACCCAGTATTTGAGAATGAGAGTACTTAGGACTTCCAGCAAACTTTACCCGTAGTATCAACCATTTCCGAAGTATTTTCTTGCTGACACTCCCACGAAAATAATGAAAGGAAAAAAGGTTATCACATTTTCTTTGTTCATGCTGTAAAATGTCAGCATCAAACATGACGTTGTAGTTGGTTACTTCTAAAATATTAACGCAGTTTGCAGACAGTATCCACATACACCGCTGAATGTACCTGCGGAATATATGACTGTATGAGACATATTTCACGAGATATGAAGTCATAAACATTTAGATGAGTGATAAACTAGCGTCTGCTTCAAGAGGCGCGCAGTAAAACTCCATCAGGCATGGTGCTTTAATTTATTACTTCCTTCCTACGTACTCTATTTGTAAACCGCTTTTCAAACAGTATCTACATAGATCACTGAATGCACCTGCAACACTAAATCATTGTGCGGTACATAGGTCAGGAGACATGACGTCATAAACATGTAGATGCCTGAAGACCTATCTCTTACTTAAAATGGAGAGTATATTACCAAGTTTATATCCATCCAGTGTTTCATAACGAGGGTACTTAGCGATTTCTAACAAACTTTAAGCGTAATATTAAAACTTTCCTAAACTTCATTTCGCTTACATGCTCAAACCCAAATACTTAACGCACTAAGTGATTTGTTAAGTAGTAAGACCGTTGAAGTTGTTTTTACATGGGAGTTCAGTTCGAGTATTGGGGTTTACAAAATTTTTACTACTATTTATTTGAACGGCACCTCTCAGTTACATGCCGCCACAATCAGGGCATTAGATTTACGTGTTCATGCATTTGTTGTTGTTGTGGTCTTCTGTCCAGAGCCTGGTTTGATGCTGCTCTCCATGCTACTCTGTCCTGTGAAAGCCCCTTCATCTACGAGTATCTACTGCAACCTACACCCTTCTGAATTTGCTTACTGTATCCATTTCTTGGTCTCCCTTACGGTTTTTACCATTCACGCTTCACACCAATCTCTTGATACCTCAGAACGTGGCCCAACAACCGGTCCCTTCTTCTCGTCGGTTTGTGCCACAAATTCCCATACTCCCAGTTCTATTCAGTACTTCCTCATCAGTTACGTGATCTACCCATCTAATCTTCGCCATTCTTCTGTAGCACCACGTTACGGAAGTTTCTATTCACTTCTTGTGTAAACTATTTATCGTCCATATTTCAATTCCCTACATAGCTACACTCCATACAAATACATTCAGAAAGGACTTCCTGACCCTTAAACCTATATTTCATGTTAACAAATTTCTCTTCTTTACAAAAGCTTTTCTTGCCATATCCAGTCTACATTTTATGTCCTCTATACTTCGATCATCATCAGTTATTTTGCTTCCCAGATAGCAAAACTCATCTACTTTAAGTGTCTCATTTCCTAATCTAATTTTCTCAGTATCACCTGATTTAATTCGACTACATTCCATTAACCTCTTTTTGCTTTTGTTGATGTTCGTCTTATATCCTCCTTTCCAGGACTGTCCATTCCGTTCGACTGCTCTTCCTGGTCCTTCGCAGTCTCTAACAGAATTACAATGTCGTCGCCAAACCTCAAAGTTTTAATTTCTTCTACATTGTTTTTAATTCCTACTCCAAATTTTTCTTTTGTTTCCTTTACTGCTTGCTCAATACAGATTGAATAACATAATGGATAGGGTACAACCCTGTCGCACTGCCCTCTCAATCACTGCTTCCGTTTCGTGCCCCTAGATTCTTAAAACGGCCATTTGGTTTCTGTACAAATTGTAAATAGCCTTTCGCTCCTTGTCTTTTACCCCTGCCACCTTTAGAATTTGAACGAGAGTGACGCAGTCCACACTGTCAAACGGTTTCCCTGAGTCTACAAACGCCACAAATGTAGGTCTATCTTTCTTTACCCTCTCGTCTGAGATCAGTCGTAGGGTTAGTATTGCCTCGCGTGTCCACATGGAATCCAAACTGATCTTCCCCGAGGTCGGATTCTACCAGTTTTTCCATTCGTCTGTATAGAATTCGTGTCAGTATTTTGCAACCGTGTCTTATTAAACTGACAGTTGTGCAATTTTCACACCTGCCAGCACCTTCTTTCTTTGCAATTGGTATTATTATATTCTTATCGAAGTCTGACGGCATTTCACCTGTCACATATATCTTTCTCACGAATGGAAGAGTTTTCTCATGGATAGCTCACCAAGGACTCACCTAAGTTCTAATGGTTTTGACAAAGGTCTTGCAGCGCTGTGTCATATTCACCACGCACTATCACATCTCCCATTGCATCTACGTCCTCAAGTACGTCGGCCTTGTATAGGTCCTCTAGATACTCTTCCACCTTTCTGCTCTCCCTTCTTTGCTTAGAACTGGTTTTCCATCTGAGCTCTTGGTATTCATACAGATGGTTCTCTTTAATGGTCTTGCAGGCTGTATCTATTCTACCCCTAGTGATAATGCTTCTACATCATTAAATTTGTCCTCTAGCCACCCCTGCTTAGCCATTTTCCACTTCCTGTCGATCTCATTTTTGAGTCGTTCGTATTCCTTTTCACCTGTTACCCAAGGATTTCTACTTGCCCTCGTCTTTTTACCTGCTTGATCCTCTGCTGCCTTCACTATTTCAGCTCTCAAAGCTGCCCACTCTTCTTCTATTGTATTTAGTTCCTCTGTTCTTGTCAATCGTTTCCCTAATGCTCTCTCTAAAACTCTCTACAAGCTCTGGTTCTTTCAATTTATCCAGGGTCCATCTTCTTAAATTCCTACCTTTTTTCAGTTTCTTCTTGAATCTACAGTTCATAACCAATAAATGGTGGTGATAGTCCACATCTGCTCTTGGAAAAGACTTACAATTTAAAACCTGACTCCTAAATCTCTGTCTTACCATTATGTAATTTATCTAAAACGTTCCATTGTCTCCAAGCCTCTTCCAAGTATCCAGCCTTCTTTCATGGTTTTTAAACCAAGCGCTAGCGATGGTTAAGTTGTGCTCTGTGCAAAAATTCTACCAGGCGGCTTCCTCTTTCATTCCTTACCCCCAGTCCGTATGCACCTACCACATTTCCTTCTATTCCTTTTCCTACTATCAAATTCCATTTCCCCGTTACTATTAAATTTTCGTCTCCCTTAACTATCTAAATAATTTATTTTATCTCATCATACATTTCTTCAGTCTCTTCATCATCTGCGGAACTTGTTGGCATATAGCCGTCCGGTGTGGCCGAGCGGTTCTAAGCGCTTCCGTCTGGAACCAGCCGACCGCTGCGGTCGCAGGTTCGAATCCTGCCTCGGGCATGGATGTGTGTGATGTCCTTCGGTTAGCTAGGTTTAAGTAGTTCTAAGTTCCAGCGGACTGATGACCTCAGATGTTAAGTCCCATAGTGCTCAGAGCCATTTGTTGCCATATAAACTTGTCTACTGCTATACGTGGGCTTAGTGTCTGTCTTTTCTACAATAATGCGTTCACATTAATCTAAAGTGTGATTAATTCGTTTGCTGCATGTGCCAGTGAGGTAATGAACCGAAATATAGCTCTGTGAAGATATGGTCACACAGAATCACGTCACAAGTGGCTGCTTACTTCAATGTCGCAATTATTTCTTTTGCGAACCTATGTTTACTGATACTTTTTTGCTTCTAGTGAAGCATACTTTCAGCTGACTGTACGTCATTACTATGATACGCACTGCATATGCTTGGATATTTTATGCCTGAGGACGATCAAACACAAGACGCGGAGTTTATAAACCAATAAGAATTTTAACCCTGCGACCCAATGGAATATCGGTGTGCCGCCGCAAAGCGGAGGCTGTGACGCGAACATTTAGAAATTATCGTAAGAATTTAGTGGGTTTCGATTTTAGCCAAACCGAAACTTTCTGTTTTTTTTATATACTTCCTTGTTTATTCTTTGATTATTTTATACGTGCTTACAATTGTTATTTTATCACAGAAATTGAATGTAACATATTTCTTCCATTTTGTTGTTATATTTTGCTTTCCATAGGTTAATTCTGTTCTCGCCTGTAGCACTGCACTGGCTATACCCACAGGGTGAAAGTACTTTGTACCACCACATCTTTTGTGTACGGCCGTCAATGGACCCACACGTTGTTAGACATCAGTACAGAATTTTACTTTTCACTGTTTAAGTATTTTAGTTACGTTTTGTGACACATGTGCGCTGCAGTAGTGCAAATATTGTGATTGCTACACCAGTGTTTTCCATTACAATGTTATCAAACTATTTTTTTCGTTACGGATAACTTCATTCTACGGACTGATCCGTCATCGAGTGCAAGTAGTGAAACCATCGAGCCTAAAATAAAATTTTTAAAAAAATTAGTTCGAAAATAATATAGTTATAATTATTTATCTCGGGAGAGTTTTTCGTTTGCTGACAAACCGTGACGAATCCCCGAATGTGTAATGTTGCTATGGTTCATAGTAGATAGGAATGATATTTGTCAACAACACATTCCTCTCTGTTAAGTAATGATGTGAATTATTTTAGTTGGTTGTTGGAACCAAGCAAAAGTCAAGTGAAGCTAATGACTATATTGGTCCGTGTTCCTCATAAAGAGCAAGGAGCTAGTTACAAAGTAGCCGAACTTTACAAAGGTCAAAAAACTACACAAAACAGCAGAATCGTTGTTAATGCCCGCATGTAAGGAAATAGTAAAAGTAGTCCTTGATTCGGTAGCTGCTACTTGAATTTCAAAAACTTCCCTTTCGGCTGACACTGTCAGACTCCGAGCTAGTGGCGTTTCCAGTGATTTCGAAGACATTTTGAAGCAGAAAGAAAGAGCAGTCTTAAAGTTCCCACCTCATATCGGCGAACCACAGCACACTACACTTCTGTTACATACAGAAGTTCGATGGTTATATCAACGTCAGGTGTTAGCGCGAATGTATTTTTTACTGATGAGGGGCGTTAAGTATGGTGATTTGTTTACATGTGATGAAAGAGTATCTCAGTTGGCATGTCTTTTCGATATCTTCTTACACTTAAACTAACAGAAAAATGCAGGATAGAAACGAAATGATTCTGACTACTATGGATAATACACAAGAATTTATCAATAAGTTCAATTCTTGGATACAGATAGTTAAAAATGGATCGTGTCAGATGTTCCCAACTGTTGGCTCCCAACTGTGGATAATAAGGCACTGACGGTCTTCATTAAAGAACATTTAGTACCCTTGGACCCGTGCAGCAGAATTCAAACAAATATTGTTGAGGGAATGTTGACTGCATACGTGATCCATACGTAGATTCGAAACATGTTCCGAATATATATGTGCTGTCTGATCTTAGAGAGACATCCGAAAGAACAGACACCTTTTAGATCCTGCGGCCGCTATGAATCAAGACACAAAGGAATGAATGACGTTAGCTACCAGTGGAGTTAGTGTACTCGACGAAATGCCGAGATTAATGATGGTAATAGGCAAGGGGCGCCACATCAGTAGTGTCTGGATAAGTTGAGAATTCAGCTCCGACTGGAGGAATGCTAAGCTAGTCTGTGCAGTTGCGATGACCACTAAGTCCGGATTGGGCAGTGGTCAGCGCATCTGCCTAGTATCAGTCCGGCTGTCGCAGCCGTGCTGTGCGGAAATGCTGTGTTTCCGCCTGCGGAGCAAGTGCGCACACTGTCGCTTACTTTCAGCGGCTGTCACTTGTCCCTTGCGTATGCAAAACCATGGTCAATCGTTTTCGGAAGTCTACACTACGATCCACTTTGTGCAAAGATTACAACCGACCAAAGGCTTTAGAAGTGGAATGATTGCTACGTGACGTAACTAAAATCCTTCCGACATTTGGGACATCCATTTGTCCATCTTAAGTAGTATGGCGTACATCAAAATCGTCTATGACGCTGTGCACAAACGATGCTTCGTGACGCCAAACAAGAGTTACCCTTTTGTCACACTTATGGCAATGTCGACGCCCTCAGTGTCGATCACGCAAACTTAGACATACGCACTGCACGAGTTTTCGAACTACCATTCGAGCTTTCCGCCTCTATGGCCTGATTGTTGAACAATGAGGCAATTTCAAGCGTACCTCGTTTTTACGGTGTATGACAGGTCACCATCGATCTCCGCTGCCACGTGCCGTCTCTATCTAAAAATCAGCGGGTGCCGAGCGGTCGTTACCTACGACGGCCATACAAAGACCATTTACGGATGCAGAAGAGAAGGCCACCTCAGGTCTGATTGTCTTCTGCGGCGCATCACCCAATTGCCGGCCGCTACCGTGGCGCTTCCGATTCTGAAGACGGTTTTACCGATCACCTACGCATCGGTGCTCTTTTCTCCTCACGCCGGACGGCGTCAGTCTATGAGCAGTGTCTCTTCGAGCTGCTACGGATAACGCCGGTGACGAATCTTGATGCTCACCTCCTGACGCGACTCAGTTGCCACTACCAACAGCGACGACTGCCGATCCCCTCCCTGCCGAGGATATGGATGTCACGTCGCTTCTTCTCCCCGCAACGGCCTTCCTCCCGGACAACCATGCCTCCCTGCTATCTTAGGACAGAAGGACGGGCGCGCAAACAATGTTCACCTCAATGGCGCAAGAGGAGGCTTCGTACAGTCTCAGAATGAGACAACTCACCTCCTCCTGAGGTTCCAGAGATCATCCGGCCAGACGATGTCTCGCCCAGGTGCACCGTAGCTGATGGACTCCACCATTACGACTGCCACCGAGACGTTCTTTGCTCCTAAGGACGATATGGAACACATGAACGTCACAACGACAGCGCTCTTGATGGCATGGAGTGACGACGTCGAGAATGACCTGAATCACACTCTGGGCAACGACAGCGCCCTCGATGACGTGGAGTGAGTACGTCGACGATGACTGAGCCACATGCGAGGAACGGAGTTACCCCAACGAAGACCTAGTTACGCCAACGCCAACACCGTTCGGTGGCGCACTGCATGGCTCGCCTCTGCTTCGCCTTTTAACCCCCGATGATGGATTTGCTCTCCACTGGGGTTCGACTCCAAACGTACCGGATAGCAACGGTCAACACTAACGACGTTAGTTCTCAACCGAAAACTCAATTGCTGAGAGATATATGGGCGTCGGACGTCGACATCACACTGCTATAGGAATTTTAATTGGCCATAGTTCCAGACGTCGAGGGTTATAACACTTATGGCTTCCCTGGTGTCTATAAGGAAAGTAGTGTAGCCATCTATGCCTGCAAGGGCATCCCTGTAGCTGATGACACACAAATTCCGTCCTCCAGAGGCTTGGGGACGAATATTATCAACATTTGCACACCATCAGGCTTCACCCGCAGACACGATAGAGCGCGCTTTTTCTCAGAAAAGGTCGCCCCTTTATTTCTTGGGCGCTCTGACCATTGCTCACTTACTGGAATTTTAATTGTGTCCTACACCCTAAGGATAAAGTGCTCCAGTACAACAACACCTGTCAAGAAATGCGCCTAGCCGTCCGTGGTCTGTTGCTCTGCACCACTTGGGAAAATTGGCACAGCGATGCACCTGGACATACTTGCAAGACGGATCATTCTGCAAGCCGCCTTGACAGGACTTGTGTCTCTCGGGAACTCAGACCTGCAGTCCAAGGTGCAGGACTTTGGCCCTTGGCCTTTTCAGACCGTGGTGGGTACATCTGCAACATTCTCCTCCCACAACAGTCTCGCGCACCGTTGGCATTAAAACACTTCCCACCTCCACCATCCCAAATGTCTTCAACGCGTTACCGAGAAGTGGGCCATCTGTGAACGTCGCTTGCCCCAGTATTGAACAACCATGACTTGGTGGCTGGAATGTGCAAAACCTACCATCTGACGTACCTTGATTCAGTATGGCAAGGAAGTAGCTGCGTGGCAGTGGTACTCTACTATTTCTACACCATTCTCCGCGATGTGGACACCCAGCTGCCTACTCCTGAAACACAGAACATAACAGGATTAAGACACAAATCGTGACTCTAACACGACGTAGACTGCTGTGGGTGGCTGTGAGGACCAGAGGTCAACTTTTGGCGGCACATTAACACCCCACAATGCATCATCTCGCCTCCACTGGAAAATAATGACAACAACTCATCGCTATGGTCTACACCTGTCGTGCCAAGCACGTTACTTGTCAGTACGAAATCGCCAAAGCATTTGTAGACTACTACTGCACAATGTATCAGAAGGAGCCTAACAACACCCGTGATGAGGAGGTTGTGTTACCACACGTCACATAGGCCCTCGCCGACGACTTTAATAAGCCACCAGGCATCGACGGATTGCCTATAGAATAATATCGCGCCTTCTTTGCGCTAATGGAGTCGCGATAGACGACAATCTTTCATGAACCGTTGATGACGGACAATGCCCGTGACAAAGGTTGGCCGTTCCGCCAGACGGGAATTATTATACCAACCCGCAAACGGAAACCGGGAGCGACGACAGCATATTACCGCCCCTAGCTCTGCTTAACCGAGACTAGAAAATTTTTGCATGGCTCCTGGCGACGCATTGTCTCAAGATACTCCCTTGCATTCTGACTCCAAAACAGACAACTGCGGGTTGCTCAGTTAATATAGAAACGCCAGCAGGAGAACGTCGCGGATTTGTCGCACTGGCATTGGTGTACAGACTCCACGCAGTGGTGATTGCCATTGACTTTGACAGCACATTCGACAAGGTGCGGCAACGTTTTCCATTCTCCGTAATGGACCGAATGGGTTTCCCACCACGCTTCATTGCCATCATCTGGCACCCGTACGGCAGCGCAGAATACCTGATTCAAGTCAACTGTCATTTGGCGGGACCAGTGTCCATACGCCGCTCCATAAGGCAAGATTGCCCACTTTCGACATTACTCGTGCCATAGCCCTCGAGTCACTCATCAGGAGCCCGACGACAGACCTTTTTTGTTTCGACAACACATCCGAGGCCATGCATAGGCGGACGATCTCGTCCATTAGTCCATTCTCGGACCGAAAAGAGGATGGTAATATAATTGATATTAACGTACGGAACTGCAGCTGTCATTACCATGAATGTAGCTAAATGCTCTGTGATGCCCATTGGACACGGTCTCTCACATGACGACTTAGAGAATCCCTCCGGTCCGTACAGAACCTTTAATACTTCGGTATTATTTTCGTCTTTACCTTGTGGAGCTCCGGTTCCATCTATTTTCTGCGTATTTTTCAAGTTATCTTCACAGCGTTGTTAGAAAATCTCGTTTGCTGACTCGTTTCTTTACAACATGTCGAATACCTCCATCAACATGGGGCGTCTAAGATGGTCGCCATGGACATGTACTCCCACTTCGAATAACTACTGGACACAAGCTTCAGGCTGCGTTTGTATACTTTCTATGGACACTACGCTATTTTCGACCTCTTTATATATGACTACCATGTACAAGCAATGGAATGGGGATAGCTCCTTACGTGCAGCTTGCTGAACATCGTCATACGCACGACCGCATCTCCACCAGTGCCAGTGGGCCACATAAGGCACCATCTGGAGCACATTTCTGATTTCATCGTTAACTTCAATTACGTTCACATTCACTTACAGAGCACGCGCCTTCCTCGAACCAAAGATTTCTGCACCCTGCTACTCCGCTGCTTATCCAACAACTCGTACATCCATCGACACGGTGGGCCACGGTTTGTCGTCGTGTCCACCAGCATTTCCTTGCCTCCAACCTTAGGGAAAACGGTACTATGTCGAATGCGGAAATTTCGCCACAGATTGCTTTAATGCAGTCGGATTGTTGGATGCTCTGCTTTGTACAATCCTGCCACCAGTGACGTCTTGAAACTCGGTCCAGTTCGTTGCCTGCTACCTACGCGTTCCGCTGGACTCGATTGACCCATGGTCTTTTATCTATCCTCAGAACACTCATTTCTCCACCACCAAAAATCAGGATATTGTATGGGTTAAGGGACCGAAGAACACTTATCTAGATAATGAAGGCGGTAAATCACTCCTTGAGTTTTGCCAGTACTCATAAGCCGCTCACAATGGAATGGAGCACCGACTGCGCTACCACATCTTATTCGCCAATTACTTTCGGGCGATCCTTACGTCAGCCTCGCTCAGCTGGATGGTGCCACACGCGGACGGCACTCCCTCCCCTTCTGCTGATATCTAAGGCTCCCCGTGCTACATTTCTATTTCGTACCTCGAAGTGGGGCAGGCCCGTGGACACTCGCCCCTTTCTTTTATGCACCGTACCAGACCAAGCTAGTCATTCCCCCAACTCTACTGTCTCGTCCTCCTTGGCCTTCGCCCTTCTTTCGTGCAATCCTGCCCGGTAGTGGTGGCGGAGACACCGTGGTCATGCCTCGCATGTAGACCCCTGACCACTCTACCCTAAGCCCCATCTGCCGAGCAGGGAGATGCCTGCAAGTCTTACCAGGCTCCCTCCCCCTCTTCCCTCTTTGTCTACGGCGTCACATCTCTTAGCTTACTCTCAGATTTCTTTTTCCTTTTCCTTTCCAGTTCTTGTTAGTAGAGATGTTTGCTTGTCTTGTTCTGGAGTAGTGTCTAACGTTGGTTCCGCCCGGAAGCATGGCCTATAGTACGAATGAAGATATTTTGTTTCATCTGCTCCCTTTTCCCAACATAAAAAAGCCAAAAAAAGAAAAAACCGCATGTTTATGGTCCGAGAAAGAAAAGTGTGCAGGAGACCTGGGTTCGAGTCCTGGTCCTGCTCACATTTTAAACTATCTCCATCGATTTAATCTATCTCCACCGCCAGCTGACGTCATTCATAACTTTGCGTCTTGATATTCTGAATAATTTAGGTTTAGTGCTACAAAAGCAGCTGGCAAATTTGAAAGCAGACAGGATATGGAAATCAAAATTTTTAGAAGTGCCTTTGGACACATTTAGGTTATCAATAAGCATTTCAAACCCGACTGTCTCCAAGATAGCAGTTAATGGGTTATTACCTTTGCGAACTACAAATTTGTGTGTAATGGACTTCTTGACGTGACTGAAATTAAAACAACAAAAAGAGAGAGGCTCAGAATCATAGATGGCTTGCTTTTTCAATTATTCCGTCACGAATCAGCCGTTTGTGTGCAGCTAAGCAGGATCAAGTACCACACTGAAGGTATGAGTTATTTATTTTAAAATTCGTATTAGAAATGCCTGTTTTCTAAACTGAATTAAAGTTAACAAATGTGTGAATCTATTTCTGTAGAATGACAGTAATAATAATAATATTATAATAATATCAATAGATTACATAACAACGAAATAATTCGTAGTTACGATTAACACTATTTTGAGGAGACAACATTCTGAATTGTCTTTTTGAGTGTAGGTCAGTCTGGTTGTACCGTGAGTACTAAAACGTTGCGGAACACTGCTATAGGCACTCCATGAGTTTAAAAACCTTGACCCCATTCAGCAAGTACTGTAACTTTAGAACAAAGTTGCAAAATCAAAGAATATCCGGTAGTCGTTTATAATGATGGGAGTTATTCGAAGGACGGAACAAGTTCAGGAGAGGCAGCAACCATTGATGGCACACCTGCCTCTCGGTTAATGTACACACTAAAGAATGAGTGCAACATTAATCAAACTGATCAATTAGCAATTTTGCGAGCGTTACCGAAACTAGATAACTTATGACATATACATGTTAAGATGGCACTTTTAATACCCATGGACATTAGATTTTCACTGTATTTTTTAAAAATTTCCAAAAGTATTGATTATTTGATAGAAGAACTCATATCCTAAATTTGGGAACTGCATCAGTGGAAATGTATATTAATTTCGAATGGATAAAATTCCATAAAAGAACTCCTGAGAATGGACTCGCAAACAAGTCTGCCACACAAGCAGCTTGAGGAAAAAAGAAAAGAAAAATTGGAAGTGGCAGCAGAATTCCTCCGTCTGCGGTAAAAAGGGAACTAAGATGCACATTGAAATGGAAAACGATTACGAAAGACCATTCTCCGATTGTTGAACGTCATCTTTCAATAAAGTTACCGTAGCCATCTAATCTCACAGTATTGTCACTAGCCATGAAGAACTAATGTCTTAGCATCATCGGTTCAGCCTATCCCCAAGTGATGCTCAAACATTTGTAATTTGTTGTATATAGACTTGTTTGTGGATGTATGTTATGCGCGGATAAATCAGACATAAACTGGATTTTTTAAAATATTATTTAAGCTTCAGAAAAATTCATACAAGTGAACTTATTTTTCTATGCAGTTTCCTGAACTGAAAACATATTTTCCCCAGCGAACAGGCAATTTCTTGACCCTGTTTTCGTAAAATGAACGTGGCTGTGCAACTAGATGCGTAAGAATACTTCGGCAGCGCCATCGTTGTCAAATCTGTTTCTCTGACTTCTTCCTTTAGTGGTCCAGACAAATTAAAGTCTCAGAGCGATAAGTCCGATCTGTAGGGCGGATGTTGCAGTGTGCTCCAGTACTATTCCTGAGTTTTTTGTTGAGCTCAGGCAGCTGTATGAGGTCTAGCGCTGTCAAGAAGCACGATCACATCCCGGTTAGGAAATGTGCGCCTTTTCTAACCATATGCACATTTTGTTTGGTCCAAAAGTTAGCAACTGTATGAAGCGTTCGTGGAGAAAATCGGTGAGAAGAACTCCTGTAAAAGCAAAAAAGACTTCTGCAAGAACCTTCCCCCTGGTGAGACGCGTTTTGGCTTTGGCGCGTTCAGATTCGTCCTTTTTGCGCCGTTCCATGCTGCTTTTTTTTCGATTCTGGCTTGTACTGGTGCTCTCGCGTTTCATCGCAGGTCAGAATCCGGTGCAAAAAATGTTCACCTCCAGTTTGGTAGCGCGTCAGTAGCCTTTCGCACGTCTCGAGAAGATGAAATTTATACTCGATGAAATTTATGCTCTGTGGTGAGAATAGCAGGCACCCAGCAAGCGGACGCTTTCAAAATCCAAGGTTGTCGGTAATGATCACCTGAGCGCTACCGTAGCTTATGCCAACCCCATTAGTAACTTCAGCCACTGTTATTTGGCGACCGTCTTCAGTGGGCTGGCTAACAATGCGAACGTTCTTCTCAGTCACGCTGGTCCCAGAGCGACTTCAATGAGCTGTATTCTCATCAGTTTTCGTCCTCGTAAAACCTGTTCGTGCCATGCAAACATTTGTGTCTTTCTCAGGGTGCTGTCCTGAAACAGTGCCGAAAGTCTTTTCAAACTTTCGGGCTGTTTTACGCCCTCTGTTGTGAGAAACTTGATTTTAATGCGTTGCGCAACAGATGACAGTACCTCTTGCTCTGACATTGGACTGAGACTAAAGAGACGGTAAGATAACGGAGGCTGTGGATACCAGTCACTGCAAACGAAAGCAGCAATTACCAGAGGTCGCACCGCTCTCCGTTTACGCAAAGGGATGTAAAACAAATACTCCGGTTTATATTTGATTTACCCTCACATAAAAATTAAACCTAAAAGTGTAGTTTCACAAATATTTAAATGCGGCATAATGCAGATTAAATAAGTATTCGATGTAACATTATCAACAGAAACCCAAACTATTACGGAATAATAATAAAAAATAAAAAAAAACAACAGGTCTGTGCAGACCTACGTGCAATTCTCATTCAAAGTTCCCTGTTACACAAACTAGTAGTAGCTTCACCAGGTTGAAAGATACCGTAAAAGGACACCATCTTAATAACCTTCATAACCTTCATACTAGTAACACAGGTACTGTTACTTCTCAATAAGTAAGTAAACAAGTAAAAATACGAACGTTCAAGGTATTTGTTTCTTTGTGCGAATTTAAACTTCCTCGGCGAATCTCTATGATGAAGTCTTCTCGGTTTTTCAGCCGAGTCAAGGGGTCGCTCGGTAGCAACGTTTCAACAAGTTTCCTATTTGGTATCTTCAGGCGAAGGGTCGGGTTCGTGTCCTGTCCTGTTCTTTGAAACCGCTACACCGCGGCTCCTTTGCCTCGTATGCGTCGGCAGCGCCAATCCGGAAGGCGCGCGATTAGTGCTGCCGAGGCATACGAGACGAAGGAGCCTGCGGTCCAGCGGCTACAAAGAACCGGACAGGACACGAACCCGATACTTCGCCTGAAGATGACAAGTAAGAAACTTATTGAAACGTTTCTTCAGAACGACGCCTTGTCCCGGCTTCTAACCAGAGAAGACTTCATCATATTGTTTCCATATTAATAATGTTTGCAGCTGTTGTAGCTTCGAATGACGGAGTGCTTACTGCATCTTCTGTGGTGAAAGAAATTCGGAAAACCGTGTTTAGTAATTCGGCTTTGGTTTTACTGTCATCGGTAACATTACCATTGCTACCACGCAGACTGTGTGTCATTACCATTTCCAAGGGGTTTAGGTACTAGTTTATTTTAATTATTCTCGTGCAGTTGTTACGTGTACCCACCTGAACGGCTGCACCGAACATTCACTGCGAATTCTCTGCACTGGTACAGTGTTCAGTAGGTCTGACGAAGCTTTAGTATCTTGACTGGACCGCAATAATGAAATCGTGTAGCCTAGTCGCTAAACCAATTAAGTAACCTGCCTTCTACCTCCAGGAGGATGACGGAATATTGTCAGTGAAAGAGAATGAAGTATATAGTTTGTGCAAATATTGGTTCAAATGGCTCTGAGCACTATGGGACTTAACATCTGAGATCATCAGTTCCCTAGAACTTAGACTACTTAAACCTAACTAACCTAAGGACATCACACACATCCATGCCCGAGGCAGGATTCGAACCTGCGACCGTAGCGGACGCGCGGTTCCAGACTGAAGCGGGTAGAACCGCTCGGCCACAACGGCCGGCTTTTGTGTAAATAGCTGTACTCAAGTGACTGCTGTTGTCGTGGGTGCACAAAAATATTTTAGAAGGTACCGCGTAAGATTATACCTTATCATCGGTGTCTAGAAGTGTTGTTTTAAGAGAATAAAAGCCTCGTTTACTGAGTTTCATTGGAAACAATCAGAGCTTAGCTGTCTAACAATATGAACGTATTTTTTTCACTGACGGGCACGATCAGTCTATTGCTAATACAGCGTAGAAAATAGAGAAATCGAAGAGAGTGAATTCTTTATCAAAATTTCCAGAAGCTTTCTTCACCAACGGTTAAAAGGCAGTATCGAACGCCTCTGGTGAAAAACTTACTGCTTTTAACATGTCAAACAGCGGTGTTAATTCTGGAAAACATCGCTACAAATATAAATCGAGACACAGACCACAGAAAGTTTAACACGGTGTCTTTTTATCATCATCACGAAAACAAGTGAAATTATTTAAACTGGAGTAAAATAGTGCATTGGAGACATTAAGGAAAGATGTCGCCGAGAAATAAGACGGTTTAATACCTTAAACTGCCAAGTTTAACCATATTGCAGTGCCCTTAACTAAAGAAAAAATGTACATTCATCATACAGGGGCTTCACTATGCGAAGTCGAGAAGAATACGTAAAAGATCCCACGAGTCCAGTTTGCGTAACTAGCAAATAACTCAGAAAATAATGCAAGCATCGTGTAGAGATAGTAGTCAATATTAAAGGTGATTTAAGTAGTTGGGACTGATACAAGCGGTAGAGAAGATCCAACGAAGAGCAGTACGTTTCGCCACGGAGAACGTTACGGAGTTGCTCAACAAATTCTATTGGCAGACGTTACAGGAGAAGCGTTGTGAATCACGGAGAGGTTTACTACTGGTATTTCTAGAGAGAACTTTTGGGGAAAAGTCGGACAATGTATTACACTGCTGGCCACCGTAAATGCAACACCCTGAAGGAAGCATTCGAATCAAGTGAAATTTACACCCTGGGTTTGCAGTGATGAGATATGCAACTGATTAGAATTTCAGCGCAGACGCACATCACGCGCGCCTGTGGCGCCACCTCATAGCGCCATTTAAGGCTTGGCGATTTCGACGAGTGTACGTTCGGCACGTGTGTTTACCTTGTGGTTGTTTCACAAGACGATCAGTTATGCCTCGTAGACAACAGCGAACATCGTTTGATCAAGTATCCGAGTTCGACAGAGGAAGGATAGTGGCTTACCGAGATTGTGGATTATCATACAGAGAAATCACTAGTCGTGTTGGACGAAACCAAACAACTGTAATGCGGATATGTGACCGTTGGATGCAGGAGGGTACGACGGACCGACGTGGTCGATCGCATTCACCTCGGTGCCCCACTGCACGTGCTGATAGGCAAAATGTGCGCATGGCAGTGACGGATCGCTCAGTGACATCCCGAACCATAGCACAGCACATTGCGTCTGTAACGCATCATCCAGTGTCTGCGCGTACCATTCGACGCCGTTTACAGCAGAGTGGTCTGTCCGCAAGAAGTCCATTGCTTCGTCTACCATTGACGCAGAACCACAGACGTCTCCGTCGCCAATGGTGTGATGACAGACGGATGTGGACGGCAGAATGGAATGACGTTGTCTTTACTGAAGAGGCACGCTTCTGTCTGCAGCACCACGATAGTCGGATTCGAGTGTGGAGACACCGTGGAGAGAGGATGCTGGACAGCTGCATTATGCACCGCCACACTGGTCTTGCACCGGGTATTATGGTATGGGGCGGTATTGGATATTACTCTCGGACGCCTCTAGTACGCATTGCCGGTACTTTAAATAGCCGGTGCTACATATCCGAGGTGCTGGAGCCAGTTGTCCTTCCTTACCTTCAGGGCTCGACCACAGCCATATTTCAACAGGATAATGCGCGACCATACGTGGCACGCATTGTCCAAAGGTTCTTCGTCAATAACCAGATTGAAGTGCTTCCCTGGCTGACTCGCTCTCCGGATCTTTCGCCGATAGAAAACATGTGGTCCATGGTTGCTCAACGAGTGACCCAGATTACATCCCCAGCTGCCACACCAGATGATCTTTGGCAACGTGTGGAAGCTGCTTGGGCTGCTGTACCCCAGGAACACATCCAACGTCTCTTTGACTCAATGCCGAGACGTGTGGCAGCGGTGATCTCCAACAATGGCGGCTACTCTGGCTACTGATTCTGGCAGGAACCACATGTCACAGACGTCTGTAAACGTAATCATTTGATACTTGGTCAACATGTTATCTACAAAATAAATTTTGTTGTGCTACCTCTTGTCTTTCTTGGTGTTGCATTTACGGTGGCCAGCAGTGTACTTCCCCCAACATACGTCTTGCGTAATGACTATGAGGAGGAAATTCGAAAAATTAGAGCAACTACAGAGGCTTACCGACAATCATTCTTCCCACGCGATATTTGCGAGTGGAACAGGTTCAAATGGCTCTGAGCACTATGGGACTTAACATCTATGGTCATCAGTCCCCTAGAACTTAGAACTACTTAAACGTAACTAACGTAAGGACATCACACAACACCCAGTCATCACGAGGCAGAGAAAATCCCTGACCCCGTTGGGAATCGAACCCGGGAACCTGGGCGCGGGAAGCGAGAACGCTACCGCAAGACCACGAGCTGCGAGTGGAACAGGGTTGGAGGGCTCAGTTAGTGGTGCAAAAAGTGCCCTCTGCCATACACTATCAGGTGGCTAACGAAGTATGACTTAGATGTAGATGTACTTAGAAAAGAGAGAATGTAACGTTTCTTTTTAATGTGTCAGTAGTAAGCGGACTTCCTAGTTCCGAAAAATGAAAACTTAGTAACATCAGTCATTACGCCAGGACAAAATATAGCAAAATGTATAAAACAAAACCTCACAGGACCAGCTGCCATACGCTGTCCCATCATCAGAAGATCGAAATAAATAATATAACTTCTACAGAATTATGCACGTTGCCTCGATTTTATACATCTTTGAGCGCTACACCACATCTGCCAAGCAAACGCGGCAGCATTGTTAGTAGATAATGAGATGAGATGTGAACAACATGAGAGTTACGTAAAATAGGACCAGCTTTAAGACTGAACTCGTAACTTCTTAACAGACAAAACTTACCACGGCATTCTTAGGATAAAGCTAACATTTATGCTGATCACATCCACAATAGTAGATTCACTGAATGTCTTCTAATTGTAGAAAAGAGCACGGAGATAGGAGAACCGTTTATGGAATGAAGTGAACGCTTTGAGATTCTTACAGTGATTCATAAAAAGGTGCCCTGAATTGAATGTTTTTGACTGAATCTCCATTAGAGTGTAAAATAAAAGTTTCTGGTGGTTAGTCAAGTTTAATTTTGAGCGGAATAAGCACGTAGTTTCTTCTTACAAAAATCGCTTACATTTTGGGCTACCTCATCTGCATCAGAATCTATTGAAATGAAATGAAATATCGTGTGGCTAGGGCCTCCCGTCGGGTAGACCGTTCGCCTGGTGCAGGTCTTTCGATTTGACGCCACTTCGGCGACCTGCGCGTCGATGGGGATGAAATGATGATGATTAGGACAACACAACACCCAGTCCCTGAGCGGAGAAAATCTCCGAGCCAGCCGGGAATCGAACCCGGATCCTTAGAATTGACAGCCTGTCACGCTGACCACTCAGCTACCGGGGGTGGACAGAATCTATTTACTTAGGCCTCAGACTACAACAGATTTCAGTTGAATGAAATAACCGTCTCATGTAATTTCTTTAAGTACACATAACAAAACGAGAAATTTCCGGTATGTGAATAAAACATTCCACTAAAACACACATCTTTTTTTCTATTTTTATTTGGTCAATTTAATTTCGCTGATTCGTTTGAACACGGATTTGGTTTTTGTAAACAAACAGTATGCACTTTGTCATAATTACTACAGTGAAATTCATTTATTCCTGCCTTTTCTAGCATTTGATTTCATTAACTTTGTTGTTTCAGCGTGTTTTTAAATTCTGTCAAAATCGTTAAAGTAAATGCAAACAAAGGGGGAAAAGGTGTAATATACGTCCCGCTTTACTTTTTTTCGCACGAAAATATGTGATAATATTAATAACGGATTCGATATACGTTTATGAAACCTTTGAGGCCATTTGGGCATTCGGACAGTCGACAGTCAAATGTATCAGAGAATGACATTCATTTTGTCACTGGCCATGATATAAAACACCAATATGAAACGGATTAAAAGAACAGATTCATATACATTGTTTTCTACAAACATCGGCAGTGATAATTAGACACAGTATCGATGTTAATCTGTATCACTGAGTATTACCATCGCTCCACGATACATAAGTTCGAAACTGGAAAATGTATGATATAAACGATTTTTACCGTCCCTTATACCCAAATACGGAACGAATAACCTACTCCCATTTTCTTTCATTAACCGTTCATGATATCGAAACGAGATTTTCGACATATGACAGTACGCAGAGGATCACATATTTTGTTCTTGTTTAAACCACTCGGATCTTGAAAAGAAGAGTACAGTTATATAACACATACGAAGACGAATGCTGTTTAGATCAGTTTTTTATTTTATTCGTTACACTTTTTGATTATCCTCAGCCCAATTAATTAAGATATATTTCTATTAACTGATTGTTCGGATAAAGTGTTGACCTGCGATTCGCAATCATTCGCATTTTCAAATGAAACGGGACACTTCCACGTTTCAGCGTGTGTTTATTGATTTGCCCAGCCCATACAAATTTTAATAAAAATCTATACACGTTTCGTGTCAGTAAATCCGTTGACAAATCATGTTAGCACTGCGTGTGGTATCTGTCTTACTGACAATTAGCAATCCATCTTACTGAAAACATACAATGTTATTTTAAACGTAATTACTTTACCGTCCTAAAAGTGGATACAATTTCTAGTGGCGATTGCCATCCATAACCAATATCCTTTAGCAACGTATCAAAAAACATGAGTAGTCCGAAAGTAGATACATTCTCTGCTAGCGCTTGACTTCCATAACTAATGTCCTTTAGCCACATATCTTAGTAAATCCAGCTCTGCATAAAAGAGTCTGAGGAACTTTTTTTTCGCGCAACGAAATCTCTCTGCAGATCTGCTCCGCTGATCGTGGACTCGTCTTCCAGCGACACTTAGCTTAGAATTTGAAATTTAATACACTATGCGTCTGAAAATGTATATTCTGTATGGCTTTGTAACAGAGGATTAAGTGGAAGGGCTGGAGGTGAGGAGGTAGGCGTAATACAACAGTTATAAACATAATTTTATTGTAACTAACCATCCAGTAAAATCCACTAATACTCTTAAAAACACACTTTTAAAAGCAACACGAAATAATTGATTTGAAACAACATGCCAAAGAACTTTATAATGAAACGTTTAACTTAGTTTAATGTGGTACCATGGCCCAGAAAACTTTACAACCAGAAGTGAATATAATACATGCGCTCATGCTAACAAAATTACTGCAGTTTCTCATTCGTTTCTCTTTGCTCAATGTGAACAGTTACAAAAGAAAACACAACTATCAGAAATTGTTTCTGGAAGGGACACGAAAATAACCATCTAAATACAGTACATATGAGTAGCATGACAAGTTTTCGGATTTCCCCTCCCACACAGATCTCTTAGTTAAATATACGCCACAGCTGAACCACATAGAACACGCCCGATATTCAGACCCCTGGGCGACGACCGTTCCAATCACCACAGCTCACTATAACTCAAAAAGGTTAATGATAGGTACTATCCACGATGTCACCGATACCGACCAATGGGATCTTCCGTCCGGAACACGTCATGTAGCGGGTTGACGCAGTCCAGGGCTCCGGTCCTCGGTCTCGCTCCCTGGTTGCAACCGTTCTCCTCGTAGCTGGCTCCGGCCGTCTCTCATGCCAACCGGCAGAGGGCGACACTTCAGTGGCGCTGGTCGCGCCACACTGTAGTACCGGCGCGGGAAGGTTGCGCGCGGCGTTCAAAGGCGTCGGACATGTGGCGATGATACTGTCGGCACAACCTGCTGCAGATGGGTGTTTTTATGACGTGTGCGTTCGAGAGAAGTGCAGTATACTCTAGTCGGGTTATGCAAGTTAGTCACTGACAGCTCTGGTTCACTCAATATACAGCAGCTAATCGAAAGCTTACGGAATCCTACAGTATGACATTGAGGTGTCTAAAGGTCTGTAGGGAAGTGGCAGCCTGTTTTTCCTCTAGAGCTGAAACTAGAGAAATTGTAAGGTGGCTATAATTTCGCACCTTACAAGCACTCATCCACATACTTTGGTGTGATCTACAACCACAATTAGGTATCATGTCATAGGTTGTACATCGTATGTATGAATATATAAAGGAGACTGACATTGTAACGTATGCCTTGTCAATAATTGTTAACGCTTATTGCATGAAAGGTGACAGGGTGTCTTTACTATAAGAACAGCGTAATGAATGATTGCCTACACTAGTAGAGGTTGGCGCTACAGTCTGGAACTGCGCGAACGCTACGGTCGCAGGTTCGAATCCTGCCTCGGGCATTGATGTGTGTGATGTCCTTAGTTAGGTTTAAGTAGTTCTACGTTCTAGGGGGCTGATGACCTCAGAAGTCAAGTCCCATAGTGCTCAGAGCCATTTTTAGTAGACGTTGGAACGACAGTGGAAATGAAACGGCAGGCGGAACTCAATCCCTCAGGGGAGGGCCCACACAGTTGTGGTGGTCCACCTCCACAGAGGAACTGCCAGGACGCCTGAGCACGAAGACACAATACAGGAGCGGCCGGCCGCTGTTGTAGTAGGGCCAGAAGGATAACCAGATAATACTTCCGAACTCTGGAAAGCTTGGACGCAGCTGAGAGGAACAAAGAAGTGCCACCTCGGAAACAACGAAGGCTGGCTTTTTGCCAAGGATTTTTACTCAGAAGCGTACCATTGTACGCGTATAGGTATTTCCTCGCAAACTTTCCACGCTGGACGACGAAAGACTAAAATATGATTGGTCGGCGTTTGGAAAAATCTGTAGAGAGGGAGAATATTCCTTGGTTACGAGAATGTGATTCACCGTCTGTGTTACGAGGGTGGGAAGCCGAGTCTTGCTGGGAAGCCATCGGTGGAGAGACTAGGTCTTCCGTTGTGAGCACCCTTGTGTGACGCTCTCTCAGTATCAGCTTTGTTTGTACATACGGACTTGCTGTCTTGGCTCTCAGGAGAGTTTATAGATAGAACAGTTAGGCACTGTACTGTTGCGATCCTATACGATTCTGGACTTCACCTTCGGGTTGGAAGTCGTCGTTGAGTATGCAGCGTTCAGTAATTGAGATCACTTCCTCTGCCTATACTTACGTTGATACGTTATCTGAACTGGCTGGGAGTTGGCGTTTCTCGTCTGCAGAACACAGAGAGGAGAAGACAATATTAGAGTATATTAGTCAGAGGACCGCCTTCTACAGTCCTAGTGTTTGAACGAGTTATTTTGTGGCTGGAGATCTTCCATCGTTGCAGGCGAATACAAGAACTATCACTTCAACGCACCGGATGGAGTACATACGGTGATATCGCAACTTGCTTTGGCTTATTGGGGCTATACAGTTAAACAGCTGTGATCACGTTAGTTTATTTCCACTGAGGTTCCACCCCACCATAGATCATCTTTGAAAGTAGTGTCTTGTAGTGTTTGGTACGAAGATGATGTCAGTTATTTTACGGTGGTGATATTAGACCGTGTAGTCATAATAAAGGGCAGAGTTGGGCAACTGATTAATAATTTTAGTTAGGATACATAGATAATAGTACTTAAACGGTTGATTTTAATCGGGGTTCTGGGGAGGCCAGTCAAGAAATGTTGTTGTCTCCAAACCATTGAATCACAAACCCTGCTAATAACAAGAGCATCACACTAACCACGAAAAACATCCCGACGGCGTAACACCACCTCCCTCCAATACTTCATTGTTGGTACCACAGATTACGGTACTTACTGTCTCCAGGCACTCGCCAAATACAAACCATTCCACAGGGTGAAGTGGCGTCGCTCTTCATATCACCTCAATCGCTTTGTTAGTTTCTTCGCACAATGACGTCATTCACAGCGACTTGGGCAGGTTTAGAAGGATTGAAATGTCTCTGAGGTGCGATCCAATGACTTGTCCACATTCGAAGTCACTGACGTCTCCCGAGCGACTCATTCTGCTGTTACTGCTCTACTGACAACACAGAACTTCCCATTTATTTTTAAAATTGCTGTCCATCTCGTGACATCTAGTGGTCAGTTCCACGTATTTCTGAACAGATAGCGGGTGTGAAAGATAACAACAACGTTAAAAGGGGGTCCAACACACATCAAGAGTCATAGTGCACATTGTCAGCTGCTGAAGGTACAACATCAACCCCATCTGAATGGCACAAAAAATAAGTTATTTAAACGACTGAAGGTTCTTGAGAAATACTAAACACGAAACCAACAGTATGGAAAAGGAAAGAAATTAGAATGTCTAGATGGGCCTGCGTGCTGTTTCAACTACCGATCGACTATTATGTAAACATCATATAAGCTATGATTGGGTAACCATAAATAGATCCCATCGGTAATTTGGGGAAATTTTGAACTTCGTTTCCTTTAATGATAAAGGGAATCAGCACACACACATAAGTTAATGGACCATAAAATGCTGAATAGCTTTCCGGCACAATCCACATTCTTGCTGAGAAGCATCATCGACTAAGGTCCAGTGGCTGCGATGCAACATGAAGAGTAATCATAACATTTAGATATTTGTCGACTCAAATGAGAAATAAGTAGAAGGCCAATTTGTTAGAGGACAGTTTTTCCAGTCTTGAAACATATGCAAATAGGTACTGAAACTCGTGTTTGATCAAAATACGTAACTTACATCGATAAATTTCATGTTCCACGCTACTAGTGATTGTCGGTGAATAACTGGTGCAGCCTTTCTATTTTCTTACTCTTGATTCCTATTTTCATGCAGTTTAACTGTGGGAAATTGTTGGAAGCGCCGTGCGTTATGAGAATTGATACGGACCTGCTAGGACCCATAAGAGAGGGAACAACCCTCAGTGCCAGATTCTTGGAAGACCGTGGGGGGGGGGGGGGACGGGGGGGGGCAAGGCTGAAGGTCATTGGCCACCGAGCAGCAGCTTCTGCTGTGCAGGAAGCTAGGGCTCTTTGCTGATGGACAAACTCGTGGTTGGTACATAATTTTAATTTCAACTAAAGAACAAATTTCATTATTACAGAATTAGAATAACTATATAAAAAAATTTAATTCGGACCTTTGTCCTCTTAAAAAAAAGTACAAAATGGAATTACCAAAGATCACGTCTTTAAATTTCGGACGCTTGTCTTTCAACAAACCTAAAACAAACTATGTGACTGGATCATGAGTTAATATAACAAACAGCATTTTAAAAATAATAATGAGATCTGATTACAAAAGGATCACAGGCAGTCACCACCATAAGCACACTATTAAGTTCATTGCTTTCGTAACCAAAATTTACACAACACTAATGATTCACCTTGAGTTACTTGTGAAAAGATCTCGTCCGACCCGGCGGACAGGCCGGATATTTAACTAAAGGATGGAAGTGCTGCTTATACACGGCGGTACTCGGAACAAACGAGTAGAAAGGAACTGCCAAGCAATTTCGAAGATGATCAGGCTGCAAGCCAGGGCAGAAAACACGCTGAACACATACACGATCTCAGCCTGCCCGCCAAGGTGACAAACCCCAGCTGCCCCACATGTCAGACCATTTCTATAACAGCAAATAATTCACGCGGCAGACAAATTCAAGTCGTGATTCAGCTTTTTCAAGACCGTGCAAGGCTTACTAACTACGTGACTATCTGTAACGTAACTCAAAACCAAACTGAGACATTTACCGAATAAAAGAACAATTAAAATTACACTGAATTAACAAAAGTTCTGCCCTTCATATTAAAAGAAAGTATAAAACTAAAACTGGGCGAAGAGCACACTAACGTACTACATCAAATAAACACTGCAAGGAACCTTTAAAACAAGCAGTAAAACTCTATTCCCTTTTGCATTTGCCGAAATAATTAGACTCCGCTTCGCGGAAACAACACTTCAAAGACTTCGTAACTGCAGTACAACACTCTCTCATTCAGAACCATCCTTATCTGATCTTCGGCAGATACAACACGCCACCATAAGTTTCACAGATCTTCACAAGTTAACAGCAGAATATAAATCATACGTAACTTCATGCTTCCAGTTACGCGATGAGAAGATGTCCAGCATGAGATGACGGACCCGCCACCGTTTAGCACGCAAACGCGTCGACTAATCAGCACCGAACACCCGGCACGCGGTAAAACGGCAAGGTCCGGCGAGGCCCAGGCACAGCGGACAGAGACGAGGGCCTGCCTTCAAAACATGTTGCCTCGTTGAACGCCGAGCGGAGAGAGCCCTCGGCCACAAGCCAAGCCGGAAACCCCAAGGCTGAACAGTTAGAGATACAAGACCTGACGAGTGTCGAGCCGGTCGGAGTGGCCGAGCGGATCTAGACGCTACAGTCTGGAACCGCGCGACCGCTACGGTCGCTGGTTCGAATCCTGCCTCGGGCCTGGATGTGTGTGTGATGTCCTTAGGTTAGTTAGGTTTAAGTAGTTCTAAGTTCTAGGGGACTTATGACCTCAGCAGTTGAGTCCCATAGTTCTCAGAGCCATTTGAACCATTTGACGAGTGTCGAAAAAAATGGTTCAAATGGCTCTAAGCACTATGGCACTTCACATCTGAGGTCATCAGTCCCCTAGACTTAGAACTACTTGAACCTAACATACCTAAGGACATCACACACATCTATGCCCGAGGCAGGATTCGAACGTGCGACCGTCGCAGCAGCGCGGTTCCCGACTGAATCGCCTAAAACTGCTCGGTCACAGCGGCCGGCGCGAGTGTCGATATCAGCGATGCAAGTGGAGCATAACTAGCGCCAGTCGCCACGGCTCAGAGAGAGTGACGTGACTTTTTTTTTGTAGGAGATGGTAGGACGCAAGTCATTGGTTAATCAGTCAGAGGAAGGAGACAAGTATCTTATAAGCACCAGCTTGATCGCTCGACAACCGAAAGATCCAGAGTCAACCCAATCAAAATTCAGTGAGAGACGGAAAACTCGCAGTGATATGTTTCCTCTTAGTTGACATTCGACTGGAAGTCAGTGAAGATCGAGATCCGGGGCTTTCACCACCAGACCTCGATGCCGAAAGCTGCCTCAGGCCCGCCGCAGCTGTTGCATTGGGGACTTCGAAACATTTTGGGCTAATTTGGACTTAGCCGCTGGTGAGAACCGTCGATTCCACGAAACTTCGGTTCTGCAGCACTTCAACCACCACCTGTATGTAATACTATGGTGAGCTTGTGCCGCAACCGCGACACAAGGCGTATGAAACCTGGAATCACTTTTTGGATATCCGATTACTTCAAGCTTCTTTCTGAAGACTTACATTTTTACAGTAATGAACAGTTTGCTTTCAATTCACCCATAGGTATGATGTACTACCTCCTAATTTTCTATTATTAGCACCTTGCGCCTGCTCCCCCGTCAGATATGCCAAGAATTCAGTGTTGCCACAAGGTGAATTTCCTTCTCTATAACTCTATAATGTTAATATTGCCACAGGTTGCCTCTTGTTTAATAATCGTTTTTATCGCAATAAATTAGTCATTATAACCCTTGTTTCAGTTAAGCCACCAGTCTCCACATTCACAGTTTTGGTCAGTACATTTTCTTATGTTTATCGACAGCTCCGATATGCGTCTGCACTTCCAACCTCTTCCCACAACACATTTTTGATCGACGCTGGTAGACTTAAGTTCTCCAGACGCGACAGCAAGAACGTCTGATACTAACAAATACCCTGCCTCCCTTTCTGTCAGCGGTACGTCACTGTCGAGCCTCACCGGACAAGGGGACAGAATATGGCGTGGCTCACGCCCAATGACCTTCTTCGTTAGAGTGAGCTGAAACTAGGACTAAATCTATGAATGAACCGGCCTGAAAAAGTAGTTGGCGCAGCGATGTTCCTTGCATCTATATAGCCAACCGTTTTTTATGCGAAATCTTAGTGATAAATGTATGAGATGCGTTTGAAAAGTCCTTGCAAAGTCCGAGAGATGGTTAGTAGCATCTTTGGAAAGAACGCACACCAAGTTTTAGCCATATTGGTCTATTTCTTTGTGTTTGGCATTCGTGTGAATCAAGGAAGTCGAGTGATTGTCAAAAAATGGACGAGGAAGTATTTCGTGTGGTGATTAAACTTTACTTTATGAAAAGCAAAACGCCTCAGGAGACTAAAGAGAAGCTTGATAAACATTACGGTGACTCTGCACCTTCGATTAGAACAGTTTATAAGTGGTTTCAAAATTTTCGGAGTGGCCATATGGGCACAAGTGATGCTGAACGTTCTGCACGCCCTGTGGAGGTTACGACTCCAGAAATCATTGATAAAATCCATGATATGGTGATGGATGACAGAAGAGTTAAGGTGCGTGAGATTGCTAGTGCTGTGGGCGTCTCCAATGAACGGTTACATAATATTTTGTATAAACATTTGGACATGAGAAAGCTATCCGCAAAATGGATTCCGCGATTGCTCACGCTTGACCAAAAACGGAATCGTGTGAAGTGTTGCAAGGATGGTTTGCAGCTGTTCAGGAAGAATCGGCAGGACTTTAAGCGTCGTTTCGTCACTGTGGATGAAACATGGATACATTACTATACTCGTGAGACCAAACAACAAACTAAACAATGGGTTATCAAGGGAGAATCGGCACCAAAAAGGCGAAGACCATTCCTTCGGCCGGAAATGTTATGGCGACCGTCTTTTGGGATTCGCAAGGGATAATCCTCATCGACTATCTGGAAAAGGGGAAAACTATTACAGGTGCATATTACTCATCATTATTGGACCGTTTGAAAACCGAGCTGCAAGAAAAACACCAGCGATTGGACCGCAAAAAGTCCTTTTCCATCACGACAATGCACGAGCACACACCTCAGCAGTTGTCGTCGCACAATTAATGGAAACAGGATTCCAGCTCGTTTCACATCCCCCCCCCTATTCTCCAGACTTCGCTCACTCGGACTATTATTTGTTCCCAAATTTGAAGAAATGGCTGGCGGGACAAAGATTTTATTCAAAAGAGGAGGTGATAGCAGCAACTAATAGCTATTTTGTAGACTTGGACAATTCCCATTATTAGAAAGGGATTAACAAATTAGAACAGCGTTGGACGAAGTGTATAAGTCTAAAAGGAATGTCGAAAAATAAAAAATGTTGTTTTTATTTTTGCACAGACTTTTCAAACGCCCTTCGTATATTGAACATAGAAAGATAAAAAGTTTGTTCCAGAAACAACGAAGTACACATTTCTGGGAGAGCATATTTTAAATTTATATAAATTAACAATGAAGTTACCGAAACGCGTCATGTAAGGATTTTAATTAAAACAAAAAGAAAGTGCAACTACGAAAACGATATGGCTGTGAACACCTCCCTGAACATTTTAGCCTATATAGGAGATAACGTTCAATTCGAGTTGTTTTCCCTTACCGATGCACAGATCTTTGTAGTAATCGTCTCCAAATTTTTAATTACATACATTTTACACTATATTTCGTCTTTTTTATGTACACTCTCCCGATGCCATGTAATATGGCGTGTACCACATGTGGTTCTCCTTCATATCAGCAACTGCTTTGATTTCCATATAACTTCCTACGTATTTCTTTTCTACGCTCGCGCCCAAAACTGTTACGAAGGAGAAAATTCTAACGGTTAGATTCCTTGGAAGACTGTGACGTATTTTTTTCAGGGGCACTTCATATAAGCACAAAAGTGATCCCTTACAAAATACGGTAATGGAAAAAGAAAACTCCCATGACATACCTAGAAGATGGCTCCGAGCACTATGGAACTTAACTACTGAGGTCATCAGTCCCCTAGAACTTAGAACTGCTTAAACCTAACTAACCTAAGGACATCACACACATCCATACCAGAGGCAGGATTCGAACCTGCGACCGTAGCGGTCGCGCGGTTCCAGACTGTAATGCCTAGAACCTCTCGGTCACTCCGGCCAGCCCCCAACACTAGAAGAGTCTTACAAGTGTAACCTAAGTATAACCACGTCAGAGCATAAACATGTGACAGTTGACTCAAACACTTACATAAAACAAACACCAACCGAACAGGTTTCGAATCCCCAACGGTACCTACCGGCCGCCGTTTCTTCATGAGCCCTTTGGCGTCATCTGAAGCGGATACAAAGGGCACGTGGTCGGTACACCGCTCTTCCGGTCCTTGTCAGTTTTCGTGACCGGTGTCGCTACTTCTCAGTCAAGTAGCTCCTCAATTGGCCTCACAAGGGCTGAGTGCATTCCGCTTGCCATCAACAGCACTCGGCAGACCCAGTCGGTGATCCATCCAAGCCTGACAGCGCTCTACTTCGGTGATCTGACGAGAACCGGTGTTACCACTGTGCAAGGCCGTCGGGAAACAGAAAATTACTCATATGTGTAAAGCACCAATGATGACTTCCGTTATAGTCGAAACCTAGATCTGCAATAAATTACGTCTTCTGCGACTGTTGACCTTGTTTGCAGCTGAGTATTCAACGGTCGCTGTACACCAGCGGTATCCAAAGGATTCCAGTTTACTTACGGCAACATTATTCCAGCAATTGATGCTGTACAATATAAGATGCGCATAAGTTTTACTTTTCCTAAGAATAGTAATACATGAAATAAATGTATAACATTGCAGTATGTTGCCTATATGTATGAGCATACTAGGCCTAAATAAAACGCTATGCCTAAACAGTGGGATCGCATACGGGAATGGAATACAAATCCTTGTGCTGCAATCCATATATATGTCATTCATGATTTTCCCTAATTTCTTAAGGCGAATGACGGAATTGTTCTCCTGAAAAAGACAAGAATCATTCCTTTTTGCCACCCTTCTCCTATTCCGACTTGAACCCCGTCTCCAATTCCCTCGCAGCCTACTTTCTGTTGAACAGTCTACGTTGTATTATACAAACCCTTTTCTTCCTAAGTGGTAGATAATTGTTACAGTAAACGTCTTTCAGCGGTCCCAGACACGTTTTACATACGTAATGATTACTGAAACATACTTTTTAAAGATATTCAGAAATACATTAAAGTTAGTTAGCTGTGGTAAGCAAGTTTGTGGGCTCTAACCAAACAAGGATTCGGTCTTCCTCTCTTTTATTGCGGATCACAGACGTCGTTCTCGCTGTAATTTAAACTGAAATCAATTATTCATGGGACTCAAACGCATTTAACACAGTATTTGCACGTCGAAGCAAGGCACCTAAGTACACAATCAATATTAACAACCAATTAGGAACGGGCAGGGATTAAAGCAACTTGTGTAACTGCGTGTGGAGATTGCAGCATGCTTGTTAGGAAGAGGGCTGCGCGTGGGTGCTTCGATGAATATCACAACTCAGTTTCCCCACAGGGAAAATAGTGTGCATGAACATCGCGATAAATGTTACCAGAACGAGCACTCAGACATTTGCTAAAACTGCAAAACAACAGAAACGCTAATAAAATCAGCATCTGATTTCTATAAGAGTGACTGTGGAAATAATACTACGTAGACCCGCAAAGGGTAGTATGACCTCATAATATCTCTTTCAAATGAAATCCTGTGTTTGACATTAGCAAAAAGAAGTCTGTCGAGGATTGTCCTCTTTGTCTGTGCTAGACCACTTCTTATGCCTTTGTTTCTTTAAACGCCATGTACTATTTTACTTCCAAGTTTGCAACATTCCTTCACTTCACCTTAACACATAGTTTTACATTTTGTATTCTAGTTGGTCGTTCGTGTCATTTTTGCTTAACTTCGATACTTCCCGCTTTCTTTAGATTACTATCAACTTTCATTCTGTGCACTTTATACTGTTAATTCAATATATCCCGTATGTTCCCCTCACTTTCATTGAGTAATCAATGTCGACAGCGAATATTATCATTGATATCATTGATATCGTCAATTTTAATCACACTTCTGATTCTTCCTTTTATTTATTACATTGCTTCCACGATGTGGAGGAATTCTGTATCCCTACTTTACGTCCATTTTATTACGATCACTTTTCTCTAGTTCTTCCATTATTACTGTCCCTTCTACGCTCTCGATCAAAATGCACATTATCCGTCTTTGTCTATAGTTTACGCCGAACACCTTGCATCACTTTACATTGTAGAACACCCCTTCTAGGGCCATAAATCCTATAAGGATGTGATAATTTTTCTTAAACATTGCTTCCAGTAACAATTGCAACGTCAGAACTGCCTCTTACGTGCCTTGCCCTTCTTGAAGCCAAACATCGTCATCTAACAATTTCAAAGTTTTATTCTCCATCTTTCTTTATATTATTCAGCAAACGAGATACAAAATATGTTAAGCTGACTGTGTGACAGTTGTCGCACTTATCATCACTTACTGTCTTCGGGATCCGTGAAAAATATTTTTCCGGAGGTTTGGAGGTGTGTCGCCGACATGAACAGTCGTCCGTTTGAAACTTCAACCAATGATTTCAGAAATTCCGATGGAATATTATCTTTTTATTTGATTGTAAGTCTTACAAATCAGTTAACCTCTATTACTGTATCCTTTATGTGTTCCAAATCGCTTACCATTTCTTCTCCTATCACCTTATCTACAGTTTTTCGTCCCCCTAGAGGCCTTCAGTGTACTGTTTCCACCTATTCGCTCTTTCCTCTGCATTTAACAGTGAACGTCCTCTTGCAGTCTTAACATTGTAGTGTTTCTTTTAATTTCGCCGAAAGACGTTTCGAATATCCTTATGCTGAATCGGTCCTGACGACTACCGTTTCGGTTTCCATTTCTCCGGTGTTTTCCTTCTTGTCATTTTCCCTTCGCTTCCCTGTATTTTCTGTTTATTACATTCCCAACCGACTTATATACTTATTGCTGTATTTCTGTTCCTGACATATTTCCCATTTTTTTGGACAAATTAGAGTATTTCTTACGTAACTCGATGTTTCTTCCCAGTTTTTTTCCTTCCACCTGTATTTGTCTGCGCAACTACTGTCCGTACATTCCTCTTCAAATCAACTACCTTTAGCGGTATTCATCACGACAGTATCTAAACCCTTAGAAAACTTTAAACACGTTTCAAATTTGTTGGTACTACAGTACATCAGTCCTTCTCACGGTGACTCTTCCGGACGAGTCTCTTAAACTTGTCTACTGTTCGTCCTTACAACGTCGTGAACTAACTCTACATCTGTTCCTGGAATGCTTTATAATCCTATAACTGATTTTGGAATCTCTTCTCGTTATGTAGTAATCTAGCTGGAATTACTTCTTATCTGCAACCATTCCCAACTATATATCCTCAGCTTGCGATTTTTTAAAAATGTATTCGCTATTACTAGCTGAAATTTATTTCTGAGGTCTGTATCACCTCTCATTGGTACCACAGAGCCCATTTTCTCACATTGACTTCTACACATTGTATTAATGCAGCAGTCCAATTGCCTACAGTTACTAGTGTTTCGCCTTCCTGCATACAGTGAGATGACAAAAGTAATAGGATACCTTTTGTCTGGCGTAGAACAGCAGCTCGAAGTGTCATGGACCCAAAAAGTTGCCACGATTCACCATCGCCTGGCGCTCTGCCGAATACGGCATCACAGTACATTCCCGGAGAATGGTGAAGTAGAATTCCTTAGTCTGTCGCCGCAGTGCCACAACCTTCCTTCCGTAACCAATCAAGGTCCTGGGGAAGACAGGCTTTGCACAGAGCACCCACCATGACAGAGCAGACTGGTAGGCATCGCGGCGTCGACGACAAGCTGCCCACGTGGTCTCGATGAGCTGTCGGAAATCGGGTGAAGTAAGGTGGATCGTGTTCAGTTTCCATGGTCCACGGCCGCGCCGCACCCTCTGGCGCCAGAGACTGATGGTGCAGATATATGCGTCATGGTCAGAAAAAGCATTGGGGCAAACTTCAGCAGCCTGCATCCCAGCGACAATATTGCGTGATATGTAAACACGATCGAGTTGGTTGGAAGAATGGTAGTGAAAAGCGTAAATCCCGGACGATCGCCATGAACATGCTCCCAAGAATCCTCCTGGCTGAAGAATTTTCGCTAGCGCCGCGCACGGAAAGTGACGTGGTATTTGGTCTTTGGGTGCCTGGGTGCAGTTGAAATAGCGTCCCATGATCAATGCATCCTGCCGAGGAAGGAAGACAGGCGTGACTTTCTCTGAGAAGAAGATGGAAAGTTCACGGCGATGACCCGAACCAGATGGCGCATAGACATTGACGATCCTGACGCAACTAAACTTGAGAGATAGGCACTTGCATCAGCGAGGATATCGTTACGTAGCCGGCCGGAGTGGCCGAGCGGTTCTAGGCGCTACAGTCTGGAATCGCGCGATCGCTACGGTCGCAGGTTCGAGTCCTGCCTCGGGCATGGATGTGTGTGATGTCCTTAGGTTAGGTTGGGTTTAAGCAGTTCTAAGTTCTAGGGGACTGATGACCTTAGAAGTTAAGTCCCGTAGTGCTCAGAGCCATTTGAACCATATCGTTACGTAAGAGGACCGCCACCCCACTACCAGTAGGGGAAGCATGAGTGACATGTGCTGTGAAACCATGGGGTGCACAGAAAATTGCAACACGCACCTCCTGAAGGTGAACTACGCCAACGTCCGCAGCATACAGCATGTTACGGAGTAAAGCCAGTTTGTGGCGTGCGTGAATGGTGTTGACATTGACCGTGGTTATGTGATCTGAAAAGCTGCCATCGCAGAAGGACAGGCGATTCAAACATGGGGGAAGCACAGGAAACTCCCTGATAGGCCCCTGTGGAAGGGCACATCACTGTGATGGGGAGGGAGACAACCCTACCAAGGGTGGTCCATCGTTCTATACACCTCAAGAATGTCCATCCTCAACATCTACATCGTCCACCATGAGACAGACTAGTCACTAGGCCGATTCAGTGTAACATTATCAGAGTTGTACCCACAGGTAGCGTCAGACGTAGAATGGGAGGTGACCGCATCAGAAGCAGGCGGGGGAAGGTCAGTGTCCTGAGGTGGACGCTGACTGGAGGTGGAGGCGGGATGGACGTCGCGTCGTCAGGTGACAGAGCGTCAGAGGACAGCGCTCCATCACTAGCAGGGTCGTCATCCTGTGCAGACTTTCGATGGGCGCAGTCATCAGAATGGATACGGCATTTTCTCTTCCGTTTCCTCGGCGACCGTTGCTTCCTGAGATATTGTTCCGTGTTGGATGGTAGGCGGCTATCGTCCGATTTGTGGCCGAATGGCAGAAAGGTGGAGGCAGGTACACCTCCATGATCACAAATATGGTGTAGGAACAGACTGCTTGTGCCTGCTGATGGTGGTCGTTCATTTTTATTGCCTCCGGCAGGGGTGTAGGGAACAAAGACGAAATGTCCATCGCATCGTCGAGAGGTTCGGACACCGTTACCGACTGATTCAGAGGGGGCGTTTAACAGACAGCACAGCCGCAGACGCGTAAGACAGAGGTAATACAGTGGCCGCCGCAGGAAGAGCGACGTCTCCGATCCGCGTCTGAACCAGTCTACGTCTGAGACATTCAGAACGGACATGGCCTTCCTGGCCACAGCCTGAACAGGTGTGCGGCTGGCCATCGTACTTGACGACAGCCCTGAAGCCGGCAATAACCAAGTAGGAAGGCATGTGTTTCCGTAGTTCGATTTTTATCTGACGGACACACTGGAGACACGGTATATTTCGAACGTCTTCCACGTGACCGACGACGTTGCCGTAAGGTTTAAAGGAGGCCACCGCAGCGTACGACGGTACCTCAAACGGGAGTTCGAAAACCCGCAACGTTCGTGGGCCAAAACCAGCACGAGCAACCACGACAGTCACTACATGTCCGTCAGAGTAGCGGGACCTGAGATCATTAGCGTGGCGCCGCACAACGTCGGCTCAGAGATCGTCATTCGCCAACTTTAGGTACACAGTAGTACTGAGGATCGAAAAATTAATTCCGAGAACATCTTCTGGCAGGAGACGCATTTCATCCCATATAAAATGTTCAACTTCGTTCGTTATCTTATGGAAAAGATAATTTCATTGTGGCTTGGCTGTAAGAAGAGCCATGATGGTCGATGAAGTCGGGACTCTGAGACAAGCCGCTACGCGGTAGTAAACAAAGCGCTCTCGCTAGCAAGCAGCACAACAGACGAGACGCAAACAAGGCGCTGGTGCCTCACCACAGCCAAAGTCCAACTGAAAGTACCAAATGTTCAAATGTGTGTGAAATCTTATGGGACTTAACTGCTAAGGTCATCAGTCCCTACTTAACGTAAATTATCCTAAGGACAAACACACACACCCATGCCCGAGGGAGGACACGAACCTCCGCCGGGACCAGCCGCAACTGAAAGTACCATTTGGTTATCCGTGCACGAATCACGGCCAGACCCTAACTTGCATATGTCGTCAACAATGTGGTTACGACCTGTGTTAGCACATCCATTATGTGTATTCCCGTACGGGTCAGACATTGTACTTGAAAATCACACAGATAAATATGATACTGCAATGCCTATGTTATTATGATTACGATACATGTCCAAAGGAACCTTTCATCGTCATCAAAATAACACGGGCACTGCAATATCGAACTTACCTTGTTTTCCCTGTTCCAGAATATTCGAGCTTATGGCTGTAATACATAGGAGAAGTGCCCATTTCCACATCCTGGACTATATTGAGAGTAAGGAAGGTATGCAATTTAGAAGTTACAATTTAAAACTTAGGATGTAAATTGTGTAACCTAATGCAATAAACTGTGTATTTGTGATTTTTCGACATCGTCTTCGTGAACTTATAAAGAATTTCAAAATATTGTCCATAGTTTCCTCTGTGACCTGTGATAGGAGACAAATTATGAAACACGATTTGCAAAATCCTAATAGTATAACTTTGTTTTTCATGTACAGGGTATCTATTCTCAGAGCGTATTTGCTCTGATGGTTCAGCAGACATTTGCAGTATCGTTATTACAATTTTTAGCTTCTGTCAGCCCAGACAAATACCGTTCACAAATGTTTCATTGTCGATAGAAATCGTTCGTCTCTTTCCAGTTACGAAAAAAAAACATTTTTATTGTGAAATTTAACGCGCCTATTCGACAAAGCGGTCCCAGATTAGTCTACAACTATAGTCGTTTTACCGATATGTATCAACAGGGACAGTAAACCAGGTAGAATAAACACTTCACCAGCAGTGACAGGACCGCCCCGGCTCCCGCTGACTGCTACTACTACGCACAAGCGTCGTTCATTCGCTGCTGGACTGGTGTTTATTTTTCGTGTTTAACTGTCCCTGTTAATATGTATCGATTAAAAAATATGGCACTAGACTAAAGTGGGCCGCTCAATCTAATGGGCACATAAAATTGGACTTTTAAAATCATTTTTTGTATATAATTGGAAAGAAACCAACGCATGAAAGGCGTAATGAGCCGTTATTTGTTTGCGCTGACTCTATCTACACGTTGCAAAAACGATATTGCAGAAACTTGCCAAAGCGTCTGCGACTCTGAGAAGAGACACCATGCTGCCATGTGTGAGGCAACCGGTAGTGAAAAATTGCTTAGTCGAATTAACAGGAATTTATAAACCCAAAGCACGTGCGCTAAAAGTTGCCTACTACGTCAACACAGACGGGAAGCAGGAAGTTACTTAAGATTAGAGTCTAACATAAATAATAAAACTCTTTTAGGATTGCTTTTTTGGATATCGGTTTTATGAATTAAATTCGGTCTTGTATCTTAAGTCATTCAGGAAGCTTCCAAAATACATTAAACTGAAACCTGTGGGAAATACTGTAATAATTTTGTTTAATTTACTATAAGATTTCGCCTCGAACGCAATACCAATTTACAGTAGCCACACTTCAACAAAAGCCGTCAGGAATTTCCTTAACTCAGTGATTCCCAACCAGTAGCCCTATGTACAGTCATACATTAGCTAGTACCATCGTCCTCCCCCCCCCCCCTCTCCCCTGCCCTCTGTTGCCACCTCTCCCCCACATTATCACCAACTTTAGGACTGAACTGTAGAATGAAGGCCTTTCTTGGAACCTTTTATTTTTAAAATAATGAAAGAGGAATGATATTTTGTGTGTGCGTGTTTGTGTGTTAGAATGAATGGCGAAGGAAGACAAGAAGGAAGACAAGAAAGCTAACCATCCACAGGAAGGGCACACATTTGTCACAAAACATGCTTCCCTTGCATTACTCCTCTCTATTGCGGCACTTCTTGACCTGCACACTGCAGTCCCATTTAAAATCAAGTAAGGTACGCAGCTCGTGGTCGTGCGGTAGCGTTCTCGCTTCCCGCGTCCCGGTTCCCGGGTTCGATTCCCGGCGGGGTGAGGGATTTTCTCTGCCTTGTGATGACTGGGTGTTGTGTGATGTCCTTAGGTTAGTTAGGTTTAAGTAGTTCTAAGTTCTAGAGGACTGATGACCACAGCAGTTAAGTACCATAGTGCTCAGAGCAATTTTTTTAAATCAAATAAGTTCAGATATGTGCACTATGCTTACTGTGCTCCACTCCTTGCTTCTGAGCAGGCAGAAATTGGACGACTTCTGGCTGTTACTGCTTTGTGTCTAAAAACTCTAATAATAATAACAGTAATACTGTGTACAGGACTATAGTAGCCCTTATGTAGTTACTGCTGTGTCGTGTTGTCAATTACTTCATTTATCTGTTTCGAAACGAGTAATGAAGCAATTTCTGGACTACTGCAGGTACCGCCTACAACTTTGAGAGGACATTTTCTTTGGATATTTAGCATTTGCTGCGTATATGTCTCAATTTTATCATCAGCGATGCAAATGACAAAGCACAATATATGCGTGCAGTGGGTTGACTATGTAAGGAACCTCCATCGGATGAATGCTACTAACTGAGAAAAACTAATTATTCGTATTGTATAATCAATATTAAAGTCCAACAAAATGGTGGTAATGCTAATGATCTTTTGAAAATGATTTAGTTTTGTGATTGAAAAAGAATCGAGTCGTTTAGTTTTCACCCTTCAGAAAGTTTCATTTTACCCCTCAGGGGTAATTACTCCCCCGTTTGGGAACCACTGCTTAATTGATAGATAAAAACTGCAGCGTATGGCATTTCACTATTTTATATTCTTCTTTTATCCAAAAGAAATTTCTTAACGAAATTAGATTCTTTCTTCGTAAAGTATATGGATGTATCCATCACAGGAATTAATGTCGGTTTACAAGTTTTTACACAGGAAACACTGAGTCACAGTTAAAAGGTTTATAGAATGAATCATAGGTTATGGATATGTGGCACTATGTTTCGACTGCCGTCCTGGGAGCTAACTTGGGTACAATGCGATCTAGCATCTATAGAAAAATAACTACCACAGATTACAGCATTGACAACTCATCATGTCATTTTAGCCAACATTAGAAGTCATATTTCAAAGATATGATACACCTAATGAAAAAGTACCTATGAGTCACAATGGTCAACAGAATGAAATCAATGTAATTAAAACAGTTGCTCATAATAGTAGCTAAGATTCTACAATAATAGACAAACTCCACAATAAAATCAAAACAAAAAACCACAAGCCCACAGTACAGCGGTTAACACAACAGTCATCTAAAAGAAATTACGTCTTCGACAGAAGCCAAATCTAAATGTACCGCGATCTAATACATAGGTTCACTGTCATACCAAATAGAAAACTTATTTAAAAGTAAGAATATTAAGATTAGCTCCTCTACTGATAGTAAATTATAGCGAAAGTGGTCCATGCTGTAAATCTTTTCAAAGCCTTCTGCAGCAGATCAGGAATATACGAGCTCCCATGTGATTCGTGCCGTAAATGCTACATTGCCCAGACAGACAGTAGTTTTGAGATTAGGCACAAAGAACACCTCAGTGTTTTAAGGCTTGGCAACTTGAACAAATTTGCATTTGCAGCCCACATTGGCGGAGAAAGCCATTCAGCGATAAAACATGGAGAGCAACCTGAAAATACTACATTTAGCAGAAAAAGGAGTCACTATGAAACTGTCAGAAGAAACAGAGGTACACACACACACACACACACACACACACACACACACACATAAACAAAAAGAGTTCCCCTGACGTTATTTCTTAATGAGCAGGCTGAGTAGGCTCACACTCCCTTCCTGAAAAACTTCCAGAAAGTACTTTCTACAATCCAATGTAAATTATGTTTCTACAAGTAACTGCAATTCAAGTAACAAAGTTTATAATGTTGTATGTATCTACAATAGTCCGTGTTATTCATGGCAATAAATATGAAGAAATATTAATCTACTGTCATCGTCACTGTTCAGACAACAAATAAGGATTTCACACACTTTTTTATCTAATTTGTTTTCTATCGTTTTGTAAAATAAGTTTGTAACAGTGTAATTCACAAGATCCCCTTTATCTATCTATATTTAACATCTTACAATAAATATAATTTTCAGTTTAATATACCAGTAAATTCGCATCCTTTCACAAAATGCTAATCTTTGTATCACTGTGTCACAGCGTCCTCGTCACTCACGTACTCTGTAAACTCTGCATTTGTTTTGCTATGGCGTGAGTCAAAACATGTGGTTCACACTGGAAATTAATTTTGTGACGAAACATGTCTAGTAATGCAAACCGATATATATGATACTGAAGTTCATTCATTGGAGGAAAACGAGACAAATGCTCCAGTTGGAAACTTCACATAAGATGCAATCTAACACAAGTCTGTAGCGCAACCATCTTTATTTCACGCTTGTAACTGTGAATTATTGTTTATCCTAGGGAAACTCACCACTAAACAAATGCATGATACGTTACGGGCCGGCCGGTGTGGCCATGCGTATCTGGGCGCTTCAGTCTGGAACCGCGTGACCGCTACGATCGCAGGTTCGAATCCTGCCTCAGGCATGGATGTGTGTGATGTCCTTAGGATGATTAGGTTTAAGTAGTTATAAGTTCTAGGGGACTGATGACCACAGATGTTAAGTCCCATAGTGCTCAGAGCCATTTGAACCATTTGATACGTTACGACGAAAGCATGAAAGCTGTCTGATGATAAATTGTATAAATTCGAAACCGTTAACGTCAGTTTTTGAATAAAGTGCCCTAAAACCAATATATTGCTGGTTTCTATATTCCATCAACATTTGCAACATTTTATTTTATATAACCGCCACGATTTCCAACCATATCTTTATTTGACAAAATTGTCAGTTGGGTTAATAATGAATGTTAGACAAGAAATGGAGGACACCGGTATCATCACCACTTCATGGCCACTGCGTTCGCGTGTAGTGTCACATTGAATCGTAACCATTTGTGGTGTGGCTTGTAGTCAGCGTACACAGATTCAGAAGACGGAAAAACTGTAGCTCTGACGTCCTAGAAATACAGATCTCGCGCAAAGGAATTGTATACTGATGGACACAATGCAGTGAGGTGACAAAATTCGTGGGAAACCTCCAAATATCGTGTCGGGTCTCCTTTTGCACGGCGTAGTGTTGCGACTCGACCTGGCATGGGCTCAACAAATAGTTGGCAATATTGAGCCAAGCTGACTCCATAGCCGTCCATAATTGCGAAAGTCTTTCCGGTGCAGGATTTTGTGCGCGAACTAACCTATCGATCATGTCCCACAAATGTTCGATGGGATTCATGTCGGCAATCTGGATGGCCAAATCATTCGCCCGCATTGTCCAGATGTTCTTGAAACCGATCGCGAACAGTTATGACTCGCTGACACGGCGCATTGTCATCCATATAAAAATCCGTCGTTGTTTGGGAACATGAAGTCCATGAATGGCTGCAGATGGTCTCCAAGTAGACGAACATAACCATTTGCAATCAGTGATCTGTTCAGTCGGAACAGAGCACCCAGTCCATTCCATGTATACACAGCTCACACCATTAAGGAGCCACCACCAGCTTGCACAGTGCCTTGTTGAAAGATTGGGTCCATATCTTCGTGGGGTCAGCTCCACTCTCGAACCCTACCATTAGCCCATACCAACAGAAATTGGGACTCATCTGAGCAGGCCACGGTTTTGCCGTCATCTAGGTTCCAACTGATATGGTTGAGAGGCACCCACTTGCCTTGCTCATACTGTGGCATCAAGCAGTCAGGCCTACAAGATGAGTGGTCTGCCAAGCGAGTGGATTTATTCTTATGTATCGAGTAACATCAATGACTGATTATGAGCTCTAGTACTCACAATTAAGCTACAAATTTTTCTCCTGTTTGAATATTAGGCAACGGAAACGGATAACGCACATCTGACTTTTAGTAATTTACACAACTCTGATTGTTCACTACCCACTGGCAATACCACATTTTCTTTCTTACTCAACGGATTTGATCAACACGTGGCCATCGCACTGAATATGAATCGCGCACACATTATAAATTATGGATATCATGACTACACACTATTCGAAGAACAAGGCAACCAATCTTTTTCTTTTCACTATCTTTTTTATTCCGATAAATTCCATTATGATTCAAACATAACCTAAACACACCATTACATTTTCTACAACAATTACACAGGAGAAACTCCGCCCAGAGGGCATGGCTTTACATTGGTGATTCTCTATCTTATGGTCTCGTAATCATCTAACACTACAGTGCACTTTCTGGATAGGATGGTGGATCTTTTGCTATATCTCACATTTCGACTCTCACGCCCATCATCACGAAAATTTCCTCCAGACCGAGCGGTACAAAAAGGATCATGCATAACCCACTGCCTCTGAACCTATCTTGCTACTGTCCCATGCAAACCACACATACTTAAATTACATGAAATACATCACACTGGCAACATAGAATGCATCATCAAGAATAATCACAACGTTAGAATCACTTCACTTTGAGCTTCCCCACTTCAATTAGTATTCATCCCAGTTTCACACGACACTGCCCCACTTCGTAACTTTTCTTTCCTACCACGAACTCTGGAGGACATATGCACATCTTCCTGTGCAATGCAAGCCAAGTGGCGTTGCTGGATAGACGGCTGACTCACCTTGCTTCTCTCTCAGAGTATTAGAGTTTGAATCAAGCTTCACACGGAAACATAATACGCAAAGTAATATTAAGATCATGTTCGTCACACACGCGAGTCCTCAACTGATATCTTGCACGAGTACTTCTCTTTATCCTTTGCCTCATACATAGATTGAGACTCACACAGTACTCACCACATGGAAGTGCTCGTCTCTAATTTCAGGTCCTGCACACGCCATTTCTTAAATATTTCCGGCACAGTACACACGCTAGTAATTCAGCTTAACTTTAGCACTCGGAAGTATTTTAACTTAGTGCTAGCACTCGCAAGTATTTCAACTTATTGCTACACGTGGTTTCATTCTGACCATTGGTCACTTCCGAAGATTACTACGATCCTCTTAATATTACCTGCCTGTAATTTAATTCTCCCCCAAAAGTTCCTGAAATAGAGAAATTATAATTCCAAGCTACTCTTAAGTATTTCACATGGATACCAATTCTCTCCACTCTTTTGTCTTTACGGAGCACACCTAAGATAGGTCTTACCCACACAAGATCCAGCGCCAGAGTGCTGAAACATGGCCGTTCTTCAGGTCATCTCGCACCTCCGCCTGGGTGGGGGAGCACCATGCTACCGTATTGGCCAGCCACATTTCAGGCGCTCAGAGCTTTGGTTCCACCAAAGGTGACCAAAGAACCGTCTCAAAGATGATTATATATTGCACATTCACTATCTGCAGTTAGCAGACGACCATACATTCATTCATTTCACAGATCTCACCAAATTGGATGTAGGGATTTATTTTGTGGGAGTGCACATGTGATCAATTAAATAAATAAATTGTCCTTCTTTTCTACACTGGTATCCGGCTTCGGTGTATTAAGTGAAATTGAGTCTTTATTACAAAAAATATGTTGTTCTGACAAGAATAACGAAGACTGTTGTACCTATTTTCAATGCCGGGCGGTACTGTACCCTTTCATGGTCACTAGCACAGGAGAAGCACTTCAGGCGATGTTGAGCTCTTAACAAAGGCACTCGCGTCAGTCGTCTGCTGCCATAGCTCATTAACGCCAGATTTCACCGCATTGTTCTGATAGATACGTTCATCGTACATCCCACATTGATTTCTGCGATCTTACACAAACGCCGCTGCTCTCGGTCGTTAAGTGTATGCAGTCGGCCACTGCACTGTCCGTGGTGGGAGGTAATGCATGAAATTTGGTATTCTCGGCACGTTCTTGACACTATAGGCGTCGGAAGATTGAATTCCGTAATGATTTCGGAAATGGAATATCCCATGCGTCTAACTCCAACTACCATCTTGCGTTCAAAGTCCGTTACTTCCCGTCATGCGCCCATGATTATGTCGGAAACCTCCTTACATGAGTCACGTGAGTGCAAATGACAGCTCCACCAATGCACTGCCCTTTTTTTTACCTGTGTACACGACACTACCGCCATATGTATATGTACATATCGCTATCCCATGACTCTTGTCATCTCAGTGTGCGTTTGATACCAGGAAAGATAGCAAATAACGAAATGTGACGTATTAAATTTGTAGGCGATTTGGGGTACAAATGGTGCCACTTCTTGCAGGAACAACGGCTGTTACACCAGCTGCTTGGGTAAAAGACCGTTACATGCTCTCTCAAATCTATGCCATAGTTTAGCTATCGTATTGACTGGCTAGCGGTGGCATGTGAGCCCCTCAGCTAACTCTTGAACACATGTATTCATTGGATGAAAGATCTGGAGAACGTGTTGACAGTTGAACACCCTCTGTGTCAAGGTATGTCAGGGCAGCGTCACGGTCTTGCGTTATCGCGTTGAAATACAGCAACTGCCCTTAATATTTCAGAAATATAATAGCTGCTTTCGATGCTACCAGTTAACCAATGTGGATGTGGTCATACTGTATACTCAGTGGTGACACCATATTCCATCCTGTTAAGTGCTGGGTCTACATGCTAATAACGAACAGAACTGGGGAATATTCGTTCACCTTGGAGCTGCCACACACTAACAGTACTGGCACTCGTCTGAAAAGATGATGAGGTTCAGTTTTATCTCTGGGCGCACCATTCTTGGCACACCATTCTTGGCACGCCATTCTTAGTGCATCATTTTTTTGGCGAACTACTCTCTGCTGTCCCATGAAGGAAAGCTGTGTAAACACTCGCTATGTAGACTTTCGGTAGGGATCGAGTTTTCCATGTGCTTATGTGTCTCGCAGCAAAGATGCCCATTTTCTGGCTCATGGTATGTGATGGTAATGGAGATATTACCGATAGCTATCCCGTTACAATGGATTTACTGAACATGCTTTTCCGAAATTCCTTCACCGAAATTCCTTCACCGAAATACCTTCACTCAAATCAATAACATCTGCCAATATGAGGAATGTAGATGTAGATATGCTCAGTGCAGTGAGCAGCTTAAACTACTTAATAAAGGTGAGTCTTCTGGTCCAAAGTGTGTACCAGTAAAGTTCCTTACATAGTTTGCTGTTGCAGCAACTCCACAGTCAGCTATCATGTACAATTTCTCGCTCAATGAAAGCTCTCTACCTGAAAACTAGATAAGTTACATAGGTCACACAAATACTCAAGAAAAGAAATAGGAGTAATCCACTGAATAACAGATGCATATCAGTGACGTTGATTTGTGGTAGGAGTATACACCATGTTCAAACATTATGAATTACCTTGGAAGTAATGGTCTATTGATGAATATTCAGAAAATATCATTACTGTGAAACACTGTCAGCTCTTTTCTCACTTAAAATAAAGTGTGCTATAGATAGGGAATCTCAAATTGATTCCATGTTCCTAGATTTTCGGCAGGCTTTTGACACCAATCCTCATAAGCCACCTTTTATCAAATTGCTCGCCTATGGAGTATCGTCTCAGTTATGTGGCTGAACATTTGATTTCCTATCAGAAATCTCACAGTTCGTAACAACCAAAGGAAAGACATCGAGTCAAACAGAAATGATATCTGACATTCCTCAAGGAAGTGGTATAGGTCCACTGATATTCATAATCCACATAAACAATTGAGACAACAATCTGAGCAAACCTTTTACTTGTCTGCAGAGTATGCTGTCATTTTCTGTCTAGTAATCAGAAGATCAAAATCAATTGCAAAATGATTTAGGCAAGTATCTTTATATGCGATAATAATGAAGAGAGTGAGGTCATCCACAAGAGTATGTAATATCCACCACACCATGTTCTAGCCACAAGATGTTAAAATGAACTATGTGTAGAATCTTCAACGAATATTATCGATACTACGTATAAAAAAAGACTGTATCGTGTAAAAATGACGATAATTATTTCATTATTTCTGTAAAAATTTAATTTCTTTGTGAATTAAAACTATTATCAGAGATTAAAACTTCCGGGCTAAGTGGCCGTGGTCCAGTAGTAGAAATACTTCTCCCTGACGTTTCGTTGCCAGCTGCGGGCAACATCATCTGAGGTGAGTCTACGACTGGCTCCTAGGCCGTGGAGGTCCTGTTTATATAGAGCGCGTAGAGGGCGCCACCACTCGTCACGTGTTGTCAACAGTAAAACTATCTCTGGCTGGCGTCATTACGATCGATCGAAGGTAATCATTTATCACATCTTTGGTACAAAGTCGATCGCCATATCTCATCTAACTTCAAGCCTTCTTCTTTCCTGTTAAAATTATTGTGGTGTTTAAAAATCTCTACAGCCTCTCTATACATACGTGCATAATAATGCAATGTCGTAGCTAGCACGCTCGTCTCACTAAATTTCATTTCATGGTCACCCGTTTCTAAAACATGTTCCGCTACAGCCAATTTGTCCGTGTGTCCCAGTCGACAGTTCCTTTTATATTCAGTTAGGCGAGTATTGATACTTCTTTTTGTGGTTCCAATGTAAACCTTCCCACAACTACACGGAATCTTATACACACCAGGAGTAGCTAAAGGGTGTCGTGCATCTTTCGCCGATCTTAAGCATTCACTAATCTTCTTGGTGGGTCTGAAGATTGTTTCAACTCTGAACTTGGCCAGCACTTTCCCGATACGGTCCGTAATATTGTGGATGAATGGAAGAAAAACTTTCCCCACAGATGGTTGTTGTTGTTGCACGTTTTCGGACATTCTTCTTCTGGGATGGAGTGCTCGATCTATGTCTTTCCAGCGTAACCATTTTTCTGGAAAGCGGTTCGCAAGTGATTTAGTTCCTCTTGCAAATAAGCTGGCTCACAGATTTTATTAGCCCTGTCCACCAATGTCTTGATAATACCTCTCTTCTGCCTGGGATGATGGTTTGAATCCTTATGAAGATAACGATCGGTATGCGTATCTTTTCTGTAGACTTTGTGACACAGAGTCCCATCTGCTCGTTTAATTACTGAGACGTCCAAAAAATTAATCTGTCCATTACTTTCTGTCTGCATAGTGAATTGTATTTTTGAATTGATGCTATTCAAATGCTTAAAAAAACGGTTCAGTTCTTCTTCACCGTTATTCCATATGACAAAAGTGTCGTCCACATACCGATACCACTTCAAAGGCCTTTTTCTGGCTGACTGCAGTGCTTGCTGTTCAAAAAATTCCATAAAAATATTAGCAATGGCTGGACTTAGAGGGCTACCCATTGCCACTCCATTAATTTGTTCATAGAACTCATTATTGTACTGAAAATAAGTCGTGGAAAGGCAATGTCTAAACAGAGCTACTATATCAGTAGGAAATATGTCAGATATGCAAGCAAGAGCTCCGTTGACAGGAACCATAGTGAACAGAGACACCACATCAAAGCTGACAAGAATATCACTGGGTCTGACGGTACTCTCCTTCAATTTTTCGATGAAGTGCATAGAGTTTTTAATGTGATGATCAGTTTTTCCAATAAACGGTTGTAACAAGGTGGCAAGATGTCTACCCAGCTCTTGAGTAGGGGATCCAATAGCACTTACTATCGGTCTCAGTGGGACATTAGGTTTATGCACCTTAGGTAGCCCATATAATCTAGGAGGATAAGCTTCCGTTTTGCAAAGATCTTTTTTATCCTCTGAATGAATAGAAGACTTTTTTATTGATTGATTGGTAACTGTCAACACTTTCGTTGTAAGATCCTTTTTCAACATTTTATAAGTGGTAAGATCCAAAAGGTCACTGATCTTCTTGTGGTAGTCTTCACTCTTCATCACCACGGTAGCATTTCCCTTGTCAGCAGAAAGTACAATAATACTCTTGTCCGCATTAATCTCCCGTAATGCTTTCTTTTCTCCTTGAGACAGATTACTGCTAGGTGGCTTAGCTTTACGCAGTATCCTGGCTGTTTCCATCGTAACTTCATCAGCAGTGTGTGATGGTAACAGCCGAATCCCCGCCTCTATATTAGCTACAATATCCTCCGTTGGAATCTTCAGTGGAGTAATTGCAAAATTTCCTCCTTTCGAGAGAACAGAAGTTTCTTCCCTGGATAATACTTTTCCGGACAAATTTATAACCGTTCGAGAATTGTCTATAACCGGGAATTTCCTGTCTGCTCTTCTGTAGATTATCAAACTTCTTCTTCTGCCTATTAGAAACACCACAATAATTTTAACAGGAAAGAAGCAACCTTGAAGTTAGATAAGATATGGCGATGGACTTTGTACCAAAGATGTGACAATCGATTACCTTCGATCGAGAGTAATGACGCCAGGCAGAGATAGTTTTACTGTTGACAACACGTGACGAGTGGTGGCGCCCTCTACATGCTCTATATAAACAGGACCTCCATGGCCTAGGAGCCAGTCGTAGACTCACCTCAGATGATGTTGCCCGCACCTGGCAACGAAACATCAGGGAGAAGTATATCTACTATTGGACCACGGCCTCTTAGCCCGGAAGATTTAATTACTGAAGACACCGGCCGTGAAAGCCTACAAGCTATAATTATCAGAATTACATTCATAGACAACGACAATTATAATATTTTTTTATTATCGGTGATCATTGTGGTTCAGTTGTTCTTTGTGTGCTAACCGATGAACTGTTCGGACGTGAGACGTGTGAGGTCTGTAAAGAGAAAACCTGTAACTATTTTGTTAATTATTATTTGAAAAATAGATTGGCTATTGTCTAGACGTGGATTTGTATTTATTTCAATTATAATGCCATCTAATTAACGTTTTTAAGTGTTGATTTTCAGCTCCCCAATTAGGAGCGCAGCCATTTGCGCTAGTAACTTACAATGGAGTTTACTAGCAGCTGGTATAAAAAGTGTGAAACATTTTTCATTGAGAATAATTTTAAATGCTAAAGAAAAGAGAACAGAAGGCTTACAGACTTTTATCTGAATACATCAACTTGAAAAAAATTAATCTAGAATAACAATAGACAAATTGACTATCATCTGTCTGCCGTCATATTAGCAAAAATATCTCCGCCGCACTTTTGAACCGAGAATTTTAACAAACAAATGTTTTTGGATATAAATGAACGGAAATAAATGTGCACTGGTGGTCCCGAATCTACTTTAAAAGACAGAATTGAATCTTTAAAAATAGTGCTCACAGCACGTTACGTAATATCAATTTCTTATTTGCTGATGTATGAAGCCTAATTATTTCGGATGATTTACATGTAATATTTTAATAGGATACATACGTCAGTGTTGTGCGCGGGTAGTATTTTGTAGCTAAATGTTCCTTTTGCTAGAGAAAAGTGCTTCCATCTTAAGTAACAGTTGTGTAAAATCTGATAAATGATACGCAATTTAGTGCCACTCACACGACTTTTCAGACAGCATTTCTAATCAAAGTCAAGTGAAGATTTCTTTAGGAGAGTGACAAATATTAGCAGGGATAAACATTTTTGAGATCAAACGGATTGTTACGCTGACAATAGGTAACTGATATATATTGATCTACCTGATATATCATTTATAAGTAATTAAAGTCACGAAATACTATGATGCGGTTCCGCCACAGGTACTAAACTGAATCCGTTAAATTTCTGTTACATGACAAACCACATGAATCTGAAAGCTGTCAGTTCAACTAGATACCTCATGATTACATTTACGAACAGCTTATATTGGAACAAATCTCATAGATAGTATTGTGGCAAGATGAACCGAAGACTACGTTTTATTAGCAGAGCACTTAAAGATGCAACAAATCTACTAAAAACAATGCATACACTACAGTTGTCCGTCCTCTTCTGGAGTACTGCTGCAATTTATGGGATCCATACAAGACAGGATTGACGGAGGACATCGAGAAAGTTCTAAAAAGGGCAGCTGGTTTTTGGTTATAGCGAAATAGAGTAACTTGTGGTACGGATATGACACCCGACTTGGGGTGGCACCCATTAAACCAAATGACTTCTCCGTTGCGGCGAGGTTATGTCACGAAATTTCAAATAACAGCTTTCTCCTTCGAATGCGGAAATATTTTGTTGAGCCAACCTAAATAAGAAGAAGTCACCATCATTATAAAATAACAAAAATTGAGGTCACGCGGAAAGTTTTAAGTGTTCGCTTTTCCTGAGAGCTTTTCGAGAATGGAACGATAGATAAATAGTGTGAAAGTGGTCCGATTAACCTTCTGCCGGACACTTGAGTGCGAATTGCAGCGTAGTCATACAGACGTAGCTGTTGATAATCCTTGTACGATTCGGGACGGCCGAGGGAATAATACGTCTGTCCTCTAGGGCACAAGTCACAAAGAGCCACTGAGGTTCTATTGAAGAGAGCCTTTCTCAACCCATCGGTTTCATATTAGCTGCACAGTCGAAGGGTCCCGACCTAGGTGAGCAACAACATCGTCGAAATACAAACCGCAGTCTAGAACGGCCAAAGCTTCCTGACGGGCGTTTCTTCTTGTTAAACGAGGCATACCGTGACCTTCACGCAAACTACCAACATTCATATGTGAATTCTGATGGAGAATCGTCTGTAGTCTTTCCACACATACGTAATGTGGATGGTGTTGTTGTTGTGGTCTTTAGTCGGAAAACTAGTTTGAAGCAGCTCTCCATGCTATGCTATCCTGTGCAAGCCTCATCTACGGATAACTACTGCAATCTACATCCGCCTGGATCTGCTTACTGTATTCACCTCTTGGTCTCCCTCTGCCATTTGAAAACCCCCTTCCCCCTCCCCCTCCCCCAACATACACACACTTCCCTCCAATACCAGCCGGCAGGTGTGGCCGTGCGGTTCTAGGCGCTTCAGTCTGGAACCGCGTGACCGCTACGGTCGCAGGTTCGAATCCTGGCTCGGGCATGGATGTGTGTGGTGTCCTTAGGTTAGTTAGGTTTAATTAGTTCTAAGTTCTAGGGAACTGATACCTCAGAAGTTAAGTCGCATAGTGCTCAGAGCCATCCCTCCAATACTATACTTGTGATCGCTTCATGTCTCAGAATGTGTCCCATCAACCGATCTCTTCTTTTAGTCTGGTTGTGCCACAAATTTCTTGGATTCCCACTGTACTTCCTCATCAGTTACGTGATGTCCTAATATAATCTTCCGCATTCTTCTGTGGCACCACATTTCAGAAACTTCTGTTCTTTTCTTGTCTAAACTGTTTATCGTCGATGTCTCACTTCCACAAGTGGCTACACTCCAGAAAAATGCTTCCAGGAAAGTTTTGCTAGCACTTAAACCTGTATTTGATGATAACAAACTTCTCTTCTTCAGAAATGCTTGCCCTGGCATTGCCAATTTAAATTTTATATCCTCTCTACTTACGCCATCATCAGTTATTTTGCTAGCCAAATAGCAAAAAACTCATCTACTACTTTTAGTATCTCGTTAACTAGCCTAATTTCCTCACCATCGCCTGATTTAATTCAACTACTCCATTATATTTGTTTTAGTTCTGTTGATGTTCACCTTATATCCTCCTTTCAAGACGTGGCCCATTCCATTCAACTGCTCTTCAAAGTTTCTGATAAAATTACAATAGCATCCACAAACCTAAAAGCATTATTTCTTTAGATGAATTTAAATCCTACTCCAAATTTTTCTTTCGTTTCCTTTACTACTTGCTAAAAGCCTTCCTCCTTTCTCAACCACTGCTTCCCTCTCATGGCCCTTGACTCTTATAGCTGCTGTCTGGTTTCTGTACAAGTTGTAAATAGCCCCTCGCTCCCTGTATTTTAGCCATGAAACCGTCAAAATTTCGAACAGAGTACGTCTGTCTACATTGTCAAAATCTTTCTCTAACTTTTCAAACGGTATAAATGCATGTTTCCGTTCCCTTAACCTATCTTCTAAGAGAAGTAGTAGGGTCCGTATAGCCTCACGTGCTCCCACATTTCTCCGGAATCCAAGCTGACCTCCCTCGACGTCGGCATCGACCAGTATTTCCATTCTGGCGTTACTTCTACCTTTTCTGTATGGATGCGGTGAAATACTAATCATGTGCGTATCCAAGAGTATGGAGGCAACAGCGAGGACAAAACGTGGTCGCGCGGGATTAGCCGAGCGGTCTGGGGCGCTGCAGTCATAGACTGTGCGGCTGGTCCCGGCGGAGGTTCGAGTCCTCCCTCGGGCATGGGTGTGTGTGTGTGTGTGTGTGTGTGTGTGTGTGTTGTGTGTGTGTTCGTCCTTAGGATAATTTAATTAAGTAGTGTGTAAGCTTAGGGACTGATGACTTTAACAGTCAAGTCCCATAAGATTTCACACACATTTTATTTTTATTTTTTATTTATTTATTTATTTATTTTTTTGACAAAAGGGGAAAAGGTTGGCATATGTAACCATACACGCCTGTTTTGCTTCGAAGGAGCTAGTGTTTCGGTTAGCTGCTTCACTTCGAGGCGGTGGCAAAGTTGAGTGTTTTGGCCTGGAGCCCTGCAGGTAGAGGCGGGAAGTGAGCACGTGCGGCTCTCGTGCGCCGTGTGTGCCGAGCCCTTAGCACCACCGCTCGTTAGCGCCTCGCTGCCTCACCTGGACCCACAAAAGTACCGGAGGCTGCGCCGCCGACACAAAAAACGACTTACTCTCTACCTGCTGCAGGAGGAGGACCACTGCAGCATCAACAGCCGGCTGCTTCCAAACAGTTCGCTGAAAGGAAGGTATCTAAAAGGCAACTTTCGTTTAAAGTAAATATGTGCGTACGCTCTCGCACTGGCAGACATAGTTCGCTGAAGGGAAGGTATCTAAAAGGCAACTTTCGTTTAAAGTAAATATGTGCGTACGCTCTCGTACTGGCAGATATAGTTCGCTGAAGGGAAGGTATCTAAAAGGCAACTTTCGTTTAAAGTAAATATGTGCGTACGCTCTCGTACTGGCAGACATTTCACCCAGCCTCCCTACAAGATTAAATGTAGTTTCTGCTCCCTAGTTCCATAGTGAGGAATTCCTCCAAGATGCAGAATATATCATAAAACAAGATTGTAAAATACATATTAACAAGGAAAAAGAGATACTCTAATGTAAGTTTCACAGAAGCAATGAAATAGTCCACATTGATGTAGCACAAGTCAAAAAACCTTAAAAATATTTTCATTCTGAAGGTCATAAAAATGTAAATATGCAGTATATTGAGTTGCATATGATAAGTCTTAGGCTATTGTAGCTACGCAACGTCAAACAGAATTATCAGTTTACAACACTTATTTACAGCGCTCACATTATTGCATTGAAGGGGTATACAAATCAGTTTTTACGTAATACTAGCATTATTTGATGTTATAAATCCATGCATATAGTATAAATGGTGGTATGAATGTGTGTATATGTGTGCGTGTATGTTCCACATCTCCTCCTAAACCACTAGACCGACTTCAAGCGAACTTGGTACTCATATCCCTTACTGTCAGGCGACAATCGCTGTGAGGATAAGTCATAGTTCAGGAGATACGACGTAATACATAACGAGTTGTAAGGAAAACTGTCGCGTCATGCATGACGTTTAAATTTGTGACTTGTTTGCTGCTAAATCTATTCTCAACGTATTTCGCTGACAGCACCCTAATATGCCGCTGAATGTACCTACACAAACATACGATCGTATGGCACATAGACAGTAAGACCTCATAAATAGACATACGTGACAAATTGCCGCATCATGCATGAAATTTTAATACTTCTGTCTGCAAGAAAATCTTTACTCCTGAAGTCAGTCCTGCAGTCGAGTCAACTTAAATATGTCCATGTCACCTGGCAGAGCTTTTGACAGCTTTCAACTGCGAAGCGCAAATGGTTGTAGTCTACAACGTTAGCCCTGTATGGAGCTACCAAGATGCATTGCCACAGAGACTTATACAAAATCGCGTTCTAGATACGCGAAGCAGTTGGGCCCAGTGTACAGAAAATATCCGGAATCGTCTTTCTTAATTTGGATATTGCATATATACATTTTTCCATTACGCATATTTATCCGTACGACTGTTTCATAATGTCAAAGGTGTTTTCACTAATACCTGGAAATGGTATTTTTCGATATTTCAGTACAAACGCAGTTAATTTTTTATTTTCGTTTCCAATGTAAAATTGACACCTAGTAACATATAGGCCTATGCATCAGTCGGTTCTACTAAAAAACTCGCAATATAAAGGACGATTTAGGAAAACGACGAAAACCTAAATCTCGACTGCCGGACGGGTATCTGAACCGTCGTCCTCCCCGAATGGAAGTCCAGTTTGCTAACCACTGCGCCATCTCGCTCGGGGACAACTGTAGTAGGAGTCAGCCACCAATAAATCCTTCAGGCTACTGTCAGACATAATGTTGTTAGTAGTTAAGCTTCTCATTGCCGCCGGCAAGTCATTACAATTTCTGGTACTGTTCCGACGAACTGAGCTGTAGATTTGAAAAAGAGATATGTTATTTAAGAGAAATTCCATTAAGGAAAATCTGTATTGGGAATCAGTAGTTAACATCCTCTGGGACATTTTAGCTTCGCTTCATGAGTTACCACAAAAAATGATCCCATATGACACCAAATCTGTATTGGGAATCGGTAGTTAACATCCTCTGGGACACTTTAGCTTCGCTTCATGAGTTAGCACAAATAATGATCCCATATGACACCATACGATTAAAGTCAGCTAAGTATGGTATCTTTTTTATTTTTATCTCACAAAATCCACATTACAAATGAAGATTTGCTTAAGCTCAAAACAGTTCTGTTTATCACTTCTAAGACGTAAAGTTACATAGTTATTTTTTATTTATCTGTAAATACATATCTGGAACCCTGATACACACTGAAATCTCCGAGTCAAAGTCAGTACGAAAAGTTAAAATGGAGTATCGGAAGGTAATTTCTTTTCTCTATTTGAAGACGATCAACACTGTAGTAATTCATGCTAAGTTGGTGGACGTGCACGACATCAACGCAGCATCACATGGCGCAGTATTTACATAGCGCAGACGCTTCCAGTGTTCAGAGACAAATAACAAAATGGCAGGCAATCTCTCTGTAACGAACCGGATATCGCGAGAGGAATGAGAGCACACATTCAGGTCTTACAAGGAAACGTCAGCCGGCCGGTGTGGCCGAGCGGTTCTAGGCGCTTCAGTCTGGAACGGCGCCACCGCTACGGTCGCAGGTTCGAATCCTGCCTCGGGCATCGATGTGTGTGATATCCTTAGGTTATTTGGGTTTAAGTAGTTCTAAGTTCTAGGGGACTGATGACCTCAGATGTTCAGTCCCATAGTGCTCAGAGCCATTTGAACCAGCCGGCCGGGGTGGCCATGCGGTTAAAGGCGTTACAGTCTGGAACCGCGCGACTGCTACGGTCGCAGGTTCGAATCCTGCCTCGGGCATGGATATATGTGATGTCCTTAGGTTAGTTAGGTTTAAGTAGTTCTAAGTTCTAGGGGACTGATGATCTTAGAAGTTAAGTCCCATTGTGCTCAGAGCCATTTGAGCCATTTGAACCATTTGAAGGAAACGTCAACAACTCGATCTTATATTTTGAACAGGAAAGTATACTTGCAAGATATTATTCACAGAAATCGATGGCCCGCCAAAATTTGGCCCATAATTCTGACAGCATGCAGTTATACAGCTTTTAAATGCCGCGCACACCGGTTTGCTTGTCGCTCGGCCCTTCATGCAGCCGGCTAATCGCCGAACGCGAAATACCGTAGGCGGAGCGACCACCTGACTAAATGCTGATGACGAGGGAACAGGAGGGAGGCGGTAACATATTCACAAAACGTGTTATGAAATGACACATGTTATTCTAGGCAAAAAACAGATAAATAGTGTGAGTATAGTACATAATGTTTCGTCTTCACGATGATATACTTTTAATATTATCTAACTGTATTCTCGTATTGATGTTCTATAGTTAAATATGCACCTCAAAAGAAAAATGAGTAAACGTAAGCAACTGAAGATTTATTATGAATGAAATTTAAATATTTTCGATTTACAATTCAACCGCGAAGAACAGTGCGTCTCCTGCATTTGCACTACACTTTTAACATTGTCGGCTTTAAAATACAGTGTGTTTCAAAAAGAATATACGTATTTCGAATGCATAAATTTATTAAACTTCAAGACGTACGAATATGAAACCTTACACACATTTTTACGAACCTCTCAAGTTCAGATTACAGATCTTCAATATGTCCTCCATCAGCGACACGAATAGTGTCACATCGATACTCAAATTCCTCTCATACTCGGGCAAGCATGACCTTCGTCACTGGTGTTATGGCAGTGCGGATCCGGTTCTTCAACTCTTCCAGGTTCTGTGGGAGAGGTGGCACATAAACGTTGTCTTTAATGAATCCCTACGGGAAGAAGTCAGAGGATGTCAAATCCAGTGACCGTGGAGCCCAGCTGAGACATGCTAAGTTGCCAGCTCCTTCACAACCAATCCAACGATTCGGTAGAGTTTCATTCAGATATTCACGCACATGGCGACTCCAGTGTGGGTGTGCCCCGTCTTGTTGAAAAATGAAGTTGTCTTCGAGCAGCCTTCGAAACAACCAGTTTTGTAACGCAGCGAGATACTGCTGACTGTTAACCGTGTTTCCATCAAAGAAGAATGGGCCGTAAACAGATGATCGGGATATCGCACAAAACACATTGTCTTTGGGCAAACCTCGTACGTGTTCAGTGGCTGTATGTGGATTCTGTAGGCCCCAAATTCGAACACTGTGTTTGTTTGCCTGACCACTAACATGGAAAGTCGCTTCATCACTGAACTCGATGCGTTGTGAGAAAGTGTTATCATTGTCAATAGCATCAAGAATCTCGTTACAAAATGCCACACGTTTGCGTTTGCATGAGGCCGCAGAGCTTATAACAGCTGTAACTTGTGCGGTTTCACAAACAACCAACGTCTCTAAACACGCCAAGTTGTTGTTGTGGGCAGTTGTAACTTCCGACTGGCTCGACGAGTTGATTTTGAAGGACTACGTTGGGAAGCAGTTTGAATTCGAGGAGGGCGGCCAGAACTCTTTCCTATACAAACACATTCTGTATCTAGAAACTGTCGATAGCGTGTGCCTCAACCTGAAACGTCTTTGCACTGAAATCACGGAATTGCACTTCGCAAACTCGAGAATCCAAAATAATTTCTGCATTTTAAACATGCGACTATTACCAAGCAAAACAGAAGCCAACTGACATCTAGCGGCTATTAATACATGGTGAGTCACCTAACGTTTCCGCTGGATGTATTTCGTAAACCACATCAAATACTGACGAACCGATTCCACAGACCGAACGTGAGGAGAGGGGCTAGTGTAATTGTTCAATACAAACCATACAAAAATGCACGGAAGTATGTTTTTTAACACAAACCTACGTTCGTTCAATGGAACCACGTTAGTTTTGTTAGCACATCTGAACATATAAACAAATACGTAATCAGTGCCGTTTGTTGCATTGTAAAATGTTTATTACATCCGGAGATATTGTAACCTAAAGATCACACTTGAAACCTCCGACGTTCAGTTGCGTGTTGTAACAAACACGGGCCACGGTCGGCGAGCAACATCTGCAGGGACATGTTTACGATGACGACCGTGTTTTCGAGTGTGGCCGTAGTGCACTGTTGTAGTTTGGTCTAGCTGTCGCAGTGTCCGCATGTAGCGCTTGCTGCTATTGTTATTCTGCATTCGTCTTCGCACGCAGACCAACTGTAGTACACCGTGTTACCAGACGTCTGTGATAGTGTACTGTTGTAGGAACTGTGACCATGGTGTATTCGAACTCTGAAAAAGCGGAGATGATACCGCCAACTGTATGAAACAGGTATGGTCGTAGCACGCAAACGGGTCCGTAACAGGCCCGTCACAGGAGAAGCGGGTGCGGTTGGTGTGTTAGCTGCTGTTGCCATGAACCCACACATGAGTACACGGGACATTGCGAGAGCCGGTGGACTGAGTCAAAGTAGTGTCATGCGCATACTGCATCGTCACCGCTTTCACCCGTTTCATGTGTCGCTACATCAGCAATTACTTGGTGATGACTTTAATCATCGAGTGCAATTCTGTCAATGGGCATTAACAGAGAATGCGTTGCAGTTCTACCTGTTTACCGATGAAGCGGGTTTCACAAACCACGGGGCAGTGAATCTACGGAACATGTATTACTGGTCCGTGGACAATCCTCGCTGGCTCAGACAGGTAGAGCGACAGCGACCGTGGACTGTAAATGTATGGTGCGGAATCATTGGCGACCACCTCATTGGTCCTCACTTCATTGCAGGGGCCCAAACAGATGCAACATACATCGCGTTCCCACAGAATGATCTGCCAACGTTGCTCGAAAATGTCCCACTGGAAACGCGTCGACGTATGTGGTACCAGCATGAGGGTGCACCTGCACATTCCGCAATGAACACTAGGCTGACCCTAGACAGGATGTTCGACGGGTGTTTCATAGGACGTGGAGGACGCATAAATTGGCCAGCCCGTTCTGCTGATCTTACACCTCTAGACTTCTTTCTGTGGGGTACTTTAAAGGAGAATGTGTACCGTGATGTACCTACAACCCCAGAGGATATGAAACAACGTATTGTGGCAGCCTGCGGCGACATTACACCAGATGTACTGCGGCGTGTACGACATTCATTACGCCAGAGATTGCAATTGTGTGCAGCAAATGATGGCCACCACATTGAACATCTATTGGCCTGACATGTCGGGACACACTCTATTCCACTCCGTGATTGAAAACGGGAACCACATGTGTACGTGTACCTCACCCCTCATGGTAAGTACAGTCGTGGACAAAACGATCGAGACCCCTCGCCTTTTCGTTATGCTGATCCGCACGGCTTTAAAGTCTGCTGCACAGCATAACAGGCAAGGCGACGAAGTGCTGCCAACATACTATGCACAGGCGTGAAACTGACAAACTATCTGAACTTTTTTAGACTGTTTTCCATAATTTGTAAGACTATATTAATGCTGATTAATGTGTTAAACACAACACGTAAATGCACTCCTGGAAATGGAAAAAAGAACACATTGACACCGGTGTGTCAGACCCACCATACTTGCTCCGGACACTGCGAGAGGGCTGCGCAAGCAATGATCACACGCACGGCACAGCGGACACACCAGGAACCGCGGTGTTGGCCGTCGAATGGCGCTAGCTGCGCAGCATTTGTGCACCGCCGCCGTCAGTGTCAGCCAGTTTGCCGTGGCATACGGGGCTCCATCGCAGTCTTTAACACTGGTAGCATGCCGCGACAGCGTGGACGTGAACCGTATGTGCAGTTGACGGACTTTGAGCGAGGGCGTATAGTGGGCATGCGGGAGGCCGGGTGGACGTACCGCCGAATTACTCAACACGTGGGGCGTGAGATCTCCACAGTACATCGATGTTGTCGCCAGTGGTCGGCGGAAGGTGCACGTGCCCGTCGACCAGGGACCGGACCGCAGCGACGCACGGATGCACGCCAAGACCGTAGGATCCTACGCAGTGCCGTAGGGGACCGCACCGCCACTTCCCAGCAAATTAGGGACACTGTTGCTCCTGGGGTATCGGCGAGGACCATTCGCAACCGTCTCCATGAAGCTGGGCTACGGTCCCGCACACCGTTAGGCCGTCTTCCGCTCACGCCCCAACATCGTGCAGCCCGCCTCCAGTGGTGTCGCGACAGGCGTGAATGGAGGGACGAATGGAGACGTGTCGTCTTCAGCGATGAGAGTCGCTTCTGCCTTGGTGCCAATGATGGTCGTATGCGTGTTTGGCGCCGTGCAGGTGAGCGCCACAATCAGGACTGCATACGACCGAGGCACACAGGGCCAACACCCGGCATCATGGTGTGGGGAGCGATCTCCTACACTGGCCGTACACCACTGGTGATCGTCGAGGGGACACTGAATAGTGCACAGTACATCCAAACCGTCATCGAACCCATCGTTCTACCATTCCTAGACCGGCAAGGGAACTTGCTGTTCCAACAGGACAATGCACGTCCGCATGTATCCCGTGCCACCCAACGTGCTCTAGAAGGTGTAAGTCAACTACCCTGGCCAGCAAGATCTCCGGATCTGTCCCCCATTGAGAATGTTTGGGACTGGATGAAGCGTCGTCTCACGCGGTCTGCACGTCCAGCACGAACGCTGGTCCAACTGAGGCGCCAGGTGGAAATGGCATGGCAAGCCGTTCCACAGGACTACATCCAGCATCTCTACGATCGTCTCCATGGGACAATAGCAGCCTGCATTGCTGCGAAAGGTGGATATACACTGTACTAGTGCCGACATTGTGCATGCTCTGTTGCCTGTGTCTATTTGCCTGTGGTTCTGTCAGTGTGATCATGTGATGTATCTGACCCCAGGAATGTGTCAATAAAGTTTCCCCTTCCTGGGACAATGAATTCACGGTGTTCTTATTTCAATTTCCAGGAGTGTATAAGACAGAAATGAAAGAAGAAACGCTAATTGGTATGAACTGTACCAATAAAAATGAATTTCAACTTATCGAGAAAACTTAACTGTTTTAGTAAGACAAAGAACCCCAGATCGTTACGAATTAGCAAAATATTATCCGCATTCGGCCGCGAAACGATCTGTGTCAGCGTTCAGACCAGTCATACTGGATTACTGTTGCTGACCTACCACGAAAGTGTGCAAATTTAGCAATTCGTGAAGATTCATAACGAAATTCAGTTAAAAATCATTCAGTGCCACACTTAAGTCAATTCCATTATTGACAGAAGCGGAAAAAGTAGGCAGTAACATGTATTAAATTCTACAAAAGTGTCATATTTTTTACATCCACAGTATAGAATAAAGGGTGCGATAAAACGTATTGGGGGCGCGAGAGTTTCTTAAAATTGCTTTACTGATATTTTACCTGCCTCCATCGAGATTAGAACCGAAAACAAACCAGACCTTGCTTTCACTACACTAGCAGACAACCCAGGCAAACAGCCCTCTATTATTACCCCTGACATGAATAAGCTGGCAATTTCGCAACGAAAATGGCAAAAGTGAACTGCAGCTTCTGTTGCATAGAACTTTCTGGACTCAAAAACATGAATTTTCTACCTTTATGTCAGCGCTTATGTGACAGTCATTCGAAATAACAAAATACTGTTATTAGCGAGTAAATTTAGTAGGATAATTCTGCACCACCCCAGGAAATAAATGGCTACATAGCTGCCAAACGTATTCTACACCGTTTAGAATTCTCCACTAGGCTCCCCACAGCCAGAAAATGTTCATTAGCCGAAGTGTTTCTTAAGCTAGCTAGCAATGGGAATGTTCGCACTTCTAAAACGCGGTGGCGTTAATACTGGGATGTGAATTACCACGTGTATAGGCAAATGGATTCTATTTGCATTCTTGTAAACGTGATTTTTTATGGTTTGTATTAACCAATTACACTAGCCTCTCTCCTCACGTTCGGTCTGTGGAACCGATTCGTCAGTATTTGATGTGGCTTACGAAATATATCCAGCGGTAGTGTTAGGTGACTCACCCTGTATATATATATATATATATATATATATATATATATATATATATATATATATATATATATATACATTGTTGTGGTCTTCAGTCCTGAGACTGGTTTGATGCAGCTCTCCATGCTACTCTATCCTGTGCAAGCTTCTTCATCTCCCAGTACGTACTGCAGCCTACATCCTTCTGAATCTGCTTAGTGTATTCATCTCTTGGTCTCCCTCTACGATTTTTATCCTCCACGCTGCCCTCCAATACTAAATTGATGATCCCTCGATGTCTCAGAACATGTCCTACCAGCCGATCCCTTCTTCTAGTCAAGTAGTCACACAAACTCCTCTTCTCCCCAATTCTGTTCAATACCTCCTCATTAGTCATGTGATCTGCCCATCTAATCTTCAGCATTCTTCTGTAGCACCACATTTCGAAAGCTTCTATTCTCTTCTTGTCTAAACTATTTATCGTCCACGTTTCACTTCCATGCATGGCTACACTGCATACAAATACTTTCAGAAATGACTTCCTGACAATTAAATCTATACTCGATGTTAACAAATTTTTCTTCTTCAGAAACGCTTTCCTTGCCATTGCCAGTCTACATTTTATATCCTCTCTATTTCGACCATCATCAGTTATTTTGCTCCCCAAATAGCAAAACTCCTTTACTACTTATGTTTCTCATTTCCTAATCTAATTCCCTCTGCATCACCCGACTTAATTCGACTACATTTCATTATCCTCGTTTTGCTTTTGTTGATGTTCATCTTATACCCTCCTTTCAAGACACTGTCCATTCCGTTCAACTGCTCTTCCAAGTCCTTTGCTGTCTCTGACAGAATTACAATGTCATCGGCGAACCTCAAAGTTTTATTTCTTCTCCATGGATTTTAATACCTACTCCCAACTTTTCCTTTGTTTCCTTTATCGCTTGCTCGCTATACAGATTGAATAACATCGGGGATAGGCTACAACCCTGTCTCACTCCCTTCCCAACCACTGCTTCCCTTTCATACCCCTCGACTCGTATGACTGCCATCTGCTTTCTGTACAAATTGTAAATAGCCTTTCGCTCCCTGTATTTTCCCCCTGACACCCTAAGAATTTGAAAGAGAGTATTCCAATCAACATTGTCAAAAGCTTTCTCTTAGTCTACAAATGCTAGAGACGTAGGTTTGCCTTTCCTTAATCTTTCTTCTAAGATACGTCGTAGGGTCAGTATTGCCTCACGTGTTCCAACATTTCTACCGAATCCAAACTGATCTTCTATGAGGTCGGCTTCTAACAGTTTTTCCATTCGCCTGTAAAGAATTCGCGTTAGTATTTTGCAGCTGTGACTTATTAAACTGATAGTTCGTTAAGTTTCACATCTGTCAACACCTGCTTTCTTTGGGATTGGAATTATTATATTCTTCTTGAAGTCTGAGGGTATTTCGCCTGTCCCATACATCTTGCTCACCAGTAGTTCTAATGGAATGTTGTCTACTCCGGGGGCCTTGTTTCGACACAGGTCTCTCAGTGCTTCGTCAAACTCTTCACGTAGTATCTCTCTCTCTCTCTCTCTCTCTCTCTCTATATATATATATATATATATATATATATATATATATCGCATTGCGCAGCATCAGTCGCACTGCTGTCATTTCGAAGAGTACGCTCAGACATAAAAGTGTTGGTAAATAACATAATTCAGTTCTGTCGAGAAGAAAAACCGAAAGACCTGCTACGTTTAAAAAATGTAAAAACAGGGTATTTATGGTTGAGAGGGAGGATATTGTAACATAACGGGCACCCTTTCTTAGAACAATGAGAGAAAACTAGAATTTCGGACGCATCTCTCTAGGGGAATGTATCTTTTTTTATCGTTTCCTACATATAAACAAATACGTAATCAGTGCGGCAGAATATATTAAAAGCTATAGTACCATACTGTTATCTACCACATGAACAGCTGCACTGTTCGCCCGTAAAACAAGTTTTATCTTTCTATTGTTCAATTCGATTGTTTTTCTGCTGCTGTGTGTTAACAGAATGTATGTTTTTTCCATTTGCTGCACTTATACCAAGTATAGTTCAGGAACTGTTTTACATTTTGATTGAGCACAGTTATATCGCTCGTGCGTCATTACAAACAACCAGTAACAGTGCATGTCAACAGTTCGCAGCGTGCTGACCTAAAACGGAGGTTGTAAAGTGAACAGGTGACGCATAAATCAGTGAATAAATTCAGTACTATAGGTAACGTTGTGAACAAAATAATACAGGTAGCGTTGTGAACGAAACAATAGAGTTGTTTCTTGAAACGAGGCAGAGTAGACACTAAAAAGGAGTCTTGGTGTCTTTTCATTTCATTAAGTTTTTGTTCCATTTCCAGCTTCGTTTTGTATCGGCGGCATACGAGAAAGAAGAACACGAGGCAGCTCCGCACTTGGCATAGCAGACGGCAATAGCTGCGCGCGTGGAGCGTAGCTGCCAATCTCGGCGAGGAAAATCTCCAACATATCTAATGCGTTTTTTCGAGGAAGGAAACAGATATCACTCCATCCACCGTCAAAACCAGTTTCGTTATGTTAGGTATATTTCGTATGAGCAACCTATGTCCTAAAACCCACCAAACGTTAACTGGCCAGCGACTACATTTTCCGCTGCAAACTTTTTCGAATATCCTCAGTGTAGTACTTTACTTCGAAGTATCACAACAACTATTGAATAACAAGAAAGCAAGTTCGTTATCAAGCAACACGAGCAGTGCGTTTCTCTCCACATAATGACAGTACAGACAGAACACGAAACCTTAGTCAGCAGAAGGCAAGACCCCTTACCTCTAATTATCCAGAGCGACTGTCAAACTAGATGCTGGGGCACGCTTTGCGCAGTCATTGTCACACAACACTGTAACACAACAACAACAAAAACGAAAGTGAGTCAAGCCCTCAGTACTTAACGTCTTTCAAGATTTCTGCTTATGGGTACATTCTGTGAATCTGCTGCAGGTAAGAGGTTAATAATACCTGACAACAGAGCACTACGAAATGAGTAGATAACTTGTTGAATGAGTAGGTGACAGAAATCGCCATATAAGAGAAAGCGAGATGCAGAGAGGCCACGGAATTTCTGGATGAACATAAAGCTGCTACTCAGACGGAGGAAAATCATTCACAGCCAAGCCATAAAGACGACTGGAATCTATATAACATTTATCGAACATGGAAAAGTGCGTTCCGTACTGGAAAAGGGTACAGAAACACTTCGCTAAAGAAGGAACCAAATTTCAATGATGTATCGAACAAAAGTAGCAAAGGCGCAAAACAAAGGAAAGGCCTATTGCAGTGCAGCCAGGCGCATGTAGAGAACTCCCCATAAAACTAAATATCAGTTTCTACACAAGAGACGCCCAAGAACCTTGAACCCACGACATACCAGTCAGGAATTCGTAATACAAACCCTGAGACAGGGCAGACAGAGCTGCGCGCAAACAGCATCTGTAAAATTAGTACTTACCAGGACGGTAATATAGAAAATACAAAATATAAACTTACATGTAATCTACAAAGGATGTGAAGACGCATTCCGCCATACCAGGCTAGAAGAAACATCCGATCTACTAACAGCGCTGAGACATTATTAAGTACGATACACCCGAAAGGAAAATTTTTAACGTTTCCTTTTTACGAAACTGCGAATTTTCTTCAGTTGCTGTCGAGAAAATCTACATTCTTATCATCAGCTTCTGGAGTACTTATTGCTTAAAGTTTGCTTAGAAATATTGTGGCGTATTATACAAGCTATTCGTTGAATCGCATCGCACATCAACCTCAGCAACTGTGGTCACACTGCTCTTATCACATACAATTTTACTCTCACATGGACGCAACATTTTTGAAAATAGCCCGGTAAAAGAGTATGAGAATTCAGAAAGTCGTGCATAAGATGAATAAGAAAATGAAGTTCGAAATTCTGTGCTTACTGGAACCATGCACAAGAAGTTGAATCATCACACACGGTCAAAAACTATTCAAAGCTATTGTCTTATTTAATAAGGATATCTCGGCTATAAAAATTGCACAATTCTGCAATGAAGACATGATTTGTGTTGAGGTTATAACAATCACAGGAAGTTAAAGTTTTGTCTCGTGTACTTCCAGTTCACTGACGCCGTGGATAAGCACGTAGAGCAATTCAAACACATGTGAGATACGCCTCGAAGCCACTAATCTCTACAATGGACTTGAATGCTAAGGCACGATTATGGTCTAGTTTAGAATGATAGAGGCATCATACAACAGGAATCCGTAATGGAATTAAATAATGACCAGGAAAGGTGCAAATCTTCCACATGTGAAGGGAGAGCTGGTGTGCAAACAAATACAGACGTCAAAATACTTAATGAAATGCAGTCGGGAAGATCGGAACCTAGAATGTTTTCAGGTTACTACTGTAGAAATGAACTAGAGGTGAAGACGCTTGACAAAGACAAATGGTTCAAATGGCTCTGAGCACTATGGGACTTACATCTGAGGTCATCAGTGCCCTAGAACTTAGAACTACTTAAACCTAACTAACCTAAGGACATCACACACATCCATGCCCGAGGCAGGATCCGAACCTGCGACCGTAGCAGTCGCGCGGTTCCGGACTGAAGCGCCTAGAACCGCTCGGCCACAGCGGCCGGCTGACAAAGACACGTTCCAACATAAGGAAACCTAACTGGCACCATGTGAGGAGTATTTTCCGCTGCCGATAGAAGCACATGATAAGGTGGGCACAAAACCTCCAGAATTGGACACTGCGATACAAGAGGACATGAAATGTGAGCGGAGGCAAATGGGCTGGAGTTCACAAGCACCACATAACGGAAGTCTCCACGGACTGAGAACAGAAGTCCGAGGGCGAGAAGATTTTAGCAGGAACATAAAGCGGTAAGCAGTAATTTAAACACCGGCTGCGACAGTCAAGAATAAAGAGCTGGAACTGGTTCGTGGCACAGAGTCTGCATCTCGACTAAGGGAGTATCCCTTATAAAATCGTTTGACAAAATATTGAATTTCTGACAGTGTTATTAATTCTAAAAGCAGCAGACGGCAGCATGACAGAAAAGTAGCGGATGGACACTCTCCTTCCAGGCGACACTGCAGAGCACGAATTTGACGAAGAGAGAAAACTGCAGAACAAAAGTAAGGAAGCATACTATGGAGACGAGGTAGTTATGCCGTTTTCAGAAGAGGAGACGAGTAAAGGAGTCCTAACGGCAACCCTGCTAAAGTTCTCCATTTCGTTCACATGTGTGGTATTTCACATTTGTTACAACTTTACAATTCGTGTGTACTGCAGGGGAAACACCAAACATCCGAAAGAAAGCAAATGCTGTTATTTTAAAAAGTGTGAGGTCATTACCCCCTAGTTCAAAAGCCCTGCACACTAATATGCCTTCTCAACACCTTAGTGAAATTGTTGGAAAAGCTACTCTGCGTGTGACTACAGGAGAAAAGAGTTTTTCATGGAACTTAATCGCAACAATTTGAATTAGGAAGTGGGAAATCAGTAGAAGAAACTGTAAATGTGCAATAATACTTAGAAAAAATTGTTCACATATAAGTATTGCAAATATCGCCGTAGCGTCTTATCACTTATGGTGGCAGCACGTGTTTGCCTGTCTTTGGGCCTTGGACTGCTCACGTGCATTACAAAACTGTTTAAAGGACTACTGCCAAAACAGAAGAATAACTTAGTCGTACCCAGGGAAGAAACTTACAAAAGAAATTTCAAAAGGCTGCCAACACGGATCATGTGTTCTTCTATCCGGTACTCGGCCTGGTGTTAGGAAATTAGCAGCGAACGAAGCGGTCGTAGAGCTAATGGCATATTACGATGACGTGACGATCTTTGTGATGGGAAGCTCCAGAGGTTATCTGGAAGACGTATGTAACACAGTTCTTCAATAACTGTATGAGTGATTCCAAGGCGTTAAACCTTTTCAAAGACCTGATCATGACAATAAATATGATGTCCATAAAGAGAAACTACATCAACGGATATCTCGGCATCTATTTGAACGAACGACAAAATTATTAGTGCCCTTACTGAAGAAATGAGCAAGAGAGGCAAGAAGGGTAGTGAACAAAGTTTTTAATCTAGCCAGTTATGTTTAAAAACTACCAGTGCTGGCAGTAAGAACTGTCATAATGCTACTGCTCCATGACTTTGTTAGGTGCGGTGGACTGTTCTTACAACGCTAGCAAAACGAAGTCATACAGAGGGAAGCGAACGCCAGCCTGAAGTCCAGACACCGTTCCTCAAGTGGATGTATTCATAATGTAAGAGCACTTACCCAAGGACCTGATGAATCGAAAGAAGGTAGCCATCACCTCTGAAGGGTGCAGCTGGGTGATAGTACAGCTCCAGATAAAGGAAGGAAGAAAGATTATAAGCCGGCCGAAGTGGCCGCGCGGTTCTGGCGCTGCAGTCTGGAACCGCGAGACCGCTACGGTCGCAGGTTCGAATCCTGCATCGGGCATGGATGTGTGTGATGTACTTAGGTTAGTTAGGTTTAACTAGTTCTAAGCTCTAGGGGACTAATGACCTCAGCAGTTGTGTCCCATAGTGCTCAGAGCCATTTGAACCATTTTGAAAGATTATAGTTTAACGCCCCACGGAAACTGACTTCATTAGAGATGGGTCACAAGCTCGGATTACAAAAGGATGAGGAAGGATCTCCACTGTGCTCATTTCAAAGGAGCGACCGCGGCGTTTGCCTGGAGCGATTTAGGGAAACCACAACCTACATCTGGAGGCAAATTTGAACCGTCGTCCTCCCGAACGCGAATCCAGTGTTCTTTTCACTGCACCATCTCATTACAGCTCCGGATAGGTACTATGGAAGGTTTATTAAAAAAGGAAACCCTATGGCGACAACTGCCTGCTGCAGCCTGTTGTACCTCCTGGCGTGGGGTGCTGCTGTTGGAGAAGTACTGGCCAACAAATTCTTGTAAACACCTCTCCAGATCAGACCCCCATCCTTGGATGACATCAGGTATTCTCAGATGCTCGCCATTTTTCTCTCTGCAAAAAAATGGCTCTGAGCACTATGGGACTTAACTTCTGAGGTCATCAGTCCCCTAGAACTTAGAACTACTTAAACCTAACTAACCTAAGGACATCACACACATCCATGCCCGAGGCAGGATTCGAACCTGCGACCATAGCGGGCGAGCGGTTCCAAACTGTAGCGCCTAGAACCGCTCGGCTACTACAGCCGGCGTTCTCTCTACACAATCGTAGTAGCCTGTGTACGTGACTCCAAGTACCACGATCTTCATCAGCTATTAACTTTGAGGTGGACACCACTGCAATGGAAGATGAAGCATCCAGTCATCTTCCAAGGACTTTTTCTCTAATACCAGCAGGCGCCCGCGTAGGCTGGGAACCAAATGCAGCCAACATGGTGCCTACACATCACTGAGTCATTTTCCAATGACTATCTTCTGCTGGTGAATACCTCTCAGGTGAGTCACTTATTTGTGCCCAGGACAGGGGATGACCAGTCTCTCTGTAGCTGTACACTGTGCCTTGAGGGACTTCATCGTCACTGATCATAATCCAGTAGGACCATCACCTGTTGAATGAAACACTTGCGCGCCAACTCCTCTGACTCCAATGTCCAGCTCTGTAGCGAATGCTGTGCTGGCTCCCGAGCCGGCATTTTGTAACCTCGGCACCTGACCTAGCGACAGCCACTAAGTCATAGAGGCCAACAGCCTCCCACCCACTGCAATCCTATGTCAGTATGAAAATGAGTAAAGGGCTACTGTAAACAGTGACGCATCGCTGAAGACTTGCGGAGCGATTCCTAACGCTATCACCTCTACAACCCACATCTAGGTGAGGAAGCGGCACCACTCCCTGACCTAGGGAAGGCTGACTCCTGCGCCAATCTGAGATCACGGACCGACCCCTACAATGCTATCCAAACTGCTATCATGAGATACTGTGCGACTGTTTGGACCCACAGACCTCTGCTCGTAACACCAGAATGGGTAGTTCACATGGTAATACTTCTTAGTCTGATTGGAACTTTTAGTAGTGTCTCGGCTGAGTCTTCATAGGATGTTGACCCAATATCCAAATGCAGAAAAAAGCATCAATGTATTGACTGAAGGAAGAACTTCATGAAGTGCAAAATTTAACGGAAATAAAGGCCACAAGCAAGCAGCAAATCCACAGTCAAAACCTCCCTCTGCAACAGAAAGGATCGGATGATGTCTGGAGTTCCTCGAGAGGCCTTGGTCATCGGCCTTACAACACTGGCTCTCAGCGAAATGAGTGAAGACAACCCTCTGAATGTGTCTGCAGTGAAGAAGGCACGCTGCGTCATATACTACAGTATTTGGGGAAAACTGCTGCATGCTGACGTTGCCGATACTGGTATGATCGTATAGTATTTATTGGCCGGGTTATCCCCTTCGGGGTTCGGCCGCCATAGTGCAAGTCTTTTTAGCTGACGCGACTTAGGCGACTTGTGTGTCAATGACGATGAAAATGATGATGGACACACAACACCCAGTCCCCTGCCCTGGATCGAACCCGCGTCCCCTTTCATGGTACGCGGTAACGCTAACGTTGTGCTACGGAGACGGACCGTTGCCGATATTGACCGGCAGCAACTGAGTCGACTCACAAGAGTCGACGCCAAGAAGATACTGCATAGTGAGACAAAATGGCGGATCCTAGACAATACCGCTAATGCTGCTTGAAGAAAGGCTTGGATAGCGCACCGCCATATCGATCAATCCCGTTGCGGTGCACTATGGGCGATTATGGTGGAGGACAGAGAAGCTACGCGGCTAAATCAGTTCAGTTCCGGTAGTGGTCATAAAAACAACGAGAGAGGAACGCAGCCGTGGGCCGTGTCTCGCCACCCAAGGAACTAGAACTGAGGTGACGTTTGGCTAGTATGTTCTTGCGCTACTCACCGGCAACAAGAACGTTCTTTTGAAACAGGGGAGTCGGTCCGTTGCAAGCAGACTATAGAATACGCAGATCCCACCACAACACCCTCCTCAGCGCCCAAGCACCGGCGGGGTGTACCTACTGAGTGGGAGTTGGGACATGTTCGACAAAATGGCAGGTGTAAAATAGTGAGAACATTTAGGACAATAGTGGCGACAGATATAGTTAGGTATGGTATGGCAGTAATAGCAGAAAATGTTATAGTGACGTGAAGCACGTTTGTGTTAGGTTTAAAAGTGCATTTTGTATTATTGGATGCCTTTGTATAAGAGAGAACCTTAGTATAATGAATACAGTCTCAATCTATAAATAAACAGAAATAGACTGTAATTCTAACGACACAACTGCGGTTACAGCTTTGTCCTCCTGTTAACTTTTCACAGGCATACATAAGATATGCAATAAATAGTTCGTTTTGTTGCACCTTCCCTGAACCTAGTGCAACGGAATCACTAAGTTCGTTTGCAGTCGTAATCTACTGTTACCTCTAGTTAGCAGCAGGAGGTCGTCGGTATACGTGACTACTCTAAGCGCTTCAAATTTTTACAGTGTTCAGAAAGATGTATATCTAGGTCCATAGGACTTATTCGTAATGGCATCCTTTGCCGTATTTCACCGAAACTCATCTCGCCTACGAGCTTTCTAATTTAGACTACATCTACACTGACAGAAAACATTCCAAACACCAATAAATAATCAATGCAGAGTAATAACATTTCGAAAACCTATTTCTCTAGGTAATATATTTAAGTGATTAACGTTGCAAAATCACAAGGTAAGTAAGAGCGAGAAAAGTCGTTGCCAATGTAAAACTCTGGTACATTAATGGGCAGTGTAAACAACAGATTGTTGAATCCAAGGACGCAAACGATGGTATATGTGTCCTACAGGTCGCCGATGTCAGTCAGGGACCGTTAATGCTGTTGCTGTGACGCTGGAGTTGTCTTCCGATGACGATCCATATATGCTCGACTGTAGACGGGGTTGGTAAATGAGCAGGCCAAGGCAAGACGTTGACACCCTGTACAGCAGGCTGTGTTGTAACAGCGATATATAGATGAGTGTTACCCTTTTGGAAAACATCTCCTGGAATTTTGGCCGCGCGGTTTGATGCGCCATGTCACGGATTGCGCGGCTCCTCCTGCAGGAGGTTCGAGTCCTCCCTCGGGCACGGTTGTGTGTGTGTGTGTTGTCCTTAGGGTAAGTTAGTTTAATTAGTGTGTAAGTCAAGGGACCAATGGAAATGGAAATGACCGTTTGGCGTCATTGGTCGGGAAGCCCCTGACGGGGAAGGTCCGGTCGCCTTGGTGCAGGTCTTATTACATTCGACGCCACATTGGGCGACCTGCTCTCCGGATGGGGATGAAACGATGATGAAGACAACACAACACCCAGTCCCTGAGCGGAGAAAATCACCGACCCAGGCGGGAATCGATCCTGGGTCCTTAGGACGGTAATCGTCACACTGACCACTCAGCTATTGCGGCGGACTATGGACCGATGAAAAATGGTCCAAATGGCTCTGAGCACTATGCGATTTATCTTCTGAGGTCATCAGTAGCCTAGAACGTAGAACTGCTTAAACCTAACTAACCTAAGGACATCACAGACATCCATGCCCGAAACACGATTCGAACCTGCGACCGTAGCGGTCTCGCGGATCCAGACTGTAGCGCCTAGAACCGCACAGCCACTCTGGCCGGCTGGACGGATGACCTCAGCAGTTTGGTCCCACAGGGATTCACATACACTTGAACATTTTTGGAATTCTGTTCACGAATGGCAGCACAACAGGTCGAATCACAAGACTGACGCACAAATTTGAAGGCAGGATGCGTGGGACAACCACGAGAGTGCTCGTGCTGTCATACGAGATCGCACCCTGGCCATACTGTATGAGGTCCATGACTAAGGAATTTGTTGCTAACGCACTCGAGCAGATGTACTTGCGATGGATTACTCACGCGCTGCCTGGGATATGTAAGGTATAAGAGAATCGCAGACTAGAGAGCAGTGTTGGCTGCAGTAAGAGCAGTGTCGGCTGCAGTAGGAGCTGTGTGTCGGCAGTAGTAGTTGTAGCTTCGGCAGTAGGAGTAAGTAGTAGCTAGCAGTCGGGTGTATGGAGTTGAGTGGGCCGGTCGTGGGGAGCGATGGCGGTGCGCCGACCGGTGTGACTGAGCGGTTCTAGGAGCTAGAGTCTGAAACCACGCGACCGCTACGGTCGCAGGTTCGAATCCTGCCTCAGGCATGGATGTGTGTGATGTTCTCAGGTTAGTTAGCTTTAAGTGTGCGAGGTGCCGGACCTAGTAGTGTATTTAACACTAAATTCTTCTAGAATCTACATATGTAAATGATGCTCTGAGCCCCGCCCCCCCTATTCTAACTCCGACATTTGCTGTTGCATAAGGATTTAAAAAAATACGCGAACTGACTCTAATCAACCCTGCCAGTGGAGTAGAAGAGAGTTTGGCACCTGCAATAATTTAATTTGATAAATAAGTTAAATAAACGAAGGTTTCATTAACATAGTGAGGAATGATAGGGTTGCTCTACCGATTAACAGAATGAAAGTTCTGTCCAAAATAGCAATATGATTTATTAAGACTAAACACAAAATAATAAACAAAAACACATGAAACATTTACAATACATCAAATTGGCTCAAATTGGATACTCAAACAAACGCTGTGAATGTGAAGTTGTCCCTAAACTAGATTGTGAGGATTATGACGAAGTGGTATGTGGAGCCAATTCCTTACAACTCAAATCTTAAGAGAAAACACATAGCCAACCCAACATTAATTGCTGCTACCCAAGACAGAACAAAGTTAGAAAAAGACGAACAGGCACGCTCTGCTGAGCTCTGATTATCACCTAGGAAAATCCCTGTCTGCCGGTGCTGCGGACATACATTACCAATCTGTCTTCTTAACTGCAAGAACACGATTTGGCGTACCGGAGGCGATGGCTGGTTGCTTCGACGTCCTCGTCCGAAAGGCGAGAGCCGACTACCTAGAGCACCCGTACAGGCCGAAAACACAACATTCCCGCCCCCACGACAGTGGCCGTGGTTAAACGTTCCAATCAGCAACTCGAAAACCGGCGGAATATTCCTCTCTATTGCCGGAGCACTACCATTCCACCAATGGAGATTCTTGGCGCCAATTTCTGCGCTGATTTTGCTACGTCACGGAGCTATGCCCTGAGCAAGCCAATCACAGTTACTATTTTGCAGAAAGCGCGGGAATTTTCCCGCCACAACTGCCTGGGTACACAAGTCATTCCCACGCCTCGCTGGTAGGCCGCCAGAAAGTGTTTTCGCTAAGTTTCTGCGAAGTAACGGAACCTCTAGCCCAGCCACTACTTCAGACCCCTCCGGGTGTGTCTTTTGACAATGTCGGCGTCTGCAAAGCATTCACTCGACTTCCTCACACCCGTCGGCTTAACCCTTTCCAGATCAGAAGAGCCCGCCTGTCACCAGACCACCCGGGTGACGAGAGACGCTGCGTGGGAAGTCCGCGTGTGAAGGAATAGCGACTTTTCACTGCATGCAATTAGAGAGGAAAATCGTAAGATATAAATATGAGAGGGGGGCTCATGCCACCTCTCATAGCCCCTACGCCATTTTAGATTGTAATTGGTGAGCGGTTGGCTCACTTAGGAGCAAGGTAGTGAGTCAATCACCGAAGAACAATCTCGCAATCTGGCTGCACATGCTGCACTCTATAAAGAAAATCACTGCAACTGAAAAATGCAGCTCATAGAGGGAGGATTATTTATGATGTAGCCAACTTCACCTTCTTAATATGGAACACTAACACTCACATCACACATCCATACCCAGGGAGCCCCTTCCAAACACCGATTCACACATTCACTCTCTAAATATGGCCCGGGCATGTGAGCCAAATATGGAGCAATTTATTCTTTACAACCAGAGTTGGAGTGCTCCGCAATTAAATGCCCAAGATGTTACAACAATTTTAATCATTAAACTAACCTGAACTCACTCACACATGATACTATTTAAGTTAACAATCTCTTTGTGAGCTTTCAGAATCTAATTACAACCTCCGATTCATTCTGTCTCCCTGCAGCGAGAACAACCTTTACAAAATGTTCCCTGAACTGATGGTCCATTCACAATGACAGTGGTGGTATCTGCTTCAGTTTATGGGGACTTCAGGCACACTTTTTGCATACACACAACAATAAATACAAAACACAAAAAAACATGGTGTGGAGAACAATACAGTAATTTGTAATAAGAATTAAAGTGTAAAACACAAACACATAAAAGGTATAACATACATTACAAAAACAACACTAGAGAAAGAAATTTAAGAAAAAAAAAAACAAGGTTCATGGGGCATCAAGTTGTGCGTGCACATTGCACAAAGTTCACGACTGTGCTGAGAATGAGGCACTAAATCACATTGTTAGAAATATTCTAAGCACTTCACAAATTCCACAGTACTGACATCACATAGAGCTAAACGTTGGGTGTTGTTGCTACGTTGTTGAAACGGCAATAGGGTGTGCTGGAGCATCTGCAGTACTCTGTTGAGATTGCACCAAGACCCACGCATATGATCACGGCAGTACGGTAGGAAGACACAGTGATAGGCTCTCCTCACGTCGATTAATTGTCTCTGAGGTCTACTTGTTGGGATACATCACTAGTCTAGGTCTCTTCTCTCGCTGGACAGTGCTTCACGTTTCCCAATATTGCAGTTCGACGAGGGATGATGGCACGTGGAGTGACTCCACAAGTGTGTGAGGTCATCCATACAGGATCAAACTAGGAGCGACGATTGCTAAAACTGCTCTCTAAAATAGAGGCGAAGTTAAAAATGAGACCATACATTTGTTAGTGTGGCACGATACTGCTTTGTGTATGCAGATCAGCCAATGCTAGTGAGTTGTAAAAACCCAAACAGTTGAGTATATAGCATCCCTTTCTGTCCTGAGGCACATGAGGCGCAGGTTCTGACACGATATGTGATCTTCTTCGTGTACTCACGACAACGTGGTCTGCCGCAGGGAATCCCTCCAAATGGCTGCCGCGTCCGGAGAGCTAGCAGGCTGTCACGTGTGGGTCGCGTGTACATGTCAACGGCCAGCCTCACTTTCGCTTGTGGCCTGCCGAGGATCCCGCCTAATCCCTCAGGTATACAGCCCGGTGACTGTCAGCTTGCAGGACCGGACGCTCGCCTTCTTGCAGGTAGCCGAAGACCTCTTGTTTTTGCGCTGGCTGGCCTCTGCATTGCCACGATACCCGTCATCTGCACAGTTCTGACAAAAATCTTATGCCTAACTTTTTCCCATGACCTTCTATGTTATAAAAAATGTACAGAATGACACATTGATGGTCTGTCATTTCAGACACTCTTATTTTACTTTTATAGTTATTAATCTATGGCTATCATTATAACAAAATCTTGGTGTATCAAATTTAGACATGGAAATAATTTATCTTGATATTTGTGTAGAGACTGGTCTCACTACTGTACATGGTGTGTGACGCTACACTGGATGAACAGCTAAATGTGCGGGCCCGCACTAATATTAATATTAATTATATAGATTGACAGTAGACATGCTCAAGAATTAACTACCATTTGCCAGCGATCTACATTCTATGTCTTTTAATTAAATTATGTTGTTATGCAGGTCTAAGTTTTACTGTACTATAAAGAACATGCAGCTATGCTACTTTCGCTCGCCCGTCGTCCCTCCATCTCGGGTCTGTGGTTTGGTGACCTGAAAAATAGCATCTCAAAAGGCGCGCGCCAAACACTTGTGGTAGAAAACCGCCACAATATTAAGGATCTAGTTATTGTAAAATCCTAAAGTTTAATTTATCCTAGTATATGGTACTCTCTCTATTATTATTATTATTCTTTTTTTTACCTTATACAACACTCTTACATAATTCCTGTTACGCTGAGATGTCTCGTTGCTCGCCGCTATTGACGACAGTGAAGTGCGCGCCTACGACATGGCCTCCGAGTTCTCACTACGCCTCACTGAAACTCCAGAGACTGTGTTAGCCATGGGTATACAAGACAGTAAATTTATAGTTGCAACTTCCTTCTCTATGTGATGCGGTTTTCGCGATCAAAGCACACCTTTCCAGAGGCAATGTAATATGACCAAGCCAGGACTGGTTCCTGTTGCGGTTTCAGTCGCCCAACACACGCCAGCTACAGAGTATGTCACGAATCTCCAAGTATAATACCTTGGTTATTCATCTGTGACAGTCACGAGCAGCACGCTACATCCCCAACCAGCACATTGGCATGGTAGGCTTTATGCCCGCCTTTCTACCGTCTAGGGCACGATTGGAGTCAAACGCTCACAGGTTCACCCCGACTTGCAAGACAACGATGCTGGCGCATCACTATAAAAACTATACTGCCCATATTCATCCTCGAAATCACGCAATATACCACAATCTTGCAGTGCACTGACGCGTGCCTGCAAGCATTGGTATGAACGTCTCACGAACTGGTTGTGGCCGCTATGGAGCGTATCACGACTTCTCAGAACGCTTCTAAGAGCAAGTTCCTGTATGCGCCCGTTTGTGCGACATCTCCTCACTCATCATTATCCCTCAACATGGACACCAGACAGGAAAGGACTAAAACATTGCTCATGGAAAGGTAGTGTCTCCAACTCCATCGACATTGGAAGTCGCGAACAGAAACAAAAAAAAGGATAGCAGCAGTAAATTCTTATGTGAGACAATGCAGCGTGTTAATAATTTAACAATCTTAATCTATTAATGCAACAGTTATTGTTCCCCGAAGAAAGGTTCATATATTTGCCTATTCTACTATGTACACCACTTAAACTACTATTATTCCACGAACTTCTTTGTGTGAGAGATGTGGTGGAATCCTATGGACTAGCGCCAATCCCTTGTTAGACTCCCCCTCCTCTGACGTACATTAGGATTTGCAGGTCTAATTTCAATCTCCTGGTTCTCCTGTTGTCCTTGATTTCGCTCTCTCCAATTACGGTCGCTTTGCCGTTCGCTATTCCTCCTGTCCCAGATTCCTTGTCTAGATTGACCCTGTTCCCTGACGCTTTGGTTTCCGTGTCTCTGGTTTCCATAACCTTGAATAGCGTAACATTGATTTTCGTAACCCTGGTTTCCTAACTGACGAGTGCGATTTTGCGATCTGTTGTCGTCTTCCCTTGCTGGCCCGTGGCATCTGTTATTTTGCGTCTTCTTCCTGTCCTTTGCGTCTTGTTTATCAAAGACTACTTCGAGTTCGCGCAATAGACTCTTGAATGCTTCTGTGTCAGATCCACACTTCCCGACAAGTGTCTGTTGATACCTAACAGGCAATTTGGAAAAGCAAAATTTAATGATTTCTCCGTTGCTATATGGACTATCTAAAAACTGATTCTTCTTGAGTAAATCATCAAAAAATTTGGTTGCGTTCCTATGCCCGGACACTTCCAGTTCAGGACAAAATATTATTTCCGCTTAAATCCTGTCTTGCGTTTCCTTTGACCAGTAGGTCCGCAGGAATGCACCAACAAATTCCTGATAAGTCCGACACGTCGCTGCCATACTCCGCATCTTTTCCGCGGCTTGGCCTTCGATGTGTCCACACATGAATTCTAATTTTGCGCGGGTTGGCCATGATGACCGTAATGAATTAGTAAACTGCGTCACCCAGCTCTTCGGATGCATCGCCCCTCCATTATCTTTGAACTTCTGGAATTTTAGTATCGACAGGAAGTGATTGTGATCAAAATCCTGTCCGATTCTCGCACTTCTGTTGTCACTCGTTTCTGATACTTCCACGTCTGCTGAGTGTCCTGATCTATCTTGCTGATAACAGTGATTTGCTACCTCTGTATCACAGTGGACGTGGCATTCAGCATTCACTCTTCTAAGTGGACTGCAATTATTGGAGCTATTACTCTCTGTTTCTGCGCGTGCATTGTTAGTTCCGCACTCTGTCACTGGGCTAGAGCACGGCGGGCTTTTCCTCGGAGACACAATTCTGTGTACTCCATCATTGGTATCCGAACGCGCAGTGCTCGTGTGCCCGTTTCGCTCTAGTTTTGATATCCGACTCTCCACTTCTTTCATTCGTTTCGTGATGTTCGTAACCACAATATTACCTTGAGTCTTTAAGACCGCTAGGGATTTTGAGTGTGCTTGTGTCGCACGTCGCAAGCGCCCTGCGAGTTGAGAAGTTACTTTTGCGATTTTCATTGCCCCTGTTGCTGCCGTTTTGGCTAGGCCTGCTACTTTTTGTACTACCATTGACTTTTGTTTTGCTTCTCCACATTCTTTCTTTATTGTTAGTAATTCCCCACGAATTTTCCCTATATGCGAAATTATTGCCTCAGTGTCCTTCTTACGCTGTTCGTCAGCTTCTTCCTTCTCCCTCTTACGTTGTTTCTCATCTTCTTCCTTCTCCTTCTTACGCTGTTCATCAGCTTCTTCCTTCTCTTTCTTACGTTGTTTCTCCTCTTCTTCCTTCTCCCTCTTACGTTGTTTCTCATCTTCTTCCTTCTCCTTCTTACGTTGTTCGTCAGCTTCTTCTTTCATTGATCGTAGGAGGCTCAGTATGGGGTTTACGTCATCTTTTTGATCCTCTTCAAACGTGGGAGATGTAACTCTGGACACCTGGGCGCTAGAGCTCTGACGTGGCCGAGCTAGCCCCTGTCTGCTCTCGTTCGTTTGATTATAAACTTCTGCTACCGTCTCGACCTGTGTGCCTGTCTCTGTTTCATCCTCTACTTTACTATCATAATAACGGCCGCAACGCTGCTCTGAGATCGCGTCCAAATCACCTTCCTCATCAAAGACCCTGGCGTCCTGTCCTGCTAAAAATGTGCCCATCTCATCTCCGAACCTATTCCCGTCAGTAAACTGCCCCTTATCCATTATGCTATCCTCTTTTGTTTTAGCTTCGCTCGATAATAGTCGTGCCTTACTTCTCGTTATCATTCATGAAAAACAAATTTATCTAAAAGGCACAATAAAATTAATTTACTCCATATATTTTTGCACATAGACATAAAATTTCAACAACGCCTCTCCAACGCTGTAATTATACGCACGATTTGTTGTGGTACAGAAACCGCACACAAACCCGACAAAGTGTGATGTGATACGGACACACCATCAAAGGAACACAAAAACAATGAACAAAAGAATATATACACTGAAAACAAAAACTGTAATCATGCACCGCTACTTAAAACTAAGCGCGGAACTACCAGAAAAAACTTGGGTATTAATCAATAAAAAATTAAGCAAAAAAAATTCTGAGTGTCCCTACCACTAATACTACTTGCTTATCAGCGATTCACAGGAAAGATCCGAGGCTAAGGGTCGCCATTTTATGCGAGGTGCCGGGGCTACCAGTGTATTTAACACTAAATTCTTCTAGAATCTACATATGTAAATGATGCTCTAAGCCCCCCCCCCCCCATTCTAACTCCGACTTTTGCTGTTGCACAAGGATTAAAAAAAATATGCGAACTGACTCTAATCAACCCTGCCAGTGGAGTAGAAGAGAGTTTGGCACCTGCAATAATTTAATTTGATAAATAAGTTAAATAAACGAAGGTTTCATTAACATAGTGAGGAATGATAGGGTTGCTCTACCGATTAACAAAATGAAAGTTCTGTCCAAAATAACAATATGATTTACTAAGACTAAACACAAAATAATAAACAAAAACACATGAAACATTTACAATACATCAAATTGGCTCAAATTGGATACTCAAACAAACGCTGTGAATGTGAAGTTGTCCCTAAACTAGATTGTGAGGATTATGACGAAGTGGTATGTGGAGCCAATTCCTTACAACTCAAATCTTAAGAGAAAACACATAGCCAACCCAACATTAATTGCTGCTACCCAAGACAGAACAAAGTTAGAAAAAGACTAACAGGCACGCTCTGCTGAGCTCTGATTATCACCTAGGAAAATCCCTGCGGACATACATTACCAATCTGTCTTCTTAACTGCAAGAACACGATTTGGCGTATCGGAGGCGATGGCTGGTTGCTTCGACGTCCTCGTCCGAAAGGCGAGAGCCGACTACCTAGAGCACCCATACAGGCCGAACACACAACATTCCCGCCCCCACGACAGTGGCCGTTGTTAAACGTTCCAATCAGCAACTCGAAGACAGGCGGAAAATTCCACTCTATTTCTGCAGCACTACCATTCCACCAATGGAGATTCTTGGCGCCAATTTCTGCGCTGATTTTGCTACGTCACGGAGCTATGCCCTGAGCAAGCCAATGACAGTTACTATTTTGCAGAAAGCGCGGGAATTTTCCCGCCACAACTGCCTGGGTACACAAGTCATTCCCACACCTCGCTGGTAGCCCGCCAGAAAGTGTTTTCGCTAAGTTTCTGCGAAGTAACGGAACCTCTAGCCCAGCCGCTACTTCAGACCCCTCCAGGCGTGTCTTTTGACAATGTCGGCGTCTGCAAAGCATTCACTCGACTTCCTCACACCCGTCGGCTTAACCCTTTCCAGATCAGCAGATCCCGCCTGTCACCGGACCACCCGGATGACGAGAGACGCTGCGTGGGCAGTCCGCGTGTGAAGGATTAGCGACTTTTCACTGCATGCAATTAGAGATGAAAATCGTAAGATAGAAATATGAGAGGGGGCTCATGCCACCTCTCAAGTGGTTCTAAGTTCTAGGGGACTGATGACCTCAGAAGTTATGTCCCATAGTGCTCAGAGCCATTTGAACCATTTTTGATGGCGGTGCCTGAGCGATGTAATGTAAGGTAAAAGCAGCCACGCGCATATGTATTTTGATACAACTAAATTTGTACTATTGTTATGTCAAGTCCCATGTAAATGTTTTAAAAAATCCTTTAATACTAGTCTTTTTTATAAAATTAACTTTTTGACAGTCATTCATCTGAATTTAAAGAATTTACTAATTTCTGCAATCCGTTGTCATTCCGATTATCGTAAAGAAATACATGACAAATCTAGTGGCCAGCATTGCACTGGGCTGTGCCAGAAAAATTTCTTATCGGAGCAGATATATACGCGTTATCCGGCGACTTCATTGAGGTAAGATTTTTCAATTTATTCAGAATGAATTTTCAGGGCCATGACGCAGCATTGCTGAGGTCCAAAATTTACCAAATTAAACAGCGAGGGCCGGATTTGCTGGCCAGCTTAGATCTCCGACTAGGCGTATAACGGCCTGGTAACCACGCTCCTGCTTCAGATACATGATACACAAACATTTAAAAAATGTTGTCATATTTTCCCTGAGCAACCATGTGAGACAATAACTGAAACTGTCGTTTGTAAAAAAACAAATGGCAATGGAAATACATTTCTAAGGAGCACAAATAAGAGAAGTTTTCCAACAGCTTTGGGAAGTACTGGTTGCCTATATTTGGCTTTCTATGATAGCTATTTGCAATAAAATGTGAAAGAAATCACTTCAGAAACATGACATGTCCTAGGAAATATTTTCTCATACAATTATTCTAAAATAAATAGCAACCGCTTTGTAAACGACAGTACACGTATATTACACTTTGAAACTACATGCAGATTTCTGTGGAGTGGCATGTATTTTCATCGCTACTGTTCCCTGCCGTATGTTTATTCTTCTGTTCCAAGACTACACATTTTACAAAAGCTCGAAACGGATGGAAGTAATGACCTTTAAGGTAAGTTGTGACTGAAGTAATGTGGCTGAAGAGTGTTTATAGTTTTTATTGCCGCTCCTCAGTTCGTCTATAGCATCATATGAGTGAAATGTAGAGTACATGACGGATAATGCCTTTTTAACAAAATTTCATATTGTTATTCGCACCGTGAGATGATAGCGGCGTCACGACTGTAGATGTACGAAGCACTCTGTGACGTCACTAGAGCCAGTTCGGAGCCAGCGACATATACGAACTTGTGACGTCACACTAGTCAGCTTGTCCGCCACACAGCGCAAATGCGCAGCTCCGTGCAAGGCTCACGGGAAATCAATATGTAATTGGGAAGATACCCTCTAAAGATCTTAATTTTATCGTGTGTTATCAAGAACTTTCATGCATTTAAATAAACAATCAAGAATTAATAAACTCGTCTGAAATAGCTAAACGCTCTCCACTGGACACGGATGCCGGCACTCCTAAGACCTGTAGTGCCCGTGCTTTGACGCGCGTGCAGCAGTCTAGGCCTTCAGGCAGGCATAAGCCTCCTTCGACGCAGTCAGAGGCCTCCTTTTACAAAGGTCTCTGGATCACACCCCTTCTTCTTAAGCTTGCGCGTTGTAAAGTAGGCTAAGTCTTCGTTTTGAAATACTGCAAATAGTTAATATAACTAATATTCTCTTCAGTCCCGAAGTATAATACATGATACCTCTCCGTTTCATTTTTTTCTCAGGCCCGTACGCAGCTGAACCTTTAATGATCTATGACATCATGTACGATGCACATCGCACTTGTACAGCTCACTTTTTCATCCTTCTGCGAAGCACCTGCTAGGTGTTAGCACTGGTTGCAAACTTCTGATCCAGAAACCGCAGAGCATGTATCGGCGAAATAAAGGTACTAGTGTTTTCACAAGTTTTAATAACTTATTAGAACTATATGGACATTGGTCTGATAACAGATAATTATAAATTAACGTCATAATGGATTTATAAGCTTTAAACATTCGTTATCACACATTGAGGAAAAAAAAATTGCAACATCATGAAAGAGTGTGCAACAAAACGAAAGTTGGTAGGTGTGTTTCTATATTTGAAAGATGACGTTGCGAGATGTCGGAGTGGAGAAGAGTTTGTACCTCTTTAATTCTGACGAATTTTGCATGAGAACGAGACATGCACTCGACCTTCCCCTAACCTACCACCTAATTAATTATGTGCACAATGGTAACAAAGGGAAATGATGGTGGGCCCTGCTAGTTGGTAAAATAAGGAGTGCACACTCACAATAATTTAATAAAATTAGTAATCTACTCAGAAAGAAAGAGAACTTTATCATAATAAACAACAGGTAATGGGATTCTGCATATCTACGAAATGATACGTGGATTAAATATTACAATGAGATTTATACATCGGAATATAAATGCACATGATTATCGACACAGGCAGTAGGTTAAAGGATAGGGTGTACTGAAATATTATGAGAATAAGAGTTGGCTCGAGAACAAGGGGCTCCTACTCTCTATGATGCAATAGATTAACGATAATAACTGGAGTTCCTAATGAATCAAATATTAAACTCCCGACTATATAGCAATATCGCAACTAGTAGTGAGAGCTCAAATGGGATCACATGGCGAAACAAGCAAGGTGGACTTGTAGCAAAGCGAGCGCGCGTGCTGCTGAGGGATTTAGTATAAAACTCATAAGGTTCTACAATGCCGGAGCCGCAAAATACTGCACCACCACTGAAAATGCGGCACATCATCCGTAGGCAACGTCCTGATGATGTAGGCGCCGACTTCTGCCGTGCACAAACTCTGTGTCAGCCCCTGGCCTCGAAGGCTGTCCGAGAATTCTAAGTTCTTCCGAAAAAGAGCGACCAAGTCGCAAGACTGTGCGACTCCGATGAAGATAAGATCCTGAATGCCCTGCGCCTGCGCAACGCAAGAGCGAAGCCAACATTGCTCAAGTCCCTACTATCCTAGAAAACCACAAATCAGAATTCAGTGCTGATTCCAAAATTTCCCCACACTGCCTCAAAACAACATTTTCCCCAACAGCGACCGTTCCCTCCCATTTCGATCAGGGCTGTATGACGTCATCTAGCCTTACTTTAAGTTGACCAATCATGCCTCTGCTATTCAGCTCAGGGCACTGAATATTGCTGTTTGATCGGCTACGAAAACAACCTGCCTAGACCGCCGCTGGCCGGAGTGGCCGTGCGGTTCTAGGCGCTACAGTCTGGAGCCGAGCGACCGCTACGGTCGCAGGTTCGAATCCTGCCTCGGGCATGGATGTGTGTGATGTCCTTAGGTTAGTTAGGTTTAATTAGTTCTAAGTTCTAGGCGACTGATGACCTCAGAAGTTAAGTCGCATAGTGCTCAGAACCATTTGAACCATTTGAAACTAGACCGCCGGCCATCTGGCGCCAGACAGTCACAACCAGCAGGACACGGTCCACAAGTATTCTCAGAATCAAGAGGACTATGCAGTCAGTCGGTGCCAGGAGTCTTCGTTCTGGACGCCCGGGAACGGTAAACACATAAACTGCGGCGACACTCAGAAGTCTCGCAGGTCGTTTCGCCCTGCATACGATAGGCGAAACTCGAGCGACGTCAGTCGTTCCGCCAGGCGCTTAAGCCCATTGTACAAACCCCCCAGAATGCGGGGAAGTGCAGCCCCTAACCGCAAATGCAGTGTGCCGCGTCCTCTGATGCTTGCCTCGCACAGGCCACCCATGGAAGTAACCGAACATGCATAGGAATCAAGTGAAAAGTATTTTAAGCTCTCAGTACAAATACTCTCATTTCAATAACGTTATTCGGTCTGTTACCACAGTGTAATGACGTGGAACATTAATAAAATTGATCAAAATGAGAGGCGACATGCAAAAGAGGGCATGGAACCTCTCAACGTCTATTCAAATTTCGTGCACAACAGTGGTGCTAGTAGCCGCACTAGGAGTGTGAAAATCTGTAGGATTCCGATAAATATGTATTAAAAATGCCATAATATGTACATACAACATGTGCTTAAAAGTATAAAACATGGAATAAATATGGGGACAACATATACTATTTTCAAATAAACCACACTTTATTCTACCAAAGCCGAACAATTTTATGCTTTGTCGGTATCACTGGCTTATCATTGTCACAATATACAATCACATGTTTATTTTTAAATTTTCAAAATTAAAACTATCTATTTGAACAGGACAACGCTTCATACTGACAAAGATCTTTCAACGATGCAGGATGTGACTGGAGCTAACTTAAATTTTCACAATTCGGGAACTGAGTACGGAAGGTCAAGTTAGTCATCTATTCCTCCGCACATCATACTGTTAATTTTTGTAAGTAGATTAAAACCCTTGTTTCTCCCAATTACACGTGTCAATTTTGCCATAACAACACAGCAACGGGTCCTTCTGCTTCACTAATTTTCACTTTTATGCCTTCGATAATCTTCACATTTCCTTTCAGTGATGTTTAATTGTTTTCCAGTGCCTTAATCTCACGCGATAAGGAACAATAATTTCTTTTGATATGCACTAAATCACTCTGTAGAGTATAATTTTCACAACGTTGTTTTGAATTCAAACTACAAGCAGACTCATGCTCAGACTGAAAAATAATTGTTTTAATGTCACTGAAACGCCCAACGTGGTATTCAGCTGCTTATGGCCATCTATCCCAACATATTAGCACTGTTTCTGGTGAAAAATATTAACGGGACACACCTCTTTAAATTTTAAGATTCTACTGGTAGCTTTTAAACCCTTTTTCATGTTTAATATTAAACTATCAACAATTTTGTAACTTATCCTTATGCATTCAGCTAATCTATTTATTCAGTGCGCCAAGCACGTTACATGGATCATTTTAGGATATAAAACATGCATCTTTAACCACATGAGGAACAGCATCGGTAACTAACAACAAAACTTGTTCGTGTTTTACGTCATTAGACCATAAAACACTCATAGCATCAACAAAGAGATTTGTTGATGTTTGATGCTTACATTTAGAAAGTTCTTCACACACCGACAGAAAAGATTTGCTCGATTTATCTTCAAATAGTCGTCCACTTACTACATTGCCTATGCAACGTCTTTCGGTGTCGGTAGTCCCGTCGATTGCGAACCGTATAGAACCATCCTGAATTACGTCTCGAATCGAAGCCCAACAATCCTCGTAAATGCTGTTGACAGTTTGTCTAAGTGTAGACGCGTCAAGAATATGTTTTCCTGAATACTTCTCTAGGAAGCTTTTGAACACTGGGTTATTTAATTTACATAAAGTTATATCTGCACAAATCATGGAATAATACAAATCTTTTGGGAAGTCAGAACTATGGAAGCCACTGGCTGTCACATCAGAAGAAATGGTTATTAGCATTTGTTCTTCATTTTAATATTTGCCTTATGTTTTGTGGTAAGTATATGCTGCGATATTAGAAGAGTTACTCAGTTGACAAGAATTTCTCACAAGCATTACAGAATGGTAATTTACCATTTGTCCTCAACGTCTGGTTTGCGAAATCTTCAATACACTTTTTCAGTCTGAAATACAGCGGCTGCTTATTCTTCGGCATTGTTACAAAAAGGTACGGCCAAACTTTCAGGAAACATTCCTCACACACAAAGAAAGAAAATATGTTACGTGGACATGTGTCCGGAAACGCTTTTTTCCATGTTAGAGCTCATTTTATTACTTCTCTTCAAATCACATTAATCATGGAATGGAAACACGTAGCAACAGAACATACCAGCTTGACTTCAAACACTTTGTTACAGGAAATGTTCAAAATGTCCTCCGTTAGCGAGGATACATTGATCCACCCTCTGTCGCACGTAATCCCTGATGCGCTGATGCAGCCCAGGAGAATGGCGTATTGTATCACAGCCGTCCACAATACGAGCACGAAGAGTCTCTACATTTGGTACCGGGGTTGCGTAGACAAGAGCTTTCAAATGCCCCCATAAATGAAAGTCAAGAGGGTTGAGGTCGGGAGAGCGAGGAGGACATGGAATTGGTCCGCCTCTACCAGTCCATCGGCCACCGAATCTGTTGTTGAGAAGCGTACGAACACTTTGACTGAAATGTGCAGGAGCTCCATCGTGCATGAACCACATGTTGTGTCGTACTTGTGAAGGCACATGTTCTAGCAGCACAGATAGAGTATCCCGTATGAAATCATGATAACGTGCTCCATTGAGCGTAGGTGGACGAAACTAAAATGAGCTCTAACATGGAAATTAAGCGTTTCCGGACACATGTTCACATAACATCTTTTCTTTATTTGTGTGTGAGGGATGTTTCCTGAAAGTTTGGCCGTACTTTTTTGTAACACCCTGTATAAAAGACACACACAGACAGAGATACGAAACTTTTATACCCGGAAGGAAGTAGATACGTAAATAACACATTAGCACAGCAGGGCATGGGGGCGGGCGTCGGACATCGAAAGAAAGCAAAGACAGATGCGCGACGCGGGAGCGGCAGGTTGAAACGTGGCGCCTGCCCCTTGCGCTACCTGACGTCACCGGTGCTGCCACGGGCAATAGCTCCGCAAGCTCCCCGGTTCGACATTGGGTCTGTTCAAAAATGGTTCATATGGCTCTGAGCACTATGAGACTTAACATCTTAGGTCATCAGTCCCCTAGCACTTAGAACTACCTAAACCTAACTAAGCCAAGGACATCACACACATCCAAGCCGGAGGCAGGATTCGAACCTGTGACGGTAGCGGTCGCGTGGTTCCAAACTGAAGCGCCTAGAACCACTCGGCCACACTGGCCGGCCATTGGGTCTGTCTGATTGGCTGCTGATGAGTCGTCATGCCTATATAAACGAGAAACCGTAGCAGGCCCGGCACTCAGTGAACTCCTGACGACGATGGCGGAGATGGTCATTGAAAGCTCGAGGATTTTATCCGAACTGACGCGACTTGAAAACCGAGAACGTTTTATTCATGTATGCCGTCGACAAAGATTCCAAGGGGACATAGCTTTCCTCTACAGTAAGGACATAATGCGCAGTGTGTGGCTTTTAGAAAAACTGCAGAAAAATATATCATATCTGCTGAGTTCTTTGGCACTTTCACAACGCTGCCAGAACAAGGAGGTAATTCCTTACTTTGTAGTAGTCAAGCACCACATTCGAAATGCTGCAGTGGACAGAATTTTGAAGAGGACCAGTCTGGCCATAGTGAGAGAGGGGATACGACAGACGAAGTACGAGCTTGATCATAATGCCAGGAAACTTCTTGAGTCTCATCTGTCTGCGTCATCAACATTTCCGAGTGGTTCTAGGCGCTACAGTCTGGAACCGCGCAACCGCTACGGTCTCCGGTTCGAATCCTGCCTCGGGCATGGATGTGTGTATTGTCCTTAGGTTAGTTAGGTTTAAGTAGTTCAAAGTTCTAGGGGACTGATGACCTCAGAAGTTACGTCCCATAGTGCTCAGAGCCATTTGAATCATTTTTCATCAACATTGTCACCATTCGAGTTGGAGTTAGTGGATATAGCCACAACAGCGCAACAACGTGCAAGTTTATCTAAGGCAACGTTGAAGCAATGTGCCAAGTTCGACCGACTGAATTACGGAAGAACTGATGTAAAATCCGATAAGGCCCATCGAATGGTTGTTAATATTTCCAACCAACAACTGGACGACGGCTCTATATCAACGCTGAGTAAAGACCTCAACTTTTCTCCAGCTCCACGACGTCTGCCAATAGAGCAGTGGATTAGGAATCTTTCGCACGATGCAGCTGAGGACGTCTGGCTAACTACCAGCCATATCCTGGCGAATGCCAAGTCACCAAAATCTAAGCCAGGAGGAACGACGTTGCTTACGATTATTACGTGAAAATGAAGACTTGGTTGCCTTGCCAGCCGACAAAGGGAATGCCACCGTGGTTCTGAACTCTGCGGACTACCACCTGAAGATGCTACATTTATTAGAAGACGCCACGAACTGCAAGCTTAGTTGTGATCCCACACAGGACATTGTCAGGAAGACGGGGAAGTTATTAAAGGATTCTGGTTTAACAGGTGAAGTGGTAAAGAAATTAACACCTCCTGCCGCCAGACCTCCCAGGCTTTATGGATTGCCAGAGATACACAAGGAAGGAGTTCCTCTAGGGCTCATTGTTAGTGCAATCAGTTCGCCCACCTACAGACTTGCTAAACATCTGGCAGGATTATTAGCAGCAAAATTGGGACATTGTGAACATCATGTTGTTAACTCGCAGAAATTTGTTGAGTCATTCAAGAGAATGAAGATAGGCCCAAACGACATAATGGCTAGCCTAGACGTTGTGTCACTTTTCACGAGGGTGCCAATACGAGATACGCTGGATCTTTTGGCCTAACATTTTCCATCTGGAATAATTAAGTTGTTCTGTCACGTCCTAACGAAAACGTACTTTTTGTACTGCGATGAATATTATGAGATGACTGACGGCACAGCCATGGGATCACCACTGTCTCCAGCAGTCTCAAATTTCTTCATGGAGAACTTTGAGAAGCAGGCTCTGCAAACTGTGACATTACGGCCGTCTTGCTTTCTACGAAACTTTGACGACACCTTCCTCATATGGCCTCATGGTGAAGATACGCTACAGCAGTTCTTCGATCACATGAATGGTGTTTATCGCAACATTAAATTTACTGTCGAGGTGGAGAAGCACGGCAAGCTACCATTCTCGGATGTTTTGGTAGAGCGGAAGGCAGGAGGCCAGCTTGGTCATTCAGTGTACCGGAAAGCAACATACAGTTATCGGTACTTGAACGCCAACAGTTTCCAACACCCTGTACACAAGAAAGCGGTCCTGAACACGTTGGTTCACAGAGCCAAGATTATCTCTGACTACGAGCACCTACAGTCTGAATTGCAGAACTTAAAACGTGTTTTCGGGGAAAATGGATACAGCAAAAGAGACATCGCAAACGCTTTCAAGGGCCGCAGACGAAAGACACCTGGTGAATCAGTAGAAGAGGCCAAACGGACTGCATTCCTGCCATACTGTGGACCAGGTTGTTCCAGCTCGTCGGCTCCAGGGAGCCGTGTCCCTCTCTGTGACCATTCAAGTGGGCCGGCACGCCAGCACTTGGCATGACTGGCTGAGGCAGGCGGCAAGGCAAGCGTTTTGATGTGCCAGCTGCGTCTTACAAGAACGACAACCTCATACTCTTAGCTGCTAAGACGTGGTGACATGCTACACCAGGAAATACGATGTTCAGGAAATAAATAAGAAACAACTGTTTTACAAGAAATAGCGTACTAAATTTATTCGGCTTCTGTAGCTTGACATTTTCTTTTCAGTACAAGATCGGAAATATCAGGCGTCAAAGTGTTAATGCGGCGGATGGCCTTCATTGGTGCATCTTGAAGAAACGATCATTCCTTACTTTTTACTCTTTTAATTGCTGAGAAAAGCTGCTCACAGCAATACGTAGAACCAAACATGCACATCTGAGCGACATTGTTGTGATGCTTGGGAAACGTTTTTTGCTGTAATGAACGATACCATCGTGGCAAATCCAACGTGTTGTAGTACCTCTCTTTCAACACAGTTGAATTTTGCAAATCAATAATCTCCAATTGAAGTGACGATGACAAGTCATCGGGGGAAACTAAAAAAGGAGTGCTGAACACCTTAAGTTTCATTTCCAAACTATTGAGGTCTCGGAAACGTGTTTCAAACGACGTGATGAGCTGCTTTAACTTTGCTTGGTAATCGCCGAAAGTAGTAGCTTCAGGTAGTTTTAAAGAAGCAAGACGACTGAAGAACGTTAAATGTCCATTACTCATCTGCCTATCAAATAAGCGTAACTTTTCCATAAACGCTTTGATCTAGTAGTGCATGTCAACGATTAGCTGCCCTTTGCCCTGCAATGACAGATTTAAATTATTCAGATGCGTAGTTATGTCACCTAGGAACGCCAGGTCTGATATCCATTTTATATTTTTCAGACAATGCATTTCTTCCCCTTTCATTTCAAGTAAAAGGGATATTTCCTCACGAATGGCAAAGAAAACATCAAGAACTTTTCCCTGACTCAGCCAAGGAACTGTTCTGCAGTAAGGTATATCCCCATACTCCGCTTCCATATCTTTCAGGAATCCTTTGAATCGGCGATGATTCATACCGTGACGCCGCACAAAATTCACACGCTCCACGACATCTTTCATTACGCCGCCTAGCTCTACTGTTTCAGCACACAGTGGCTCTTGGTGAATAAAACAATGAAGAGTCAAAATGTCTTTCCCGAATTCGTCCCTGAGTTCATTTTTCAAACGAGAAGCAAAACCTTGGTGACGCCCGATCATTTGTGGTGCACCGTCTGTCGCCACAGAATGGAGCTTACCCCACGGTAAATTCATATTGTCCACTGATTCACAAACATCTTCAAAAATACCACGTCCTGTTGCGGTGTAATCGAGTGGTACCACATCCAAGAGTTCTTCAGTTACTTGCAGCTCCATGTCGACGCCACGCACAAAGACTGCAAGCTGAGCACAGTCCGATATGTCGGCACTTTCGTCAAGCGCTAGCGAAAATGCAACAAAGCCCTTCGCCTTTTTCCTGAGCTGTGTCTCTAAATCCGCTGCCATCTCCGGGATTCGACGAGACATTGTTTGCTTCGACAGGCAAACCCCTTCAATTGCCTGCACCTCCCTTGGAAACGAACATTCGGCAACTGCTACCATGCACGATTTTACGAGTGGTCCCACCGAAAACAGCTTCTCACTCCTCGCAATCATGTGAACGACCCTGTAGCTTGCTCGAATTGCAGATTCAGTAGTGTTTTCTCCGCTCTCGTTCACCTGAAAGTTATAAACGCATTACAGAACACGAACTATGTTGCATGTTTTGATACCCTCCGTATTACGAAACCGTTTTTGAACTTACGGCTCCTGGTATGTCGTTCTTAAGCCTGGCTACCAATTCTCTGCGTGCTGTGCCTTCTGCCTGATGGTAGTGCGCTGCGTGAAGATCTGTATAATGTCGTTGTATATTGTACCTCTTCGCAGAATTAAATACTTTATGACATACAAGACACTGCGGACGACCATCTCTCTCAATGAGTAGAAATGTATCCTCCAATAGAGGTACAGGGCTCCCGCGGCTGGTCATAGCTGTCATGGAACACAGATTATTGCGTCACTTGCGACTGCATACGGCCAGGGGGCAGTGAGTTCGCTTTCCCCCTCCACGCGGGCCCCGAGCTGCAGCAGTGAGCGCTCCGGAACGCTCCGGCTCCCTGGAGCTCGGTTGGAACAGCCTGCTGTGGAGCAACTAGCTGTACATTAGGACGTCTGCTGCATAACAATGGGCTAGGACCAGTGTTCCGGCCGCCCACAAGATACGAAATATTTCGCGCCATGTTAAAGACGACATTGCTCTTCGGGTGTCCGGCGTATATGGTGTACCCTGTGAATGTGGCAGCATGTATATCATACAAACAATTCGCACCGTTGCCAAGCGTTGTACTGAGCACAAGAGCCATATAAAGCAATGGGAGATTGACAAGTCGGCCATTGCGGAGCATTGCCTAGAAAACGGTCATAAAATACAGTTCGAAAATACAAAAGTGTTGAACAACAAGTTTGTTTGTGTGGCCATCTTCCGCAGCAAGCATATTGAATGACCAAGTACACATGCCAAGCAATTCATTATTTACACTAATAGATAAAATAATAGAATAATGTTCGCAAAAAGGATAAATATAATAATACTGTCCAATATAATAATAATAGAACCCAAAGTCTTTACACTCACTCATCCATGACCCTTCCCCATAATATTGAAACGAAAAGTCAAAACAGCTGTCGCCAAAGTTTTCAGCCACTCGCTAACTGCTAGTACAACCGCCCCCCCCCCCCAAAAAAAAAAATTAAATTCGGCTCTATCCCGCCCTCCCTCTCTCACTCATCCACTCAAACACACACACACGGTATAAACATCATAAATAGAAGTTAGTAACGAACATATACTTCGTTAGGTTGGCAAAAAATACGTAAACATACCAAGGAAGATGAAACACGTAATGGAGTCGCAATATTTACGCTGTGAAAAGAAGTGTACGACGAAATAGTTGTATCGAGTGACAAACGAACGACGTCCGCCACAAAAAAAAAAAAAAAAAAAAAAAAAAAATAGCGAGAGAAATGGTGACCAGTGTGTGGATGGCGAGAACACAAAGATGTGAATATATGGCAGTGATAAAAGTGGGAGTGCGACCTCCAGACCAGATGTGAGGAAACGCAGATCAGCAACTCGTAAGTAATTACTTTTTAACAAAAAATCGCGAAGTGAACTGTTTGATAATCTATAACTAACAAATCAGTATCGTTACAGATAGCACTGACGATACCTTAGAACAAGAGAAGGCGAAACGCATATGGGATAAATAAAGTACCTAGCAGCAGGAAAAGGCATTTTGATTTGCAAAACAAGTACAAAAGTGTTGGTTCATGCCTCTACATATTGGCACTCCGTTATAAAGGAAGCGGCTGAAAGTCGTTTAAACAACAATTTCAACAAGACCAGGGGTACACACGCAGCAGGGCATGGGGGCGGGCGTTGGATATCGAAAGAAAGCAAAGACAGATGCGCGACGCGGAAGCGGCAGGTTGAAACGTGGCGCCTGCCCCTGGCGCCACCTGACGTCACCAGTGCTGCCACAGGCAATAGCTCCGCTAGCTGCCCGGGTCGACTTACGCACGCGCCACATTGGATCGATCTGATTGGCTGCTGATGATGTCATTATGCCTATACGAGCGAGAAACCGTAACAGCCCCTGCACTCAGTGAACTCCTCACGACGATGGCGGAGGTGGTCATCGAAAGCTCGAGGATTTTATTCGAATTGACGTGAGTTGAAAACCGAGAACGTTTTATTCATAAATGCCGTCGCGAAAGACTCGGAGGGCACAGGGAGTGGTATGTTGACAGCAGTCGACACATGTCAAATACGGCTCGCCCCTCCCCACCACTCCGAAAACATCATTTCGATGCTTCGCTCCCCGGAAGAGAGTTTTCTTCTTTCTCACTTCCCGTAATCCATGGGAAGCAACACTAAAAGGCTTGTAGACAATTCGAAAGACTCGCCTGCTTCAGATGGTGCGATTTGTGTTTTCAGCTAGTCCATTCCGTGGGCAGCAACCGCGCTTTGAAGTGTCATTTAACGATTTTTTTAAATTCTGTTCCGCTTTAAAAACATCAATCTTTAAACTAAAACGCCAGCGAAACTAATATAGCCACACGTATTCAAATACAGAGATATGTAAACAGGCAGAGAACGATTCTGCGGTTAGCAACGCCTATGTATGACAACAGGCGGCTGGCGCAGTTGTTAGATCGGTTACTGCTGCTACAATGGCAGGTTATCAAGTTTAAGTGGTATTATAGTCGGCTCACGAGCGATGGGACACAGCATTTCCGAATTAGCGATGAAGTGGGGATTTTCCCATACGACCATTTCACGAGTGTACCGTGAATATCAGGAATCCGGTAAAACATCAAATGTCCGACGTCGCTGCGACCGGAAAATGACCGTGCAAGAACGGGACCAACAACAACTGAAGAGAATCGTTGAAAGTGACAGAAGTGCAACCCTGCCACGAACTGCTGTAGATTTTAATGCTGAGCCATCAAGTGTCAGCGTGCGAACCATTCAACGCAACTGTATTGATATGGGCTTTTGGAGCCGGAGGCCCACTCGTGTACGCTTGATGACTGCACGACACAAATCTTTACGCCTCGCCTGGACCCATCGACAATGGCATTGGACTGTTAATGATGGGAAACGTGTTGCCTGGTAGGACGAGCGTCGTTTCAAATTGTATAGAGCGGACGTGTACGGATATGGAGACAACCTCATGAATCCATGGGCCCTGAGTGTTTGCGGGGAACTGTTCAAGCTGGAGGAGGGTGTGTCATGCTGTAGGGCGTGTGCAGTTGGAGTGATATGGGACGTCTGATACGTCTAGATACGACTCCGACAGGTGACACGTACGTAAGCATCCTGTCTGATCACCAGCAATCATTCATGTCCATTGTGCATTTCGACGGACTTGGGAATTTCCAGCAGGACACTGCGACACCTCACACTTTCAGATTTGCTGCATAGTGGCTCCAAACACACTTTTCTGAGTTTAAACACTTCCGTTGGCCATCAGTCTCCCCAGACATGAACATTATTGAGCATGTCTGGGATGCCTTGCAACATACTCTTCAGAAGAGATCTCTACCCCCTCGTACTCTTACGGATTTATGAACAGCCCTGCAGGTTTCATGGTGGCAGTTCCCACCAACACTACCTCAGACGTTAGTCGAGTCCATACCACGTCGTGATGCGTCACTCTTGCGTATTCTGGTGCCCTACACGATATAAGGCAGGTGCACCACTTTCTATGGTTCTTCAGAGTATAACGTAGCTTTGAAAATATGCCAAGTCTGATGTATAAATATGGACTAACGTTTGAAACATGGTAAAATATGGAAAATGTGAGCTATATTTTCAGACTCCAAATACGTTTTACGTAGAAAAGTACAAGAAGAATGAAATGACTTAAAACGAGAAGATGTATTTACATATTAATTCGGGCCCCACAAATCAAGTTTGATTTAGTACACGCTGTAACTTCTGCGAGCGTTAGTTACCTTTGATATTGGACGTCGTGAGTTGATGTTAGTCAAGAATGCCATTAAAGCAACGAAGAAACCATTTTCAGCACCTCATTAAGATAGAACGCTGTCGTGTAACAGGTTTACGAGATGTTATATGTCCCTTCTGCGATACTGCAGGAAACACTTGGAAGGAATGTAGCCACTGTACATGACTGCTGGCAGGGGTGGTCATGAGAATGTACGGTCGTAGGAGGAACGGACAATGGACGGTCGCGTGGCGCTAACGAGAGGGAAGACATCGTGTTCAGCGTGTAGCTCAGGCGAATCGTACTGCATCTGCTCCGGGAATTTTCAGCAACAGTTGACACCACAGTGAGGCAACGAACTGTTACAAGATGGAACCAGACGCCCTGGTGCGTGCAATCCACTGACCCCAAACCACCACCATTTGCGACTTCAGTGGTGTTAAGCGAGAGCTCACTGGAGGGCAGTGTGGTGGTCTGATGTATTTTTTGATGAAAGCTGGCTCTGCCTCGGGGCCGGTGACGGCCGTGTGTTGGTTAGAGGAACGCCTGTAGAGGACCTGCAACCAAACCGTCTCTGTGCTGGACACTCTGGGCCTACCCTTTGAAATTTTTGTTTGCGGTTTAATTTCGTATGACAGCTGGAGCACACTCGTGGGAACTTACTCGCCAGACTCGTGGCTGGCTGGCTGGCTCTGAGCACTATGGGACTTAACATCTATGGTCATCAGTCCCCTAGAACTTAGAACTACTTAAACCTAACTAACCTAAGGACATCACACACATCCATGCCCGAGGCAGGATTCGAACCTGCGACCGTAGCAGTCGCGCGGTTCCGGACTGAGCGCCTGAACCGCTAGACCACCGCGGCCGGCGCCAGACTCGTGATTCGACCTGTTGTGCACTGACCAAGTGCCACAAGCATGGAACTCCACCCTATAAACTGACTTCCGACACCTCTACGACATAGTGGATGCACATTTGCTTCCTTGCATTCAACAGTCTGGTGGTTACACCGGTTGTTAATGTACCAGCATTACTCATTTGCAACGGATTATCTCGTACTTACATTAACCTGTGATCTTGCAGTGTTGATCAGTTAAATATGTTACCTAGACAAATGTATTCCCAAAATTTCATTATTCTGCATTAACTATTTCTTTTTTTCCCACCAGTTTACATTATACCTCTTGACTCAGTGCAGACTTTGTTTACGTGAGTGGAAGTGGTGTTATACGATTTTTAGCTTGATTACCGGGTTTGACTGTCATGTTAAAGAGAATAGTAGAAAATGCTGGGCAAAAGGCTGCGCAGGCGTTGCCTTTTTTATGGTGTGAGCAGTGTGAGGTGTTGCTTTGCTTCAGTACTAACAGCAATTGTTCTATTTCTTTTCTACACGTTCCACATAAAAAAATATGATAGGTAATGTCAATACAGGCCCATGTGGTAATAGCAGTAAAAATTTTCCTTTGCAAATTTTCTATAAGTATTTCGAACAGCTTATTTACAATTGTTGAAAGTTTTTGTAGAAAGTGTGTATTTTAAACTATCTTGAAATATACGTCAAATATGAGGGATATGGAGGGTGAGTCATGAGGAAAGGTACATGATTTGACGGGTGATACTAATGGTGATTCTGAACAAAAAACTTTCAATAAACATATGCTCTTTTCTTCATCGCCTCCGGGTAAAACAATGAAAACAACTAGGAACGGGAAAGACGCTGGTGACCGTAAATTAAGATACTGTTCTGTTATGGTTTGTTTAATTGTGTACGTTTCCTCATAGAAGACGTTCAAACAGTCCACCGTCAACTTCAATGCATGTTGCTGCTCTCGTAGACAGGTGTTGTGTCGCCGATCGGAGCTCAATTAGGCATTCCTTTACCTGGGCACAAGTTCGTAAAATATGAGCGAGAAGTTCCTCTCTTGTGTCCACTCTGCGCTTGTAGACATTGCTCTTCAGCCACCCCCACAAACATCAAGCCGATGGCGTAAGATCGGGTGACATAGGGCCCGAGCAATGACTCCACGGGGACCGATCCAACTACCAGGATATGTTGTGTTGAGGTACTGTGTCACTGATCGTATGGAATGTGTAGGAGCTCCGTCATGTTAAAGTACAAACGAGCTCGTGTTGCCAATGGGATATCCTCCACGTATTCTGCTAATACATTTTGAAGAAACTCAAGATACCGTGGCCGAGTAAGATGTTTATCTAAAGCAACTGGACCGATGAGTTGGTCATCAATTATACCGCACCACACGTTGACTGAGAAACGTCGTTGAAAATTCTTTTCCACCGTAGCGTGCACATTTTCATTTGCACATACATGAGAGTTGATTCCATTACGGGTAAATGTTGACTCATCAGCGAACAGAATACGCGGAATTAATTAATAATCCATTGACAGAATTCTTGCCGGGCGGCAGGATCTCTTTCTTCAGATGATGTACGCTCTGCCGATGAGAGGGATACAGACCGTGCTCGTGTACTGTGCGTATCACTTATGTTTATGGAATACCAAGTTGGGGATCAATTCTTCTTGAGCTAGTAGTAGGGTTGCGTTCCACTACTTGAAGAATGTTCTCAACTTCATGAAGAGTTTGTTGTAAGGGACGCTCAGAACCAACATTTACGCTGGGAAGAGTACCATTCGTGAAACACCCTGCTAAACACCCTGCTATCTGGCACTCTGCGATTCGGAAATCGTTGCTGGTATTCTCACACGGCAGCTCTAGAATTGCCATTGGACAAACCATAGACAAACACCATGTCAGCATGCTCTGCATTTGTGAAGATCTGTGGCATTTTCACTACACCAAACTGTATACGTTGTTCACGTAACAACACTGTAGTAACGTGCACTACGACAAGCACTGTCAGACTGAGACTTGAGGTAAACAACTGCACGATGCGCTCTTGAACTGCATACTGACAGGGTTGGTAATGACGACGCTACACGTTTCCCGTTCTCAGCTTTTTGCATTGGTTTAGCCGAAAACGGTTAAGAAAAGGGCATATCTCTATTAGGAGGTTTCTTGTTCAGAATCATAGCTAGTATCACCTCTCAAAGCATGTATCTTTCTTCCTGATTCGCCGCGTGTGTACAGGGTGGTCCATTGATCGTGACTGGGCCAAATATCTCACGAAATAAGCATCAAACGAAAAAACTAGAACGAACGAAACTCGTCTAGCTTGAAGCGGGAAACCAGATGGCTCTATGGTTGGCCTGCTAGATGGCGCTGCCATAGGTCAAACGGATATCAACTGCGGTTTTTTAAATAAGAACCCCCATTTTTATGACATATACTTGTAGTACGTAAAGAAATATTAATGTTTTAGTTGGACCACTTTTTTCGCTTTGTGATGGATGGCGCTGTAATAGTCACAAACATATGGCTCAGAATTTTAGACGAACAGTTGCTAACAGGTAGCCGGCCAGAGTGGCCGTGCGGTTCTAGGCGCTGCAGTCTGGAACCGCGAGACCGCTACGGTCGCAGGTTCGAATCCTGCCTCGGGCGTGCATGTGTGTGATGTCCTTAAGTTAGTTAGGTTTAAGTAGTTCTAAGTTCTAGGGGACTGATGACCTCAGAAGTTGAGTCCCATAGTGCTCAGAGCCAGCCAGCTAACAGGTAGGTTTTTTAAATTAAAATACAGAACGTAGGTACTTTTCAACATTTTATTTCGGTTGTTCCAATGTGATACACGTACCTTAGTGCACTTATCATTTCTGAGAACGCATGCTGTTACAGCGTGATTACCTGTAAATACCACATTAATTCAATAAATGCTCAAAATGATGTCCGTCAACCTCAATGCATTTGGCAATACGTGTAACGACATTCCTCTCAACAGCGAGTAGTTCGCCTTCCGTAATGTTCGCACATGCATTAACAGTGCGCTGACGCATTTTGTCAGGCGTTGTCGGTGGATCACGATAGCAAATATCCTTCAACTTTCCCCACAGAAAGAAATCCGGGGACGTCAGATCCGGTGAACTTGCTTCGACGACCAATCCACCTGTCATGAAATATGCTATTCAATACCGCTTCAACCGCACGCGAGCTATGTACCGGACATTCATCATGTTGGAAGTACATCGCCATTCTGTCATGCAGTGAAACATCTTGTAGTAACATCGGTAGAACATTACGTAGGAAATCAGCACACATTGCACCATTTAGTTTGCCATCGATAAATTGGGGGCCAATTATCCTTTCTCCCACAATGCCGCACCATATACTGTCTCGCCAAAGTCGCTGATGTTCCACTTTTTGCAGCCATCGTGGATTTTCCGTTGCCCAATAGTGCATGTTATGCCGGTTTACGTTACCGCTGTTGGTGAATGACGCTTTGTCTCTAACTAGAACGCGTGCAATAAATCTGTGTTCGTCCCGAAATTTATCTTGTGCCCAGTGGCAGAGCTGTACACGACGTTCAAAGTCGTCGCCATGCAATTCCTGGTGCATAGAAATACCGTACGGGTGCAATCGATGTTGATGTAGCATTCTCAACACCGAAGTTTTTGAGATTCCCGATTCTCGCGCAATTTGTCTGCTACTGATGTGCGGATTAGCCGCGACAGCAGCTAAAACACCTACTTGGGCATCATCATTTGTTGCATGTCGTGGTTGACGTTTCACATGTGTCTGAACACTTCCTGTTTCCTTAAATAACGTACCTACCCGGCGAACGGCCCTGACACGTGGATGATGTCGTCCAGGATACCAAGCAGCATACACAGCACGACATCGACCTTTTCCGCAATTGGTAAATGGTCAATTTTAACACGGGTAATGTATCACGAAGCAAATACCGTCCGCACTGGAGAAATGTTACGTGGTACCACGTACTTACACATTTGTGACTGTTACAGCGCCATCTATCACAAAGCGGAAAAAGGTGTTCCAACTAAAATATTCATATTTCTTTACGTACTACACGAATATGTAATAAAAATGGGGTTGCTATTTAAAAAAGCGCAGTTAAAATCCGTTTGACCTATGGCAGCGCCGTCTAGTGGGCCAACCATAGCGCCATCTGGTTTCTCCCTCCAAGCTAGACGAATTTCGTTCTTTGTAGTTTTTTCGTTTGATGCTTATATCGTGAGCTATTTGGCCCAGTCACGATCAATGGACTACCCTGTATAAAGCGCCAAGAAGCTGCAAAGTAATATGTGTAATTGTCCTCCCTAAGCTCTGTGGTATTAAGTGTGGTACTATTTACAGAAAATTCACTATAGTTCAAAAGTTTTTTGAGGGTCATTTCAGTGAACATTAACACAAAGCAATTAACGCAACAGTAACCCACTTGGACTTTTAGTATGTGCTCGGAACTGAAGTGAATATGTAACGACAGCTGAGTGTAGCCTGACACGGTGTACTGTGTACTGGAGTACGAACTTTCTCTGGCGGGCCATTGCAGCCGTGTAGTAACTGCGGTGATCACCGCAATGGGCCGGGCTAGGCCGAGGCAGCAGCTGCTGCTGCCGTGGGTGGCAGCTGCGCGCCCGGGGCGTAGGGTCGCGTGCAGCCCGCGGCAACAGGTAGCAGGTAGCAGCTAGTGGGCAGTGGGGCCGGCCACGGCTGGCTGGCAACGCCGCGGCAGGTGCGCTCGTCGCACTCACAACACCTCCACGGCAGAGATCCACGCCGGAGGATGTTTCTCGCTCACCGCTTTTACATGCCACCAGTGTTCGATTTGTGCTTCTACCAGTGGGGGGGATGTCTTAGGGGGTTAGTATAATTATACATGTTATTAGCTTGGACCGTGGCGTTATCCATGATTAAACAGCTATTTATAAAGAGATGTTAAAGCCGAAACTCACTATTCACGCGTAAGCACGATCAGAAAAGCCATCCCTTGTTATATCTTTAAAAGTACGTTATAGGTAAAGCTTATTTACAAAATCATCTACATACAGGTATAAGAGGGGAACTCAGAAAGTAAAGGCACATTTGTGAAAAGCTGTACTTATTCTGATGACAGAAAACTGAAACATGCGTTATTTTTCTACGTAACCTCCCTGGACTTCAAGCAGTTTTCCCGACGTTTTACGAGTTTTTTTATTTCATCAGAAAATACGTTTATCGGTTGCACCGCACCGCAGCAGTAACGTCTTCATAACTTCATCACTTTTAAATCTTCTTCCCTGCAGTGCTTCCGTTAAGGGTCCAAACATGTGAAAATTGCTTGGAGCTAGGTCTGGACTGTATGGTGGATGTTCCAGCACCTCGAATCTCAACTCCTTTATTGCGTCGTCTGTCCGTTTGGCAGAATGTGGGCGAGCATTATCTTGCTGTAGGATGACACCTCTTCAAAGTTTTCCACGACGTTTGGATCTGATCGCAGGTTTCAGTTTCGTACGCAACAAATCACATCCACCATACAATACAGACCTGGCTCTAAAGCCTCGTTTACGCTGGGGTGACGTCTTGTCGTTTTGTTCTAAATGTTTTGAAATACTTACCTACTACATAACACTTTTTCAAAATTAATAAGCTAACATATTAATAGTATTAATAGTAAGACTGTATTAAAAACTTTCAGTGTTCGGCTCCACAAATTTAAATTATATGTAAAGTTTTACTACAGTGCGTGGAAATAAACATCCCAGGTTGGGATGCATAAACTAAAACCAGAGGAGGGGATGGTCTGATGCAGAGTGGGGGAAATCCCCCCCCCCCCATCCCCCCTGCAAATCGCACACAGCATGCCACACAATTGCAGAAGTCACGTCAGCCTTGGACTGTCCTCCCAGTGTCAGTTGCTTTACGTGAATGCTTTCTGGAAAACGAGTGTTCAGATTAGGGCAGGGCCGGCCAAACGCTGCACAGTGTGCTGACGTGCGGAAGTGCTGCACATGTGCGCACGTGTGCGACAGCGAGCGACAGCGACATCTGTTATTAGACATGTGTCCTAAATGAACGGCGGCGGCTCCACTTCCCTGTTTATGTGGTACTAGCAAGAGCGCAACATACCCAGTCTCGTTTACCCCTGGTAACCGTAACCTTAACAGAGAAGTACTGAGAAATGGCAGGTACTGTGAAAAAGCAAAGGACAGGAGATCTACGTTCTCAGTCGTTTAAAAATGACTGGGAACTGCAATTCCTTTTTGTAGCCGTTGGTGAAAACTCACATTGCTGTGCCGCCGAATAATAGGCGGCCAGAGTAAGTTTTCAATTGTAAGACACTACAATACATATCACAGAGACGAGTGTAGTGTACTCAACAGTGAAGAACAGCAAGCAAAATTAAATGTCCTTAAGACTCGGTTATCACTTCTCATGACCAGTGATAAACGTGTTTCGATTTATCCCTTTCGTAATTAAAAATTATTGTTTACTAACTGTGCATTATTGCCTCATTCTGCTCCATGTTACATATTATCAGGAAAGTTGGTCATTAAACCGATTGTTCCAATGTATACTTACATTTAGGGTTTTTCTTTAATGTGTGAAGGGCTACGCTCAGCTGAAGTCGATAAAACATGACATTCATCTAATTGTCGGTTATTATGCAGATTTCAGACGTAACTGATGAAAGATATAGCAATAATGGTGTTGAAATAACAGGTGATCATCGAGTGGTCTGCGGTTATCATTTCAGTGAGACAGAACTTATGTGGGTGTAACTGAGGGCACCGAGAATTAGTTATAGGAAACCTTGCATTACTTTAATGGTATTTGAAATCATGAATAAGGTTCGTTGGAAGTCGCTAAGTGCTCTCTTTCTTAAATACTAGATCAAAAACATTACGCGTATTTACGTGCCGTCAGTCAAGCTGCCTTAATAAAAACCCACGGTTGTTAACTGTATTACTTGTCTTACTGGGTTAAACTGTTAACATAAAAGTAGACGTCTCAGTGAGGAGACTGTGACAGTATTTCAAATGTTTAATACGCGAAATAACTTCCCATGGTTGGCTTGCAAGCTGTGAAAAGAGCACTAGAATGCGCCGGTACAGAGTATCCGAGCAAGTGGATAAAGCGACATCTGTGCGTAGAAACATGCACTGCATGAACACTGACCGCTGCGGCGTGCACGCTGTGACCCGGAAGTTGCACATGTGCAAGAGCATCGCACGCGGGTAGAATTTCTGGCCGGCCCTGGATTAGGGCGTTCGACGACAGTGGACCTTTGTAAAGTATCAATTTTTTTTTAATTTAATAAAATTGCAGCCAAATAGCCAAATACAGTTACTATGCTTAACATTTTACATTTACATTTTACATATTCATTCATCGATTTCACTTTTACTGCACAGTTCAATGTGATATCGTTCACAGGCTTCGTTACACAGTTCACATGTTGTGGTTGGGTCGTGATAAGTTTTGTTTCTGCAGATTAGATGATGAAAGCCGTGAATAGAAAGTTACGAAATGTCGCTGTTCGAAGTTTGGTGCTCTCCACGAGCGGTTCGTCATTGGTTCGGTGCCATAGAACTCCGGCCATATTTTTTCTCGTTTGTCCTCCATGATCTTCAGTTGCTTTCGGGAAGCCCTGGTGTGTGGCATCATACATCGAAGTTTGATGCCTTCAATTAGGAATGTCTCACTCGCTAGCAGATACACTAGTCTAGATCTTGTTGTCTTTGAGAGACCTAGTGCTCTTTTGAGATAAGTCGATTTTACCTTTTCTAGTCTTTCTAGATTTTTTTCTGTCAGGTGGTCACGTATAACCTCCATCCCATAGGCCAGGATTGGCAAGATTTTTGTGTTGAATAATTTCATGGCTGTTTCTGGACTGAGCAGGCGGATGTTTTTGATGTCCTGTATTGCTATTATTGATTGGGCTGCACGTTCTGTTGTATGTTTTGTGAAGCATTTGGCTGTTGGTTGCAATGTCGCCCCTAGGTATTTAAAGTCTGATGGGATTTTTAGTTTTTGTCCTCTGACGCTGATTTCCGCATTCTTGGGTGTTTTGCCTCCTTTTCTGAAAATTATCCTTTCTGTCTTTGTTATGTTTATGTGTAGTTTGTGTTCACTGCACCATTTGTCTATTTGCTCAACGATTCTATGCAGCTTCTGTATATCTGTTGAACCTACGGCTATGTTGTCAGCGTATGCATATACATACACATCTTCATTTTCTCCAATTCGGAGCACTTCTTCAGTGGCAAGAATGTGATGCAACAATGTTGATCTTTGATGCAGCTCTCCAAGCTACTCTACCCTGTGCAAGACTTCACCTCCGAATATCTACTGCAATCTGCATCCTTCTGATTTTATGTGTATAGACTTAAATGGTGAGTGGAAATTTGTACCACGGCAGGGAATCTAACCGGGGCCTCCTGTTTACTAGGCCGGTGCGTCAGCGACTAAGCCACCTTGCTCAGCGGTTCACACAACTATACGGATTACTCTGGCGCGCCAACCTCCTCGATACAAATTCTCTGTGCCGCCCCAGTCCACTTTAAACTCCCCCCCCCCCCCCTTATACACGAATAGGTGGCTTACTGGATACTGCTCCTGCTTAGTAAGCAGGAGACCAGAGTTCGCTTTCCGCATTGTTCCAAATTTTCAGTCGCCTCTTCAGTCTATATGCATAAAATCATATCTGTATTAGACCGTTAAAGTCTCTGAAATTGTGTCATTTCGTTTCTACATCCTTCTGAATCTGCTTACTGTCTTCATCTCTTGGTCTCCTTAGGCAAATTTTCGCTTTCCGCATTGTTCCAAATTTTCAGTCGCCTCTTCAGTCTATATGCATAAAATCATATCTGTATTAGACCGTTAAAGTCTCTGAAATTGTGTCATTTCGTTTCTACATCCTTCTGAATCTGCTTACTGTCTTCATGTCTTGGTCTCCTTAGGCAAATTTTCGCTTTCCGCATTGTTCCAAATTTTCAGTCGCCTCTTCAGTCTATATGCATAAAATCATATCTGTATTAGACCGTTAAAGTCTCTGAAATTGTGTCATTTCGTTTCTACATCCTTCTGAATCTGCTTACTGTCTTCATCTCTTGGTCTCCTTAGGCAAATTTTACGCCCCCCCCCCCCCCCACGCCCACACACACACACATACTTGCCTCCAGTTCTAAATTGGTGATCCCTTGGAGTCTCAGAAACTGTCCTATCAACCTATCCCTTCTTTAAGCCATAAATTTCTTGTCTTCCCAATTCTAGTCAGTACTTCCTCATGAGTGATATATTCATCTAGTCTTCAGCATTCTTCTGTAGCACCACTTTCTCAAAGCTACTATTCACTTCTCGTCTAAACAGTTTATCGTCCATGTTTCACTTCTGTGCGTGGCTGCACTCCAGACAAATGCCTTCAGGAAAGATTTCCTGACACTTAAATCTATATTCGATCTTAACAGAAACGCTTTGCTTGCCATTGCCACTTTGCATTTTACGAGAGTGGTTTGAAAAGTTCTCGGAATCACCACGAGAGGTCAGCACTGGCGCAACGAGTTGTTCACGTGATATTCATTGAACTGTTGCCTGTAAACACGACCCACGTCAGTGCTCTTGGAAGAGAGCAGTGGCCCTGACGTGGCTCTGTTGTTGTTCCCGCGATTGGAGCAGTGATTAAGTACTTCGTAAAGAAAGGTATGAAAGCAAAGGACATTCATGCCGATTTCCGGAATACACTGGGGGACTCTGCTCCTTCATATTCAAGTGTTGCCAAGTGTGCAAATGAATTTAAATTTGGTCGGGACAGCTTAGATGATGATCCGCGCAGTGGTCGTCCAAGATGTGTCACTACTCAAGAAATCATTGCAAAAGTGCACAAAATGGTCATGGAGGATTGTCGATTGAAAGTGAGTGAAATTACTCACCCTTGTCAGATGTCATCTGAAAAGGTATATCATTTCTTAACTGAAGAATTAGAATTGAAAAAATTATCTGTAAGATGGGTGCCGCGACTCTTGACGCGCGCCCGCACACATATGCCGTCGCTGTGGCAAAATTACACGAACTAAGGTATGAATTGTTGCCATACACGTGACACACGTCTCATTCACCTAATATGGCTGCTCCGTCAGACTTCCATCTCTTCCCAAAACTTAAAATTTTTCTTGGTGCACGAAAATTCACTTCAAACGGAGAGTAGCCGGGATTGACAACTATTTTGCAGACATGGAGGATACTCATTTTCGAGATGGGATCAAAGCACTGGAACATCGTTGGACCAAGTGTATTAATCTAAAGGAGACTACATTGGAAAATAAAAAAGTTTCAGTGATGTAAGTACTTCGGATTAGCCGATCGGTCTATGGCGCTGCAGTCATGGACTGTGCGGCTGGTCCCAGTGGAGGTTCGAGTCCTCACTCGGGCATGGGTGTGTGTGTGTTTGTCCTTAGGATAATTTAAGTAGTGTGTAAGCTTAAGGACTAATGACCTTAGCAGTTACGTCCCATCAGATTTCAGACACTTTTTTTTTGTAAGTACTTTTTTCTATTCCGTTCCGAGAACTTTTTCCTCGTATATCATCACTACTTCGACCATTGTCAGTTACGTCGGTGCCCAAATGGATAACTCATCTACTACTGTTAGTTCTCCTTTCCTAATCAAAAATCCCTGAGCATCACCTGATTTAATTCCACTACTTCCCATTATGCTTGTTTTGCTTTTGTTAATGGTCATCTTATATCTTCCTTTCAAGACACTCTCCATTCTGGTCAGCTGCTCTTCCAAAATATTTCAAAGTGGTACAAGTCCTTTGCTGTTTCTGACAGAATTACGATGTCGTCGCCGAACCTCAAAGTTTTTATTTCTTCTCCCTGAACTTTAGTTCCTACTCCAAATTTTTCTTTCGTTCCCTTTACTGCTTGCTCAATGTGCAGACTACATGTTGCAAGTTATTATTATTATTTCTATTTTTCTCAAACCTTAGGTCTGGTTAAAAATGGAAAGTGACGCGGACCTTCATCAAGCGTGACTTCCTTTTAACTGTACGGTATATGTTATATTGCATTTAGGAACTTTCGGGTGATTGAACATGTATCAATAATTACGGATTTCTGTAGTTTTATATATAAGTTTGGATGTAGGTGTATTGCGTTGATGTACTGGTGGATATTGTGTGGTATGACTCCTGTAGTTGATAGTATAATTGGTATAATGTCAACTTTATCCTGATGCCACATGTCCTTGACTTCCTCAGCCAGTTGGATGTATTTTTCAATTTTTTCTCCTGTTTCCTTCTGTATATTTGTTGTATTGGGTATGGATATTTCGATTAGTTGTGTTAATTTCTTCTTTTTATTGGTGAGTATGATGTCAGGTTTGTTATGTGGTGTTGCTTTATCTGTTATAATGCTTCTGTTCCAGTATAATTTGTATTCATCATTCTCCAGTACATTTTGTGGTGCATACTTGTATGTGGGAACGTGTTGTTTTATTAGTTTATGTTTTATGGCAAGTTGTTGATGTATTATTTTTGCTACATTGTCATGTCTTCTGGGGTATTCTGTATTTGCTAGTATTGTACATCCACTTGTTATGTGACCTACCGTTTCTATTTGTTGTTTGCAAAGTCTGCATTTATCTGTTGTGGTATTGGGATCTTTAATAATATGCTTTCTGTAATATCTGGTGTTTATTGTTTGGTCCTGTATTGCAATCATGAATCCTTCCGTCTCACTGTATATATTGCCTTTTCTTAGCCATGTGTTGCATGCGTCTTGATCGATGTGTGGCTGTGTTAGATGATACGGGTGCTTGCCATGTAGTGTTTTCTTTTTCCAATTTACTTTCTTCGTATCTGTTGATGTTATGTGATCTAAAGGGTTGTAGAAGTGGTTATGAAATTGCAGTGGTGTAGCCGATGTATTTATATGAGTGATTGCTTTGTGTATTTTGCTAGTTTCTGCTTGTTTTAGAAAGAATTTTCTTAAATTGTCTACCTGTCCATAATGTAGGTTTTTTATGTCGATGAATCCCCTTCCTCCTTCCTTTCTGCTTAATGTGAATCTTTCTGTTGCTGAATGTATGTGATGTATTCTATATTTTTGGCATTGTGAACATGTAAGTGTATTGAGTGCTTCTAGGTCTGTGTTACTCCATTTCACTACTCCAAATGAGTAGGTCAATATTGGTATAGCATAAGTATTTATAGCTTTTGTGTTGTTTCTTGCTGTCAATTCTGTTTTCAGTATTTTTGTTAGTCATACCCTATATTTTTCTTTTAGTTCTTCTTTAATATTTGTATTATCTATTCCTATTTTTTGTCTGTATCCTAGATATTTATAGGCATCTGTTTTTTCCATCGCTTCTATGGAGTCACTGTGGTTATTCAATATGTAATCTTCTTGTTTAGTGTGTTTTCCCCTGACTATGCTATTTTTCTTACATTTGTCTGTTCCAAAAGCCATATTTATATCATTGCTGAATACTTCTGTTATCTTTAGTAATTGGTTGAGTTGTTTATTGGTTGCTGCCAGTAGTTTTAGATCATCCATGTATAGCAAATGTGTGATTTTGTGTGGGTATGTTCCAGTAATATTATATCCATAATTTGTATTATTTAGCATGTTGGATAGTGGGTTCAGAGCAAGACAGAACCAAAAAGGACTTAATGAGTCTCCTTGGTATATTCCACACTTAATCTGTATTGGCTGTGATGTGATATTATTAGAGTTTGTTTGGATATTAAGTGTGGTTTTCCAGTTTTTCATAACTATGTTTAGGAACTGTATCAATTTAGGATCTACTTTGTATATTTCCAATATCTGTAGTAACCATGAGTGGGGTACACTATGAAAAGCTTTTTGGTAATCAATGTATCCGTAGTGTAGTGACCTTTGTTTAGTTTTAGCTTGATAAGTCACCTCTGTATCTATTATCAGTTGCTCTTTACATCCTCGTGCTCCTTTGCAGCAGCCTTTTTGTTCTTCATTTATAATTTTGTTCTGTGTTGTATGTGTCATTATTTTCTGTGTAATGACTGAAGTTAATATTTTGTAGATTGTTGGTAGGCATGTTATGGGGCGATATTTAGCTGGGTTTGCTGTGTCTGCTTGATCTTTAGGTTTCAGATAGGTTATTCCATGTGTAAGTGTATCAGGGAATGTGTATGGGTCTGCAATGTAACTGTTAAATAATTTAGTTAGATGTGAATGTGTTGAGGTGAACTTCTTTAGCCAGAAATTTGCTATTTTATCATTTCCAGGGGCTTTCCAATTGTGCGTAGAATTAATTGCTCGGGTGACTTCATGTTGCAAAATTATCACTTCAGGCATTTGTGGTATCATCTTGTATGAGTCTGTTTCTGCTTGTATCTACTGTGCATGCCTGTTATGTTGTACCGGGTTTGACCATATGTTGCTCCAAAAGTGTTCCATGTCTGTTATGTTTGGTGGATTGTCTATTTTAATGTGTGTGTTATCTATTGTCTGGTAAAATTTCTTTTGGTTTGTGTTGAATGTTTGGTTTTGTTTCCTTCTATTTTCACTTTTTTTGTATCTTCTAAGTCGTTTGGCCAATGCTTGCAATTTCTGCTTCTTTTCATCTAATTGCTCTATTGCTTCTTGTTGTGAGATTTTACCTAACCTTTTTCGTTTTTTGTCTGATATTTCATTTCTTATAAATTGTGTTAGCTGTCCGATGTCTTTTCTCAGTTTTTCTATTCTGATCTGTAGCCTGTGTTGCCATGCTGGTTTTGTGGGTTTCTTCTGTGTGTTGGTTGGTTCTGATCTCTGCCTAGTGTGTATATTTAGTGTAGTGAGTGCTCCTACATAAACCAGTAGTTGTAACTCTTCCATGGTTGTATTTTCATTTATTTTGTTGTGTATGATTGTGTTGATAGTTGTTATTGTTGTTTCGACTTGTGGGTTATTTGGTGGTCTATGCAAGAATGGTCTAATGTCTGTATTTGTGTCTTTGTATTCTATATATGTCAGCTGAAATTTCTCTTCTATATCTAACATGTGTGTCACTTCGTGTTCTATTTGTGCTTGTTCTGGTGGCTGTCTTAAGATGTCGTTTTCCTCTGATTGTTTAATTGATGTGTGTTGTTCGATGTTTGTTTGCTCTGTGATGTTTGAGTCCATTACAGTATTTTCTTCTTCTTCTGATTGCACATTATTTTGTTCTAGTATTTGTTGTACTTGTTGTTTGATGTTTTCTAATTCTGACTGGGGTATCCTGTTATTTTTGATTATTACATGGATCTGATCAGCTAGTCGTTGTTCTGTTAAAAATTTTAATTCTGGGTATCTGGTAATAAATGTTGTGTATACTTGTGATCTGTATCCAGTTGTGTTGGTTCCTAGGTTTGATGCTTGGTAATAACAGAACATGAGGTGTCGATTAACTTCATCTGACCATCTCATCCTCTGTCTTTGTTTTCCTTCTAGGGTGGTTGCAGGAAGCATATCCTGCAAAACACCTCTATTTGGATTTAAATCATTTCCCAGTTGGCTAGCAGTGTCGTTACCATTGTGGGTGGGCATAGGGTTCAAGCGTCGTCCCCGACCATGACGGCGCTTGTCCGAGGCTTCTTTAGTTCTGTCCTGAACCAAGTAATCACACTAAAAGGGGGGTTAGCCCTATTAGTGGTTTGTTCTTTTCGTCACCTTTTACGACTGGCAGAACATACCGAAGGCCTATTCTTTTCCCAGGCCTCCACTACTATTATTACTATTATTAGTAGTAGTAATATTAGTATTAATATTATTGGGAAGGTTTTGCAATATCCTTGGTATGTGTCGTTGCTTGTCAGATGTACGAGAGGACCTTAACTCCCTAATGTTTTCAATCTAAAGAAGCAATAAGTAAATAAAACTTGCGACTTATGTTTGTTTTTCGCTTATTTAGCTTGAACTAATCAGGACCTTATGGACCTTTCTTACATCTGACCATAAACAAACAACACATACGAAAGGCATTACAAAATCTTTCCAATAATAACAATAACAGCAATAATAATAATGTTGTTATTATTATTGTTGTTGTTATTATTATTTAGAATGGTATTACTTTCTTAGCACATTTGAAACAAGGTTTAGTATTATCAGAAACAGAATGAATAAAGGAAGAGGAGAAGATTGAAATGACTAACATTGGTTGTTAGGAAAGAAGAGACTGTAAATAGAGGTGAAGTTTAAAAGGAATTTAATTTCTCTGATTTTTGAGGAAAATTGTTCCAGCGTCGGATTGCTGACGTAGAAAATGATTTGAAGATAATGTTAGTGCTGTATGATGGTACAGAGAGAATTATACTTTTCGGAGAACGACTATTTCTGCTGTGCCGTTTAGATAGTAGAATAAGAGTTGAAGACAAAAAAGAGAGAATTATGACTGAGAAGATGACAGGTCAAACGATAAGCATGTACGAATGATAATCGTTCGTAGGCTGGTGTGAAAAGGCCCAAAAAGCGTACTTGAGCTGCCTGCGTGAGCTTTCACAGGAATGTCCCTGGAGAATAGTATTAGTGTTTCTACGGTCATCTTTTAAGCTAGAAAGGAACTGTTGCTTTATGTTTCTGTGGTGAGTGAAGTGGCGCTGATACCTACAAACAGACTGCAGTTGTGAGCTCAGTCCAGTCCACGTAATCCCCAAGTTCTTTGCAGAAGAAGAAAGGTTATTTCTGCACCGTTTTCGTGGAAGACATTCTCTAAACTGAAGGGTACAAAGTCTTCTGTGGGCGACTATAGTTGCTTGTGTTTTACCCGGGTTAAGGTTCAACACTATGCTCTGCGCCCAAACTGATTGAGCAAGTAAAACGGCATTTACGCGGTTTATGGGTAAGCACAGGTTTGTTGGAGTTGAATTCGGATATAACTGAATGCCGTCAACGTATAGGTGATGTGCACAGCGGAAAAGAATCGTTGACACATCATTCACATATAATGAAAAGCTTCAGTGAATAAGACAAGAATAAATTAAGTTAATGAAGTCGAGAATTAAGGATATTAATGTACGTTTAGCATACGTTTGAATTATACCGTTGCTTTATTCATTTAAAATCGCTTTGCGATTATTGATAGTACCGGAGACACTATACACAATGGTCCAATCGGAATCCGAAATATTTGTAGCAGAGCAGCTGCAGGCAAGTAAACAGTACACTACATCAAAATCACCATAACTTCCAGTACGTTCACAGTTCAGATTCCCCGTTCATGAACTGATAAGCCGAAGACTAACTTCCGAATTATAGTATAGGCATGTTCCTACCTGGGAACTCAAACGAGAGTGGCCCCAACGTGTTCTAGCCCACCTTACCCGAACGTTTCCCGTCACACAAAAGACCACGATCTCTGCCCTACATCTCTGTCCTGCGCTTTGTCACATGACACACTACTCTACTTAAATTAATATCCATATACCTGACCATCATTCGTTTATAAACACTCCTGACAATATGCAAATATGTCAACCAAATACGTTACACAAATCTGTACACAATTATTTCTATCTCATACTGTTATATTTTCTGGTTACAATTACTTTTATTTTAATGCATGCACGAACCGGAACTGAAGTTGCTCGTCAAAACAACTACTTATTTCTTTCTTGTCCGTCTCACATTATGTTAGTCAAGTTCATCTACAATTATTAATACATAAATTTATTATTAAATAAACATATAAAAAGATATATCAGTGCAAATTACCCAAGCAGATGCTAATATATATTTGTGGCTAACTCCGTTTTAGGTGCACAGTTTCACCCGTAATATTACAAAGTAAACATTCCCATCGACCAAGTCCACTTTTCAGAGACCTACATACCTGAACCCCTGAGCATAGTGTTGCCTCCTTTAGATAGAAGCATGAAAACGTTGTGAAATGCTCAAAATGTTACGAAGTCTCTCGCCTAAATACTCTCGCAAAGCCAGTACCCTCCAAGAGGACGAACTGGGGACGGCAATCCGTTCACTGTTATTTATTTCACGGTAAAAGACGTATCTCGCCGTAGCATATGGTTCTAAAGTGTTCTTCGGACGAAGGTAACCGTAGTCTGAGTGACAAGAAGCGAGATTGCCGCCGCGACGTTTTCACCTGTTACGCGTCTTGGACCCCTGAAAACCACTCTCTGAATTAAAATTTGGGTACTACGCAGCACTAAATTTCGCTTTTGCAAGAGGGATGAAACGATCCGTAGAGACTGCAGTTGTGTATGCTCAACCGGTGAGCTGTCTTTCACTTCGTCAGATCACGAAGTAAGAATAGGCTGCACAGTTAGTAACATAGGAACATACTTATCACCGATTCACACCATCAACCGAAGTCACAAAGCTAGAATTAGCCATAACGCACTATCCTTTAAAGTACTCTATATCACCCATTAGTCCTTTTACACACAGTACTACGAATGAATGGATTTATCTGCAGACATTCTGACAGTTTCCTCTGAAAGAGCCAAAATAAGTGAAATGGTAGTGACGGTACTAGATACCGCAGTATTTATTTGTACACAGGGACAGACGATGCTGTGTGTGTTTTACAAGTAGCTGGTTCGACTACATCAGGTCGGCTGTGGGCCGTTGTAAACGCTTGTTGGGACGGCCAGCTGTCACATGGAGTGTGACTGGCGAGATTAGCGCAGGTAAAGGCTGCTAACAAGCCAAGAAGAGCAACAGTCATCGGGGTTTCCCCGGGAGGGAAGAAGTGTGTTCCGGCGGCACGGTTGCGGAATGACCTAAGATGGAGGGGCTTGTGACTTAGAATATCATCACTAATACAATTTTAATGAAAGTACGTAAAATGCTTATCAAGCATGTTAGAAAGAAATCAATTACACCTTTGGAACCGCGGCAGTGGAACGAGTTCACTGATCATAAATCCATGCCTGAAGTTTTTATAGTGAAAAACTTATTAACACTCTTACCATTACTGTTTATAATAAATTATAATAACTGAACCCATCACCAAAGTCAACTTATGATACACCAGGTTAAACAGTATAATGCCAGCAACAGATTAAACAGATTATTTTTCTGTTCAAACAAATAGACAAAAACGTTATAAACAACTTAGTTTATTACGTAAACAGTGCTAGAAATATGGAATCCTCCACAGAGACACGCATGATCTTATCAGAATGAGTTTCCTTCTTTAATATAACAATAAGTTACGACGTATATTTTACTATAGTTTTGATTCGTAAAATGTGTCAAGTCAGTGTTTTGACTCTAGTGCCGGATGCGAGATTCTACATGTTTGAAATTTATTTAAACTTGTTGAAATAATGCGTAAATGATTTTATTATGAGATCGCAAACTGACATTAGATTTATCACAAGAAAGTATTTGTAATTAATATGAAAACTATGAATGTTGATCAGGGTGAAAGTATCTGCACTGAACAGAAGAATGGTCATGTGACCGAACTTTTAAATAAGCATGCACGTTAGAGGTTGAGGTCCTTAATATGTCGACTTGTGTTTGGAGTCTTTTCGTGAGCCACACTCAAAGTTAATGGCCGTACATTGCTCGGATTCTGGTGGAAGTTACTACCGCGTCGTAATTGTTTGTATCGAAAGGCGTAGACGACATGAGGAGTAGGAGCAAGAATCCCGCGAGTAATATTGTAGTGTGTGTGTGTGTGTGTGTGTGTGTGTGTGTGTGTGTACTTATCATCTGCTACAAATTGTCAGTGACTATCTTTCCTCCTGTGTCCAGTTACAGGTTTCGAAACACCATTGTCTGCTTATAGTAATGTTTTCCTCGTAGTGCCTTCAGTTCCAAGACTGGTTTGATGTAGCCCATCATGCTAGTCTGTCCTGTGCGACCCATTTCACCCCCACATAACTACCGCAACTTCCATCCATTTGAACGTCTTTACTACGTTCAGACTTTGATCTTACGCTACAATTTTTACTGTCCACAATTCCTCCTATTACCAAACTGAAATTGTTTGTTGCCTCAGGAGTTGTCTGATCAATCGGTACCTTCTTTTAGTAAAGTTGTACCATAAATTTCTCTTTTCCTCACTTCCATTTAGTGCGTTCTCAGTTTTTAATTCGATCTGCCCACCTAATCTTCAGCAATCGTCTGTATTTAACACATTTCGAAAGTTGTCCCCTTCTTGTCTGAATTATCTATTGTCCACATTTCACTTCAACATATGGATACACTCCAGACAAATACCTTGAGTAAAATCTTCTAACATTTAAACTTTGTCTAATTTTTTTCAGAATTGGTTTTCTTGCCGTTGCCAGACTGTATTTTACGTCTTCCCTGCTTCGGCCATTGTCACTTATTTTAGTGCCCAAATAGGAGAACCCGTCTAATATTTTCAGCTCCACATTTTCTAATCTATTTCCCTCAGCATCACTTGATTAAATTCGTCTGCATTCCGTTACTCTGTTTTACATTTTTGATGGTTTCAAGACATTATCCTTTGTGTTGAACTTCTCTTCCAAGTCCTAACCGCATCAGACTTTGATTACATTACAATAAGAAACATAATTGGACTAAACATATATTTTGCATGTAGTTTAAAAGTGATTCAACTCTTTTGTTACTGTACATCATACAGCTACTGGGAGATTACAAATGTGTCTCGCGCCTAGTACTTATTCAACAACTTATATGCTTAAAGCATTTATTTCAGACCAACTGAATGTTTATGATCGTTTATCACCCACCGTTTGAGGGTGCACAACCTACACTCCTGGAAATTGAAATAAGAACACCGTGAATTCATTGTCCCAGGAAGGGGAAACTTTATTGACACATTCCTGGGGTCAGATACATCACATGATCACACTGACAGAACCACAGGCACATAGACACAGGCAACAGAGCATGCACAATGTCGGCACTAGTACAGTGTATATCCACCTTTCGCAGCAATGCAGGCTGCTATTCTCCCATGGAGACGATCGTAGAGATGCTGGATGTAGTCCTGTGGAACGGCTTGCCATGCCATTTCCACCTGGCGCCTCAGTTGGACCAGCGTTCGTGCTGGACGTGCAGACCGCGTGAGACGACGCTTCATCCAGTCCCAAACATGCTTAATGGGGGACAGATCCGGAGATCTTGCTGGCCAGGGTAGTTGACTTACACCTTCTAGAGCACGTTGGGTGGCACGGGATACATGCGGACGTGCATTGTCCTGTTGGAACAGCAAGTTCCCTTGCCGGTCTAGGAATGGTAGAACGATGAGTTCGATGACGGTTTGGATGTACCGTGCGCTATTCAGTGTCCCCTCGACGATCACCAGTGGTGTACGGCCAGTGTAGGAGATCGCTCCCCACACCATGATGCCGGGTGTTGGCCCTGTGTGCCTCGGTCGTATGCAGTCCTGATTGTGGCGCTCACCTGCACGGCACCAAACACGCATACGACCATCATTGGCACCAAGGCAGAAGCGACTCTCATCGCTGAAGACGACACGTCTCCACTCGTCCCTCCATTCACGCCTGTCGCGACACCACTGGAGGCGGGCTGCACGATGTTGGGGCGTGAGCGGAAGACGGCCTAACGGTGTGCGGGACCGTAGCCCAGCTTCATGGAGACGGTTGCGAATGGTCCTCGCCGATACCCCAGGAGCAACAGTGTCCCTAATTTGCTGGGAAGTGGCGGTGCGGTCCCCTACGGCACTGCGTAGGATCCTACGGTCTTGGCGTGCATCCGTGCGTCGCTGCGGTCCGGTCCCAGGTCGACGGGCACGTGCACCTTCCGCCGACCACTGGCGACATCATCGATGTACTGTGGAGACCTCACGCCCCACGTGTTGAGCAATTCGGCGGTACGTCCACCCGGCCTCCCGCATGCCCACTATACGCCCTCGCTCAAAGTCCGTCAACTGCACATACGGTTCACGTCCACGCTGTCGCGGCATGCTACCAGTGTTAAAGACTGCGATGGAGCTCCGTATGCCACGGCAAACTGGCTGACACTGACGGCGGCGGTGCACAAATGCTGCGCAGCTAGCGCCATTCGACGGCCAACACCGCGGTTCCTGGTGTGTCCGCTGTGCCGTGCGTGTGATCATTGCTTGTACAGCCCTCTCGCAGTGTCTGGAGCAAGTATGGTGGGTCTGACACACCGGTGTCAATGTGTTCTTTTTTCCATTTCCTGGAGTGTATTTTCATTTGTACTTTGCATAAAAAAGAAACTGAAACAGTGAAAAAAGTAAAATCAAATAGAAATTTAACGTATTTCTTTGTAAAGTTCCCATAAAGTGCGGTACAGCCTGTAGCTAAAAACCTGTCTTAAACTACAACGGATACTTCTTGTATACACAGATAAATTATTTTTTTGGTGAGGGGAAGGAGACCGTGGTAGTACCAGGTGCAGAGTTTTGATTAAATACAGCTAGTATTTGCATCGAGCATTCTAGTTGTTAGCAGAGACAGAAACGCTTACTGAGAAACGCACTAATTGAATTTCGCTCACCAAATGTTTTGGGAGACTTCCATTCTTTTTCTTGTCACTCTGTACTGTTTCTCTCGTCAGCCACTGTGCAAACCGGACGCAGTGAGACACAGTTGCCTGACTAGCTAACTTATTAGTTTTATTATACTGAATGTATTAATGTATTATCAGGACACGTGGCACAGGGTGACGTAAAGTGTTATTTCGAAAAGAAATAATAACGCTAAGGTAAAGAAAGCTCTCACTGCTTCAGCGTACTCATTTCTGAATCGTAGTAACCTTGATGATCATTTAAGCACTCATTCATGTTTTATTCGCGTGTAATGTTCAAGTACCGGGTGGTTATAACTTAAGTGTAGCTGCTCCCAGAAGTCCAGTGTGGATTGTAATTATCGTATGACAGCGAAACTTTGTAGATATTCTAATCAGTGAATGCGGAAATCCATCGGAGACGTCGACGTAAAGCTGCACTCGTAAAATGCCGTGATCAACAGTTGCTCGCAGCGGTTTCAGTGGAAACTGAGTGAAGTGTTTCTGTATTGTGGCCTTGAGATCGAGTAGAGACCGAACGTGTCCCTGATAAACGCATTCTTTTAGATATTTCTCGAGCCAAAAGTCAGATGGAATCAGATATGATGATATTGCAGGCTATACATCTGGTTAACCTCTAGAGACAACACGTTTTTGGAAGGTTGCATTAAGCAGATTTTTCACTGGACGAGTGACATGACGTGTTGCCCCATCTTGCTTGAAAACAATGGTTTCCACACAATTGCGCTCTTCCAAAGCAGGAAACACATGAATTACAAGGAGGTCTCGATGTTGCAAACGTCACCATACGCCTGACAAGCCCTCTTATTTATTCTCCTCAAAGAAGAACGAACCGAGAGTAAATGTGCATGTGAATCCAAACCACAGTCACATAAGGCGAGTGCAGTGGCACTCCGTTCACAACAGGCGATTTAACAGTACCCAAAATTCGTCGGTTCTGTATATTCACTGCACCACGAAGTGTAAAATGTGCCTCATTACTACACGGAACATTGCCTGGCCACATGGCATCACCTTCGATCCATGCCATAAACCGAGGAGCAAATTCAGAACGTTGCTGCGGATCATGAGGTTTCAGTTGCTGGATCTCGTACGGGTACCGATGTAAAACAGACCACAAAATTTTCTGTACTGTTGAGCGCAGGAAAGACAGTTATCATGACACTGCACAAGCACTAGCACTACCCGGGGCACGTGCTGCGTGGTAAATTGCAGCAGCAGCAGCACCGTGATAGGTGCCACAGTGAGCTCACCGCGAATCTCATTGTCATCTTCTTCGGGTCTCTCCTCAGACCTTCAAGTCGGTGATGCTCTCTCAATGCGGTGCCGTTCACATAAAACCGTTTCACTAACAGCACACGGCCTCTCTTCTCGATAGCCATACTGTTCACTCACGTTATGGCTTGTCAAATGAGAGCGCGGATGTCATCCCGTCATACAAACAGTGTTTAATGCCAGATTTGCACCTGGTGACCAAACAGGAACTAATTCGTTTTTCAGAGTAAATCTCTTCCGCATTAGCATATCGATCAAGATTCGCTGCCATACTACAACTGCATCCCATGCTGGACATCCGTGACTAGCTGTTAATTACACCACTGGCCTGCCGGCCGGAGTGGCAGTGTGGTTCTTGGCGCTGCAGTCCGGAGCCGAGCGACCGCTACGGTCGCAGGTTCGAATCCTGCCTCGGGCATGGGCATGGATGTGTGTGATGTCCTTAGGTTAGTTAGGTTTAATTAGTTCTAAGTTCTAGGCGACTGATGACCTCAGAAATTATGTCGCATAGTGCTCAGAGCCATTTGAACCATTTTTTACACCACTGGCCATTAAAATTGCTACACCAAGAAGAAATGCAGATGATAAACGGATATTCATTGGGCAAATATATTATACTAGAACTGACATTTGACTACATTTCCAAGCAATTTGGGTGCATAGATCCTGAGAAATCAGTACCCAGAACAACCACCTCTGGCCGTAATAACGGCCTTGATACGCCTAGGCATTGAGTCAAACAGAGCTTGGATGGCGTATACAGGTACAGCTGCCCGTGCAGCTTCAACACTGTACCACAGTTCATCAAGAGAAGTGACTGGCGTATTGTGTCGAGCCAGTTGCTCGGCCACCATTGACCAGACATTTTCAGTTGGTGAGAGATCTGGAGAATGTGCTGGCCAGGGCAGCAGTCGAACATTTTTCGTATCCAGAAAGACCCGTACAGTACCTGCAACATGCGGTCGTGCATTATCCTGCTGAAATGTAGGGTTTCGCTGGAATCGAATGAAGGGTAGAGCCAGGGGTCGTAACACATCTGAAATGTAACGTCCACTGTTCAAAGTGCCGTCAATGCGAACAAGAGGTGACCGAGACGTGTAACCAATGGCACCCCATACCATCACGCCGGGTGATACGCCAGTATGGCGATGACAAATACACGCTTCCAATGTGCGTTCACTGCGATGTAGCCAAACACGGATGCGACCGTCGTGATGCTGTAAACAGAACCTGGATTCATCCGAAAACATGACGTTTTGCCATTCGTGCACCCAGGTTCGCCGTTGAGTACGCCATCGCAGGCGCTTCTGTCTGTAATGCAGCGTCAAGGGTAATCGCAGCCAGGGTCTCAGAGATGATAGTCCATGCTGCTACAAACGTCGTCGAACTGTTCGTGCAGATGGTTGTTGTCTTGCCGACGTCCCCATCTGTTGACTCAGGGATCGAGACGTGGCTGCACGATCCGTTACAGCCATGCTGATAAAATGCTTGTCATCTCGACTGCTAGTGATATGAGGCCGTTGAGATCCAGCACGGCGTTCCGTATTACCCTCCTGAACCCACCGATTCCATATTCTGCTAACAGTCATTGGATCTCGACCAACGCAAGCAGCAATGTCGCGATACGATAAACCGCAATCGTGATAGGCTACAGTCCGACCTTTATCAGAGTCGGAAAAGTGATGTTACACATTTCTCCTCCTTAAAGCGAGGTATCACAACAACGTTTCACCAGGCAACGCCTGGTCAACTGCTGTTTGTGGATGAGAAATCGGTTGGAAACTGTCCTCATGTCAGCAGGTTGTAGGTGGCGCCAACCTTGTGTGAATGCTCTGAAAAGCTAATCATTTGCATATCACAGCATCTTCTTCGTGTCAGTTAAATTTCGCGTCTATAGCACGTCATCTTCGTGGTGTAGCAACTTTAATGGCCAGTAGTGTATTAGCAACTGTCGCGTTATATAGCACCGGGTACTCATACTGAGGAAGGGTACGGTATTTGATAAGAATGTACGCCTCTCAGCAAAGTTATCCTCATTTATTAGATAGCTGAAGTCCTCTACACGGATCACAGATAGAAGTATTAATATTTAAGCTGAGATAATTAACTGATTTAACGTTGCACACATTTATCGTTTATTCTGAGATGTGTTAAATCAACATTTCCCGTTAAAATATCTTTAATTTCTCATACGACTGTATTATAGTTTGTACATGGTACGCTACACTGGTCTGTGTGATGTATGGCAGTCCGAACCGTAAGAAAATCGATTCTGTAGCAACTGCGGCGCTCGTATGCGGCACTGTACGATGTGCAGACAATTCCGGCTGCAATGCGAGCCCGTTAAAACGTGGCTAACTGCTCGTTATACGGTCGGGATCGACGCCGATTGCTGACCGATAAACCTCGAAACACGCGTAGTCCACCCTCTGCAACTCGTGGTACGGACAGTTATGCACACGGGGCAAACACAGTGCAACCTCTGACCCTCCCACGTATCTTCAACACACCATTTCATAACTCATACTTGTATGATAATGATCTACTTGAAGCAAAGTGGTCGCTTTGTTGCTTAGCCACGCAGATATGTGTATAAGATCTAGGTCTCATAGGTAAACGTTCTTTCCTTCACAACGCCGAGGCCTTCGCTGTTTTTGTCATCGTACTAACCTCTTTTCTGAGTCTCGCTACGTTTCAATGAAAGGCGTATCTACTCCCTCAATGTAACGAGAACATGTATGGTAAGAAAACCCTCGTCAGTTACTATATCACTTATTACCTTACGTTTGTTTTAATGTTTCTTCCCCAACAGCCACTTTCGCATGACGATTGTCTAACTTGCAGTGTTGAAACAAGTATTATTTTCTTTTTCTTTAGTTAAAAATTCATGTACCAAATTTTAACTGCGGGTAAGTATTTAAAGTTAACGAAGCAAACACCATGCGTTGTTAATCCGCCTGTAGCACGCAAGGATACTACAGACTAGCTATTGTTTCAGAGAGGCGCAAGTGATCGAGAAAGTGCGGCAACTTTATTACAACTGCAGCTCTCATTGACAAAATATATCTATTCTGTGTTAAAAAACAGAGCGGAGATTAAGTTTATTCGTTTCTTTTCACCCCTTTTAAATATACGTTATGTACTGTTCTCCCTAAGGTTTGCGTTTTAAAAATTTGTATGTTCTTCAATGTCGCAGTACATGCTACTGTGAAACCTGAATACTTTTCTGCATTAGATGGGTATTTACAATGGACGCTAGCTTAAACTAGCAACAGTAAATACACCTAAGCATCAAACTGAGGTGACACATGTCATGGGATAGCGACATGCACATATACACATACAGATAGCGGTAGTATGGCGGACTCAAGGTAGAAAAGGGCAGTGCGTTGGCAAAGCTATCTTTCGTACTCAAGTGACTCATGTGGAAATGTGTAAGACGTGACTATGGCCGCACGACGGAAACTAACAGACTTTTAACGCGGAATGATAGTTGGAGCTAGACGCATGGGACTCTCGATTTCCGAAATCGTTAGGGAGTTCGGTATTCCCAGATCCACAGTGACAATACCAAATTTCAGGCGTTACCTCTCACCCTGAACAACGCAGCAGCAGAGACAACTCTAGGCAAACGCCGCTGCTCTCGGTCGTTAATTGAAGAATTGGCAGATGGGTTACGACAAAGATATCGTAAGCAGAACAGTGCAAGATTTTTTAGGGAGAAGTTAGCTGATTTGACACAGAAGGTCAATGAGACAGTGGAGTCTTTTTCAGATAGGATTCGGAAAATTAATTCGCAGACCTATGAATTATCGGGTAATCCTGATGCGGGTCGTGTATTACTACGAGAGGCAGAAAACAGAGCCCTCGATGTGTGTTCCTCAGGGCAATTCCTGCAGAATTTTCTCGTAGGGTTAGGACGGAGAATCCTGGGGATTTAGCTGCAGCACTGCTTATTGCAACGCATCTGCAGGAGATAGACATTGCAACAAGGATTCGCAATGATAAACGCATCTTTGCGTCGGAGAGGAATTGTTACTGTTGTGGGAGGAAAGGTCACGTGAAGGCTCAATGCAGACAGCCGCAGTGCTATGCTTGTAAACGCTACGGTCACAAGGCGAATGAGTGTTGTAGTAAGCAGAATGGTAACGGGAATAAACAGGAAAAAGCGTTGACGGGAGTGTTTCGTCCGTCGGAAGACATTCCCGGTAAGCAGAAGTACGGTGAAAACTAGCAGAGACGGATTGTTGCTTGATGGATGTTGTAAGGAATAACAGATGTAACTTTTTGATTGATACAGGGGCATATGTATCTGTTGCTAGTCTAGACCTCGTGGCTAGGAGAAGACTAGGTACTCCTAGGCATAGATTACGTGGAGAAGGGAATAATGAGTTGCAAACATTAAGTACAACACAGCTCGTTTTTAAGATTGGAACTGTAGAGCTCGGAGAGCAAATGGAAGTGTTGCCAACTGTGGGACTAGGGTATTCTGTGATTCTCGGACTGGACTTCCTCGATAAACACCATGCCAAAATTAGTCTTTCACAGTGTACAGTTGAACTTAGTGGAAACTTGTTTTCAATGGGTACAACACAGCTGTAAATGTTTCTACGTCGCGAGGTGCATCCGTTGCTAAGATGTCACCAACTGAACCGCGTACAAGGGCATTAAAGATGATTACGCATCTCAAAGTGCCTTCGGGTACAGGGAAGTTAGTTTGGTTGTCAGTAGGTACCGACGTACCACAGCAGAGACTATGTGTGGTGGACCCACTGCAGAGCAATGAAGCATTGGATGAAATGCATTGTTTTATTAGGAGGAACGTTGCGCGCGTAACGGATATAAATGGGGAACTGATGATTCCGGTCAGTGTAGATAATTTTGGGGCAGATGAAGTGGATCTCCCAAAGGGTTTAGTGGTAGCAAGTTTGGAAATACTCGACGATGAGGATATAGGTGAATCCCAAGGTGATTATACGTCAAGCAAACCGTCAAGGCATCTGTGCTACGTGATAAGATGCGTCATTTGGAGAATGGTGATCGGAAAGCTATGGAAGCTTTGTTATTATTTAGATTTGTTTAATTCAGAAGGTCCATTACCAGCAACTCCTATTACACAGCACCGTATACCGACTGGCGATAGTCTGCTAACAGACATGTAACACTTCGTGAAATAACCGCAGAAGTCGATGTGGGACGCATCCGTTAGGGCAGTGCGGCGAAATTTTGCGTTAATAGGTTATGTCAGCAGACGACCGACGCGAGTGCCTTTGCTAGCAGCACGACGTCGCCTGCAGCGCCTTTCCTGGATTTGTGATCATGTCGGCTACACCCTAGAAGACTGGGAAATCGTGGTCTCGTCAAATGAGTTCCGATTTCATTTGGTATGCGCTGATGGGAGGGTAAGAATGTGACGCAGGCCACAAGAGGCCGTGAAGAAGGCACTTTGTAAGCTCGTCGAGGCTTCACAGTGGCGTAAGTTGTGTTTACATATAATGAACTGGGTCTTCTGGTCATTCACTGGAAGTGGTTATGTTCGGTTACTGGGAAACAATTTATAACCAAACAACGATGGAAATTTTATGGATGACAATCCGCCATGTTATCGGACCACAGTTCAAGACTGGTTTGAAGAAAATTTTGGGCAAGTCGAGTGAATGAAGGAATTCCATCGAACATTTATGGGACGTAACCGAGAGGTGAGTTTGGGCACAAAATCCTGCCCAGGCAACAATTTCGCAGTTATGGATGGTTATAGAGGCAGCATGGCCCAGTATTTCTGCAGAAGACTGCCAAAGACTTGCTGAGCTCATGTCAGGTCGAGTTACTGCCTTACGCCGGTCAAAAGGAGGTCCGGCACAATGTTAGGAGAATGACTTGTCACCTCAGTGAATCTAGCGGGTGAAAAGGTACTTAAAATTTGTATCGTTGTAATAGCAGATAAGAGCTTCAATACGGTGGCTGCAAAGCTTTACGTGGTGAGTTTCGGTGCAGAAAGGTCTGTTTTGTCTTGGCGAGGTTTATGTAAAAAGAAACTGACTTGTCTGTTGTGGCGTGAGGCTGGCGTTTATAGTATCTCTCCCATCTTCTTGCAGAGGTTCGCTATTTATCCAGGTGTTGTGGAGATAATCAGACAGCAAGAGGCAGGTGGCACACGAGCTCTGCTTCAGGTTCCTGACTGTTTTCATCAGCACACTATGTAGTACGAGCACTACTAGCTGTTGTTCGTCCACACTAGACTCTGTCGCATGAGACACATTACTACCTGTGTAATACGGTGTCACCGTTGTGAGAACTATGTCGTACATTTGAGCCACGGCAAGGAAAACCTCTGCTGCCCATTGGTAACAGTGGTTACATGTCACATTTACGGAAATGTTAAATCCAATCGGCTTTGAAAGTAAAGGCAGCATTCTCCCGGATCTAATCTTTCAATTATGAAACTATTGGCCGCATTTTGAAAATGTCAATCACGGTCAGGCAGTAGTGGAAGTTCTAAGATACAGCTTGTGAGTAGATGAGATTCGCATGCAGACAGCCGAAGTGAATGGCGAAGTTTCTAGTAATGCTTGCACCTACCATGACACTTCGCAATTTTTACATGTGAGAACTGTCTTCGAAGATTCCCATACACATCTAAAAGCGGTGGCGATCTTTTTGACGAGCTCTTGCAAAGAAATTATACCCTAATTATTCAATTAGTATAAAATCCAACCAGTCAAGGCTGCCTCCTCAGCAAGGCTGACTGTACGAACAAGTTTTTTACTGGTGAACACACGCCACTGAAGCAGTAAACGCCGGCCGGTGTGGCCGTGCGGTTCTAGGCGCTTCAGTCTGGAACCGCGTGACCGCTACGGTCGCAGGTTCGAATCCTGATTCGGACATGGATGTGTGTGATGTCCTTAGGTTGGTTAGGTTCAAGTAGTTCTAAGTTCTAGGGGACTGAGGACCATAGATGTTAAGTCTCATAGCCATTTGAACCGCTTTTCTTTAAAAAAAAAAAAACCAACGGAAGCACGCTCTCCATCCCCACTGTCATCGGCTCTCGTCAACTATATTTGACATTAGATCGCTCGTAAAAATTAGTGTCGAAGTTGGCTGCCATCTCAGCTAGTACTATGCACTGGACTGCATTACTTTGGAGCCAGATGTGCTTAATGTCGTATGGGTAAGAATCTGGTTGCATCACAAGAGGATGTAAGTGACTACCACAGTCCCCGAAATTAAGAGTGTATGCAATGTTCTCTGGGAGCCGATTGAACACCAGATGCCAATTCTACCTGGGTAAGAGTTGCAGCACATCCTGCCCTTTGCATTCAGATGTACTGTATATGGGACCCGGAGTCCAGGTGTCCCGAACCGTCAACAACCGCACTCTATTCACCTGCCGAACTGCGTGGTCAAAAAAATGGTTCAAATGGCTCTGAGCACTATGGGACTTAACATCTGTGGTCATCAGTCCCATAGAACTTAGAACTACTTAAACCTAACTAACCTAAGGACATCACACACATCCATGCCCGAGGCAGGATTCGAACCTGCGACCGTAGCAGTCGCGCGGTTCTGGACTGCGCGCCTAGAACCGCTAGACCACCGCGGCCGGCTGCGTGGTCATGGTCGTCGGCTCCAGCGAACATCGTTTGGTTTGTGGCACAGCAACCGAGTGTTGGCTGCTGACGAAGAAAATATTGGCCCTTTTATTGCGTGCGGCGCATACGGCAATCGAAGCTGACGATTTGCTTTTCCCCGACGAGATATACTTACCTACAGTCCGGACAAACGCCATGAACTGTATAAAAGGTATGGCGACGCATTATCTGAATAGCGCCGATGTCAAGGATATCTTGGACTTCAGGTACATGCTGCAAGAGCAACATATGATTTTGAGGTGACACGTGAAATATAGAACAAGTTTTTCCAATTGCTTGGGTTCGTGATTCACAGACCCTCAGGGTGCGATAAGTGAAGTCAGAAGACAGATCTGGGTTCCAGACCTTACGTTCATGCCTGATGTACTCAGAGGACTATACATCAATTTAAAGTTACGATAAGCCAAGTTGTATTCAAGCCAACAGTGCCGTTGCAAGATCCTGTTTTGTTTTGTTAGTGAATTCGTTACATCTAGGCAGAGTTGGGAGCTATTTTGCGTTTGGATGTGTTGAATGGCGCCTTTAGTTCCTTCATGTTGTGTTTTTATTTATTTTTCATCCTTAAAGGACAAAAACATAAATAAATAAAAAAATGCAAATAAAAGATAACCATTTCATCCCTTTGACCACATCCTCAGGAACGGAAGGGAGGAGACATTCTATCCAGGCCTCTGCTTGCGACCCCTGCTCATCCTTCCTCCATCAGCCCACGATCTTATTCATTAGAGTCCTAAAAAAAAAAGGCGGAGGTGGTAGCGTCATTGATTGGCAATCAGAACAGACTCGGTCCCGCGTTAGAACACCGCCCACCGCTTATGTTTTGAAATAAAATCATCACCATTGGAGGCGGAAGGCTTTCAGCAAAAGAAGTCACTCTCATTCTGCCAACGGCTTCGTCAAAGAGGGTGAAGAAACGGACAGACGTTCGGGACACTCTCTTGCCCTTTGGGTGGGAAACTTTCCCTAAAGGTGTAACGATCAGGAATGATAAACGACATGAGGATGTAATTTAAAGAGTATAATTATGATCTCCCCATCGGCAAAAAATTACATACCAATCTCCCATTCGGAACTCCGGGTGGTGACTACCAAGAGCAGGTGACCATCAGAAAAAAAAATTGAATAACGAAAGATAGGATAACGTTCTACGAGTCGGAGCTGGAATGTCAGAAGCTTGAACGTGGTAGGGGAACTAGAAAATCTGAAAAATTATCTGCAAAAGGCTCACTGTATACCGGAGGTCAGTAAAGTGAAATGGAAAGGATTTCTGATCAGATGACTATAGGGTGATATCAACAGCAGCAGAAAATGGTATAGCGGGAGTAGGGGTCGTTGTGAATAGGAATATGAGAAGGAGAGTGTGTTACAGTGAACAGCTCAGTGATAAGCTTATTCTCATCAAAATCTTCAGCGAACCAACACTGAAAACGATAGTTCAGGTATGCTTGCAGACGTCGCACGGTGAAGATGAAAAGATAAATAAAGAATATGAGGGTATTGAACGGGTAATTCCGTACGTAAAATATAATAGTCACGGGGAAGTGGAATGCGGTTGTAGGGGAAAGAGTAGAAGAAAGAGGTATGTGAGGAGGCATGGTACTAGTAATGAGAGAAGAGAGAAGCTAATTGAGTTCTGCAACAAATTTCAGCTAGTCATCGCGAATACCCTGTTCAATTATAACAAGAGGAGGAGGTATAATTGAAAAAGGCAGAGAGATACGGGAAGATTCCACTTATGTTACATCATGGTAAGATAGAGATTCCGAAATGACTTTAAGGCGTACTCTGTACCATATCTAGACTCAGATCATAATTTACTAGTGACACAGTTAATAGATGAATCACGAAGAGACAATGCGTAATTAAGAGGGATGCGAAGTACTAAGGAATGAAGAGATAAGCTTAAAATTCTCGTGGGTATAGATACTGCGATAATGAGTAGCTCGTAGCAGGTCGGTTGAAGAGGAATGGAGATCTCTAAAACGGGCAGTCACAGAAGTTAGAAAGAAAAACATTGGTACAAAGAAGGTAGCCGGCCGCGGTAGCCGAGCGGTTCTAGGCGCGTCAGTCCGGCGCCACGCGGCTGCTACGGTCGCAGGTTCGAATCCTGCCTCGGGCATGGATGTGTGTGATGTCCTTAGGTTAGTTAGGTTTAACTAGTTCTAAGTTCTAACAAAGAAGGTAACTGCGAAGAAACCATGGTTGATAGTGAAAGGTGGCTACACTGAGCCACAGCGCCAGAGATTGCGCCAAAGAGTATTATTCAGCCGCCTCCACTGGCAGTGCTTGTCGAGAAGTCGTCGTGGAGAGTGCTTATTGAGATGTAGCAGTGGTGAGTCGTTGTTGAGAAGTTCCCATGCAGAGTGCTAGTTCAGATGTTGTCATATTGTTTTGATGGGCTAGACATCAGATATTGTTGGATTGGGGATGCTGTAATGATCAGAGTGTGCTTTTCGTCAATATATATGAAGGTAAAAAATTCCTTTTTTTTCATTATTTCAATGTCTTAAACACTAATGCCTCTTGGTCACAGGTTCAGTCAACAAAGCATCTGGCTCGTGTTCTTGTATTACACTGTATTTCTGGTTTCTATGTGCAATTATAGTATTTCGGGTTTTTTTTAAATTGCTTCAGTATAAATGGTGTTTAAAATATCTGGTCTTATTGAGGAAGAACCGTGCCAGATGTGTACGTTGAATCACACTTCCACACACAGAACAGCTACACTTGTGTTTTGTTGTTTCGTAGGTTTTATAGTTGCTGGGGACTTAATTAATTAATTGTGTTAACGGAAGTTTTCTTTCATTCTTTGTTGTTGTTCTATGCAGTCAGATTGCGTACAAATACTGGTCAGGGCCAACCGTTTACGAGACCTCGTAATCGGACATACAGCTACTAAAATTAAAAAGTATTTGCATTCATTATATATATAATTAAGCTCCCATGCAATAGAAGAAATACTTCAGTCGATCGATGTAAGAAGTAAGTATAAAAATGTTGATGTAAGATCAGGAATACAGAAATACAGGTTTAAATAACAACAAAAACAACAAAATAAATAGGAAGTGCAGGGAAACTAAGACGAAATGGCTGTTGTTTGGGCTTTCACAAAATTTCGGACATTTTTGTTTGGCAGACATACTAAGGTTTACACCGATCACCAAGCTCTGGAATTTCTTATGTCAACAAAATTAACACATGGAAGATTGTCACGATGGGCGCTGTACCTACAGGAAATTGTTTTTAGTATTGTTTACATACAGGGTTCTTCAAATATTATTGCTGATGCTTTGTCACGTGCACCTATGGGTTTAAAACAAAGTGCTGAGGAGGACTGCAAAGAAAACAATTATTGTTTGATGTATATTCAAGGTGTTGCGTTTGAGAATTTTATTTCGTCTTTGCTCCAGGAGCAAAACAAGGATCCAATCTGGAAGGACATTAAAGAGAAGTGGAGGAGAAAGGAAAGCGTAGCGATTAGACAGTATTATTTAGTTCGCAATGATATTCTTTTTAAACGAAAATCGGTCGACAACTCTGTTTGGTTAGTTTGTATTCCTGATGAGTGGGTCAATAAATTGATTTGGTACACACATTTCAGTTATGCACACTTTGGTCCCAGAAAATGCTTTCATAAATTACGAGAAAATTGCTACTTCAGTAATATGGAAAAACGTATTCGATCTGTTTTTGCCAAATGCAAATTATGTCAAAAGGCTAAGCCGCCAACTATTTCTCACAGAGCACCATTGTTTCCTAACACTCCAGCGAAATTAAAGGACATGGCTGCAGTCGATTTGTTCGGTCCAGTGGTTTGTTCTACTAATTGTTTTGCGTACATTTTGGTAGCAGTGGAATTGACATCAAAATATGTGTGTTTTACACCTTTACGCAAAGCAACAGCTCGTTCAGTATCTAATGCTTTCATCAAACATATTCTTAAAGAAGTGGGTCATGTTGATAAGGTTATATCAGATAATGGATCACAGTTTCGCTCTAAAATTTGGCTTCATACTCTACGGCGTCGTAAGATTAAACCAACTTTCATTTCACTTTTTCACCCTCAATGTAACGCTTCAGAGAGATGGATGAAGGAAATCAATAAACTGTGTCGTCTTTATTGTCATCAGAATCACAGAACGTGGGATCAGTATCTTCATATTTTTCAAAACATTCTGAATGAACTCCCTAATGATTCAACTTCTTTACTGCCAATACTGATATTAAAAAATAAAGCACCGACAAATCGCATTTCTGAAATCGTTCCTTTTCCGCCTACACGGAAAGTGCGGCATTCTGATGTTGTCAACCTGGCTCTGCAAAATATTGCATCTGCGGCTGCTCGAAGAGAGAAATCAGCTAAACGTCCTGGTCGTTTAAAAACCTTGTCAGTTGGTCAAAAGGTGTTAATTAAGTCTCACAAAGGAAAAGGCTTGTGTCGCAAATTTTTTCTGCTTTATAACGGTCCATATAGGGTTCGCAAAATTATTCATGATAACACTGTCGAAGTAGAAACTCTTAAATCTCGGCGCTTTAAGGGAATACATCATATATCGAACGTTAAAATTTTTGTGGAATGACATACTTTTGAGAGACTAACAGTTACATGTAAACACGCAGAGAATGCAAGGATACTGCGCCGTGTTCCGGCGGCGGCACATACTCAAAGCAACAGTCAAGTCTGCGCGCCGCACAAGGCAGTCATTGACCGCAAACAATCACTTCCTACGTCACGCGCCTACGTCTGATCGAGCGCTCAGTAAAAATGTACTGACAGCCGTAAACAAATACACAGTCTAATTTCTCCAAATAAATTCAGTATAAAGCTATAGTGACTCGATAAATTATGTTATTAACGTTCAGTATTTTTCAGGATACGGTTGTATAAAATATTTAAGAACTTCAGGTAAATTCTGTGTGTGTCCGACGTTAAGAGGACTTTCTATCGAGAAAATTTTCAGGAAGAATGTAATTTCGAAGAAGAAACTAATAAACTAAAAAGGTAACTATTAATTGAGTTTATTTTTCAGGTAACATATTTCCACTTAGGTACGTACTTTAGACGTAATTTGCTGCTCGTGATTCCGTGATTCATACTTTGTACTAAATTTCATGTTTTATGAATTTACTTGTGAAGCGACATGCTTGCGTACATAACCTGATTTTGACAATGATTGATTAATGAACAGGGTTGTTACTTGTGTATATTATGCATCACTCGGCTGCACTGCTTTTTCACTGATGTCATATTTTTTTTTATTATGTGCCTGCTGTGCTTATTTATTTAAATTATAATTGTCACCTGATTAGTTGTGCTGATATGGTTATGTATGTAGGTTATACTTTGTAATTTATCTGCTTGCGCCTTCATGTTTACTTATTAAGATTGCATATGAACATTTATTTGCTTATGCTGATATGATGCTAATGACCTGTTTATTATGTGAGATATATATTTGCTGCTTTGCGTATGGATTGCATATTTACACATTTCTGTTTAGTTGTCATAACTACTCTTCAATTTAGAATATAGCAATGCTGATGTACAGTGTACGAACATAGAGTTTAGGTCACACTATGGTATTAATTATAGATTGTTCGCTAGGCAGAGCCTCGTTGTAGGGATTGTGCTGCATCCACTTGTTAACATACTGTTCTCTATTGGTATATTTACTCGCTATTGCATGTTTTGCTTACGCTTAGTGCCTTATATTTTTAAGATAAGGAAATGAACTGCTATAATTCGACGAACGACATTAGTACAAGAGACTTAATTGAAGTCACATGAGCTGCAGGTTTTATGGAAGCTGTATAAATTTATGTTAATAGAAAGGAAGGTAACGACATGAAATACCAACACAAGGTTTAGACCATTGACAGTTATTACACTGCATTCTTCGTGAGAAATTGAAATAGCAAGTGACACTTGACACAAGAAATACGCCACATATTTGCTTCTGTTTTGCCGTGATTTATGAAGTGGTGTACACACTGTGAAATATTACGATCATTAACACTCCGTGCTCGTACTTACTTACTGAAAGTTATTCAAACTAAAGGCTGTTAGAGGTCATGTAAGCATTTCTTTTATTTAATGGTGGACAAGGTAACCAAAATGTATTTTGTAATTCATAATGAGTAGAAGATTTGGGTCAGATGGATTACACAGAGGTTGTGTGTCGACATTGTGTCTTCGGATTGCGTGGGATGATGAATTGAAGTTTGCACTAGGATTTTATCTGTACTTGTTCGAGGAGACTGACTAGAGGAAAGAGTTGTTATGGAAATGAAATGATATTGGTAATAAGGTTTATATGTGTCGACGTATTGAAGAGGTATTATTGAGGTATTGAGATTGTGTGAAGTTGATGATTATTGGAGTTTTGGTGGATAAGAGGTAAAGTAAGCGAGGAGCATATTTGTTTGTTGATCTATATAGAACAAGGAGGATGAAGATAGCAGACTAGAACACTCAAGTGGAAAGAAGATTGTCTACACACACACTTTGTTAAATCAATAAGCAGTATATATATATATATATATATATATATATATATATATATATATATTTTTTTTTTTTTTTTTTTTTTTTTTTTTTTTTTTTTTTTTTTTTTTTTTTTGGAGAGAGGAAGTATTTGCATATCTTGGCACACTGACAGTTGTTCAGCAACCGTACATTTGATTTGGCTTAGCAAACATTGGTATTGACATGATGACTATGACGTCGACTAACTATTATTGACTGTTATACACTGTTACCACTACTACTTGATACACATGTCGAACATCAAATCTTTGATAGAATTGCATTTACACAGTTAACACTATTCAATTACACAGTAGCACTTCATGTGGATGAACCCGACCTATCTCCTAAATATTATTTTACTTGTTTGTTGTGGCTTGCACTGACACCCCTAAATACACTCCTGGAAATGGAAAAAGAACACATTGACACCGGTGTGTCAGACTCACCATACTTGCTCCGGACACTGCGAGAGGGCTGTACAAGCAATGATCACACGCACGGCACAGTGGACACACCAGGAACCGCGGTGTTGGCCGTCGAATGGCGCTAGCTGCGCAGCATTTGTGCACCGCCGCCGTCAGTGTCAGCCAGTTTGCCGTGGCATACGGAGCTCCATCGCAATCTTTAACACTGGTAGCATGCCGCGACAGCGTGGACGTGAACCGTATGTGCAGTTGACGGACTTTGAGCGAGGGCGTATAGTGGGCATGCGGGAGGCCGGGTGGACGTACCGCCGAATTACTCAACACGTGGGGCGTGAGATCTCCACAGTACATCGATGTTGTCGCCAGTGGTCGGCGGAAGGTGCACGTGCCCGTCGACCTGGGACCGGACCGCAGCGACGCACGGATGCACGCCAAGACCGTAGGATCCTACACAGTGCCGTAGGGGACCGCACCGCCACTTCCCAGCAAATTAGGGACACTGTTTGCTCCTGGGGTATCGGCGAGGACCATTCGCAATCGTCTCCATGAAGCTGGGCTACGGTCCCGCACACCGTTAGGCCGTCTTCCGCTCACGCCCCAACATCGTGCAGCCCGCCTCCAGTGGTGTCGCGACAGGCGTGAATGGAGGGACGAATGGAGACGTGTCGTCTTCAGCGATGAGAGTCGCTTCTGCCTTGGTGCCAATGATGGTCGTATGCGTGTTTGGCGCCGTGCAGGTGAGCGCCACAATCAGGACTGCATACGACCGAGGCACACAGGGCCAACACCCGGCATCATGGTGTGGGGAGCGATCTACTACACTGGCCGTACACCACTGGTGATCGTCGAGGGGACACTGAATAGTGCACGGTACATCCAAACCGTCATCGAACCCATCGTTCTACCATTCCTAGACCGGCAAGGGAACTTGCTGTTCCAACAGGACAATGCACGTCCGCATGTATCCCGTGCCACCCAACGTGCTCTAGAAGGTGTAAGTCAACTACCCTGGCCAGCAAGATCTCCGGATCTGTCCCCCATTGAGCATGTTTGGGACTGGATGAAGCGTCGTCTCACTCGGTCTGCACGTCCAGCACGAACGCTGGTCCAACTGAGGCGCCAGGTGGAAATGGCATGGCAAACCGTTCCACAGGACTACATCCAGCATCTCTACGATCGTCTCCATGGGAGAATAGCAGCCTGCATTGCTGCGAAAGGTGGATATACACTGTACTAGTGTCGACATTGTGCATGCTCTGTTGCCTGTGTCTATGTGCCTGTGGTTCTGTCAGTGTGATCATGTGATGTATCTGACCCCAGAAATGTGTCAATAAAGTTTCCCCTTCCTGGGACAATGAATTCACGGTGTTCTTATTTCAATTTCCAGGAGTGTATTATAGGTTTACTGATATTTGTGTATTTGTAATATTTAATATGACAATTATCTGATATCATTTGTGTGTTTGCTATTATTTGTATGTTTAGTGTAAGAGCATTGATATAATTTTGTAAAAGCAATTGTGTGTGCCTTCAAACTGTTGTTCGTGCTTGCACCTATTCAACATTGCTGGGTGCCACTGATGGAACTGCTTCTACTGAAATGTCACTTGTTGGTCTCTGCACCTGCTCAACATTACTGGGTGCCACTGATGGACTGCTTCTACTGAAATAATGTCACTTGTTGGTGTCTGCACCTGTTCAACATTACTTGGTGCCACTGATGGACTGCTTCTACTGAAATGATGTCACTTGTTGGTGCCTGCACCTGCTCAACATTACTGGGTGCCACTGATGGACTGCTTCTACTGAAATAATGTCACTTGTTGGTGTCTGCATCTGCTCAACATTGCTGGGTGCCACTGATGGAACTGCTTCTACTGAAATAATGTGACTTGTTGCTGTCTGCACCTGTTTAACATTGCTGGGTGCCACTGATGGGACTGCTTCTACTGAAATAATGTCACTTGTTGGTGTCTGCACCTGTTCAACATTGCTGGGTGCCTCTGATGGACTGCTTCTACTGAGATAATGTCACTTGTTGGTGTCTGCACCTGTTCAACATTGCTGGGTGTCACTGATGGACTGCTTCTACTGAAATAATGTGACTTGTTGGTGTCTGCACCTGTTTAACATTGCTGGGTGCCACTGATGGGACTGCTTCTACTGAAATAATGTCACTTGTTGGTGTCTGCACCTGTTCAACATTGCTGGGTGCCACTGATGGACTGCTGCTACTGAAATAATGTCACTTGTTGGTGTCTGCACCTGTTCAACATTACTGGGTGCCACTGATGGACTGCTTCTACCGAAATGATGTCACTTGTTGCTGTCTGCACCTGTTTAACATTGCTGAGTGCCACTGATGGAACTGTTTCTACTGAAATAATGTCACTCGTTGGTGTCTGCACCTGTTGACCATTGCTGGGTGCTACTGCTGGAACTGTCAACTACTCGTTTATTGAACTATGGAAGGCATTTTATGTGAATATTTGTATAAACTGATTTTTTGTGTGTTTATGCAAGCATTTGTATTCCTTACTGTATTTTATATATTAGGTTATTGAAGGGTCAGAGCAAAGCCAATATTTATTTAGTTATGTGATATTTACTTATTAATGTCACTTTTTAATTTTTGTCTGTATTTTTTGAACGAATTTGGTGGCATTTTCACCACCAATGCTGGCAAAAATACCATCAAATTCTAGCCCGTGGAGGAGGGGCATATGAAAGCGCCAGAGATTGCGCCAAAGAGTATTATTCTGCCGCCTCCACTGGCAGTGCTTGTCGAGAAGTCGTCGTGGAGAGTGCTTATTGAGATGTAGCAGTGGTGAGTCGTTGTTGAGAAGTTCCCATGGAGAGTGCTTGTTCAAATGTTGTCATATTGTTTTGATGGGCTAGACATCAGATATTATTGGATTGGGGATGCTATAATGATCAGAGTGTGCTTTTCGTCAATATATATGAAGGTAATAAATTCCTTTTTTTTTCATTATTTCAATGTCTTAAACAATAATGCCTCTTGGTCACAGGTTCAGTCAACAAAGCATCTGGCTCGTGTTCTTGTATTACACTGTATTTCTGGTTTCTATGTGCATTTATAGTATTTCTGGTTTTTTTTAAATTGCTTCAGTATAAAAGGTGTTTAAAATATCTGGTCTTATTGAGGAAGAACCGTGCCAGATGTGTACGTTGAATCACACTTCCACACACAGAACAGCTACACTTGTGTTTTGTTGTTTCGTAGGTTTTATAGTTGCTGGGCACTTAATTAATTGTGTTAACGGAAGTTTTCTTTCATTCTTTGTTGTTGTTCTATGCAGTCAGATTGCGTACAAATACTGGTCAGGGCCAACCGTTTACGAGACCTCGTAATCGGACATACAGCTACTAAAATTAAAAAGTATTTGCATTCATTATATATATAATTAAGCTCCCATGCAATAGAAGAAATACTTCAGTCGATCGATGTAAGAAGTAAGTATAAAAATGTTCATGTAAGATCAGGAATACAGAAATACAGGTTTAAATAACAACAAAAACAACAAAATAAATAGGAAGTGCAGGGAAACTAAGACGAAATGGCTGCATGAAAATTGTGAAGATACCGAAGCGGAACCAATTGTCAGAAGAACTGATCCAGCTTACGGATTGTTGAAACAACCGTCGAGGAAATTAACAGCAAGGGTAGTAAAATTACGAACGCAATGGTAATTCTGCTCTTAAATGCAAAGGAGAGAGCGGGTTCGTGCATATAGTACATTGAAGGTCTCTATAGGGGAGGGGGGGGGGGGGGGTAGGGGAGAAATTTGTCTTCAAGGTCCTTATGTGAGACGTGAATTCGTGGCAATAAACCGTTCTGTCATCTGTTGAGTATGTATGTTCTCTAAACTGTCTGAATAACGTTTCACGAAGCGAGCAGCTGAACGCTCCTGAACTGGTTTTATGTCTTCCTTTCGTCGGATTGCCTCACTAGAAAGTCCGTCAAGTTGTTACACGGCAGCAGCTAGAGAAACTGTTGTTTTGGACCTCTCAATTTTTCGGTCTATTTTTTTGTAGATGATGTCACATGCTCCAAAAAGCTTACCAAGGACTTACAACACGCAAGATAGACTTTGTATGGGGCGCAAAAGGTAACATCAGCAGAAATCTGTGTTATCAGCTGGCCTAGCACACGCTGAGAGATTGCGTATCAAAATACCACAATTCCTGTGGCCAATAGCGGAAATTGTCCATCACACTAACAAGCCCGCATCAACTATGAAGTTATGGCCTTGCGATTCACGTGCACCTCAGGTGGCTGTCTGGGCGGCAGCTTCAACATCCATTCACTAGATGACGCTGCATTCTCATACTGATGACGGCAAATTATTATTTCTCGTTCTATCTGCCAGATACATTTTACAAAGAACAGATAAGATTAATATAAACCACAATAAACATTTGAAACTTACAGTGTGGAAACATATTATATCAGTTATTACATTACAGTTATGTCAGGGAAAATACATTATTACATTAAATGGAACAAAAATCACATAAATTCAAGACAATTAATTACACTGTAACATTAAGATTATGGAGCCATTTCCTGTCACTGTCCGCTAACTTGTGGAGCGACATCAGAGAGCCGTCTCTGAAACCATGATGTTACAAATCAGAAGATGGTCCATTGCTTGTACCTCGCCACAGTCACAACACGAACCGTCTGTATGGCCCCATTTGGTTGTTTGCTGTCTGCATAGTCCAACTGCCGTACGAAACCTGTTTAGAGCCGACCAGTGTTTCCTGTTGAGATTGAAGCCTTCAACCCTTTTGGTTGGGTCGTGGATTAGGTGATGGTTTTCCACGACGCCTCTTCTCAGACCCTGCCATGCATTCTTCCATTCAGCATCGAGACCCTCTGTACCCAATGTTCTGCTCCAGACGATAGGTTTCCTGGACTTGAATCTCGTGGGTCCTCCCATGTCGGCATGTATGGGTAGCCTTGGGTTTGCTTTAATTTTTTCTCCTATGTCCCGGGTTGCTTTCTCTCTAAGTATGGAAGCAGGAGCGATGTTTGCCAACACCGGAAGCCACTCAACGGGGCTTGACCTGAGAGTGCCGGTGACGGTTCTCAGAGTGGCATTTAGTTGTACATCCACTTTTTTGGCGTGCGGGCTTCTGCTCCAGACCGCGGCACAGTATTCTGCAGCGCTATACACCAGTGCCAGTGCAGCAGTTCGTAGAGTGGCAGCATCACAACCGCAAGTGGTGCCTGCCAGTCTGTTGAGCAGGTTATTTATCGTCTTAGCTTTTGGGCAGTATCAGTTAGGTGTTGTCTGAAAGTCATGCTGCGATCTAGCTTAATACCGAGATATTTTGGGAAATTCTCGTGGCTGACAACTTTACCACTTATAACCAGGAGCTGTTCCCTTCTCGCTTCCTTGTTGTTTAGATGCATGACTGTGCTTACTGTTTTAGTCACACTTTTAGATGCCATGTGTCATAATATTTTTTCAGTGTAGCTAGATCTTCAATTAGTGTTGATTCCAGGTTTTCAAAAGAGTTACTTTGCGCTGTAATAGTTAAAGCATCTGCGTAGGCAAATTTACGTGAGTGCAGATCAGGCAAATCTGCTATATAGATGTTGAAGAGCCAGGGAGCTAAGACTGGTCCTTGCGGAAGACATTTTTAGGGTAAAAAAATGGTCTTCCGCAAGGATCAGCCTTAGCTCCCTGGCTCTTCAACATGATGGCAAAATTCCTTCATTTTAGGATGTGGGACCCAACTACGCTACCATGTGCTACTATCATAAAATAGTGTTTTCTTTTGTAAGATGTATTTTCAGTGTTTTTGGTGGTTATTTTGAAACTAGTCACATCATCGTAAACGTTTTTAGTTCACAAATGCGTTTGATACATGGCAGATACATGCAACTTCGCACGTCATGGATGGATTTTGCATTTTGCAACTGGCTGTTTGTGAGTAGTGTTTGTTTAATAGCTGCCATCGCCCCGCACCCCCCCCCCCCCCCCCCAACCTACGCCCCGCAAACACACACGCATTAATTTACTGGTAGGGAATTTTAGTAATATAGAATCTGAAACTTTCGGCTCCTGAGCTAATGCACATATTCTCACCATAGGAGGAAACTGCGTCTATGAATTTCTTGAATTTTCCCTAGGATTCTCGAAACAACACTGTGTCAAGGGACATACGTGTGGCGCGTTGCACAACTGACAAGGAAAGGACAATTTTCAACTATACAACATTTATCAATTTCGATTATTGTGAAAGTATACTTCTTGCGTTCTCTTGTTTCCAATATTTGTACTTAGCACAACAGAGCTTCTATTATACATTTCAGATTTTTGAACTTCCCACCATCCTCTTTCCAAACAGTGCGAGGAATAGCATTGGCAGGCCAGTGCAGTCAACTGAAGCGGTGGCGTGACTGAGTCACTTGTGAAAGCTATCTGATAATGGCTTCTTTTCAGTGAGATCTGCACTTGAGCACTGTGGACATGATGTGGGGTAGTCAGACTTGGCTCGACATACGCTGAGAGTGCTGCAGGTGCAAGGGCTCAAGGCTCTAGCGTCCCTTACTCTGTCCTGTTGTGGATACACGACATTCTCCTGTGCGGTGGCTCTTAGAGCCGAGTGTCTCCTGCAAACTTTGGAGCGACGTAGTGAGGGATCGTTTGGTGGCAGTTGGGGTTCTTGGGTTGTTTGGGGGAAGAGGCCAAACTGCGAGGTCATCAGTCTCATCGGATTAGGGAAGGACGGGAAGGAAGTTGGCCGTGCCCTTTCAAAGAAACCATCCCGGCATTTAGAAAAATCACGGAAAATCTAAATCAGGATGGCTGGACGCGGGATTGAACCGCCGTCCTCCCAAGTGCGAGTCCAGTGTGCTAACCACTGCGCGACCTCGCTCGGTTTGGTGGCAGTGGGGGTGTGTTGGAGCAGTGCTAGTACATCAGTAGGGGTCTCCAAGAGTGGTATTTGCTTCAATCAATGGGAGTCCCCATCCTGTCTTACTACACACACACACACACACACACACACACACACACTAAATACTTAACGCAGTACCACTGTAACCTGGCTTGGGAAAATTCGGTAGGGTTTTTGAATTTCCTACCACTATAATCTTAGGACGGGTTTCTAAACTTCGCGCAAGAGAAGTGACAACTACAGAGGCGGCGCCAGTTAGCTGGGAAACTTGCCAACCACGCAGACTCTGTTCGTAATAAGGAGTCTGCTCAAATGTTCAAATCTGTGTGAAATCTTATGGGACTTAACTGCTAAGGTCATCAGTCCCTAATCTCACACACCACTTAACCTAAATTATCCTAAGGACAAACACACACACCCATGCCCGAGGGAGGACTCGAACCTCCGCCAGGACCAGCCGCACAGTCCATGACTGCAGCGCCTCAGACCGCTCGGCTAATCCCGCGCGGCCTGGAGTCTGCCTTCTTCGATTCTGTAGTTAGCATAAGTGACCTGGCAACAATGTACGTTGCAGCAGTGAGCTAGGAAATCTAGCAACAATATAGGCTGCTCCGTAATTCACATCTACACCTACATGATTACTCTGCATTTCACAATTAAGTGTCTGGCAGAGGTTTCATCTAATCACCTTGAAACTACTTCTCTACCGCTCTATTCTGCAAAAGTGCGCGGGCAAAATGAACCCCTAAATCTTTCCGTGCGAGCTCTGATTACTCTTATTTTATCGTGATGATCATTACTCCCTATGTAGGTGGACGCCAACAAAATATGTTCACATTCTAAAGATCAAGATGGTGATGAAATTTCATCGTCATAGCTCATGAGGTAGTCCTGCCGCACGTAAAAACGTCTTTGTTTAAATGACTGCCACGTCAATTCGTGTAACATAACCATATCATTGTCTCCCCTATTTGGAGACAATGAGCTACCCTCCTTTGAACTTTTTTGATGTGCTCTGTCAATCCTATCTGACGCAGATCCCACACCTCACAGCAGTAGTCCAGAAGAGGACTGACAAGTGTAGTGTAAGCAGTCTCTTTTCTAAGTGTTCTGTCAATAAATCAGACTCTTTGGTTTGCTTTCCCCAAGATATTACCGACGTGATCGTTCCAATTTAAGTTATTCGTAATTTTTATTCCTAAGTATTTAGTTTAGTTTAAGGTCTTTACATTTCTGTTATTTATTGTGTAATCTAAATTTAGCAGATTCTTTTTAGTCCGTTTGTCCATATGTGGATGACTTCACACTTTTCATGATTTAGAGTCAGTTGTCACTTCTTGCACCATACAGCTATCTTGTCTAAGTTATTTTGCAATTCGTTCTGATCATCTGATGATGTAACATAACTGTAAATGACAGCATCATCAGCAAAAAATCTAAGACAACTGCTCAGATTGTCTCTTGGGGAACAAGAGGCCTGTAACACTTCCTTGGGTAACCCCAGATATTATTTCTGTTTTATTCGATGACTTACCGTCAGTTATTACGATCTGTGACCTTTCTGACGGGAAATCTTGTCACACACGTGAGACATATTCCTTAGGCACGCAATCTGATAAGAGGTCGCTTATGAGCAACGCTGTCAAAAGCCTTCTGTAAATGTAGAAACATGGAATCAATTTGAGATCCCCTATCGATAGCACTCATTATTTTATGTGAGATGAGAGCTAGTTGTATTTCATAAAAACGATATTTTCGGAATTCTTGCTGATTATGGGTCAATAGACCGTTACCTTCGAGGTCACTCGTAATGTTCGAACGCAGTGTATATTCTAAAATCCTACTGCAAATCGACATTAGTGATATGGATCTGTAATTAAGGGGATTACTCCCGATACCTTTTTTGGGTATTGTTGGTGTGACTTGTGCATCTTCCCAGTCTCTGGGTACGGATCTTTCTAAGAGTGAGAGGTTGTATATGACTGGTAAGTATGGAGGTATTGTATCATCATACACTGAAAGGAACTAGACTGGTATACAGTCTGGATCGGAAGCCTTGCCCTTCTTAAGTGTTTTAATCTGCTTCGCTACATCAGGAATATCTACTTCTAAGTTACTCATGTTGGAAGCTGTTCTTGGTCCGAATTATGGAATATTTATTTCGTCTTTTTCTGTGAAAGAATTTCGGGAAACAGTGTTTAGCAACTCTGCTCTACTGGTGATGTCATCAATAACGTCATCATGGTTATTGCACAGTGGAGGTATCGATTCCATCTTGCTACTGATGTAATTTACATGCGACCAGAATCTCTTTGAGGCAGAGTTTCTTTCTAGAAACTATTAAAAGCATCTCGCCGTGAAGTTCGACCTAAATTTCGAACTTGTGTAAAACTTCGCCAGTCTTTGGGATTTTGATTCCTTTTAAATTTGTGCATGCTTTTTTCGTTGATACCTCTCAACAAGAGTTGGAATAATCTCAAGGAAAAACACATAGAAGGAAGACCCACATATTTCGTCATTTGTCATTTCAGGGAATACACCTCATTGCTTAAAAACCTTTATTATGATTAAAAATTGAAAACCTTGCCAAGAAATGAATAACAAAGCTCACAAAGAGGATCAGGTCATTAATAAAAAACTTTAACAATTTATACCATTAAGAACAGGATTTAAACCCAGGAATATACATAAGTGGGCAAATGCAAGTAAGAATTCATAACAACTAGACTTGACTGCAAGCTAGTTCAAACAAACTGAGTTCACCAGTAAGATAAACTACAAATGAGTGCCACTGAAGGCACTATCGTTTCCCAAGCATGGGTGAAACATTCAGCAATAGGCAACGCCCACCCAAAATACAGTAAGGCTAACAAGTCACCACCACTACTTGTGCCTGCTGGAAAGCCCTTAACAGTTTATAACCTTAATAAAATTCCTTAAGCAGTAAAATACGTTGTCCCCCAAAGTACAAGACAAAGCTGGGTAGGCATGCAATTTAAATGTGATTGCCAGCGGGTACACACCAGAAGAAACATTGACAATGATCCTTAAATAAATATACAATAACCTAAAATGCAAGATAAACTGGGAAGACGTGCTATTTAAATGTGATTCCCAAGAGGTACACTCCTGCAGAAACGTTACAATGACGCTTAAATAAATATGCAGTCCCTCAAAATACAAGAAAAAGGTGGCAAATTACAGTAGACGTGTATCACAGTCAACAGGCAACAAGCAGGCAAGTTTCACAATGAATGGAGGTAGCTGATGACTGTGGATAAAAAATGAAAAGCTCAACAGACCATACTCGTAAGTAAAGGACTTTAAAAGTTAACACCCTGCAGAACTAACAATAAGTGTGCAAGGTATAAACAAGTAGATAAAGAGCAAAGGAACTTACAACTTCCTGAACACGCTGTAAAGCTTATGTGCGTGCTGAATTCACAATTTTGAATAGATCAAAAGTACCGGAATTAATTGGCGACACACCGCGGTGGCCATATCAAACAATCAAATTTACTTGCGCCAACAAGAGGCGGCTGGTAGAAGCACCTGATTGCGAGACAATCTGGACGAAGTGTCGGCCCCGCCGAAAGAAAACAAGTTATTGCTCCCGGCCCAGGAAACGGGAATGCGTCGTCCATTGCCAAAACCAACCTACCAACGCGCATCAGAAGGGACCAGTAATCTGCCCAAATAAGGCTACAAACGAGAATGTCTAGGATGTAGGCATTATTAACTTATTCCGGAAGTGACTACGCATACAAGTTATAAGCTTAACACTCCTTAAAATTAATTGAAAATTAACAACACGAAATATCTGCTCCTGCAAATCCAATTACTGGGACATACTCATCTATAAAAGGTGCCTTGCCTTCGACACAGACTATGTTGCAATTTCAGATTCATCAATTCCATTTACAATAGAGAATAGTCGTACACTTGGACGAATTATGGCGTGCAACAACAAATTACTATCAGCTACACTGACCGATGACCACCAACACAAACACTCGGAGGCGTGTTAATATGACAGGTCTAATTCCACATTAACACAAATGTGGCCTTACGATAACAAGTACCAATGAAAAACAATGCTTAACTCTACACAAGTGTGAAGAAGCCGTAACTTCTAGGATTTCAAGCAGGAGTCTTATAGCCTCTAGTCCATACAGGTGATCTTCCAGGTGCCGCAAAATTTCAGCGTGCAGAGTTGGCCCGGACCTTGCTGACCAGGTTGCACGTGGCGTCCACTACTCTTCCGTCAGTTCGCCGCTATCAATGCTTAATCCAGCCGGCAAAGCCTGTATCCGACCATTTTAGCCACTCGTAGCTTCTCGAGGTCCGTACCGGACGTCAGGAGTCCCTCAAAACCAATAATTTGCCAGCCACGTGACCTCAAGCTAACTCTCAGTATCAAGGGCCACCAGAAACCAACAACACATCCCTAGACCAAAAACCATAGCACCCGAAATATGATCAGGATAGATAGCAGCAGTCCAAGTAGTTAGTGGAGCCAGCGGAGTGCCATGCCCGCATGTTTTGCGTACCATGGGGAATCAGTAACACTCTTAGTAATTTATTTGGTATATTATTTATTTGATATCATCTCCAAATCAACCATCTTCGATCAGCATCTTGGATTCCAAACTTAGAACCATGCAGACTGTGCCAGTACCCTCACGTCCGACATCTTGAGTGTTGTCGTTGTTGTGGTCTTCAGTCCTGAGACTGGTTTGATGCAGCTCTCCATGCTACTCTATCCTGTGCAAGCTTCTTCATCTCCCAGTACCTACTGCAACCTACATCCTTCTGAATCTGCTTAGTGTATTCATCCCTTGGTCTCCCTCTACGATTTTTACCCTCCACGTTGCCCTCCAATACTAAATTGGTGATCCCTTGATGCCTCAGAACATGTCCTACCAACCGATCCCTTCTTCTGGTCAAGTTGTGCCACAAACTTCTCTTCTCCCCAATCCTATTCAATACTTCCTCATTAGTTATGTGATCTACCCATCTAATCTTCAGCATTCTTCTGTAGCACCACATTTCGAAAGCTTCTATTCTCTTCTTGTCCAAACTATTTATCGTCCATGTTTCACTTCCATACATGGCTACACTCCATACGAATACTTTCAGAAATGACTTCCTGACAATTAAATCAATACTGGATGTTAACAAATTTCTCTTCTTCGGAAACGCTTTCCTTGCCATTGCCAGCCTACATTTTATATCCTCTCTACTTCGACCATCATCAGTTATTTTGCTCCCCAAATAGCAAAACTCCTTTACAACTTTAAGTGCCTCATTTCCTAATCTAATTCCCTCTGCATCACCCGACTTAATTAGACTACATTCCATTATCCTTGTTTTGCTTTTGTTGATGTTCATCTTATATCCTCCTTTCAAGACACTGTCCATTCCATTCAACTGCTCTTCCAAGTCCTTTGCTGTCTCTGACAGAATTACAATGTCATCGGCGAACCTCAAAGTTTTTATTTCTTCTCCATGAATTTTAATACCTACTCCGAATTTTTCTTTTGTTTCCTTTACTGCTTGCTCAATATACAGATTGAATAACATCGGGGAGAGGCTACAACCCTGTCTTACTCCCTTCCCAACCACTGCTTCCCTTTCATGTCCCTCGACTCTTATAACTGCCATCTGGTTTCTGTACAAATTGTAAATAGCCTTTCGCTCACTGTATTTTACCCCTGCCACCTTTAGAATTTGAAAGAGAGTATTCCAGTCAACATTGTCAAAAGCTTTATCTAAGTCTACAAATGCTAGAAACGTAGGTTTGCCTTTCCTTAATCTTTCTTCTAAGATAAGTCGTAAGGTCAGTATTGCCTCACGTGTTCCAGTGTTTCTACGGAATCCAAACTGAACATCTTGAGTAGATATCTTGAATTTAAGTAACCTGGGGGCCATGCTGGCTGCACCAGTATCCCCTGCTCCACCATCATGAATCGTCATCTTGGATTTTTTTAATGTTCCTCCAACTCGTAAATTGCCAGTCTTGGATTTTCAATTTCCCACAGTTTTATATTGAGCACAAGTGGCCCATGACATCAGAGATGCAGGGGAAGCTCTGTAGCACAATTGTATTATTTAGAATTTCCCATCTTCATTACATTTCCCGGCATTTTATACATATGGAAATTCACCTACGTCGCGGTGACCTCATAGGAGTGGTGGAAGAAGTGGAGGAAGAAGCCTGGTAGCTATGCATGACTCAGCGATAATCTCGTTAATGATTTCATTGGAAATCTGACAACAATGCTGACTGTGCCAGAATGAATGCAGCTATACTACTGCTCGTTCCTAGGTTCTGAGCCACATGAATCTGCCCTTTGTCGCAGTTCCTTATGACAGCGGATCTCTTATATACTGTCCTTGCTTCTCGCATGGCCGCAGTGCCAACTGGTGGCATTCACTCTTACAGTGGACAGTGGTCATAATGTTTTGGCTCATCGGTGTATACAAACCAGTACAACAACTGTCACAGAAATTTCAATCTAGTATTAACATAGATATTTTATGAAAGACAGTGAGTTATTGCGAGACAACGGCAATATTTTGCCACGTGGTGCACTTCGGTGAGTGTAAACCTGTGGCGTAACAAGGAAGAGTGTGCGGTCCGCCTCTCTTTTTTTTTTTTTTTTTTTAAACAGAGAGCGGTGCGGTAGTGCCGAGCATTGACTCCATACCAGTGCCAGCGATCGTCAGCTCAAGTGCAAACATTGGGCAGATCAGAAGGCGGCGCGTCAGGAGATTGTTTCGAAGCCAGCTAGTGTGTTGTTAATGGAGGTTTTTCAAGGTGCGTTGAGAACAATGCTGTAACACCAAGACAGTGTCGAAAACATAACCAGCATTTCTTTGGTATGTTGAATCGCATTGGCTTTCCTTCTTAATGGAGTTTTTGCTTAGATGGTCACTCACCGGCGCATAGTGGGCCTACGCGCTGCAAAACTTTGAGAACAGGGAAAAACAGGCGTTAGTTCCGACTTTAGTCCCGCAAAATATTGTGCAAATCACGCTAGGGCATACTTGCCCTATGCTGCGATCTCATGCCAGTCTCAAGTCGATATGAAACGTAGCGCTGTTGACGTTAAACAGTGAATCGGACAACTACACATTTTTCAGATATTGTTTGTGCGGCCTTTTTCATATATGACAGCGGTCCTGCATAATTGCCAGGATAAAATGAAGTCGATAGCACTGTACAAAAGATGTTTATGACTTTTTAACCGGCGTAATGACGTTTATAGATTTAAAACTAAACTGCTACTGATACTATCTGAAATATTTGCTACAAAACTTCCTCTGCGTGGCTCTAGTTTTGTAAATAGCTCTCCTCTTACCTTAACAGTGCATTTCATGAGTTCAAGTGTTTTTACGTGTACATATTTTCACATTTTTATTGGTCGATCATTTTTGTACCATGCGGCAGTGCCTCATGACTTCAGTTATCTAATAAATTATTATCTACTCAAAAAATTGTTATTGGGGTTTTCTGTAGAATTTTCGGGATACTATTCCGAATTGAGATCATAATTTTTCTTCACAAATTCACAGTTTTTTCAATTAATGTTTCTCCGAGTAATATTGATGTTTTAGTGAAATGCTGAAGATCTATCTAATGTTTGTACAGAGAATTCTAGAACTAAAACATATCAAGAACTCTGGAAAAAATGTATGTTTCTCAAACGTCAGGTGCCAATTTCACCGGGGATGCAATATTCGGAAATAATGCCCAATGCTGACATCAGTCCACATAGTTTTGACGCACGGATATACCATAATCGAAGCTGCTCTGTTACTGATTGGTCGGCTATCTGCATGATGTGTCGGCAGCTGGGCCAACACCTTGTAGATCGAGATGGCTGAAAATGCACGCTAGACTAACGCAGACGGGCGTGAAGTACTGGAACAGGCTACGTAATTAATGCTATGAAGAAAATTACGTAGCGGGATTAATACTTATCTTTAATCAATCATTGTGGTACATCGCTCTTGACGATACACAGGAGACTTTAATTACAATCACTGTAAGGCTAATGGCGCCTTGCTAGTTCGTAGCCATTAACTTAGCTGAAGGCTATTCTGTCTCTCGGCTAATGAGAGAGAAAGGCTTCGTACATCTAGTCGCTAGCTAGGTCGTCCGTACAACTGGGGCGAGTGCTTGTTCGTATCACGAGACCTGCCTTGTGGTGGCGCTAGGTCTGCGATCACACAGTGGCGACACGCGGGTCCGACATGTACTAAATGGACCGCGGCCGATTTAAGCTACCACCTAGCAAGTGTGGTGTCTGGCGGTGACACCACACTGCAGATACATAAGAAGCTCGGCATAAGGATACACTGTGTTACTGAGAAAATTTCACACACAAATATTCCCATGACAAAACGATGCATGTCTCATTAAATCGCCTTCTTTCATCTTCGGATCCATTCGTCTCGAGAGTACAGAGAATAACAACTGAAAAGGTTAAACACATGCCACCTGAGGTAAAAGATCTGTTTATCGAACCATCTCCCAGTGTTATAACCCGAATGCGAGTAGTAATGGCACAAGCGACGAATGTGACTATGGTTTCAGTTAAAAATATAAAATACTGAATAAAACATTTCAATACCGCACTTTCGACCTCCGATTCGTTATCAGCGACCATACAATACTTATACCCGAAGTTTTACTCGAACCTGCTAAATTTATAATTTCTGATGAGATACATTGTATCCGCCGTTTTAAATTTTGTAATCAGCGACCCAACTTCAAATGGCTCTGAGCACTATGGGACTTAACATCTATGGTCATCAGTCCCCTAGAACTTAGAACTACTTAAACCTAACCAACCTAAGGACATCACACACATCCATGCCCGAGGCAGGATTCGAACCAGCGACCGTAGCAGTCGCGCGGCTCCGGACTGAACGCCTAGAACCGCTAGACCACCGCGGCCGGCCTCAGCGTCCCAAATAACACAGTTTTGTAGGATTTTATTTCTACTCTTCTATTATCTGCAGGTTTTGAAGCGAGTTGGACCAGTGTGCGGCGTGGTCGTGTCAGTGGTTCCTGGGTTTGCTTTTGCTCGTCTGGGTTGTCTGGATGCTTTTTACAATAAGGTAAAATAAAACCAGCTGGGATTTCTTTCTTGTATACCTGAATTGTAGTATGTAGTATGTGACGATAACCGTATATGAGACATATTAAAATAATACGGATTAATCGGGAAACATCCATATGACCTTTTGGTGTATAATTTGTAAATTACATTTGTCGAGAAAAATTGTTAACTCGTTTTGGTACGTATTCGTCAATTGCATTTGCCCAGAAACACTCGTATAAAGTTTCTGTCTATATCTGCATCCACATCTACATCATATTCTACTTATCTTACAGTGTGTGGTGAAGTGTACGTCTGGTATCACTAAGTGATCCCCTTGTATCGTTCCACTCTCGAATTTCGTGTGTGCAGAAACTATTCTCGGTAAACCTCTGTACTCGTTCTAATGTCTCGAATTTTCTCATCGTCCTCATTTCGTGGAAGAAAGTAATATGTTGTCCGGATCTTCCCAGAACGTGCTCTCTAGAAATTTCTACACCGTGATGCACAACACCTCTTTTGTAACGTCAGCCACTGGTGTTTGTCGAGTATTCCTGTAACGCTCCCGTGTCGGCTTAACAAACTCGTGACGAAACGAGTCGCTTTTCGTCGGACCTTCATTAACTGTTCTAGCAGCTCTACCTGGTAAAGATCCCAGACTGGTGAACAAATTCAAGAATCGGCCGAACAAGCACATTGGAAGCCACTTGCTTCGTTGATGAGTTACATTTCCTTAAGATTCATCCTACGAATCTTTTTCTTACTATTTGTTATTTGGGATAGTCCCACTTAAGTTACCTCTGAAAACTTACTCCTAGATATTTTAAGGTATATGCTGTTTCCAGCAAATAGCCATCGATAGCGTAGTTATACAATAGTGGCTTTCTTTTCCTATGTAGGGCCTATCTGGCAGGAATTGCATTGTTTTACTAATTGTCTTTCCCGCCGACAATTTACATTTGTGTTAAAAAAATGTACACTACTGGCCATTACACCAAGAAGAAATGCAGATGATAAACGGGTATTTATTGGACAAATATATTATACTAGCACTGGCATGTGATTACATTTTCACGCAGTTTGGATGCATAGATCCTGAGAAATCAGTACCCAGAACAATCACCTCTGGCCATAATAACGGCCTTCATACGCCTGGGCATTGAGTCAAACAGAGCTTGGATGGCGTGTACAGTTACAGCTGCCCATGCAGCTTCAACACGAGTAGTGACTGGCGTATAGGGGCGAGCCAGTTGCTCGGCCACCATTGACCAGACGATTTCAATTGGTGAGAGATCTGGAGAATGTGTTGGCCAGGGCAGCAGTCGAACGTTTTCTGTATTCAGAAAGGCCCGTAGAGGACCTGCAACATGCGGTCGTGCATTATCCTGCTGAAATGTAGGGTTTCGTAGGGATCGAATGAAGGGTAGAGCCACGGGTCGTTACACATCTGAAATGTAACCTCCACTGTTCAAAATGCCGTCAATGCGAACAGAGGTGACCGAGACGTGTAACCAATATCACCCCATAGCAACACGCCGGGTGATACGCCAGTATGGCGATGAAATACACACTTCCAATGTGCTTTCACCTCGATGTCGCCAAACACGGATGCGACTATCATGACGCTGTAAACAGAACCTAGATTCATCCGAAAAAATGATGTTTTGCCATTCGTGTACCCAGGTTCGTCGTTGAGTACACCACCGCAGGCGCTCCTGCCTCTGATGCAGCGTCAAGGGTAACCGCAGCCATGTTATCCGAGCTGATACTCCATGCTGCTGCAAACGTCGTCGAACTGTTCGTGCAGATGGTTGTTGTCTTGCAAATGTCCCCATCTGTTGACTCAGGGATCGAGACGTGGCTGCACGATCCGTTACAGCCATGCGGATAAGACGCCTGTCATCTCGACTGCTAGTGTGATACGTGGCCGTTGAGATCCAGCACGGCGTTCCGTATTACCCTCCTGAACCCACCGATTCCGTATTCTGCTAACAGTCATTGGATCTCGACCAACGCGAACAGCAATGTCGCGATACGATAAACCGCAATCGCGATAGGCTACAGTCCGACCTTTATCAAAGTCGGAAACGTGATGGTACGCATTTTTCCTCCTTGCACGAGGCATCAGAACAACGTTTCACCAGGCAACGTCAGTCAACTGCTGTTTGTGTATGAGAAATCGGTTGGAAACTTTCCTCATGTCAGCACGTTGTAGGTGTTGCCACTGGGGCCAACCATGTGTGAATGCTGTCAAAAGTTAATCATTTGCGTATCACAGCATCTTCTTCCTGTCGGTTAATTTTCGCGTCTGTAGCGCATCATGTTCTTGGTGTAGCAGTTTTAATGGCCATTAGTATAGTTTTCAAGTTCTAAAATTTAACCTTATGCTGTTGTTAATTTTTGTACTTATTGGGGCAAAGACGAACAGTTAAAGATATTGACGCCTGAACTGTCCAGAAACGTGTTGTAAATAAAAGGAAATTGTTGCTCTTTTTATCCATAATGTGAATGTTCTAACACCAGCATGTTGACTCTTCAAGCCAGTGCTCCCCATCGTTACAAACACGTCTTTAAAATCACAGTGTTAATTCAAGAAATTGACAGTGACGTGGCTCCTTAAAGCTATTTGGATTCAGCGCACGAAATACCACAGGAACAAGGCACTTTCATTAAAAACTTTTATCCGTCGTTGGCTTTTGTAATTGACGAAATGAAGACTGCATTCAGAGAAATTAACGCGACAACAACCATCACCTGAGGCGGTACTGATCCGTCCCAGAAAATAACACTACAGTCTTTCCAGTATTGAGGTGTACATTTCTGCTGAAAGTTCTTGCTGTTTACTAATGTCCATTAGACAGCAAAAAATATTACAGCACCTCAAGGATGAAAAGATATCAAAAGTAAGTAAACAGCATGCCTCCGCTGTTTCGTTCTAGCTAGAAACGTCTCATGTTTGAACATTCAGCTAGAAATAGGTAAGCGGAATACGTCGCAGAAGGCAGCAGCTAATGTAATTTGAATTCTCCGTCGTTTCGTTTTCTCTAGTTTTTCCCCTTGGGTCTTCAGCAACTTTAGACGAGCTACGTATATATCGCGCACATTGGCGGATTAGCGGCGGAACAGCACCCGTGTTGATATTGATATTCTGTGCACAGCTTTTCCGGTTCGCTGGTTCAAAGAAGAAGTTCTCTCGAAAAGTGTCGACTTTCAGAACACGGCTCGGAAGCGGGTTCGCCGCAGTGAATACGCTAACGCCGCAGCTGGTAGCCGAAGCATGAGCTACGATTCGTCTCGCTTCTAGGAACGCCACGTTTCGCTGTACAGTTTCCCCACACAAGTCTTTGCGTACTGTTGCACGACAGTCTAGCCGAAAGTGCACTCTTCTGGAAGTTGAGATTTTTTTTGGTTGCTGACGGATGTAGAGCACTAAAACCAGCTAAGAGCTTGTTCGCACATCTCTGTATTCATCTTTCAGCAAAGACTGGCTCTTGTCTACAGCGCGCACAAGAAAATTTCACGCACAGAGGTTAGCTTTTTTGTACTTTATACGTTAGCACTCTTTTGCCCAGCTATCTACTGCATAAAATTTTATCAAACTTCCTTCTGTTCGTGAAACAGTTTCGATAGCTGACTGATGTTTAAAAACCCTTTAGTGACGTAGATGCCGCAGAGACAAGTAATTTAAAATGAGAGACATGAGGCCGGAAATGTCAGGAAAACCTCTGAAGCGCATGACAGATGGTGAACATGTCGCATCCAAAACAAGGAGGTTATTTTCGAGCACGGCGTGAAGGGATAGTTGAGCGACGCAATACTTGCATTCAAGCGAACGGTGCAAATTTCGAGCAACTTTTGTAAATTTGATCCGTTGTAAATGTAGAGGCTACGAAATTATTGTCCTCACTGTAACCAAGCACAAGCTGTTCTTATTTTGCGTTTCTTCCCTTTTACCCTTCTTTTTTTGTTCACAGACTTTGCGTAGTAAAGAAAACGCAGGTCATTTACTGGAAATCAGGCAGTTCGGAAGCTTGTACTCGTTTACTTGTGGCGCAATACGTTAAGTTCTTGTTGTATTATAATAAACCAACGGAGACCGCGAGACCCGTAAATAAATTAATACCTCAATGTAAACACACAATTCCCTCACGAAACGAAAAAAAATACTGCCTGCCACACGCAGGACTCGAACCCTGAGTCCCACGCGCATAGGTCACGCACGTAATCCCGGAGCCACTCCGAGATGACTAGTTCACTTGCGTTGGGATGATCAAATGCGACAGACCGATAGCCTCAACCGCTGCTCGTACGGCGAGGTACGTCACCGGGTCACGTCCGATGTTTAACATTTGTCGTCAACTTTTGTGGTATTTCCCGAAATTTGCGATCCCACGTGTCATGTATTCGTATTAAATTACTTGCCTCTACGTCATCTACGTTCCCATGAATGTTTTTAAACATTAATGACAATCACCATGTAAATATGTCTGCTTCCTAAAATATACATACATGGCTTTAAAAAGACAAGTTGAAGATGTCTTTGGCACCCGAATTACATCCGGTAATTTGTTTGATAAATCTGTGCCTCTCGAAAGTTTCTGTATACCTCCATTTCAATAATTAAAGGAATATATGTTACTTGTTCAAATTCTTGTTTAAAATATTTTGAAACTATACTTCCAAACGTCTTATAGATTCAATTTCAAGTATGTAGCGCTTTTTTTCTCAGCTTATTACACGTAAGTAAGACTTTGTATTACATGTCAGTCTATCACAATTATTTGAAATATCTGATCACAAGGGAAACACATATATGTGTTGTATATTAACATTAATGTGTAAAATTGCTTCGGAACGAAATTCTAGCAGAGTAGAGCAGATACCGCCGGGAAAACAGAGTACTGGGATATCGTTAACGGAACTGATGGACAATCCAATCTCCCAAATTTATTTATGCATCGCTGCTTACTATGGTTTCACACGCTTCGGGAATATAACCTGAAAATGAACTGATTTCGCGTCAGAGTCTTGCAAACTTATGGACAAATCTTTTTAAATAATTGGATGATTTCACTTTCCTTTCTTTAACAATAAAAATCAAGTCAATTCGAAACAAATCTATATGTATTTTAGTGATTTATAAATATTGTTTATGATATTTGTAACAGCAACAGAGACATACTCAAATGAACAGAAACTAAGAGTTTGTGCAGAAATTAATTCATTACATTGAGCCACATCACTGAAGGTATATTTGTCACATTATGACCTTATCTGAGGCACCAGCAGAGACCATACATAAGTGGATAAGAAATAATCACATTATTCCACAATTTTACACATTTTTCAGCCATTTTCGTAATTATTTCTTAGCTTCTTCAATATTACACACTCTTCCACATTTTTTTGTATTTTTCTGTATTTTCCTAAATTTTATGCATTCCTCCACAATTTGATCCAATTACGTGAACTCCCTCAATTTGCTGTCAACGTCACATTGCATCATTTGGCATTCCAGCGATGTCGTGTCAGTGTTGGTAAATCGCATCAACTTCAAGATGCTGCAAGTCCAGTCACAATGTAGAATATTCTCGAATTAATTCTTATTCCTAAGTCCGTAGCTCGAACACGGGGTCCCGGGTTCGATTCCCGGCGGGGTCGGGATTTTCACCTGCTTCGAGATGACTGGGTGTTGTTGTGTCGTCTTCATCATCATCATTCATATCCATTACGGTCGGAGGAAGGCAATGGCAAACCACCTCCACTAGGACCTTGCCTAGTACGGCGGTGCGTATTGATTTTAGCCATCCGTCAAACGAACTTGGAATTCCACAGCCAGATTACCTACAAAACAGCTGCTGTCATTGCTGCTCTGTGTGAGAGATTTCCACATTACAACTATTGTATAGATCCTGATTGTCTTTTCATAAGTAAAATACAGATGTATGGTACTGCACCCTGCCATTACCGAATAATCCACTAAAATTCCACAACGATTACACATCCAGCTAATAAAATAACACTTATGTATTCTAATTGTAGTAGTCATAACCAGAAAAGCTGTCATGATCACATGATCAAAAACATATAAGCCTGTATTTCATCCCAGTAGACAGAACTACAGAACAACCTTCGGACTACATACATGACAACGTTAATAAATAAATGTCTATATCTGCTCGATACAGTTGCCTCCAGTATGTATATAATTCGTTCTATATCTTTGCCAGCAATAAGTGAAGTCCTCTAGGGAAATATAGCTGTTTCTTGCGTTATCAGGTTTAATATCACTAGAATTTTTCCTATTCTTAACATAAGAAAATCTCTGGGAATGTATTGTGTCTCTTTCTATACTGATTAGCTTATAACAAATACACAGTCACCATCCAAGTCCAAGAGATATCCACATTAGAACTGTTAGTGTTACTCTTTAGTAGTTCATTTCCGGGTTAAATAATTAAATCGATAGACACGCAGTTATTGGTCCTGATTACTTGAAATGTATGTACATACAAAAATTCAACAGTACTGAAGATGATGGTTTAGACACCTCTACAGTCTGTCTCATTGTCTATAAATATGTACGACAACTACTGGAATGCGTCCTAGCATGACAGTGTGACCAGAATGATCACCAGCAGCAAACGATTTTTACTAATGATGATTATTCATACGACCAAAAAAACCCTTCGGTTAAAGGACATGATGACAACACTACCAGTTACGTAATCATCTGGTCATATCTTCCAAATGTTGTCGGATTTGCAGTCCAACTACAGTCTTTTGTATTTTAAAATTTTGTACATGGCTGAAACGGCAACTGTAGGGTGAGATCTTCTTGTCGAAATGGTAACCAGCCGACCAGATGCAAAGTAAAAGGCTCATTAAAACTTCTGTAGCATTATATCAAAGTTTATAAAAACGTCTTCTTCAAGAAGTCGTATTGACAACTAGGTTTTAGTTGTGGCAGAGGTACGTTAAAATACAGCTGAAATGCGTCAGTCAGGTATAATAGTTCACCTCAATAACAATAAAAACATGCACAACCATGTCGTACATGTTTAAATTTTTATGGAGGTGAAATTTTACATTTGGCTGACGCCTTTCGACTATGTTATAACTTACCTCTGTCTAGATATGTAATCCAGTTATCAGTATTTCCTTCTAAAGAGGACATCTTCAAAAATGTTGAAGCTATGCTAAAGGGGTTCTGATAAATCTTCCATTTTGGAACTGACTGTATGTTTACTACTTCTACAAGAAGACACTACTTTGTGCGCGTGCTGCCTGCGACGCAAATACCCGAGGGGCCATTGGTTTGGGTGTGGGTGCAACAACGTCGAGCAACATGGACTCAAGATGTCAGTACTTTCTACCATAACCTAAATGCGATGGTACTACAACTATTTCCTCTCTCTCTCTCTCTCTCTCTCTCTCTCTCTCTCTCTCTGTGTGTGTGTGTGTGTGTGTGTGTGGAAGGGGGGGGGGTATATTCTGTGACATGGATAACTTAGAGCGAAGGGTACGGTGGTTTTTTTCTCTCTGCATACATAATAAACTGACAGAGGAAATGCACTTTAAATCAAAACGCGAACTGATGGAGGAAATTCTCTTTAAATTCGCCCAATCTACCTTATAGTAAGAGTGTAATAGCTTATTAAGTTGATGGACACAAGTGGTCGCAATCAAGCAGATAAATAAATCGGGCGACCCTGACTATTAAGCTACGTGTAAAAGACGTAACTTACTTGCACCGTATCTCTGAACTACGGATAGTATTCTGCAGTTACCTCACCTTAAACTGTTTCTCTCTGCAGCATGCGTTCACTCTCTACCAAACACTGCCAGTTTTATGTTTTTAGAAAACAATATATGTTTCAAAACTAATACTGCTAGAGAGAACGCAGAGAACATAGAGAGAAGTCATGTAGAAAAAATTTATGCTAATGCTGCATACACAGACTTTTTATACTCTATCAGCAAACTTTTCGTGATTCCATCCGTAGCAGCATCAATATGTGATCCATAATTATAGCTTTACACTGCGTCCAAATATTTTTACGCTTACAAATACATACGACTTGCAAGTCGCGTGTATTTGGAGAAAATACTGCAGCTCTCAGAATAAAAAGACAATACCATTTTCTCATGCACACACAATTAGTGGAAGTATGACAATGTTAACTCGTGCCACCACATCTCTCTCTCTCTCTCTCTCTCTCTCTCTCTCTCTCTGTACATTGCACTGTCTTTCCATTATTATAGCATATGTGCTATCATAAACCCTTTTAAATCGAATGTATACAGCCCGTCTCTAACGATTACCCCTATATGTGTGACGCAATGTTCCTCCCTCCGTCCCTCTGTATAATTAACAAACCCCTTCTTTGCTTTATTTTCCTAAGTTGAGCTTATTACTCTCATATTTACTTGTTCCTTTTCCGTTCATGTAATATACGTCATTAACTAATAATCTTATTAATTCACTAGAAATACGATTTGTCATTCTTTTCTTGGAACAGCGCGCCGCAGGGTACGACACTCCCTCTTAGAGATTAAGTTCATCCGACCTCTTCTTGCCTGTGCTGCATTCTGGTAGCCAAGTAAACAGAGAGCGCTGTTTCATCCATTTGGCTTTGGCCCTGTATAAAATTTTCGTATTATTCTGTTAGCTCCGTAAGCTTTTCTTATGTTTCTCATTATTTTTATCTAAAATCACCACAAGACCTACCACATATATACATAATGTCACTTATCCATAACCTTTGAACAGTCTAAATTTTTTTAGTCATGTTTTTGAGACGTCCCCTTAGAAAAATTTATACATGACTGTGCTTAAACTGACACACAATATTTTTAGCGCAACGCAATCTGACTTTCAATAATCCCTACAAAAGAATGGCCCTATACCTTTCACAAATCACTTACCTCACAAAGATCTTCATTACTCAAGCTACTGCAATACAGCGAGCGCCAATACTGCCAGCTAAATAAAAGATTCAAACTACGGAAGGCACTAACTACTGATAGGCATAGTTAGCAAATGAAAGATTTTAATAGAGAACAAACAATATATTTGCCTTAATAGTGTTGAAAAATCATAATATACATAGCAGTTCACGACATCAAGTCTTACAAATTTCAAAACTCCGCCATCTCTCTCCCCACATCCACCACTGCTGGCGGCTCACCTCCAACTGCGCAACGCTACGCGCTGTTCACACCCAGCCGCCCAACACTACAATGGCAGACAACAATGCAAACTAGCCACAGACTGCACACAGCACAGCCAGTGATTTTCATACAGAGCGCTACGTAACGTTGCCAATAAGAAAACAGAAACCGCCTACTTACATAGCCCCCATGCTCCCCACAAAAAATTTTACAAATTGTTTTGGGCAGTGGCCAATAATGATTTGACAAAATTTTTCATAATTACAATTACGAAGATATCAAATGCACACACTTATTGATACAATGTTGGTCAAACGCTAAAATTTTCTCGCAGTCCATAAAGACAGTCCTGACCATTCATCACAGTAAAATTGAAGTGTTTTTCTTCTCAAAGTCTGAGCAGTAAAAGAGAATGCACACGGAAGTAGTGGATTTCCATGCAGTCTTGAAGAAGCAGTGTTGTCCTTCCAACGGAAAGACAGTGCCGACTCTCGACATGCAGACAGGTAATGGGCCACAACAGAACAAACCCACAGCAGAGTCATTCGACGTTTTGAAGAATATTGGTAGGTAGGTCATCACAGAGTAGACCCACTGTAGTCATGGTAGAGATTACGGTATTGGTGGGCCACCAGAGGTGCAGACCCACTGTAGTCCTGGTAGAGATTGTGGTATTGGTGGGCCACCAGAGGCGCAGACTCACTGCAGTCCTTGTAGAAATAATCGTACTCGTGAGTCAGCAAAGGTGTAGACTCACTGTAGTCCTTGTAGAAATAATGGTATTGGTGGGTCATCAAAGATGCAGATCCACTGTAGTCCATGTAGAGGCGGCCAGCAGCCATCTGTTGCGACTGTGCAGGTGCAAAATCACCATCGAAGAGTCTTGTACTATATAGCAAGTCCATAAACCACCACTTTTGCACTCACAAAGTTTTTTTTAATTGTCTTTAGAACCAGCAACGCTGTTAACCAGTCCCTTGCTGAATCATCTACACACGTCCAAAAACTAACAGTCCCTGCTTCTCACATATTGTCCATATACTATGACCAACAGAAACGTGTGCAGTGAAATGAACTTACAAGTTAATAATATGATGATCCGGTGTCAATTACAATTTTATTACATAAGAATACAATTACAAAGGTACGAAATACATCGTTAAAGAAACACTTACATTTTTAATTTACTGCGTTTTATCATTGTGATAACTAGTACACGTGGTAAGCTCGCTGCGACTTTACCTACTGTGTTCTTAGCTTTAATGCATTTTGTACGGTTTTATAATTGACAAATATGTTGTTATGGTCTTCAGTCCTGAGACTGGTTTGATGCAGCTCTCCATGCTTCTCTACCCTGTGCAAGCTTCTTCATCTCCCAGTACGTACTGCAGCCTACATCCTTCTGAATCTGCTTATTGTATTCATCTTTTGGTCTCCCTCTACAATTTTTACCCTCCACGCTGCCCTCCAATAGTAAATTGGTCATCCCTTGGTGCCTCTGAACATGTTCTACCAACCGATCCCTTCTTCTAGTCAAGTTGTGCCACAAACTCCTCCCAAATCCTATTCAATACCTCCTCATTAGTTATGTGATCTACCCATCGAATCTTCAGCATTCTTCTGTAGCACCACATTTTGAAAGCATCTATTCTCTTCTTGTGGTCCATGTTTCACTTCCATACATGGCTACACTCCATACAAATACTTTCAGAAACGACTTCCTGACGCTTAAATCTATACTAGATGTTAACAAATGTCTCTTCTTCAGGAATGCTTTCCTCGCCATTGCCATCTACATTTTATATCCTCTCTACTTCGAACATCATCAGTTATTTTGCTCCCCAAATAGCAAAACTCATTTACTACTTTAAGCGTCTCATTTCCTAACCTAATTCTCTAAGCATCAAGCGACTTAATTAGACTACATTCCATTATCCTCGTCTTGCTTTTGTTGATGTACATCTTGTATCCTCCTTTCAAGATATTGTCCATTCCGTTCAACTGCTCGTCCAACTCCTTTGCTGTCTCTGACAGAATTACAATGCCATCGGCGAACCTTAGAGTTTTTATTTCCTCTCCATGGATTTTAATACCTACTCCGAATTTTTCTTTTGTTTACCTTACTGATTGCTAAATATGGAGATTGAATAACATCGGAGAGAGGCTACAACCCTGTCTCACTCCCTTCCCAACCACTGCTTCCCTTTCATGTCCCTCGACTCTTATAACTACCATCTGATTTCTGCACAAATTGTAAATAGCCTTTCGCTCCCTGTATTTTACCCCTGCCACCTTCAGAATTTGAAAGAGAGTATTCCAATGAACATTATGAAAAGCTTTCTCTGAGTCTACAAATGCTAGACACGTAGGTTTGCCTTTCCTTAATCTTTCTTCTAAGATAAGTCGTAGGGTCAGTATTGCCTCCCGTGTTCCAACATTTCTACGGAATCCAAACTGATCTTCCCCGAGGTCGGCTTCTATCAGTTTTTCCATTCGTCGGTAAAGAAATAGACAAATATGAGTAAAGCTATAATTATGGATCACATATTGACGCTGCTACGGATGGAATCACGAAAAGTTTGCTGATAGAGTGTAAATGGTCTCTGTGGGGAACATTAGCATAAATAGTGACATCTCACGAGCTTACGACACAGATATTTTGGGACTATTGCACTGCAGTTTTTTGTAATAGTAGCGCCTTTAACAAGATGACAAGATAACATACTTTAAAGATGTGAGACGATGTTAAGCTGATTTTGTTCGTATCTTTTGATGAAGCCATTATAGCTCAATTATACACTGACAATGAAGGAGTTGGTAGGCTTGTTTCTACATCTGAAAGATGATACCTATTCGAAATTCGTGCCAGTCGCTTAAGGATGGTGCTAGTAGCGCAACCATGAGGATACAAATGAAGTTTGCTCCAAACACACACACAAAGGGTCATGAGCGTTAGGTACCTTCGATATTGGACGTGGTGAGTAGGTATTAGTTAAGAATGTCTTTAAGGCTGCGTAGCGCAATTTTCAAGACCTCACTGACTTTGATTGAGGTGGAGTAATAAGGCTACAAGAAGCTGGATGTTCCATCTGCGATATTGCAGAAATACTTGGCAGGAATGTAGCCACTGCACAAGATCGCTGGCAGCGGTGGTCACAAGATTGTACGGTCGCAAGAAGACCGGGCTCTGGACTGCGACGTGGTACTACCAAGAGGGAAGAAAATCGTGTTTGTCATACAGCTCTGGCGCATCGTAATGCACCTCCAGCAGCAATTTGAGCGAAGATGGCATTACAGAGACGAAAAGAATTGTTTCAAATTGGTTACTTCAAGGCCAGCGGCGAGCCAGATGCCATGTAGCGTGAATTCCACTGACCCGCAAACCACCGCCATTTGTGACTTCAGTGGTGTCAAGCAGTAGGCTAATTGGGGTGTGGGGTGGGGGGGGGGGGTGGTCAGAGTGGAGTTCTGTCGTGTTTCCTGATGAAAGCAGGTTCGGCTTCGGTACCAGTGATGGCAATGTGTTGGTTAGGAGGAGGCCAGATGAGTGCCTGCTGAACCGTGAATTTACTTTCAAAATCTTTTGTTACAGAATTTACTTTATTTACTAGCGATTCATCAAGAACATTAACACATTTAGGTGAGCGTGGAAGTAGTTGCTGGGAAGTAACTCATGGAAAATGAAATTACTTTTAACAAATGTGAATTTTATTCCTAAAAGCTTTTCAAAAACAGATTGAAAATTACAAGGAGAAAAGCACCCTCGAAAGAAGCAGAAAGAATAACATTAACAGTATGAGCCTTCGGGCTGAGAAGCTTGCCTGCTCCCTTTCAACACGGCCATAGTCATGACCGCTCACAACAACCTCTGAAAGAGTATACTGGTGCAAATCTGCAACACACCATATTACTTTAAACAAAAAAATTTTTAACAATTCACACAAACACGTAAACTATGCACCCCGTAAGAGGGATGGAAATGGTACAACACTCAAATTATTTGCCACCGAAAGAGCGATTTTTTAAGGGCTCTTACGGTGGAAAGGTGGCAACCTTATAACCTAAAATGACTATTTAAATAAAACCCATAAAATGCAGACTTACATAAAATGTACAACATGCTCTATATTACACATATACCACCCCGCAACATCACGAGCAAGATGAAAACATATTTCAAGACATCGGCCTTTAAGCAATAAATTCTTTAACAACAAATCCGACAAACATGACAGAGGCAGTACTAACGTATGGCAGGCCGACAGACAGACACTAACTGCCTAGCAAATGCGGACGGGAGACAGACGAGCAAGCTGGGGAGCAGAGACTGACCAAGAAAACAAATAGAATTTAAGAAGTAAATGAAACAACATATCACAAATCACTTAACTTCTAAAAACTGCGATGTCTGGCGAAGACCTGGCGCAGGACCCCCAAAACGCTCTGCCGAACCGTCCGCTACCAGCCGCTTCAACGGACGCAGGAAGGCGCGTCGATCTCCCGTCTCACGGTGTCGCAGCTCGCACCAGGCAGACCAATGTCGTAGGTCGGCTCCTGCTGCTCTCGTGTCGGCCGCGAAGTCACTACCCCTCGCTATATGGCGTGGCCCACTGGACTGACGTGGCGACCTCACATGCGCCGACGCTCAAGACGGACAAATCATCTTGTGTCCCAGTGCGCGACCGACCAACCGACCGGTCCAACCGCCAATAACCGTTGGCCGAGCAATTCGAGCAGAAGGGCGGCCTAACGCGCACTCAGATGCAGGAACTCAGCCCTCACCGGGCGACCACTAAAGTACGCGTCATTTATGTTGGCGGCCGAGTTTAGGTTCGTTCTGCGCATCTGACGTCACAAAACACACTCAACCAATGAACAGAGAACGACGTTGCCACATCTCGACTGCAGTGCAGAGCATGGACGAGTGTCTTCAGTTTTAGAAACGTTCAGTCATAAAAAAAGTAATAGAACAAAAGCGCTGTCTTGATAGCAGACATTCTTCTATAGAAAGTTTGGAAAAAGCATTCTTTATACCAATTGCTTCATATTCTATTAATTAATTAAACCAAACAAGCAATAAGGCTCCTAATTCAGGTGATAGCAAGGAAAGGTGTTTGTATCACTCTCACGAACTGCTTTTTCGCAATAAAGAACGGCGGTAATTGTTTATTTCCTATTGTACTTCGATGAAGCATGAGTAATTCATAGTCATACCAACAGTGTTTGTCAGTATTTTGTGTGATGTGTTATAGTCCTCATGGCGTTATGTACTTGGACGAGGGGCGTTAGCGTAACGGTTAAGGTGTTGGGCTGCTACACGAAACGTTATGAGTGCTTAATGTTTTCATTATTTAAAAACAATATCGAAGTGCCTTACTTCACGAATTATATTCGTTTGAACGTAATTTTTTGAAATTTCTAGTGCTTTGTCTCTTCATTAACCCTTTTGCTGCTGCAGACACGTGCTCCCCGCATCCCGCGCTGTGCGCGATTTTGTCATCACTGCACTGCTCGCCTGTGCAGACACATGGCGTTCCCACTGCTTTGACACACTTATCATTCGATTTCGCCAAAACTATTTGGCCCAAAAATTTGATTTTTACACGTCTTCTTGACTGATACCTTCCCCCCATAAATGACTTAATTTTGTTTCGATGTTCAACGCAGTTATTATGCAGCATTAAATGTAGTAAACCATTGCACGAAATTTTGAAGAGTTTGCAGAGGTAGAAGTCCATAGCGTATACTTTCCGTATGGTCGGTTTTAGTTGCCACAATGTTGAGAATGAAATGTGGACAAGATACCTAAATTTCAAATGGCACTGAGCACTATGGAACTTAACTTCTGAGGTCATCAGTCCCCTAGAACTTAGAACTACTTAAACCTAACTAACCTAAGGGCACCACACACATCCATGTCCGAGACAGGATTCGAACCTGCGACCGTAGCGGTCCTGCGGTTCCAGACTGTAGCGCCTAGAACCGCACGGCCACCCCGGCCGGCAATTTTTGACCATATGAGGGAACGGCCAAGATCTCTTCCTCCAATATAATGTTTCGGAAATTTGTTGTTTGCTATCCCTAGTTCGTGGTCTTCCCAAATTAGTCTGTCCTTAGATATATTGTCTTTCAAAAAAATATTTTTAACTGCTGTCTAATATATTTGTTTCTTTTTCACCCCTTATGGAGTAATCATTTATTACTCTCGCGTACCTCATTTCAGATGCTTATATTTCATTATTGTAGTTTATTCTCCCAGGTCTCGTTTCCTTAAAGCAGACTCAATACAGTTACAGTTTTATAAAGCTACATGTATACCGGAGACTTCACTGGCACTTAACCTATCGACACTTGTCGAATTTTTCCGCACATTTAGAGGGTGAGTCACTAACTGTTGCCACCCAGAATAACTCTGAAAGCATGATAGGAGCTGAAAAGCTTATGAGACAAAAGTTGCATCGGATAAATGGGGGCCATAACATGACGTTGGTATAGGAACGTAGGCTTCCGCGGCCGGTGTCATAGTGATTAAAATTCTTCTGGCTATTATGCCGCGTCATTGCTAGAAAACTAACAACAATAATACACTAAAACCGACGTTTCGGCCGAATTGCAACGGCCTTCCTCAGGGCACGACACGACTGGTTTTGCATGGGTATAGGTGCTTCTATTTATTACAGACTATCGATGTCTGGCGTCACTGTTGTAAAACTTTTAATGGCCCTCTAATATGATTGGCTAGTCGTGACGTAAGGGGAGATGGAAGGAAAGAGGCTATTCGTGGATGTCCATGTCGTTAACGATTGGTAGCTGTCCGCCAATCAGCGCTCGGCTTTTGGTTGGCAAGTTTTCCTCCTGGTGTGCGCGGAAGTGGACTGACAGTTGCTCCACAGTGTTTGGTTTTTGTTGCTATGTGCGGTCACGTCAGAGATATGAAGGTAAACTTCGTTTTTTTAAAATGAGATGCTACTATTTGGTACTTATTTTCTGATAGCAGCTATCGAGACGAATCGAATGATGTGTAACAGTAAGGTCTTTGAAGGTCAACGAAAGCCACAAAAGTGGCATGAACGTCCATTTACGGAAGGTATTCGAAGTGATGACCATTGGTATCAATGCAGTGCTGCAATCTTCTTATCATAGATTGAGTGGTATTCCTTATCACATCGGCAGAATTGTCAGAGCATGTGCTTTGACAATTCTCTCTCGCATATATTCAGGTGTAGTTGTAATGTCTTTATGAACAATGTCTTTTACGAATTCCCATAAGAAAAAATCCAGAGGCGTTCAAGTCTGGCGAACATGCCGGCCACGACACACCTCCTCCGCGTCCGATCCAACGATTTGGGAGTTGTCTCTGCAACTCATTTCTAGCCATCAGCGAAAAATGTGCTGGGCACCCATCGTGTTGATTCCACATTCTGTTCCTTGTTCCTAAAGGTAGTTTTTCCAATAACAGACCTAATGTTTCTTGTAGGAATGTGGTGCACTTCCTACCATTAAGATTTTCTTCGATGAAATAGGGGATTATAATTCTGTCCAGAATCCCACACACCATACAGTCACCGACCACGGTTTTTAGTGAGCAACTAGCCGCAGCCAACATGGATAAATAAACGAAATTAAAATCTACAGCTAATACGAGGGTATATTGGCAATCATTCTTCCCACTTGAGTGGAGCAAGGAGGTAGGTTAATGTACTTTCCACCACGCACGATGCTGTGGCCTGCATTTCAATTTCGCTATAGATCATAGCATTGCCTGGAGAAAACATTATGGAGTGTACAATGTTATAATATGCACATTTACTTAGTTCTTAATCAACACAAATTTTATGTTGTAGGGATTTTTGCGTGGTTGTGCGGTGTCAGTTATACCTAAGTCCTATATGTAATACAGATTTGCCACATGTGCGGCGGATATGGTAGCGTTGTGTCGCGATAGGAATCACGGAGAGTATTACGACATGTAAGCGTAGGCTTCCGCGGCCGTTGTCTTCTTCAATAAAATTCTTCAGGGTATCAGACCGCATCGTCATAATTTAAAATACGCCAACGTTTCGGCCAGCGTTGCAGCTAGCCTTCATCAGGGCCTTACGTTAACGTAAGGCCCTGATGAAGGCTAGCTGCAACGCTGGCCGAAACGTTAGCGTATTTTAAATTATGACGATGCGGTCTGATACCCTGAAGAATTTTATTGAAGAAGTATTACGACACTCTAAAAATACACATAATAGCATTTGTAATGGAGAGATGGGAAGTCTGCCAGTCGATACATTCTTCTTATTATTATTTTCTTCACGTATTGGTCCAAAAGCGCCACGCGAGGAACAATCGGTCAGTGTCGCTTTTGATGATTGACGTTCCTTTGGGTACAAATTTGTTTTATCCTTTCAGAATGAAGTCTCTTTCTTGCATCAGACAACGGTGTTCCATTGCGTTTTCTAATTTCCCTCTCGCCAACTTTCCAATCAAGTATCTTTTGTCTGAATGTTTTTGTATCTGTAACGTCTAACTGAGCTATACCAACTACTTTAAGATCCTTCGTAATCGCAGCGATCCATTTCATTAGCTCTGTTTTGGTCTTACTTCTGTTTTCGTAGAATTCTGCTATTTGTTTTGTCAACCTCGTGGGTGCCATTATTTTAATGTGCCCATAAAATTTAAGTGTTCGTTTTGTCATGTCACCATGTGTGTCTGTGTATTCTTCTACGTATTTCCTTATTGCTTCTCAGCCTGTAAGTTTATCCATCAGTAATTTTGGGGCCTAATATTTTTCTAATAATCTTTGTTTCTTTCTTTTGAATTTCTTCAGTATCCACCATTCTGTTTAAAATTGAAATTTCTGCTCCATAAAGACACTCAGGTTTGATTATAGTGCTGTAATGCATAAGTTTACTGGATTCAAATAGTGGTATTTTATTATAAATATTTTGTGTTTATCTGAATGCAAATGCCTTTTTTTGACAGCGGACTTCGTTTGCAGCTTTTTCCAGACCGTTTTCTTGTACGATTTCCCATGTATTTAAACTGAGAAACCCCTTTTATTTTTCCATTTTCCGTGTTCAAAAACTTTGCTGCTTGTTTGTTTCTTGTCATATATTCCATTTCTTCCAATGGTATTTGTAGTCTTACTTTTTCCACAATTTCGATTTTTTTTGTTGAGCTATGGTAATATCCCTAGTTAAAATTTCTAGATTATCTCCAAAGGCTATGCAAACTGCTCTAACATACTTCTACCTAACTTGATTGATTGATCTATATTTTGACTCGACTTTTTCTCTCACCTTTCTGTAACTATCTTTTCCAAAACACAGTTAAACGGTAATGGGGAGAATCCATCTTCCTGTTTAATACCAGCCTTTAATTCACAAATATACATACAGTATTGTTACTAGAAATCCTTTGGTGTCTAAGGATTAGTTTTAAATTAAAAATTTGTTCTGGACAGGATCTGTTTGGTCTAAAGCGTGCTTGATATTTACCAATTTTTGGTACTAACTGTTCTTGGGCCCCATCAAGTAAACATTGCCAAAGAATTTTGCATGTGACCGGGAGAAGAGAGATTCCTCGGTAATTATTAACATTGGTTCTATCTTCTTTTTTACGCAATAGATAAATTAGGACAGTTTGCCATATCTGTCCTATTAGTTGAGTGATCTCTTTTGTAATGTTAGGGCCAACTGATTTTAGTAGTTCTGCAATTATACCGCCTTCTCCGTATGATTTATTGCTTTTAAGTCTCTTAATTTGTTTAGCTATTTCGATTTTGTCAGGTTCTTTAGAGTTAGGTTTGGTGTTACCAGATTTCTGTGGTTGGAATTTACTCGTTGGTTCTGAACAGTATAATAGTTTTTCAAAATAATCATCAAGTACCTTACAATTTTCCTGGTCGTTAAGAGCCTAACTGTAATTTTCTTTTTTGAAGCAAAGACACTGAGATTGGTAACCGGTTAGTTTTGCTTTGAGTTTCATAAAATTTTCTTGTATTGTTCTCTTGGAAGTCTTTTTCGATTTCTAAAAGTTGGACATTCTCGTAGTTTCTTTTAGTCTTTCGTATTAATTTATATGTTTCTTTTCTTACAGTTAGAAAGGTGTTGTACATGTTTTTAGGTTTGTTACTTTTCCCATATTCGACTGCCTCATGCCTAGACTTAACTGCTCTTTCACAATCCGCGTTCCACCGAGGGTGTTTATGTTTCTTTCGAAGCGGAATTAGATTTTGTGCTGATTTGATGAACTTTTCTTTCAGGCTTGTTAGATTTGGGGTTATTTTAGCAGTGTCAAGTTTCGGGATAAATTTTTTTTTTTTGTTTTTTGTTTTTTTTGTTTTTGTTTTGAAGAGTTATTGAGATTAAAGTTTTACTTTTATTCGCGTTAAATAATGCTTCTTTTTATTTGTCAATTGTATGACACGTCTCGGGAAATGATTCCGATTTTGCCTATATTTTTGACGGTTATCGATCTGTTAGGTGCTGCCTACGCCCGTATATGGATGTGCTTTATTAATAGTAAGATTCCAGCACGCGCTTCTGCATGCCTTGGTGCCGAGTATCATGAGGTAGAAGCGGAAAGAGCGCTGAATACTTGGTGGCAGCTTCCCTTCCGAGAGCCCAGGGGAAAACACGTCACGCTCGTGAGTGGCCTCAGCTGGCACCTAGCGCCACAAGTGGTAACGACATGCGAGCGAAGGCCTGGCGTTTCATCCCTAAATTTTTATGATAAAACTGCTGTAATTGTTTACAAATAACATCCCAACATGGGTATCCACAGTACGCGGTCGCATCCCGTGTTCCGGGAATATACATAGACTGAAACTATGATTTCACCGGCCATCTGAACTTGGATCCCTACATCCGGCTTATTTTCATCCATTGACTACGCCATTTAGCGGAGTACTAGTTTTGTCTGATAACGAATGTTGGATTCCACTCTCTGGGCTACTTAGCTCTGATGACATAGATGTCACATGACAGTGTGGTTTTCTGTGCCATGCAACGGGTTGTGATCTGATAATGAAAAGGTTAAACACAACGGGAGCGGCTTCTTAATCCCCAAGATGGTTTGCCACCGCTGCGGTTGCCCTGTTTACTGGGTTTTCTGTCATAAATAACTATACAACAATTTCTTACGGTCCAGTGACCAAGAAAAGTAGCAGGCCAACTTTATATTACAGGACGCGATTTGGCGTCATCAACGCTTAACTTCCTCTCGGATTTACCAACAGACTGGGTGAGGCCCCGACTGCACGATCAGATAAAGAACTGACAAATAATTGATAGACAGAGTTCTAGCAGCAAAAATAATAAGCGACAAGTAATATGGATCTAAAGTACTCAGCCAGTTGTCTTAAAAGAATAGGCTATTAACGAACTTACTATTAGTTCTGTCCGACGTCTGCCACAGCAGTAACTAAGGCATCCAGTGAGGTCCCTGATAATACAGCTTCAAGTAATGGATTACGTATCCTGTAAAGAACATATTAATCAGTATGAGACTCGTAGCTAATGCGTAAAATAAGTTTAACAAGCACTCAAAACATAAGCCAAACAAACTGAATAAACACTACTTTCAAAAAACGCAGGACACTGGATAAAATTTGAGGTAAGCAAACTGTAACTTTCCTTAACAGCAGTTGCCTAGAACACTGTTGAAATAAAATTACAAACACCTTAAAATTCCGGCAAGTGAGGTAAAAAAACAGGGCAGATAATCTACCAAAGCAGTAACAATAGAAATATTTTACGCACACCACACAGAACAAGTGCACTTGTTCGGTTTCCTTATACCATCTTTCTAGACACTATGACCCATATGACTAATTATGCTGCATACACCTGCTTACATTTTACGCTCACTAACAATGCGGTGGTTATAACCTTCTGAAGAAGGGCGACAGGTGTCTGAAATTGGTAAAGGAATAAGATTTCCTTTGCGCAACTAGTGGCTGATAATTTAAATTCATGAATATTCTCTGCTGGTCTGCTACACTCACGAAGAGAGAGAGAATATTTGAACACGAACAGCACCCTTAAATAATGTCACAGAACTGCACAACAAACCGCATCGAAGAGATGCTACGAAAAGACCGATGCTTTTCGCGAACAGCCTTACTCCAACAATTCCGAGAGCCTAAACCCATTCCGAAGTAGTAAATCTATTACTGCCTCCAGTTTACATCTCCGATAACGAACCCGAGGGAAAGAATTAAAGGAATTCTGACGAATAAAGGCGATCAGTGACATTATATCTTCCAGCCAACAAAACACAAGTGGGATAAAGTGTTTCATGATGCTTTTTTTATCACAAATTCCTGTCCTGGATATATTCCAATCTCTGTCTTCCTCTACAGTTTTTGTCCTCTACAGCTCCCTCTAGTACCATGGGAGTCATTCCCTAATGTCTTATCAGATGTCTTATCATCCTGTTTCTTCTTCTTGTCAGTGTTTTTCGTATATTCCTTTCCTCGCCGATTCTGCAGAGAACCTCTTAATTTTTTACCTTACCAGTCCACCTAATTTTCAATATTATTCTGTAAAAGCACATCTCAAATGCTACAATTCTCTCCTTTTCCGCTTTTTCCATAGTTCATTTTTCACTGTCATGCAATGCTACGCTCCAAACGTATATTCTCAGAAATTTCTTCCTCAAAGTTAAGGCCTATATTTGATACTAGTAGATATCTCTTGGCCAGAAATGACATTTTTGCCAGTGCTAGGTTGCGTTTTATGCCTCCTTGCCCCGCGCGTCGTGAATTTATTTTACAGCCTAGGTAGCAGAATTCCTGAACTTCATCGACTTCGTGATCACCAGCCCTAATGCTAAGTTTCTCGCTGTTAAAAATTATTCCATTTCATTGTGACAGGGTGGTGCAGCAAACAGTTTCGAATTATTTCAGAAAAAAAGCAGTATTGATACAAAATTATGCTGTTGCGTCCGTTTTCCATTTTGTGTGCCTAACGACGGATGGGTTTTATATACAACTACTTTTGTACCACCCGTTGATGTCCCAAAAGGCTGAAACGCGTCGTTGACATTAATCTGAAATTTCTTTCTGTTCTCATTTTTACCAGTTCTTAGTAATGTCTTGTCTCTTTGATTTACTCTCAATCCATACTCTGTACCTATTAGACTCTTCATTGCATTCAACAGATCCCGTAATTCTTCTTCATTTTCACTGTGGGTAACAACGTTATCAGCGAATCTTCATATCATTGAGGTTCTTTCTCCTTGAATTTTAATCCCACACTTGATTCTTACTTTTATTTCCGTCATTGATTCTTCGATGTACAGACAGAACAGTAGGGACGAAAAATGACAACCCTGTCTTACAGCCGGCCGAGGTGGTCGAGCGGCTCTAGGAGCTACAGTCTGGAACCTCACGACCGCTACGGTCGCAGGTTCGAATCCTGCCTCGGGAATGGATGTGTATGATGTCCTTAGGTTAGTTAGGTTTAAGTAGTTCTAAGTTCTAGGGGACTGATGACCTCAGAAGTTAAGTCCCGTCTTCGTTCTTGTACATGTTACATATATGACCCGTGTTTCCTTATAGCTTACCTCTACGTTTCTCAGAATTTCGAACATTGCACCATTTTAAATTGTCGGACCCTTTTTGCAGTTCGACAGATCCTATGAAAGCGTCCTGATCTTTCTTTAGTCTTTCTTCCATTATCAACCGCAACATCAGAACTCCCTCTCTGGTGTCTTTACCTTTCCTAAAGCTAATGTGATTGTCATCTAACAGATCCTCAACTGTCTTTTTCATTCTTCTGTATATTATTAGTGACAGCAACTGGGATGCATGAGCTGTTAAGCTGATTGTGCGATAATTCTCGCACTTCCCGGCTCTTTCTAACTTCAGAACTGTGTGGATGACTATTTGATGAAAGTCTGACGGTATATCGCCAGTCTCATTCATTCTATCCAGCAAAGTGAAAATTCGTTTTATTGCAATTTCTCCCAATGATTTTAGAAACTCCTATGCAATGTTATCCATTCCTTCTCCCTTATTTGATCGTAAGTCCTCCAAAGCTTTTTAAATTGTAATACTGGATCTCCTATCTCTTCGCTAAAAACTGCCGGTTCTTCTCCTATCACGTTATCGGACAAGTCCTCCCCCTCAGAGATCTTCTACCTATCCGCTCTCTACTCTGCATTTAACAGGGGGCTTCTCATTGAATTCTTAATGTTATCGTCCTTGCTTGTAATTTCACCGAAGGTTGTTTTGATTTTCCTACACGCTGAGTCAGTTCTTCCGAAAATCAATTCTTTTTTATTTCTTCACTTGTGTTCCACGTAGCCATTTTGGCTTAGCTTCGTGCATTTCATATTTATTTCATTCTTAAGTGACTTGTATCTCTATATTCCTGAATTTTTATTAACATTTTAGTGCTTCCTTCTATCTACAAGCAGCGGAAGTGTTTCTTTATTACCCATGATTTCTACGCTATTAGTGCCTTGTAGCTATATTTGTCATTCCAACTTCTGTGATCGCCTTTTCAGAGACGTCCTTTCCTGTTCAACTGGACTGCCTACTGAAATATTCATTATCACAGCATCTATAGCCTCAGATAACTCCTCTTGTGATTCTTGAACAGAGTTTTCGCTATCACAAGCTGAAATTTCTTATGCAAAACACACAAACGTGGGTTTTCGAAGTACAGATGTAGATGTGCATCTGAATCCATGACTTGCAGCCAGATACAAACAATCTCCCCTTTTAAATCAAATATGAAGAACATCCACTCGTACCTTCTATTAAATATTGTATAGGGAAACCATAACCAAGCATAAATTTAAACAGAAAGTTTCTTTCATCGTCATGATCAGTTTCGGGTTAATACACCCATCTTCAGATGGCTGCACTTGGCTTATTGCTTTATAGGTGTCGTGAACAGTTTTTTTGCTCCTGCAATGTGCTCCTGTTGACGATGTTTTGTTTCTCCTTTGTCCGTCTGAATTTTTTAGAGAAAGCATGCAATATTTAAATTCAAACTTCATACACACACGCTATGGAACTGAACATGGCACACGGACATCTCACGGGGTCTGTATTCAAATATTTTGTGCTTTCCCTCAAAAATTCATAGAGGTAAATCTATACATATTATAAATTTAAGTCCCCTGCCGCGTTTTTCTGTCGGTACGTGAAGCGTAATCTCAGGAACTACTGTACGGATTTTGATACGGATTTCACACAGCGACTGATTCACGATGAGGGTTTGTGTATATAATGTATTAGCGCTACGCTGAACAAGTCTTCCGCTCGTAAATGCTTAGTTATGCTCGTGCGAAGCCGAGGCAAATCGCTAGCAAAAAATACATGAGTATTTGGGAGGAATCGTACTGTCTGTAACTGTGAGTACAAGGAGTAAATCTATGGGCTTTTGTGTAAACAGTATAATTTACAGTAAGACGTTTTCCAGTTAGTGGCAGGAATGGTACAGCAACGAGTAATATACCATGAAGAAACAGTCAGTTTTGGTTCCAGATGCTTTTCGCCTGATTCAGACATTTTCAGAATGGTCTAAACAAAACGTATATATTTCGTTACAAATGGCATGACGTCATTTATTACTAGCAAGTAATTGTAACATAGTATTCTGAATTCTAGATGGTGTTAGGTGTACGAGACACTAAGAATACAGAATGTCCCGCTCTCATATTTTGCTATTTAACTCGTGCCTATATAAGGCAATTAAATAATACTCCGTAACTCACAGCTCACTAACGCTGTCTCCGGTAAGATGCGGACATATTGTGCAAGCCTCAGGTGAGTTTCTGCTCTCGGTATCATGTACATAGTCGAATATGAGCTACTACATCTCCGACATGTTTGCATGATGACAGATCTATGTGTGCCTGATCCTGTTCTGCATTCACAGGATACGCCGCATGCTTCAACAAGGTAATCTGTTGCCTTTTCTTTTTATTCTTCAACTCATAAAATATGTATTCATGATAAAAACCTGTCACCTGGAGTGACTTTTTCGGCTATATTCCGTTGTATTTATTTATACCACACGCTGCAATGTTTCCAAATATTTAACGAGGGTAGTTATTTGGTGGGACGTTTTGAATGCTTGGTATCCCAGGTACCTAACATCATCTAATATTCAGTAAGCCGTATTGTTAGCAACTCCAGTTTTGCAAAACGGGGTCATGACATTTCCCGCGAAATGTGTATTGTTTGTGTGGATGCCTCGCTCAGGTTAAACGTGTCATTGGTAAAAAAAACAATAAGTACATCGCTGCAATCAAAACTGTCGATTTGTTTCTTTATAATTTACAGTACTTCATCTCTAGGTACATCTTATTGTCCATAAATATAAGAATTTGTGTCTTTTACATATCAACGCCGCATCGTGCAGATGCAGTGGAACCTACCTGTAATCACGCGAACTAAATAACAGAGTTCTGAATTTTTTCTTGTTTGAGTTCACGACTAATGTTAACTGATATTTATTTCTTACTATATGCCTGCGCATTTGAATAGAGATGTGCTCGACGAGGTTTATCATTGCCGTGAACAACAGAGGTGTAATTTGTCAGTTCTGATGTGTCCACCGCACTACGCAATGTGTCCAAGAGCATTGACAGCCCTTTGGAAACTCACTAGACCCTAACGCATTCATTACATATATGCAAATTGCGAAGAAGCAAAAAGCCCTTGCAGAATGACCAGGATATACTAGACAATGCATGTGGAACACTTCCCGTAAGGGCAGAATACGTGCTGAACCGAACGCTGTGTAGTCATGTGAACTGGTGGATCCAGAGGAAATGAAGTACATCTACATCTACATCTACATTTATACTCCGCAAGTCACCCAACGGTGTGTGGCGGAGGGCACTTTACGTGCACTGTCATTAGCTCCCTTTCCTGTTCCAGTCGCGTATGGTTCGCGGGAAGAACGACTGTCTGAAAGCCTCCGTGCGCGCTCTAATCTCTCTAATTTTACATTCGTCATCTCCCCGGGAGGTATAAGTAGAGGGAAGCAATATATTCGATACCTCATCCAGAAACGCACCCTCTCGAAACCTGGCGAGCAAGCTACACCGCGATGCAGAGCGCCTCTCTTGCAGAGTCTGCCACTTGAGTTTATTAAACATCTCCGTAACGCTATCACGGTTACCAAATAACCCTGTGACGAAACGCGACGCTCTTCTTTGGATCTTCTCTATCTCCTCCGTCAAACCGATCTGGTACGGATCCCACACTGATGAGCAATACTCAAGTATAGGTCGAACGAGTGTTTTGTAAGCCACCTCCTTTGTTGATGGACTACATTTTCTAAGGACTCTCCCAATGAATCTCAACCTGGTACCCGCCTTACCAACAATTAATTTTATATTATCATTCCACTTCAAATCGTTCCGCACGCATACTCCCAGATATTTTACAGAAGTAACTGCTACCAGTGTTTGCTCCGCTATCATATAATCATACAATAAAGGATCCTTCTTTCTATGTATTCGCAATACATTACATTTGTCTATGTTAAGGGACAGTTGCCACTCCCTGCACCAAGTGCCTATCCGCTGCAGATCTTCCTGCATTTCGCTACAATTTGCTAATGCTGCAACTTCTCTGTATACTACAGCATCATCCGCGAAAAGCCGCATGGAACTTCCGACACTATCTACTAGGTCATTTATATATATTGTGAAAAGCAATGGTCCCATAACACTCCCCTGTGGCACGCCAGAGGTTACTTTAACGTCTGTAGACGTCTCTCCATTGATAACAACATGCTGTGTTCTGTTTGCTACAAACTCTTCAATCCAGCCACACAGCTGGTCTGATATTCCGTAGGCTCTTACTTTGTTTATCAGGCGACAGTGCGGAACTGTATCGAACGCCTTCCGGAAGTCAAGAAAAATAGCATCTACCTGGGAGCCTGTATCTAATATTTTCTGGGTCTCATGAACAAATAAAGCGAGTTGGGTCTCACACGATTGCTGTTTCCGGAATCCATGTTGATTCCTACATAGTAGATTCTGGGTTTCCAAAAACGACATGATACTCGAGCAAAAAACATGTTCTAAAATTCTACAACAGATCGACGTCAGAGATATAGGTCTATAGTTTTGCGCATCTGCTCAACGACCCTTCTTGAAGACTGGGACTACCTGCGCTCTTTTCCAATCATTTGGAACCCTCCGTTCCTCTAGAGACTTGCGGTACACGGCTGTTAGAAGGGGGGCAAGTTCTTTCGCGTACTCTGTGTAGAATCGAATTGGTATCCCGTCAGGTCCAGTGGACTTTCCTCTATTGAGTGATTCCAGTTGCTTTTCTATTCCTTGGACACTTATTTCGATGTCAGCCATTTTTTCGTTTGTGCGAGGATTTAGAGAAGGAACTGCAGTGCGGTCTTCCTCTGTGAAACAGCTTTGGAAAAAGGTGTTTAGTAATTCAGCTTTACGCGTGTCATCCTCTGTTTCAATGCCATCATCATCCCGGAGTGTCTGGATATGCTGTTTCGAGCCACTTACTGATTTAACGTAAGACCATAACTTCCTAGGATTTTCTGTCAAGTCGGTACATAGAATTTTACTTTCGAATTCACTGAACGCTTCACGCATAGCCCTCCTTACGCTAACTTTGACATCGTTTAGCTTCTGTTTGTCTGAGAGGTTTTGGCTGCGTTTAAACTAGGAGTGAAGCTCTCTTTGCTTACGCAGTAGTTTCCTAACTTTGTTGTTGTACCACGGTGGGTTTTTCCCGTCCCTCACAGCTTTACTCGGCACGTACCTGTCTAAAACGCATTTTACGATTGCCTTGAACTTTTTCCATAAACATTCAACATTGTCAGTGTCGGAACAGAAATTTTCGTTTTGATCTGTTAGGTAGTCTGAAATCTGCCTTCTATTACTCTTGCTAAACAGATAAACCTTCCTCCCTTTTTTTATATTCCTACTAACTTCCATATTCAGGGATGCTGCAACGGCCTTATGATCACTGATTCCCTGTTCTGTACATACAGAGGCGAAAAGTTCGGGTCTGTTTGTTATCAGTAGGTCCAAGATGTTATCTCCACGAGTCGGTTCTCTGTATAATTGCTCGAGGTAATTTTCGGATAGTGCACTCAGTATAATGTCACTCGATGCTCTGTCCCTACCACCCGTCCTAAACATCTGAGTGTCCCAGTCTATATCTGGTAAATTGAAATCTCCACCTAAGACTATAACATGCTGAGAAAATTTATGTGAAATGTATTCCAAATTTTCTCTCAGTTGTTCTGCCACTAATGCTGCTGAGTCGGGAGGTCGGTAAAAGGAGCCAATTATTAACCTAGTTCGGTTGTTGAGTGTAACCTCCACCCATAATAATTCACAGGAACTATCCACTTCTACTTCACTACAGGATAAACTACTACTAACAGCGACGAACACTCCACCACCGGTTGCATGCAATCTATCCTTTCTAAACACCGTCTGTACCTTTGTAAAAATTTCGGCAGAATTTATCTCTGGCTTAAGCCAGCTTTCTGTACCTATAACGATTTCAGCTTCGGTGCTTTCTATCAGCGCTTGAAGTTCTGGTACTTTACCAACGCAGCTTCGACAGTTGACAGTTACAATACCGATTGCTGCTTGGTCCCCGCATGTCCTGACTTTGCCCCGTTATTCTAACCGTTTCTATTAAAGGAAAGTGCTAGGGCTTAAAGAGGTCCTACGAACAAAAGATTTCGCCGAATGGACGCAGTATACGTTCGTTAAAAGAGACAGAACGTGCACTAAACCTGCTGCTACCTTCGTGTCAATATGAACAGGAAAGGATTCTGTTCTCCCATAACCTTTATACACTATAAGGCAGAAAAACAACGACGCACCACAAAATAACTTTCGGAATGGGACGGAAATCGGCGAATGTGACGCAAATGTACACAGAAACCAGTATCTACAATTTCGGAAAAAATGAATGATTTATTCAAGAGAAAAAGCTTCACAAATTGAGCAAGTGAATAATGCGTTGGCCCACCTCTGGTGATGCGATCAGTTATTCAGCTTGGCAATGATTGATAAAGTTATTGGATATCTTCCTGAGGGATATCATGCCAAAATTTTGTCCACTTAGAGCGTTAGATCGCCAAAATACCGAGCTGGTTGGCGTGTCCTGCCCGTAATGCTCCAAATTTTCTCATTTGGGGAGAGATCCGGGGATCTTACTGACCAAGGCTGGCTTTGGGAAGCACAAAGACAAGCAGTAGAATCTCTCGCCGTGTGCGGGCGGACATCATCTTACTAAAACGTTAGCTCAGGACGGTTTGCCATGAAGGGCACCAAAACGGGACATAGAATATCGTCGACGTACAGCTGTGCTGTAAGGATGCCGCGAATGACAACCAAAGGGATCCTGCTATGAGATGAAATGGAACTCCAGACAACCACTCCTGGTTGCTGGACCGGATAGCGGATGACAGTCACGTCGGTACCCCACCAACGTTCGTGGCATCTCCAGACACGCCTTCGCTGGCCATCGGGCCTGGAATGTCATTCACAGGAATAGGATTGTTTTCAGTGATGAGTCCCACTTCGAATTGAGAACGTTTGAAGAATTATGGTCAGGTCCAGCCAACCATCGCGGGCTGCTGACGATCTAACGCTCCAATTGGACAGAATTTGGCACGATATCCCTCAGGAGGACATCCAGAACCTCTATCAATCAATGCTGTCGAATAACTGCTTGCATAAGGGGCAGAGGTGGAGCAGCGCGTCATTCACTTGCCGAATTTGTGAAGCTCTTTCCCTCAAATAAATAATCAATTATTCCGAAATTGTAATCATTTGTCTGTACATGAACGTCACATCCACCCATTTCCATCCCATTCGGATAATTCCTTCATGGTACTTATATTTAAACGCTAATGCTCAAAACTTGATGACTATATTTTTTGTGCACTGAGAGTAGTTTAAGGCTCGAAAGAAAAAAATACCTATTCTCGCGTATGAATTTTTTAAATTTTCCCGGCGAACTAAATATTCAAACAGATTTCGGGCTTGCAGCCAGTCGTCGTTAGCTTCCATCCACGATATTTCGACTGGACAACTGCCAGCCATCCTCAGGAGAGCCATCGAAGATTGACGAAAACGCCCTCCGTTCCGCAATATATAGCGTGCAGCGAGTATTCCGCGCATGCGTCAAAATCATATTGACAGACGAACCACACCGCCCACCATCAGCGCCCTCGCTGGTAGAACTGCAGAACTCAGCTGTCTTCGGCGTTGTCAATTGCCGCGGCCGTCGGAGTACTATG